>NC_080462.1:1017761-2217761 GCF_028018845.1 Melospiza georgiana | reverse complement strand
CCACCACACCATGCCTGGTCTGGGTGAGGCTTTGGGCAGATCTCACCATGGTTTAGTCCCAGCACTTCCTATGGCTGAGGCAGAAACGTTTTGATTCCAAGACTGAGGAATTTGATTTCTCCCTTTGGGTTTTCATTGAAAGGAAAACTTCACAATTATCCCTTTTGTACCCTTGGAAAAGACCCATTTAAATACACAACCTATGGCTGCCTATGGCTGAGGCAGAAACGTTTTGATTCCAAGACTGAGGAATTTGATTTCTCCCTTTGGGTTTTCATTGAAAGGAAAACTTCACAATTATCCCTTTTGTACCCTTGGAAAAAACCCATTTAAATACACAACACAGGGAACAATGTAGATATGGGGGGAGATGTTTCCAGGTGGGAAATGGCTCTGACCTGTGGCTTTGCCCCCCTCCAATGCCAGCGTGACCCTGTCACTGGAAGCCAAACTGCACCTGCTGCACAGCTACATGAATGTCAGATGGATCACGTTGCCTTGTGACATGCAGGTAAAGGGACCAGGGGGATCTTCTTTACCTATGAATTATTCAGCCCCTCCTCTCCGCAGGAAAGCTGTTGTGGGCTTTACCTGGGGGCTCTGTGCCCACAGGAGCTGTGGCTGATTCTGCCAGAGAGCAGGAAGTGACTCAGTTTTGCATGGGGGCACCTTTCCCCAGAACTTTCCGTGTCCATTTTCAGCCTTTACATGACCCAGAAGCCCCTCAGGGACGTCCCAAGCTCCAAACAAATGGGAGCTGTTGGTTTATGGCCACCTCGAGACTGGGACGATCTCACCCTCCTCCTCCCTGGATTTGCACCTGAAATCTCCCTGGATTTGCAAGTGGAGGTATCAGAGAATCACAGAATAGAATCATAAGATCCTGGACTATCTCAGGCTGGTTAGGTGCCACGGGGACATTTAGGGATGTGCAGGATGCAGTGATGACACGCCTTTCTCAGCGTTCCAAGCCACACCACCTCCTTTGCTTCACCTTCCACCTGGAAATCTTTACCTGAGGGGTTTCTAGACTCTGATTTTTGTCTCTCCTCCCTCCCCAGGCGCCCCTGGCTCAGCCAGAGTCCCCCACGGCCTCGGCGGGCGATGACGCTCGCTCGGCAGCGGAGTCGGGCGAGTCGGACAAGGAGTCGGTGTGCAGCAGCTCCGCCAGCAACGGGGGCACCAGGGCGGCCAAGGACAGGGAGAAACCAAAGAAAGAGAGGGAAAAGGAGAAGGAGAAGGATAAAAAACGAGCAGACTCGGTAGCCAACAAGCTGGGAAGCTTCGGGAAGACTCTGGGCAGCAAACTAAAAAAGAACATGGGGGGCCTGATGCACAGCAAAGGCGTCAAGGGCGGCGTGAGCAACGGGCAGGGAGACACCCTGGAGAAGAAGAAGAAAGGATCCCTGAAGGCACGGAAGGACAGCAAGGAGGAGTGTTCCCCTGGAGATTCGGCTCCTGCAGAGAAGCCTGGTGCAGGTAGAGCAGCCCCGGAGAAGCCCTCGGATCCCTCCAAGTACAGCAGCGACGTTCGGCTGAGCCTGAGCATCCTGCGCGCCGCCATGCAGGGCGAGCGCAAGTTCATCTTCGCCAGCCACCTCAAAACCAGCACCCGGCACCAGTTCCAGGAGGAGATGATCCAGAGGTACCTCCTGGACGCCGAGGAGCGGTTCCTGGCAGAGCAGAGGCAGAAGGAGGCCGAGAAGAAGGCGCTGGGCGGCGCCGCCCCGGCCAAGAGGCCGGAAGGGGAGGTGGGTGCCCAGCGGAGCGAGGAGGCGATGCCGGGCCCCGTGTTCTGCCAGCCGCCCCCCAGCTACCCCCCCCAGCCCCTGGAGCCGGCCGTGGGTGCTAAACTCGCTGCTTTTCCAGCTGGCTACTCCGGCGTTTTCACCTTCCCCAGGCCCTCTATGGGCAGCGCCGAGGGGCTGCACCCACCCGCGTGTCCCGAGGGCCGGCGGCAGCTGGCGGGGGGGCCCTGCGGGAGCCTCCCCCCCTATGCCACCCTGCCCCGGCACCACCAGGGCCGGCTGGGCCCCTGCCCGCCCGGGCCCGCCCACCCGGGCCGCTTCTCCCCCACGGACACGGAGAGCCAGGCTCCGTTCCCCGCGGAGCGCGAGGGCTCCGGCTGCCTCCTGCCCCCGCACAGCAACGGCTGCCGGGAGCTCCTGGAGCAGGACCAGGGAGGAACGGCGGAGAAAATGAGAAGCCAAGGCCTCTACAACATCCAGCAGACCAAGTGCAAACAGCCCAACTGCAGCTTCTACGGACACCCGGAGACCGGGAATTTCTGCTCGTGCTGTTACAAGGAGGAGCTGCGGCGCAGGGAGAGGGAGGCGCTGGTGCACAGGTTCTGAGCTGCCCCTGTGCACGCCGGACCCCTGGCTCGTGGGGGATGCAATAACAGAGACCCAGTTTGGTTTCTTACACCCAGCCACGCTCCTCTCGCGCTCTGCAGGAGGTGGGAGCGGCGTTGGGCCTGCTGGGATGGGCTGGTGGCATTGATGGGTGCAGGAGGGAGAGAAGGGGCAAAAGCAGCCCCTGATTTCCTGGAGCCCCTGCAGGGGAGGAGAAGGATTCCCAGGGGGGCTGCTCGGCTCGGAGCACAGGGTGAGGGGGGAGAATTTCCTCAAAAACTCAATAAACCAGACCAAAGCTTTGGGAGTGGGCAGGGGGAGCAGCTCCCCCCAGGTCCTTCCCACTTCCTGACCACCTGGGACGGAGCAGAAATGCCCCATTTTGAGAGTCACAAAACCTTTTAATGGAGTTTTTTAACACTGGTTTTATTCTGTATTTCTTCTTGCTGGTACTGAGCGACACCGTGTTGGAGTTGGACTTTGATGAGGTGAGGTGGCTTGGACGCCCCCCACCCAGTCCTGGATGATTCTGAGCACCAGGACAGGCTCAGGGCTCTGTCCCCTCCTCTCCTCCCCATGAGCTGAACTCTGGTTTTAAAATGTTCTTTTTAAACTCTTCCTGAGGCAGGGGGGGACTCCCAGAGCTCAAGGGATTGGAGGTTTCTCTTCCTGTGCAGAGCCCCCAGCCCACAGGAGATCCTGCCAGGAATTCCCAGTGAGCCTGGGGCAAATCCCCCAGGAAAAGCCACTGGAAAGGGGTCCCAGAGCACCCCCAGCCCCATGTAACTCCTACTTGAGCACAGCTACTCTGTACTACCTCTGATCCTGATTAACTCGGCTCCGTTGTGCTGAGCCACCAACTGACCTTTAGGCTGCGGAATTAATCCATATTTTTTGATAACAGGGCTAAAAAAAGCAGAACAAGAAGGTAAAATCCTCCTCCCACGTGTTGTTCCTGACCCCATCCCGGCCCCCTGGCTCCCAGGGTGGGATTCACTTTAGCACTGCGATGTTTGCACAGAATTCCTTGGGGTTTCTTTGGTAACTGCAGCTCCCAAACCTGGTCCTGCACGGAGCGAGGTGCAGCATTTCCTACCACGTGGAAATAAAACAGGAGTTGTATCCTTCAGCCAGAGCTTTACAACATTCCCTCCTTTCTATTTTTGGGTTGATTTTCCAGAAGGAATCAAACTATGCAACCCCTTCCTGCCCATGGCCATTGCCTGGAGAGGGGATGAGGAAGAGGAGCTGGAAGTGAGCTCGGGGCATCACCCCACGCCTTACCCTTGGCCCTAAAAATGTTCATTTAGACCTAAAAGCCCAGAGTTAAGGCCTTTCCTACAACTAAATGCCCCCAAATTGGGCCTTTCCTGGTGGGATCCCAACACTCTGAGTCCAGCCAGCAAAGCTCCTTGTCTGGGGATTTTCAAATCCAAATTTCAGACAGCCCAGGGATGGTTTGATTCCAGTGCTGAGTTGTTTTCCCTGGTTTTATAAAATCCCCGAGCGTGGCTGAGGCTGTGGGAAGGGGAGGGTGTGACACCCACTCCAGCTGGCTCCTCTTACCTGGGAACAAATTCCACATTTCTCCCTCAAAATGCAGGAATTCCAATGGACTTCAACCCCAGGCAGGGCCGTGCAGTGCTGGTTAAACAGCACAAGCTCTGCCCCTATTTGGTTCACCCCAAATTTGAAGCTGTTTTGGTTAAAACCCAACCCGAACCCTTCACTATTTACGGGCTCTTGGTTTAAATTCCACGTTCTGATGTTTATTTTTCCCCGGATTGGAGCAGCAGCTTTGTTTTGGTGTTGGGAATGTCCTCTGGAGCAGGGATGGCACAGGAGGGCAGGGGGAGGTGATGCTTCAGCACTCAGGTTTTGGGGGAATTTCTCTCCTTTTTGGGGAGCTCCATGCCAGTGGAGGCTGGATTGGGTGGGGATGGGGAGAGGGCAAAAAACCTGTAGGAGAAGCAGCAGTGCTGGAGGGAAAACCCCAAAACTGCAGGAGAAGCACCAAACCTGCCCCCAGGAGGGGAGACTGTGGTGTGACCCCAAGGTCAAACTAAGTGCACTTAACTGGTGTGGTTGGAATTCCAATTGATCCTGGTGGAGGAAAACTTTGTCTTTCAGCGTGTGTAAAACCCGTTCATGAGATTTGATTTGATTTTATTAAATGAGATTCACCCTCGGCAGAGGAGGCCGGGGCAGCTTTGGGTCTCACTAACGCGACACCGAGTGACCTGAATTAATTCTGCAGTGGTTTATTCACAAAAAAACTCCTTTTTTTTTTTTTTTTTTTTAATTAATTCCAGATTAATTGGTGATATTTGGCCTCCTGGTGAACAGGGCCAGAGCGTTGCACTTGGGCTGTACCTGTGGCCTCGTTGTGGCACCACAGACTCATTGACAATAAAAACCTTCAGCTGATGCACCTGAGGCTCCTTCATCCCCAGTCCCCTCCTGGGGCTGCTCCTCATCCCCTTCTCCATCCAGTTCTTTGGGGATTTGGGGGTTATTATTTATATTATTTACTGTGTGACTCCATTTTGCTACTAATTCTTGGCTTTCATTTAAAAAAGAACAGCCTCAAACACCCCTCCCTCCCTCCCTGTTTCTGTCTGTCCTTGCTGCTCTTTTCCCCACCTGCATCCCAAGGCTCCCTTTGGTACCTGAGACCTGAATTTCAGGACAAAATCAGGGATAAATCCCAGCATGGGCCATGTGGATGCTGAAGCTTTAAATGAAAAAGAGTTTTGGGGGAGGTTGGAAGGTGGGACCCCAGAACAGTTTCCCAAGGGATTCCTGGCACTGGGATTTTCTCTCCCAGCTCTGTTTTTCCTTCCTCCGGGCATTGTGGGCGGACACTCCGTGCCCAGCTCCACCTCTGATGATTTTCCTCCAGGATCTTCCCTCCTGCCATGGCCCCGACTGACCCGGTCCGGGCTCAAAGCCTCCAGGAAATTCCTCTCATCTGCCAAAAGCTTTTCCCAGCCCCGGGAACCTCAGCCAGGTGATTCTGCTGCAGGGGGAAAATTGGGGTGCACCAACCGCAGCCTCCAAAGCTGCGACTGCCCCAAAAATCTGGGGGGAAACACAGCAGGAATCAGAGCCGGAACTGGAGTTTCTGCGCGCCTGGGTTGTGTCAGGATTTATTTGGCTGCCTCGGGTTTGGGGTGCCCGGAGGTGTCGTGGCACCGAGGGTGGCACAGGTGGCCCCGGAGCCGCCATCCACCTGCTGCCCGCTCTGGGGTGGGGGCTCGGCGAGGCCGGGACGGGGCCGGCTTGGCTTGGTTTGGGAGGAGAAGGCTCCGTGCTTGTGCCGTGAGTCACCGAGCAGCTTCTGCCGCCGCCCCGCGCCCCCCCCGCTCGGCTGCTGGCGGCGTTTGGGGCTTCCCCCTCTTTGGAGACCCCAGACCCGCCCGTCCCCGAGGGGTGGCCGTGGGGTCCGTACCCCCGACCCAACACTGAACTTTGGGGCGCCTCAGGCCGCCCGCGGAGCTCCCGGGCTCCCCCCGTTTCCCTCCGCCGGTATCGGACGGCGCGGGGCGGAAGGCGGGATGAGCGGAACGCCGGGCCCCGAGGGGCGGGATGGCGGGGCAGGGATGCCAGGGGAGGGCGGGATGCCGGAGTGCAGGGCGGGATGCCGGAGCCGGGCCGGGCGCTCGGGGCTCTTTCCCGGGCCGCTCCGGCCCCGGCGCTCCGGGCCCGCCCGGCCAAAGTCCCTGCGCCATGAGCGGGGCCCCGGGCGGCCGCCGCCCGCCCTTCCCCGGGCTCCCAGGTAGGGCCGGGAGCGGGGCCGGGGGTTTGGGGGGCTCGGGGCGCTCGGAGCCCCGCACCCAGTGTCGGTCCCCGCAGGGGAGCGGGTGCTCGAGGAGGCGGCGGGCGCCCGGCGGCGCCGCGGGAACGGCGGCGGCTCCGTCCCGGGGACGCTGCTCTGCACCAACCGGCGCCTCGCCTTCGTGCCCGGCCAGGTGCGACGGGAACACCGGGAACAGCGGGACTACCGGGAACAGCGGGAATACCGGGAACAGCGGGAATACCGGGAATACCGGGAACGGGACCGCGGGGCCCCGCGCCGCCTGCCCGGGGGGATCCCTGCCCCGGCGCGACCCCATCCCGGCACATCCCGACCCCATCCCAATCTCATCCCGGCACATCCCGATCCCATCCCGACCCCAATCCCGGCACATCCCGATCCCACTCCGACCCCACCCCACCGCGCCCCGACCCTCGGCTCAGCCCCACCCCACCCCTGCCTCCCATCCCAGCCCATCCCGGCCCCTTGACTGCAGATCCTTCACCCTGGGAGCTCCTCACTGCAGGCCATGGCGGGGACAAGGGACACAGGTGCGGATGTCCCAGCCCAGATCCATCCCCAGCTCCCCTCCCGGGCCTGGGGGACGCTCCGGGGCAGTTCCCAGCCCTCCCCACTCTCCCGCAGGCTCCCGGCCCCCGTGGCCTCCTCCGCTCTGAGGACGAGGTGGCGCTGCCCTGCATCCACAAACTGGTGGCAGGTACTGGGCACACCTGGGCACACCTGGGCACACCTGGGCACACGCGGGATGAGCCGGGCGGCTCTCGGGGTTCATCCCTGACAGCCTCATCCCCCCGACCGCAGCCAGCAGCTTCTCCAAGCCCAAGGTGCTCACGGCCGCCTCCACCCTCAAGTTCATCCCGGAGGAGCTCGCCGTGTTCTGCCGGGATTTCCGCCTGCTCCGCTTCTCCTTCCCCGAGAACGGCTTGGCCCCGCAGGCGTTCCGGGTACGGCCGGGAGGGGCAGAGGGGCTGCACCCCCACTCTGGGGTACCCGGGGGGCTCCCCCCTCACAGCCCAGCCCCGCTGCCCTCGCAGGTGGCCAACGCCATCGCACAGGCGCGGGAGGCGGCTGCGAGGCTGGGGGATGCTGCCGATGGCTGGGCCAGCCCTGGGGAAGCCATCCCGGAGGAGGAGGAGGAGGAGGAGGAGGAGGATGAAGGCTCGTCCACCACGCTGCTCTTCGAGAGCCTGCGGGACTGGGAGGAGGAGCTGCAGCGTCTCGGCGCTGCGGGCTGGAGGGTGAGCGCCGTCAATGAGCGCTTCGACATGGCCCCGAGGTACGGCCCCCAGCGCCGCCTGAGCCCCCCCAAACGGCACCCGAGAACTGGGGGGACCCCAGCCCGTGTCCCACCTTCCCACAGCCTCCCGCAGTACCTGTGGGTGCCCAGCGGGCTGCTGGACCACGACCTCAAGCGAACCTTTGGCCACTTCCAGGAGCGCCGGGTGCCTGTGAGTGCCTGGGCAGGGCCGGGCGGGGTGGGGGGCACCGGGGCATCTGGGGGTGTCACCCCGTTTCTCTTGCAGCGCCTGTGCTGGCACCACCCGGGCGGGGGGGACCTGCTGAGAGCTGCCAGCTTCCACCCGGCCTCAGAGCCCGGCAGCGAGGACGTGAGGTGGGTGCCAGGGGGCTGAGGGTGTGCCCAGGGCTGGCTCCCTGTGCCCCCAGGCTGGCATTGCCTGGGGCTCCCTGTGCCCTGCGGCTGGCACAACCTGGGGCTCCCTGTGCCCTGCGGCTGGCACAACCTGGAGCTCCCTGTGCCCCCAGCCTGGGCACACCTGGAGCTCCTGGGCTGGCACCTCCCTGTGCCCCTGGGCTGGCACCTCCCTGTGCCCCTGGCCTGGCCTCACCTGGGGCTCCCTGTGCCCCCGGCCTGGCACCTCCCTGTGCCCCTGGCCTGGCACCACGCAGGGCTCCCTGTGCCCCCGGGCTGGCACCTCCCTGTGCCCCCGGGCTGGCACCACCCAGGGCTCCCTGTGCCCCCGGCCTGGCACCTCCCTGTGCCCCCGGGCTGGCACCACGCAGGGCTCCCTGTGCCCCCAGGTGCCTGGAGGAGCTGCTGCTGGGGGGCCGTGGGCCCTGCGTGTTGGCTGACACGGCCGAGCTGCCCACGCTGGCTGACATCCAGCTGGCCCACCTGAGGCTGAGGGCGCTCTGCCTGCCGGGTGAGTGACACCAGGGGGACACTGGGGACCCCCAAACCCACTGGGGGGGCTGGGATTCCCCTCCTCTGAACCCCGTCCCCTGGGATGCAGGTGCAGTGGCAGAGGACAAGTGGCTCTCGGCCCTGGAGGGGACACGGTGGCTGGATCATGTGCGGTGAGCAGGGGACAGGGGGGACTTTGGGGTGCAGGGAGGTATTTTAGGGAAAATGCACCCTAAATTCCATGGTGGAATGTCGCCCCCAGCCCACCTGGCACCATGGGGTGCTGGGGGCATTGTGGTGGGTGCACGAGCCACCCAAAAGAGTGACTGTGACATTTTGGGGTGCCCCGAACCCCTGTTTTTACCCCCCAGCTCTTGCCTGAGAAAAGCAGCGGAGGTGGCATCGCTGCTGGCAGGGAAACGCTGCTCTGTGATCCTGCAAGGTGGGGGCTGGAAAAAGATGGGAGGGGGCTTCAAAGGGACCCCCCCCTCACCACTCTGTCCCCCCAGAAGCCTCAGACCGGGACCTGAACTGCCTGCTGGCCTCCCTGGTGCAGCTCCTGGGGGACCCCCACGCCCGCTCCCTGCCCGGCTTCCAGAGCCTGGTGCAGAGGGAGTGGGTGGCAGCCGGGCACCCCTTCCCACGGAGGCTGGGGCTCCTGTGCCAGGACAGCCCCCGCGAGGAGGTGAGACCCCCACTCCTGTCCCACAGACCCTAATCCTAGCCCTGGCAGCAGGTGAGACCCCCACTCCTGTCCCATGGAGGAGGTGAGACCCCCAACCCTGTCCCACAGACCCTAATCCTGGCCCTGGCAGGAGGTGAGACCCCCACTCCTATCCCACAGACCCTAATCCTAGCCCTGGCAGGAGGTGAGACCCCCATCCCCATCCCTAGCCCTGGCAGGAGGTGAGACCCCCAACCCTAACCCTGGCAGGAGGTGAGACCCCCAACCCTATCCCACAGACCCTAATCCTAGCCCTGGCAGGAGGTGAGACCCCCACTCCTGTCCCATAGAGGAGGTGAGACCCCCAACCCTGTCCCACAGACCCTAATCCTGGCCCTGGCAGGAGGTGAGACCCCACTCCTGTCCCATCCCTAACCCTGGCAGGTGAGACCCCCACTCCTGTCCCATCCCTAACCCTGGAGGAGGTGAGACCCCCACTCCTCTCCCATCCTAACCCTGGAGGAGGTGAGACCCCCACTCCTGTCCCATGGACCCCCCTAACCCAGGGAGGAGCTGAGACCCCCAGTCCTGTCTGACAGACCCTAACCCTAACCCCACTCTTGTCCCATCCCTAACTCTGGGATGAGGTGGGACCCCCACTCCTGTCCCATCCCTAACCCAAACCCTGGCAGGTGAGACCCCCACTCCTGTCCCATCCCTAACCCAGGAGGAGGTGAGACCCCCACTCCTGTCCCATCCCTAACCCCAGGAGGAGGTGATCCCCTCCCATCCCCATTTCCCCCCAGGCCCCCGTGTTCCTGCTCTTCCTGGACTGCACGTGGCAGCTGCTGTGGCAATTCCCGGCGCATTTTGGCTTCACCGAGGCGTTCCTGCTGGCGCTGCACGACAGCAGCTTCAGCCCCGACTGCAGCACCTTCCGCTTCAGCTGCCAGCGCCAGCGGGGCCGCAGCAGCCTGGTGAGGGCAGGGCAGCAGGGCTGCACCCCCACACCTCCCGTTTCACCCCTTTTCCCCTCACTCTGTTTCTCCATCCCCATTCCAAACTGGGCACGGGCACCCCCACATCTCCCATTTCACCCCTTTTCCCCTCCGTTTCAACTTCTCCACCCCCATTCCAAACTGGGCATGGGCACCCCCATTTCACCCCCTCTTCCCCTCAGTCTCAGTTCTCATTTCACCCCTTCTTCTCCTCACTCTCAGTTCCATCCGCATTCCAAACTGGGCACCCCCAGATCTCCCATTTCACCCCTTCTTTTCCCCCTCCATGTCTCAGCTTCTCCATCCCCGTTCCAAACTGGGCACCCCCAGATCTCCCATTTCACCCCTTTTCCCCCTCACTCTGTTTCTCCACCCCCATTCCAAACTGGGCACGGGCACCGCCAGATCTCCCAGAAGAAATCTTGGACAGAAATCCAAAAGATTTCTGTCCTGAAATCCTTCTGGGGTCCAGGATTTCTGTCCTGAAATCTTCTGGATTTCTGTCCAAGATTTCTTCTCCTCACTCTTAGTTCCCATTTCACCCCTTCTTCTCCTCACTCTCAGTTTTTCCATCCCCATTCCAAACTGGGCACCCCCAAACCCTCCCATTTCACCCCTTCTCCTCCTCACTCTCAGTTTCTCCATCCCCATTCCAAACTGGGCACGGGCACCCCCAGATCTCCCATTTCTTTCCCCCCTCCGTGCCTCAGTTTCCCCATCCCAAACACGGCACTGATTTCCCAACCCTCCCCTCACAGCCCCGGCTCCCCAGCCAGACCTACCGGCCCATGGGGGGCTGGCAGGAGCCCGGGGGGCACAGGGGACACCCCAAGCCCTGCAGCTTCCCCCCGGTGTGGGCCTGGGGCCGCCGCTACAGCCGGCAGCAGCGGGAGCAGTTCCGGAACCCCGCGGGACCCCCAGGCCCTGCTGGGCCCCCGACCCCCAGCATGGTGAGTGGGGCTGCACCCTCCCCTTTTCCCCCCATCCCTATCATTTCCCCCATTTCCTCTTGCTTTCAGCCCCTTTTATTCCTATTTTTCGCCCCATTTTTCCTCCTGTTTTCTCTTTGAGGGAAAATCCCAAAATAGCATTTTTCCCCTTTTGGTGCCCCGAATTTTTCCTATTTTTTCCCCCTTTTTGTTTGCCCCTAATTTTTCCACCCCCTTTTTCCCCCTCCCTGTTTTTCCCTTAAAGAGAAAATCCCAAACTGGGATTTTCCCCCCTTTTTGTTTGCCCCTATTTTTTCACCCCATTTTTCCTCCTGTTTTCCCTTTGAGGGAAAATCCCATAATGGGATTTTTTTTTCCCCATTTTTTTTCCCCTAATTTCTCCTAATCCCAGTTTTGCTCCTTCCCCAGCCCGCGGAGCCCTGTCGGTGGGGGGAGCCCAGGCTGGTGCTGGCTCTGGCCAAGGGCTCCCTGTGCCCCCACCCCCTGCCCTGGTGGAGCCGCCCCCCCCAGCGCCCCCCACTCTGGGGGTCCCCCTCGGGCAGCCAGGGGACACCGGGGGGGCTCTTGGGGACATCGTGCCAGCCCCCCCCGGGGCTGCTGCTGCCCTGCACCGCCGGGCCCTGCGTGCGGCTCTGGCACCGCTGCTACCTCAGGGCGCTGCCCCAGGAACAGGTACGGGGAAACTGAGGCACGGGGGGGATGGACTGGGGGGCCTGGGTTGGGGGGTCCGGGTTTGGGGGGTGTCAGTCCTGTCCTGGTGTTTGGGCTGGGGGTGAGGTTGGATTTGTGTCCATCAGGGGATGGATGGATGGATGGATGGATGGATGGATGGATGGATGGATGGATGGATGGATGGATGGATGGATGGATGGACGGACTCCACGTCCATCCATGGATGGACGGATGGACAGACAGACCCCATGTCCATCCATCCTACCCTGTCCTGCACGGGACATTCAGCCCCGTGTTCCCACCCCTGTGTCCCTGTCCCATGATGAGCCCTCCACTCTATCCCATTCTTGTCCCCGTGTTCCCACCCCTGTGCTCCTGTCCCATGATGAACCCTCCACCCATGTTCTGCTCCCCGTGTCCCCATCCCTGTCCCGTGTCCTGTGTCCCCACACTGTGCTGGACGTGCTCTCCCTGCAGCGTGGCCGCTTGGCCCCGTCCCTGGCCGGGCTGACCGAGGAGCTGCAGCTGCTCCAGGAGCGGCTCCGTGCCTGCAACCTGCGGAGACCCCACTGAGAGCCCGAGGACACCGGAGCCCACCCAGGATCGCTGGGGCCTTGGGGGCTCTGAACACCCCGGTGCTCCCCGCAGCTCCCCCGGCTACCTCTGGGCGCTTGGCACTGCCGGGAATTGCGGAGCGGCGGCTCCCGAGGTGTCCCCGATGCCGGACGGGCGCTGCGGGGTCTCGGTTTTCCATTAAATTTGTGCTGCCTCCATGAGGCTCCAGGAGCTCAGGGATGGGGATGGGGACACTGCGGGAAGCCAGATCTGGGATGTCCAGCACTGAGGGCCCTCCTGGCCGCGAGGGCCGTGTCACGAGAGAAGGGTCATGTCGCGACAGAAGGAAGGGCAGCGGCCCCCCGGCCACACTCAAGATGGCGGCCGCGCCTTCCCCTCACGACACCACTTCCGGTCCTGTCCCGCTGACGCCGTCCTTGCGTGCTGACGTCACGCGCGTGCGTGCGTGCGGCGCCGCGCGCGAGGAGCGGGATAAGATGGCGGCGGGGCCGATCTCGGAGAGGAACCAGGGTGGGAGCGGCGGCACCGGCCCGGCGGCACCGGGGGCACGGCGGGGCTGGGGCGGCGCTGAGGCGGCGCTGGGGGCACTCACGGGGACACCGCGGGGGCGCTGGGGAGGCCTTGGGGGCGTGCGGGGTGTGTGGAGACCGTGGGGGTGCTGTGGGTACATCCTGAGGGGGATGAGGGGTCCTTGGTGTATCCTGGAAGGGCTGGAGGGGATTTTGGGCTCCCTGCGACACGGAGGGAGGCGCTGGGGGAGCTCCGGGGTTTTGGTGGGCTGTGGTTTATTCACGAAGGAAAAGGAGGGGTTGGGGGCTCGTGGATTAAGGGCTGATGGGGAAGGGGTTTCGGGGGAAGGGGGTTCGGGTTTGTGGGGGTCCCGGTTCTGATCTCGGTTCCTCGCAGATGCCACGGTGTACGTGGGGGGCCTGGACGAGAAGGTCAGCGAGCCCCTGCTCTGGGAGCTGTTCCTGCAGGCAGGGCCCGTGGTCAACACGCACATGCCCAAGGACCGGGTCACGGGCCAGCACCAGGGTGAGGGAGCCCCGAAAGCGCCGAGCCGGGGCTGGGATTGGGGTGTGGAAAAGGGGGGGATCATCCTCTGGCCTCTCTTCGAGCTGGGTTTTATGAGCTCTCAGAGAATCTGTTACACCTGAGATAGCTCTGCTGCATAAAATCAACAGGATGGGTTTTGAGGTGGTGTTGGGAGCAGAAAAAAGGTTTAAAAAAGGCGAAATAACAAAGGTCTTACAGAGAAGAAGCTGAGCTAAGGGTAAGAGGTTCTTCCTTTTGCTAAACTTCTCAAAAAGGAATTATTTCCTTTGTTCTCTTCTTTTTTCAGTGAATTACTTAGGTAGGATTTTTTGGCCTCTGTCTGATTGGCAGCCCTAAGGCTGAGGTGAAATCTTAAAAGCCTTATGAGGTGTCTTTGTACAAATTGAGGAGAGAAGCTTCTGAGCTTTTTATCCCTTTTTTAGCAGACAAAGAATAATTTACCCACTCCATCAATGGGATGAGCACATTCCTTAAATGGGGTGCCATGATTTAAATAAAGTGAGGATTTCATCAAGTATTAGGTGGTGTTAAGGTAAAATCAGGTGGGTTTCAGTGAATGATTAAATGGGGTTTTCAGTGAGCTGGAGTCTTAAATCAGGTGGGTGTGGGGGGGGGGATTCTGTCCTGAAATAGTTTTGGGGTCCAGGATTTCTGTCCTGAAATCCTTTTAGGGTTCAGGATTTCTGTCCTAAATCTTTTGGGTTTCTGTCCAGGATTTTTGTCCTGAAATCCTTTTGGGATCCAAGATTTTTGTCCTGAAATCCTTTTCGGGTCCAAGGTTTCTTTCCTGAAATCCTTTTCGGGTCCAAGGTTTCTGCCCAGGATTTCTGTCCTGAAATCCTTTTGGGATCCAAGATTTCTGTCCTGAAATCCTTTTGGTGTCTAGGATTTCTGTCCAGGATTTCTGTCCTGAAATCTTTCAGATTTCTGTCCAAGATTTCAGCCCAGGGTTTCTCTCCTGAAATCCTTTTGGGGTCCAGGATTCCTGTCCAGGATTTCTGTCCTGAAATCCTTTTGGGGTCCAGGATTCCTGTCCAGGATTTCAGCCCAGGGTTTCTCTCCTGAAATCCTTTTGGGGTCCCCCCTGAGATGCCTTTGAGGTGTGTTGAGCCCTTTTGGGGTCCCCCAGGCTACGGCTTCGTGGAGTTCCTGAGCGAGGAGGACGCCGACTACGCCATCAAGATCATGAACATGATCAAGCTCTACGGCAAACCCATCCGCGTCAACAAGGCCTCGGCCCACAACAAGAACCTGGACGTGGGCGCCAACATCTTCATCGGCAACCTGGACCCCGAGATCGACGAGAAGCTGCTCTACGACACCTTCAGCGCCTTCGGCGTCATCCTGCAGACCCCCAAGATCATGAGGGACCCCGACACGGGCAACTCCAAGGGCTACGCCTTCATCAACTTCGCCAGCTTCGACGCGTCGGACGCGGCCATCGAGGCCATGAACGGGCAGTACCTGTGCAACCGGCCCATCACCGTGTCCTACGCCTTCAAGAAGGACTCCAAGGGCGAGCGGCACGGCTCGGCGGCCGAGCGGCTGCTGGCGGCGCAGAACCCGCTGTCCCAGGCCGACCGGCCCCACCAGCTCTTCGCCGACGCGCCGCCGCCGCCCACCGTCCCCACGCCCGTGGTGACCGCGCTGGGGCCCGGCGTGACGCCGCCAGGTGGGTGACACCTCCAGGTGGGTGACACCACCAGGTGGGTGACACCGCCAGGTGGGTGACAAGGTTGGGTAAAAGGTGGTGGCACCACCCCCGTTGTGTTTTCAGGGGTGCCCCGATGAAGGGAGGAATGATGTGTCTGACTCTGTTCTCAGAAGGCATATAATATAATATAATATAATATAATATAATATAATATAATATAATATAATATAATATAATATAATATAATATAATATAATATAATATAATATAATATAATATAATATAAATTTTACATGCTATTAATATATTATATATTTTATATATAATATTTATTATTATGTAGTATATATTATATAATAGAAATACATTACATTACATTACATTACATCATATCATATCATATTATATCATATCATATTATATCATATCATATTATGTCATATTATATTATATCATATTATATTATAATATATATAATAGCATATATATTATATATAATGTATATAATATATAACATATATATTTTACATAACATTAATATATTATATATACTATATATAATATATATTCATAATGCAAATATATTATATCATATCATATATATTCTGTCATATGATACTATATTACATTATATTATACTAAACAATATAGGTGAATATAGAAGATATAAAATATATTCTAGATAGAATTTATATATTCTATATAGAATATATAGTTGAGTGGAGAATTTAGAATATATAAAAATAACATGCTATACTAAAGAATACAAAAAAAATACTGAATGCTAAAAATATAATACTAGAATATAGAATATATAGAATGTATCTATATTCTATGTATTCTATGTGTTCTGTGCATTCTATATATTCTATATATTCTATGTTGAATATGTAGAATAAATAGTTGAATATAGAATTTAGAATATATAAAAAATACCATACTATATTAAAAATACAGAAAAGACACTTACTGAATGCTAAAAAGACAATAATTAATAGAATATAGAATATATAGAATAATAATTCTATATAGAATATATATTCTTTATAGAGTATATATTCTATATTCGATATAGAATATATAGTTGAATACAGAATTTAGAATATATTAAAATATCCTAGCAAAAGGATTTTTCACTAAATTTGCCCGTGGCATAAATTTCCCCCGTTTGTGTTGCAGGCCTGCCTCCCCCCGGCTCGTTCCCGCCGCCGGTGCCGCCGCCAGGGGCGCTGCCCCCCGGGATGCCCCCGGCCATGCCCCCGCCACCGATGCCCCCGGGTGCCGGAGCCCCCGGGCCCCCCTCGGGAGCTGCCCCTGCTGGGGGGCACCCCCCTCACCCGCACCCCTTCCCGCCGGGAGGGATGCACCACCCAGGTACGGGGCTGCCGGGGCTGGGGAGCCTCCTCTTCTTGGCTTTCATTCCCTTTTCCCTTTTCCTTTCCTTTTCTTTCTCCTTTCCTTTCTGTCTCCTCTCTTTTCTTCTCTCTTTTCTCTTCTCCTTTCCTCCTCTCCTTTCCCCTTCCCTTCCCTTCCCTTCCCTTCCCTTCCCTTCCCTTCCCTTCCCTTCCCTTCCCTTCCCTTCCCTTCCCTTCCCTTCCCTTCCCTTCCCTTCCCTTCCCTTCCCTTCCCTTCCCTTCCCTTCCCTTCCCTTCCCTTCCCTTCCCTTCCCCCTTTGCTTCTCTCTTCTCTCCTTTCTCCCCTTCCTTTCTCCTTTTTCCTTTCCTCTCCTTTCTCCCCTTTCCTCTCTCCTTTGCTCTCCCCTTTCCCTTTCTCCTTTCCTCATCCCTTCCCTTCAATTCCGGCTAGACACTTCAAACCATTCAAACATAAACGAAATAACTTCGTTTCTGAATTAGAACTAATTAACTGACTGGTCCATTTAAAGAATTAAGCTCATGGCATCCAATAATTACCGAAATAGTGAAATACAGTCTGAGTGGGGGCTGTGATTGCTGAAGGATGTGTGGAATTCAGGAATTTGTTGCTGTCTGGGAGGCACCAGGGCAGGGAGAGGGTTGGGAGGTGTGGGAGGCAGGGACACAGGAAGGGAGGAAGGCAGGAGCTGATTTTGGCATTAATAATTGAATTAAACCAGGTTTTTTTTTTTTCCCTGATTCCCCACATTTTGGCCCCGTGGTCCTGGGAAGGAGCTGTGTCTGCATCTCAGCTCTGTGCTCAAAAGCACAAATTCTGTGAAATGTGCAGTTTAATGATTCTCTGGGATTTGTTTGATCCTGTGGCTCCAGAGCCACCCTAATTAGGGAGCTTTGTGTGATCCTGCTCTGGCCATGCCAGGAACAGATGCTGCAGGGCCTGAGCAGAGCCAATTACACCTGAAGGGGAAAACCAGGCTCAGGAGGAAACAATCATTTATTTGTGGGGTTTTTTAAATGGGATAATTGACAGAAAGGAAGTTTGGGGGAACCCTGACTGCCCCAGTCAGAGCAGGACAGCCTCCAGCTTTGGATTGCTTTGGGAACTTGTCCAAATTCTGCAGGGATGGGGAATTCCTCACTGTCCCAGGGCTGCACACACCCTATTCCCATCTTTTCCCACCCACTTGCATCCAAACCCTTTTCCTTTTACTGTAAACTCTGTGTTCCCTTCTCTTTAACCCCTTCCTGCAGCAGAAACCCCCTCTGCACCCCTGATTTCCAGATCCAGCTGGAATTCCAAATCCAGCTGGAATTTTGGTTCCTGCGGGTGCTCAGAGCTGCTTCCCTTCTCTTTAACCCCTTCTTGGCAGCAGACCCCCCCCCCCCCCCCCCTACACCCCTGATTTCCAAACCCAGCTGCAATTTTGATTCCTGGGGGGGCTCCCTGGCACCCCTAACTCCATCCTCCCCCCAGGAATGCCACCCATGCAGGTGCACCACGGCCCCCCTGGCATGGGGCAGCACCACCCAGGACCACCAGGCTCAGGAGGGCAGCCACCCCCCAGGCCTCCCCCGGGAATGCCACACCCTGGACCCCCCCCCATGGGGCTCCCCCCTCGGGGGCCACACTTTGGGTCTCCAATGGGTGAGTGGGGTCTGGTTTTTGGGGGAGGAGGAGGAGGAGGAGGAGGGGTGTGGAGCAAAATCTGGGGGATCTGGCACCCCCCCAACACTTTGGGGTGTTCACAGGGGTTCCTCATTGGGACTCTGCACCCCCCCATGGGGAGATCCACAGTTTTGGGGTGGTTCTGGAAGCCCATGGGGGTCTTGGGAGCAATTCCTGATTTTGGGGAGTGTTTGCCAAGCTGGGAAGGGGCACCCCTGGGTGTGGGTGGGGTGGGCACCTCCAGGGAAGTTTGGGAGCTGGGTTTGGGTCATGTTCCTCCAGGGATTTTGGGGGGCTCTGTCCTTTCTCCCCTGTCCCCCTGCCCCGTTTTTGGAGCAATTCCTGATTCTGGGGGGGTGTGTGCCAAGCTGGGAGGGGGCACCCCTGGGTATGGGTGGAGTGGGGTGGGCACCTCCAGGGAAGTTTGGGAAATGGGTTTGGGGTTGGATCATGTTCCTGCAGGGGGTTTGGGGGTTTTTGTCCTTTTTCCCCTGTCCCCCTGCCCCATTTTTGGAACAATTCCTGGTTCTGGGGGGTGTTTGCCAAGCTGGGTGTGGGTGGGGTGGGGTGGGCACTAACAGGGGAGTTTGGGAGGTGTTTTTGGGCTGGTGGTTCACGTTCCCTCAGGGGTTTTGGGGTCTCTCTCCCCCGTCACTGACCCCCCCTGTCCCCTGTTTTTGGGGCAATTCCTGATTCTGGGGGGTGTTTGCCAAGCTGGGTGTGGATGGGATGGGGTGGGCAGCTCCAGGGAGGTTTGGGCTGGTGGTTCACGTTCCCCCAGGGGTTTGGGGGTCTCTCTCCCCCTCACTGACCCCCCTGTCCCCACAGGTCACCCCGGGCCGCTGCCGCACCACGGGCTCCGCGGGCCGCCCCCGCTGATGCCACCCCACGGCTACAATGGGCCCCCCAGGCCCCCCCCCCTACGGCTACCAGAGGGTCCCCCTGCCCCCTCGGCCGGCCCAGAGACCCCCGGGGGTGCCCCCACGAGGGCCCCTGCGGGGACCCCTGCCCTGAGAGCGGGGGCACCCTCTGCTCCCCACCCCTGCCCAGCCCTTGGGGTTGACATTCCCACTCCTGCCCAGGGCTGGGGGCCGTGCCCTGCTCCTCCCTTCCCTCCCCGTTTCTGCCCCCCATTTGTTTTTATAGTTTTAATTTTCTTCCCTCTCCCCACCTCCTCCTGTTTCTCTGGAAGCTTTTCCAAGCTCCTTTTTACTGGATTTTTGTTGGTTTTGTATGGAAAGCAGTGGCCAACCACTTGCAAATAAAGGATTTAGGAACCAGAAGGGTTTCTGGACTGGGACTGAGATGCGTTCCCTGCTTTGGGAAGAACCAGGGCTGGAGGGATTTGGGGCAGAGCTGGGCCATGGTCTGATCCCTGCTCCACCTGTAAGCCTGGAAGAGCTGCTCCAAGGAATGTCTGGATTCCCATTCTTGTTCTGCCCAAATCCAAGGAGCTGAGGTTGGACTCTGGAATATTTTGGTGCCAAGGTTTAGCCAAAGTCAAACATTCCCCTGGGAAATGTTCAAACCCCTTTTCCTGCCCCTGGGCAATGGCAGAAATGTGGGGAGAGCCCCACGTGGGTTGCTGGAATGAGTGGGTTTAGGGGTGGGAATGGGGGTTCCCTGTGGTGCTGAAGAAATCTCCAGTATCCAGAGAATCCTGTCTGGATGCAGGGAGCCCCAGGGTGGCATTCCCTGCTCCTCAGTGCTGGAAACCACCAGGATCCCTCCAGGGCAGCCAATCTTCCTGCATGGACACCACTACCATCATCATCATCATCATCATCATCATCATCCCCTTCTCCCCTGCAGGCACCCACTGTCACCCCATCTTATCCCCTCATCCCTGGTGTTCTGTCATTCCCAGTTACATCCTCTCTTCCCCATGACTGCAATCCTTTGTCAGGCCTGATTTTCTCCCTTTTTCCTCCTGTTTTACCCCTGTTTTTATCCCATTCCCTTCATCTCGACTCCAGTTCATTTTCAGCCCTGATTTTGTCCTCTTTCCTCCCATTTCACCCCAGTTTTTATCCCATTCCCCTCATCTCTTTCCCAGTTACATCCTCTCTTCCAGTCCTTTGTCAGCCCTGATTTTCTCCCCTTTCCTCCCATCTCACCCCAGTTTTTATCCCATTCCCCTCATCTCTGTCCCACATTTTGGTCTGGATGGGGCTGTCAGGACAAGAGGAGCCATTCTGTGTCCTCCTGCCAGCCCTGTTCCCTCTGATGATCCACAAAACCACCCTGGGGGCTCAGTGGTGGCACACGAGTCACAGGGTGCCTGAGGATGTGGCACTCCTTCCTTGTCCCCTCCCTGTGATCCTGGAGGGCACAGCCTGGAGATCCTGGTGCTGCCCATTCCTCCTGTGCCAGCCTTGCCCTGCACTTCCACCCCTCTTTTAGGTATATTTTTATTCCTAACTATCAATGTCACAATTTGCTTCTCAGCTCGTGGATTTCTAAATCCTTCCCAGTGCTTCCCAACCCTTCCCAGACTGGTCCCCATCCCTGTTTTTTTTCCAGTCTGAGGGGTGAAAATGCTGATCCTGATGGATCCCGACAGAGCGTGAGGCTTTGGGGTTGGCACCCTGGAGTTTGGGGAGGGATGCAGGAGAAGGTTGGGGCTCTGGGAATGTTGGGGTGCAGGGTGAGGGGGCTCTGGGAATGTTGGAATGCCAGTAAAGGGGGTCAGGGAGGATTTTTCTTGTGGGGTCACCCCAAACTCCCCCCACTCTGAGCTCAGCCAATCCCAGGAGCACCCAGCACCCCCCAGCCCTTTTTGGAGGTTTTGGGGGTTTTTTATTTTTGCAGCTCCCAATTTCCCACCCTCAGCAATCCATCCATGAGAAACGGGGGTGGCTTTGGACATCCCGTGCTGCAACGTGCATCTCCAGCCCTAAAAATTCCCTAAAAAAAAAAAAAAAAAAAAAAAAAAATCCATCTCGGCGGGGGGGGTTTGTGTGCCGCGCTGTAGCCTCGGGGCCGCGTCTGAGCAGCCCAGGCGGGGACGATTTGATCCCAAAAATTCCCGATCCAGCCCCGCGGAGGCCGTGACTCAGCCGTGACGGGGGCGGGGGCGGGCTGAGCATCACCGGCAGCTCCGGGGGGGCCCCGCTCGGTGCCCCCCACCCCTCCCGCACCTCCCCTCCATCCTCATCCTCCTCCATCGCGGCTCTCCATCGCGGGCACCGCGATCCCCGGGAGCTCCGTTTGCGCATCCCGGGGGCTCCGGCGCTGCTCCCCCGCCCCGCTCCCGGTGGGCCGAGCCCCCCGCCCCCGCCGAGCCCCCCCCGGTTCTCGGTTGATCCCTCCCTTGCCGGGGCTGCGCCGATGGACTCTCCCAGCGCTCCGTGTGTGCGGCGGAGGCTGCGGCGTTAGCGCTGCTGCCCGGGAGCTGCGGCCGCTGCCGGAGCATCCTCTTCATCTCCTTCATCCCCGGAGCATCCTTCCTCGGCGGAGCGTCCCCCGGCAAGGAGCTGGAGCGGGGCGAGGGCTGAGCCAGGTAAGGGGGGACAATAAATGGGTTTATAGCCCGCATCCCCCCCCCTCCCCGCGGCGTTAATCGGAGCCGCTGATGGATTCGGGGTTCGGCTTCTCCTTCCCCACTTGCTGTGGCCATTTTGTCCTGGAAAACCTTCCCGGGGGCCGGGCTCTGCCTTTGGATGTGCGTTTTTGGGGGGCTCCTCTCACCCCCCGCCGCAGAGCAGCCGGAGGGGATCGGGAATTCGCCGCAGGGATGGGAGGGGGGAACCGGGGGGGATTTGGGGAAGGGGTGACGGGGAGGGGGATGTTGGGGGGTGACCTTGGACACGAGCGATTCCCAACTCTTCCCCATTGTCGCCATGTTCCTGGCGTTCCGCAGGGAGCCTGGGGGCTGAGGGGGGTTTGGAGGGGGGGGGGGGATGCTGCCCCCTCATTTTGGGGACTCTCGGGGCTTTTGGGGTGCACGGCTTCATCCATCCTCGGCTCGTCTCGGAGGAGGCAGCTCCAGAGCCGATAACCTTGTGCGGAGCTGTCCAACGCCACGGCGGGGCTGCAGGGCCAGCGCCGTGCTCAGCCCCCCCCAAATGGGGATTTCTGGGGGGATCTCCCTGGCTCCCACATTTCAGGGATTGCGGTCTGGGGGGGTTCTGGCCATCCCGTGCGATCAAACCCCCCGATCTCAGCCAGCTCCGGCTCCTGGCGTCGGCTCGGCCGCTCGAGGCTCCCCGGTTTGTGCGGCCGCTCTCGGTGACAGAGGCAGCCGTGACCTTGCTCCCCCAGCCCATCCTCTTCCTCACCGCGCTGCCAGGCTCTCCCTGCTCCCCTCCCGCCCCCCAGCACCTCCCGGGCTGGGCAATGCCGGCCCCACACGGGGAGATTGCAAGGGGAACCTCGAGCCTGGCTGGAGCGGAATGACCTTGGTCATGGATCCGGGAGCCCCGGGGAGGGGACCGGGGTCTCCCTGCGGCCAGAGGGGGGAATTTGCAATTTTACCCTATAAAACCACGGCCTGTCAGTGCTGGGGAGTGGGGGCCCGTGCTGTGCCGCAGCCCCCCTCCCTGCAGGCTTCCCAAATTCTAAATTTAGCGTCCCTGCGTGCCCTGTCCCCTCTCCTGGCCAGGGGGGGACGCGTCGCCGGCTGCGTCCCTGCGCTCCCAGCTCCTTCCCGCCTGGCCAGAGACAAAAATAGCGCTGGGGGGGGGTCACGGCAGCCCCCGAGGGTGGAGGAGCAGCAGCACCGGGGGCTGGGGGGCTGCGGGCCCGTCCCTGTCACGAGCCGAGCCGGGCTCTGTGCAGCGGGGGTGGGACGCTGGCATGCGAGGGGACAAGGAGATGGCACCACCCGCGGGGATCTGCGTGTCCCTCTGCTGTCCCTCTCCTCGTGGTGCCCCCCAGCCCCCTTTGGCCGGGCCAGCACGTGCCAGGGCTGGCGTGCCCCGCAGTAAATCCTGCCTGGCAGCTCCTGCAGCCAGCGTGGCCTTGCACGCTCGGGTCGTTGGCACTCGAGGGATCCTCTGAGGGGCTCCTGTACCCTGGGGCACCCAGCCAGGGCAGTGCTGGGAGGGTTTGGGCACCTCCTGACCTCCTCATCCTCCCTGTGGTGCCCAGGGGATTGGGGAGCTTCGGTCCAGAGCTTGTTTTTCGGGGTGACTCGCAGTCCTGGGGATGTCCCTGCGTCCCCCTGTGCTTGGGGATGGGGGCAGCAGGGATGGATCCAGGGGGACTGGGGGCAGCTGGAGCCCCCCAAGTGAGGGGAAGGGGCTGGCGTGGAACCAGCATCTCCCAGCCTGTCCCCACCCCAGACCCCACCTGCTGCTTCACCAGGGGGTCCCCAAATCACAGAATCCCAGAATAATGAGCTTGGAAAAGACCTCTGAGGTCATCATCCAACCTATGCCCTGACACCTCAACTATAGCACCAAGTGCCATGTCCAGTGTTTATTTAAACACATCCAGAGATGGTGATTCTACACCTCCCTGGGAAGAGCATTCCAGTACTTCATTATTCTTTGGGTGAAAATTTTTTTCCTAATATCCAACTGGGAAGACAATTCCACTACTTTATTATTCTTTGGGTGAAAATGTTTTTCCTAATATGCAGCAGAATATTTTTCCTAATATCCAGTAGAATTGTCTTCCCAGTGGAAGACAATTCCAGTACTTTATCATTCTTCGGGTGAAATCTTTTTTCCTAATACCCAACCTATCCCTTCCCTGACGCAGTTTGAGTCTGTGTCCTCTAATCCTCCTGCTCCAGTCTGAGACGGAGAAAAAGCGCAAAGTGGCACTCGGGGGCCAGCACCGCCCAGCTCAGCCTGGTTCTGTCTGGGCTCCCCAGGTCCAGGCTGGCATCCCGGGCGCTCCCACCCCCCATTCCATGGATGGGTAGCTCCAGCACCCCCGTCCCCTCCCCGCGGGCCTGAGGGCGCAGCCCCCGCAGCAGAGACCCCGCAGCAGCCGCAGCAGCCCCGCGCAGCCCCGAGGGCACCATGGAGGAGTCGTTCCGGGACCGGACCGCCTTCATCCGCGGCGCCAAGGACATCGCCAAGGAGGTGAAGAAACACGCGGCCAAGAAGGTGAGCAGGGGCATGGACCGAGTGCAGGACGAGTACACCCGCCGCTCCTACTCGCGCTTCGAGGAGGAGGAGGACGATGAAGACTACGCGCCCCAGGACGGCTACTACAGAGGGGGCGAAGGCGCCAACGAGGAGGAGGGGGTGTCCAGCGACGCCACGGAAGGCCACGACGAGGAGGACGAGATCTACGAGGGCGAATACCAAGGGATCCCGCGGCAGGAGTCGCTGAAGGGCGGGGAGCGCCTGGGCGCCGCGGCGGCCGCCGGAGCCTTCGACGACACCGAGGGGCAGCGGAGGAAGGACCGGGAGGAGCTGGCGCAGCAGTACGAGCTCATCCTGCAGGAGTGCGGCCACGGCCGCTTCCAGTGGACCCTCTACTTTGTCCTGGGCCTGGCCCTGATGGCGGACGGCGTGGAGATCTTCGTGGTGGGCTTCGTCCTGCCCAGCGCCGAGAAGGACATGTGCCTGTCCGACTCCAACAAGGGCATGCTGGGTGAGGAGAGGGGCACGGAGAGGGGTCTGGGGGGGACAGGAGGGTCAGGGGGAGATGCGGGGAGATGTGGAATGTAGGGGGACATGAGGATGCATTGGGAAGCACAGGAAGGTGGGGATGGGGAAGGACATGGGGGGCTCAGGAAGATTTGGGGGGGGGTCATAGGGTCTGTGGAAGACCACAGGAAGAATTGGGAGACCATGGGGACCAGGAAGGGATGTGAGGACCAGGAAGAACTGGGAGGCCATGGAGTGTGAGATCCAGGAAGGGATGTGGGATCCAGGAAGGGATGTGGGGTCCAGGAAGAATTGGGAGGCTGTAGGGTCCAAGAAGGGATGTGAGGACAAGGAAGAATTGGGAGGCTGTGGGCTGTGGGATCCAGGAAGGGATGTGGGGACCAGGAAGGGATGTGGGGACCAGGAAGGGATGTGGGGACCAGGAAGAACTCGGAGGCCATGGGCTGTGGGATCCAGGAAGGGATGTGGGGCTCCCACCATCCTCCTCCCAGTCCCACACTGCTCCCCACATGAGCAATGCCTGAAATTTGGGCTGACCAGTGGATGCTGAGGCTGGGTTTGGGGGGAGGCCTTGTTCCATTGGTTCCCCCCTTCTCTGTCATGCCTGCCAGAACCTGACACCCCCCAAAAACCCCAAATCCCTGAGATGTGGCAGTCTTGGGACAGGGAGCAGGGCTGGGTGAGGGGGTCCTGGGGTCCCACAGTCCCTGAGCAGAGCAGGGGGAAAACAAGGAATTCTGTTCCCTCTCCTCAAGGGCACCCAAAATTTCGGGGAGAGGGTCCCGAACCCGAGGATGCTCCCCTTGCTCCAGCTGACCCCGGGGTGCAGGTCCCCGTGTCCCCCAGCCCTGACCTCGCTGTGTCCCCTTCCCCAGGGCTCATCGTGTACCTGGGCATGATGGTGGGCGCGTTCGTGTGGGGCGGGCTGGCCGACCGGCTGGGCCGAAGGCAGTGCCTCCTCATCTCCCTCTCCGTCAACAGCGTCTTCGCCTTCTTCTCCTCCTTCGTCCAGGGCTACGGCACCTTCCTCTTCTGCCGCCTGCTCTCGGGCGTGGGGTAAGGGGGGCCCGGCTGCTGGGCTGGCTTCCTTCGTCCCCCAGAACGAGGGAGGAATGAGGAATCTGATTCTGTGCTCTCAGAAGGCTAATTTGTTATTTTATTGTGCTATGTTTTGTTAAATAATGCTAAACTGTGCTATACTAAAGAATACAGAAAGGATACTTAAAGGGGAGGGCAGCTTTTGTATTTTTGTTCCTCCCAGAGGAAGGAAGGAAGGAAGGAAGGAAGGAAGGAAGGAAGGAAGGAAGGAAGGAAGGAAGGAAGGAAGGAAGGATCTGATTCTGTGTTCTCATAAAGTTAATTTGTTATTTTATGATGCTATATTATGTTAAAGAATGCTAAAATATATTATATTAAAGAATGCTATATTATACTAAAGAATACAGAAAGGATACTTGCAGGGGGAGCACAGCTGTTGTATTTTTGTTCCCAAGGAAGGAAGGATGAATCCAATTCCATGTTCTCATAAAGCTAATTTATTATTTTATGATACCATATTATATTAATATTAACTACACTGTACTAAAGAATACAGAAAGGATACTTACAGAGGGGGATCAGTTGTTGTATTTTTTTGTTCCCCCCCAGACCAAGGAAGGAAGGATGAATCTGATTCTATGTTCTCATAAAGCTAATTTATTATCTTATGATATTTTATTATGATACTATATTATATTAATATTAACTATACTATACTAAAGAATACAGAAAGGATACTAGCAGGGGAGCAGCTGTTGTATTTTTGTTCCTCCCAGATGAAGGAAGGATGAATCTGACTCCTTGTTCTCATAAAGTTAATTTATTATGATACTGTATTATATTATGATACTATATTATATTAATATTAACTATACTATACTAAAGAATACAGAAAGGATACTTAGAGGAGGTTAAAAAGATAATAATGAAAAACTCGTGGCTCTCTCCTGAGTCCTGATACAGCTTGACCCTGATTGGCCAAAGAATCAAAACTCTCACAGCTGAATCCAATGAAACATCCACCTGAGGGTAAAGAACCTCCAAAGCAGCAAAACACAGGAGAAGCAAATCAGATAATTATTGTTTTCCTTTTCCTCTGAGGCTTCTCGGCTTCCCATTAGAAAACTCCTGGGTGAAGGGATTTACCCAGAAAATGTGAATGTCCCGCAGGGGCTGATCTGATCCCCCTGCGTGTGGGTGTGCTGGGGCAGGGGCTGACGCTGCTCCCTCCCCTCCATCCCCAGCATCGGCGGCTCCATCCCCATCGTCTTCTCCTACTTCTCGGAGTTCCTGGCGCAGGAGAAGCGCGGGGAGCACCTGAGCTGGCTCTGCATGTTCTGGATGATCGGGGGCATCTACGCCTCGGCCATGGCCTGGGCCATCATCCCGCACTACGGTAGGAGCCCTGGGCTGGTGGCACACGGGGGGTGAGCCGGGGCTCGGCCCCACCACCGTGTCCTGTCCCCCCTGTCCAGGCTGGAGCTTCCAGATGGGCTCTGCGTACCAATTCCACAGCTGGAGGGTTTTCGTCCTGGTCTGCGCCTTCCCCTCGGTCTTCGCCATCGGGGCGCTCACCACCATGCCGGAGAGCCCGCGCTTCTACCTTGAGGTGGGCTCTGGGGGGGCATTCAGGGGGGATTTGGGGTGCATCGGGGACCTGGAGTGGGGGACGGCTTGAGGGTCCCCAGGAAGGGACACCCAAGTTGCGGTGGAGATGGAGGAACATAGAAAAAGGTGGTGAGGCGTGGACAGGAAGGCCCAGATGGGTTTTGGAGAGGGGTGGAACAGGGCAGGAACCCCAAAGTGGATGATGGCACCCTGAGAAGGTGATGAAGATGATGGAGGGATCCCCGGGTGGGTGGGTGGCAGGACCCAGGTGTGTGGTGGAACCCAGAGGGATGGGGTGACCCTGAGGAGGTGATGAAGATGAAGATGATGGAGGGTTCCCTGGGTGGGTGGTAGGACCCAGCTGATGGGGGGGTCAGGGTTCAGATTTGGGGTGTCCCAGGGTGACCTGGGACCTGTCCCTGCCCTCACAGAACGGGAAGCACGACGAGGCCTGGATGGTGCTGAAGCAGGTCCATGACACCAACATGAGAGCCAAGGGCCACCCCGAGAGGGTCTTCTCGGTAAGGACCAAGTGAGGATGGGGTGTCCTCCAGGAGCTGGGGTGCAATTCCCACCTTTGGGAAAAGCACCACCAGGGGAATGCTGCTGTAACAGGTGGGGAAACTGAGGCACACCTGGGTGCTGGGTGGGGGATTTGGGAGCTAGGTGGGAGGTTTTGGGAGCAAGGAGTGAGGTTTTTGGTGGCTTCCTGGTGTCCCCAATCTGTCCCACCCACAGGTCACCCACATCAAGACCATCAAGCGGGAGGACGAGCTCATCGAGATCCAGTCGGACACCGGGACGTGGTACCGGCGCTGGCTGGTCCGATGCCTCAACCTGTCCCAGCAGGTGAGGCCGGGGCCACCCAGGGCTCCCCGTGCCCCCTGTCACCTCCCGTGCCCTTGTTTGTCACCTCCTGTGTCCTTGTTTGTCACCTCCCGTGTCCCTGCGCAGGTCTGGAGCAACTTCCAGCAGTGCTTCGTGCCCGAGTACCGGCGGGTGACGCTGATGATGATGGCGGTGTGGTTCACCATGTCCTTCAGGTGCTGCGGGGTGGGGTGGGATCCATGGGATGGGATGGGATCAATGGGATCCATGGGATGGGATGGAATCCATGGGATCAATGGGGTGGGATCCATGGGATGGAATTGATGGGATGAGATGGGACAGGATAGGATGGGATCACTGGGGGTGGGATGGGATCCATGGGATGGGTTGGGATCAGTAGAATGGAATGGGATGGGATCCATAGGATGGGATGGGATGGGATCAGTGGGATGGGATGGGATGGGATGGGATGGGATGGGATGGGATCCATGGGATGGGATGGGATCAATGGGATCAACGGAATGGGATCCATGGGATGGGAGGGGGCAGCACGGAGTGGGATGGGATGGGATGGGATGGGATGGGATGGGATGGGATGGGATGGGATGGGATGGGATGGGATGGGATGGGACGAGCATCCCTGGGATAGCCCTGGGAGCCCCGGGCCAGCTCTGGCAAGCCCAGGTGTGTGGTGCCCGCTCACCCCTGTCCCCGCAGCTACTACGGGCTCACCGTGTGGTTCCCGGACATGATCAAGCACCTGCAGAGCATCGAGTACGCGTCGCGCACCAAGCTCTTCACGCGCGAGAAGGTTCGGCACTTCACCTTCAACTTCACCCTGGAGAACCAAGTGCACCGTGGTGGCGAGTACTTCAACGACAAGTGAGCGAGGGGAGGCTGGGCCTGGCCTTGCTGAGCTCGGGGCTGAGCTTGGGGGGCAGCTGGGCTCTCCTCCCTGTCCCTCCCCGTGCAGGTTCATCGGGCTGAAGATGAAGTCGGTGACGTTCGAGGACTCGCTCTTTGAGGAGTGTTACTTCGAGGACATAACTTCCAGCAACACCTTCTTCAAGAACTGCACCTTCATCTCCACCGTCTTCTACAACACAGGTGGGGCAATGGGATCCCTGGGAGGGGGTGACCCACCAGGGTGTTCCCCAGGGTTTGGATGGAGATGAGGGTGAGCCACCAGCAGGAAGGAAGGTCAGGAAAGGAAAGCCCCCAGTGGCATGATGAAGTTGGGGTGGTAGAGATAACTTGACCCTCCAGGGTTTTGATGAAGATGGGGCTGGGCCACCAGCTTGGAGGAAGGTCAGGAAAGCCCTCAGTGCCATGATGGAGTTGGAGTGGTAGAGATAACCTGACCCACCAGGGTTTTGATGGAGGTGGGAGTGAGCCACCAGCGTGGAGAAAGGTCAGGAAGGTCCCCAGTGGCATGATGGAGTTGTGGTGGCAGAGATAATATGACCCACCAGGCTGGCTCTCAGGGTTTTGATGGAGATGGGAGTGAGCCACCAGGTTGGAGGAAGGTCAGGAAAGTCCTCAGTGCCATGATGGAGTTGGAGTGATAATGATAATGTGACCCACCAGGGTTTTGGTGGAGGTGGGGGAGGACACCAGGTTGGAGGAAGATCAGGAAGGTCCCCAGTGGCACGATGGACTTGGGGTGGTAGAGATAACCTGACCCACCAGGGTTTTAATGGAGATGGGGATGGTCGAAGGAAGGTCCAGCTTGAAGGAAGGTCCTCAGTGGCATGATGGAGTTGGGGTGGCAGAGATAAGGACCAGGGTGGCCCTCAAGGGGGTGGTGGACCCACCAGATGTGGTGGGATGGGCCAGCAGGTGTGCACGGTGATGGGGTGACCCCGTGTCCCCACTGTCCCCCAGACCTGTTCGAGTACAAGTTCATCAACAGCCGGGTGGTGAACAGCACGTTCCTGCACAACAAGGAGGGCTGCCAGCTGGACTTCAGCGACGACAACAACGCCTACATGATCTACTTCGTCAGCTTCCTGGGCACCCTGGCCGTGCTCCCCGGGAACATCGTCTCGGCCCTGCTCATGGACAAGATCGGCCGCCTGCGCATGCTGGGTGGGCAACGGGACCCCTGGGTGGGGCTGGGGGGTCCTGGAGGTGCCTTCAGCCCAAACCAGGCTCTTGATCTTCTTGAGCCACCACCGTCACCTTTGCCCTGGTGTGTCACCCCACTTCCATCACCCTTTGAGGACTTTCTTCATCCTCCTTCCACCTGTTGGTCGCCTCCATCTCTGGTGACCTCTTGGGGACTTCCTGGTGGGTCACCCCCATCTCTTGACCCACCCACCATCGCCTTTACCCTGGTGGGGTAAAGTCCATCAATCCTTTGGGGTCTTTCCTGATCCTCCTCCCCCCTCCATCTCTGGTGACCTCTTGGGGACCTCCTGGTGGGTCACCCCACCTCCATCATGCCCTTTCCTGATCCTACTCCCACCCACTGGTCCCCTCCATCTCTGGTGATCTCCTGGTGGGTCACCTCCATCTCTTGAGCCATCACCTTTACCTTGGCGGGCCACCTCACCTTCATCCATCACCCCTTTGAGGAATTTCTTCATCCTCCTTCCACCCGTTGGTCACCTCCATCTCTGGTGACCTCTTGGGGACCTCCTGGGGACCTCCTGGTGGGTCACCCCCAGCTCTTGATCCATCACCTTTACCCTGGTGGATCACCCCACCTTCATCCATCACCCCTTTGGGGACTTTCCTGATCCTCCTCCCACCTCCATCTCTGGTGACCTCTTGGGGACCTCCTGGTGGGTCACCCTACCTCCATCAACCCCTTTCCTGGTCCTACTCCCACCCGTTGGTCACCTCCATCTCTTGGTGACCTCTTGGGGACCTCCTGGTGGGTCACGCCCACCTCCCTCTCCCCTTCGGGACTCTCAGCCCCACCTCGTGCCTCAGTTTCCCCGCGTTCTGACGTGTCCACGTGTCCCCCAGCTGGCTCCAGTGTCATGTCCTGCATCAGCTGCTTCTTCCTGTCCTTCGGGAACAGCGAGTCTGCCATGATCGCCCTGCTCTGCCTCTTTGGGGGGGTCAGCATCGCCTCCTGGAACGCGCTCGACGTGCTCACCGTGGAGCTCTACCCCTCCGACAAGAGGTGCGGGCACGGGGTGGAGGTTTTGGGGTGCAAGGAGTGAAGTTTTGGGTGCAAAAGGTGCAGTTTTGTGTTTGAGGAGTGAAGTTGTGGGTGGTAGGTGGAGGATTTAGGTGCTGGGTGGGGCTGTTGAGTGCAAGGAGTGAAGTTTTGGGTGCTGGGTGGGAGGTTTGGGGTGCTGGGGTGCCCATTTTGGGGTTCGGAGTTACCATTTTGGGGTTTGGATTTTCCATTTTGGGGTGCTGGGTGCCCATCTGAGGATTTTGACTTACCATTTTGGGGTGCTGGATGCCAATTTAAGGGTTTTGGATTCCCACTTTGGGGTGTTGGGTGCCCATTTAAGGGTTTGGAGTTCCCATTTTGGGGTGCTGGGTGCCAAATTTAAGGGTTTCGAGTTCCCATTTTGGGGTGTTGGGTGCCCATTTAAAGGTTTGGGGGTCCCATTTTGGGGTCTTGGATGCCCATTTCAGGGTTTGGAGTTCCCATTTTGGGGTGCGAGGTGCCAATTTAGGCATTTTGAGTTCCTATTTTGGAGTGCCGGGTGCTCATTTAAGGACTTTGAGTTCCCATTTTGAGGTGCTGGGATGCTGGGTGCCCATTTAAGGGTTTGGAGTTCCCATTTTGGGGTTTGGGGTTCCCATTTTGGGGTGCTGGGTGCCCATTTAGGGATTTTGAGTTCCCATATAAGGCTCTGAGCTCCCATTTTGGGGTTTTGAGTTCCCACTTTGGTGTCCCAGGCGCCCATTTCACCCCGCCAGGTGCCAATTTCATGGTACCACCTGCCCCGTGCAGGTGCCCCCCTAGGCTTGGCACCCACCCCTTCCCCTGGGGGGTGCCCTCACCAAGCCCAACCCTCCTCATCCTCCCCAGGACGACGGCCTTTGGCTTCCTGAACGCCCTGTGCAAGCTGGCAGCCGTGCTGGGCATCAGCATCTTCACCTCCTTCGTGGGCATCACCAAGGCCGTGCCCATCCTCTTCGCCTCAGCTGCTCTGGCCCTGGGCAGCTCCCTGGCCCTCAAACTGCCCGAGACGAGGGGGCAGGTCCTGCAGTGATGGGGGGCTGGGGGAGAGGGACCCCCCCTTTCCCTGGGGTACCCCCCAAAATCCAGCATTTCCCCCCACCCCGTCCATCTCCTCGTGCCCCCGGGGTTAGTTCTGCGTTAGACACTGTGAAACGTCTTCTTGGAGCATTTGGGGTCTTTTTCATTTGCACTTGGACCCCCCCCCCTCACCCCAAAAAAATCCCTCTGTACCCCCAAAACCTCCGTGATCCCTTGGACTCCCCCCAAAATTCCCCCCCTGACCCCCAATTCTCCCATCCCAGTTTCTTTTCTTGGTGTCACCCCTGTGTGAGTTGCTGCTCATTCCTGGGGGGCTTTAGGGGGACGGGATTTAGGGGGGCCCCCGATCCTCTGAACCCCCCCCCCCCCCAAATCTCTGTGCACCCCCAAATCCCTGCTGAGCCAAGGAGGATGAAGCAGGGGGAGCCCCCTGTGCCTCAGTTTCCCCATCCCCAGCAGGGTCCCCCCAAACCCCCACAGATTTTTGGGGGGGGGAGGGCAAAAGCCCTTGGGGTACCTTGGGATAGGGAGGGGGAAGCAGAAAATATTGGGGTGCAGCTCCCTTTGGGGGGGTGCAGGAAATATTGGGGTGCAGCTCCCTTTGGGGGGTGCAGCTCCCTTTGGACCCCCTTGACAATTTTAGGGTGCCCCCCCCTTAAAGCACATGCCCCCCCCCCAGGATGCCCCAATTTTTGGGTGCCCCCCACCCCAATTTTCAGGGTGCAAAGCACAGCGCCCCCCTGTCCCCCCCCATTTGGGGTGCAGCAGTGGGGGACCCCCAAAACTGCCAGTTAGGGATTTTTAACTGATTTTTAAAGGATTTTCCCCAGTTTGAGGGAGGCTGGTGTGGGTCAGGGGGGGTTCAAGGGGGGCGGGGGGCGCTCCCTGCACCCCCTTTTCCTCCTCCCTGCACCCCAAGTCCCCCCCACATCCCTTATTAACAATCCCCTTTTTCCTCCCCCCCACCCCAAAACCACCAGCGGTTTGCAAAGCACAAACAGCCCCTAAACCACCCCCCCTCCAAAAAAAAAAAAAAATAATCGGGGTGCAAGGGGTCCCCAGTGCTCAAATCGGGGTTCAGGGGGGGTCCCAGTGCTGTGCCCCCTCAAAGTTTGGGGTTTGGGGGGTTCCTCACGCTCTGCCCCCTTCCCACAGGGTGGGGCAGAGCTGGGGGGCCCCCCCAGCCCCAGGGTAGCCCCCCCCCCATTCCAAGCAGCCCCCCCCCGTGTGCTTTGTCCCCTCCTTGGTGTAGCTGGTCCTTGGGGGGCCCCCCCCGGCCCCCCCCCGTAGCTCTGTCGTGCCGTGCTGTAGTTTCAGGTGTTTGTAAATTAATTAAAATGGAAAAAAAAAAATCCATCCATCCAAAAAGAAAAAACCATCCTCCCCCCCAAAAAAAAGCATAAAAATTACCAACCACCCCCCCCCTCCAAAAAAAAAAGGATTCTCCAGCTGCCCACAGAACACTTTTATTTAAATTAATTCATTAATGCAGATTCAATGGGAGGGACACCCCAAAAAATCCCCCACAGGGTGGGGAGCAGGGTGGGGGTGCTGGGTTGGAGCAGAGCATCACGGGGTGGGGTGGGGGGGTCACCCCAATTATTTTTGTCCCCTCCCAATGCTGAAACCAGGGTGGGGGTCCCAGGGGCCCCATGTTGTTCCTGGGGGGGTCCACACAGTTTTTGGGGGGGTTCTTGGCAGCCCCACATTGTTCTTGGGGGGTCTTGGTGTTCCTGGGAGGGTCTTGGTGTTCTTGGAGGGGGATCCTGTGAGCCCCACATTGTTCTTGGGGGGTCCTGGTGTTCCTGGGGGTGTCCTGGGAGCTCCACACAGTTTTTGGGTGGGGGTCCTGGCAGTCCCACGTTGTTCCTGGCAGCCCCCTGTTGTTCTTGGGGGGGGGTCCCAGGAGTCCCACGTTGTTCCTGGGGGGGTCCCAGGAGCCCCACATTGGTCCTGGGGGGGTCCTGGCAGCCTCACACAGTTCTTGGGGGGGTCCTGGCAGCCCTATGTTATTCTTGGGGCGTTCCTGTTGTTCCTAGGGGGGTTCCCATGAGCTCCACACAGTTTTTGGGGGGCTCCCATGAGCTCCACGTTGTCCCTGGGGGGGGGTTCCTGTTGTTCCTGAGGGGTCCCAGCATCCCCACGTTGTTCCTGGGGGGTTCCTGTTGTTCCTGGGGGGGTCTCACGTTGTCCCTGGGGGTGTCCTGTTATTCCTCGGGGGTCCCTGGGGGGTTCCTGTTGTTCCCGGGGGGCTCCTGGCAGCCTCACACAGTTTTTTTTGGGGGGGGTCCCAGCATCCCCACGCCGTTCCCGTGGCTCTCCCAGCGCCGTCACTGCTTCCCCGCCGCCTCCTCCTCCTCCTGCTGCCCAGCCCCGCGCCGTTTCTCCCTCTTGGACCCCCCCAGGCAGGGGGGCGCGGGGGGGTTCTGGGGGTCGCTCTGCCACTGCTCGGGGGTGCGGGCCGTGACCTGCAGGGCGTGCAGGGGCCCGGCCAGCTCGGCCCGCAGCGCCTCGTGCACCAGGCGGTGCCGCTGCAGCGGCGACAGCCCCGCGAAGAGCGCGCTCACCACCAGCACCCCGAAATGCGTCTCGGCGCCGGGGGGGCCCCCGTGCCGCGGGGAGTCATCGCGGACCTCCAGGTGCGTGGGCTGCAGGGCGGCGGTCAGCTTGGCACGGATGGTGCGGGCTAAGGGCCCGCCCGGGCCACCCATGGCAGCGGCCGCGGCGGCGAGGAGGGCACCCCGCATCGGGGATGGGCTGCGAGAGAGAGAGAGGGGGGAATTAGGGGTGCAGGAGGGGACCCCGCATCGGGGAAGGGCTGCGAGAGAGAGAGAGGGGGGAATTGGGGGTGCAGGAGGGCACCCCGCATCGGGGAAGGGCTGTGAGAGAGAGGGGGAATTAGGGGTGCAGGAGGGGACCCCGCATCGGGGAAGGGCTGGAACAGAGAGAGAGGGGGGAATTAGGGGTGCAGGAGGGCACCCCGCATCGGGGATGGGCTGCGAGAGAGAGAGAGGGGGGAATTAGGGGTGCAGGAGGGGACCCCGCATCGGGGAAGGGCTGGAACAGAGAGACAGGGGGGAATTAGGGGTGCAGGAGGGGACCCCGCATCGGGGAAGGGCTGGAACAGAGAGAGAGAGGCGAATTAGGGGTGCAGGTGGGGACCCCGCATCGGGGAAGGGCTGGAACAGAGAGACAGGGGGGAATTAGGGGGGTGCAAGGGGAAAAACCCCCCGGACCCCCAGGAGAGGACCGCACATCAGAGAAGGGGGACAGGGATGGGGATTGAGGGGTTCAGGAGGGGGGAACACGGAGAGGTGACTTCGGGGGGCTCTGCCGGGTCAGCCGCTGTTATTGTGGGGGTTGGAGGGGCTTGAATGGGGAATAAGAGGGAGCTGGAGGGTGGAATGGGGAATAAAGGGGGGCTGGGGGGCGAGGACCGTCCTTGAACAGCCCCTGCCCCGGGAACAGCACGGGGGTGTCCCGGCGACCTTTCAGGCCCGGAGCTCTCGGAAAGGCCCTGACCCCCCCCTCAGAGCCCCCCTGTACTCCCGATCCTCCCACAGGGCACCCCCCGGCACCAGCAGATGCTACCGGAGTCCCCAAAGCCTTCGCTTCCCTCACGGTTCCCTCACGGTCCCCCCGATCCCCTCACGGCCCTCACCGCTCCCGCAGTCACGTGACACCGCCGCAGCCGCGCCACGTGACTCAACCCGCCCAATCACCGCAGGCGGCGTATGCCCCGCCCATTCAAACAAAGCCACGCCCCCTTATCCTTATATGGTTGTCTGGGCGGAGACTGGGGTGTGGGGGCGTGGTCAGGCGTGCTTGAGGGACACGGGGACGTTTTATCTCTCCTCATTTTTTTCCTTATTATTTTCCTAATTTCATCCTGATTTTTCCCAGATCATCCCGATTTTTCCCACTTTATCCTTAATTTTCCTACTTTTATCCTGATTTTTCCATATTCATCCCTATTTTTCCATATCCACCCCTATTTTCCAGCACCACGCTCATATTTTCCAGATTCACTCTCATTTTTTATTTCTCCCCATTTTTTTACTAATTTCATCCTGATTTTTCCGAGGTCATCCTGATTTTTCTGGTTCATCCTGATTTTCCTACTTTTATCCTGATTTTTCCATATTCACCCCTATTTTCCAGCATTTTCCTAATATTTTCCAGATTCACTCTCATTTTTTATTTTTCCTCATTTTTTCCTGTTCTTTTCCTATTTCATCCTGATTTTTCCCAGACCATCCTTAATTTTCCAGGTTCACCCTCTTTTTCCAAGTTTGCCCTTATGAGATTCCCTAAAAACTAAAAGAATGGGGATCTTCTCTTATTTCTTCTTCCTTTTTTCTTGGTTTCTGTGTCAAGCACCTTGGTAGGAAATCCTTTCAGGGGTGAACATGGATCTCAGATTTCTCTGTGGCTCACAGAAATCGCTTTAAATCCTCTCCCACACCTGGAGAACCCTCAGGACGGGCAGCTCTGAGGGATTCCATACCCACCTCACCCATTTCTCCGTGTGTGCTTGGGAAATCTTGGCTCTCCCTTCCCCTCCCCACTGGAATTTGCCTTTTGGGATCCAAAATCCCCCCTGGCTATTTTTAAAGTGCTCTCGGAGCCCACTCAGCCCCTGCTCTCCCCTGTCAGAATTTTCAGCTGTTTTTTCCTCCCTCTGGGTGGCAACAGCCGGGATTCCCTCCTCATTCCCACCCTGACCAAGGACCGGGATTTTCCTCTGGATTTGGGGGGATTTGGTGGCATTTTCTGGGGTAAGGGGAGTGCTGGGATCCTTGGATGAGGTGTGGGGATGGAGGGATGGGATTTGTGCTTGGGATGGGATTTGTTTCCTTTATTTCTGAGGGATGGGATTTATTTCCTTTATTTCTGGAGGAATGGGATTATTTCATTTATTTATTATGGAGGAATGGGGTTTGTTTCCTTCATTTCTGGAGGAATGAGATTATTTCCCTTATTTATGGAAGGATGGGATTTATTTCCTTGATTTCTGGAGGAATGGGATTTATTCCCATTATTTCTGGAGAAATGGGATTTATTTCCTCCCAAGCATGGCATGGAAGGAGGAGTGCATCCTTTGGGACTGATTGTGCATCCTGGAAAGAGGAGGCATCCACTCTTCCAGCTCTCTGGCAAACGCTGATTTCCCCAAATTCTTCTCTTCCCACCCCAATACCAGAGCCCTCCTGGCCTCAGCTGGGCGCCGGGATTTGCTCCCTGCAGGTGGAAAACAGCAGGAGCTTGGCTCGGGAGCCAGAAGGATTTCCTGGATTGTGTTCCCAAAGGGATTTGTGGGTGCTGGAATGCTGAGGGACCCAACTTCCCACCCCTGTCCTCTGAAATGGACCTGGGAAATCCCAGGATTGGACATTCCTGACCATTCCTGACCATTCCTTCTCCTTGCAGGGGCTGGTGCAGCTGGTGTAGGTGGGATTTCAGGTGGGAATGGAGCTGAAAAATCCCAATTTGGACATTCCTGGCCATTCCTTCTCCTTTAAGGGGTTGGTGTAGCTGCTTCCTGCAGGTATAGGTGGAATTTGACCTGGAAAATCCCAGTTTGGACATTCCTGACCATTCCTTCTCCTTGCAGGGAGCAGCAGCTGCTTCCTGAAGGCGTAGGTGGGACTTCAGGTGGGAATGGACCTGGAAAATCCCAGTTTGGACATTCCTGACCATTCCTTCTCCTTGCAGCCGGTGTAGGTGGGATTTCAGGAGTGCAGCCAGCATGGCCTGGCAGTCACTGACCCCTGGGGACATTGGCCACCAGCCCTGGGGACACTGGCCATCGATCCCTGGGGACATTGGCCAACTTTGGCCCGTGCCATGTTTGCCTTCAGGACCTGGCTGTGCCCCAGGAGACAAAATGCTGGAAAAGCGTTCCCTGGCAGGGACCATCCCCATTCCCTGCTGGACACGTCCCACAGGGAAAAGCTTTTCCTCAGGGATTCACCCCCGAGTGGTGCCCACGGGAGCTTCCAAGGAGGAAATCCCAGTGAAGCTCCCACATTCCTTGGGTCTGGGGGCTCCCCAAACCCGGAGCTGCTGTGCCCCACCTTCTCCAGGCTCTGGCTGTTGTTCCAGGCTGGGGCAGAGCCCAGCTAAATTTAGAGGGATCGATTTCAGCCCCCGCCTCTGCCCCGCGGGGGGAAAGGACAGAGCAAAGGTGGCCGGGGACAAGGAGCCACGGGGGGATCCCTTCTCTGTGCCCTGAATTTGGGCTCCTGGGACCCCAAATTCATCCAGGAGCATAGAGGAGCCCAGGGGGGCTGGAATTCTCCTGGGTTATTCCACGGATCTCTGTGGCTGTCACCCGGGGCAGAGCTGGTGACAAGGACGCGGGGAAGGAGCTCCTGAGGAGGCTGATCCAGGTGAGGGGGTAGCGGGAGAGCAGGAATGAGGGTCCCAGGGTGTGGTTGGCACCCAGGGGTGGCTCTGGTCCCACCTGTGGTGTCCCCAAAGTGAGGGTGGAGTGAAATGCTCAACGCCCACCCCTGTGAGGAAACGGCTCAAGAAAAACCGGGGTGGGGGGGTTTAGGTTGGATATCGGGGTGATAAAACTTCAGGGGGATGCAATTTCCTCATGGAAAGGGCGGTCAAGGTGTGGCAAAGTGGAGTCACATCCCTGGAGGTGTGGATGTGCCACCTGGGGACAAGTGGTGGCCTTGGAAGTGCTGGGTTGGACTTGCTCCTGTGGTCCATGGGGTGCTTGGAGGAATCTTGGGGTACCTGAGGAATATGAAAGAATCTCGTGGTCCAAGGGATGCCTGGAGGGATCTTGGGGTACCTGGAGGAATCTTGTGGTCCATGGGGTGCTTGGAGGAATCTTGGGGTACCTGGAGGAACCTCGGGATACCTGGGGAATCTGAAGGAATCTTGTGGTTCATGGGGTAATCTTGAGGAATCTTGCTGGCTTTGGCTCCACCTGAGTTTTCCATTGCTCAAATGGTGTTTGAAAGGTCCCATCTCTCCAATCCCACCTTTGGTTTCAGGGGAGCTGCTGAATGAAGCCGGGAGCTGCTGGTGGGTGAGAGACCCCCCCAAGTTCTGCATGGATGGGAATGGGGAGAGCTGCCCACAGTAGGAGCCCAGGGCAGCTGGAAAACTCCGGCCTCTTCCTCCGAGCTTTCCTGCTCCTCTTCCTCCTCAGGCATGGTAAGGATCAGCATGGGCAGGGTTGCTCTCTGTAAAAATCAGGAGAAAAATGCTTCCAGGAGGAATCTCCACGAGAATCTCGAGCTGGATGGTGGGGGGAATGTTGTGGTTTAGTTTGGTGGGTTGTAGGTGTGAGTTGTTGGTGGTTTTTTGAGTGCTTAGTTTAGAGTAGGTTTAAATAGGTTTAAAGAAAAGGGCAAAAACCCCTACAGTTCAGGGATTTTTTTAATTTTAGCTAGTTAAAACTAGCTAAAGCAAATGAGAGTTCTGTCTCGTTGTCTGTTTATTTGCAGATTCAGTTCAGATTAAATGTCATATAGTGTAATATAATATAGAATACTAGTATAATAAATTAATAATAAAATTAATAATTACAATAGTATAATAGTATTAATAACAGTATAATAAATTAATAATAAAAAAAGAAAGGAAGGTGCAGTCTTCCTCTGAAGATCCAGTGGGAGGAGAGGCAGCTGCTGTTCCTCTGGGAAATCCAGTGGAGAAGCCGTGCTGGTGTTCCAGAATCTCCAGATTATATCCAGGTAGGAATGCTTGGCTCCTCCCTCTGGGCAGAGCTGTGCTGGTGTTCCAGAACCTCCAGATTGTTGAATTTGCCGGCAATCCCAACATGGGAAGAGATGAGAATCTTGACTCCATGTTTCAGAAGACTGATTTATTTTATGATATATATATTGTATTAAAATTGTACTAAAAGAATAGAAGAAAGGATTTCATCAGAAGGCTTGAAAGGAATAGAAAGGAATGGAATGATAACAAAATCTTGTAACTACCAGAGAGTCCGAGACAGCTGGACTGTGATTGGCCATTAGTTAAAAACAACCCCATGAGACCAATCAAAGATGCACCTGTTGCATTTTACAGCAGCAGATAATTATTGTTTACATTTCGTTTCTGAGGCTTCTCAGCTTCTAAAGAGAAAAAGATCTTAACAAAAGGATTTTTCAGAAAATATCATGGTGACGATAGATATAAAATAATATCATAAAATAATAAATCAGCCTTCTGAAACATGGAGTCAAGATTCTCATCTCTTCCCATGTTGGGATTGCCGGCAAATTCCACATTTGGTGAACCCCGAGTGAGGAACATTACCACAATTGTGGAAGAGATAACGAAAACCGCCCACTTGACAAAAGCCAACGGCCACTCAGATGGCAACAGAACACATCTCACCTCGAAATCTGGAACAGAGGAGCACAAACTGCCCTTTCCCCACCCCATCTTTTCTCTCTCAGTCTCTTCCCAGTGCAAGATCCTCCGCTGCAACTCGGAGTACGTGGCGGCCACGCTCCACCTGCGCGGCCCCGAGCGCGGCGCCGCCTTCTGCACCGCGCTGCGCTCCTACTCGCTGTGCACCCGCCGCACCGCGCGCACCTGCCGCGGCGACCTGGCCTTCCACTCGGCCGTGCACGGCATCGAGGACCTCATGATCCAGAACAACTGCTCCAAGGAAGGCCCCACGGCCCCACCGCGGCCCCGGCCCGCGGCGCCCAACGCCGCGCGCGGCTTCGAGTCGCTCGATATCTGCGACTACGAGAGGAGTTTCCTCTACAAGCACGGCCGGCCCCCCGGTTTCCAGCACTGCGCTGCTTTTGGGGACCCCCACATCCGAACCTTTCATGATGATTTCCACACGTGCCGCGTGGAGGGCTCCTGGCCGCTCTTGGACAATGATTATCTGTTTGTGCAAGCCACCAGCTCGCCGGTGGCCAAGGGGTCCAACGCGACGGTCACCAGCAAGGTGAGGTTAGCGCGTAGGATGGGGGGCAAATCCAGGGTCAGGGTATCTCCTGTGCTTCCCAAAATCCTTGGAACCCCTTCAGACCCAGGGGGGGATGAGGAAGGAGGGAAAACAGTGGTGAAGGTTGTTGAGGGGACCCTCAAATACTCCTGCTGCTGTCAGCTGATTGTGTGGTGCGTGGGGTACCTGGAGGAATCCTGGGGTACCTGGAGGAATTTTGTGGTCCATTGGGTACCTGGAGAAACCTTGTGGTCCATGGTGCACCTAAAGGAATTCTGTGATCCATGGGGTGCCTGGAGGAATCTTGGAGTGCCTGGAGGAATCTTGTGGTCCATGAGGAATCTGAAGGTCCATGAGGTACTCAAAGGAATCTTGTGGTCCATGGGATACCTGGAGGAATCTTGGGGTGCCTGGAGGAATTTTGTGCTCCATGAGGTGCCTGGAAGAATCTTGCTGGGTTTGGCCCCACCTGAGTTTTCCATTGCTCAAAAGGTGTTTAAAAAAGAAGGAAATATTGTAGATATCCCCAAAGGATGTAGCGGGGATGGTTTGAGGATGGATAAGTGAGGTGACACCTCCATCCTGAGTTACCCCAACCCCTGTGATGGAACCACACCCACCACACTCACCCCCCTCCAACCCCACTCCCCACAGCTCACCATCATCTTCAAGAACATGAAGGAATGCATCGACCAGAAGGTCTACCAGGCCGAGCTGGACAACGTCCCCGCAGCCTTCCAGGACGGCTCCGTCGACGGCGGCGCGCGTCCCGGCGGGAGCAGCCTGTCCATCCGCGAGCTCAGCCCCGGCCGGCACGTGGAGATCCGCGCCGGCTACATCGGCACCACCATCGCCGTGCGCCAGGCCGGCCGCCAGCTCTCCTTCTCCATCCGCGCCCCCGAGGAGGTGGCCAGGGCCTTCACGGAGGAGCAGGACCTGCAGCTCTGCGTGGGCGGCTGCCCCCACAGCCAGCGCATGTCCCGCAGCCCCCGCGGGCGCGGCCGCGTCCCCGCCGAGACGGCGCGGGCACTGTGCCGGGAGATGCTGCCCGTGGAGGACGTCTACTTCCAGTCGTGCGTCTTCGACGTGGTTACCTCTGGGGATGCCAACTTCACCATGGCGGCGCACGGGGCGCTGGAGGATGCCCGGCTCTTCCTGCCCGATTCTGAGAAGCTCCACATCTTCCAGGCCGGGGGAGGCTGCCAGCTCAGCTCTCCATCGTTTCTGCTCCACCTCCTCCTCCTCCTCCCGTGTGGATTTTGGGCTGGTTTGTTGCACTTTTAAGCCCTGCTTGCTCTGTAGGGAACTTGTGAGAGCTGCTGGCTCCACCTTGAAGGTTCCTCACCTCAGAGACCCAAGAGAGGGAAGGGGTGAACCCCTGGTTTGCACCCCTGGTCTCACATGGATGGTGCAGCTGGTCCCAGCTCCTCTCCTGAAGCAGTTCCAAATTTTTCTGCTCCATTCTGACACGTTCCTTCCCCTGCCCTGAAGGCAGTTCCAGTTTTCTTCCGTTCCATTCTGACACGTTCCTTTTCCCCTGAGGATGTGGCGTTGTGGTGCATCAAAGAAAAATAAATCCCCAGGGTTAGAAACCTCTCTCAGCCTTTCCATAAATCACTTCCCACCTTTCTCCCTGTGTTAATCCCGCAGAATTCCACTCAGGAACCTCACAGATCCAGAAATAACGAACTCAAAGCCCAAAGCCCAATTTTTAGCAGTAAAAAAAAATTTTAATGGATTTGGGACCTTTCACTCAGCTGCTCCCAAAGCACAGCAAGGCCACAAATAATTTTGGGGAGCGTTGTGACCAAGAGGGAGACTTTTGAGTGGAAATCAGCCGGTTTTGTCCACATCTTCTCTTCCAGGATAAATAACAAGCGAATCTCCAGCAGTGGGAGCTGTGGAGCTTGAGATCTCCCATATCCCAGGCCGCTGTTGCTATTTTTCCTTGTTTTCTTGGCACCTGTTGCGGACTCAATTTAGCCGGGATCTGGGCTTGAGGATCGGTGTCAGGTTTTAGGGAGGACAAAATTCCCATGGGAATTCTCTCCCTTGGGCCCAGGTTTCTCTGTTGCTGCTCAAGTCCAACCCAAACTGGAGCTTTTGCTTGGAAAAACAGAATTCCTGACGGCAGAGCCAGCTGGGCACACAGAGGGGCAGGGTATTGCCCCGTGGAAGGTGCAGGACTGCAGAGGGGAGGGCAAATTTCCCATATTTCAGAGGATTTCAGTAAAGCAGATGGAGCTCTACAGGAGAAATCATTTCCTTAGCGAAGACTTTCTTTATTTTTAATAAAGTGTTAAAAACTTGGCCATCCCTGTCGCACAGAATTGCAGGAAGGGCTTGTGGACGTGGGGGCAAAGGGAATTTCCGCCCCTCCAGGCACTGAGGCTCCATCAAGGGAGGTTCTACAACTCAAGTTTCAATACATCCACGGGATTTTCTCTTTACTCTTTTGTGCCCAGAGCACAAAGAACGCACAGGAAATAATTTCATGGATACCACGGTGAGTTCCCCCTCGGATGGGTGCTCAGAGCACACAGTGAGGAGCAGGAGATCTGCTCCATGTTTTTTATTTTTTATTCTGTTCCTGGTAATCCCTGATGGGTTTGACATTAAAGGGTTTATTTTTGAGTCCCCATTTCCTGTCATCTGTCCCTTCATGTCTTTGGGCAGCAGTGGCAGATGAGGATAAGAATATCTCCTTCCTGCCATGCTCCTGTGGCTCCAGAGCTTTGGGTGGATGGAGAGGAAAGCCAGCTGCTTCCTGATGTCTCCTTTTGGGAAGAAAATCATCTGGGCAGGGATAAAACCCTCTGGAGGGGATAAAATCCTCCGTGGGGAGAATGTTTTCCATGGGGATGAAACCTCTGTAGGGATGAAACCCTCAGGAGAAGCGTTGGTGGTGCTGGAGTTCCTGGTGGAAACGGGATGGGTTTGATGGTGCAGAACTTAATTGTCCTTTAGTTGTTGGCCTGTGGAGCCACTCAACAAGAATTCCAAGGGGAAAGGAGGGTTCCCAGTGGAACCAGACCTTCCCTCCTCCTGAACAGCCAGGAACCTGCACCACCAGGACTGGGCCTGGAGCTTCCCTTGCCAACCCTTTCTCAGGAGCCACCTCTGAAGTGTAGAGAGCAGCTCCCAAACTGAAAATGTCCAGGAATTCTGATTTGGAGAGCTCAGATTTGAGGATCAGCAGCTCCACCCAGCCCAGAGTTACACCAGGAGTGGCCCAACGTGGACAGTTCTGACAACTGGGTTACAACGTGGAGAAGCTGTTTCTGATGAATTATGGACTCATTAAGGTTGGAGAAACTTCTGAGATCATTAATCATTAACTCTCCCGCGGCACTGCCAAGGCCACTCCTGACCCGTGCCCCCAGGCACCACATCCACTTGTTTTTGAACACGTCCAGGACGGTTCCAACGTCTGACGTCCCTTCCCACCAACACAATTCCCAAAATATCCAACCCAAACCTTCTCCTGAGGCCTCCTCCTCATGGGACACCACCCTGAAGCCCCTCAGCTCCAGCTGGGAGGTGAATTCCCCCGAGTGAGCTCTGCTGGAGTTGGATGGAGAGGCTGAGGTGTTTTTGAGCAGGTGACATCAACCAGGGAGGGGAAGGGTCGATCCAAAGTCCTTTGACGTCAGTGGAAACAACTTTGTTGACATCAACAACTCAGACTGGGGCCAATGTTCTGCTCCTGGGTGTGGGGTGGGGGAAGAGCCTGTGCCTGCCCCGGGGTGTCCCTGAGGAGGAGCAGGGTTGGGTAATTTGGGAATGGGACAGGACCACCCCATGGCTGGCACTTTTTCCCCATTTAGATGAACTCCTGCATTGGGTTTGAGATCCTGAAGGGTGTCCAGAGGAGGTGGTGGCCCTGGGACACTGGGAGATGGTGGCCTTGTGACAGGAGGAGATGGTGGCCCTGATACAGAGGATGGATGGATGGATGGATGGATGGATGGATGGATGGATGGATGGATGGATGGATGATGGGTGGATGGATGGATGGATGATGGATGGATGGATGGATGGATGGATGGATGGATGGATGGATGGATGGACGGATGGATGGATGGATGATGGATGGATGGATGGATGATGGATGGATGGATGGATGGATGATGGATGGATGGATGGATGGATGGATGACGGATGGATGGATGATGGATGGATGGATGGATGGATGATGGATGGATGATGGATGGATGGATGGATGGATGGATGGATGGATGGATGGATGGATGGATGGATGGATGATGGCTGGATGATGGATGGATGGTTGGATGGATGGATGGATGGATGGATGGATGGATGGATGGATGGATGGACTGATGTACAGATGGATGGATGTACAGATGGATGATGGATGGAGAATCCTCTGCCATTCCCGGGAAAGCCTCTAGATGTCCACAGAACCCAGCACTGCGGCACAGTCAGAGCTCCAGAGTTACAGGATTTCCATCCTCACCCCAACCAACAAGGAATCACAGAATTACAGAATTCCAGAATTCCTTCCAGGTTGGTTCTGGCTGGAACAGACCTTCAAGATCACTTTCCTCAAGGCAGGGACACCTTCCAGACACCAGATGGCTCCAAGCCAACTTTCTCTTCCCTGACCTTGACACTCCCAGCTCCGAGCAGTTTCTGCTGCTGAAAAGGAGGAAAATTTCCCAATTTTTTGCTGTCTGAGGGGCTCCAGGGGCTCTGCCCCTCTCTGATGTCACTGTCCCTGCCAGAGAAGGTGACACACACGGGACTTTGCACTCCCAAAATTTGAATTCCTCCCTGTTTATGGACGGCTGAGCTCTTCTGGAACCTTCTCTCCCCCTCCCTGCTCCAAAAAAACACCCACAGGGCAGAGAACAGGGGAGGAAATCCCACCTGGATGGAGAATTTCCACACCCCAGTCTGCAGTGGGAGCTGGAAAAATGGGATTTGACAGGAAAAAATCCTCCTGTGCAAGCCCTGAGGGAAGGGGAAAAGGGATCCTGATCTCTGACCCTGCAGAATCTCAGATAGAGGGGTCAAAATCCTCTGCTAGGAACAAAACAGCAAAAAAATAAAAAAAAGGGAATTTTGGGGAAATTTTTTCTTTTTTTTTTACTTAGGGTTTGGGGCAACTGAGAGGCGTTTTAAAAATTTTGGTTTTATTTTTAGTGTTATGAGAAGGGTGAGACAATAGAGAGTTATAATTAGATATTAAAAAGAAACGTTATAGAAGCAGGCAAATGTTATAAATAATAAATAGAATAGAAATAAATGTTATAAAAATAGAAATGAATGTCATAAAATAATAGAAATAAATGTTACCAAAATAGATGTTATAATTTATGTTATTACAATTAGAAGTTAACTATTTTTAATTATAATATGTTATAAATGGGTTTTGTTTTATTAGTTGCTGTTACACTATGTTGTACATGCTTTAAAGCTAATAATTTAAAATTACTCTTAGTGGGGTTTATTATAATGTATTTTTAAAGTTCTATTTTTTTAAAGTATTATAGTGTATTTTTATAGCTCTATTTTTTAAAAGTATCTAAACTTCTTTTCAGTTCAATTCTTTCCTTAACAATGTTCATTTTATTTTATGGTATTTCTAAGTCAGTATTTCTCATTTTCAGGTTTCTGCATGTCAGTTTTCTGCAAGGCTTTGGGTTTCTTCTTGGGCTATAAATTTATTTCCCACTATATATATAAATATACAAATATATAAATATATAAATAATATAGAAATAAATAAATATATAAAAAGTGCATACATATATATAAAGTATATATATAAAGTGTGCATATATATATATACATATACATACTTTTTATATATATACTTTATATATACTTTATATATAATAAATATATTATAAGAAATAAAATATATTATAATATATAAATATACATTCTATAATACATTATATAATAGATAACATAATATATATAATATATAATATATAATATATAATATATAATATATAATATATAATATATAATATATAATATATAATATATAATATATAATATATAATATATATAATGAAAGTAATAAATTAAATAAATATAATATACAACATATAAATATAATTTTTATGTATTTATACATAAATATATAAATAATATAAATAATATATTTATATCATATTTGTCTATATTTATATATTATATTTATATTATATTTATATTTTTATGTAATGTATAAATATATAATATATTATAAAATATATATTTATTATTGTGGGACAAGCAGCTGCTTTCCAGGAGCCAACCCAGTTCCAGAGTCCTTTTTTTTTTCCCCAGCTGGGCTCCGTTCCCAGTGTTCCCCATGCACAAACAAGCAGAGGAAATGCTTTTTCCACCCCAGCTCCCAGCTGCACACTCTGTCCCCTGCTCCAACCACTCTGGATCCCTCCCTGCTCCTCTCTCCCCCCCTTTCCCAGTCTGGAATATGCTGGAAGGGACCATATAAGGTGAGAAAAATGGAATAAACATCCCAGAGAGGCTGCAGGGCCGCAAGAATCCTCCTCTCTCCAACCGATCCAGACGGAATTCTGCTTTTTTTTATAGCAAGGACAAAGGCCAGGCTGCCCCAGGAGCTCCTGGCAACCAACCCTGATAACCTGGCGCAGAAAAAAGCACAGGATCTTATCAGCAGCAGAAAAAAAAAAGGCCCCACGGATCTTATCAGCACCAGAGGGCTGTGCTGGCAAAAACAAGTCTGAGCCGTGCCCAATTCCTTCCCCTGGCTGAGTCACCTCAGGGTTCATTTTCTGCCCCTGTGGCTTTGGAAGTGGGTTATTCCCAGGCTGAGTGACTCACAGTGGCCTGGAATTCTCTTTTCTCTATTTAAAAGCTCCAGGAAAAAATTATGGATTCAGCTATTCTGCCCATCCATCCACCTGGGGAACCTCTGAGCCTATGGGAGGGGTGTTAAAGAGTTAAATCAAATTTTAGTGGGAGCAGGAGGCTGTCCCTGCCCTGGTGATTCCTCCCCTGGTTTTCTTGGTTGTCCCTGCCCTGATTTTCTTGATTTCCCTCTCCTGATTTTCTTGGGTTTGATATTGAGAAAATTGGTTTTTTACCGAGTGAAAATCCTGACACCCCAACCCAAATCCTTCCAGAATTCCTGGAGCAATCCTGACCCTTGAGGGAATTCCAGATTGCCATGGGATGGAGGGATAAGTGAGTCACAATGGCCTGGAATTCTCTTTTCTCTATTTAAAAGCTCCAGGAAAAATTATGGATTCTGTCATTCTGCCCATCCATCCACCTGGGGAACCTCTGAGCCCATGGGATGGGGATAAATGCCTTAAATAACATTTTAGTGCCTTAAATTTAGTGGTGGCAGGAGATAGTCCATGCCCAGAACTGCTGGGGATTCCTCTCCTGATTTTCTTGGTTTTGAAGGAGATTTGATATTGGGAAAATTGGCTTTTTACAAGTAACAGCTTGGAGGGAAGTGAATGCTTCAAATAAAATTTTAGTGGGAGCAGGAGGTTGTCCCTGCCCTGGTGATTCCTCTCCCGGTTTTCTTGGTTTTGATATTGGAAAATTGGCTTTTCCCAAGTGAAAATCCCAACCCTCCTCCAAATCCGTGCAGAATTCCTGGAGCAATCCTGGCCCTCGAGGGAATTGCCCGGCATGGAGGGCAGGGGGGGAAAGGGCAGCACTGACTGACGGGGCTGGAGGAGCTCGGGGAGGATTTTTGGGATGTGGAACGTGCTCGGGATCATTTCACTGACGAGTTCCCTGGCCCTTTGGCTCTGCTGGAATGTGTCTGAGGGGATGGGAACTGGAGAGGGAGAGCATAAACAGGGGCAGAGATCTGAGGGCTCAAATATCCCCTGGCAGGGAAGGCTGGAAAAAGCTCCCCACCTTTCACCAAATTATTATTATAATTATAATTATGAATCTCTAAATATTTATATTTTAATTATAAAACTCTATATATTTATATTATAAAAATAAATTATTGTTACATAATATAGAAATATATTATAGAAATAGATAAAGTATAAATATAGACATATATAATATAATATAATATAATATAATATAATATAATATAATATAATATAATATAATATAATATAATATAATATAATAATATTGTATATAATTAATACATATTAATATACTAAATGTATTCGATCAATGTATTAATATATTATATTAATATATCAATATATTAATACATTGTATCACTATATTAATATATTTAAAATATATGAATAGTATTATATAAATAGATAAATAGATAAACAGATAGTATAAATATATTATATATTTACATTCCAAATATAAATGAATACAGATAAATGTAAATATATAATATATTAACATATACTATAGAAAGAAATATATACACATATAATAGAAATACATTCTTTATATTTATATATTTATATAAATTATAATTATAATTTAATTATAATTATAAATCCCTAATTCCCCATGAACCCATCATTTTTTTCCTAGTGGGAGACAACATGGACCAGAGTGAAAAAGCTGAATTCCCTCCACTGTGCACCAAGCAAGGAATAATTAATTCCCTCTCAAGGTGGAATTGTGTCCTGTGGCTTGGCAGGAGGGCAGTTTATGCCCCGGGCTTTATCCGGAGCTTTATCGGTTTATACGATCAGGTGTGAATTAACTCCGGGGGGAAGAAGGGCAGGAAAAGCGCCAGGAACAGCGGGACAAACAACCCTGAAGGACAACTCCCAACAAAACCCAACAAAACCTCCCTGGAAATGGCTGCCACTCCTATTTCCACCGCTGGCTCGCCCCATGGACATTGTTCTCCTTCCTGAGCTGGCAAAGGACCAAAACTGGGCAAAAAAATAAAGGGGAAAAGAGGAAATTGTTGTCGTGGAGCAATGCTCAATGTGAAATTCTGATTTATTGCTCAAATCCCTGCTGGAAAACAGGGACAGGGCTCCATGGACATTGTTATTCCTCTGCATTTTCCTGAGGTGGGAAAGCACCAAAACTGGGGGGAAAAAAAAGAGGAAAAATAGCAAATTCTTGTCGTGGAGTAATGCTGGTGTAGGGAGGGAAATCTGATAGTTTCTCAGAAACCAAAGTTTCCTTTGGAGGGGTTGGGAAGGACAAGAAATTCTGTTTTACTGCTCAAATCCCTGCTGGAAAACAGGGCCAGGGCTCCATGGACATTGTTCTCCTCCTCCCTCTGCATTTTCCTGAGGTGGGAAAGCACAAAAAACTGGGGGAAATAAAAGGGAAAAAGATCAAAATTCCTGTCCTAGAATGAGCAATGTTCATGGGAGAGAATTGTGATGGTTTCTCAGAAACCAAAGTCTCCTTTGGAGGGGTTGGGAAGGAGGAGAAATTCTGTTTTATTGCTCAAAACAGGGCCAGGGCTCCATGGACATTGCTCTCCTCTTTCCTCCGCGTTTTCCTGAGGTGGGAAAACACCAAAAACTGGGGGGAAAAAAAGAGGAAAAAGAGAAAAATCTTGTCCTGGAGTGAACAGTGCTGATGTGGGGAGAGAAATCTGATATTTTCTGGGAAATGAGTCTCATTTGGAGGGGTTGGAAAGGAGGAGAAATTCTGTTTTACTGCTCAAAACAGGGCCAGGGCTCCATGCACGTTGTTCTCCTCCTTCCTTTGAGTTTTCCTGAGGTGGGAAAGCACCAAAAACTGGGGGAAAATAAAAGCGAAAAAAGCAAATTCTTGTCCTGGAGTGAGCGATGCTGATGTGGGGAGGGAAATCTGATAGTTTCTCAGAAATTAGTCTCTTTTGGAGGGGTTAGAAAGAAGGAGAAATTCCGTTTTAGTGCTCAAATTCCTGCTGGAAAACAGGGTTATGGAATTGGTTTGAGTGTTTGCTGCAGCTTGGGTTGATGTTTGTGAAGGATATTTTGGGGGAAAAGTGTCCCCAAGCGGAGTGGGAAGTAAAAAACACTCCCAGAAATACACCAGGAACAGGGAGGGAAGCCCAGATTCAAATTCCCCAAATTTGGGAACCCCAAATTTGATGCTGAACCCCTAAACTCAGCCTTATTTACCCCAAATAACAGAGGGGACTGTGTGCAGGGGGGGGTGGTGAAAATACCACTGAGGTGGTGGGAACAGTCCCCAAAATACACCAGAAGGAGGAAAAAATACACCAGAAGGAGGGAGGGAACCCCCAAATTCAGGTTTTTATGCTGAACCCCCAAATTCACCCTTATTTACCCCAAATAATGAGGGGGGAATGTGTGCAGGGGGGGTGTGAAAACACCCCCCCAGGTGGTGAGGGAACCCCTCAGAAGTAGCTGAAGGATTCCAGGGGATGGAAGCAGCAGAAAAGGGAAAATCCTGCCCAAATGAGTCACCCCAGTTTCATCCGTACCCCAAATCTGCCCTAATTAACCCAAATTAATAGGGGAGAGTTCACTGGGGGGGCTGAGGGAGGGCAATGGAGGCGCCCCCAGATTTCATTTCTCACACCCTGGGTTGGGGGTAGGATTCTGAGGAAGGAGGTGAAGGCTCCCCACCCCTCAGGGCCCGTCAGGGCCGCTCCCAGTGCTCCCAGTACAACGCGGCCTGTCCCAAACTGGGAACAACACCCCTGTGCCCCCCCCACCCTGGGAACATTACATCGTGTTCCGCGCTCGCCATTGGCCAGAGCCGCCGCCCATCCTCGCTCCCCATTGGTCCCCCGAGCTGTCACTCCACCCCCGTCCGTCCCGCCCCCGCTGAACACGCGCTGCTTTCCTTCACACGCTGTCCACGCTCCCCGGGCGCTGCTCTGATTGGTCAGTGCTGCCGTAAACAAGGCAGCGGCAGCCAATCAGCGCGCTGATCACGCGAGCAGCACGCCCGGCCACGCGCCCTCAGCGTGGCGGCCCCGGGAGCAACAGGCGCGGGCGGGGGTGGGCGGGGACCCCGAGCCTATAAAAGGCGGAGACAGCAGCGGCTCCCTCAGAGCGCTGAGGTCCCGGGGCAAGGAGCTCCTGTGGGAACTTCGCAGCGTCTCTCTCAACAAAGCCTTCGCTCCCTTTTTCCTTTTCCTTTTTTTTTTTTTTTTTTTTAAACCTCGGGCGGATTTTGTTGCCCTACAGGGATAAAACCCTGCAGCCTTTACTTGACCAAACCGTTCCTCCTCGTCCTACCCCAGCCATGGTGATGTTCAAGAAGGTGAAGAACTTCGCTGTGGCCTTCAGCGAGCCCGACAAGGTTTACTTCAGCGGGGACAAGGTGGCCGGGCGAGTGCTGGTGGAGGTGGCCGAGGTGACCCGTGTCACCGCCGTCAAGGTGCTGGCGTGTGGCGTGGCCAGGGTGACCTGGGCCAAGGGCCCGGCCCAGTGCCGGCAGGAGATGGAGTACCTGCGCTTCGAGGACGTGCTGGCCCTTGAGGAGCAGCCCACAGGTGAGGCCATGGGGCTGGAAAAGTGGTGAGGGTGGCTTTGAATATTGGTTTATAAACCCAACCCAGTTTAGGGATTGGTCACAGAAGGGGTGTGGTGAGGCTGGATGGGGTAGGGAGTTTGGGAAGGGCACCCTCAGAACCCTTGATCACCAGCACAGCCTTAGTGGTGTGCCTGGAGTTTGGGAAAAATAACTAAATCTAGAAAAACGTAGTAACTTGGCCAAGCCAAGTCGAAGTTTGGGAGCTGAAGGACAAAATCAGAGCCTGGGGGGCTGCTGTGGTGTGTTCTGACTCCACAGGGGTTGGGAACACCGGTGGCACGGCCAGGGCCGGGCACAGGATCACACCCTGGGGCTGGAGCTGGGAGATAAAGGGGAAACTGGAGCTGGGGTGGAGCCTGCGGGACGCTCAGCTCTGCCCCGGGGTGTTGGTGAGGTGCGGGCAGAGAACACGGGGTTCCCGGGGTGTGCACGGATGTTGGCCAACACCCTCGGAGCTCGGGATCACCCTGATGATTTCCCTGCCCTTTCCCTCCTCCAGATGACGACGGCTCAGTCATCCTGAGACCTGGCAACAAGTACGAGTACAAATTCGGCTTCGAGCTGCCCCAGGGGTGAGTACGAGGCAGCAGCTGCCGCTGGGGTTGAATCAGACTGGAATTAAACTGGAATCAAACTGGAAAAGCCGTGTTTTGGCTCTGGAGTGACCCCCTGTTTGTCTCCAGGCCGCTGGGCACCACGTTCAAGGGCAAGTACGGCTCTGTGGATTACTGGGTGCAGGCGTCTCTGGAGCGCCCGTCCTGCCCCGCTCAGCTGATCAAGAAACGCTTCGAGGTGATGGATCCTGTGGACGTGAACACCCCAGAACTGCTGGTGAGCCCCTTGTCTCTCTCAGAGCTGGCGAGAAAAGCCCTTGGGGAGGGTCAGCCCAAGCCCGTGGTGGCTTTAATCAGATCTGAGCGGGATTAAGGGTGGGATTAAGGAGGTGTGGATAATTCCAGAAACTGACACCGGGTGGGGCGTGTTGGGCGCTCCAGGGGAATTCGAGGCTCGGCTGCAAAAAGGGGAAGGAAGAAAAGGAGGAAGGAAGGGTTGGAAGAACAAGATGGGGCCAGTGTTTGACTGTTCCCTCTCTCCCCACAGTCTCCAGTTGCAGCCAAAAAGGAGAAGAAAGTGTCGTGCATGTTCATCCCCGATGGCCGCGTGTCTGTCAGCGCCCAGATCGACAGGAAGGGCTTCTGTGAAGGTGAGGATTGCTGGGAACAGGGAGCTGCAGTGGGGGGAACCTCAGGGAAACCCCAAACACCTTTAACAATTGGTCATTCCCCTGGCAGGCGACGAGATCTGCATCAACGCCGACTTTGAGAACACCTGCTCGCGCATCGTGGTGCCCAAGGCCGCCATCGTGGCCAAGCACACCTACCTGGCCAACGGGCAGACCAAGGTGTTCTCCCAGAAGCTCTCCTGCGTCCGTGGCAACCACATCATCTCGGGCACCTCCGAGTCGTGGCGGGGCAAAACCATCCGCGTGAGGAAGCTGAAGCCTTCCATCCTGGGCTGCAACATCCTCAGGGTGGAATACTTCCTGCAGGTGAGTTGTCATTTTCTTCATTTCGGGTTTTTTTTTGTCGTTCTGGGGTTTGTGCTACAGGTGTCTGAGTTTGGGGGTTTTTTTGTTTCAGATTTACGTCAGCGTCCCGGGCTCCAAGAAGATCATCCTGGAGCTGCCCCTGGTGATCGGGAGCCGCTCCGGCATCGGCAGCCGCAGCTCCAGCATGGCCAGTCAGACCAGTTCCGAGATGAGCTGGGTGGACCTGAACCTGCCCGACGCTCCCGAGGGTGAGCGGGGTGGGATGTGCCCAGGCTGGGGTGCATGGAACCCCTCTGTGATGTCCCAGCCGAGCTCATCAGCCTTTCCCTGCCTCCCCGCAGCTCCCCCGTGCTACCTGGACATCGTGCCCGAGGATCACCGCCTGGAGAGCCCCACCACGCCCCTGCTGGACGATCCCGACGGCTTCGACAGCCCCATCTTCATGTACGCGCCCGAGTTCAAGTTCATGCCGCCCCCCACCTACACGGAGGTGAGCGCGGCAGCGGCGCCGGGGCAGCCGGGGCCGGGTGGGGCCGATGGGCTCCTCACCTGTGCAGGCTCCTCACCCTCCCGCTGCTCGCAGGTGGATCCCTGCGTGTCCAACAACAACAACAACACCAACAACAACATCGTCCAGTGAGCTCCGCACCCACACCCGGGCTCTGACTGCACAGCACGTCTGGAAAAGGGAAAAAATGTCACATTCCTGAGGAGCTGCTGCAAATTCCTGCAGTTCCCGAGGAGTTCCTGCAGCCCCGGGAGTTGCTGCGCTCCCAGGAATCGTTCCCGAGGAATTCCTGCGTTCCCCACCTCAAATCTGGAGGGACAGAAAACCCCTCAAGGAACTGTGGGGAGACAAAGCAGATCCAGCTGGGAGATCTCGGCTGGCGCGGTGCTGGTCCTGTCGTGATGGGGACAGGCAGGGAGTTGTGGTTTTTAATTAATTCCAGCCTCATTTCGTGACTCTGGGCGCTCCCGCCGAGGGGAGGAGGGGGCGCTGTGACATCGTGCATCCGTCCTGTCGCGACACAGAGTCGGTGTCACGACCTTTTGTACTCTGGTTTTTGTACATAGTGTATCGGGGAGGGGTGGGAAGCACAAAAATGCAAATTTTGTACTTTTTTTTTCGCAGCCCCTGGGGGGCAAAGTTTGTAATAAAGTTGTAATAAATAAATGAAGTTATTCTGTTGTCTGCTGTGTGTCTCGGGGGGTGGGAGGATGGCAGGAACCCCCTTGGAATTGGGATACAAATAAATTATTTTCTCAATTTTTGGGGTTTTTTTTGGGGGGGTTTTCTGGGAGCAGCCCTGGGGGAGTTCCCTGGTTTTTCCAGGAGAGAAAAAAAGCAAAAAAGCTGAGCAGAAAAATGGTGTAAAGAAGGGAAACTGAAGCACGGAGAGATGGAAACAGGCAGAGTGGGGAAACTGAGGCAGGGGAGTATTCCTGCTTTTTTTTTTTTTCTGGGGTTTTCCTGGTTTTTCCAGGGGGAAAAAAAAGCAAAAAAGCTGAGGAGAAAAAAGGAACAAAAGGAGGGAAACTGAGGCACAGAGAGATTGAAACAAGCTGGGGGTGCAGAGTGGGGAAACTGAGGCAGGAACTGCTTTTCCTTTTTTTTTTATTTTTTTCTGAGAGCAGCTCTGGGGTGGTTTCCTGTTCTTTTCAGGAGGAAAAAAAAAAGCAAAAAAGCTGAGCAAAAAAAATAATGCAAAGAAGGGAAACTGAGGCAAAGAGAGATTAAAATTGGGCTGAGTGGGGAAACTGAGGCAGGAGCTGCTTTTCCTGCTTTTTTTTCTGCAGGGGGTTCTGGGGTTTTACTGATTTTTCCAGGGGGAAAAAAGCAAAAAAAAGCTGAGCAAAAAAAAATAATAATAAAAGGAGGGAAACTGAGGCACAGGCACAGAGAGATGGAAATAGAGTGGGGAAACTGAGGCATGAATTGCTTTTCTTTTTTTCTGGAGGGTTTCTGGGAGGTTTTCCTGATTTTGCCATGGGGAAATAAAGCAAAAAAGCTGAGCAAAAAAAATAACACAAGGAAGGGAAACTGAGGCACAGATGTAATAACAGAGTGGGGAAACTGAGGCACAAACTGCTTTTCCTGCCTTTTTTTCTGGGGTTTTCCTTGTTTTTCCAGGGGAAAAAAAAAAGGCAAAAAATCTGAGCAGAAAAAAACCAGCCCAAAGAAGGGAAACTGAGGCACGGAGAGATGGAAACAGAGTGGGGAAACTGAGGCACAAACTGCTTTTCCTGCCCTTTTTTCTGGGGTTTTCCTGGTTTTTCCAGGGGGAAAAAAAAAAGGCAAAAAAATCTGAGCAGAAAAAAACCAGCCCAAAGAAGGGAAACTGAGGCACGGAGGGGGTCGGGAAACGGAGCGGGGGAAACTGAGGCAGGCAGGGCAGCATTCCCGATTTTCCAGCCTTTTTTTGGCCCTGCTGCTGGAGCAGCACCCCGGGCTCAGTTTTTGGGATGTGGGTGAAAGGTCCCGCTGTCCCAAAAAACAAGGCCACGACCTTGGCTCGGCTCCCCACCCTCTCTCCCACTTGGAGCCCCCCCAAAATCGCTGGGCTGGCCCCTCCTCCTCCCCCCGTTTTTTAATTTTTTTTTTTTTTTTAATGGAATTTGAGCCATTTTGGACAACGGCCAAGGAGGGAAAAGGTCACCCTGCCCTGGGCCAGATGGGCTGGGCTGAGGGAAAAGGGAGGCACAGACAGCACCAAAAAATAGAGAAACAGCACCCAAAAAAACCCCAAAAAATTAGGGAGAAACTCCCACAGCCCCCCAAAAAATTAGGGAGACACCCCACTCCCATACTGGCCACCCCACCCCCTGAATTTGTTGATTTTCCCCCCTAAAAGATTGGATTTTTTCCCTCCAGGAATTGTTGATTTTCCCCTTAAAAATTGTTCATTTTCCTCCCCTAAAACTGTTCGTTTTTCCCTTAAAATTGTTGATTTTCCCCACCTAAAACTCTTGATTTTTCCCCCTGGAATTGATGATTTTCCCCTCTAAAATTGTTGGTTTTCCCCCTTAAAATTGTTGATTTTTCCCCCTGAAATTGTTGATTCCCCCCCCCTGAAATTTTTCAATTTCCCCCCCATAAAATTGTTCATTTCCCCCTAAAATTGTTGATTTTCCCCCCCCAAATTTGTGGATTTCCCCCCTCATAAAATTGTTCATTTCCCCCCCTAAAACTGTTGATTTTTCCCCACCTAAAATTGTCGATTTCCCCCCCCCCAAATCTGTCCATTTCCCCCCCCATAAAATTGTTGATTTTCCTTCCTAAAATTGTTGATTTTTCCCCCTAAAACTGTTGATATTTCCCCCTAAAATTGTTGATTTTACCCTTAAAATTGTTGTTTTTTCCCCCCCCGAAAATGCTCCACCCCAGGGGCTGAACTCTGCCCCCCCCCTCCCCATTTTACAGCCCTAATTAAACCAATTAAGGCCATAAACCTCCCTCATTATTCCTGGGGGTGCCAGGGCAGCTCTGGGGGTTCAGCCTGAAATTCTGGGGTTTTTTTGGGTTTTTTTTGGGGTTTTTGGGAATTTCCAAACTGGGTTAAACTGGGAGCAGGGACCCTCAGAAAATGGGGAAACTGAGGCACGGAGATGGGGGATGACAAAACCCAAAGGATTTGGGGTGCTTTCCTCAACCCCCAAATCCTTCTCCAGGCTTAGGGGGACAAATCCCACCCCCCAAAATTCAAGATTTTTCCTTGGAAAAAAGGAAAAAAAAAAAAAAGGAGAATAAAAATGGTTTGGAAGTTGAGAACGGCTGGAATGTTGGTGGCCACAAACAGGAACTGGAGCATGTGACGGTGGTGTGAGCAGCCCTGAGGCACAAACAAACCCCAGGGTGAGACAAAACCGCCCCTTCCTGCGAAAAAACCCACACTGAACTTCCCCAAAACTCCTCACCCTCACCCCAAAATATTCATCCCCATTCAAAATATCCCCCCTCAAAAAAAATCTCTGTCCCCCCACCAATAATGTCTCTTCCTCCCCAAAAAAATCCACATTTTCTCACTCCAAAAAGTCATCCCTGAAAAAAAAAATATTGCTTTTTCCTCCCCCAAAATCCACCTTATCACCTAAAACCCTAAAATATTATTTAAAAATACACCTTGCCCCTCCAAAATGTCCACAATAAACCAAAGTTTCCTCCCTCAAAAACGCACATTCCACCCAAAACATATTTTTCCTTCCCCAAAAATACATTTTTTCCCCAAAAAAAAGACATCTTGACCTACAAGAAGTTACATTTTCCTCCCCAAAATTACACTTTAACTCCCCAAAAATCCACCTCGCCACCCCAAAAAATAGTTTTCCCATTAAAAAAACTTTTTGTGGTTTTTTTCAAACAAGATTTTGTTTTTCAAAAGCCATTTTTTCCACCCGAAAAAAAACCACCTTCCCCTCCCCACAAAACTTTTCTTTCTAAAATATCTTTTCCTTCTTTATACAAACACATTTTCCACCTCAAAAAAAAAAAATCACATTTCAGGCCCCCCCAAAAGTCTTTTCCCCATTTTAATTCCTCTTAGCCTCTGGTAACCCCCTTATCCAACCCCCCCCCGTGCTATAAAACACCAAAAGCTGAGCCAGAAATACCAAAAATATTTTTAAATTCACCCAAAAAAGCCCCAAAATTTGAGGGGGTCCCGCCCCCCCCACCCCGGGCCTGGAGCGCCGGCGCCACCTGGTGGTGACAAAGGGAATGACAGGACAAGGGGGACCCCAATGTCCCCAAGGGGAAAATGGGGACCCCAATGTCACCACAATGTCCCAAAGGAGGGGACAGGGACCCCAATGTCCCCCCAATGTCCCCAAGGGGGGAATGTGGACCTCAATGTCCCCCCCCAATGTCACCAAGGGGGAAATAGGGACCCAAATGCACCCCAATGTCCCCAAGGGGACCCCAATGTCACCCCCAGTGTCCCCAATGTGACCACAATGTCCCCAGGGGGACCCCAATGTCACCACAACGTCCCCAGGGGGACCCCAATGTCACCCCAATGTCCCCAAGGGGATAACAGGGACCCCAATGTCACCACAATGTCCCCAGGGGGACCCCAATGTCACCCCAATGTCCCCCCAATGCCCCCAAGGGGGGAACAGGGACCCCAATGTCACCCTAATGTCCCCAAAGAGGGGACAGGGACCCCAATGTCACCACAATGTCCCCAAGGGATAACAGGGACCCCAGTGTCACCACAATGTCCTTAGGGGAACCTCAATGTCCCCAAGGGGACCCCAATGTCACCACAACGTCCCCAAGGGGAAAATGGGGACCCCAATGTCACCTCAGTGTCCCCAATGTCACCACAATGTGCCCAAGGGGATAACAGGGACCCCAATGTCACCCCAATGTCCCCAAGGGATATCAGGATGTCCCCTGGGGAGGTGAGGGTACCCCTGCTATGCCAGGGCTGTGGGACAGTGCCCATTTTTGGGGTCAGTGCCCATTTTGGGGTGCCCATTTTGGGCTCAATGCCCCTTTTGGGGTCAGTACCCCTTTTGGGGTGCCCATTTTTGGGGTCAGTACCCATTTTTGGGGTTCAATGCCCCTTCTGGGGTCAGTACACGGCCTCGTCGCCGTTGTCGTCGCTGTCGGGCCCGAAGCTCTCGCCGTTGTCGAAGTAGGACAGCACGTAGTCGGTCTCCTGAGGGGACAAAGGGGGCACGGGTGGCACCTGGGGACGCCCTGAGCACCCACCAACCCGCCCAGGTGCCCCCTCTGTCACCTCCTCGTGCTCCTCCTCGTCGTACTCCTCCTCCTCCTCCTCCTTTCCCTCTTCTTCCTCCTCCTTCTCCTCCTCCTCCTCGGATGTCACCTCCTCCTCCTTCTTCTCCAGGCTCTGAGGGGACAAAAAAAACCCCAAATGCACCCACTGGGGCCACCCCCTGTGGAATTCACATTTTCTGGAAAAATCCCTTCGACTTTCCCTGAAAAAATCCCAGGATTTCTCTCCCGGCAAGCTGAGAAACCTCAGAAAAAGGAAAACAATTCTGATCTCATTTGCTTCTCCTGTGTTTTGCTCATGTGGAAGAAGTTTGGACTGTTTGATTCTGCTGTGAGTTGTTTTTACTAATTGGCCAATCAGTGCCAAAATGTGTCAAGACTCTAGAAAGAGTCACAAGTTTTTTATTAATATTTTTTCATTATTATATTTTATCTTTTTTTCATTATTATCTTCTTATCTTTTCATTATTCTATTTTCTTACTTACTTTTCAGTAAGTATCTTTTCTGTATTCTTTAGTATAGTATAGCATTTTAAAATACAAGATAGTATTATAAATAATATTATATATTGTTATATATAGGATTAATATATAATATATAATACATAATATATAATACATAATATATAATATATAATATATAATAATTAATAACAGATATATTAATAACTATATTGCATTAATATTATATAGTATATTAGTATGTACTATAATATATAATATTACAGTATATATTATATATACTATAGTATGCATAATACTATATATTAAATAGATATTTATTAATACTATATATTAAATAACACTGTATATAAAACATATAAATTATAAAAAGTAATAAATTAGCCTTCTGAGAACACACTATAGCATAGTATAGCATTTTAAAATAAAATATAGTATTATAAAGTAATAAACAGTATTTTAAAATATAGTATAGTATTATAAAGAAATAAATGGTATTTTTAAATATAATGTAGTACTGAAAAGTAATAAATAGCATTTTAAAATAGAATACAGTATAATAAATAAAAAACTAGCATTTTTCAATATAATACAGTACAATAAAGTAATAAATAGTATAATAAAGTAATAAGTAACATTTTAAATAGAATATAGTATTATAAAGGAATAAATAGCATTTTTAAATATAATGTAGTATTATAAATTATTAAATTAGCCTTCTGAGAACATAGTATAGTATAGTATAGTGTACTATAGTATTTTTAAATACAATATAGCATTATAAAGTAATGTAAATTTATTAATGTAAATTGTAAATTTATATAGTATTACATAGCATCATAGAGTATTATAAATTGCATTATAAAGCATTATAAATTTATTATGAAATAAATCAGCCCTCTGAGAGCCCGGAGTCAGATCCCTCATCCCTGCCAACCCAACCACCGCCAGCTTCCCCTCCGTACCTCCAGCTTCTTAATGGCCTCCTCCTTGTCCAGTGCCACCTGCTGCTTGGGGACAGGCCCGGGGGTCCCTGGGGGGGCACAGGACACTGTCACCCCCCTGGGGACAATGGGGACACATAGGGGGGGACAGGGCGGGGTCACTCACGGGCTTTGCGCAGCCGCCGCACGCGGATCTTCAGCTCCCGCGGGAGCCGCCGCCAGTCTGGGGGGACAAAATTGGGCAAAGGGGGGGAAAAACTGGGGTTGGGGGGACCCCAAAAAAACCCCACGTGCCCCCCAGGACCCCTCTGTGTCCCCTCCTGTGTCACCCACCTGGGTTCCAGTCGATGGCGTTGTCCACGGGGCTGGAGAGCTGGTACTTGTCCGAGTAGCGCTCGATGTCTGCGGGGGCACGCGGGGATTTGGGGGCATTTTAGGGGATTTGGGGACACTCTGTGGGTGTTTGGGGACACTCTGTGGGGATTTGGGGACATTTTGGGGGATTTGGGGACACTCTGTGGGGATTTGGGGACATTTTGGGGGATTTGGGGACACTCTGTGGGGGTTTGGGGACATTTTGGGGGATTTAGGGACACTCTGTGGGGGTTTGGGGACATTTTGGGGGATTTGGGGACACTCTGTGGGGATTTGGGGACATTTTGGGGGATTTGGGGACACTCTGGGGGGATTTGGGGACATTTTGGGGGATTTGGGGAGATTTTGGGGGATTTGGGGACATTTTGGGGGATTTGGGGACACTCTGTGGGGATTTGGGGACATTTTGGGGGATTTGGGGACACTCTGTGGGGGTTTGGGGACATTTTGGGGGATTTGGGGATACTCTGGGGATTTGGGGACACTCTGTGGGGATTTGGGGACATTTTGGGGGATTTGGGGACACTCTGGGGGATTTGGGGACACTCTGTGGGGGTTTGGGGACATTTTGGGGGATTTGGGGACACTCTGGGGGGATTTGGGGACATTCCAGGGGGATCTGGGGACAGCCACCCCCGATGGATGATGGCATGAGGTGGTGCAGCTGGGGGGAATGAAATGGGAATAAAATGAGGGAGGGGATAAAATGAGGGGGATAAAAAATGGGAATAAATAATGGGGGGATACAATGGGGGAATAAAATTGGGGGGATAAAATGGGGAAGAGAATGAGGGGAATAAGACGGGGGAAATAAAATGGGGGTAATAGAATGAGGGACATAAATAATGGGAATTAAATGGGAGGGAAGAAAATGGGGGGAGATAAATAATGGGAATAAAATGGGGGGAATAAAATGGGGGAGATAAATAATGGGAATAAAATGGGGGGGATAAAAAATGGGGGGATAAAATGGGGAAGAGAATGGGGGGAATAAAATGGGGGGAATAAAAAATGGAAGGAATACAATGGGGGGGATAAAACGGGGCAATAAAATGAAGGGGATAAAATGAGGGGGATAAATAATGGGGAGAATAAAATGGCGGAGATAAATAATGGGAATAAAATGAGGGGATAAAACGGGGGGGGATAAAACAGGGAATAAAATGGGGAGGAAGAAAACAGGAGGGATAAAATGAGGGGGATAAATAATGGGAGGAATACAACGAGGGGATAAAAGGGAGGGGATAAATAACGGGATTAAAATGAGGGGGAATAAAATGGGGGGATAAATAACGGGGCAACGAAATGGGATAAATGGGGGGGAATATAACGGGGGGATAAAACGATGGGGCTGGGTACTGCAAGAGAGTTCTGGAGCACACCGGGACGAGCCCCGTCCCTGCCCCAGGGCACACCGGAGGCTGAGCCCGGTGCCGGTGGTGCCGGTACCTCTGCGGGGCGCCCCCGGTTTGACAAAGTACGGGAGCCCCTTCATGGCCCGGCGCAGCTCCTGCTTCAGGGCCAGCATGTACTCGCCCTCCTCGCCGCCGGGCAGCGGCGCCGCGCGGCGCTCCAGAGCCTGCGGGACCGGGGGAAAAACGGATATTTTATCATTGCTTTTTGGCAAATATTGAAATTAATGTCACGCGAGTTATGATTTGCTTAATTAGCATGTTCTATGTTTTATATATATATATATATATGTGTGTGTGTGTGTATATATGCATATATATGTGTACATATATATATGTATGTATATGTATATGTATATGTATATGTATATGTATATGTATATGTATATGTATATGTATATGTATATGTATACATATATATGTATACATATATATACATATGTAATGTATATATATGAGTGTGTGTATATATATATAATATACTAAATTACACCAAATATTATCCAAATTTTTATTACTCCAATTATATTGCAATTTTTATAGCAATATAATAATATTATTATCATTATATCATTACATTGTTATTTATTAATAGTATATATTAGTGTTATATCATTATTTATTATATTACTATATTATTATATAATGCATTAGTAGTATTTATTACTATTATATTATTATTTCTTGTATTATAATATCATTATACTATTATAGAACTTATTATCATTATTATTAGTATTTATTATTGCTATATTGTTTAATATTTTTATTATTCTTTATCAGTATTACATTATTATTTATTGTACTATTATATCATTATACTCTTATATAATTGATCATCAGTATTTGCGAGTATTTATTATTACTAATAATATATATACTAATATATATTAGATTATATATATTAGTATATATTAGATATATATATTAGTGTATATATTATTTGTAATAATATATACTAATATAATTATTACAATATTAATATCAATGTTAATGTTAATGTTAATATAATAATAATAATAATAATAATAATAATAATAATAATAATAATAATAATAATAATAATAATAATAATAATAATAATTTTTTTCCAATTAAACTTTTCCAATTTTAAAACCAACTGATGGGCGTTTTCCCCCCGGGGCCCGCGTTACCGGAGGGCTCACCGGGAAGAGCGGCGCTGGCTGCAGGGTGGGCGGCGGCAGCGCGTCCCCCTTGCCGATGCCCACGGCCTCCACGTTAAACGTCATCTGCCCCCGGCCCCGGCCGCGGCCCCGGCCCGCCATGGCCCTGGGCAAAAAGCAGCAAAAGCTGAGCCAGAAGTACCAGAAATATTTTTAAATTCACATAAAATCCACCCAAAAAAAAAGCCCCAAAGTTTGGAGGGGGTCCCGCCGGGCGTGGAGCAGTGGCGCCGCCTGGTGGTGACAAAGGGAATGACAGGACAAGGTGGACCCCAATGTCCACAAGGGGAGGAAAAAGGGACCCCAATGTCACCCCAATGTCCCCAAGGAGGGGACAGGGACCCCAATGTCACCCCAATGTCCCCAAGGAGGGGACAGGGACCTCAGTGTCACCCCAATGTCCCCAAGGGGGGAACAAGGACCTCAATGTCCCCCCAGTGTCCCCAAGGAGGGAACAGGGACCCCAATGTCCCCCCAGTGTCCCCAAGGAGGGGACAGGGACCCCAATGTCACCCCAATGTCCCCAAGGAGGGGACAGGGACCCCAATGTCCCCCCAGTGTCCCCAAGGGGGGACAGGGACCCCAATGTCACCCCAATGTCCCCAAGGAGGGGACAGGGACCTCAGTGTCACCCCAATGTCCCCAAGGAGGGAACAGGGACCTCAATGTCCCTCCAATGTCCCCAAGGAGGGGACAGGGACCCCAATGTCCCCAAGGAGACCCCTTGGCATCGCCGTTCTGCCCGGTGCCGGTGATGCCCCACGTGCCGCTGCCCAGCTCGGTTCGCCCCTCGGTCCGGTCCCGGTGCCTCTTTCACTCACTCTCGGTCCCGGTCCCGGTTGTTCCCCCCGGGCATGGTTATCCCCCGTCCCGGTTCCCCCCCGTTCTCGGTCCCGGCGCTCCCCGGTGTCGTTTCTTCCCCCTCCCCAAAGCTGCTGCCGGTGCTGACCCCAGTCCCGGTGCCCCCCTGGTCCCCGATCCCCATCCTTGTCCCGGTACCCTGTCTCTGTGCACCACCCAGTCCCGATGGCCTCCCCCGGTGGCTCCCGGGCTCGGTCTCCGTCTCCATCCCCGTTCCTGGGTGCTCCCGGTGGCCCTCCTGCTCCCGGTATCCCCTCGTACCCCGGTCCCGGTCCCGATATCCCCTCGTACCCCGGTCCCGGTGTCCCCTCGTGCTCCCGGTTCAGGTCCCGGCCCCGCTCTGCGCAAGCGCAATCGCTCTCCACGTGTGCGCCGTCGCCGTGGCCCCGCCCCGCGCAGGGGGGGGTGGAGCTTGAGCGCAAGACGCGCGCTGATTGGCGGGTCAGAACGAGGGGCGGGGCTTAGAGGGGGGGCGGGGCCGGGGCGCGGGGTGGGAACGGGGGGCTCAAAAAGGGGGATGAAAAATGGGAGAAAAACGGATGAAAAATGGATAAAAACTGGATCAAAAGTGGATGAAAAGGGGGTGAAAAAGTCCCTCGGCCCCTCCTGCCCAGACCCTCCCAGCCCCTCTGCCCCGGGGTAGCTCAGCCCCCGGTACCGGTGCCACCCCAGCCCTGCCACGCTGTGCCCCCCAGTCCCGCTGCCCACTGCCCCCAGCCCCACTGTAGGACCCCCCAGTTCCGCTACCCCCTTGTCCTCCCCCGGTTTCCGATGCTCCAGGGCCCTCAGCCCCCCCATTCCCGCTGCCCCCCGGTCCTGCTGGGCTCTGCCCCCCGGTCCCGCTGCCCCCCGGGAGCCCCCGGTGCCCCCCAACCCCCGATCCCCCCCCGTCACTCCCACGCAGGGCCGGGCTCTGGATGCGCCGTGGCTGATTCATCCCGCTCCAGCCCCCCCCGCGCCCGCAGCTGCCAAAAATAGCGCTGCGGGAGGGGGGGGACCCTCCACAGCACCTCCCGCCCCGCCCGCCTCACCGGCGGCAGGCCGGGATGGCGGCCACGGGCCGCTGGCCCCGACAGCCCCATCCCCGGGGCCGCGGCAACCGGGACGAGCGAGCCCACGCGCCGGTTGGCACGGTAAAACGGGGATGGAGAGGGGTGGGATAGGGGGGTCCCCGCTGAGAGGGGGGGGTGAGGGGACAGCCCCCCGGGTCCCGGGCTCGGGGGGGTCTCACGGAGGGGACCGGGAGGATTTTCTCCCGTTTTACCGGCTGGTCGGAGCGGGATGAGCGGCTGTCGCCATGGGAACCGGGCGGGCGGGGATGGGGGCGCCGGTGGGGATGGGGTGTGAGCAGCGATGGGGGGTACCGGTGGGGATGGGGGTACCGGGAAGAATAGGGGTACCAGGAAAAATGGGGTACCGGGAAGAATGGGGGTACCGGGAATAATGGGGGTACCAGGAATAATGGGGTGTGGGCAGAGATGAGGGTACCGGGCAGGGATGGGGGTACCAGGAATAATGGGGGTACCGGCAGGGATGGGGGTACCTGCAGGGATGGGGGTACCGGGAATAATGGGGGTACCTGCAGGGATGGGGGTACCGGCAGGGATGGGGGTACGGGCAGGGATGGGGGTACCGGCAGGATGGGGGTACCGGCAGGGATGGGGGTACCGGCAGAGATGGGGGGGTACCGGCAGGATGGGGGTACGGGCAGGGATGGGGGTACCGGCAGGGATGGGGGTACCGGGCAGGGTTGGGGGTACCGGCAGGTATGGGGGTACCGGCAGGATGGGGGTACGGGCAGGGATGGGGGTACGGGCAGGGATGGCGCTGTGGGCAGGAGAATCAGGTGGGGCAAAGGGAGGAGGATGAGGAGGGGGCGCAGGAAAGCATTTGAGGAATGGGATTTGGGGGCGCAGGCACAGCCTGGCGAGCTCGGGAACCCTCATTTAGCGGGGAAACTGAGGCAGGGAGAGGGGGCACCCCATCCTGGGGCTTTGGGGGTCTCAGCGCACCCTCTCCCCTCGCAGTGAGCGAGCGCCACCCGCACCCCCCGTGAGCCCGGCCATGCCCAGCGCCGCGGTGCCCCCGGGGGCGCTCCCCATGATCCCGGCCGAGGGCTCGGCGCTGCTCCGCGCCGTCTCCCAGGGCAAATTCCGCCTGACCCGCCTGCTGCTCGAAGGGGGAGCCTACATCAACGAGGGCAACGCGGCGGGCACCACGCCGCTGATGGCGGCGTGCCGGGCGGGCTACGCCGAGCCCCCCGAGCAGCCGCGGATGGTTCAGTACCTGCTGGAGAACGGCGCCGACCCCAACATCCCCGACAAGGCGGGCAAAACCGCGCTGATGCACGCGTGTGCCGAGCGAGCCGGCCCCGCCGTGGTGGCCACGCTGCTCGCCCACGGCGCCGACCCCAGCGCCCGCGATTACGGCGGGGGCTCGGCGCTGGTCTACGCCCTGGAGCGGGGGGACCGGGAGACGCTGCAGGTGCTGCTGGACGCTTGTCGGGAGCGAGGCCGCGATGTCATCATCATCACCTCGGCCACGTCGCCCCGAGGCACCAAGACCACCCGGCAGTACCTGAACTCGCCGCCCTCGCCCGCTCTGTGCGCGTCGCCGTCGCAGGTGCAGGTGCGGGCGGCGGCGGCGGCGTCGCCGGGGGCCGGCGGGAGGGATGAGGAGCGCGATGTGTTCCGCTTCCCTCCCGCCGCTCCGGAACCGGCCCGCGCCGGGCCCAAGCGGCAGCTGAAGAGGCTCAACTCGGAGCCGTGGGGGCTGGCGGTGGAGGGGGTGCGGGGGGGACCCTCGGAGGGGACGCAGGGACCCGCAGAGGGAGCGCGGAGAGCGTTAGATGAGATGCGGGGACACCCCGAGGGGACGCGGGGACCCTCGGAAGGGTCGTGGGGCTCTCCTGAAGGGACATCGGGCCCTCAGGAGCAGCTGGCAGCAGGGCTGGAGGGGCTGCGGCTGCGCCCCCGCCGGCACAGCGTGGAGGGACGCGATGTCTCGGGGCTGCCCGGAGCCGCCTGGGCAGAGCGGGTGCCCCCCGTGCCCGCCCCGGGGCGCTGGGTTCCCCCCGATCCTCCACGGGGCAAACCCTTGCGCCGGGACCCCGCTAACCCCGAGCTGGGTAGCGCTGCCGGGCCGCTGCGGCACCCGGCGGGGCTGCTGGAGCGCCGCGGCTCCGGGACGGTCCCGCCGGAGCCGCCGGGCCGGGCGGGGCTGCTGCCGCCGCTGCCGCCCCGAGCGCTGCTCCGCCGCCACTCCATGCAGCCGGAGGCGCTGCGGAACCTCGGCGCTTTCTGCGGGGGGCTGGGACCCGAGCCTGGCTCGTAGGGACCCCCCCTCAAGGCCAGGACCCCTTGGGGAAAGCCTGGCCCTGCTCTGAACCCCGCTGAGGGTCGATTGTTCCATTCCTCTGTCGGCGCAAACTGCACGAGCCCCAATTTGGGGAGCTGGTGGGCGCACCCCAAGTGCCAGGGCCCCCCCAGGATCCCCCTCCTGCTCCTGCCTCATCCTCCCAGCAGCTTTTTCCCCCAGGGTCTGGCGTTGAAGGCCCCAGTGTAGCTCAGTGGATGTGAGTGAGGGGTGGTGGGCACATCTGTGGGGTTGGGGGCGTGGCTGTTGCATCCCAGTCTCAGTTTTAAGGGAAAAAAAAGAGGTTTTTTTTGAGATCTGAGTTGTTGTACTGCCAGGCTGGGAGGGATCCCCAGGATCCTTGGGGATCCAGCAGCTTGGATGGAGAAGGATTTTAGGGAAAGGGGCACGGGAGCTTTAATGAAGGACAAAGAACAAGAAGACAAACTTAGACAAAATCTTGTTATTTGACACAAAACAAGGAATGCCCAGTGGGATAAATACCATGGGAGATTCAGAAACCATTTGCCTGGAGCATGGAAAAAAAAAACTCCCAGGATATTCTGGGATGGGGAGCTGGGAGGGATCCCCCCAAACCCAAGGGAAATCCCCCCCAACCCTCCGAAACTGCTGCTTCCCTCATACTTGTCCTTTGAAAACAATAAAATTCCATAAAACCCACATTTCCCCGGGGGATGGAGCTGGCTTGGCTCCTCCAGGCTGTGTACAGAGCCCAGTTTGCCCAGTTTGCCACCAGTTTGGAGGTGGAACATCAGTGGGAGGAGGTTTGGATCCATCATCGGCGGCGCCGGTCCGGGCTGCGGCTCCGCCGGCGGCCGCCCCTGGAAAAGAGGGAAAAGTGGGGAAGGGAAAGGGGAAAAAAAGGGGAAAAGGGGGAAAAAATAAGGGAAAAAAAGGGTGAGGGAATGGGGAATGTAAAGGGGGAAAGGGGGAAAGGGAAAAGGAAAGGGGAGGGAGGGGAAAAGGGAAAAGAGGGTAAGGGAATGGGGAATGTAAAGGAAGAAAAGGGAGAAGAGAAAGAAGAGGGAGGAAAGAGGAAAAAGGGAGGGAAAGGGGGAAAGGAGAGGGAAAAGGGGAAAGGAAATGGAGAAAAGGAGAAGGAAAGAGTACAGGAAATGGGGAAAAGGAAAAGGCGGGGAAAAGGGTACGGGAAATAAGGGAAAAGAAAGGGAAAAAGGGAGGGGAAAAGGTACAAAAAATATGGGAAAGGAGAGGGAAAAGGGTACAGGAAATGGAGGAAAGGAGAGAGAAAAGAGTACAGGAAATGGGAGAAAGGAAAGGGAAAAGGGAGGGAAAAGGATACGGGAAATAGGGAAAAAAGAAGGAAAAGGGTACAGGAAATGGGGAAAGGGAAAAGAAAAGGGGAATGGGAAATGGGGGAAAGGGAGGGAAAAGGGAAGGAAAGAGGTACAAGAAATATGGGAAATGAGAGGGAAAAGGGTACACGAAATAGGGGAAAAGAAAGGGAAAAGGGAGAGAAAAGGATACAGGAAATGGGAGAAAGAAGAAGTGCAGGAGAAGACCATTTTGGGGTGTTTATCCCTATTTTAACCCCGCCACCCCCGGAACGATGCACAGAATTCCCCCATTCCCCTCGCCCACGCGTCCCTCCCATTGCCAGCTCCTGGAATTCCCAGGAATTCATTCCCTGGAGCTCCCAGGATTTTCCTCACCTCCTCTTGCCCTTGGGGGGGCCCCTGACGAAGCACCAGTCCACGCTGACCGGCTGCCCCATGAGCTCCTGCCCGTTGAGCCCCTCCATGGCCGCCTGCGCCTCCTTGTAGGTCTCGTACTCCACCAGCGTGTAACCCTGGGGGGAACGGGGCACAGCGGGGCTGGGAACGGGACAGAAACCAGGGGAACCCGGGTTTGGGGTGCACGGACCCCTTAACATCCCAGGTTTAGGGTTGGGAATGGCACAGACACCAGAGAAACTCAGCTTTGGGGTGCACAGACCCCTTTAACACCCCAGGTTTAGGATTGGGCATGAACCTGGACATCAGAGGAACTCCCAGCTCAGATTTGGGGTGCACAGACCCCCTGAGACCCCAGATTTAGGACTGGGAATGCCCCCAGACACTGGGAACTCCCAGCTCGGGTTTGGGGTGCACAGATCCCCTGATATCCTGGGTTTAGGATTGAGAATGAACCCAGAAACCAGGGGAACTCCCAGCTCAGGTTTGGGGTGCACACACGCCCTGATACCTCAGGTTTAGGATTGGGAATGAGCCCAGACACCAGGGGAACTCAAATTTGGGATGCACAGAGCCCCTGACACCCCAGATTTAGGACTGGGAATGCCCCCTGGCATTGGGGGAATCCAGCTCCCACCCCAACCCCCAGCTCAGTTTTGGCTTTTGGGGTGCAGGAACCTCCCAATAAACCAAAGCTGAGCTGCAGAACTGGGGTGCCCCCCTGGCACCTCATACCCTGGAGCCTGGGGGGGTCCCCAAAAGCGCCCCCTCCTCACCTTGAGGTAGCCAGTGCGCCGGTCCAGGTTCAGGTGGATGTTTTTGATCTCCCCAAACTCGGCGAATCTGTCGTGCACGTCCTCCTCCGTGGCCTCCTCGTGCACCCCTGTCACAAACAGGATCCAGCCCTCCACGGCTGGGCAGGGAAAACTGGGGTCACAGGGCTGGCAATGCAGGTTTGCACCCCAAAATCCTTGTGGGGTTTGGGGGCAGGTGAGATTTGGGGGAAAGTGGGGAAGAACCATCCCAACGTGGCCTTAATCCTTCTTTCTTGCTGCGCTGGGTCCCCAGTTTGGGGTTTGTCACCCCAAAATCACTCCTTTTTCAGCTAGGAAAGGGAGATGAATGTCCAAAACCCCCAAATCCTGGGTGAGGTTGGGGAAAGCTGATCCCAGCAGGGCTGAACCCAAATCCAGATCCCATTTCCCATGGGCAAAGTGACCATGGTGACATCTGGGATGTCATGGGGCTCTCAGGAAGGAAAATCTCCCCCAGATTCCCCCATTTCCACTTTGGGAAAGGGGATTTGGAGCTGGGGTTTGCCCTAAAATAAATCCTGGGAATGAGGGGAGGGGTTCTCCCAGCCTAAAATAAATCCTGGGAATGAGAAGGGGAGGGAAGTGATTGTTCCAACCTGGGAATGAGGGAAGGGATTTTCCCAGCCTGAAATAAATCCTGGGAAAGAGGGAAGAGATTGTCCCACCTAAATTAAATCGTGGGGAGGGGAAGGGAAGAGATCCTGGAAATAAAGGAAGGGGAAAAAAAAATTATCCCAACATAAATTAAACCCTGGAAATGAGAGAAGGGAAAGGATTGTCCCAGCCTAAATTAAATCTTGGCAACGAGGGAAGGGATAGTCCCAGCCTAAAATAAATCCTGGGAAGCAGAAAAAGGGAAAGGGAATGGGAAAGGGAGGTCCCAGCCTAAACTAAATCCTGGGAATGAGAGAAATTTTGGGAAGGGAAATTTTGGGAAGGAAAGTTTAGGAAAGAGGGAAGGGAAGGAAAGTTTAGGAAAGAGGGAAGGGAAGGGAAGGGAAGGGAAGGGAAGGGAAGGGAAGGGAAGGGAAGGGAAGGGAAGGGAAGGGAAGGGAAGGGAAGGGAAGGGAAGGGAAGGGATTGTCCCAGGCTAAATTAAATCCCTGGAATGAGGGAAGGGATTTTCCCAGCCTGGGAATAAGGGAAGGGATTGTCTCAGCCCAAATTAAATCCTAGGAATAAGGGAAGGGACTGTCCCAGCCCAAATCAAATCCCTGGAATGAGGGAAGGCACTGTCCCAGCCCCCTGGGAGCCCCGCAGGTCCCCAGTGTCCCCTCACATCTCTGCGGCCCCGGCTCGTCCCCGTCCTGCTCCACGCTGTCGTAATCTTCGCGCACCCGGGCACGGGATCCTTCCTCTGGGGAAACAAAAACGGGGGGAAGAACGGGAGCCCCGAACCTCAGGGGACACCCAGAGGGCCGGGGAAGGGCTCTGGGGGTGTTCTGGGGTCTCACCTGAGCCGAAGCCGCGGCCCTTCCGCTTCTTGGCCTTCTCTTTCAGCTTGTGGATGCTCTCTGTGGGGAATGGGGGTCATGGGGTTTAGCAGGAGCAGGGAGACCCCCAGAGAGGGATGGGACCCCTCAGCCTGGCTGGGAGGGGCTGGGGATGACCCTGGGGTGGGAATGACCCCCCTGGGAATGACCCCCCTGGGATGGGAATGACCATTGGGATGGGAATGACCCCCTTGGGAATGACCACTGGGATGGGAATGACCACTGGGGTGGGAATGACCATTGGGATGGAATGACCACTGGGGTGGGAATGACCCCCTAGGAATGACCACTGGGCTGGGAGTGACCACTGGGCTGAAAATGATGTCCCTGGGTCGGGAAAATCCCACCCGGACCCACCGGTCGAGAAAGAGCCACCCCCGGGCAAGCCAGGACGGTCTCCCCGTAACGGGAATGAACCCCCCCGGGCCGGACAGGGCCCCCCGAGTCCCTCCGGGCCGGGAACGGACAGCAGGACCCATCTCCCATACCGGGAACGACCCCCCGAGCCAGGCGTGACCCCCCAGCACCGAGCAGGACCCCCCTGGCACCGACAGCAACCCGCGCTCCCGGCCCGGGCTCTCCCTGAGGCCGTCGCGGCCGGAGGCAGCGGGAGCGGCTCCGCTGAACCGGGACCCGGCCGGATCGCTCGGCGGGGCCGCTCTGCGCCGGGCGGTACCGCCGCAGCCCCGCGCTCACCGTCCCCGTCCTCGTCCATAGCGAAATCCTCTCCGCCCGCCTCATGAAGATCCAGCACGTCCGCCATCTTGCCGGGAGTAGCGGGGCACGCCGGGAGCGCGCCGGAAGTGGGAGGGAACGGGGCGGAAGTACCGGAGCGACCATATTGGGAGTGTGACGGAACTATGGGCGCGGCCATATTGGGAAGGGCGCTGGGCGGAAGTGCCCCGTCCGCCATCTTGAGAAGGTCGGGGCGGTTCTTTTTTCCCCGGGAATTTTGAACCCCGAGAATTTTGAACCGCGGGAAGTTCGAATCACGGGAATTTTGAACCCTGAGAATTTTGAACCGCGGGAAGTTCGAATCACGGGAATTTTAAACCCTGGGAATTTTGAACCGCGGGAATTTTAAACCCTGGGAATTTTAAACCCCACACACCAACGCGGCTTAAAGCAGTTTCTGGGCACGACTGTCTCCCCGTCCCCCCCCCCCTCCCCCAAAAATGAGCAAGAGCACCAAAGTTAACCAAAATCGCTGGGTTTATTGTAGAAAATCCACAGTAGTGTTTATCGCATAATTCCACTGCCTCAACAAGAAGCACGACTTTCCCCATACTGAGAAAATCTGAATTTTGTTAATTTTACGCCTTCCACAGAGATCCAGAGCCTCCAAACTGGCGCCTTGATCCCACAATCAATGGAATATGTTTTTTTCCCTTTTATTTTTATTTTTTTTTTAATTCCACAGTGATGGAACTCCTAAAGTCCTCCCAGATTTATTTGGAGCATAAAAAACTGGGATGAGCTTCAGGGATTCCCATAGGTGTAAAATAAATTGCAGGATTAACTCCATGTTATTCCTAAATCAAATTTTTCCAATATTTCAGGAAAATTACACCCCACAACCCCCCCCCCCATCCCTTTTAAAATCCAATTTCCAGCGACACTGAACGTTATTAGTGTTTGTAAAAAGTATAAAAAAATATATAAACCCCCAAAATAAGCTTGTTAGGATGTGGATATAAAAATGGGGTACCTACAGATAATGGAATTATTCCAATTTTATCCTAAAACAATGATTATTGCTGGAATATCCTGTGGTCAGGCAGAGGGAAGGAGGAGGGTGGGAACAGTGGAATCTGCAGGGTTTAAGGGGATGAGAAGTGGGAAAAGCTCTAAGCTGGGGTGAAAAAGGAATTCTGGCTTGGAATGCAGTTTGTACTCCCAGTCTGCTGGGGAAAAGGGGAGTAAGATGGAAATTTCCACAGATAAACTGACATTTTCTTGGGTGGACTCGGAGCTGTTTGAACAATTCCATGCCATTAAAGGGGTTTTAAAGCTAAATATAGTCTAAATTCCATACGGATACAAAGGATAAGGAATGATTAGTGCAAATCCCTCCCTCATCCACAAACTCTCCAAGACTTTTCCAACCTTCCAATGCTGATGTTTGCCTCCAGACAGGGCAATTCCATGGGGACAACTGCAGATCCTGGAATGCTGCAGGCTGATCCCAGATTTAATTCCAAATGCTGCAGTCTGATCCCAGTATTAATTCCAAAATTAAATCTGGATATTGCACACCTTGGCACTCACTCATTTAATTAAGGAGCTCATCAAGGAGCTCTAATTGATCCCTTTTGCAGGAGGGAGAGGATCCAATGGGATTTCCAGAGGAAACACTGGATTCCATGGAATCCCAACTGCTCCAGCAATGATGGAGTGAGGAGAGGACAAAACCTGGGATCTGAACCCCGAAAATAAGGGACAAGAAAAAATCTGTAGGGATTATGAGGGAACAAAAAGTTCCCTAGGGAATAAGGAGTTCTCAAGGGAGGAATGAGGAGGCTGAGAAGCAGCTCTAAAACCAGGATAAAACTGCTAAAATCCATTCAGGAGCTTTTCCCCTAAATTTCTTCTAAATGTGCAAACGGGCTGGGATTTGGGGAAAGGGTTTTGGGGATCAACCAAGGGTGGGATTTTGGGGTTCAGCAACCAGAGGAGTGTAAAAATTTCCCTGGGGAATAAGGAGCTCTGAAGGGAAGAACGAGGAGAAGCTCTAAAAACCAGGATGAAATTTGCTAAAATCCATTCAGGAGCTTTTTCCCTAAATTTCCTCTAAATGTGCAAACGGGCCGGGACTTGGGGAAAGGATTTTGGGCATCAACCAAGGGTTGGGATTTCGGGGTTTCAGCAGCCAGAGGAGTGCGCTGAGCCCAGCTGGCCAGCTGCCAGCAGCAGGATGTCCTTCTTCTCCTTGTGGAACCTCAGCTCCTTCCCGGCCAGCCGGGGCCTCGTCCAGCTCGCGCTCGGTGGCCGCCAGCTCCCGGGAAAGGGCGCCTGGAATGTTCTGCTCCCGGTTCACCCAGTCCAGGGCCATCTGGTTTCGGATGTCATCGTCCAGAGCGCGATGGGAGTAGTGAGCCAGGACTTCCTGGCGGGAATGGGAGGCAGAGAATTGTTAGAATTGGGGGGAAAAAAAAACCCCATATGGGCACGCGATAGAATTGTTAAAATTTGGAAGGAACTTTAAGGGAATGAGGCTCTGTGAAGGTTGAGCTAGGACAGAGGTTGGGCAGAGTTAATTAATAAAGCAGGGGTTTGTTAAAAGGGTATTCTCAATGGATGCGCCTTGGGCAGTGTGAGAGCCCAGGCAGGGCTATACCCAGGATGAACCAAAATGGTCACAAAATGGACCCAAAATGGTCACAAAATGGACCCAAGATGGACCCAAAACGAACTCAAGATGGGTCACAAAATGGACCCAAAATGAACCCAAGATGGGTCACAAAATGGATCCAAGATGGACCCAAAATGGTCACAAAATGTACCCAAGATGGACCCAAAATGAACCCAAGATGGGTCACAAAATGGACCAAAGATGGGTCACAAAATGGTCACAAAGTGAACCCAAAATGGGTCACAAAATGGACCCATGGTGGGTCACAAAATGGACCCATGGTGGGTCACAAAATGGACCCAAAATGGTCACAAAATGGACACCTGGTCACAGGGTCTCTCACTTTTAGAAGTTTTGATCCATTTGCATATTGGAGTTAATTGTCCAATTACAGCTCCACCACCTGAAGTCCCATTTTCCTTGTTTTCTCTCTTCAGTCCGCATTGTTTATGCTCTTGGGGCTGAGGTTTGGATCAATTTGGATCATTTGTCCTTCACAAGGCCTCAGGGGAAGCTCAGGAATGGGAAGGAGCAGCAGGATGGAGTTGGGACTCACCTGGCGTGAGCACTGACGTTCCCTCATGGCCTTCAGGCTCCCGTTCCAGTGCAGCAGCTGGAAAACTGTCATCAGCTCCTGGCATGGCAAGAGGGAGGGTTTAAAATATAAAATATAAAACCACCAGATGTGCTGGGATTGCTCAGGGCTGGGTGATTTCCACTTGTGTGTTTTGGAAGGTTGGTACCATAAAATATTCTTTAATGCATGAGAATAAATTCTCGTAAATGCTGGTGGTACACAGAGCAGCAAAATGATAGAATATAGTGATATAGGCACCTCATTAAGGAATTCTACATTTAAAATGAAATGCAGTGACTCTCTAAAGTGGGAGGGTCACTAAGAGAATGTTTGCTTTGCAAATACAGGTACATATATTTATATCTCTAATATATTTATAACACATATCTATAATTCTATATATGTGTGTAATGAGAGCAGATATTCCATTTCTAGCTGTTCTAATCTTGATCCACGTTCCAGAACCTTCCCTTGGCAGCTCAGGCTTCCCATTATCCAGATGTTTTTCCCACATTCCAGTGGGATACCAGGTTGTGCTTTGAGGTCAGGACATCCCAAACCCACCACCAGTCTTTGGGGGAAATATCTTCCCATCTTGTGGGAGCTCCTGCTCCCCTGTTTTTAAGGACGAATCCCACTAATTAACTGGATTACTGCAATTAGGACATTTGGAAATATCAGAGTGACAGTGAGTAAAAAACAATTCTAAGGGAATAATTGGAGTTACCCCAAATCTGAGCAGAATCAGAAGGAAAATCTGAGTTAATTTCTGTGAAGGTCTGCCCGAAATGAACGGGTGACGACGAAGGATTTTCAGATGGACTTCTACAATTTCCCATGGAAAAAAACTAAAAATACACCTGGGAGACCAACCCAAACATCCCTTAAGCAAACCAGGAGTGGGAGCTGGGCAGGAGAGGACACAAAGTGGACACAGCACCTGGAACTCCAGCATGGATTTCCCCTTGTTGGACTCCAGCATGAAGCGGAAGGCCCCGATCCCGGTGTTGGGGTTATCGGCCTCCTCCCGGTTGCCCTGCAGAGAAACCCCAGCTGTGGAGCTGCCACTGCCATCCCTGGGAATTCCCACTCCTGGAATTCCCAGTGGGATCCAGGAGAGCCCGATGGCAGCACAGGCTGAGCCGTCACACGTGCGGATGTGACAGCATGCTCAGACAGAGAGGAGCTAAATAATATTTTCCAGAATTGACTTTGGAAGCTTTAGGGGAGCTGGAGATAAACAATGGCAGCCAAATATGAAAAATAACCTGCAGCTGGTGGTTTTTTAACAATCTGTTTTGCATGGAATTAAAAGTAAGTTTAGAAATTACAAATAAATTTAGAAATTAGAAATAGTTGGCTTCTGATTGTGATGGGCATGAATTATAACATTTGTATTGCCTCACCCTACACATGAGACTGAAAATGAAATTAGAAATAAGTTTGGAAATTAGAAATAAGTTTAGAAATTAGAAATAAGTTTAGAAATTAGAAATAGTTGGCTTCTGATTGTGATGGGCATGAATTATAACATCTGTATTGCCTCACCCTACACATAAGACTGAAAGGGCAACTAGAAATAAGTTCAGAAACTGGAAATAAGTTTAGAAATTAGAAATAATTAGCTTCAGATTGTGATGGAGTGAATTACAACATTTGCCTGTATTGCCTCACCCTACACACAAGACCGAAAACAGAATACATTTTTTTAAACCGCCTCTAAATGACCCCACGTCAGGGTCAGAGAACGGCCCAATCTGACCCAAAAAAAAGACCAAGCAAGCCCCCCCTGCTCACGTTGAAGGACGCCAGGGCCTCGGAGACGCTCTTCTCGATGAAGTCGTCGGTGATGCGGCGCGAGGGGTGCTCGTTGAACACGGAGTTCATCAGCGCGATCTTGGCGGCGCTGCGGCGCGCCTCGGCCTTGGTGGGACAGAACTGGGGACACACGGCCACGCTGGGGACACCCCGGGAGCCCCGCGCACCCCCAGGGCACCAGCAGCGGGGGCTGGGGGGGGGAGCGAGGGAATGGCACCCCCAGAATCGGAACTGCACCCCCAGAATCACAATTGCACCCCCAGAATCAGAACTGCACCCCCAGAATCACAACTGCACCCCCAGAATCGGAACTGCACCCCCAGAATTGGAACTGCACCCCCAGAATCACAACTGCACCCCCAGAATCACAATTGCACCCCCAGAATCGGAACTGCACCTCCAGAATTGGAATTGCACCCCCAGAATTGGAATTGCACCCCCAGAATCACAACTGCACCTCCAGAATGGGAACTGCACCCCCAGAATGGGAACTGCACCCCCAGAATCACAATTGCACCCCCAGAATCGGAACTGCACCCCCAGAATCGGAATTGCACCCCCAGAATCACAATTGCACCCCCAGTATCAGAACTGCACCCCCAGAATCGGAACTGCACCCCCAGAATCACAATTGCACCCCCAGAATCAAAACTGCACCTCCAGAATCGGAACTGCACCCCCAGAATCGGAATTGCACCCCCAGAATCACAACTGCACCCCCAGAATCACAATTGCACCCGCAGAATCAGAACTGCCCACAGCGTTGGGGATTAATTTGATTGAATTGATTTTTTCAGACCCAAAGTGTTGTCAAATTCCCCTCTGAGATCAGGATTTGGGGACAGAACCAAAGGAGGTTCAGAACCTCCTGTTGCACTGTCAATTAATTTATTTTAATTAATTTTTCACACTCAAAGTGTTCCCAAATTCCCCTCAAAGGCCAGGATTTGGGGGCAAAACAAAAAGAGGTTCAGAACCTCCCGCTGCACTCTCGATTAATTAATTAAATTTAATTTAATCCTGGGAAGGAGAAGGAATGATCTAATCCTGGGAGGGAGGAGGAAGGATCAAATCTTTGGAAGGAAAAGGATCGAATCCTGGGAAGGATCAAATCCTGGGAAGGAAAAGGAAGGATCTAATTCTGGGAAGGAGAAGGAAGATCAGATCCAGCCAATCCAACAGTTTTCCCTGATATCTCCTCTCCTACCTCATCTGTAAGTGACCAGACCAGGCAATAAAGGACACCAAAACCCCACAATCCACAGCCAAATCTTCCCAGATTGGGGATTTACAGAATCCAGGAAAAATTTGCAATTAAACCTCCTTGCAACTAAAGAGGTTTAGAGGCAGATGGAGGGAGGAGAACACCCAGCAGGGAGGAGATATTTGGGAAATTATCCTGGTGGGGTCCTGGAGGGGCATTCCCAGGAATTTCCTTGCAACTAAAAAGCCAAATCTTTCCAGATTGGGACCTGATGAGGATTTACAGACCAGGAGCAACTTGCAATTAAACCTCCTTACAAATAAAAAGGTTTAGAGCCAAATGCAGGGAGAACTACACCCAGCAGGGAGGAGATATTTGGGAAATTATCCTGATGGGGTTCTGGACGGGCATTCCCTGGGCATTTCCTTGCAACTAAAGGGGTTGCACAATCCACAGTCAAATCTTCCCAGATTGGGGATTTACAGACCAGGAAAAATTTGCAATTAAATCTCCTTGCAACTAATGAGGTTTAGAGGCAGATGCAGAGAGGAGAACACCCAGCAGGGAGAAGATATTTGGGAAATTATCCTGGTGGGGTCCTGGATCAAGGAATTTCCTTGAAACTAAAGAGATTTAGATGCAGATACAGGGAGAACACCCAGCAGGGAGAAGATATTTGGGAAATTATCCTGGTGGGGTCCTGGAGGGGCATTCCCAGGAATTTCCTTGCAACTAAAAAGGTTGCACAGTCCACAGCCAAATCTTTCCAGATTGGGACCTGATGAGGATTTACAGACCAGCAGCGACTTGCAATTAAACCAAGAGGTTTAGAGGCAGATTCAGGGAGAAGAATGCACAACAGGGGAGGAGATATTTGGGAAACGATCCTGGTGGGGTCCTGGACCCAGGAATTTCCTTGAAACTAAAGAGGTTTAGATCCAGATACAGGGAGAAGATATTTGGGAAACGATCGTGGTGTGGTCCTGGAGGGGCATCCCCCAGGAATTTCCTTACAACTGAAGGGGTTTAGAGGCAGATGCAGGGAGGAGAACACATAACAGGGAGGAGATATTTGGGAAACGATTTTGGAGGGGCATTCCCGGGTGGGGACGGTACCTGGAAGCTGCCGAAGCAGCTGCCCCCGGGCAGGGTGACATAGCACACGTAGGGGGGGCTGGCGGCCGGCACCATCTCGTAGAGAACCAGGGCTCCGTTGCGCAGCTCGGCCCCGCGGGATTGCTTCATCTGCCAGAACTCCTGCAGCGCCTCCACCACGTTCACTGCCCGGGGAACCGCGGGGAGAGGGGATGGGGCATGGGAATGAGGAATTGGGGTGTGGGGAATGAGGAATTGGGGCATGGAGAGAGGGAAAAGGGGCATGGAGAGGAGGAATTGGGGTGTGGGGATGAGGAATTGGGGCATGGGAATGAGGAATTGGGGTGTGGGAATGAGGAATAGGGGCATGGAGAGAGGGAAAAGGGGCATGGAGAGGAGGAATTGGGGGGAAGGAAGGATGGAAGGAAGGATGGAAGGATGGAAGGATGGAAGGAAGGAAGGAAGGAAGGAAGGAAGGAAGGAAGGAAGGAAGGAAGGAAGGAAGGAAGGAAGGAAGGAAGGAAGGAAGGAAGGAAGGAAGGAAGGAAGGGAATGGGGCACGAAAAGAAGGAATTGGGGCATGGAAAGAAGGAAAAGGAGTAGGGGGTGAGGAGGAAAGGAATTGGGGCATGGAAATAAGGAAAAATGGCAAGGGGGGAAGGAAAAGGGGGTGAGGAAGGAGAGAAGGAAGGAAAGAATTGGGGCATGGAAATAAGGAAAAGGGGGTGAGGAAGGAAGGAAGGAAGGAAGGAAGGAAGGAAGGAAGGAAGGAAGGAAGGAAGGAAGGAAGGAAGGAAGGAAGGAAGGAAGGAAGGAAGGAAGGAAGGAAGGAAGGAAGGAAGGAAGGCATGGGAAGAAAGGGAATGGGTCACGAAAAGAAGGAATTGGGGCATGGAAAGAAGGAAAAGGAGAAGGGGGTGAGGGAGAAAGGAATTGGGGAATAGAAATAAGGAAAATGGAAACGAAAATAAGGAAAAGGGGGTGAAGAAGGAAATAAGGAAAAAGGACACGGAAATAAAGAAAAGTGATAAAATGGAATAAGGGACAATCGCCCCCCGCCCAGCCCGCTCTATCGGCTACCCCCGCCCCGCTCACCGCGGCCGTAGCCCTGCGTGTGCTTGGCGAAGCTCCGCACCACGGCCTCCACCGCCTCCCGCAGCACCGCGGGCGGCCCGGGCACGGCCCCGGCTCCCGGCCCGGGGGGCGCGGGGGGGCCCTGCAGGCCCAGCGGGGGCGGCGGCGGCGGCAGCCCCAGCCCCGGGCCCAGCCCCGACCCCGCTGCCGGTGCCGGGCCGAGCCCCGCAGGAGCCCCGGTGAGGCCGGGCCGAGCCCCGCGGGGCCCGGTGCCCACCCCGGGCTGCAGCCGCTGAGCCCGCACCGCCTCCATAGCCGCGCTCCCTCCTCAGCGCCGCGCTGTCAATCAGCGCCGCTCGGAGCTCAGCGAGCCAATAGAAGCGCCGGATCGGGGAGGGGGAGGCGGGGAAAGCATCAGAAGACCAATCAGAACGCGGTGCGCGGCTGGAGGGGCGGGGTCAGGGCGCGGCGCACTCACCCACTAACACAAATAGCGGTGTGTGGTCGTGGGGCGGTAACGGGGCAGGGATTTGGTGCCCATTGACCAATAGAATTGCATAATTCGTTTGATTGACAGAGGAATAAACAAATCAAAATGCAGAAAACACAAATTAGCAGAGATGACGGCGCGGGATGACAGCCCCATTCTTATTGATCAGCAGAAGCAATTAATGACAAAACAAACCAATCAAACTCTTGTACCCAGATTTAAAGGCGGAGATTACCCTGCTGCCCACTCACGGGCTCTGTTTTGGTACAAGTGGGTGGCTCCGCGCTCCGCCAATGGCAAGGAGCCGCGGCTGTGACGGAAGTGACGCCGCCGTACCGGGCTCGGTACCGGGCCCGCGCCATGGAGGCCTGGGTGCGCTTCAGCGCCCAGAGCCAGGCCCGGGAGCGCCTCCTCAGGTGCGGCCGCGGTTCCGCGGGCAGGGGAGGGGGGTCACGGGGGTCCCGGGGCGGAGAGGCGATCCCAGAGAACGGGGGGTCCCCGGTGATGTCCCCGGTGATGTCCCCGGTGCCCCCCGTGACTCCCTCGTTGTCCCCAGGGCCGCCCAGTACGCCTGTGTGTTGGCCGGGGCTGCGCTGAGCCGCTCCGGGGGCAGCTCCGGGACCCTGAGCCGGCTGCAGCAGCTGGAGGCGCACCTGAGCCTGGGCCGCAAGCGTGAGTGGGGCTGGGGGGGGGGACAGGGCGGGTTTGAGGGGGGGATTTGGGGGTCTCGCACCCCCGGTAACCCCCCTGGTGTCCCCCACCTCCTGTAGTGCTGCCTTTGGGGCGTTTTGAGGGGGGATTTTGGGGTCTCAAACCCCCGGTGTCCCCCTCTCCCTGTAATGCTGCGTTTGGGGGGCTCGGCTGAGGCGGTGAGGGGGGATCAGGGTGGGTTTGAGGGGGACATTTTGGGGTCTCACACCCCCGGTGTCCCCTCTCCTCTGCAGTGCTGCGTTTGGGGGGCTCAGGGTGGTTTTTAGGGAACATTTTGGGGTCTCACACCCCTGTTTCCCCCCCCCCCTTTTGCAGTGCTGCGTTTGGGGGGCTCTGGGGAGGATTAGGGTGGTTTTGAGGGGACATTTTGGGGTCTCACACCCCTGGTTTCCCCCCTCCCCATTGCAGTGCTGCATTTGGGGGGCTCTGGGGAGGATCAGGGTGGTTTTGAGGGGACATTTTGGGGTCTCACACCCCTCTTTTCCCCCTCCCCATTGCAGTGCTGCGTTTGGGGGGCTCTGCCGAGGCCCTGGGGGGCGCCCAGCGCTCGCTGCACCTCCCCGACCCCGTGCTGCGCTTCTGCCTCACCCTGTCCCACCTGAACCGCGCTCTGTTCCTGGCCTGCGACAACGTCCTGTGGGCCGGGAAAAGCGGCGTCCTGCCCGGCCTGGCCATGGAGAAATGGAGCCAGAGGTCCTTCAGGTGAGACAGCGGGGTTGGGGAGGATTCCTGAGGGTTCCCTCCCTCAGGCTCCTCAGGTGTGTGTGGGGTGGGCAGGGAATGGAATTACCCTGGGTTAGATAAGGAGTGGGATTCCCAAGGGAGAGCAGAGAACGGGATTTCTGGGTGAGAGCAGAGAATGGGATTCCTGAGAAGAGCAGGGAATGGTGTTCCCCCGAGGAGAAAGAGGAGTGGAATTCCACAAGGGAGGGCCGGGAATAGGATTTCTGAGGGGAGAGCGAGGAATGGGATTTCCAAGGGAGAGCAGGGAGTGGGGTTCCCCTGGGGAAAATTAAATAATGGAATTCCTGAGGGAGAGCAGGGAATGGGGCTCCCCGTGGGAGGATAAGCAAGGGAATTCTCCAGAGAGAGCAGGGATTGAGGTTCCTGAGGGAGAGAGAAAATGAGGTTCCTGAGGGAGAGCAGGGAATGGGCTTCCCCTGGGGAAAATAAATAATGGAATTCCTGAGGGAGCGCAGGGAATGGAATTCCCTTGGGGAAAATAAATAATGGAATTCCTGAGGGACAGCAGGGATTGGGATTGCTGAGGGAGAGCAGGGATTGGGGTTCCACTGGGGGAAAATAAATAATGGAATTCTCAAGGGAGGACAGGGAATGGAGTTCTTATGGGGAAAAGAATGAAATTCCTGAGGGAGAGCAGGGAATGGGGTTCCCCTGGGGAGAAAGAGGAGTGGAATTCCCAATGGAGGGTAGGGAATAGGATTACTGGGGGAGAGCAGGGAGTGGAGTTCCCCTAGGAAGATAAAGAATGGGATTCCCCTGGGGAAAAGAAAGAATGGGATTCCCAATGAAAAGCAGGGAAATGAGATTTCCAAGGGAGAGCAGGGAATGGGGTTCCCCTGGGGGAAAATAAATTGAATTCTTGAGGGAGCGCAGGGAATGGAGTTCTTATGGGGAAAAGAATAAAATTCCTGAGGGAGAGCAGGGAATGGGGTTTCTCTGGGGAGAATAAGGAATGGAATTCCTGAAGGAGAGCAGGGAATGGGGTTCCCCTGGGGAGAAAGAGGAGTGGAATTCCCAATGGAGGGTAGGGAATAGGATTACTGGGGGAGAGCAGGGAATGGGATTCCCCTGGGGAAAAGAAAGAATGGGATTCCCAATGAAGAGCAGGGAATGGGATTCCCCTGGGGAGAATAAATAATGGAATTCCCAAGGGAGGACAGGGAATGGAGTTCTTGAGGGAGAGCGGGGAATGGAGTTCTTATGGGGAAAAGAATGAAATTCCTGAGGGAGAGCAGGGAATGGGGTTCCTCTGGGGAGAATAAGGAATGGAATGGAATGGAATGGAATGGAATGGAATGGAATGGAATGGAATGGAATGGAATGGAATGGAATGGAATGGAATGGAATGGAATGGAATGGAATGGAATTCCTGAGAAAAGCCGGGAATGGGGATCCCCCTGGGGGAAAACGAGGACCGGAATCCCACGGGCGAGTTTAGACTTTCCCACCCCCTGGGCATTTCTGTAGCTCCTGGGAGCATCCAGACCCTCGTGCTGCCCCTTCTCCCCCTCTCTCTCTCTCCCCCTCAGGTACTACCTGTTTGCCCTGGTGGTGAACCTGAGCAGGGACGCCTACGAGCTGCGACTGCTGCTGGAGCGCGCCGGGGCCGCCCGCAAGCGCGGCCGCAGCGCCGAGAGCCGCGCCCAGCCCTGCGCCCAGGGCCGGCTGCAGCAGCTCCGGCTGCAGCTGCAGCTCCAGCTGCACCTCCTGCTGCAGGTGCTCAGGGACAACCCGCCCCTGCTGCTGGACCTGCTCAGGAACGCCTGCGACCTGGTGATCCCCCTGGAGAGGCTGGGGCTGTGCAGGAGCAGCCCGGCGGTGGTGGGGTTCTGTGGGCTCAGCTCGTCGCTGCTCTCCATCATCACCATCCTGCACCCCTGGCTCAAGCTCAAGCCATGAATTTCTTGGGGATTTCGGGGATTTTTTGGGATTTTGGGGGGTTTTGGCACCTCTGGACTTGGCTGGTTGGTGCCATTCCCTTCATTCCTGACTCTTTGGAGCCACAAAGTTCCAGCATTGGATCCCACAAGGGGCATCAGCTCCCAAAATGTGTTTTTTTCCTATTGACTTTTAAGGAAAAAAAGGAGGAACATTGAACCCCCATTCTGTCTGGGAAGAGCCTTTGACACGGAACAGCTAATGGGAATATTTGTGGTTGGAAAATGTGGGGTTCTGTGGGATCACCTTGTCCCTGCTCTCCATCCTCACCATCCTCCACCCCTGGCTCAAGCTGAAACCATAAATTTCTTGGGAATTTTGGGGGGTTTTGGCACCTCTGGAAGTGCCATTCCCGTCATTCCTGACTCTTTGGAGCCATGAGGTTCCAGCATTGGATCCCACAAGGACATCAGCTCCCAAAATGTGTTCTTTCCTATTGACTTTTAGGGAAAAAATGGGGTCTCAAAATTCCCCCTTTCTGTCTGGGAAGAGCCTTTCATGTGGAGCAGCGAACAGGGAATATTTGGGGCTGGAAAATGCGGGATTGGGGCTGGAAAATGAGGATTTCTGGGTGCTTCTCATGGTTTTTTGGGGAGTGAAGCCATGGTTTTGGGGTGATTCTGGTGCCAGATAATGAATACAACCCCAAATTGTTTGGATAATTTTTTCCTGCCTTATAAAAAAATCTGAGTGCAGGGAGAGGAGAGTGGGAAAAAATCGGTGTCAAGGATAAATCCATGGCTTTGGGGGCTCCAAATTATTAAATTCCAGAGGCAGGTTGTCCCTGGAAGAGCAGAAATATCTTGAAGGATTTTTGGAAACTCCAAATTAAATTCTAGAGTCAGATTTTCCTTGGATCTCTCCCTGGGAGAGCAGGAATTTTTGGGATATTCTTGAATTCCAGAAGCAGATTGTCCGTGGGAGAACAGAAGTAGGTTTGAGGATTTTTGGGAGCCCCAAATTATTAAATTCCAGATTGTCCCTGGGAGAGCTGGAATATCTTGAAGGATTTTTGGGAGCCCCATCCTGAGCACCTGGGCTGTGCCAAAGGCTTTTCAGGCATTGAAGGCTTTGGAGCAGGGTGTGAATCCCGGTGGGAATTGGGTGGGGAGCACTCCAGGGGATCCCACGTTTCAGTGTAATTAATTAATGAATAATTTAATGATTAAAGTGCAGCAAACACTGCCTCAGACACTCCTGGAGCTCTTGGGGCTGTGCCCATTCCCTGGTTCAGTGCCCAGCACCTCTGGGGGAAGAAACTGGGTCTGATGCCCCCAAAACTGGTTCTGATGCCCACCTAAACTGGTTTTTAATGTCCACCTAAACCTGGTTCTGGTATTAAACCTGTTTCTGATACTAAACCTGGTTCTGATCCCTACTTAAACCTGGTTCTGATCCCCACCCAAACCTGGTTCTGATGCCCACCTCAACCTGGTTCTGATACTAAGCCTGGTTCTGATACTGAACCTGGTTCTAATCCCCCCCTAAAACTGGTTCTGATAATAAACCTGGTTCTGATGGCCACCTAAACCTCGTTCTAATGCTAAACCTTGTTTTGATACTAAACCTGGTTGATATCTCACTAAACCTGGTTCTGATCCCCACCTAAACTTTGGTCTGATACCCCCATAAATCTGATTCTGATGCCCACCTAAGCCTGGTTCTAATGCCCCTCTAAACCTGGTTCTGATACTAAACCTGGTTCTGATATTAAACTTGGTTCTGATCCCACCTAAACCTGATTCTGATGCCCACCTCAACCTGGTTCTGATGCTAAAACTGGTTCTGATTCCCCCTTAACCTGGTTCTAATACTAAACTTGGTTCTGATGGCCACCTAAACTAGATTTTAATGCCCCTCCTAAATTTGGTTCTGATATTAAACCTGGTTCTGGTGCCCCCCTAAACCTGGTTCTGATGGTCACCTAAGCTTGGTTTTAATGCCCACCTAAACCTGGTTCTGATATTGAACATGGCTCTGATCCCACCTAAACCTGGTTCTGATGGTCACCTAAGCCTGCCCCTGAACTGGGGCCACTGGGACGGGCTGGGAATGCTGGACTGGGAGTACTGGGATGGGCTGGGGGCACTGGGAATGCTGGACTGGGACTACTGGGCTGAACTGGGAACACTGGGCTGGGTTGAACTGGGAATGCTCTACTGGGAGTACTGGGATGGACTGGGAGCACTGGGCCAGACTGGGAATGCTGGACTTGGGGGCACTGGGTTGAACTGGCGGCCCCGTGCCTCAGTTTCCCCCTCTGTGCCTCAGTTTCCCCTCTGTGCCTCAGTTTCCCCGTGGGCAGGGCCCTGTTTGGCCGCCGGGGCCACACACTCGCTGTTTGTCCGTTTTCTCTGTTTTTCTCCTCATTCCTTGATGTTTTTTATTTTTTATTTTTTTTTCATTCCTCCTGAAAATTCCAGCCCTTCCCACAACCTCTGGCAGCACAATTTTCCCTCTGTCCTAACTCGCAGACTTTGGATTTTTTTTCCCTTTTTTTTTTTTAATTTTTTTTCCTTTTTTTTTTTTTTTTTGAACTCCGGGTGGTGCCAGTGTCACCCGGAGGACGTGGCAACCCAAAATCCACCTAAATCCACCCAAAATCCACCTAAAATCCACCCAAAATTCACCCAAAAATCCACCCAAACCCCACCCAGACCCCCCAAAATCCCTTTTCCCACCTGACTGTCCCCATGGGGAATATCCAATTTCTGTGTGCTTCAATCCTTGGGGGAAAATTCAGATTTTTCCCATCTCATTTTCCCAGAAAAAAGTGGAAAAATTCCCTTTCAATCATCCAGAACTCCCACCAAAAAAATCCTGCACCCACTTGTCCCTTATTTCTCCTTTTTTCCCTGTGTTTTTACCACTTTGCTGGTTTTTTTCCTGAAATTTCGCCTCCCTCCCATCCAAAACCACATTTATTTTTAGCAGCCAATTGAGGGTGAAGGAGGAGGGAAAAATAAACTGAAAAAAAAAAAAAAAAAAGAGGAAAAAAACCCCAAACTCGGGGATTTTTGTCCTGCTTGGAGTCAGAATTGGAGCTGCAGCCATGAGGGATGTGGGGCTGTTCCTGGCCCTGATCCTGCTCCCAGGTAAAACCCAAAAATTCCGTTTATTTGGGGCAATTTGGGGCTTTTTTGGGGCTAAAATTGGGATCAGAATTGGGATTAAGGTCTGGGAGTTTGAATAATCCGAGTGCAGCCACGTGTGGTTCTCCCCTCCCTTTCTCTCTGAATTTCCAGGGGGGATTTTGGGGTAAAATCGATCAAATTTGGTCATTTTCCCCCTCCTAATTTTATTTTTGAGGAAAAAAAAAAACCAACAAAATCCCTTTAAAACCAACCAGTTTTGGTCATTTTCCGCCACTCAATTTATTTTGGATTTTTTAATAGGGAGAAAACACCAAAATCCCTTAAAAATCGACCAATTTTGGTCATTTCTCCCCACTTAATTTATTTTTGAGATTTTTTTGAGGTAAAAAACACCAAATTCCCTTTAAAATCGACCAGTTTTGGTCATTTTCCACCATTTAATTTATTTTGGATTTTTTTTAGAGGGAGAAAACACTGAAATCCCTTTAAAATTGAACAGTTTTGATCATTTCCTCCCAATTGATTTATTTTTGAGGGAGAAAACACCAAAATCTCTGAATTTAGGGCGGGCTCAAGGTGGGAAGGGGAATTCCTAAGAGGAACTAAAACCCGGAATTTTGAATGGAAAATCTTAATTTTAATGGCAAAACCTTATTTTTAATGGAGAAAAATCTTATTTTTAATGGGGAAAAAAAATCTTATTTTTAAGGGAAAAAAAATCTTGTTTTTGATGGAGAAATATCTTATTTTTGATGGGAAAAAATCTTATTTTTTAATGGGGAAAAAAAATCTTATTTTTAATGGGAAAATTCTCATTTTTGATGGGAAAAAATTTATTTTTAATGGAAAATTTTTATTTTTAATGGGTTTTTTTGGGGGGAAAAAAGACTAAAAAGGGAATTTCCACCTCTGCAGGGGTCGCTGAGGGGTTCAACATCGACGCGGGCACTGCCAGGGTGTTCCTGGGGCCAGCGGAGTCCCAGTTTGGATACCGGGTGCTGCAGTGGGGCAGTGGTGGGGACAAGGGGTGAGTGAGACCTGGGGGAAACTGAGGCAGGAAAGGTGGGGGAAACTGAGGCAGGGATGGGGAAACTGAGGCAGGAGCGGGGAAACTGATATTGGAAAAGGGAAACTGAGGCAGGAGTGGCGAAATTGAGGGAGGAAAGGGGGAAACTGAGGCAGGAAAGGTGGGGAGGGGGTGGGAAAGGGGAAACTGAGGCAGGAAAGGGGGGAAACTGAGTCAGAAAGGGGAAACTGAGGCAGGAACGGTGGGGAGGAGGTGGGAAAGGGGAAACTGGGGCAGGAGTGGGGAAATTGAGGTGGAAATGGGGAAACTGAGGCAGGAATGGGGAAACTGAGGCAGGAACGGTGGGGAGGGGGTTTGAAAGGGGAAACTGAGGCAGGAATGGGGAAATTGAGGTGGAAATGGGGAAACTGAGGGCAGGGGAAGCACGGGAGGAGCAGGAGGCTGCGGCCAGACAGACAGACAGACGGACAGACAGGCGTGGGCGGCACAGCCCTGGCACGGCGCCCACCCCCAAAAAAATCGTCAAAAATCGTCAAAAAACGTCAAAATAAACAGTGGCCAAAGCCGTGCTGGGGGAGGGGAGGGGGTGGTGGCACCCTCGGTGTCCCCTCTGTGTCACCGCCCCCCCCCCCCCCGACCGCCATTTTGTCCCCTCAGGCTGCTCGTGGGGGCCCCGTGGGACGGGGACGGCCGAGGGGACATCTACAGGTGCCACATGGGACCCCCGAACTCCTCCTGTGCCAAGGCCAACCTCGGTACCCACGGGGAGGGGGAAATTTGGGGGGTCCCTGTGGGATTTGGGGGTTCCCTGGGGGATTGGAGGGGTCCCCATGGATTTGAGGTCTCTGTGGGTGTAGGGGTTCCCGGGGGTTTGGGGGTTCCATGAGGAATTTGGGGGGTCCCTGTTGGCTTTGGGATTTTTTGGGGGGTTTTGGAGTCCCTGGGGATTGGAGGGGTCCCTCTGGACTTTGGGATTTTTTGGGGTTTTGGGGTTCCCTGAGGTTTGAGGAGTCCCTGTGGACTGGGATTTCTGGAGGTTTGGGGGTTCCCTGTGTGTTTGGGTTTCCCTGGGTTTTGAGGGGGTCCCACGTGGGACCCCAAAACTCCTCCTGTGCCAAGGCCAACCTCGGTACCCATGGGGAGAAATCTGGGGGGTCCCTGTGGGTTTGGGGGAAGTTTTGGGGCTCCCTCTGGCTCTGACTCTCTCTGTTTCCTGTGGGTTTGGGGGTTCCCTGTGGGTCTGGGGGTTATTTTGGGGCTCCCTCTGGCTCTGACCCTCCCCATTCCAGCTGGGGGTGCTGCACTCTGGGGGTCCCCCCACACCCCAGACCCTGCTGAGGTTTTGGGGTCCCCCCCCCTCCCCGAGGCGCTCACCCCCGTTTCTGTCCCCGTTGTCCCCAAGGCGCTGCGGTTCCGTGGCTCAGCAGCAGCGCCGGGCACCTGGGCATGACCCTGGCCGAGTCCAGGGACGGGGGATTGGTGGTGAGCGGGGAAACTGAGGCACGGCCGGGGAAACTGAGGCACGGGCAGGGAAACTGAGGCAGGAGTGGGGAAACTGAGTCAGGAATGGAGAAACTGAGGGAGCGGCAGGGAAACTGAGGCAGGAATGGAGAAAATGAAGGAGGAATGGGGAAATTGAGGCAGGAATGGAGAAACTGAGGGAGAGGTGGGGAAACTGAGGCAGGAATGGAGAAACTGAGGGAGGAAAGGGGAAACTGAGGGAGCGGCAGGGAAACTGAGGGAGGAATGGAGAAAATGAAGGAGGAATGGGGAAACTGAGGCAGGAATGGGGGCAGTGAGGTGGGAGTGGGGAAACTGAGGCAGGAATGGAGAAACTGAGGGAGGGGTGGGGAAACTGAGGCAGGGGGAAACTGAGGCAGGGGGAAACTGAGGCAGGGGGTGGCGGGGGTGGCAATGTCCCTGCTGTGACCTCGTGTCCCCTCTCCCCCAGGCCTGTGCCCCGCTGTGGTCCCAGCAATGCGGCACCTCCGTGTTCAGCCCCGGCCGCTGCGTCCAGCTGGACCAGGAGCTGCAGCTGGTGGCCACCATGGCCCCCACGGCCCAGCGTGAGTGGGGTGGCACCTCCTGGGAGCCCCCGGGCCCTGCCACCCCCGGTGTCACCCCCGGTGTCCCCTGCCAGGCTGCTCCACCTTCATGGACATCGTGGTGCTCCTGGACGGCTCCAACAGCATCTACCCCTGGGAGGAGGTGCAGGCCTTCCTGGGGAACGTTCTGGAACGCTTCTTCATCGGGCCGGGGCAGACACAGGTCAGGCCACCTCGGTGTCACCAGGGCTGGGACGGTGTCCCCAGGGCAAGGGGATGGCATCATCCCTTAGGGTGACGTCCCTTGAGGTGATGGCAATGTCCCTGGGATGATGCCAGCCTTGGGGTGGTGTCATTGTCCTTGGGGTAATGTCCCTGGGGTGATGCCATTGTCCCCCCTGGTGGTTTGAGGGATCCCCGGGGGTTCTGGGGGTTCCCTGGGAGTTTGAAGGATGTTCCTGTGGATTTTGGGATTCCCTGGGGGTTTGAGGGATGTCACCGGGGTTTTGGGGGTTCCCTGGGGGTTTGAGGGATGTTCCTGTGGATTTTGGGATTCCCTGGGGGTTTGGGGGATGTCCCCGGGGTTTTGGGGGTTCTCTGGGGGGGTTTGAAGGATGTTCCTGTGGATTTTGGGATTCCTTGGGGGTTTGGGGGATGTCCCTGGGGTTTTGGGGGTTCTCTGGGGGGGGGTTGAGGGATGTTCCTGTGGATTTTGGGATTCCTTGGGGGTTTGGGGGGGTCCCCGGGGGTTTGAGGTGTTCCCGTAGAGTTGGGGATTCCTTGGTTGTTTGAGGGGTGTCCCTGGGGATTTGAGGGATTGCCCGTGGACTTTGGGGTTCCCTGTGGATTTGGGGGATGTCCCTGTGGGTTTGGGGTTCCCTGTGGGTTTGGGGGATGCTTTGGGGCTCTGACCCTCCCCGTTCCAGGTGGGGGTGCTGCAGTACGGGGAGCACCTGGTGCAGGAGTGGGCACTGGGGCAGCACTGTGGGGATTTGGGGGTTCTCTGTGAATTTGGGGGGTTCTCTCTGGCTGTGACTGTCCCTGTTCCAGGTTGGGGTGCTGCAGTACGGGGAGCGCCTGGTGCAGGAGTGGGCGCTGGGGCAGCACCGTGGGGATTTGGGGGTTCTCTGTGAATTTGGGGGATGTTTTGAGGTTCTGACTCTCCCCGTTCCAGGTTGGGGTGCTGCAGTACGGGGAGCACCTGGTGCAGGAGTGGGCGCTGGGGCAGCACCCCACAGCCCAGAGCCTGCTGGAGGCCGCGCGGAACCTGACCCGGCAGGAGGGGAGGGAGACCAGGACGGCCATGGCCATCCGGGAGGCATGGTGGGATTGGGGGGAATTGGGGGGGATTGGGGGGGAATTGGGGGTGGGATTGGGGGGGAATTGGGGCTAAGATTGGGGTGGGATTGGGGCAGAATTGGGGTGGGATTGGGGGCAGGATCGAGATCGGGAGTGGGACTAGGATTGGGATGGGACTGAGGGCAGGATCGGGATGGGATTGGGGCTGGGATCGAGATGGGAGTGGGGGCAGGATCGGGGTGGGATTGGGGTCAGAGTTGGGATTGGGAGTGGGGCTGGGATTGCGGTCAGAGTTGGGTTTAGGGTCTAGGTTGGGATTGGAACTGGTATTGGGTTTGGGATCAAGTCAGGATTTGGATTGGCATTGGGGCTGGGACTGGGGTCAGGGTTGGGATCAGGATCAGGGCCATGACTGGGATCAGGATCAGGGTTGGGATCCGGGATCAGGATCAGGACGGGGATCAGGATCAGGACTGGGATCAGGATCAGGACGGGGATCAGGATCAGGGCTGGAATCAGGATCACGGTTGGGATCAGGGCTGAGATCGGGATCAGGGTTGGTACTGGGATCAGGATCAGAGTTGGGACTGGGATCAGGATCAGAGTTGGGACTGGGATCAGGATCAGGGCTGGGATCCAGGATCAGGATCAGTGCTGGGATCAGGATCAGGACGGGGGTCAGGGTCAGGGCTGGCATCAGGCTCAGCCCTGGGGCAGAGCTCACCACGGGCTGCCCAGGCCCTCACCCTGCATCCCTCTCCCGCAGCACGGAGTCGTTCAGCCCGGCGCGGGGCGGGCGCCCGGGGGCCGCGCGGCTGCTGCTGGTGCTGACGGACGGGGAGTCCCACGACGGGGACGAGCTGCCCGCGGCGCTGGCCGAGTGCGAGCGCCGCAACGTCACCCGCTACGCCATCGCCGTGAGCCCCCGCCACCCTCCCTGCGTCCCCCCGGGCCCTGGGCATCCTGCTGAGCCCTGTCCATCCCTCAGGTGCTGGGGCATTACCTGAGGAGGCAGCAGGACCCCGAGGATTTCATCCGGGAGATCAAGTTCATCGCCAGCGACCCCGATGAGAAGTATTTCTTCAACGTCACGGACGAGGCTGCCCTCAACGACATCGTGGATGCTCTGGGAGATCGGATCTTCAGCCTGGAAGGTGCTGGTTTGGGGCTGGGGTGGTGGGAAGGGCTGGGGATTCCAGATGGAGGAGCTGGGTCTCGTTTCTCCTCTTTCAGGCACCCACGGGGACAACGAGAGCGCCTTCGAGCTGGAGATGTCCCAGATTGGCTTTTCCATCCACCACCTCGAGGTGATCCTGTCCCTACTGAGTCAGAAATCACCCAGAAGGCCAAATCCACTTTATTAGGACACCCATTCCTTTTTATATTCTGATTGGTCCTTTAATCAAAACATTGGCTAATTAAGAAGCCACCCTTTGGTAACCAACACACATTAACATGTTCACGCACATTAGCACATACACATAACACACACATTAATGTTTGTGAACATTAACGTGATCACAAACACCAGGTGCAGAAAGTTAAGATAAGAATTGTTTATAATTCCTTTCTCTGAGCTTCTCACAGCCTTGGGAAAGTTGTGACCACAGTGGGAAAGGTGGAAAACAACCCTGAGCCCATCTCACCCCTGGCATGGCAGGGTGGCATTGATGAGGTGCCCTGTGGTAGGAAGGAATGATGAATCTCACTCCATGTTCTTAGAATTTATCATTTTATTAATTTATTATTTTATGACACTCTATTATATAAAAGAATACTAAAGTAAGCTATACTAAAGAATACAGAAAGGATTCAGACAGAAGGCTAAAAGATAATAATGAAAAAACCAATTAAACAATCCCTAAACAAATTCCGAAGCAGCGAAACGCAGGAGAAGCAAATCAGGAAATTATTGTTTTCATTTTCTCCTGAGGCTGCTCACCTTCCCAGGAGAAAATCCTGGGCAAGGAGAATTTTCCAGAAAATGTGACAGAGCCAGAGGGGTTGTGATTGGTCATTAAGTCAAAACAATTCACATGAAACCAACGAAACAATCCCCAAACAAATTCCCAAGGAGCAAAACACAGGAGAAGCAAATCAGAGAATTATTGTTTTCATTTTCCTCTGAGCCTTCTCACCTTCCCAGGAGAAAATCCCTGGGCAAGGGGATTTTTCCAGACAATCTGACAGAGCCATCGGGGCTGTGATTGGTCATTAAGTAAAAACAATTCTCATTAAACCAATGAAACAATGTCCAACCACATTCCAAAGGAGCAAAACACAGGAGAAGCGAATTAGAGAATTATTGTTTTCACTTTCCTCCGAGCCTTCTCACCTTCCCAGGAGAAAATCCTGGGCAAGGGGATTTTTCCAGTCAAATCTGACGGGGGGTTTGGGGACACCGAGGGCACTGAGGTGACGTGTGCCACCCCTCCCAGCAGGATGGGATCCTCTTTGGCATGGTGGGAGCCCACGGCTGGGAGGGCGGCGTGCTGGAGGAGCGGCGGCGCGGGCGCGTGGTGCCAGCCCGAGGGGCGTTCCAGGAGGAATTCCCGCCGCAGCTGAGGAACCACGCGGCCTACCTGGGTACGGGGGAGCCCTGGGGGCCGTGGGGTCAACGGGTTTGGTTCCAAAGCCCTCCAGATTTTGGGGTGAATTGGATTTTCCACAGCCTGGAAATGAGCGGTGAAGTGAGGGGTGCTTTGTGGAATGGGTATTTGGGGGGGTTTTGGTGGTACAGAAATGTTCTGGAAATTTGGGGTGCCCTGGGGATGCTCCATGTTCCGGATATTTGGAGTCCCCTGGGGGATACTCCATGGAATGGATATTTGGGGTGCTTGGTCATACAGAAATGTTCTGGAAATTTGGGGTGCCCTGGGGGATGCTCCATGTCTTGGATATTTGGGGTGCTTGGTGATACAGAAATGTCCTATAAATTTGGGGTGCCCTGGGGACACTCCATACTCTGGGGATGCTCCAAACCTGTATATTTGGGGTGCCTTGGGGACACTCCATGTCTTGGATATTTGGGGATCATTTGGCATACAGAAATGTCCTGGATATTTGGAATTCTTGGTGATACTCCATGTCCTGGATATTTGGGGTGCTTGGTCATACAGAAATGTCCTGGAAATTTGGGGTATTGTGGGGATACTCCATGGAATGGATATTTGGGATCATTAGTGATATAGAAATGTCCTGTAAATTTGGGGTACACTGGGTATGCTCCATGTTCCGGATATTTGGAGTCCCCTTGGAATACTCCATGGAATGGATATTTGGGGTGCTTGGTGATACAGAAATGTTCTGTAAATTTGGGGTGCCCTGGGGGATGCTCCATGTCTTGGATATTTGGGGTGCTTGGTGATACAGAAATGTTCTGGAAATTTGGGGTGCCCTGGGGATACTCCATATCCTGTAAACTTGGGGTGCCCTGGGGATACTCCTTATCCTGTAAATTTGGGCAGCCCTGGGGATGCTCCAAACCCTGATATTTGGGTGCCCTGGGGATGCTCCATATCCTGGATTTTTGGGGTGCTCCAGGGATGCTCCACACACGGATATTTGGGTACCCTGGGGACGCCCCAAACCCGGATATTTAGGGTTCCCCAGGACCCCCCTGCCCCCCCAGGACCGTCCCCCCCTCTGAGCCCGCTGTCCCCCCAGGGTACTCGGTGTCCTCGCTGCAGCTGCCGGGGGGGCAGCGCCTCTTGGTGGCCGGTGCCCCCCGGTTCCAGCACAAGGGCAAGGTGGTGCTGTTCCAGCTGGACCCCGCGGGCACCGTGACCGTGGCCCAGGCGTTAACGGGGGACCAGGTGAGGGGTGCTGGGGGACCCCTGAGGGTTTTGGGGGGTGAATTTGGGGTCCCCCCTCAGCCTCACAGCCCCCTGCACACCCCCAGATCGGCTCCTACTTCGGCAGCGAGGTGCTGGCCCTGGACCTGGAGGGAGATGGGGACAGCGAGCTGCTGCTGGTGGCAGCGCCCTCCTACCTGGGCGGGCAGAGCTGGGAGACCGGGAGGGTCTACGTGTACCGGGTGGGGCAGGTGAGACCGGGAGGGGCTGCGTGTACCGGGTGGGGCAGGTGAGAGGGGCAGAGGTGGGCCTGGGCGTGTGGGGCAGGTGAGAAGGGTAGGTGTGGGCCTAGAGGTGTGGGGAAGGTGTGAGGGGAAAGGGGAGGGTCTGTGTGTGCTGTGTGGGCCAGGTGTGGGCCTGAGGGGCTGGGTCTGTGTGTACCTGTGGGGGGCAGGTGAGAAGGCTGGGGTGAACCTGGGGGTGTGGGGCAGGTGGGAGGGATGGGGATTGGGGTGAACTGAGTTGAACTGGGGCGAACTGGGTTGAACAGGGGCAGGGGATGGGCAGATCAGCGGGATGCAGAGGGACTAGGAGAGAATTTGGGGCGATTGCGGGAACACGGTGGCAATGAGGGGCTCCCCGTTCCTCGGGGGTACCGAGGGAATTTGGGATAATCGCGGGAACACGGTGGCATTGAGGGGCTCCCCGTCCCATGGGGTTGCCGAAGGAATTTGGGATAATCGCGGGAACACGGTGGCATTGAGGGGGTCCCCGTCCCATGGGGTTACCGAAGGAATTTGGGATAATCGCGGGAACACGGTGGCAATGAGGGGCTCCCCGTCCCTCGGGGGTACCAAGGGAATTTGGGATAATCACGGGAACACGGTGGCATTGAGGGGCTCCCCGTCCCTCGGCGGTACCGAGGGCCTCCCCGCACCCCCAGGAGCGCCTGAGCCCCGCGGGGTCGCTGCTGCCCGAGCCGAGGCCGCAGGATTCGCGCTTCGGCTCCGCCCTGGGCGCGGTGCCCAACCTGAGCCAGGACGGGCTGGCCGGAGCCGTGGTGGGCGCCCCGCTGGAGGACGGGCACCGAGGGGCTCTCTACGTGTTCCACGTGGCACCGGGCACCCTCCTGCCCCAACGCAAACAGGTGAGACACCGGAGAGGGGGGCAGTGACAACGCCGGTGGGGCTGGGGTACGCTCTCAGCGGATTGGGACACCCTGGGCATGGGGACATGGAGAAGGGACAGGGACACCCCAAAATCAGGGACATGGAGAGGGGATAGGGACACCCCGGGATCAGGGACATGGAGAAGGGACAGGGACACCCCAAAATCAGGGACATGGAAAAAGGACAGGTACACCCCGGGAATGAGGACATGGAGAGAGGACAGGGACACCCCAAAATCAGAGACATGGAGAAAGACAGGGATATGGAGAAGGGACAGGGACGTGGAGAAAGGACAGAGACGCCCTGGGACTGGGGACATGGAAAAGGGACAGGGATACCCCGGGAATGGGGACATGGAGAGGGGACAGCGACACCCCAAAATCAGGGACATGGAGAAGGGACAGGGACACGCCAGGAACAGGGACATGGAGAAAGGAGACAGACATGGAGAAGGGACAGGGACACCTCAGGAATGGGGACATGGAGAAGGGACAGGGACAAGGACACCCCAAAATCAGGGACATGGAGAAAAGACTGGGACACCCCCGAAATGGGGATATGGAGAGGGGACAGAGACACCCCAAAATCGGGGACATGGAGAAAGGACAGGGACATCCTCGGGAATGGGGACATGGAGGAGGGACAGGGACATGGAGAGGGCACAGGGACACCTCAGGAATGGGGACATGGAGAAAGGACACTCTTATAGTGTACTTTAATTAAGAAATAATTAGCTTCTGATTGTGATGGTGTGAATTATAACGCCTGCATTGTCTCACCCTTCACACAAGACTAAAAAGAGAAGTTTTAAAAACTTCTATTTAAAAAAATTATATTTATTTTCCTTGATTTTATTTTTACTTGATTTTATTTTTCACTTAACTTCATTTAAAAAGTTTATACTTAAAACGATTTATTCTATTTTATAAAACCAACTGAGCCTCTCAGTCACCCCATCTCTGGGCCAGAAAAATAATGAAAAATTCAAAATTCTGGTTCCCAGCGCATCGAGGCGGCGGCGCTGGGCTGGAGCCTGCGGTACTTCGGGATCAGCGTGGACGGACGGACGGACATGGACGGGGACGGACTGGTGGACGTGGCCGTGGGGGCGCAGGGGGCGGCCGTGGTGCTGCGGTGAGCAGGGGAACAGGGGTGGGGACACCTGGGGATGGGGACGGGGACATGGAGAAGTGACAGGGACACCATGGGAATGGGAACAGGGACATGGAGAGAGGACAGCGACACGCCAGGAATAGGGACAGGGACACCCTGGCAATGGGGACATGGAGAAAGGACAGGGACATTCTGAGATCAGGGACATGGAGCAGTGACAGGGACACCCCGGGAATGGGGACATGGAGAAGGGACAGGGACATGGAGAAGGAACAGAGACACCCAAATAATGGGGACATGGAGAGGGGACAGGGACACCCAAGGAATAGGGACAGGGACACCCTGGAAATAGGGACATGGAGAGGGGACAGGGACACCTTGGGAATGGGGACAGGGACATCTTGGGAATAGGGACATGGAGAAGGGACAGGGACACCCCGTGAATGGGGACACAGAGAAGGGACAGGGACATGGAGAGGGGACAGGGACATCCAAGGATTGGGGACATGGAGAGGGGACAGGGACACGAAGAAAGGACAGGGACACCTTGGGAATGGGGACATGGAGAAAGGACAGGGACATCCAAGGAATGGGGACATGGAGAGGGGACAGGGACACCCTGGGAATGGGGACAGGGAGAGGGACAGGGACACCGTGGGGACAAGGACAGCTGTCCCTTGGAGAAGGGACAGGGACACCCCGGGAACAGGGACATGGAGAAGGGTCAGGGACACCCCAGGAACAGGGACATGTGGCCCATGGGGACATTCAGGAGGAAAGGCACTCGGTGCCTCAGTTTCCCCTTGCGAGAACCCGGGATCCTCCCAGCGCTCTGCACGCCTCAGCCCAGACCCAGGGCTGGCTGTCCCTGTGCCCAGGCTGAGGTGCCCGGTGTCGCCGTGCCCGCAGGTCCCGCTGGATCCTGCAGGTGGCCGCGGCGGTGTCGGTGGAGCCGGCGGCCGTCAGCGTCACCCGGCGGAACTGCCGGCGCAGCGGCTCCGGGGCCGTCTGCCTCCGTGCCCGCCTCTGCTTCCGCGCCCAGAGCCGCTCCCGGAGCGCCCCCCCGGGCATGGGTGTGGGTGAGTGCGGGCCTGGGGGCTGCGGGGTCCGGGGGTGTGCCTGGGGCACCCCAGAAACGTCCCAGAGCATCCCAAAGGGTCCTGGGGCATCCCAGAGCATCCCAAAGGGTCCTGGGAGTGTCCTTGGAGCCCCCCAGAAACGTCCCAGAGCATCCCAAAGGGTCCTGGAGCCACCCAGAGGGTCCTGAGAGTGTCTCTGGAGCATCCCAGAGCATCCCAGAGGGTCCTGGGAGTGTCCCTGGAGCAGCCCAGAAACATCCCAGAGCATCCCAAAGGGTCCTGGAGCCACCCAAAGGGTCTTGGAGCCTTCCAGGAACATTCCTGGAGCATCCCAAAGGGTTCTGGAGCGACCTAAAGGGTCCTGGGACCCTTTGGAGCAGACCTGGCTGGGCAGGGAGCACCGCAGAAACATCCCAGAGCATCCCAAAGGGTTCTGGATCGTTTCAGAAACATCCCAAAGGGCCCTGGACTGTCCTTGGAGCACCCCAAAGGGTCCTGGAGAGTCCCTGGCTGTGCCTGGAGCATCCCAGAGCATCCCAAAGGGTCCTGGACCAACCCAAAGGATCTTGGAGCCTTCCAGGAACATTCCTGGAGCATCCCAAAGGGTGCTAGAGCATCCCAAAGCCTCCTGGGAGTGTCCTTGGAGCATCCCTGGCTGGGTGGAGAGCATTCCAGAACATTCCAAAGGGTCCTGGAGGATCCCAAAGGGTCCTGGGGCATTCCAGAGCATCCCAAAGGGTCCTGGAGTGACCTAAAGGGTCCTGGGAATGTCCTTGGAGCACCCCTGGCTGGGTGGGGGGCATCCTTGGAGCATCCCAGAGGCTCCTGGAGCATCCCAAAGGGTCCTGGGATTGTCCCTGGAGCACCCCAGAGCATCCCAAAGGCTCCTGGAGCACACCAAGGCTCCTGGCAGTGTCCCTGGAGCATCCCCAGGTTTCCCCGAGTCCCTCCCACCAGAGCAGGCCCCGTCCCCGCGGCTCTCCCGGCCCTGACCCGCCCCTGTCCCGCAGCTCTCCGGTACAACGCGTCCCTGGAGGAGCGGGGCCCGGGATCCCGAGCCGCCTTCGACTCCGGTGCCCGCCGGCTGCTGCAGCGCCGCGTGGAGCTCCCGCTGGGCCGACAGAGCTGCACCCGCGTCCCCTTCCACGTCCTGGTCAGTCCTGGGGCTCCTCGCGGCCCTCAGGGGCTCCTCGCGGCCCTCAGGGGCTCCTCCCGGCCCTCATGGGCTCCTCCCGGCCCTCAGAGGCTCCTCGCGGCCCTCATGGGTTCCTCGCGGCCCTCGGGGGCTCCTCCCGGCCCTCGGGGGCTCCTCCCGGCCCTCGGGGGCTCCTCCCGGCCCTCAGGGGCTCCCCCCAGCCATCATGGGCTCCTCGCGGCCCTCAGGGGCTCCTCCCAGCCCTCGGGGGCTCCTCGCGGCCCTCATGGGCTCCTCCCGGCCCTCATGGGCTCCTCGCGGCCCTCATGGGCTCCTCGCGGCCCTCATGGGCTCCTCCCGGCCCTCAGGGGCTCCTCCCGGCCCTCGGGGGCTCCTCGCGGCCCTCATGGGCTCCTCCTGGCCCTCGGGGGCTCCTCCCGGCCCTCAGGGGCTCCTCGCGGCCCTCGGGGGCTCCTCGCGGCCCTCGGGGGCTCCTCGCGGCCCTCGGGGGCTCCTCCCGGCCCTCGGGGGCTCCTCCCGGCCCTCGGGGGCTCCTCCCGGCCTTCGGGGGCTCCTCGTGGCCCTCATGGGCTCCTCCCGGCCCTCATGGGCTCCTCCCGGCCGCATTCCCGGGGTCCCGCCCGGGTGAGGCTGACGGGACCCCCCGGTTGTGCAGGACACCTCGGATTACCTGCGGCCCCTCAGCCTCAGCCTCACCTGGGCGCTGGATGAGGCCGCGAGCGGCTCCGTGCTGGATGAGGCGTCTCCCACCTCCCTCCGCAAACTGGTGTGTACTGGGAGGGGTGTGCGCCGGCACTGGGATCGCCCCCAGGCACTGGGATCACGCTGGGATCACATTGGGATCCCCTGTCTCCTTCCAGATCCCGTTTTTCAAGGATTGCGGCGATGACGACGAGTGCCTCACCGACCTGGTGCTCAAGGCCACCACGGACATCGTGGGCTCCAGGTAGCCCTGGTGTCCCCCCAGTGTCCCCATGGTGTCCCTGGGATGCCAGGAGCGCCCTGTGACCCCCCCTGGCCCCCAGGCAGAGCCCCCACGTCCTGCGGAAGGGCCGGAGGAGGATGCTGGTGGAGGTGGAGCTGGAGAACCGCAAGGAGAACGCCTACAATGCCAGCCTGTGGCTGCAGCTGCCTGGGAACCTCCACTTCTCCAGCCTCGTGCTCCAGGTACAGCCTGGGGGAGCCCCACCAAGTCCCTGAGGAACCCCACCAAATCCCTGAGGAGCTCCTCCAAAATGTCTCAGGAAATCGCTGAGGAGCATCTCCAAAATGTCACACCAAATTGCTCCAAACTGTCCCACCAAATCCCTGAGGAGCTCATCCAAACTGTGCCACCAAATCCCTGAGGAGCACCTTCAAAATGTCCTACTAAGTGCATGAGGAGCTCCTCCCCACTCTCCCACCAAATCCTTGAGGAACTCCTCCAAACTGTCCCTCCAAATCCCTGAGGAGCTCCTCCAAATCCCTGAGGAGCATCTCCAAAATGTCCCACCAAATCCTTGAGGAGTCCCCGTGGTGTCTCCCCGCAGGAGCCCAGCTCGGTGAAGTTGGAGTGCTCGGCCCTGGGGGGGCAGCGCCGGCGCTGCAGCGTGGGGTACCCCGTGTTCCGCTCGCAGGCCAAGGTGAGACCCTGAGAGACCCCGGGGAACCCCCAGGGAACCCCTGAGAGACCCCAGAGAACCCCCAGAGAACACCCCCTTCCCCAGCCTCGTGCTCCAGGTACAGCCTGGGGGAAGCCCATGAGGAGCTCCTCTGAACTCTCCACCAAATCCCTGAGGAGCCTTTCCAAACTGTGCCACCAAATCCCTGAGGAGCTCCTCCAAATCCCTGAGGAGCATCTCCAAAATGTCCCACCAAATCCCTGAGGAGCCCCTCCAAAATGCCCCACCAAATCCCTCCAAACTGTCCCACCAAATCCCTGAGGAACTCTCCAAACTCTTCACCAAATCCCTGAGCAGCTCCTCCAAAACGTCCCACCCAATCCCTCCAAACTGTCCCACCAAATCCTTGAAGAGCTCCTCCAAACTCTCCCACCAAATCCCTCAGGAGTTCCTTCAAACTGTCCCACTCAATCCCTCCAAACTGTCCCACCGAATCCTTGAGGAACCCTTCCAAACTGAGCCACCAAATCCCTGAGGAGCCCCTCCAAAATGTCCCACCAAATCCCTCCAAACTCTCCCACCAAGTCCCTGAGGAGCATCTCCAAACTCTCCACCAAATCCCTGAGAAGCCTCTCCAAACTCTCCACTAAATCCATGAGGAACCCCTCCAAAATGTCCCACCAAACCCCTGTGGCGCTCCTCCAGACTCCACCAAATCCCTGAGCATCTCCTCCAAACTGTCCCACCAAATCCCTGAGGAGCCCCTCCAGATTCTCCACCAAATCCCTGAGGATCTCCTCCAAACTGTCCCACCCAATCCCCGAGGAGAATCCCTGTCCCCCCAAACCCCCTCGGTGCCCCCCAGACCCCCCAAACCCCCTGACCCCCAGGTGTCCTTCACGCTGGAGCTGGAGTTCAGCTGCTCCGTCCTGCTGGACCGCGCCGAGCTCACGCTCAGGGCCACCAGGTGAGGGCTGAGGGGCGGGGCTGAGCCCTGGGGGGGGCGGAGCCACACCCAGGGGGGCGTGGCCAGAATTTGGGGACACTCCTGAGTGTCCCCACACCCCCCATGCAGTGACAGCAGGGAGGTGACACCGCAGGACAACGTGGTGGAGCTGTCGGTGCCCATCCGCTACGAGGCCAACGTGTTCCTGTCCAGGTGGGGCTGGGGGCGTCGGGGACACCTGGGAGGGAGGGGACACCCCCAAAATACCGACCTGCAGAGTGGGGGGGTCACTGATGGGGACACCACCATGGATGTGACCCCTCCGTGTCCCCCCAGTGCCACCAACCTGCCCCGCTATGAGCTGCACCCCCTGGGCACCTTCAGCTCCAGCGCCGGCCCCGAGTTCACCACCACGCTCAAGGTGAGGAGATGAGGAGGAGGAGGATGATGATGATGATGATGATGATGATGATGATGATGATGATGATGATGATGATGATGATTGGGGGTGGGATCTGGGGGGTCCCAAGGGGCTTTGGTGGACAGGGATCCTCCTCAGGGATTTGGTGGAGTTCGGAGGAGCTCCTCAGGGATTTTGTGGTGAGTTTGGAGGGATTTGGTGGAAAGTTTGGAGGAACTCCTGAAGGATTTTGTGGTGAGTTTGGAAATGCTCCTCAGGGTTTTGGTGGGATGGTTTGGAGGAGCTCCTCAAGGATTTGGTGGTGAGTTTGGAGGGATTTGATGGGAGAGTTTGGAGATGCTCCCCAGGGATTTGGTGGGACAGTTTGGAGATGCTCCTCAGGGATTTGGTGAAGAGTTTGGAGGGATTTGGTGGAAAGTTTGGAGATGCTCCTCAGGGATTTGGAGGAACTCCTCACAGATTTGGTGGGACAGTTTGGAGGAGCTCCTCATGGATTTGATGGACATTTTGGAGATGCTTCTCAGGGATTAGAAGGAGCTCCTCAGCATTTTGGTGTGACGTTTTGGAGGAGCTCCTCAAGGATTGGATGGGACATTTTGGAGGGCCTCCTCAGGGATTTGGTGGGACAGTTTGGAGATGCTCCTCATGGATTTGGTGGGATATTTTGGAGATGCTCCTCAGGGATTTGGTGGGACATTTTGGAGATGCTCCTCAGGGATTTGGTGGGACAGTTTGGAGGAGCTCCTCAAGGACTTGGTGGGATATTTTGGAGGGATTTGGTGGTGAGTTTGGAGAGGCTCCTCAGGGTTTTGGTGGGACATTTTGGAGTGGCTCCTCATAGATTCAGGGGGACAGTTTGGACATGCTCCTCCGGGATTTGGTGGGACACTTTGGTGGGACACTTTGGAGGACTCCTCATGGCTTTGGTGGGACATTTTGGAGATGCTCCTCAGGGATTTGGTGGGACAGTTTGGAGGGATTTGGTGGGACAATTTGAAGGAGCTCCTCAGGGTTTTGGTGGGACATTTTGGAGATGTTCCTCACGGGTTTGGTGGGACATTTTGGAGATGTTCCCCAGGGATTTGGTGGGACAGTTTAGAGGAGCTCCTCACGGCTTCAGTGGCGCCCACCTTGCCCCCCTCCCCACCCAGGTGCAGAACTTGGGGTGCCACCCCCTGCAGAACCTCACCCTGCACATGGCCCTGCCCGCCCTGGGCCACCGCGGGGCCCCCATCCTGTCTGTCACCCAGCTCCTGGCTGCCAACGTGAGTCTGGGGGACACCTGGGGGGGCTCTTGGGGGGTCCCCCCTGTGCTGGTGCCCCCTGAGCCCCCCCCGTGCCCCCCCAGGCCTCCTGCAGGCTGTACCCCCCCAGCGAGGGCACCCCGGTGCCCCCCGAGGAGCTGCGGCACAGCGAGAGGCTGGTAGGGCTGGATGTGACCCCAAGGGGGGGTTTGGGGGGGTCCCCAAAACTTCAGAGGGTCCCCAAAACTCCAGAGGGGTCCCCAAATCTCTGGGAGGGTCCCTAAATCTCCCAGGAGGTTCAAGGGGGGTCCCCAAAACTCCAGAGGGGTTCCAGGGGGGGGTCTCAAAACTTCAAGAGGGTCCTCAAAACTCCAGGGTGGGGCTCAAAACCCCCCTTGAGGGGTTATGGGGGGATCCTCAACAGTCCAGGGGGTTTGGGGGGGTTCAGGGTGATCCCCAAAACTCTGGGGGTTTGTGGGGGGCGGTGGGGGTTTGGGGGGATCCTCACCCCACCCTGGGGATTTGGGGGGTTCAGGGATTTAGAGGGTCCAGAGGGATCCCCCCACCATTTCCAGGGTATTTAGGGGGTTCATGGAGTTGGGGAGTTCAAGGGGATCCCCAAAACTCTGGGGATTTGAGGGGTTCAGGGCCATCACCGCCATTTTCAGGGGATTTGGGGGATTCGGGGATTTTGAGATTTCAGGGGGGATCCCCACCACTCCCAGGATATTTTGGGGGGATCAGGGGGGATCTTCACCCCACCCCGGGTATTTTGGGGGGTTCAGGGGGGATCTTCACCACTCCAGGGGGATTTGGAGGGTTCAGGGATTTGGAGGTTTCAGGGGGGGATCCCCACCACTCCCAGGGTATTTTGGGGGGTTCAGAGGGGATCCCCACCATTTCCAGGGGATTTGGAGGTTTCAAGGGGGGATCCCCATCCTGGGGTTTGGGGGGTTTCAGGGGGATCCCCACCACTCCAGGATATTTGGAGGTTCAGGGGGGATCTTCACCCCACCCCGGATGTTTTGGGGGTTCAGGCGGGATCTTCACCGCACCCCGCGTGTTTCGGGGGGCTCCCCAATGTTTCTGCCCCCCAGGACTGCTCCAGCAGCCGCTGCCGGGGGCTGAGCTGCGGCCTGGCCGGGCTGGGGCGGGGCGGGGGCGCCTCCATCGAGCTCCGGCAGCGGCTGCACGAGAGCTCCTTCAGCGGGGTGAGCCCGGAGTAATTCACATTAAATAGATTAAATTAAAAAAAAAAACAATTAAAAATAAGGAAAAAATTGTTTGCGTTAATTGTTATTATTTTTGTGTTATTTTATTTTTATTATTTTATTATTTTATTATTTTATTATTTTTATTTTTTATTATTTTATTATATTTATTATTTTAATTTTTATTATTTTTTATTATTTTTATTATTTTATTATTTTTATTATTTTATTTTTAAATTTTTTATTAGAATTATAATTTTAAAAAATTATTCTTATTTTATTTGATTTTATTCTTTTATTTACTTCTATTATATTTAATTTTATTTTTATATTATTATTCTATTATATTTATTTTTATTTAATTCTATTTTTATTTTATTATTGTATTTAATTTTATAGTTTTATTTAATTCCATTATTATTCAACTTTATTATTTTATTTAATTTTATTATTTTATTTCATGTTGTTATTATTATGTTTAATTTTGTTATTATTTTATTCCTTGTTATTTTCGTATTTAATTTTATTATTGCACTTAATTTTATAGCTTTATTTAATTTTATTAAAATCTTATTTACTTTTAATTACTATTTTATTTCATTGTTTTATTTAAACTTTATTATTATTGAATTTAATTTTATTCTAGTTACATTTAATTTTATTATGTTTTTTTTTTTACTTCAATGATTATTTTATTGTTTTGTGTATTATTACTGTATTTAATTTTATTATTATTTTATTTAATTTTATTATTATTTTATTGAATTTTACTATATTTTTATTGAATTTTAAGATGTTTGTGATTCCCTTTCCCACCCCAGGTGAAATTCAGGAGCCTGAGGATCATCAGCAGTGTCTGGCTGGGGGTCGAGGGGGGGCTCTTTGTGCTGGAGGAGGGGGCACAGCACAGGGAGGTGGGACCCCAAATTCCCCATTTCCCCCCAAAATTCCCATTTCCCCCCAAATTCCCCATTTCCCCCCTAAATTCCCCATTTTCCCCCCACCAAATCCCCATTTTCCCCCCAAATTCCCCCATTTTCCCCTCAAATTCCTCCCAAACTCCCCATTTCCCACCCCCAAATTCCCCCATTTCCCTCCCAAAATTCATCATTTTCCCCTCCCAAATTCCCATTTCCCCAAATTCCCCATTTCCCCCCCAAAAATTCCCCATTTTCCCCTCCCAAAATCCCCATTTACCCTCCCAATTCCCCATTTTCCCCCCCAAATTCGCCCATTTCTCCCCCAAATTCCCCCATTTCCCCTCAAATTCCCCCATTTCCCCCCAAATTCCTCCCAAACTCCCCATTTCCCACCCCCAAATCCCCATTTCCCCCCCAAATTCCCCCATTTTCCTCCCAAATTCCCATTTGCCCCCCAAATCCCCCATCTTCCCCCAATCCCCCATTTCCCTCCCCCAAATTCCCATTTCCCCAAATCCCCATTTCCCCCCCAAATTCCCCCATTTCCCCCCCAAATTCCCCCATTTCCCCCCCCAAATTCCCCCATTTTCCCCCCAAATTCCCCCATTTCTCCCCCAAATTCCCCCATTTTCCCCCATTTTCCCCATTTTCCCTCAAATTCCCCCATTTTCCTCCCAAATTCCCCCATTTCTCCCCCAAATTCCCCCATTTCTCCCCAAAATTCCCCATTTTCCCCCCAAATTCCCCCATTTCCCCCCAAATTCCTCCCAAACTCTCCATTTTCCACCCCTCAAATCCCCATTTTCCCCCCCAAATTCCCCCATTTCTCCCCCAAATTCCCCCATTTCCCCTCAAATTCCCCCATTTTCCCCCCAAATTCCCCCCTTCAATTCTGGTTTTTCCCCCCAAAATTTGTTTGTTTTTTTTCTCTGCTCCCAGCTGGTGCTGGAGGTGCTGCGGGCGCGGCGGCTCCCGGTGTCCCTGTGGATCCTGGGGGGCAGCGCCCTGGGGGGGCTCCTGCTGCTGGCCCTGCTCAGCCTCGGCCTCTGGAGGGTGAGGGGACAACGGGGACACCGGGGGGTGGCACTGAGGGGGGCACGGTGGCACCGAGGGGTCACACAAATGGGGGGCACCAAGCGGTGACACTGAGGGGAGGAGACATGGTGGCACCAAGGAGGGGGGTGCAGTGGCACTGAGGGAGGGCACGGTGGCACCTTGAGGTGACATCAAGGTGGGGGCATGGTGGCACCTCGGGAGGGTGACAATGCCACCTGGAGAGGGTCACGATGGCACCTGGGTTGGTCGTGGGGGTGACACCAAGGAGGGAGACATGGTATGACACCTTGGGAGGGTGACAATGTCACCGTCACCTGGGGAGGGTGGTGACATCACCTTGAGAGGGTCACATTGTCACCTTGGGAGGGTCACGATGTCACTCTGGGAGAAGGTGGCAATGTCACTTTGGGAGGGCCAAGATGTCACCCTGGCGTGGTCACGTTGTCACCTTGGGAAGGGTTGAGGTGCCACCTAAGGGGTGGGGGGGTGGGTCATGATATCACCTTGGGAGGGCCATGGAGGAGGTGGCAATGTCACCTTGGGAGGGCCATCCACCTTGGGAGGTTGACAATGTCAATGCCACCTTGGGAGGGCCATCCACCTTGGGAGGGTGGCAATGTCACCTTGGGTGGGTCACATTGTCACCTTGGGAGGGTCATGATGTCACTCTGGGAGAGGGTGGCAATGTCACCTTGGGAGGGTCATGTTGTCACCCTGGGGTGGTCACGTTGTCACCTCGGGAAGGGTTGAGGTGCCACCTAAGGGGTGGGGGGGTGGGTCATGATATCACCTTGGGAGGGCCATGGAGGAGGTGTCAATGTCACCTTGAGAGGGCCATCCACCTTGGGAGGGTGACAATGTCAATGTCACCTTGAGAGGACCATCCACCTTGGGAGGGTGGCAATGTCACCTTGGGAGGGTCACGATGTCACCCCCAGGATGAGGGATGGGTCCCCATTCCCATTCCCATTCCCATTGCCATCCCTCTCCCCAGCTGGGATTCTTCTCCCACCCGAAGCCCCCCCAGGAGGAGGAGGAGGATGAAGAGCCCTGAGCGAGGTGACAGCGCCGCTGGTGGCACGAGGACACCCAGCAATGTCCCTGTGGGGTTTGGGATCGGTGCAGGGACCAGGAGCAGCCCCGGGGATGGAGAGGGGAAAGTGGGGATGGATGGGATGGATGGATGGAGCAGCTCCAGCAATAAAAGCTCCAGCCCGTGGAACTGGGAGCAGGAATTCTCCTTCATCCAGGGGGGAAAAACCTGGAATTATCCCAAATCTAACACAGAGGGAGACCCAAATCCCAGCCCTCACTCAAATCCAGGATTTGGAGGATCAGGAATCTTTTATCCTGATTTCCAGATCATCTGGGAGCAGGAATTCTCCTTCATCCAGGGGGGAAAAACCTGGAATTATACCAAATCTAACACAGAGGGAGACCCAAATCCCAGCCCTCACTCAAATCCAGGTTAAATTCAGGATTTTGAGGATCAGGAATCTTGGAATTCCTCATTTCCAGCAGGATGGGGAAAAGGGAAGAAGTGGAATTTCCTCCAGAAATCTCCATTATCAGGGGGGCTGGATAAGAGAGAAAAACCCTGGAATTATCCCAAATCTAACACAGAGGGAGGAGGAAACCCAAATCCCAGCCCCTCACTCAAATCCAGGCTCAAATCCAGGATTTTGAGGATCAGGAATCTTCCATCCTGATTTCCAGATCATCTGGGAGCAGGAATTCTCCTTCATCCAGAGGGAAAAACTCTGGAAATATCCCAGATGTAACACAGAGACCCAAATCCCAGCCCTCACTCAAATCCAGGTTAAATTCAGGATTTTGAGGATCAGGAATCTTGGAATTCCTCATTTCCAGCAGGATGTGGAAAAGGGAAGAAGTGGAAGAAGTGGAATTCCCTCCAGGAATCTCCATTATCAGGGGGGCTGGATACAAGAGAAAAGCACTGGGATAAATTTATAAATCCAGCTGGATTTTCCCCCAAAAAAATCCCCTCCTGCCCCAGGATTGGGGTGTCCCTGTGTCCCACAAAGTGTCCCCAACAGCAGGAGGTGTTTGGATCTCCTCTTCTGGGGACAAATTCAGCAAATCAGGGTTTTCCTTCCCAAAAAAAAAGCTTTTTATGAGCTGATTTCTGCCCCCCCTCACCCACCCCTCAAATTCCTTCTTCCCTTTCCCAGCTCCAAGGATGAGTTGGGAATGGGAATTTATTGAGAAAGGGAATTCTTTGGGAAAGGGAATTCGTTAATTGGGAATGGCAATTCATTAATTGAGAAAGGGAATTAATTCACTGAGAAAGGGAATAAAGGGAATTCATTAGGAAATTATTGAGAAAGGGAATTCATTAATTGAGAATGGGAATCCTTTGAGAAAGGGAATTAATTCATTGGGAAAGGGAATTGATTGAGAATGGGAATTCATTAATTGAGAAAGGGAATTCTTTGAGAAAGGGAAATTATTGAGAAAGGGAATTGATTGGGAATGGGAATTCTTTGAGAAAGGGAATTCACTGAAAAAGGGAATTCATTCTTTGAGAAAGGGAATTCAGTAATTGAGAATGGGAATTCACTCATTGAGAAAGGGAATTTTTTGAGAAAGGCCTTTATTGGACGGAAGAGCAAAGAAAATCAGGAATTAAATCCACGTGGATGTGGAGCCACCGAGCCCAAGGGGTTTGGGAACTTTTCCCCCCCCTGACACGAGGGATGGGGGTCACAATGTCCCCCCCAGGGCTGCCTGTGGATACCACGAGGAAAAATCCCAGGATTCAGACCTGGAAAAGTCACAGGAAATGGAAAAATAACCAAAAAAAACCAAACCAAACTCTGAAAACAATGAGGAAAAATCAAGAGTTTCCTTAAGTTATGGGGAGGGTGGGGGTTGCCAAGGGAATGGTCCATAATTCCATAATTCCTGCCTGGAATGACTCGTGGGGGGCACAGGGAGCTTTGGACACACCTGGGGCAACGTGGAAAAGGGTCCCAAAAAAACCCCAATCAACCCCAAAAATTGTCCAGGATGAGACCAAAACCCTGCTCAGAGCATTCCTGATCCCACAGAGCTCCCAGAGCCTCTCCAGGACCACGGGGGGCTCCTGAGGCTTCCAGAACCTTCCTCCTTCCACCTGCCATGATTTCACAGACTCCCACGGATCCCATCCCAACCTGGGGCAATAAAATCTCCCGTGGCTCCAAGAGTGCAGGAAGATCCCAAAAATCCCCTTTTTGATCCCAACCTTTTTCCAGAGAAGGCTACGAGGGATGCAACCCCTCTTCGGATCAGGCCCCTACTGGAAAAAAAAACAAAACAAAACAAACCTTTTCTGATAAAAAAAAAAGAAACCAAAACACTCCCAAAACCTTCCCAATTTAGGGCTAACGAGGCAATTCCGTGGAGCAGAAGGAAAAATTCCTGGGAGAAGAGCGCTCGGTGTTGCGATCCCACAGGGTGGGGCCCCCTAATTCCTGCTACTGGGGGGATCTGGTGGAATTCTCAACGCACACCTCGAGCTGGGAGACGCCCCTGGAACCTTCTGGAAGGCTGCAGAACCTTTGCCAGCAGGGTCAGAATGTCCATCTCTCCTGCACTGGGCTGTCGGAGGCGTCGGGGTTTGGGATTTGCCTGCTGGAATCTTCCCCCTTGAGGCTCTTCCTGCACACTGGACACGTGTCGTGCTGGGGGGGGGGGGGAAAATATGAATTTATTGTTTTAAAATGCAGCAATATTTATAAGGCAAAATAGAAACTGTAGGGCAGTTAGTTGAGTTTAGTTTTGGGAAGTTTTTCATGAGTTTTAGTATTATATAATTATATAATTCCCCCTTGAGGCTCTTCCTGCACACCGGACATGTGTCGTGCTGTGGGGGGGGAAAAAATATGAATTTATTGTTTTAAAATGCAGCAATATTTCTAAGGCAAAACAGAAGTTTTAGGACACTTAATTTAGTTTATTTTTAGGAAGTTTTTCATTTTCTTCTTCATGAGTTTTAGTATTATATAATTATTTAATTCCCCCTTGAGGCTCTTCCTGCACACCGGACACGTGTCGTGCTGGGGAGGGGGGAAAAAATCTGAATTTAAGGTTTTAAAATTGCAGCAATACTTCTAAGGAAAAATAGAAATTGTAGGGCAGTTAGTTGAGTTTAGTTTTGGGAAGTTTTTCATGAGTTTTAGTATTATATAATTATTTAACTCCCCCTTGAGGCTCTTCCTGCACACCGGACACGTGTTGTGCTGTGGGGGGGGGGGAAAATCTGAATTTAATGTTTTAAAATGCAGCAATATTTCTAAGGCAAAACAGAAGTTTTAGGACACTTAATTTAGTTTATTTTTAGGAAGTTTTTCATTTTCTTCTTCATGAGTTTGAGCAGTATTATATAATTATATAATTTCCCCTTGAGGCTCTTCCTGCACACCGGACACGTGTCCTGCTGGGGGTGCAAAAAATTTGAATTTAATGTTTTAAAATGCAGCAATATTTCTAAGGCAAAATAGAAATTGTAGGGCAGTTAGTTGAGTTTAGTTTTAGGAAGTTTTTCATTTTCTTCTTCATGAGTTTTAGTATTATATAATTATTTAATTCCCCCTTGAGGCTCTTCCTGCACACCGGACACGTGTCGTGCTGGGTGTGGAAAATTTGAATTTAATGTTTTAAAATGCAGCAATATTTCTAAGGCAAAACAGAAGTTTTAGGACACTTAATTTAGTTTATTTTTAGGAAGTTTTTCACCTTCTTCTTCATGAGTTTTAGTATTATATAATTATTTAATTCCCCCTTGAGGCTCTTCCTGCACACCGGACACGTGTTGTGCTGGGGGGGAAAAATCTGAATTAAGGTTTTAAATGCAGCAATATTTCTAAGGCAAAACAGAAGTTTTAGGACACTTAATTTAGTTTATTTTTAGGAAGTTTTTCACTTTCTTCTTCATGAGTTTTAGTATTATATAATTATTTAATTCCCCCTTGAGGCTCTTCCTGCACACTGGACATGTGTCGTGCTGTGGAGGGGGAAAAATTTGAATTTAATGTTTTAAAATGCAGCAATATTTCTAAGGCAAAATAGAAATTGTAGGGCAGTTAGTTGAGTTTAGTTTTAGGAAGTTTTTCACTTTCTTCTTCATAAGTTTGAGTAGTTAGAAATAATAATTAGTAAGAAATAATTAGTTAGAAAATTTTGCATTGCAGGCTGGGGGTGATGAGTTATTAGGTTAAAAATCAAAATAATTTGAGTGTCGATTCTTAATTGGACAGTTTATCCTTAGAGAGAAAATTCGTTAGGGTTAGGTTTATTTTGCAGCTTGTAATTTGAATACTCAACACACAATATACGTCATATATTAGGTGCAATATAATATATTATATTCCATTCTCAAAATTCCATCTCTAATGAAAAAAACAAAGATAAAATATGACGAAAATGGGTTTTTTTGGGACCTTACCAGCTCGAGCCAGGGCACGATGCAGCTGCTGTGGAAGACGTGGTTGCAGGGGAGCTGCCGGACCTGCTCGGCCACGGTGTAATCCTCCTTGCACACCGGGCACTCCAGCCCCGTGTCTGTGGGGATGGGGATGGGGGCAGCAGTCAGGGATGGTGGGGGCAGCTCGGGGGGCTGGGGCAGAGAGGGGCGGGCAGGGGGCACAGGGGGAATGGAGGGGTGGGGTAACGGGGGCTTGGGTGGGATGGGGATGGAGCAGGGAGCGAGGAATTCCTGCCAGGATCATCCATCCATCCGTCTGTCTGTCTGTCCATCATCCATCCATCTGTCTGTCTGTCCATCCATCCATCATCCATCCATCCATCCATCATCCATCCATCCATCCATCATCGATCCATCATCCATCATCCATCCATCCATCCATCATCCATCCATCCATCCATCCATCATCCATCCATCATCCATCCATCCATCCATCCATCCATCCATCATCCATCCATCCATCATCCATCCATCCATCATCCATCCATCCATCATCCATCCATCCATCCATCCATCCATCCATCATCCATCCATCCATCCATCCATCCATCCATCCATCCATCATCCATCCATCCATCCATCCATCCATCATCCATCCATCCATCATCCATCCATCCATCCATCCATCATCCATCCATCCATCATCCATCCATCCATCCATCATCCATCCATCCATCATCCATCCAAAAATCTGGGGCTGGACAATGCAGAGAACAAAGAATTCCTGAGCTCCTTTGGTGATCCCAGGGATTTTCGGATATTCCAAAATTTCACAATTTCTGCCCAGCTCTGTGGGCTCAGCCACGTGGAATTCCAGCTTCCCAGAAAAGAGGATGAGAGAAGGGTGTGGAAAACCACAGGATAAAAATATCCCGGGTAGAAATGTCTGCTTTAACCATAATGGAGGAGTTGGGTTCTGGGAGGGATCCTTGGGGTGAAAAATTCATGGGATTTTTTTCTTGTAAATCCAGGATTGTGCTGAGACACCCTCAGGTCTCTGATGGGGTGAAAAATTTATGGAATTTTAAATTGCAAAGCCAGGATTGTGCTGAGATATCCCCCAGGTCCCTGCTGGCAGATTTCCATGGCACTCCCAGAGCAGAGTGTGTGGAGTGTGAAAGGGAAGAAGGGATTGAGAGCACAAACAGGGATTTGGGATGGGAAAATCATTATAAGAGGGGAAAACAATCATGGGGATGGGAAAAAAAAACATCATGGGGATGGAAAAATCATTGTGGGGAGAAGGAAATCATTATGGGGAGGAGAAAAAACCATCATGGGGATGGAGAAATCATCATGGGGAGGGAAAAATCATTGTGGGGAGGGGGAAATCATCATGAGAAGGGAAAACAATCATGGGGAGGGGACAAAAATCATCATGGGGAGGGGGAAATAATTGTGGGGAGGGGGAAATCCTCATGGGATGGGAAAATCATCATGAGAAAGGAAAACAATCATGGGGATGGCAAAAAAACCATCATGGGGAGGGGAAAAAAACCATAATGAGGAAGGGGAAATCATCATGGGGAGGGGGAAATCATCATGGGGATGGAGAAATCATTGTGGGGAGGGGGAAACAATCATGGGGAGGGGGGAAAAAAAACCATCATGGGGAGGAGAAAATCATAATGGGAAGGGGAAGAGTCAGCATGGCACATTTTAGGACTCTCCACACACTCTGGAGAACGCCGGAGCTCCAACATTCCTGGGAGCACCAAAGCCCAGAGGTGGCAGCAGCAAAGCTGGGGAGCTGCCAGCCTCCAGCCCAGTTCCAGGGGCACAAAATGGAAACGGGGGAGCTCAGGATGTCAAAGAGCAGCACCCAAGTGCCCGTGGATGGGGGAAGATGGAGGCACCCACCGACTTGTTCCTGCGTCACCGGCACCGTTGGGAGCGACGAGATCTTCTCCTTGTCTGCTGGGGGGGGCCCTGTGTTCTCCAGCTGGCCCAGGAGCTGTGCAGGGGGAGAAAGCCAAGCTCAGGAGCAGGGATGGGCCCCTGGAGCTGATGTGGTGAGTCCCGTTATTCCCATTCAAAGGGATGGGTTAATTCCCACTAAAAGGAATGGGTTAATTCCCATTATTCCCATTAAAAGGGATGGCTTTATTCCCATTATTCCCATTAAAATGGATGGGTTAATTCCCATTAATTCCCATTAAAAGGAATGGGTTAATTCCCATTATTCCCATTAAAAGGAATGGGTTAATTACCATTAAAAGGGATGGGATTATTCCCATTAAAAGGAATGGGTTATTCCCATTAAAAGGGATGGGTTTATTCCTATTAAAAGGGATGGGGTTATTCCCATTATTCCCACCAAAAGGGATGGTTTAATTCCCATTAAAAGGAATGGGTTAATTCCCATTAATTCCCATTAAAAGGAATGGGTTAATTTTCATTATTCCCATTAAAAGGGATGGTTTAATTCCCATTAAAAGGGATGGGTTAATTCCCATTATTCCCATTAAAAATAATGGGTTAATTCCCATTAAAAGGAATGGGTTAATTCCCATTAATTCCCATTAAAAGGAATGGGTTAATTCCCATTATTCCCATTAAAAGGAATGGGTTAATTCCCATTAAAAGGAATGGGTTAATTCCCATTAAAAGGAATGGGGGTTATTCCCATTATTCCCATTATGAGGGATGGGTTAATTCCCATTATTCCCATTAAGAGGGATGGGTTAATTCCCATTAAAAGGAATGGGTTAATTCCCATTAAAAGGGATGGGGTTATTCCCATTAAAAGGAATGGGGGTTATTCCCATTATTCCCATTAAGAGGGATGGGTTAATTCCCATTATTCCCATTAAAAGGAATGGGTTAATTCCCCTTAAAAGGAATGGGTTAATTCCCATTAAAAGGAATAGGATTATCCCCATTATTCCCATTAACAGGCATGGGATAATTCCCACTAAAAGCGCCCAGCTGAGTTTATAATTTTTACTTTTTTTTATTATTATTCCCATTCAAACCTGCATCTGACTGTTTTCTTCATTATTTTGTAATTTTATATTATATTAGAGAATGCTATACTAAATTATACTAAAGAATAAAGGATGCAGACAGAAGGCTACAAAGAACGATAATGAAAACTCCTGACTCTCTCTTCACTGGTTATTTGAAACCAACCAAACAATCTCCAAACCACATTCCAAGCAGCAAAACACAAGAGAAGCAAATCAGATTGGTTTCATTTCTCTGAGGCTTCTCAGCTTCAATGCTGGGTGTAAAAAAAATTGATTTTTGCAGGGAACGTGGCAGCGGCACTGACCTGGGTGACGATGGCGTCGAGGCCGCTCTGTCCCCACGCGTAATCACCGGGGCTGGAGTGCAGCATCCCGCTCCTGCCAACGGGAGAGGCCAGAATTGCCCAGAATTCCCAAATTCCCAAGGCTGCCTGGGATTCTCTGCTGGGATCTGGGAGATTACTCACCAGGAGAAGGGGTGCTGCGAGCCAGGGACGGCTGAGTTGGCGAAAAAGCCGGCAAAGATCTGCTGGATTATCCTGGGAAAGGAGGGAAGGGTGAGTTCAGCGAGGGAACGAATGGTGGGAGGAAATAAAGGGCAGGAAACGCAGGAATTGCTGCTCGTGGCTGTGAAAATCCCTGGAGAAAGCTCCAAAATAGAGAGAGAGCAGGTGTGGGACAAAAGCCTTGGTCTCTCTACATTTGGTAGCTATAGCCACTTTCTCTTTCCTATTCTTTTCCTTTTCCCCCAATTCCTTTAACACATTTGCTGTGGTCATTCAATAAAGGTGCATTTGTTTTGATTGATAATGCAATCCCCTTTCCATGCTGGGACACCCAGCAGAGCTCACTCAACCCTTTCCATGCTGCTTTTTTACTGGTTTTTCCTGGTTTTCAGTTATTGAACCATCACGATTCCTGTTTTTGATGGTGCCACCCAGCAGAGCCCACTCACCCCACTCCATGCTGGTTTTTTACACTCCAGATCAGTTACTGAACCATCACCATTCCTGTTTTTGATGGTGCCACTCAGCAGAGCTCACTCACCCATCCCATGCTGGTTTTTCACACCCTGTATCACTTTCCCACCAGAGCTCACTCATCCATCCTATGCTGGTTTTTACACTCTAGATCAGTTACTGAACCAGTTTCTGATGGTGCCCCCCAGCAGATCTCACTCAATCCTTTCCATGCTGGTTTTTCACACTCTAGATCAGAATTTTTGAGCAGATTGTCACACTCTAGATCAGAGCTCACTCACCCCTTTCATTGTTGGTTTTTTGCACTCTAGATCAGAGCTCACTCACCCCATTCCATGCTGGTTTTCACACTCTAGATCAGTTACTGAACCAGTTTTTGATGGTGCCACCCAGCAGATCTCACTCACGCCATTCCATGCTGGTTTTTTACACTCCAGATCAGTTACTGAACCATCACCACCCCTGTTTTTGATGGTGCCACTCAGCAGATCTCACTCACCCCACTCCATGCTGGTTTCACACTCTAGATCAGAGCTCACTCACCCCATTCCATGCTGGTTTTCACACTTTAGATCAGTTACTGAACCAGTTTCTGATGGTGCCACCCAGCAGAGCCCACTCACCCATTCCAAGCTGTTTTTCACACTCTATACCAGTTTCCCAGCAGAGCTCACTCACCCATTCCATGCTGGTTTTTCACACTCTAGATCAGAGCTCACTCACCCCATTCCATGCTGTTTTTCATACTCTAGATCATAATTTTTTGAGCAGATTGTCACACTCTAGATCAGAGCTCACACACCCCTTTCCAAGCTGGTTTTTCACACCCTGTATCACTTTCCCACCAGAGCTCACTCACCCATCCCATGCTGTTTTTCACACCCCACATCAATTACTGAAGCAGTTTCTGATGGTGCCCCCCAGCAGATCCCACTCACCCCACTCCATGCTGGTTTTTTACACTCCAGATCAGTTATTGAACCATCACCACCCCTGTTTTTGATGGTGCCACTCAGCAGAGCTCACTCACCCATCCCATGCTGGTTTTTCACACTCTAGATCAGAGCTCACTCACCCCATTCCATGCTGGTTTTTCACACCCTATATCCCTTTCCCAGCAGATCTCACTCACCCCATTCCATGCTGGTTTTCACACTTTAGATCAGTTACTGAACCAGCTCCTGACGGTGCCACCCAGCAGAGCCCACTCACCCCACTCCATGCTGGTTTTTACACTCCAGATCAGTTACTGACCCATTTCCTGATGGTACCACTCAGCAGAGCTCACTCACCCATCCCATGCTGTTTATTTCACACTCTATATCAGAGTTTTTCACACCCCACATCAGTTACTGACCCAGTTCCTGACGGTGCCCCCAGCAGAGCCCACTCACCCCTCGATGGCCGGCGAGCGCTCCGGCCGGGAGCTGCCCCGTGCCCGGTACCTGCGGGGCATGGGCAGCCGTGGGGGGCGGCTGGGACCCCAAAGCTCTCCTGGGGAACCCCTGTCCACGTCCCTGGGCTCTGCATCCAGCGAGCTGCTGCTCAGCAAGGGCCGGAAATCCGGGAAGAACATCGTGTGGTCCAGGTGGTCCCAGAGCTGTGGAGAGCGCGGGGTTAGGCTGGGGGAAGGTGTGGGTGGGACTGAGCTGGCAGAGGGGGGCAGGGATTGGGTTAATTGTGGTAATTAGCAATGAAATCCAGGTGTCTGAGGTTAATTGCGATAATTAGCAATGAAATCCAGGTGTCTGCTGGTAATTGTGATAATCAACACTGAGATCCAGGTGTCTGCTGTTAATTGTGATAATTAACACTGAGATCCAGGTGTCTGCTGTTAATTGTGATAATTAGCAATGAAATCCAGGTGTCTGCTGTTAATAGTGATAATTAACACTGAGATCCAGGTGTCTCCTGTTAATTGCGATAATTAACACTGAGATCCAGGTGTCTGCTGTTAATTGTGATAATTAACACTGAGATCCAGGTGTCTGCTGTTAATTGTGATAATTAACACCGAAATCCAGGTGTCTGAGGTTAATAGTGATAATTAACACTGAGATCCAGGTATCTGAGGTTAATAGTGATAATTAACACTGAGATCCAGGTGTCTGCTGTTAATAGTGATAATTAACACTGAGATCCAGGTATCTGCTGGTAATTGGGATAATTAACACTGAAATCCAGGTGTCTGCTGTTAATTGGGAAAATCAACACTGAAATCCAGGTGTCTGCTGTTAATTGGGATAATTAGCAATGAAATCCAGGTGTCTGCTGTTAATTGGGAAAATCAACACTGAGATCCAGGTGTCTGCTGTTAATTGTGATAATTAACACTGAGATCCAGGTGTCTGCTGTTAATTGTGATAATTAACACTGAAATCCAGGTGAGGCAGTTATCAGCTGTTAATTGTTAAAATTAATGCTGTTAAAACAAGCTGCTAATTGTTAAACAGTTATTAGCTGTTAATTCTAAAATTAACACAGTGACAACCAGATGGGGCTCGTTAACAGTCAATTAACAGTTACCGGCTGTTAATTGGGCAGTTGATTTATCTCTTGTACAATTAACATTTCAGTGGAGATATCTTTTGTTCATTGAGTGTCCCTGTGTGGTTGATAAAATTCCAGAATCCCATTGGCTGATGCTGTGCCCAGGGGGAGGAGCCAAGAATTCCTACCTGGATACAATCTGAGGGTTCGGGACACCCAAACTTTTCCCACTGGAAATTCAGGAATTTCTGGGATATCAGGATGGATCACTCCCAAAATTCAGGAATTTCTGGGATATCAGGATGGATCTCTGTGAAATTCAGGAATTTCTGGGATATCAGGATGGATCTCTGTGAAATTCAGGAATTTCTGGCATCCAAACTGATATCCAAGGAATATTTTGGATAAATGGACCCAGATGAAGAGGGGGATACCAGAAGGAAGGAATTTAGGAAGGAAGGAATTTAGGAAGGATGGATCCAGATTGGAATTCTATTTGGTGACCCCATTTCTGGCTCAGGACTGAGTGGATTTCCTCCAAATTTCGACTTTAAAATGGAAGTATTCTGGAAAATCTGGAAGCAGGAGAAACCTCCTCACCTGGCTGAGCATTCCCAAACAAATCCCAGGATTTTCCCTCAATCCTCTTTTTCCTCTCACGCCCAAAATGTCAAGTTTTAGTCTTCTAAAAGTCCCCAAAATCCTGGAAATTCTCAGGAAAAAGGAGGAAAACTCACCTCTGAGAACTGAGAGGAGGGGCTGTCATCCAGGGAATTGCTGTCGAAAAAACTGGGAAAAAGAGGAAAAGTGAGGGCAGGGCTTAATTCCTAAAATCCCCCCTGAGATTCCCAAATCCCCTCCTGTGTTTGCTGAAATATTCCCAAAAGGGGTGAAAATAAAGAGAAAAATAAGTAAAAAAAATAATTGAAAAAAGGGTTTTCACTTTCAAAATATGAAAATATTTTTAAAATATGAGAAAAGGGAAGAAAAAAAATTAAAAAGGGAAGAAAAAAAGACCAAAAAAGTTAAAAAAAAAGAACAGAGAAAATAGTAAAAAGATGTTTTTTTTTCCCTAATTATGAAAAAGAATAAGAAAAAATCAAAAAGGGGGAAAAAAAGGCCAAAAAAAAGAGAGAAAAAAGAGGCAAACACAAAAAATAGTTAAAAGGATATTTTTCCCCTAAATAAGAAAAAGAGGAACAGAAATATTAAAAAAGGAAGAAAAAAAGACGAAAAAAGAGAAGAAAACCCCCCACAAAATAATGAAAATGGGGTTTTTTTACTAAATACTAAAAAATACTAATATTTTTATTTTCTTTAGAAAAAAAAAACAATTTTTTTTCCTTTAAATTCTAAAAAAGGTAACAAAAAAATCATAAAGCTAAAAAAAAAAAAGACCATAAAGTGTAAAAATATCAAGAAGACAAAAAAAGTGGTTTTTTTGGTAAATGATAAAAGGGTAAAAATACATTAAAAATAGTAAAAATTGGCATTTTTTACATGGAGTATCCTCATTATAAATTGAATTTCTCTGGATTTTTGGTACCTGGAATCATCAGTGACTTCCTCGATGAAGCCGGACTCACAGCGAGGGCAGGTGTATTCCTGGCAAGGCAAAAAGAATGAAAATTAATCCCAAAATATTTCAAATTCTAAAGAAAAAAATCTTCCCCTTCAGGATAATTCCTGATCCTGGATGTCAAACAGCTCAAAACAACAGAAAATCTGAAAAAAAATCTGAAAAAAATCTGGAAAAAATCTGAAAATCCCCTGGAATTTGGGCACCACAGCTGCAGAGGCAAGGAACAAAATTCCTCCCAAGAATAAAAATTTTCCCTGTTCCCATTCCCAGATTTTTATCCCAGAATGAAGAAAAAAAAATCCCCAAAAAAAACCCAAGAAAAGATTTTCATGGATCTTCCCTTTCCACATGCCAGGAACTGGGAGAACCCCAGATTTTTTATTGGAATATTCCAAATTTTCAGCGTGGATTTTGTGGGAATTCCTCTCAAACCCACATCCTGGAGCAGAATTTTGAGTTTTAAATAAGATTTTTTTGGGGTTGGATCAAATTTTACCACCACCAGCAGCAGGTGGGATGCTGCTGCATCCCTGGGAGCTTTGGAATATTTTTATTTTTGGAATATTTTTATTTCTGGACTATTTTTGCTCTTGGAGTCCATCTGGAAAGTCTCAGCTTGCCACCCAGGAGCTGGAGAGAGATAAAAATGGAATTTGGGAGAAATAACTCTGCAGGGAGGGAAAGGGGAACAGATGGTGGGTGGGATCCTGCAGATTGCCCGGATTTTCCCTGGGATATTTCCAGGGATTATTCCCTAAAACTGGGATAATTCCATGGATTTTCCCTGGGATAATTCCCTGCATTTTCTATGGGATACTTCCATGGATTATTCCCAGGAACTGAGATGATTCCATGGATTTTCCCTGGGATATTTCCAGAGATTTTTCTCTGGAACTGGGATAATTCCCTGGATTTTCCTTGGGATATTTCCAGGGATTATTGCCTAAAACTGGGATAATTCCCTCGATTTCCCCTGGATACTTCAAGGAACTGGGATAATTCTCAGGAACTTTCCTGGGATATTTTCAGGGATTATTCCCTGGAACTGGGATAATTCCCTGCATTTTCTTTGGGATAATTTAGGGGTAATGGACAATCCCCACTCTGCCGGAGGAGCAGAGCAGGATGAGAATGGGACGAGGGTTATGGAATGATCCGTTTCCATCAGGAACAGAACATTCCCGCAGCCCCTTTCCAGATTTTGGGGGATCTCCTGTTCCATGAGGGAACAACTTCGGGGGCTGGAGGTCACCCCTCCCTCAGGGTCCCCGGGAGCCATTGGGGGATCCCTCCTGTCCCTCCATCCGCCCGGGCAGCTCGGGGCTCTCCCCCCGGCCCTCCCCGCTCGGGGCTCCCCCTCTCCGGCCCTCCCTTCCCGGGGCTCACCGGCAGCTTGGGGCTGACCTCGCCCTTGCAGCTGTGGCAAAAGAACCGGTGCTGCTGCACCGCCGCCGCCGCCTCCGCCATCTTCCCTCACAGCCGCCGCTGCCGTCACTCCTCCCAGAGCAGCGAGCGCGGGCCAGAGCGGCCCCGCACTTCCGGTCAGCTCGTCTGCTCCGCGCCCAGCCTGCAAAACGCGGCCGAGCAGGATAGAGCGGCCCCAAGGGGGCGGGAAGCGGAAGGGCGCCCCCTGGTGGGAGCCGCCCATTGGGAGCCGGGCGATGCCGGGTGGCGGCAGCGGAAGTGACGTAGCAGGAAGCGGAGCAGGACGGCGCCGTTGTCATGGCGGCGGTGATGGCGGCCTAGGCCGGGTCTGGTGGTGAGAGCGGGGGGGACACCGGGACACCGGGACGGGGAAATCCCGGCTGGGGGGACACGGGACCGCGGGGACAGCGCTGATCCTCCCTCGGGAGGGGATCTGCAGCAGGGTCAGCCTCTGTCCCGTCTCTCTCCATCCATCCATCCAGCTGTTCGTTCTTCCCTTCCTCTCGTTCCGTTCCCGCGATTCCGGAGCCGCCGCGATGACCCAGGCCGAGCTCCGGCTCTGCTCCCTCCTGCTGCGGGAGCATTTCGGGGAAATCGTGGAAAAAGTCGGGAATTCCCTGCTCCGGACGGGCCCGCGGCCGCTGCGGCTGCTGGTGGGGGACACGGGGCTGCTCCCGGATCAGGTACGGGGCGGGAGGGGATTTTAATATTAAAGTGATCTCATATTGTTTGGAATTAACCGGAAAATATTTGAAATTATACGAAATTAATGTGGAAGCAATATGAAATTATTGGAAGTTAATATGAATTTAGAATTAATTTGAAATTGATATGGTTTTATTCCCATTAATAGGCACGGGGTTATTCCCACTAAAAGGAATGGGGTAATTCCCATTATTCCCATAAAAAGGCACGGAGTTATTCCCGTTCAAAGGGATGGGGTAATTCCCATTAATCTCATTAAAAAGGGGCAGGTTTATTCCCATTAAAAGGGACAGGGTAATTCCCATTATTGCCATTAAAAGGCATGGGGTAATTCCCATTATTTCCATTAAAAGGGCTGGGATAATTCCCATTATTCCCATTAAAAGGAACAGGGTAGTTCCCATTAAAAGGGATGGGGTTATTCCCATTAAAAGGCATGGGGTTATTCACATTATTCCCATTAAGAGAGCTGGGGCAATTCCCATTATTCCCATTAAAAGGGACGGGGTAATTCCCATTATTCCCATTAAAAGGGACGGGGTAATTCCCATTGGGGTAATTCCCATTATTCCCTTTAATAGGGACAGGGTAATTCCCATTAATAGAACTGGGGTAATTTCCATTATTCCCATTAAAAAGGCATGGGGTTATTCCCATTATTCCCATTAAAAGGGGCATGGTAATTCCCATTATTCCCATTAAAAGGGACGGGGTTATTCCCATTGGGGTAATTCCCATTATTGCCTTTAATAGGGACAGGGTAATTCCCATTAATAGAACTGGGGTAATTCCCATTATTCCCATTAACAGGCATGGGGTTATTCCCATTATTGCCTTTAAAAGGCATGGGGTTATTCCCATTGGGGTAATTCCCATTATTCCCTTTAATAGGGACAGGGTAATTCCCATTAATAGAACTGGGGTAATTTCCATTATTCCCATTAAAAAGGCATGGGGTTATTCCCATTATTCCCATTAAAAGGGGCGGGGTAATTCCCATTATTCCCATTAAAAGGGGCGGGGTTATTCCCATTATTCCCATTAAAAGGGATGGGGTTGTTCCCATTATTCCCATTAAAAGGCATGGGGTTATTCCCATTATTCCCATTAAAAGGGGCGGGGTAATTCCCATTATTCCCATTAAAAGGGATGGGGTAATTCCCATTGGGGTAATTCCCATTATTGCCTTTAAAAGGGACAGGGTAATTCCCATTAATAGAATTGGGGTTATTCCCATTATTCCCATTAAAAGGCATGGGGTTATTCCCGTTATTCCCATTAAAAGGGGCGTGGTAATTCCCATTATTCCCATTAAAAGGGATGGGGTAATTCCCATTGGGGTAATTCCCATTATTGCCTTTAAAAGGGACAGGGTAATTCCCATTAATAGAACTGGGGTTATTCCCATTATTCCCATTAACAGGCATGGGGTTATTCCCATTATTCCCATTAACAGACATAGGGTTATTCCCATTATTCCCATTAAAAGGGGCGGGGTAATTCCCATTATTCCCATTAAAAAGGCATGGGGTTATTCCCGTTATTCCCATTAAAAAGGCATGGGGTTATTCCCATTATTCCCATTTAAAGGGGCGGGGTAATTTCCATTATTCCCATTAAAAAGGCATGGGGTTATTCCCATTATTCCCATAAAAAGGGATGGGGTTATTCCCATTGGGGTAATTCCCATTATTCCCTTTAATAGGGACAGGGTAATTCCCATTAATAGAACTGGGATAATTCCCATTAACAGGCATGGGGTTATTCCCATTATTGCCTTTAAAAGGCATGGGGTTATTCCCATTGGGGTAATTCCCATTATTCCCTTTAATAGGGACAGAGTTATTCCCATTAATAGAACTGGGGTAATTCCCATTATTCCCATTAAAAGGTATGGGGTTATTCCCATTATTCCCATTGAAAGGGGCGGGGTAATTCCCATTATTCCCATTAAAAGGGATGGGGTTATTCCCATTGGGGTAATTCCCATTATTCCCTTTAATAGGGACAGGGTAATTCCCATTAATAGAACTGGGGTAATTCCCATCAACAGGCACAGGATAATTCCCACTGAGAGGGCCCAGTTTCATTTATCATTTTATCGTTTTTGCTAATTATTCCCGCAGGTGAAGAAGGCGCTGTGCGTGCTGCTGCAGCACCAGCTGGCGCGCTTCGAGGCGCAGCCGCGGGGCTGGGTGGAGTACGAGGCGCGGCGCGAGCGCGTCCTGCGCCTCCTGCGCTACCCCCGCTACATCTACACGGCCAAGGCGCTCTACGGGGACCCCGGGGAGCTGCTGGTGGAGGAGCTGCTGCTGCACGGGCACCTGCCCATGAGCGCCGCCGTGGCCAGGGTGGCCGACCGCCTCACCGAGACCATGGAAGGTGGGGGAGAAACTCAAAACAATGGGGTCTGGGAAAGGGGGAACGGGATCAGAGATACTGTAGGGTGGCTGATGGCCTCACTGAGACCATGGAAGGTGGGAGAGAAACTCAAAACAATGGGGTCTGGGAAAGGAGAATGGGATCAGAGATACGGTGGGGTGGCTGATGGCCTCACCGAGACCATGGAAGGTGGGAAGGAGGCACCTTCATCCCAAAGAAATGGGATCTGGGAGTGCTGAATGGGGTCAGAACCACTGTAGGGAGCTGCTGCTGCACAGGCACCTGCCCATGAGCGCTGCCGTGGCCAGGGTGGCCGATCGCCTCACTGAGACCATGGAAGGTGGGAGAGAAACTCAAAACAATGGGGTCTGGGAAAGGAGAATGGGATCAGAGATACGGTGGGGTGGCTGATCACCTCACCGAGACCATGGAAGGTGGGAGAGAAACTCGGGAAAATGGGGTCTGGGAAAGGAGAATGGGATCAGAGATACGGTGGGGTGGCTGGTCACCTCACTGAGACCATGGAAGGTGGGAGAGAAACTCGGGAAAATGGGGTCTGGGAGAGGGGAATGGGATCAGAGATACGGTGGGGTGGCTGGTCACCTCACTGAGACCATGGAAGGTGGGAGAGAAACTCAAAACAGTGGGGTCTGGGAAAGGGGAATGGTCAATGGGATCAGAGATACTGTAGTGTGGCCGATCGCCTCACCGAGACCATGGAAGGTGGGAGAGAAACTCAGGAAAATGGTGTCCCTGTGTTCTCCTGAGCCTCAGGAACATCCAGGATCTGCTCTTGGACAGGTCATGGAGATGATGGATGGTGGGAAGCTCCTCAAAACCCAGGGCTTTATTTGGGTTTGTGAATGTGCCCAAAGGCTCTGGGGGTGCTCGTGGCAGTGAGGACACCCCAGCCACGTTCTCCAAAGCCTCAGGACCATCCCACACCCACGCCCCCGTGTCTCTCCTCCCACCCAGACGGGAAAACCATGGACTACACGGAGGTGTCCAACACCTTTGTGCGCCTGGCAGACACCCACTTCATCCAGAGGTGCCCCACGGCCCCAGAAGTGCCCCCAAATGGCAAAGTGCCACCAGCCCCTGCCCTGAGCATCGCTGACAAGGACATGTACACAGTGCCCCGCCTCAGCCTCGTCGGTGAGACCCCAAAACCCCAATTCTGGGCTGGGAAATTGGGGATTTTTTGGGTACTGACTGCTAGGATGAAGTAGAAGTTGTTGATTTATGTTATGTGTAAATGAAATTTTAAGTTTTAAAAATAGTTTCTAATTAATCATTTAAATTTTAAAAATGATCCTTAAATTATTTTTAAATTATAATTTAAATTTTAAAAATTATTTTTTAAATTATAATTAAATTTTTTAAATGTATTCTTATTTAGAATCTATAATTTAATTTAAAATATTTTTAATTATTTAAAAATATTAAATAAATTTTAAAATTATTTTAAATTATTTAAAAATTATTACTTAAATTTAAAAATTATTTTATAATTTTATATTTTATATATATATAATTATATGTTATTTATAAACTTAAATATTTACAAATTATTTACAAATTATTATTTAATTTAAAAATAAAATTATTTTAAATTTATTATTTAAATAAAAAAAAATTAATACTATTTATATATATTTAATATAATTTTTGGGGTTGACAGGGAAAGGGAAGAGGAGACGCTCGTGTGACGAGGAAGAGGAGGGAGAGCACAAAGCCAAAAGGCAGAAGCAGGAGGGAGGAAGCTCAGAGGTACTGGCAATGCTGAGATCCATATTCCCAAAACATCTTCTGAGGAAACCAGGAATTTTGGTTTTTCTGGCTTTTTTTCATCATAATTTTTTGTGGCTCCTTTCTCTTGTTTTTATGGCTCCTTTCTCTCGTTTTTATGGCTCCTTTTCACCGTTTTTCCCATTAAAAGGGATGGAGTTATTCCCATTAAAAGGAATGGGTTTAGTCCCAGTATTCCCATTAATTGGGATGGGGTAATTCCCATTTTTGTGGCTTTTTCCTTGTTTTCCTGGCTGCCATCCCTCAGTTTTGTGGCTGCTGTTCCTTAGCTTCCTGCCCCATTTCCCTCTCCTTTCCTGCCCCATTTCCCTCTCTTTCCCCCCTATTTTCCTGCCCCATTTCCCTCTCTTTTCCTGCCCCATTTCCCCCTATTTTCCTGCCCCATTTCCCTCTCTTTCCCCCCTATTTTCCTGCCCATTTCCCTCTCTTTTCCTGACCCATTTCCCTCTCTTTTTCCCCTATTTTCTTGCCCATTTCCCTCTATTTTCCTGCCCATTTCCCTCTCTTTTCCTGCCCATTTCCCCTCATTTTTTGTCCTTTTTCTCCCCCAGGCTCCCCCAGATGATGGCATTTACTGGCAGGTCAACCTGGAGCGTTTCCATCAGCACTTCCGTGACCAGGCTCTGGTCAGTGCCGTGGCCAGCCGGATGGACCAGGTCTGTGCCTGCCCCTGGGGCTGTTCCAGATCTAATTCCAGCTTTTCCTGCTCCAGTTCCAGCTTTTCCTGCTCCAATTCCTGCTTTTCCCACTCCTTTTCCTGCTCAAATTCCAGCTTTACCTGCTCTGATTCCAGTTTTACCTGCTCTAATTCCAGCTTTTCCCACTCCAATTCCTGCTTTCCCCACTCCTTTTCCCACTCTTAATTCCAGCATTTCCTGCTCCAATTCCTGCTTTTCCTGCTCCAATTCCTGCTTTTCCCTCTCTAATTCCAGCTTTTCCCTCCCAAATTCCAGCTTTTCCCACTCTAATTCCAGTTTTCCCACTCTGGAACTCAGCTTTTCCCACTCTAGTCCCTGTTTTTCCTGCTCTGATTCCTGCTTTTCCCACTCCTTTTCCCGCTCTAATTCCTGCTTTTTCCGCCTCTAATTCCTGCTTTTCCCACTCCTTTTCCCCCTCTAATTCCCACTTTTCCCTCTGTAATTCCCATTTTCCCAGCACAGACCAGCAGTGAGGTGGTGAGGAATTTCCCACTCTAATTCCAGTTTTTCCCACTCCTTTTCCCCCTGTAATTCCCATTTTCCCAGCACAGACCAGCAGCGAGGTGGTGAGGAATTTCCCACTCTAATTCCAGTTTTTCCCATTCCTTTTCCCCCTGTAATTCCCATTTTCCCAGCACAGACCAGCAGCGAGGTGGTTCGGACGATGCTGCGCATGAGCGAGGTCACCACGGCCTCGGGGGCCTCCCACACTCAGCCCCTCTCCTCCAATGAGGTGGGTCCTGGAAAAAGCTCTGGAATCCTCCTGGAACCAGAAATTCTGAGAATTTCAGGTTTTTCTGGATTGGGAGGAGATGTTGGTTTGCTTTTCAGAATAGTATGAATGTGTTTATTAATATAAATATATGTTATATATAGAATAAAAGATATAATTATATGTAATATTATGCATAATACATTATATAATATATAATATATAACATATAATATATAATATATAACATATAATATATAATATATAATATATATAACATATAACATTATATATCATATACATTATATGTCATATGCTATATATTATGTTATATATTATATGTTGTATATATGCTTATATATAATATATAAGCATAATATATAATTATATAATAATATATAAGTATATATATAATATATAGGGGCTCATATCATATATATATATATAATTATATATTATGCTTATATAGATAATACATATGGTATTTATATATATGGTAAATAATTTATATATATATTATAATTTTCTATATATATAATATTATTATAGTGTATTATATATTATATATGTTCGGTTTCTTAAGTAATATACTGTATAAAAATATATTATTTATAATATATTAAATATATGAATATCTTATGATATATTAATATATATTAATGGATACTATATAATTTCAGATATTATATTATATTTATTTAATGGTTTTGTACTATATTGTCTTATATTCTATGATATTCTATTATATGAGTTATATTATATTATATTATATTTTTAATGTGTTGTGTATTGTATATTATAATATATAATAGCATATATTATATATTTATAGAAACATATAAAGATATATATAATTTAATATATTTATTATATATTAGATATTACATATTTTATAAAATCTTTGCATATTATATGTAATATATGATATATGATACATGTTTATTAGGTTTTATATATAATATATAATATATCATCTCTACACATTTAACCCCAATCCTAACCAAAACATGAAAAAATAGATAAAATGCAATTTTAACCCTTGGAATCCCTTGACATTCCCTGTTTTTTTTTTTCTGATATTTTTTAGATTTTCAGGTCTCTCCCAGCTGGGTACAACATTGGGAAGCAGGTGCTGGACCAGTACCTGGCACTGCTGGCTGATGATCCGGTGAGCCTGGGCCTTTAATTCCATTTTTCCTCCCTTGTTCCTCTGTCTGAGGCCAAAACATGTTTTACTGAGAGTTTAAGGAAAGTTTTTAACAGATACTTAAAGATTTTTAAAGTTATTGAACAGATATCAAAGATGTTGAAATTATTTATCAGGTATTAAATAACATTCTGTATTCTATTTTATTGGCATTGAAGGTATTTAACAAGTGCTCAAGATTTTTAAGTATCCTTGAGTTATTTAACTTAAAATATATAAAGTTTTAACGTTATAGTTATAATTTTAAGTTAAAGTTATAGAAGTTGTAATTATAAGTTAAAGATATTTTTCCCCCGAAATCTTCTCACTCTTCCTACTCCAAGTTTGAAGGAAAATTCCAAATTTGAAGTAAAAATCCAAATTTTGTCTCTGCAGTTGGAGTTTGTGGGGAAGTCAGGGGACAGTGGAGGGGGCACCTACACTGTCAGTATCCTTTGGGGTGATTTTGGGGGATTTTGGGCAGATTTGGGGTGATATTGGGGATTTTGGGGTGATTTTCAGGGGATTTTGGGAGTAATTTTGGGGGCTATTTTGTGGAGAATTTGGAGGATTTTCTGGGGGTTTCAGGATAATTTGGAGGGGAATTTTGGGGTAGGGATTTTGGGCATATTTGGGGTGATTTTGGGTAGATTTGAGGGATTTGGGGGTGATTTTGGGTAGATTTGAGGTGACTTTGGGGGAGTTTTGGGTGATTTTCAGGGGACTTTGAGAGTGATTTTCAGGGGATTTTGGGCAGATTTGAGGACGATTTTGGGAGTGATTTTGGGCAGATTTGGGGCGATTTTTTTGCACAATTCTCCTTGACCCCAACCCCTCCAGACCTGCACAAGGCCCTGGTGTCCCTGGCCGTGTCAGATTTGGGCAGATTTGAGGGATTTTTGGGGTGATTTTTGTGTGATTTTCAGGGGATTTTGTGAGTGATTTCTAGGGGATTTTGGGAGTGATTTTTAGGGGATTCTGGGAGTGATTTTGGGCAGATTTTAGGTGACTTTTGAGGGCATTTTTGCACAATTCTCCTTGACCCCAACCCCTCCAGACCTGCACAAGGCCCTGGTGTCCCTGGCCACGGCCACGCTGGAGTCCATCGTGGAGGAGAGGTGACCAAGGGGACCTGGAGCCCCCTCCTGAGCTCCCCCCCAGCCCCTTCCCCACATCCCTCCCTCACTCCCACCCCTCCTGGGCAGGTTTGGCTCTCGCTGTGCCCGGATTTTCCGGCTGCTCCTGCGCAAGAAGCACCTGGAGCAGAAGCAGGTGGAGGATTTTGCCATGATCCCAGCCAAGGAAGCCAAGGACATGCTCTACAGGTTGCTCTCAGAGAACCTGGTGGCCTTGCAGGTGAGGGGTTTGCCCAGGTGTGACAGGTTTTGGGCACTTCTGAGTGATCCCACCTGGAATTTGAGCCCTGTTTACTGAGAATTTGAGATTTGAGATTTTCTGTGCTGCCAGGCACTGACCCTGCCTGTGACCTGAGGCTGGGGAGAAATCTGCCAAAATTGAATGATAGAACTGGGGTTGTGGGTGTGGAGTTTGAGTAGAAGTGTGGAATATCACAGGGTGGAAAACTTAAGAGTTGGGGGTTTTAAAATATAGGAAAAAATATAAAACAAGATGGGGATTTTAGGGTGGAGGCTGGTCCTTCACTTTCTTCTCCTCCTTCTCCTTCTCCTTTTTCTCCTTCTTCACCTTTTTCTCCTTCTTCTTCACCTTCTCCTCCTTCTTTTTCTCCTTCTTCTCCTTGATTTTGGGTGGTTTTGTGTAATTGCATTAAAAAGTCCCCATTGCAGGCCGTGGGTGGTTGGTTATTGGGTTAAAAGTAAAAATAATTTAGGTGTCATTTCTTAATTGGGCAGTTTATCCTTTAAAGGCCTTGCAGAGAGAGAGAGAGAGACATAGATCTCCATTTTTAGCTTGTTAAAGTGCTGTAAAACTCAGAGTTTGTGAGAATGAACAGAGATAAAAATTAATTAATTACTTGCATCTAAAGAAGAAATTCCATCTCACACATTTAATCCCAACCCTGGCAAAGAGAAGCGAAGGCTCCACAGGGAATCCTGAGGGGGGAGGGAACACAGGGACACCTCCAGGGAAGGGCATGCTTCCAGTTTGTCCCCACCACCCCTCTGCCCTTGCACAGGAGATTCCCAAGACCCCAGACCACGCTCCGTCCCGCACCTTCTACCTGTACACGGTGAACGTGATGGCTGCTGCTCGCATGCTGCTCCACAGGTGCTACAAGGTGAATCCCAGACACCACAGATCCTGCTCCTGGTCTGTCCAACACCACAGGTCCTGCTCCTGGTCTGTCCAAGATCACAGGTCCTGCTCCTGGTCTGTCCAAGATCACAGATCCTGCTCCTGGTCTGTCCAACACCACAGACCCTGCTCCTGGTCTGTCCAAGATCACAGGTCCTGCTCCTGGTCTGTCCAACACCACAGACCCTGCTCCTGGTCTGTCCAAGATCACAGATCCTGCTCCTGGTCTGTCCCTGCAGGAATTGCCAGGGAATCCAGGCCCTGATGCAGGGAACCATCCCAGAGGTGCCGTGTCCAGGTGTCACAGCCCCTCCCTTGTGGTGCCACAGGGGTGGCAGCAGCTCCATCCTCTGTGTGCGCCCTGTTGGGTTTTTGGGAGCGTAGGGCCCCTTGGGAAATCATTTGTATGTATTATCTATATTATATATGATATAGTTTTTAATATATCATATATCATATATAAAAGATCATATATAATATATTATAATAATATATTATATATTATTAGTATTAGTATTAGTATTAGTATTATTATAACAACATATATATTATTTAGGAAAACAAATAAAATATATAATATACAATATGTAATATATAATATATAATATATAATATATAATATATAATATAATATATAATATATAATATAATATATAATATATAATATATAATGTATAATATATAATATATAATATATATTACATATTACATATTATATATTATATATTATATATTATATATTAATTATAAATAGTATATGTTCTTTGTTTTCCTAAATAATAAATAATATAAAAATATATTATTTATAATATATTAATATATGAATGTATGTTATTAGTACACCTGGGCCTGGTTCCTGTCCCTCTGGAGCTCCTTCCTCCTCCAGGTGTCACATCCCCTCCTTCCTGGTGCCACAGGGGTGGCAGTGACTGTCCCCATGTCCCCCGTTGGTGTCAGTGACCATCCCTGTGTCTCCCATTGGTGGCAGTGGTTGTCCCCGTTGTGACAATGACTGTCCCCGTGTCCCCCATAGGTGACAATGACTGTCCCCATGTCCCCCATTGCTGTCAGTGGCTGTCCCCATGTCCCCCATTGGTGGCAGTGACCATCCCTGTGTCCCCCATTGGTGGCAGTGGCTGTCCCCGTTGTGACAATGACTGTCCCCGTGTCCCCCATTGGTGACAATGACCGTCCCTGTGTCCCCCATTGGTGGCAGTGGCTGTCCCCGTGGTGACAATGACTGTCCCCATGTCCCCCATTGCTGTCAGTGACTGTCCCCGTGTCCCCCATTGGTGGCAGTGACTGTCCCCGTGGTGACAATGACTGTCCCCATGTCCCCCATTGCTGTCAGTGACCGTCCCTGTGTCCCCCACTGGTGACAATGGCCGTCCCCATGTCCCCCATGGTGTTCCCCAGTGCTCCCCTCACGCCACGCTGCCTTCTCCCCCGTTCCTCCTGCAGAGCGTGGCCAACCTGATGGAGCGGCGGCAGCACGAGATGCGCGAGAACAAGTGAGCTCCGTCGGGGGTGTTGGGCTGGCACGGCGGGCACGGCCGCCACCGCCACCTGCCCGTGGTGTCCCTGTCCCCTGGCAGGAGGCTCCTGGAGAAGTCCCAGCGGGTGGAGGCCATCCTGGCCTCCATGCAGGCCACGGGGGCGGAGGCGGCGCAGCTGCACGAGGTGGAGGAGATGATCACGGGCCCCGAGAGGCAGCAGCTGGAGAACCTCAAACGCAACGTCAACAAGTGAGGGGGGACCGTGAGCACAGGGGGTGAGGGGGGTTTGGATCTGTGTTTCAGAAGGCTTGATCTGTTATTTTATTATATACTATATACTATATATTATATATTATATATTATATATTATATATTATATATTATATATTATATACTATATTTAATATATATATTTATTATTTTATTAAATGATATACTATTATTAATATAATATATAAATATATTTCTATATCAGTAAATACATAAATATAATAATATATAAAGTATAGTAATATTCTATTATAATAATAAAATATATTGATTTAATAGACATATAATACATAATAATATATATCATACTCTATATAATATAATATATAATATATAGTACAATATAATATATAGTGCGTTAATTATAATATAAATATTAATTTATATATTATATAGTAATATTAGTTAATAAATATATATAAATAATATAATATAATATAATATAATATAATATAATATAATATAATATAATATAATATAATATAATATGATATAATATGATATAATATGATATAATATGATATAATATGATATAATATGATATAATGTATGATATAATAATATAATATAATATAATATAATATAATATAATATAATATAATATAATATAATATAATATAATATAATATAATATAATATAATATAATATAATATAATATAATATAATATAATATAATATAATATAATATAATATAATATAGAGAGAATAAATAAATAACATATAAATATATATAATAAATGAATATAATAAAATATATTATAAATATATTAATATTATATAATATATGGGACCCTGCCCATCCCTGTGTGTCCCCCAGGCTCGACGCCAGTGAGAACCAGGTGGATGAGACCATCTTTGTGCTGGAGTCCTTCATCGAGAGCACCATGAAGAGGCCGTGAGGGACAGGACAGGACAAGGACAGGGACAACGAGAGGGACGAGGATGGCAATGGGGACAGGGAGCAGATGGCTCTGCCCGCAGTGCTTGTGCTGCTGAGGAGAATAAAGGAACACTTGGTAATAATGCGCCTGTGTGTCAGGATCCTGGTGGCAGATTGCAGGAGGCACTGCCAAACCAGCCCGAGCTGGCACTGGTGTCAGTTTGGGTCTGGGAGGCATCCTGCAAAATGCAGAATTTCAGCAAGCATCATCCCACTCCAGCCCACAGGTCCCCAAACACCAACACCAGCCTTCTCCCAGGTGAACAAAACTCACCTGCCCAGGTTCCTGGTGCCACTTTCCTGTAGTCCTCGTGGGCTAAGGCTGGTTCCAAGGAAAAAGCTGTGAAGGCACGTTGTGGTAGTTTTGTGTTCCCCTTGGGAGGCCTGGAGCTCTGGGATTTGTGGTTTAGAAACCCTAAACCTAACCCTAGGCAGGAAATGCAGCCTAGGGCTAAGGCTGTCTGCAAGGAAAAGTCTGAGTTCTGGCCTGGTTTAGTCTGAGTCTGGCCTGGTTTAGTCTGGCCTGGCTGAGTTCTGGCCCTCCCCAGCCCAGCCAGGCTCAGCTGAGCATCTGCAGCCCCTGGGTTGTCACGGATGAGATGGACAAATGACACACACACACTTGTGCAAATACAGTAACAGAGCCTCCTTTATTATTATAAATTGCTCTCCAGTTTTAAACTCCTAAAAAATATTTACATCAAAACAGCGCATCACATTCATACATTCAGACATCAAAAATTTGTTTTAAGAAAGTATCATTTCAGAAATCATAATTTCAGAAAGTATCATTTCAGAAAACAGCTTATTACATTTTGCTGGTCCAAAAAAATAGTGTTAAATACTGAAATGGCAAATATGTACAATAAATTATTAAGGCATTAATGCTGCTCAGTAAGGCACACCTCAAATATCCCTTTTGTGTTAATACTTCAGTTTCCATGCTAACAGCCCTGATTCTTCCTTGCTACGGTAAACTCATATTTTATCAATTTGGTCTTTTCCTGAGTTGTTTGGTCTGTAAACCAGGTGAGATGATAACTCTCCCACTGCTTCCATCCTCCCTCCAGAGGGGGAAAAAAAGGACAAAATTCTGGTGTGTAGAGGAGCACCATGAAGACACTGAGGTCAGTGAAGAGGAATCAAGACCCACATGGGAGAGGTGAGGAGATGCCATTAATTTTAGGCTGAAATGCTCTTGAACAGCTCATCCTTCACACAGTACCCCATAAACTGACATGGCCCATGAACACAGCTTGTGGAAAAGGGGGGGAAAAGGAATGGAGAGAGCCACGAGAGAACCGTTTCCTTGTGGAGAAGTCACCATAACATTACCAAGAGGGACTTCTCTCCCTAAGTGAAATGAAGGAGAACAATTCTAGAAGTAGTAAAGTGACTGAAATTTTAGGTTTTGTCGCTTCGGATTGTCAGTGGGAAAAGGGAAGTTGTAGTGGGAAAGGGAATGTTCTGATTAATTCTTAGCGTTCCTTCTTTTTAGCTACTGTTATGTAAAAATATAAAGAAAATAACAGGACACTAAATAAAAAAATAATTTTTTCTTAATGCTGTTTTCAACTTCAGCGGCTGCTTTGCCATTCCCTAATCCTACCTCACAACAGGAAAAAGGTAATTATATTCCAGTGTCCCGTTATTTTCTTTATGTGTTTTCACCTTTGTCCCTTTTCCTCATCTGGGAGAGAATTGGTGTTTGTAGGTTTGTTTGTTCTAAAGCTTAATCACAGTATTTGGAGTGTTGCATAGCACCAAAGGGTTGATCTGCTCCATCAGACAGACTCCTCAGCCTGTGTGTCCATGTCCCCAGCAGCACCGTGTGAGTCGTCCTGGCTGCCAACGCTGATCCAGAACTTTCTCCTCATCCAGGGCACTGGTAAGAACAAAAAAAAAACAATTTGTTTTTGCTGCTTTTGCCCTTCTGTGTGCAGCACACCTGGCTAAAAGCAGCGAAGCGAAGTCCAGTGCAGGGCAGGCTGAGAGAACCCAGCCCTGAGGATTCTGGAGCTGCCCCCAGTGCTGGGCTCTCCCCCAACTAAAAACCCAACAATGTGTTAAACCACGAGGAGAGATGAGACAGAGTCAGGAGAACCCCAAATCAGCCCTAAATCAGTCCCAAATCAGCACCAAATCCACTCCAAATCATCATCAAATCTGCCCCAAATCAGAACCCCAAATCTGCCCCAAATCAGAACCTCAAATCCACCCAAATCAGCCCCAAATCTGCCCCACCCTGGCTCTGTCCCCTCTCCCAGGTCCCACCTCCTGTTGCCCAGAGCTTCTGGGATGGTCTTCCACATTCATCTCTGGATTTACAGTAGGACACAAAGAAAATCAAAAGCACTGCGACAATGCCAAGTATGATCAAGATCAAGATCAAGATCCAGATCCAGCTGCCGGAGTTGGCACCTGCAAAAGACAGATCCAGGGGTAACATCCCAAAATGAACCTGGCTCTTCCTGGCATTGGGGCAGAGGGGATTTGGCCTCAAACCCCACCCTGATCCCTCATTCCAGGGGATCTCACTCCAAGCCAGGGCAGAGGTGGCGCTGGACGAGGACAAGAGGCTTGGTGGAGGCAGCAGCAGGAGAATCCCTGAATACCCAAATCCCCAAACCCCAGAATCCTCAAATCCCAGAATCCCCAAATTCCCCAAACCCCAGAATCCCAAAATCCCCAAATCTCAAAATCCCACAGTTGCTGGGTGAGAAAGGAACTCTGGAGATCCCCCAGCTCTGCCAGGACAGGGTCACCCAGAGCAGGGGACACGGGGACATGGCCAGGTGGGTTTGGGGTGGCTCCAGAGGGGACACTCCATGGGAAGAGGTTCCCAAATGGAGGAGGAACTTCTTGGGGTTGGGTTTGTGGCCACCACTCCTCGTCCCGTCCCTGGCACCTCTGGGAAGAGCCTGGACATTCCCAGCAAAGGGATTTTGGGAGGAGATGGAGGGTGCTGGGCTGGGGCTCCCCAAACCCCCTTCCTGGCTGGGCATGGAAAAGCTGCCCCGGGCATTCAGGGGCAATTGGGGACAACTGGGGACACTCGGGAGCGTGGCTGGACATAGACAGGGGTGGCAGCTTAACTGTGCTGGGAGTGGTGATTGCTGGTGAGGAGAGAGAAAGGGACACGGGTCAGAGCTTCCCTCTGCATCTGAGCCACCGCTCCAGGGAGAGCCAGAGCCTGGAGAGTGGGATCAGCCCAACCCCAAATCCCAATGTTCCCATGGCTCTCAAAGGAATCTGGATCAGCCCAGCCCAACCCCAAATCCCAGCTTTTGCTGCTCTCAGGGATCAGGATCAGCCCACCCCACCTTTCCCCGCCTGTCCCCGGCTCTCACCTGCGCAGAGCATCACGAGGTTGGTGACAGGGACGTTCCTGCTGCTGACGGCGTTCCGTGCTGTGCACATCAGTGGCTCCCTCACACCCAAGAGTGATTCATTCACCGGCAGCATGGGGCCCTCAGCCAAGAGCTGATTCCCCGCCCACCAGCTGTAGGAGACACTCCCGAAGTCGGTGCCAGACAGGGAGCACTGCAGGTAGTGGTGGCAGCTCCCGTCCGAGCTGTTCTGGGCCTCACTGGTGACCGTGAGCTCTGCCAGTTTCCCTAGGGGAAACAGGGGTGTCACAAACCTCTCTTTCAGAGTAAAACCCCCCCCCCAAAATAGCATTAAAAGCACCTACTGAACACGTGGAGAGTGAAGTTGTATGCTTTTCCGTTGATTCTTACAGAGTAGTGCCCGGCATCCTCCATCCTCAGCGGGGCGACTGTGAGCGCGCGGCCCTTCTCGGACACATGACAATAAAGTTTGTACGTGTCGTTATGAAAAACGGCAACAGAAGGATCCTTAAATGGCACAGTCACTATGACTTTATCCCCAAAACTCCAGAGTGCCGGGTCTTCATCCGTGGTGTTGACGTGGAAGGTCACAGACTCGCCCAGGACCCCGATCACCACCGTGATGTTACTGGCAGGGGGAGAAAAAGTGAGGAGAGAACTTGGGATGGAGGTCAGTTGAAGAAGGGATGAAGGTGGGATGAAGCTGCTGAACCCAGAGGATGAAGCCCATCAGGGCTGGGGGTATTTGAGGGCTCACGGGGGGCTCATGGAAGGGTCCCTGGGTGAAGGAAGAGCACGAGGCCACCCCCAGGCTGAGCCCCCTGAGCCTCATGTGCAGCCTTGTGCCAAGGATGGAGCCCAGAGGGGACCTGAGAGGGAAAGGGGAACGAGGATTTGGGGATGGGAGGGTCAGGAAGGGTCACTGAGCAGGACAGGGAGCTCCTGGTCAGACCTGCAGCTGCTCCTCGGAGGAGAATCTGGGAATCGTGGAAAACTTTGGGTTGGGAGGGACCCAAAACTCCTCTCATTCCACTCTCCCCTAAAATCCCCAAACCTTCCCCCAGCCCTGCCCAGCCTGGCCCTGGACACTGCCAGGGGTGCCTGGGGCAGCTGCACCACGGCTTCTCCACAGGGAAGGGAACATTCAAACTCTGGACTCACTACAAAAGAGGGGATGGAGTGGGGTTTGGCTGCAGGTTTTGGGGGATTCTCCTCAGTTCTCTCACCTTGCACCGGCTGGAGCTGCCATGATGGGCTCGCTTCTTACGCTGCTCTTGTCGTGCATGCCTGGAAATGACGAGATCCACGCTCACTTTCAGAATTTTAATGGTTTGGTAATAAACTCTGACAAAATACAGCAAAGGACTGAACAGCGGAAAAGCGCAGTCACGGGAATGAAGGAATTTGCGTGCCCAGCCAATTTTCTTGTGGCATGCCGGACCCCTAGCCAAAACTTATTCTTACTTATATTACTCATATATGCATATCCTTACTCAGTGGTGCAGGATACTTTTTTTACTGTTTGTTTTTCAAGATCAGGTGATATTACATCCCACAGGAGGCTGGCTTTATGTCCCTGGCAACCCAGGCTGAGCAGGGGCCTATGGGGATGTTATAGATACACATTATAATATAATACTGGCTTTTTGCAAATGTTAAAATGGGTGTTATATGTGTGATGTTAATGTAACTTTGTTATAAACATGCAGTTTTTATTTCTGTTGTTAATTAAGCTTAGTGAAACAGATGATTTAAGGATGCTTGTGTTAAAATGCCTGCTTGCATGGGATAACAGCCAATACAGGCAGTGCAGAGGAACCACATAAAACACCAAGCTCAGCAAAAAAGAATCAAGGCAGAGATAAGGAGATACCTTTAGTTTTGGGCTGAAATCCTCTTGTAAGCTATGGAGAAAGGCTCTTTCTCCCCTACAGCGCGTGAAGGAATAGGGAGGCGAAAGCGCTCAAATTGCAGATATCGAGCAAAAGCCACCATGCCAAAGCAAGCAGATGTTAAAGCAGCTGTGATCCCATGAGCAGAGAAGCAGAGAAGAGTGATGAAGATCCAGTGCCCCTGGGAAGATCATTTCAGAGACAGATAATGAAAACCTTTGCCTTTGAACAGCTCATCTGTCAGGCAGTTCCCCAGCAGCTGACATGGCCCATAAACACAGCAGTGGGAAAAACTTACAGAAAATGAGAGGGCTTTTTTATGGATTTTTCTGAGTGGCTGCTATTTGTGGAGAGAGCCACGAGAGAACCATTTTTTTTTGTGGAGAAGTCTCCAAAAAATTAACAAGAGGGACTTCTCTCCCTAAGTGAAATGAAGAAAGGCTATTCTAGAGGTAGTAAACAAACTAGAAATTTTAAGGTTTGCCTCTTTACAATCTCAGTGGGAAAGAAAATGTTGTAGACAGGCAAGTTGGAGAGGGGAAGTGTTATAAAAGTTTTGTTCTGATTCTTCTTACTCTTTCTTTTAGATACTGCTGATAAATTTTTCTTTATACCCTTCTAAACTTTTGAACTTGTTTTACCTTTCTCCTAATCCTGCATCACAACAAAAAACAAATAAGTACTTTCCAATGAGTGCACTAGTGATTGACCAACATTAACCCAGCACAGTAACTGGTGCATCAGCAGAGAAATCTGAAATTGGCAAATTAAAACCACTGCAAGAACATCTGGAGCAGAGGCTGGAGCTCATCTCTCCTCTTTAGAGGGTTCCCATGGCCTGGGGAGAGGCCAGGGCATCCTTCCCCTTGGCTGCACCCCTGTGGCACTCACCCCACACATCCCCACCCTCCTGGGGGTCCCCAAAACCACCCCAAAGCCCCCATGGGCTCCTTGCCAAGGGGCAAGGAGCGCCTGGCACAAGCAAAGGGGCACGAGGACAGAGCCTGGAGGTGAAAATGGAAAGGAGAAAGTTGGACAGGGCTTGGAAAGGTTCGCTCTGAGCACCAAACTCTGAGCTCAGGGAGCTCCTGGAGCTGCTCCTTGGAGGAGAGTCGTGGAATTCTGGAGAGGTTTGGGTTGGGAGAGAACTTAAAATTATCCTGTTCCACCTCCCAGAACCTTCCAGCGTCCCAGGAGGCTCCACCCTGGCCTTGGTCACTCCAGGGATGGCAAATCCATGGAATAACCTCTGCCAGGCGCTCCTGGGCAGCAGCTGCCCAGAGATGGACCCCAGAGAGGGACCCCAGAGATGGGAACCAGCCCTCCACCAGCAGGTTTCCATGGCAGCCCTGGATCCCAACACTGGGCACAAATCCACCCTGCGGAGCTGCTCTGGTGCTCCCACACAGCCCTCAACCCCCAAAACCCCAAAACCACCCCAAGATCTCGTCCCTATGGGACAAGGAGCACCCGGCACTCACTGGGTTGGTGGAGGACGACGAGCATGGTGAGATGAAGGATCCAAAATATGTCCATGGATGTCCAGAAACAGAGAGGATTTGGGGTGCCAGCACCCAAAAATGAGCACCACAAAGAGGAAGAGCACCTGGGTGGTTTTTCAGTGCCTGGGTGGAGGGGAGGTGGCTTTAGACGTGGTGTGTTACAAAAATGCAGCGTCAAGGAGGAGCAATTTACACTCAAACGTAAATTTGAAGTTTGAAATTAAAAAAAAAAAAACACTCTGTTTTCAAGGGAAAAGGAGGAAACTTGAGGTGTTTAAAACAGACCCCAGCCCCGTTCCCAAGGAAAGATGAGGGTGGCTGCTGGGACAGAGAGTGTCACCATGGACAGTGTGACAAATGGCTCAGGTGCTCCGTGGGGACCAGCCTGGAGAGCGTTATCCCAGAGAATGTCATGGTGCCCATGGAATTGGTGCCCACGGAATTGGGCCTCCAGGGCATCCCTGGGGAGCGAGGCTGAGCCCAAATCACGGAATGGTTTGGGTGGGAAGGGGCCTTAAAGCTGATCCTGTGGGCAGGGACAGCTCCCACCAGCCCAGACTGCTCCAAGCAATGTCCAGCCTGGGCCTGGAAACTTCCAGAGATGGGGAATGCATGGAATCACCTGGGCCAGGGAAGGATTGATCCCTAAAATTCCATTTAAAGCAGGGAATCCTGGAATGGTTTGGGATGGAAAGGAACTTGAAATACCGAAAAATCCCACCCAGTTCTATGGGCAGGGTCCTTCCCCTATCCCAGATGGTTCCAGCCTGGCCTTGGAGACTCCCAGGGATGCAAATCCACGGAATAACTTGGGCCAGGCCCTCACAGGGAACAATTCCACCCCAAATTCCCCTTCTGTCCCTCTGACCCCACTCCCCCTCATCTGGGCACTCATCCCTTGGGAAAATTCTCCCTCCATTTTTCCCGAAGCCCCTTCAGGTCCTGCCAGGCCACAGCGAGGTCCCCCCACAACTTCTCCTCTCTGCTCCCAGATCTCCCCGCCCGGGGGTCGCTGCTGCGGCAATTCGGGAATTGCGGGAAAAGCCGAGGCAGCGAGAAGGGGATGGAGAGGGGCTGGCTGCGGATTTTGGGGGTTTCTCACCTCGCGGCCAGAGCCGCCTTGGTGGTCCTCTTATGCTGCTCTCCGCACGAGGTCCACACCCTTCCAAAATTAGAAAGGTTTGGTAAACCGGACAAAATACAGCAAATGACTGAATAACGGGAAAAATACAGAGGTACGGCAAAGGCACGATTTCCGTGCCGGCGCGCTAGGCCGCGTCGCTTCGCCTTATCAATGAATTCCCGCTTCCGGCACGACGGAGGCGCAGGGGCGGTCCAGCTGCTCATGCCCGCCCCTCACCGCGTCCCGCCCCTCGTGACCACAGTACTCAAAAAAGTGTCCACTCTCTAGGAGCTCAGTTCAAAAGGCAGCCCTCTCCAAATTCTTTGTCAAAACACGGGAGAAAGGCTATTGAATATAACAAACAAAAAGATCACGGGATTGGTGTATTTCTGCTGAAAGAGCCGGCGGGGCCGCAGCCATGCCAGGAGCCGGGATGCCCAGGGCGGGCGGGGTGCGCCCCGGGGCGGTGGCGGGAGGCTGCTGAGAGGGAACCATGGTGGGAGGTAAACTCGTAAGCTGGGCTGGGGGGGCTGCTGGGCCGGCGAGAGGGGCTCGGGGAGGGATGGAGAGGGGTTGGCTGCGGGTTTTGGGGGTTTTTCCTCGCTTCTCTCACACCGGCCGGAGCCGCCTTGGTGGTCCTGCCTCTTATGCTACTCTCCGTACGAGGTCCACAAACCTTCCAAAATTAGAAAGGTTTGGTAAACCGGACAAAATACAGCAAAGGACTGAATAACGGGAAACCGCAGAGCTATGGCAAAGGGAGGACGTCGCGTCCGGCTGCTTTCCCCCGGCATTCACCTGCCCCGGACCCCAGCCCCGGTGGTGAATGTGGCTGGTCCGCGGCCAAGCCTGGGGTCCCTCCCTTCTGCACGCTCTATGAACCGCGCTAGGGCTCCCCCTCGGTGCCCCCCGCCTCAACGCGACCGCTCCCCCATACCTGCCTGCTCTGCTCTGCCCACGCCGGAGATGGAGGGCACTTGGCACCTGGCACCTGGCTAGCACCAGGCCGCAGCGCGGGCTCCCCCCTTACATGTGCCCCGGCCTGACAGGCCTGGCCGTCCCATCTAAGCTGGGAGGGCCGAGACTTGGCGCGATGCCTTCCCCTCAGCGCTATGCCCCCTCCTCAGCCCCGTCCCGCCCTGAGCTCCGTTCCCTACTAACCACATCGGTGCTCAGGTTAACCCTCTAGGAGCTCAGTTCAAAGATAGCCCTCCACATTCTTTTTCAAAATACGGGAGAAAGGCTATTGAATATAATAAAAAAAAAAAAAAAAAAAAAGATGAAGGGATTGGTCTCTTTCCACTAAGAGAGCCGGCGGGGCCGCAGCCATGCCAGGAGCCGGGATGCCCAGGGCGGACGGGTGACTCAGGAGGAGCGGGCAGGTCCAGGGCGGGCGGCGTAGCAGGAGCGGGTATGCCCAGGCAGGGCAAGCAGGCATGTTCAAGGGCGGGCGGGCGGACTGGCAGGAGCGGGAGAGCGACCCTGGGCGGTAGCGGGAGGCCGGAGGAGCGGCGTAGGGGCGGCGGGGGGACCATGGCGAGCGGTGGGAGCAGCTCGTAAGCTGGGCTGGGGGGGCTGCTGGGCCGGCGAGAGGGGCGCGGTGGGGGATGGAGAGGGGTTGGCTGCGGGTTTTGGGGGTTTCTCCTCGCCTCTCTCACACCGGCCGGAGCCGCCTTGGTGGTCCTGCCTCTTATGCTACTCTCCGAACGAGGTCCACAAACCTTCCAAAATTAGAAAGGTTTGGTAAACCGGACAAAATACAGCAAAGGACCGAAATAAGGGAAATGGACGAGTCGCATCCGCCTCCCCGGTCCCCGCCCGGACCCCAGCCCCAGCCCCGGCGGTCAACCTGGCTGGTCCGCGGCGCGGCCCGCGACCATGCCTGAGGTCCTTCCTTTCCGCACGCTCTGTGAACCGCGCCGACCGCGCCAGGGCTCCCCTCGGTGCCCCCCGCTTCAGCGCGACCGCTCCCCCGTACCTGCCTGCTCTGCCTGCGCCGGAGACAGGGACTGTGAGGAGTGGGCACGGGCAATTGATTGGCACCGTACATGCTCCGCCCCGGCTCCACACTACCCGCCTACCGGCCCCTGGAGGGCCGAGACTCGGCGCGATCCCGTCCCCTCAGCGCTATGGCCCCTCCTCAGCCCCGTCCCGCCCTGAGCTCCGTTCCCTACTAACCACATCGGTGCTCAGGTTAACCCTTTAAAGCTTAGTTCCAAAGGCAGCCCTCTCCAAATTCTTTGTCAAAACACGGGAGAAAGGCTATTTGATATAACAAAGAAAAAGATCACGGGATTGGTGTATTTCTGCTCAAAGAGCCGGCGCGGCCGCAGCCGTGCCAGGAGTGGGGACTGGCCGGGGCGGGCGGGCGGGCTGGCAGGAGCGGGAGAGCGACCCTGGGCAATGCCGGAGCGGCCCGGTTAGCGGGGATGACCCCATGCGGTGGCGGGAGACCGGAGGAGCGGCGTGGGGCTGCTGCGGGAGGGGTCCTGCCTTGGTGGCCGAGCGACGGGCGAGGCTGGGCCGCGGCGTGCAGCTCGCAAGCTGGGCTGGCGTGGCTGCCGGAGCGGCACTGCCCGAGCGCCGGTACGGGGAAACCGAGCTGGAGCGGCGGCAGCACGGGGTGGACTGGGGAGCTGGGGCGCCCCGTGTCCCGGCCACCGGTCCCCAACCAGAAAGGGGGACCCAGAACTGCGCTGGAACGCCGCCAGAGAAGCAGGGAGGAAGGGATGGCACAGTTCAGACGCGGTAACTTACACAAAGAGCTCTGCCGCCGAGACAGACGTTCTCGGGAGAGCGGCAGAGACGGCGGAGACGCAGCAGCGGCGGACGCAGATGTGCCATCGCCGGCGCTGAGTCATATTGCAGGGGCGAACCGGGAGGTTTGAGAAAAGTGCAGGCGCCCGACCTTGCCGGAGCTGCCCCGTAATGGCGACCATGGCTGTTCGTTGTTCGTTTGCGGACGTAATCGCCTGGCGAGGGTGACGCTGCTCGTAGGGGCGGGAGCGGGAACGGGGCCGCCATGATAGTGGAACCGGGGCTGAAACCGCGGTAGCCGGGGCAGCACGGACTAACGGGGGGCCGGGAGCGGCCCTGGGGTGCAGTGGGGCGGCCGAAACCGGGGGAACGGGTGCCGGGACCGTGAGGGCGGCAGGCAGGGGGTGAGCGGGAGCGCGGTGCCGCATTTGTCTTCATGGAGCAAAGCAAGGCGCGGTTCTTCCTGTGAGAAATGCGTGTGTTTTACGATTGGCTTTTGGCAAATATTAAAGTGAATGTTATATGTGTTGTGTTAGAAAGTAATGCTGTATTAGTTCTCTTCAGTAGTGTGTTAAATATAGTTTTAGGTTATAAAAAAATGTTAAAATAGAAATGATGCTGCATAGGATACTTTTTTAAAGAAAGGACTCGCAGCGAGATAGCAGCCACAGGACACCTGAATCAGAGACAAAGAATTTATTGCCCTCTTATGAGAAGAAAATAAATTCTTCCCACCTCAAAGGCGCTGTTAGGATTCAGAGCAGGAAGTTGACACTGACCAGACAGAATTCTGTATTGGAATGGAATTTATGCATCATGCATGAAGTTATGAATATGCAACAGGTTATTGTTTTTAAGGGTTAATCCTCAGAAGAAGGTACCCAGACATCGGTAACCCTTTACATTTGTTGTCTCATATTGTCTTAATTTCAGTTGCCCAAAGTATTATTACTCTAATTGTATTACTCTTTTTATAACCATTTTATTACTATTAAAGTTTTAAAATGAAAAAAAAAAAAATTTGCCCTGGCTTCTCCCCCAACTAAAAACCCAACAATCCATTAAACCATGAGGGGAGACGAGATGGAGTCAAGAGAACCCCAAATCAGCCCAAATTCCACCCAAATCAGCCCCAAACCACCCCCATTTTGGCTCTGTCCCTCTCCCAGGTCCCACTTCCTGCTCCCCAGGGCTTTGGTTTTTCACACTCTCATTTATATTTATAGTAGGACACGAGGAAAATCAATAAAAGCGACGCGAATTCAACCCCGGCTACGACGCCGATCCTGATCCAGCTGCCAGAGTGGGCACCTGGAAAGAGAAGATCCAGCTGAAACAACCCAAAATGAACCTGGCTCTTCCTGGCGTTGGGGCTGAGGGGATTTGGCCTCAAATCCCACCCTGATCCCTCATTCCAGGGGATCTCACTCCAAGCCAGGGCAGAAGCGGCGCTGGACGAGGACGAGCGGCTTGGTGGAGGCAGCAGCAGGAGAATCCCAGAATACTCAAATCACTTGGGGACACTTGGGGACAATTGGGGACACTCAGGGACTGGACATGGACAGGGGTGGCAGCTTACCTGTGCTGGGAGTGGTGATTGCTGGTGAGGAGAGAGAAAGGGACACGGGTCAGAGCTTCCCTCTGCATCTGAGCCACCGCTCCAGGGAGAGCCAGAGCCTTCCCATCTTTCTCAGGGCATTGGGATCAGCCCATCCCCACCTTTCCCTTCACCTTTCCATGGCCCTCACAGGAGGCAGGATCAGCCCATCCCAACCCCAACCTTCCCATCCCATCCTATCCCATCCCACCCCATCCCATCCCATCCCATCCCATCCCATCCCATCCCATCCCATCCCATCCATCCCATCCCATCCCATCCCATCCCAAACCCAACATTCCCATGTTTCTCAGGGGATTGGGATGAGCCCATCCCAACCCCAAATCCCAGCTTTTCCTGCTCTCAGGGGATTGGGATGAGCCCATCCCAACCCCAAATCCCAATGTTCCCATGGCTCTCAGGGATCGGCATCAGCCCATCCCAACCCCAACCCTCCCGTGTTCCTCAGGGGATCAGGATCAGCCCATCCCAACCCCAAATCCCAGCTTTTCCTGCTCTCAGGGGATTGGGATCAGCCCATTCCAACCCCAACATTCCCATTCCCATCCTATCCCAGCCCCAACCCTCCCATGTTTCTCAGGGGATCGGGATCAGCCCATCCCAACCCCAAATCCCAGCTTTTCCTGCTCCCAGGCTATCAGGATCAGCCCATCCCAACCCCAAATCCCAGCTTTTCCTGCTCCCAGGCTATCAGGATCAGCCCATCCCAACCCCAAATCCCAGCTTTTCCTGCTCTCAGGGATCAGGATCAGCCCACCCCACCTTTCCCCAACCTGTCCCCGGCTCTCACCCGCGCAGAGCTCCCCGAGGTTGGTGACGGTGACGTTCCTGCTGCTGACGGCGTTCCGTGCCGTGCACGTCACCGGCTCCAGCCCATCCTGGGATGTTTCATTCACCTGCAGCACCATGGAGCTCCCATCCCACGTCTGATTTCCCACCCTCCAGGTGTAGAAAACATTCCCAAAGCCGGTGCCGGGCGTGGAGCAGCGCAGGGAGGAGCTGCAGCTTCCACCCGAGCAGTTCTGGGCCTCGCAGGTCACCGTGGGCTCTGCCAGCTTCCCTAGGGGAACAGGGATGTCACAAACCTCTCTTTTAGGGTGAAGACCCCCAAAACAGCACTAAAAGCACCCCCAAAACAGCACTGAAAGCACCTACTGAACACCTGCAGGGTGAAGGTGGATCTTTTATCCCCAATGGCCACAGAGTAGGTCCCGGCATCCTCCATCCTCAGCTGGGGGATGCTGAGCGCGTGGCCGTCCTCGCAGACGGCGAAACGGGCTTTGAATTTGTCCTCGAAAAATATGAGTCGAGGAGGGCTCTTGAACACCACAGTCACTATGGGATCGCCCCCAAAACTCCAGAGGGCCACGTTCCTGTCGGGGTTGTGGCTGCGGAAGGTCACAGAGCCGCCCACGGCCCCGATCACCTCCCTGGTGTCGCTGGCGCTCGCTGGGGAGAGAAGGTGGGGAGAGAACTTGGGATGAGGGTGGGATGAAGGTAGGATGAAGGTGGGGTGAAGGTGGGGTGAGGAAGTGCTGAGTTTGGGCTGGAGGTGGGATGGAGTTGGGTGGAAGGCAGGCTGAAGATGGGATCAAGGTGGGACTGAGGTGGGATGAAGTGGTGGGATCCAGGTGGGACCTCACCATTCCAAGTGGGTTCCCATCGTTCCAGTTGGGTTCTCACCATTCCAGATGGTGAGATCTCACCACTCCAGGTGGGATCTCACCATTCCAGGTGGGCTCTCACCATTCCAGGTGGACTCCCACCATTCCAGCAATGAGAACCCTCCCACCCTCCTTTGGATGCAGCCCAGGACAAGGTCCAGGATCCCTCTGGACCCATCCCTTCCCTCCAGTGACCACACCATGCCCTTGGCTCACCAATTTAAGGAGAAAGGAGCTGTTTTTGTTATTTTCACAACTTCCCATTCCCAATTAACCGTGTCACACAATTTATACCAGGAATGGAGTTCTCTATCCCCGTTTTCCCAATGGGGAACTGATCCTGGCTCCATTTCCAGATTGGGCTTGGGATTTCTGGCTCCCACAGCCTCAGCCACCGCTGGGACACAGGCAATGGAGAATGTGGCTGGAAAAAGCTGCAGGAGAAGACAAACTCGTAGGAAATTTGCTGAATACTGCAGCCACCAGGTGGTTCATGTGATAAACCCCACTCAGAAGACGTGGGGGAGGGCTGGGGCTGAACCTTGCCCAGTTTCCCTCTTTTCAGCCAGAAAACACCCCAAGATGAGACCTCCAAAAACCAGGAGGCAACGTGGAGAGGAGCAGGAGCTGAAGGCAGAGCAGGATGTGTGGAGAACATCTGGAGCAGAGGCTGGGCCAGAGGTGGACACCAGAGATGGACACAGAGATGGACACAGAGATGGACGCCAGCCCTCCAGCAGGTTTCCATGCCAGCCCTGGATCCCAACACTGGGCACAAATCCACCCCGTGGAGCTGCTCTGGTGCTCCCACACAGCCCTCAACCCCAAAACCCCAAAACCACCCCAAACTCTCCTTCCCAGGGGACAAGGAGCACCCGGCACTCACTGGTTTGGAGGACGAACACGAGGATGGTGAGATGAAGGATCCAAAACACGTCCATGGATGCCCAGAAACAGAGAGGATTTGGGGTGCCAGCACCCAAAAATGAGCACCACAAAGAGGAAGAAGAAAAGTGCCCGGGTGGTTTTTCAGTGCCTGGGTGGAGGGCAGGGCCTTGGATGTGGTTTGTGACAAAAAGGTGACGCATCGAGGAAAGGCGATTCTCGCTTCGATGAAAATTTGAGGTGTTTAAAAGAAACCAAAGCCACTCCACTGCCCAGCAGGATGAGGGTGGCCGCTGGGACCGAGAGTGTCACCGTGGCCGTGTGTGACAAAATGGCTCAGGTGCTGGAGAGCGTTGTCCCAGAGAATGTCATGGTGCCCATGGAATTGGTGCCCATGGAATTGATGCCCATGGAATTGGGTCTCCAGGGCATCCCTGAGGAGCGAGGCTGAGCCCAAATCACGGAATGGTTTGGGTGGGAAGGGGCCTTAAAGCTCATCCTGTGGGCAGGGACAGCTCCCACCAGCCCAGGCTGCGCCAAGCAATGTCCTGCCTGGCCTTGGAAACTTCCAGAGATGGAAATCCACGGGATAACCTGAGCCAGGGAAGGATCGATCCCTAAAATCCCATCTAAAATCCCTAAAATTCCATTCCATGGAGTCCTGGAATGGTTTGGGATGGAAAGGAACCTGAAATCCCCAAAAATCCCCAAAAATGGGGCAGGGTCCTTCCCCTATCCCAGGTGGTTCCAGCCTGGCTTTGGAAACTTCCAGGGATGGGAAATCCATGGAATAACCTGGGCCAGGGAAGGATTGATCCCTAAAATCCCTTCTAAACCAGCCCATGGAATCCTGGAATGGTTTGGGATGGAAAAGAACCTGAAATCCCAAAAAATCCCACCCTGGTTCCATGGGCAGGGTCCTTCCCCTATCCCAGTGGTTCCAGCCTGGCCTTGGAAACTTCCAGAGATGGGAAATCCATGGAAAAACCTGGACCAGGGAAGGATTGATCCTTAAAATCCCATCTAAACAAGCCCATGGTTTTGGGGTGCCTGTGCAAGAGCTGGATATTCGTGAATATTTGGACATTTGCTAATATTTGTAAATATTTGATTTTTTGGGCTCTTTGTCCCAGCTGCCACACTCGTGGCTCAGGATATCAATATCCTGCGCAGGATATTTCAAAATTCCATAATTTTTGCATCCCTAATTGTGCAAAAATTGCACAATTTTTGCACCCCTGACAGCCACAGGTGACAGCACAAGGAGCTCTGTCCTTACTTTGGGGACACCTGGGATGGGGAGGGGACACGGCTTCAGATCACCCTGAGCCTTTTGTCACCTGATTTTGGGGCTGATTTCCATCACTTTGCCCCCTGATTTTGGGGCTGATTTCCATCACTTTTCCCCTTGATTTTGGGGCTGATTTCCATCACTTTGCCCCCCTGATTTTGGGGCTGATTTCCATCACTTTGCCCCCCTGATTTTGGGGCTGATTTCCATCACTTTGCCCCCTGATTTTGGGGCTGATTTCCATCACTTTGCCCCCCTGATTTTGGGGCTGATTTCCATCACTTTGCCCCCCTGATTTTGGGGCTGATTTCCATCACTTTGCCCCCCTGATTTTGGGGCTGATTTCCATCACTTTGCCCCCTGATTTTGGGGTGGATTTCCATCACTTTGCCCCCCTGATTTTGGGGCTGATTTCCATCACTTTCCCCCCTGATTTTGGGGCGGATTTCCATCACTTTGCCCCCCTGATTTTGGGGCTGATTTCCATCACTTTGCCCCCCTGATTTTGGGGCTGATTTCCATCACTTTGCCCCCTGATTTTGGGGCGGATTTTTGTCACCGCCGTCCTCAAATTCTGGGTCTGAATTTTGTCGCTTCACCACCAGGTTTGGAGGGTGAATTTGTCACCTCTGTCACCTGATTTGGGGTCGGTGTGCTGCAGGACAGGAAGCAAAGGGCAGGAAATGGCTCTGAGCTCTCTTTATTCGCCTTATTTGAGCTAAAAACCCACTGGGGGCTGGATGTGGCACCAGGAAAAAAAATCCCTAAAATCTCTTTTTAAGGGGACAGAAATATCTTGAATATTCATAGAAAATATCTTGAATATTCATAGAAAATATCTTGAATATTCATAGAAAATCTCCAATATCCATAAAAATCTCCTGTATAAGGGGAATCCCATTAATCCATAGAAATATCTACAATTGTAGTGGGTTTTTTTCATGACCAGGAAAAAACACCAATTCAGTGAAGAGCTTTGGGTTCATCAATCTGAGTTTTTGGCCAACACACCAATTTTGGGGTGGGTTTAGGGCTGGCCAAACCCAAGACACTCACTGTAATTATTTCCTGCTGAGATCTGGAATAGGAGGACGAAGGCTCAGAAAATTGAAAGGGGTGTAATACAAAATCTTGATTCACGGACTTAAAATAAGAGAAAAATCAGAATAAACCTTTGGAATGCAATGTTGTGGCAGTTTTGTGTTCCCTTTGGGATGCCTTTTGCAGCTGCAGGGTGCCTGGAGCTCTGGGATTTGTGGTTTTCAAGACTCTAACCCTAGGCAGTAAAATCAGCCAGGGTTAAAGCTGGTTTTGATGAAAAAGCAGTGGAAGAAGGCAGGAAGAAGGAAGAAGGCATCCTACTCCAGGCCACAGCTCCTGAACACCAATCCCCAACCCTTTTCCCTGTGAAACAAAATTTGTGTCCCCAGGTTCCTGGTTGCACCAGAATTTGATCCCTGAGCAGTTAGAATTGCTTCTGCCCACTGGTCACTGCCCTCCTTGCTCTCCTCACCTTGATGGTTTTGCTCGTTGCACTCCTGCTACAAAAATTTAGGAACAAATCCAGTAATTACAAAAGCAGCTTGCCATCTCCCTGAACACAGATGGGGACAGACAGGCACAGGGACACACAGGACACAGGGACAGACAAGGACAGGGACACACAGGACACAGGGACAGACAGGCACAGGGATGGACAGCGACACACAGGGCACAGGGACACAAGACATGGACACAGAGGATGCTGGACCCATGGGGACACACGCAAAAGGACATGGGGGACATGCAGAGGACACACGGGGGCAGACGGACACAGGGACAGACAGGGACACACAGGACACGACGACACACAGGACACAGGGATAGACAGGCATGGGGACACATAGGACATGGGGGACACGGGATATGGACACAAAGGATGCAGGATCCCTGGGGACACACACGGGACATGGACACAGAAGAGGACACATGGGGACACACACAGGGGCCTCATGGGGACAGGACACGCAGAACTGTTCTTGTGCTCCTCTCTGCCACGAGTGACCGAGGGTGGCGCTGTCCCCGCCATGTGACAGTGACAGTGCACGGTGACCTCACAGGTGTCACCCCGACACCCCCAGAGCCCCTCCGCAGGGACTTGGGGTCACGCAAGTGACGTCACCGCGCTGCACCGCCGCAAACAGCGCCCCCTTCCTGTTCCCAGGGAAACCGCACCCCCGTTTCCATGGCAACACGCACCCCGTTCCCATAGCAACAGCATCGCATCGCCATGGCAACTGTCCGCCGTTTCACGTCAGCAGCCCCCGGTCCCCACACCCTCAGCCCCCCAGTCCCATGGCAACACCACCCTTCTGTTCCCATGGCAACAGCCTCCTCCCCGTTCCCACGCCCACAGCCCCTCGCTACCATGGCAACGCCCCCACCTCGTTCCCATGCCTACACCCCCCATTCCCACGGTAACAGCCTCCCAAGCCCATGGCTCCCGTAGCCCCCGTTCCCATGGTAACAACCCCTCGGTTTCCACGGCAACGCCCCCTCCTTCCCATGACAACAGCCCCGTTCCCATGGCAACATCCCCATGCCCACGCCCACAGCGCATGCGCCGCGTTGTCCCCGCCTCTCCGCCTCTGACTGCATTTCCCATCATCCCCCGCGGCCCGCGGCGCGCTAACGGCGCTCGGCAGCTCCGCGGACTCCGTTTCCCATCGCTCCCCGCGGCGGGGACGGGAGGGGCGGGTCCCTACGGCGGCCGTCGCGGGCCCGGTCTCGTGACGCGCGCCGTGCGCGGACGCCAAGATGGCGGACGAGGAGGGCGAAGTGCGGCCGGGGGCGCGGAACGGGGCCGGGGAGGGACCCCCGGGCGGGCCCCGCGTCGTCCGCATCGTCAAGTCCGAGTCGGGTTACGGCTTTAACGTCCGCGGACAAGTGAGCGAAGGCGGGCAGCTGCGCAGCATCAACGGCGAGCTGTACGCGCCGCTGCAGCACGTCAGCGCCGTGCTGGGCGGAGGGGCCGCCGACCGCGCCGGGGTGCGCAAGGGGGACCGCATCCTGGAGGTGTGAGTACGGGGGGGCCGCCCACCCACAGCCCCCCGGCAGCCGGGCCCGGGAACGCGCCCCACACACAGGGGCAGTCCCGGGGGAGCGGGAACTGAGCGGGAATGGGGGTCCTGAGGGGGCTCTGGGGGGGCTGGGGGCGATGAGGGGGCTTTGGGGGCCATGAGGGGGCTCTGAGGGGCCCGGGCTGAGGGGACACCGAGCCCTTGGTGCGGTGTTGGGGTGCTGAGGGGCTCTGCGGGGCCTTGGGTGAGGGTGTCATGAGGGGGATTGAGACCCCCCGGCTCTAGGGGGTATTTGGGGGGTCGTGAGGGGGCTGAGGATCGTGTGCTGAGGAGGGACTGAGACCCCCAGCCCTTGCTGGGGGTTTGGGGGGAATCCTGAGGGGGCCGAGCGCCCTTTGGTGAGATTTGGGGGTTTTGGGGGCTCTGAGGGTCCCCCGGTGAGGGTGTGACTGGGGAGGAGGGGGAGCCCCCGAGCCTTGGTGGGGATTTGAGGGATCGTGAGGGTGTCATGGGGTGAGGTGAGACCCCCCCCCAGCCCTTGAGGGGATCTGAGGGGGCTGAGGGTCCCTCGGTGATGCTGTGGTGAGGAGGGGATGAGCCCTTGGTGCGGTCTGGGGGCGTTCTGTGAGAGTCCCTTGGTGAACATGTCATGAGGGGGGTGAGACCCTCACCCCTTTTTAGGAGTTTGGGGGATCCTGAGGGGGCTGAGGATCCCTTGATGAGGGTGTCATGGGGTGGGGTGAGACCCCCGGCCCTTGGAGGGGATCTGGGGGTCCTGAGGAGGCTCTGAGGGGGCTGAGGGTCTCTTGGTGAGGAGCCGATGAGCCCTTGGTGGGGTCTGGGGGCGTTCTGTGAGGGGGATGAGGGTCCCTTGGTGAAAATATCATGAGACCCTCACTCCTTTTTAGGAGTTTGAGGGGTCCTGAGGGGGCTGAGGATCCATTAGTGAGAGTGTCATGAGCCCTTTGTGGGAATTTGGGGGGTCCTGAGGGGGTTGAGGGTCCCTTGGTTGAGACCCCCAGCCCTTTGTGGGAATTTGGGGGCTGTTGGGGGTCCCTTGGTGAAGGTATCATGAGACCCTCACCCCTTTTTAGGAGTTTGGGGGGATCCTGCGGGCACTGAGAATCCCTTGCTGAGGTTATGATGAGCTTTGAGGGGGTTTTGGGGGTGTCCTGAGAGGGCTGAGGGTGAGAGGGAAGTTGAGCCCCCAACCCTTTGTGGGAATTTTGGGGGGATCCTGAGGGGGCTGAGGATCCCTTGGTGAGAATGTCATGAGGGGGATTGAGACCCCCAGCCCTTAAGGGGAATTTGGGGGGGGTCCTGAGGAGGAGGCTGAGCCCAAACTGAGCTCCCCAACCCTCATTGGGGGTTTTAGGGGGGCTCTTACAGGGGGAACATGGGGACGCTCCTGGGGAGGTCACGAGGGAATTTTTAGGGATAAAATCCTTGGATTTCAATGTGGAGACTCCTAGGAAGGGCAGAGGGAGCATTTTTAGGGCTAAACCCCTCAGATTTCAGTGTGAGGACCATCCTGGGGAGGGCAAAGCAGCATTTTTAGGGATAAACCCCCTTGGATTCCAACCTGCAGACACTTCCTTCCCATTCCTGCCTCTCATATTCTCCAGCTGCTGCTTTTTCAAACCCAAAATTGTAACTATAACCCAGAAAACACCTTCCCATGGGAATATTCCTGCTGTGTGGAAACTCATCTTCCTTTCCCCCTAAAAAAAAAAAAAGAAAAACCCTTAAACTTTGTTTTTGGGCTGAAATCCCTCAAACCCCAGCGTGGGGTTTGGTTTTCAGGGATCCCTCTGGATCCTCCCACTGCCACACTTCGCTCCGGGTCGGTTAAGTGCAATTACTGATTAATTCCAGGCATTTCCGAGCTGCAGGAATGTTTTGCTGCCAGCTCTGGAAGTCCAAGGGGTGTGAGGAGCTGCCCGTGGCTGGTGAATCCTGCAGAAATCCCAGCTGGGATTTGGCTCTGTCCCAGCTGACCCAAATTCCCGATTCTTTGATTTTTCCGTGCAGGAGAAGTACTGGGAGCAGGAGGAATTCTGTACCTGGATGTGCCAATTGGGGGAGCAGTGTCCTCAAACTGAGGGGGGAGGGTTTTGTGGGCACTGGGATGAAATTTTCCCTCAATTTTGAGCGTTTTGGGGAACATTTAAAAAGCTGAGTTTGGCATGAGAGACAGGTATGGAGCTTGGTGCTGGAATTATGGGGTTCAGTGGCCGGTCCCAGGTGAGGGCTGGGGGATGGTGTGTGAAATAATTAAGCCCTGGGGTTAATGATGGTTAATGAGGGTTTGCTTGTGGTCTCCCAGTCCTGGTTTTCCTATGGGAGGTGGAAGGATTGGGAATTTCCTCTTGGTTTATCCAATTATTTCCTGGGAGAAGTGGCTTTAATTTGTCCCTGTGTCCTGTAGGGCTGCCAGGTTGGCTCTTGCCCTATTCCATTATTTATGTATCCCAATATTCAATATTCCAGTATTGATGTATCCCAACATTTCAATATTCCAGTATTCCTGTATCCAAATATTTCAATATTCAAGTATTTATGTATCCCAATATTTCAATATTCCAGTATTCCTGTATCCAAATATTTCAATATTCCAGTATTGATGTATCCCAATATTTCAATATTCCAGTATTTATGGACCCCCATATTTCAATAATCCAGTGTTCCTGCATTCCAATATTTCAATTTCCCAACAGCCCTGTTTTCCAATATTTCAATATTCCAGTATTCCAATTTTCCAATAGCCTTGCATCCCAATATTTCAATATTCCAATATTTCAATATTCCTATATTTCAGTATTCCTGTGTTCCAATATTTCAATATTCCAATATTTTAATATTCCTATATTTCAGTTTTTTTAGTAATCCCACCTTCCAATATTTCAATATTCCAGTATTTTGACATTCCAATATTCCAATATTTTAATATTCCTATATTTCAGCGATTTTTAGTAATCCTGTCTTCCAATATTTCAATATTCCTATGTTTCAATATTCCAATATTTCAGTATTGCAATATCTCAGTATTCCAGCACTGGTAATTCCTATTTCCCTATATTCCAATACACCAATATTCCCATAACTCATGTCCCCATATTCCAATATCTCTATTTTTTAATATTCAATATTCCAGTATTCCGATTTTCCAATAGCCTTACATCCCAATATTTCAATATTCCTATATTTCAATATTCCAATATTTCACTATTTCAATATCCCAGTATTCCAACATTGGGAATTCCTATTTCCTTATATTCCAATATTTCATTATTCCTATATTTCAATATTTCAACATTTCAGTATTCCAATATTTCAGTATTGCAGTATCCCAGTATTCCAGCACTGGGAATTCCTATTTCCCTATATTCCAATATTTCATTATTCCTATATTTCAATATTTCAACATTTCAATATTCCAATATTTCAGTATTGCAATATCCCAGTATTCCAACATTGGGAATTCCTATTTCCTTATATTCCAATATTTCATTATTCCTATATTTCAATATTTCAACATTTCAATATTCCAATATTTCAGTATTGCAATATCCCAGTATTCCAACATTGGGAATTCCTATTTCCCTATATTCCAATACGCCAATATTCCCATAACTCAATGTCCCCATATTCCAATATTTCTATTTTTCAATATTCCAAGATTACCCAGTTCCCACATCCCAGCATTCCCATCTTTTGCTCCAGAAACCAAAAATTCCCGAGGCAACATTGAACCCCCCTCATTTTCCTCAGCTCTGTGAAAAATCCCAACTCCTGGAATTCCTGGAGGAGGAAACAATAAGCCAGGAGTCCCAGAATAGCTCTGATTTCCCTTCCTTTCACGGGAGCAGCGGGATCGGGGCGGGAAATCCGCTCTCCCGGCCACCCCGGTTCCTCCAGAGGGAACTCCCCAAAATCCAGGCCCTGGAGGAGCTGCCTGGCTGGGTTTGGGGTGTTCAGGGTGTTGATTCCGTGTGGGATTTCCTTCCCAGCAGAATTTTTGGGGAGGTTGTTCTGCTCCTGAGGGATTCCTGCTGGGATTTATGCGGGATATTTGGGATGTGGGCACTCACTTATGGCTCTGGCACTGCCCAGCTCATCCCTATCCTGGAAAACCCCAAAGATCACCCATCCAAGGGTGTTTTCCATGAAAAGCCCACCCTTCCCCATCCTTATCCAACACCAAGGGATGCTCCAGGTCCTTTTTCCATCCTTCCCTCCCAGATCCAGCATCCAGCTCCCGCCTGTGCCTTCCCAGGCTCTGGAACGCTCTGGAATCTGCAGGGACAGACAATGGGAGCTAATTGAGCTCTTGATTAACACCCAGAATGTCAATCATCACCAATCCACCAGGAAGAGAAGCTCCATGGCAACTCAATGGGAATTTGGGATATTTTTCCTTTTAGGAGTGGGGTGAATGTGGAGGGAGCCACGCACAAGCAGGTGGTGGATCTGATCCATGGGAACTCAATGGGAATTTGGGATATTTTTCTCTTTAGGAGCAGGGTGAACATGGAGGGAACCACGCAGAAGCAGGTGGTGGATCTGCTCCATGAACTTTGGGGTATTTTTCCCTTTAGGAACGGGGTGAATGTGGAAGGAACCACCCACAAGCAGGTGGTGGATCTGGTCCATGAACTTTGGGATGTTTTTCCCTTTAGGAACGGGGTGAACGTGGAGGGAGCCACGCACAAGCAGGTGGTGGATCTGCTCCGTGGGAATTCAATGGGAATTTGGGATTTGTTCCCTTTAGGAACGGGGTGAATATGGAAGGAACCACGCACAAGCAAGTGGTGGATCTGCTCCATGGGAACTCAATGAGAATTTGGGATATTTTTCCATGCAGGAATGGGGTGAACGTAGAGGGAGCCACACACAAGCAGGTGGTGGATCTCCTCCATTGGACTTTGGGATATTTTTCCCTTTAGGAACGGGGTGAATGTGGAAGGAACTACCCACAAGCAGGTGGTGGATCTGCTCCATGAACTTTGGGATGTTTTTCCATGCAGGAATGGGGTGAACGTGGAGGGAGCCACGCACAAGCAGGTGGTGGATCTGCTCCATGAACTTTGGGATGTTTTTCCCTTTAGGAACGGGGTGAATGTGGAAGGAACTACCCACAAGCAGGTGGTGGATCTGCTCCATGAACTTTGGGATGTTTTTCCCTTTAGGAACGGGGTGAACGTGGAGGGAGCCACGCACAAGCAGGTGGTGGATCTGATCCGCGCCGGCGAGAAGGAGCTGGTGCTCACGGTGCTGTCGGTGCCGCCGCACGAGGCCGAGAGCCTGGAGCCGCCCGAGGAGCCGCTGGGGCCGCCCTTCTACGACTACAGCGAGAAGCAGGCGGTGCCCATCTCCATCCCCACCTACAAACACGTGGAGCAGAGCGGGGAGAAGTTCGTGGTGAGGCTTTTTTTCCCCCCTGGGAACGGGGGGGAATCTGTGGGTTTGGGGTTTTGGTTGTTTGTGGGGTTATGGGGGTTGTTCGCACTCAGTAGCGGGGTTGAAATGTGGGATTGTTGAAATATGGGACTGTTGGAATGTAGGGATGTTGTGGTATTGGAATGTTGAGGATAGGAATACAGGGCTGTTGGAATATTGGAATTTAGGAATATTGAAACAGGATTGTTGAAATGTAATAATATTGAAATACGGGAATACAGGACTGTTATGGTATGGGAATGTTGGAATATTGAACATAGTAATACAAAGTTATTGGAATATATTGGAATACATTGGAATATATTGGAACACAGGAATGCTGAAATTTAGAAATGTTGGAATTTAGGGAAACAGGGCTGTTGGAATACAGGAATGCTGACATTTAGGAATGTTGGAATTTAGGAAAACAGGGCTGTTGGAATATTGGAAACATAGGAATATTGAAACATAGGATTGTTGAAATATAAGAATGTTGGAATATAGGATTGTTATGGTATAGGTATGTTGGAATATTGAACATAGTAATACAAGGCTGTTGGAATATTGGAATATATTGGAATATATTGGAATACAGGAATGCTGAAATTTAGGAATGTTGGAATATTGAAATTTAGGAATATTGAAACATGGGATTGTTGAAATATAAGAATGTTGGAATATAGGACTGTTATGATATAGGTATGTTGGAATATTGAACATAGTAATACAAGGCTGTTGGAATATTGGAATATATTGGAATGCTGAAATTTAGGAATGTTGGAATTTAGGAAAACAAAGCTGTTGGAATATTGAAATTTAGGAATATTGAAACAGGATTCTTGAAATATAAGAATATTGAAATATGGGAATACAGGACTGTTATGGTATGGGAATGTTGGAATATTGAACATAGGAATACAGGGCTGTTGGAATATTGGAATACATTGGAATATAGGAATGCTGAAATCCCAAAGTGAGATTTAGCCTAAAATCCCAAAATCTGGGACTTGGGATGCAACATGAGGAGTTTGGGATCTGTCAGTGTCCCATGGGAAGTATCCATGATCCCAAATCCCGACTTTTGGGGCTGTGGATGAAACATGGGGAGTTTGGGATCTCTCTCTATTCCATGGGAAGGAGCCAGGAACTTAAATCCCAAGATTTTGGGCTTTGGATGGAAAATGGGTGGTTTGGGACCTCTCAGTGTCTCATGAGAAGTATCTATGACCCTGAATCCCAAGATTTGGGATTTCTGAAGCCCTGGAATGCCGGGATCAGCAGGCACACCCCCAATCTCCAGCTCAGCACATTCCCCTCCTCTTTCCCCAAACCCTTCTCTCCAGCAGGGCACGGCTGAGCTGTGGGGAACATTGGGGGAACATTTGGGAATTGTGGGGGCTCTCTCCCTAGGTGTACAACGTTTACATGGCCGGGAGGCAGCTGTGCTCCAAGCGCTACCGGGAATTCGCCATCCTGCACCAGAACCTGAAGCGCGAATTCGCCAACTTCACCTTCCCACGCCTGCCCGGCAAGTGGCCGTTCTCGCTGTCCGAGCAGCAGCTGGACGCCCGCAGGAGGGGCCTGGAGGAGTACCTGGAGAAGGGTGAGCTGCTCCCAGAGTCCCTCCTGGACCCTAAATCCATCCTCGTCCCAATCCCGCACCCCAAAATCCCTCCTCGTCCCTAAATCTATCCTCAGCCCAATCCCGCACCCCAAAGTCTGTCCTCGTCCCTAAATCCATCCTCAGGCCAATCACACACCCCAGAATCCCTCCTTGTCCTTAAATCCCTCCTCGACCCTAAATCCATCCTCAGCCCAGAATCCCTCAGCTCAAAATCTCTCCTCATCACTAAATCCATCCTCGTCCCAATCCTGCACCCCAAAATCCCTCCTTGTCCCAAAATCCTTTCTCAGCCAAAAATCCCTCATCTCAAAATCCCTCCTCAGCCCTAAATCCGTCCTCTTGCCAATCCTGCACCCCAGAATCCCTCCTTGACCCTAAATCCATCCTGAGCCCAAAACCCCTCAGCTCAAAATTCATCCTCATGCCTAAATCCCTCAGCCCAATCCCGCACCCCAAAATCTCTCCTGGACCCTAAATCCATCCTCAGCCCAATCCTGCACCTCAAAATCTCTCCTCGACCCTAAATCCCTCCACAGCCCAATCCTGCACCCCAAAATCTCTCCTCGACCCTAAATCCATCCTCAGCCCAAAATCCCCCAGCTCAAAATCCCTCCTCGTCCCTAAATCCATTGTCAGACCAATCCTGCAACCCAGAATCCCTTCTCAGCCCAAAATCCACCCTCAGCCAAAAATCCCTCATCTCAAAATCCCTCCTCATCCCTAAATCCATCCTCAGCCCAATCCTGTACCCCAGAATTCATCCTCGACCCTAAATCCATCCTCAGCCCAATCCTGCACCCCAAAATCCTCTCTCATCCCAAAACCCCTCACCGGCATTCCCAGGAGGTGTTCCTGTTCCGTTTGTGGGTTTGCTCTGGGAGGTTTGGGGTGGTTGGGTTGGGATTTTGGGGTGGATCCACCTTGGAGAGGTTCTGGATCCATGAAGGGCACCAGGACATGGAGAACATGGGGTTAACAGTGACCCAGGGGACAGGAGTGACAGAGATGACCCTGGGGACACTCAGTCACCTCGGAGAGGTTCTGGATCCATGAGGGACACCAGGATATGGAGAACATGGAATTAACAGTGACACTGGAGGTGACCCAGGGGACAGGAGGTGATGCAGGTGACACTCAGGGCATTGCAGATGATGGCCTGATTCACCTTGGAGAAGGTCTGGATCCATGAGGGACACCAGGACATGGAGAACATGGAATTAACAGTGACACTGGAGGTGACCCAGGGGACAGGAGGTGACCCTGGGGACACTCAATCACCTTGGAGAGGTTCTGGATCCATGAGGGACATCAGGACATGGAGAACATGGAGTTAATGGTGACAGTGGGGACACTCAATCACCCTGGAGAGGGTTTGGATCCATGAGGGACACCAGGACATGGAGAACATGGGGTTAACGGTGACACTGGGGACAGGAGGTGACCCTGGGGACGCTCAATCACCCTGGAGAGGGTTTGGATCCATGAGGGACACCAGGACATGGAGAACATGGGGTTGATGGTGACCCTGGGGACAGGAGGTGACCCAGGTGCAGGAATTCCCTTCAGGATGAGTTGGGATGATGGGAAATGGTTGCTGGGCTGCCCCTGGAGGGGACATTCCCAGGTCCTGGTGACATTCCGTGTGACATTCCGTGTGTCCCACAGTGTGCTCCATCCGGGTCATCGGCGAGAGCGACATCATGCAGGAATTCCTGTCGGAGTCGGACGAGGTGGGTGGCGTCATCCCGTGGAATTCCATGGAAAAAACCCTTCCATGGAATCACCAAGGTGGGAAAACCCCTCCTGTCCAGCTGTCCCCAAGGCCACTCCTGATCCCTGTCCTCAAGTGCCACATCCGTGGGGTTTTGGGACAATTCCAACCATTTTTGGTGGGATTGAGGCTTGGTCCAACTGAATTCCGTAGGGAAAAAATCTTCCATGGAAAAGCCCTCAGAGCTCCTCATATCCAACTGTCCCCAAGGCCACCTCTGATCCCTGTCCCCAAGTGCCACATCCATGGGGTTTGGGGACAATTCCACCTGATTTTTATGGGATTGGTCCAGCAGAATTCCATGGAGAAAAACCCTTCCACGGAATCACCAAAGTTAGAAAACCCCTTGGATCTCCTCATGTCCCTCTGTCCCCAAGGCCACCTCTGATTCCTGTCCCCAGGTGACACATCCATGAGTTTTGGGGACAATTCCACCTGATTTTTATGGGATTGGTCCAAGAGAATTCCATGGAAAAACCCCAAAGACTTCCATGGAATGTCCAAAGCTGGAACAGCCCTCGGAGCTCCTCAGGTCCCACAGTCCCCAAGACCACCTCTGATTCCTGTCCCCAAGTGCCACATCCACAGATTTTGGGGACAATTCTGCCTGGTTTTTATGGGATTGAGGCACCCGAAGCTCCCAGAATTCCTCCAAACCCCACAATCCTTCAGAATCCTGGGAGTGAGCAGGAATTCCAGAGGGTGAATTGGTCCCAAAGCTGGAGCTCCCTGACCATCCCCTCAGGAGAAAAACCCAACCCCGTCCCTCCTCCCACACTGAATTCCCACTGGGGGATTTTTAGGGATCATAAATAACTGGGAAACCGGGAATTCCTGATTTTTGGGGGATTTTCCCTTCCCTTTTCCCCAGAATTACAACGGCGTCTCCGACGTGGAGCTGCGGGTGGCGCTCCCGGACGTCACCACGGTGACAGTGAGGGTGAAGAAGAACAGCACCACGGACCAGGTGTACCAGGTGAGCCCATTCCCACCTGGAATTGTCCTTCCCACTGGGAATTCCCATCCCCTCAAATCGAATTCCCCACCCTCACCTGGATTTTCCTCTTTTCCCACCTGGAATTTCCTTCCTGTCACTCAGTTTTCCTTTCTTACCTGGATTCTCCTCTTTTCCCACCTGGATTTTCCTTTTCTTCACCTGGATTTTCCTCTTTTCCCACCTGGAATTTCCTTCCCATCACTCAGTTTTCCTTTCCCATTCAGATTTTCTTCCCTTCCACCTGGATTTTCCCTTTTCCCGCTTGGATTTTCCTCTTTTCCCACCTGAATTTTCCTTTCCTCCACCTGGATTTCCCTCTCGTCCACCTGGGTTTTCCTTTCCTCCACCTGGATTTCCCCTTTTCCCACCTGGATTTCCCTTTCCTCCACCTGGATTTTCCTTTCCTCCACCTGGATTTTCTTCTTTTCCCACCTGGATTTTCTTCTTTTCCCACCTGGATTTCCCCCCATTTTTTGAGGGCTGGGATCCACTGGATCCATGGATTATGTGGAATAAAATAACACAGCGCAGACCCTTTGGAAAAAGGAATTGAAAATTCTGCTGGAAAAGAGTGGGAATTCCAGAATCCTGCAGATAAAAAGGATTTGTGTGTGTTCAGGACTCATCCCATGGAATTCCACACCGTGGAATGACCCCGGATGGAAATTCCCCACTCCTTTTCCATGGGGAATCCAAGCTGGAATTTTGGGGACCCCACAACTTTGACACCCCCAGGAATTGGGGAGCAAAAAGGGGAATGAAGAGCTGGCCTGGCTGTGCTGGCAGAATTCCAACGGGGTTTTCCGTGGTCAGGGAATTCCCGGCAATGCCCGGCTGGCGCTGATCCCGTTTTCCCGGCGTTTTCCAGGCGGTGGCTGCCAAGGTGGGCATGGACAGCGTCACCGCCAACTACTTCGCCCTCTTCGAGGTCATCAACCACTCCTTCGGTGAGCCCGGAATCCCGTGGGATTTGGGGGAAAAATAAAAAGCTGGGAAAAACAAAAAATGGAGGGATCTGCAGGTCTTCAGGGTGGGATTGTGGAATTTGTGGGGTTCCTGCCATGCCAGGCTGCTCCAAGCTGGTTTTGGGTGGGAATCTATGGAATAACCTGGGATAGGGAAGGATTTATCCCCAAAATCCCATTAAAGCAGGGAATCCTGCAATGGTTTGGGATCCTTAAAGATTCTTAAAGATCATCGGGATCTTGGGGCCTCCCACAGTCCCAGGTTGATCCAAGCTGGTTTTGGGTGGTTCCAGGGATGGGGAATCCATGGAATAACCTGGGATAGGGAAGGATTTATCCCTAAAATCCCATTAAAGCAGGGAATCCTGCAATGGTTTGGGATCCTTAAAGATCCTTAAAGATCATCGGGATCTTGGGGCCTCCCACAGTCCCAGGTTGATCCAAGCTGGAATTTGGCACTCCCAGGGATTGAAAATCATCCTGGCTGGAAAAGCTCCCTGAGATTGAGGCCAGTCCCACCAAATTCCATCCCCCGGGTGCCACTGCCAGGAATTTTTGGGATAATTCCCAGGAATGGTGGCTCCACCCTGCCCTGAGCATCCCCTTCCACCTTTTCATGGGGAAACATTCCCAAATATCCAACCTGGACCTCCCCTGGCACAATTTGAGGGAATGTTTCCCTGATTTCCCAGGATTTCTCAGTGCAGAAATTGGCTCTTAACGAGTTCCCCCGCAAGCTCTACATGCAGAACCACACCTGGGATTTTTGGGATATTCCTCCAGATTCCAGGGCTTTTGGGTTTTGTGGGGATTTGGGATCACTCTGGAAGGATTCGGGGTCGTTCTGGAATGATTTGAGGTCATTCTGAAGGGATTTGGGGTAATCCTGAAGAATTTGGGATCATTCTGGAAGGGTTTGGGATCACCCTGGAAGGATCTGGGGTCACTCCGGAAGGATCTGGGACCATTCTGGAGGATTTGAGATCTGGAAGGTTTGGGACCACTGTGGAAGGATTTGATGTAATTCTGGAAGGTTTTGAGATCATTCTGGAAGGTTTTGAGATCATTCTGGAAGGATTTGGGGTCATTCTGAAGGGATTTGGGGTAATCCTGAAGAATTTGGGATTATTCTGGAAGGGTTTGGGATCACCCTGTAAGGATCTGGGGTCATTCTGGAGGATTTGAGATCTGGAAGGTTTGGGACCACTCTGGAAGGATTTGATGTAATTCTGGAAGGTTTTGAGATCATTCTGGAAGGTTTTGGGGGTCATTCTGGACGATTTGGGGTCATTTTGAAGTATTTGGGACCATTTTGAAGGTGTTTTTTTGACGGTTTCCTGGTGGCGAACCCCATTTTAACGCCAATTCTTTTGGCTCTCCTGGAACCGCTGTCCTCCCCACGCCCTGACCCCGCCATTCCCCGGCCTGTGCGGGCTCTCGGGGCTGCGCCAGTGCGGAAGTTGGCTCCCAACGAGTTCCCCCACAAGCTCTACGTGCAGAACTACACCTCGGCCGTGCCGGGGACGTGCCTGACGCTGCGCAAGTGGCTCTTCACCACCGAGGAGGAGGCGCTGCTCAACGACAACGACCTGGCCGTCGCCTACTTCTTCCACCAGGTACGGAGCTCCCGCCTGGAATTCCTCTGGAATGTCCCTTTGAGTGCAGAAAATCCCTCACGGGGTCCTTGGGTCCCATAGTTGATCCCAAGGCGGGATGGGGTTTTGGTTGTTTTTATGGGATTGAATCCCAAGGTTCTTGGGCCACCCCAAGGTTCTCGAGCCACTCCAAGGTCCTGCAGGTGAGGAAGTCCCACCTGGAATTCCTCTGGAATGGTCCTTTGAGTGCAGAAAATCCCTCATGGGGTCATTGGATCCCATAGTTGATCCTAAGGTGGGATGGGGTTTTGGTTGTTTTTATGGGATTGAGATACCTCAAGGTTCTCGGGCCACCCCAAGGAATTCCCACCTGGAGTTCCTCTGGAACGGCTCCTCTGGGTGGGGAGAACAACTTCTGGGGGTGGTTGGGTCCCATGGTTGATCAATCCCAAGGTGGGATGGGGTTTTTGGTTGTATTTATGGGATTGAGATACCTCAGAGTTCTTGGGCCACCCCAAGGTTCTCGAGCCACTCCAAGGTCCTGCAGGTGAGGAATTCCCAGCAGGAATTCCTCTGGAATGCCCCTTTGGGTGGAGAAAATCCCTCATGGGGTCATTGGATCCCATAGTTGATCCTAAGGTGGGATGGGGTTTTGGTTGTTTTTATGGGATTGAGATACCTCAAAGTTCTTGGGCCACCCCAAGGTTCTCAAGCCACTCCAAGGTCCTACTGGTGAAGAATTCCTACCTGGAATTCCCACCTGGAATTCCTCTGGAATGCCCCTTTAGGTGGGGAGAGCACCTTATGGGGTCCTTGGGTTCCATAGTTGATCCCAAGACATGATGGGGTTTTGGTTGTTTTTATGGGATTGAACCCCAAGGTTCTTGGGCCACCCCAAGGTTCTTGAGCCACTCCAAGGTCCTGCAGGTGAGCAGTTCCCACCTGGAATTCCTCTGGAATGCTCCTTTGGTTGGGGAAAACTCGTGGAGTCCTTGGGTTCCATAGTTGATCCCAAGATGGGATGGGGTTTGGGTTGTTTTAATGGGATTGAGGCCCCCCAAAGTTCTCAGGCCACCCCAAGGTCCCACAGTTCCCTGAGGATGAAGCATGAGGTGGCTCCTCCTCCTCCCATCCCAAATCCTGGATTTTTCCCAGATTTTTCCCATGTTTTTCCCAGATTTTTCCCATGTTTTTCCCCATCCCCAGGCCGTTGATGATGTCAAGAAAGGCTACATCAAAGCCGAGGAGAAATCCTACCAGCTGCAGAAGCTCTGTGAGCAGAGGAAGATGGTCATGGTGAGTGAATTCCCTGGAATTCCTGCCCGTGTTTGTATCCCGGTGAATCCTGAATCCCAGTGAATCCTGAATCCCAGTGAATTCCTGGGATCCTGGAGAATCCCTGGAATGTTGGTGAATTCCCTGGGATCCTGGTGAATTCCTGGGATCCTGGTGAATTCCTGGGATCCTGGTGAATTCCTTGAGATCCTGGTGAATTCCCTGGGATCCTGGTGAATTCCCTGAGATCCCTGAGATCCTGGTGAATCCCAGAATCCTGGTGAATTCCCTGGCATCCTGGTGAATTCCTGGGATCCTGGTGAATTCCCTGAGATCCTGGTGAATTCCTTGAGATCCTGGTGAATTCCTTGGGATCCTGGTGAATTCCCTGAGATCCTGGTGAATTCCCTGAGATCCTGGTGAATTCCCTGAGATCCTGGTGAATCCCCTGAGATCCTGGTGAATTCCTTGAGATCCTGGTGAATTCCCTGGAATCCCAGTGAATTCCTTGAGATCTTGGTGAATTCCCTGAGATCCTGGTGAATTCCTGGGATCCTGGTGAATTCCCTGAGATCCTGGTGAATCCCCTGAGATCCTGGTGAATTCCTTGAGATCCTGGTGAATTCCCTGGAATCCCAGTGAATTCCTTGAGATCTTGGTGAATTCCCTGAGATCCTGGTGAATTCCTTGAGATCTTGGTGAATTCCCTGAGATCCTGGTGAATTCCTTGAGATCCTGGTGAATTCCCTGGAATCCTGGTGAATTCCCTGAGATCCTGGTGAATTCCTTGAGACCCTGGTGAATTCCTTGAGATCCTGGTGAATCCCTGGGACCCCAGTGCATTCCCTGGGGCCCTGGTGAACCCCTGGGGCTCCTGGTGAATTCCCTGAGATCCCGGTGACTTCCTGGCATCCTGGTGACTCCCTTGGCATCCTGGTGAATTCCCTGGCATCGCAGTGAACCCCTGGCATCCTGGTGGGTCCCTGTGCATTCCCTGGTGACCTTGCTGTCCCCACAGTACCTGAACATGCTGCGGACGTGCGAGGGCTACAACGAGATCACCTTCCCTCACTGCTCGTGCGACTCGCGGCGCAAGGGCCACGTCATCTCTGCCATCAGCATCCGCCACTTCAAGCTGCACGCCTGCACCGAGGAGGGCCAGCTCGAGGTATTGCTGCCAGCCCTGGCTCATCTCTGAGCCCCACAGCCCTGCCTGTGTGCCCTCCCGGGCCCCTGGGGTCACCCCGAATCCCTGGGCTTGTCTCTGAGCTCACACGTTGGGTTTTACACCATCACCCAAATCCTTGGGGTCGTTCCAACTCCCTGGGATTGTCCCCAAGCTCACACCCTGGGTTTTACACCATCACCCTGTTCCCGAATCCCTGGGGTCACCCCAAATCCCTGAGGTTGTCCCCGAGCTCCCTGGGATTGTCCCCGAGCTCACAGCCTTTGTTTTACACCATCACCCTGTTCCCGAATCCTTGGGGTTGTCCCTGAGCTCATGCCCTGGGTTTTACACCATCATCCTGCTCCCAGATCTGTGGGATTCTCCCCGAGCTCTCTGGGATTGTCCGTGAGCTCACAGCCTGGGTTTTACACCATCATCCTGCTCCCAAGCTCTCTGGGATTGTCCCCAAGCTCTCTGGGATTGTCCCCGAGCTCACAGCCTGGATTTTACACCATCATCCTGCTCCCAAATCTGTGGGATTCTCCCCGAGCTCTCTGGGATTGTCCCCAAGCTCACACCATGGGTTTTACACCATCACCCTGTTCCCAAATCCCTGAGGTTGTCCCTGAGCTCCCTGGGATTGTCCCTGAGCTCACAGCCTGGGTTTTACACCATCATCCTGCTCCCAAGCTCTCTGGGATTGTCCCCGAGCTCCCTGGGATTGTCCCCGAGCTCACAGCCTGGGTTTTACACCATCATCCTGTTTTCAAACCCCTGGGATTGTCCCTGAGCTCACACCTTGGTTTTACACCATTACTGTGTTCCCAAATCCCTGGGATTGTCATCCCTGCTCCCTGGGGTTGTCCCTGAGCTCACAGCCTGGGTTTTACACCATCATCCTGCTCCCAAGCTCTCTGGGATTGTCCCCAAGCTCACACCATGGGTTTTACACCATCACCATGTTCCCAAATCCCTGAGATTGTCACCCCAGCTCTCTGGGATTGTCCCCGAGCTCACAGCCTGGGTTTTACACCATCACCCTGCTCCCAAATCCCTGGGATCATCCAGTTCCCTGAGGTTTGTCCTGGGATTGTCCCCGAGTTCACACCCTGGGTTTTACACCATCACCCAAATCCCTGGGGTCACCCCAAATCCTTGGGGTTGTCCCTGAGCTCACAGCCTGGGTTTTACACCATCACCATGTTCCCAAATCCCTGCCATCATCCCCAGCCCCACACCTTGATTTGTGCCATCACTGTGTTCCCAAATCCCTGGGATCATCCCTGACCTCAGAACTTGGATTTGCACCTGCCCCTTGTCCCCAAATCCCTGGGGATCATCCCCAGCCCAACACCTTTGGATTTGCACCTGGACTCTGTTCCTAAATCCCTGGGGATCATCTTGATATCCCTGGGATCATCCCTGGTCTCCCACCTTGATTTGCACCTGGACTGTGTTCCTGAATCCCTGGAGATCATCCCCAGCCCAACACCTTTGGATTTGCACCTGGACTGTGTTCCTGAATCCCTCGAGGTTGTGCTGGAATCATCCCTGACACCCCTGGGATTACCCTTGACTTCAAAACTTGGTTTGCACCTGGACTGTGTTCCCAAATTCCTGGGGATCATTCTGATATCCCTGGGATCATCACTGACCTCTCTCACCTTGGTTTGCACCTGGACTGTGTTCCCAAATCCCCGGGGATCATCCCAATTCCCTGGAATTTACCCTGGGATCATCACTGACCCCGCACCTTGGGATTTACAAATCCCTGGGATCTCCCTGAGCTCCTGGCTGGGATTTGGGAACCGGGATAACTCCGGGAACCCTCCCTGTGCCAAACCCGAGACAAATCCCCCTTTCCCCTCACCCCCTGACCCACCCTGGCCCCGGGGGCTCCCCTGCCTGGGGTCCTGGCTCAGCTGCCTGGCTTTGGGGGTTCACAGAACCAGGTGATCGCCTTCGAGTGGGAGGAGATGCAGCGCTGGGACACGGACGAGGAGGGCATGGCCTTCTGCTTCGAGTACGCGCGCGCCGAGAAGAAACCGCGCTGGGTCAAGATCTTCACCCCCTACGTGAGTGTCCCATCCCTCAAATCCTGCCTGGAATTGCCTCAGATCCTGCCCAGAATTCCCTCAAATCCCAACCAGAATTCCCCTCAAGCCCTGCCTAAAATTTCCTCAGATCCTGCCTGGAATTCCCTCAAAACCTGCCTAAAAATTCCTCAAATCCTGCCTGGAATTGCCTCAGATCCTGCCTGGAATTCCCTCAAACCCTGCCTAAAATTTCCTCAAATACTGCCTGGGATTCCCTCAAACCCAACCCAGAATTTCCTCAAATCCTGCCCAGAATTCCCTCAAATCCCAACCAAAATTCCCTCAAACCCTGCCTAAAATTTCCTCAGATCCTGCCTGGAATTCCCTCAAACTCAACCCAGAATTTCCTCAAATCCCGGCCAGAATTCCCTCAAATCCCACCCCCAGTTCCCTCAAATCCTGCCTGGAATTGCCTCAAACTCTGCCTGGAATTCCCTTGGGAATGGGATGTGTGAGTGTCCCAATCCTGCCCAGAATTCCCTCAAATCCCAACCAGAATTCCCCTCAAGCCCTGCCTAAAATTTCCTCAAATACTGCCTGGGATTCCCTCAAACCCAACCCAGAATTTCCTCAAATCCTGCCCAGAATTCCCTCAAATCCCAACCAAAATTCCCTCAAACCCTGCCTAAAATTTCCTCAGATCCTGCCTGGAATTCCCTCAAACTCAACCCAGAATTTCCTCAAATCCCGGCCAGAATTCCCTCACATCCCACCCCCAGTTCCCTCAAATCCTGCCTGGAATTGCCTCAAACTCTGCCTGGAATTCCCTTGGGAATGGGATGTGTGAGTGTCCCAATCCTGCCCAGAATTCCCTCAAATCCCAACCAGAATTCCCTCAAACCCTGCCTAAAATTTCCTCAAATCCTGCCTGGAATTCCCTCAAACCCAGCCCAGAATTTCCTCAAATCTCGTCCAGAATTGCCTCAAACTCTGCCTGGAATTCCCTTGGGAATGGGATGTGTGAGTGTCCCAATCCTGCCCAGAATTCCCTCAAATCCCACGTGGAATTCCCTTGGGAATGGGATGTGTGAGTATCCCCAATCCCACCTAGAATTGAATTCCCTCAAATCCCACCTAGAATTCCCCTTGGGAATGGGATGTGTGAGTGTCCCAATCCCACCCAGAATTCTCTCAAATCCCACCTGCAATTCCTCAGGACCCCTCTGGATCTGCTGGACCCAGGAGCTGCTGGCTCCTCTTTGGAATTCCTGGTTCCTCTTTGAAATTCCTCTGGTACCTCCTGGTACCTCCTGGTTCCTTCCTGGAGCTGATGGATCCAGAAATTCCAGGCAAGAACCAGGAGCTCCTGGCTTTTCCCTGGAATTCCTGGCTCCAGTCTGGAGCTGCTGGATCCTCCCTGGAGCTGCTGGATCCAGAACCTCCGAGCAGGAACCAGGAGCTCCTGGCTCCAGTCTGGACCCCCCAATTCCTCCTTGGATCTCCTGGTTTTTCCCTGGATTTTCCCTGATTCCCGTTTTTCCCCCCACAGTTCAATTACATGCACGAGTGCTTCGAGCGAGTGTTCTGCGAGCTCAAGTGGAGGAAGGAGGTGAGGATTCCAAACTTTTCCCTTTCCCAGGTGGATTTCAGTGGGAAATGCTTCTCCTGGTCCATAATTCCCTCAGGGAATGACTGGATAATCCCAGGGGAGGAGCTCTGGGAGTGGGGATGGTTCCTTGGAGCAGCTGGAAAAAGGAGCTGCAGGTGTTGGGAAAAGGCTCCTGGAGCTGGGGGTGACCTGGGATAAATCTGGGAAAAACCTTGGATAAATTCTGATTTATCCAGAATTACCTGGATGAATCTGGGAAAAGGAGGTGGGAATGACCTGGGATAAATCTGGGAAAAACCTTGGATAAATTCTAATTTATCCAGAATTACCTGGATAAATCTGGGAAAAGGAGATGGGAATGACCTGGGATAAATCTGGGAAAAACCTTGGATAAATTCTAATTTATCCAGAATTACCTGGATAAATCTGGGAAAAGGGGGAAAAGGAGGTGGGAATGACCTGGGATAAATCTGGGAAAAACCTTGGATAAATTCTAATTTATCCAGAATTACCTGGGATAAATCTGGGAAAAGAAGGTGAGAATGGCCAGGATAAATCTGGGAGAAGTCTTTCTTCTCCATCCCATTTCCCTCCTCCTCCCTCTTTAAATAGAACTTTAAATTGGAATTAGAATTGGGATTGGAATTGAGATAAAGATTGGGATTGGAATTGGAATTGGGATTGGGATTGGAAATTAAATTGGCATTGGAATTGAGATAAGAATTGGGATTGGGATTGGAATTGGAATTTAAATTGCTACTGGGATTGGCTTTGGAATTTAAATTGGGATTGGAATTGAGATAATAATTGGGATTGGAATTGGAATTTGAATTGGGATTGGAACTGGAATTTAAATTGGAATTGGAATTGGGATTGAAATTGCAATTGGAGTTGGGATTGGAATTGAAATTTAAATTGCTACTGGGATTGGGATTGGAATTTAAATTGGGATTGGAATTGGGATTAGAATTGGAATTGGAGTTGCAGTTTGAGTTGGGATTGGAATTTAAATTGGATTTGGAATTGGCATTGGAATAGAAATTTGAATTGGGATTGGCATTGGGATTGCAATTGGAATTGGAGTTGGGACTGTAATTGGAATTGGAATTGAAATTTAATTTGGGGTTGGGGTTGTGGCTGGGACACTCCCAGTGAGCTGCAGCCCTGCCTGGGACCTGAGCCCTTCCCAGCCTCTCCTCAATCCCATTTCCCAGATTTTCCCACCCTCACCTTGTCCCCTTTCCCTTCTTTTCCAGAACCTTTTCCAGCTGGTCAGGTCACAGCAAAGGGACGCGGCCACTTAACCCCGGCAGCTTTTCCAGAACCCCCAAAATTCCCTTATTGTATTAAAGCCCCCCCCAAAACTAAATCTCATTAATTCCAAATCCATTCGTGCCCGTCATCTCTGTGGAATTCCAGAGGGAAAAAAAAAAAAAACCACAAAAAAAATTGGGAAAAGCCACCTGAGGGGGCTCCACTTTCCCACTCAGATCCAGCTCCAGGCTGGGAATTTTGGGATTTTTCTTTTTTTCTTTTTTTTTTTTTAAACTGGAATTAAGAATTTGTTGTTTCTGCTGGGTCAGACGTGGAAAAATAGGGGAAAAAAAAAAGCAGGAAAAAGCCCTGGAATGTTCTATTCCTGTTTTAGCATCCAGGGGAATAATTCCTTTAGAATAATTCCTTTAAAATCCCACAGGGTGGCAGCAGCTCTTATTTAAAGGGATTTTCTGCCTCTTTCTCCTCCCAATCCAGTTTTTAATCACTACAGATTAAAAAAAAAAAAAAAAAAAAAACAAACCAGGAAAAACATCCAAAAGGAGTAAAATTCCAAGGAAATTCCAGTCCTGGCACAAGGATCCCGCTCATGGATTTGTTTTCCTGCTTTTTGGGGTGTTTTCCCAGGGATTTGGGGGTGCCTGGTTCTTTGGGATGGGATCTGGGACATTCCAGGATCCAAGGAGGAAAAATAACCTGGAAAAGCCAATTTTCCTTATTTTTGATGGGATTTTTCCCTGCTTCCAGTGGCTGGGCAGCTCCCAGGAGGGAAAAATAACCTCAAAAAGCCATTTTTTCCCCTGTTTTTGAGCACTTTTTATCCATGACTTGGGTGTCCAAGCAGGAAAAATAACTTGGAAAAAAACCATTTTTCACTCATTTTGAGCTGGATTTTTTTTCCATAGTTCTGGAGGAAAAGGTGGAAAATTCATTTTCCCTGGTTTTGAACAGGATTTTTTCCACAGATCTAGTGGCTGGGATGTTCCAGGAGGGAAAAAATGAGCTGGAAAAGCATTTTTTTCCTTTTTTTCCATGTCTTGAGTGAATGAGCAGCAGCCAGAGGGAAAAACCCTCTGGAAAAGATAATTTCCTAAATTTGGAGTGGGATTTTCCCATCTTTTGAGAGGAAAAATAAGGTGGAAAAGCCACTTTCCCTTGGATTTGAGCAGGTTTTATCCACAGGGAAAAATCACCTGGAAAAGCCATTTTTCCTGGATTTGAGTGCAATTTTTCCATGTTTTGGGAGGAAAAATCAGGTGGAAAATTCATTTTTCCTTGGTTTTTGAGCGGGATTTTTCCGTGGATCCGGCAGCTGAGGAATTCCTAGAAGGAAAAATTATGGAAAAGCTGTTTTTTCCTTGTTTTTGAGTGAGTTTTTCCATGTTTTGGGAGGGAAAAAAATCACCTGGAGAAGCTGATTTTGCCTGGTTTTGGGCTGGCCTGGAGCTGGTCCCACCAAGGTTTGGGGTGAATTTGGGAATATTTGGAACCAAACCCAGCAGGATTGCTCCAAATTGGGATTTTCCCCAAAATTCCCTTTTTGGCAAGGGGTTTTCCCCACTCCTCCCCCTGGAGCCAGGATGGGGGAAAATATTTTTTCTTTTTTGAGGGGGGAAAATCCCAAATCCTCGGCTCTGGAGCAGCCGAGAGCCGGGAATTAATTCCATTAATTGGATCCCTGTAATTAATTGGATTTCCGTTGTCCTCGGGAGCCCCGAGCTGTGGAAAACCCAGGAATGGGGGAGGGAAACTGGGAGAGGTTTGGGATCCCCAAAATCCCCCCTAAAATCTCCTTCAGCACCCCCAGTTTGGGTAAAATCCCAGGAAAAAAATGAATTTTGATCCCAATTTTCCCTCTAGCCCCAAATTTTAACGGATCAAGGAGAATTCAACCGTCTTCCTGTGGATTTTTTTTAATCCAAAAAGCAAAAAAATAAACCCAAAAAAGGGGAGAAATCGGTCAAAAAAATACGAAATGAAAACCCTGCCCCTTTCTTGTCCCATTTTCCCTCTTCCAGCTGCTCCCATTCCTCGGGTTCCCAGTCGGGAAAAGCCCCTTTAGTGTAATTAATTGTAACATATTCTTTTAAATAAATTGATTTATTGAGGAAATTCCGGAGGGCCGTGGCCGTGCTCCTTCCCCTGGGGGTGCTCCCGTGTCCCCCCCAAAACCTGGGAGGTTTCAAACTTCTGCACTTTGGGAATTTAGTGGGGTTTTTAAGGTGGTTTTTTTTGTTTTGTTTTGTTTTGTTTTGTTTTTTATTTCGACAGAAAAATCAAAAAAAAAAAAAAAAAGAGAGAAAAAAAGTCAATTCTGAAAGGAACTGCAATAAATAGCAAATAAATAAAGCCTTGAGCCCAGGGGGCTTCACTGCCCCTCCCCCAACCCCCCCCCCCCCCACCCCCCAAAATCAACCCAGCAGGTCCCAAAGCCCCCCAAAATGGGGGGGACACGGAGGGGGCCCAACAGCCCCCGTTATGTACAGTGGGGATGGGGGTGAAGAGGGGGGGGCACTGTTTGGGGGGGCTGGGGGCACTGGGAGGGGGGTTTGGGGGTGCCCTGACCCAGTCTGGGGGGCCTGGGGGGACATTGGACCCAGTTTGGGGGGGCCTGACCCAGTTTGGGGGGCCTGGGGGGACATTGGACCCAGTTTGGGGGGCCTGGGGGGGCTCTGACCCTACTTGGGAGGGCTGGGGGGGGAATTGTCCCAGTTTGGGGGTGCTTGGGGCACTGGTTTGGGGACACCAGCCCAGTTTGGGGCACTGGTTTTTGGGGGGCACTGGTTTGGGGATGTTTGTTGGGGTTTGGGGGGTCCTGGGTGGCTCCGGGCTGGACACGGCCCCAGTTTGGCTGGTGGGGGCTGGCACCCCCCGGATTTGGGATCGTTTGGGATCATTTGGGGTTTGGGATTCGGGGCTGGAGCCGCGTGTCCGTGTCCGTGTCCGTGTCCGTGTCCGTGTCCCTGTCCGTGTCCGTGTCCCTGTCCGTGTCCGTGTCCCCCGGTGTCCCCTGGGTTTGGCTGGTTTGGAGTTCCCAGGAATTCTTGGGATCGGCCACTCCGTGTCCATCTGGCTCCTGGTGGGGACATCCCAAAAGTGGGGACATCCCAAAAGTGGGGACATCCCAAAAGTGGGGACATCACGGAATGGGGACGTCCTGGGGTCAGGGCATTCCAGGCCATCCTGGGATGGGATCATTCCAACGTTGGAGCATCTGATGGAACGTTCTGGTGTTGGAAAATTCTGGTCCTGGATCCCTCTGGGCATCCCAGTAATGGAGCATCCCCAGGGTGGAACATTCTGGATTGGAGCATCCTGGTGTGGGACCATCCCATGGTGGGATGTCCTGCTGTGGGACCATCCCATGGTGGGATCCTCTGCTGTGGGATCTCCTGTGTGGGATCTCCTGTGTGGAATTGTCCTGCTGTGGGATCATCCCACTGGGAGATGTCTCACTGTGGGATCTGCTGTAGGATCCTCTGCTGTGGGATCTCCTCTTTTGGGATCTCCTGTGGGATCATCCCACTGTGGGATCCTCTGCTGTGGGATCTCCTCTTTTGGGATCTTCTGTTGTGGGATCTCCCTGCTCTGGGATCTTCTGCTGTGGGATCATCCCGGTCTCAGAGCATCCCCGTGGTGGAACGTTCTGGTATCGGAGCGTCCTGGTCCCAGAGCGTCCCAGTGTCAGAACATCCCAGTGTGGAGCATCCCAGTGCTGGACCAGAGCGGGGCTGGTGCATCCCAGTATGGAACATCCCAGTATGGGAACATCCCAGTATGGAACATCCCAGTATGGAGCATCCCAGTGTGGAACATCCCAGTGTGGAACATCCCAGTATGGAACATCCCAGTGTGGAACATCCCAGTATGGAGCATCCCAGTGTGGAACAGCCCAGTATGGAGCATCCCAGTATGGAACATCCCAGTGTGGAACATCCCAGTGCTGATCCATCCCAGTGCCAGTCCATCCCAGTCCCAGTCCATCCCAGTAATGGAGCATCCCAGTACCAGTTTATCCCAGTCCCAGTCCATCCCAGTACCAGTTTATCCCATTCCTACTCTATCCCAATTCCAGTCCATCCCAGTACCAATCTATGCCACTCCCAGTCTATCCCATTATCAGCCCCTCCCAGTCCCAGTTTATCCCAGTTCCAGCCCCTCCCAGTCCCAGTTTATCCCAGTCCCATCCCAGTGCTGGCCCATCCCCAGGGGAAACTGAGGCAGGCTGTGGGCGGAGCGGGTGGCAGTGGCAGTGTTGGGGTCCCGCTGCGCCCCCGGGGCCGTGTCCCCCCCTTTGGGACCCCCAAAAACCCCCATGAACCCCCCCCTCAGAGACCCCCCCCATCCCAGTTTGGAGCTGCTTTTGGTCCTGTTTGGTGAGAAAAGCCCCAAGAAGGGTCCTGGGGGGGGGAAATGAGGGGGGGTCCTTTTGGGGTCCCCCAGGGTGGGCACGACCCCCCCAAAACCGGAGTGGGTGTGGCTGCTGTGGGGGGGGCACCGGCACCCTGTACTGGGATGGACTGGGCTGGACTGGGATGAACTGGGATGGACTGGGGGAGGTCGGGTGGGGCCTGGAGGGGGGGTCCATCCTTCCTGAGCGTGGGGGGGGTCTGGGGTCCCCCCCAGCAGGACCGAGCCCCCCCCCCCCCCCCTCCGGGGCACCGCTGGGTTTGGGGGGGCTGCTCTGCAATGGGGGGGCACCCAAAGGTGCTGCTCCGGAGCCTCCGGACCTGGGGAGGGAAAATTCGGGGATGGAGGGGTTAAACAGAGCTTGGGGGGGGCATTTCCTGTGCCCCCAAAACCCTGAGACCCCCCAGATCCCAACAGGGGACGTTCCAGCCCAGGGGGTTTTGGGGGGTTCCCAGCCTGGAGGGGTTGTGAGGAAGTTCTGGGGGGAGGTCCTGGGGGGGTCTCAAGGAGATCCCTGGGGTTCTTCCAGCCCTGGAGAGGTCCCAGGGGGTCCCAGCGGTGTCATGGGCATGTCCCAGGAGGGGTGGGGGTGTCCCAGGGGCTCCCAGGGTGTCCCCAATGGTCCCAGGGGTATCCCAGGGCATCTCAGGGGGTCCCAGGGGTGTCCCAGATGGTCCCAGGGGTGTCCCAGGGGTGTCCCAGGGGGTTTCTGATGGTCCTGAGGGTGTCCCAGGGGGTCCTGGGTTTGTCCCAGGGCATCTCAGGGGGTCCTAGGGGGTCCCAGATAATCCCAGGTGTGTCCTGGAGATGTCCCAGAGGGTCCTGAGGGTGTCCCAGGGTGTCCCCAATGGTCCCAGGGGTGTCCCAGGACATCTCAGGGGGTCCCAGGGGTGTCCCAGATGGTCCCAGGGTTGTCCTGGGTGTCCCGGGTGGTCCTGAGGGTCCCCCCAGGGGTGTCCTGGAGGTGTCCCAGGGGGTCCCAGGGGGTCTCAGATGGTCCCAGGGTGTCCCAGGGGGTCCTGGGTTTGTCCCAGGGCATCTCAGGGGGTCCCAGATAATCCCAGGTGTGTCCTGGAGATGTCCCAAGGTCCCCCAGGGGTGTCCTGGAGGTGTCCCAGGGGTCTCAGATGGTCCCAGGGTGTCCCAGGGGGTCCTGGGGATGTCCCACATGGTCCCAGGTGGTCCTGAGGGTGTCCCGGGGGTCCCGGGGGTCTCACCGGGCTCAGTAGGGCCGGTTGGCGTCTTTGGGCCTCTTGAGCTGCACCTTGAGCCGCTTCATCCCGATCTGGAAGCCGTTCATGGCCTGGATGGCGGCCTGGGCGCTCGCGGGGTTGTCAAAGCTCACGAAGCCTGCGGGGACATCGGGGGGGTGTGGGGACACGGGGACATCACGGGGATACGGGGACATGGAGGACATGAAGGACGTGGAGGATTTGGGGACACTGTCCCCGTGTCTCTGTATCCCAATGTCCCCAGTGCCCCATATCCCACATTGCCTGTCCCATATCCCAATGCTGCCATGTCCCCATTGTCCCAAATGTCCCCATTGTCCCCAATACGCCCAATGTCCCCAATGTCCCCATTGTCCCAAATTTCCCCATTGTCCCCATTATCACCATTGTCCCCAATGTTCCTATTGTCCCAAATGTCCCCATTGTCCCCATTATCACCATTGTCCCCAATGTTCCTATTGTCCCTGATGTCCCCACTGTCCCCATTGCCCCAGTTTCCCCATTATCACCAATGTCTCCCTTGTCCCTGATGTCCCTGATATCCTCCTTGTCCCCAATGTCCCCAATGTCCCCATTATCCCCAATGTCCCCATTGTCCCCAGTGTCCCCAATATGCCCAATGTCCCTGATGTCCCCGATGTCCCCAATGTCCCCATTGTCCCCAGTGTCCCCAATGTCCCCAATGTCCCCAGTGTCCCCAATGTCCCCAGTGTCCCCAGTGTCCCCGATGTCCCCGATGTCCCCAATGTCCCCATTGTCCCGTGTCCCTACCGAAGCACTTGCTCTGGTTGGTGGCCCTGTCCACGAAGACCTTGGCGGAGATGACGTTGCCGAAGGGGAGGAACATCTGCAGGATCTCGGTGTCGGCGAACTCCTGGGGCAGGTGGTAGATGAAGATGTTACAGCCCTCGGGGCCTGCGGAGGGAGCGGGGTCACACCTGGGACTGCGTCCCCAAAACCGACCGGACCCCACAACCGGGGCTGCCAAACCCAAACCGGACACGGGACCCCAAAACCCAGGCTCTCAACCCAAACCAGACACGAGGCTGCCAAACCCAACCGGACACGGGACCCCAAAACCCAGGCTCTCAACCCAAACCAGACCCGGGGCTGCCAAACCAAACCAAACGTGGGACCCCAAAACCCAGGCTCTCAACCCAAACCGGACACGGGACCCCAAAATTGGGGCTGCCAACCCAAAACTGACACAGGATCCCAAAAAACCCGGGCTTTCAACCCAAAATGGACACAGATCCCGAAACTGGGGCTGCCAAACCAAACCAGACATGGGACCCCAAAACTGGGGGTCTTGACCCAAAACTGACACTGACCCCAAAACTGGGGGTCTTGACCCAAAACTGACACTGACCCCAAAACTGGGGCTGCCAACCCAAAATGGACACAGCACCCCAAAACCGGGGCTGCCAAACCCAACCCAACATGGGACTCCAAAAAACCAGGGCTCTCAACCCAAAATGGACACAGCACCCCAAAACCAGGGCTCTTAACCCAAACCCAAGACCTCAAAACCGGGCCTGCCAACCCAAAACTGACCAGACCCCAAAGCTGGGGGTCTTAACCCAAAACTGACACGGACCCCAAAACTAGAGCTGCCAACCCGAAAAGGACACAGTACCCCAAAAAAGGGGCTTTCAACCCAAAACCAGCACAGACCCCAAAACCCAGGGCTCTCGACCCAGACCAGACATGGACCCCAAAACCAGGGCTCTCAACCCAAACCTGCCTCCAGCTTTGGGTTCACAGCTCTGATTTTGGGGTCCCAAATCTCAGTTTTGGGGCCCTGGGGTAGGTTTGGGTGTCCCAGGACATTTTGAGCATCCTGAGGAGTTTTGGGAGGGGTTGTCTCAGGGATATTGGGGGTTCTGGGGGGTGTCAGGTGTCTCAGGGAGTTTTGGGGGGTCCCGGGGGGGTCTCAGGGGCCCGGGGAGTTTTGGGGGGTCCCGGGGGGGTCTCAGGGGCCCGGGGAGTTTTGGGGGGTCCCGGGGGGGTCTCACCTTCACGCTGCTGCTGCTGCGGGGGGGGCGGGGGGGCGAGCAGGGGTCCCGGGGGGGCGAAGGCCGGGCTCACCAGCCCGTAGGCGGCCGGGTACGCGGCTGGGGGCACGGGGGGCACGGGGGGCACGGGGTCACCGGGGACATTGGTGCCACCGGTGCCACCCCAGTGCCCGCCCAGTGCCATACAACACCCTCCCAAAGCCACCAGTGACACCAGTGCCATGCCAGTGCCATTCAACACCCTCCCAGTGCCCCCCAGTGCCCTACAACACACCCCCAGTCCCTCCCACTGCCCTCCCAGTTCCCCCCAGTCCCTCCCAGTTCCAACCAGTCCTATCAAGAGCTCCCCCACTGCCCTTCTCTTTTCCCCCAGTGCCCTCCCAGTCCCTCCCAGTGCCACACAACAACCCCCCAGTCCCTCCCAGTGCTCCCCAGTACCACACAACCCCCTCCCAGTGCCCTCCCAGTGACCCCCAGTTCCTCCCAGTGCCCCCAATGCCATGCAACAACCCCCCAGTCCTTCCCAGTGCCCCCTCAGTACCACAAACCCCCCTCCCATTACCCCCCAGTGCCTCCCAGTGCCACACAACAACCCCCCAGTCCTTCCCAGTGCCCCCCAGCACCACAGAACCCCCTCCCAGTGCCCTCCCAGTGCCTTCCCAGTGCCCCCCAGTACCACACACCCCCTCTCCCAGTGCCCCCCAGTCTCCCCCAGTGCCCCCCAGTACCCCCAGTGCCCCCAGTACGCACCAGTGTAGTGCTGCATGCCAGCGTACGCCTGCTGCAGGGGGTCCCCGGGGGCCGCGGGGCTCTGGGCTGGGGGCACAGGGGGGGTTAGGGGGGGGCCCGGCGGGGCTCGGGGGGCTGGGGAGGGGTCGGGGGGCACCTGGGAAGGGGGGGACCCCCCCGGCGTAGACGGCGTCGGGGGCGGGGGGTCCCGCGGGCTGCGCGGGCACGGGGCTGTAGCCATTGACGCTCAGCGGGGCCGCGATGGCCGGGACGGGGGTGGCCGCCATGGCCGGGGGGGTGCTGGTTCCTGGGGAGAAACGGTCAGAGCCGGGTCAGCACCGGGACAGCACCGGGGACAGCGCCGGGACAGCGCCGGGACAGCGCCGGGACAGAACCGGGACAGAGCCGGGACAGCACCGGGACAGAACCGGGACAGTGCCGGGACAGCACCGGGACAGAACCGGGACACCACGGGGACACCACGGGGACACCACGGGGACACTATGGGGAACACCACAGGGACACCAGGACTGTGACCCTGAAGGGTGGGGAACCCTCCATGCGGTGGAGGTAGAGTGTCCCCGTCCCATCCATGGTGTCCCCCCATATCTCACGTTCCATCCGTGGTGTCCCCGTCCCATCCATGGTGTCCCCCTGTATCCCATATCCCATCCATGGTGTTTCTATTCCTGATGTCCAACCCATGGTGTCCCCATCCCTGGTGTCCCCATTCCATCCATGGTGTCCCCCCATATCTCATGTCCCATCCATGGTGTCTCCATCCCACCCCCGCTGTCCCCATCCCATCCATGGTGTCCCCCCATATCCCATGTGCCATCCCAGGTGTCCCTCCCCATTGTCCCCATCCCTGCTGCCCCCCATCCCCATGTCCCCCCCGCTGTCCCCCTGTCCCCGTTACCTGAGGAGGGTGGCAGGGGGGTGGCGATGAGCCCGTTGGGGTTGACCGTGCCCATGTGCTGCATCTGGACGGCCATGGTGGCCATGGGGCTGAGGTAGGCCGAGTGCGCGGCCACCAGGGCCGCCTGCTGCTGCATCAGCTGTGGGGACACGCCTGGCACCGCGCGGCCACCGCGGCCACCGCCGCCCCGGGAGCCACCAGCACCCCGGGAACCCACCCTGGTGCCACCAACACCCTGGGAGCCCACCCTGGTGCCACCAACACCCCGGGAACCCACCCTGGTGCCACCAACAGCTGGGAGCCCACCCTGGTGCCACCAACACCCCGGGACATGGAACCAGCATCTCCCCATGGATGTCACCCCAATGTCCCATCCAGGACCAGCATCTCCCCATGGATGTTACCCCGATGCCACCAACACCCCGGGACGTGGGACCAGCATGTCCCCTTGGATGTCACCCCAGTGTCCCATCCAGGACCAGCGTGTCCCCATGGATGTCACCCCAGTGTCCCATCCAGGACCAGTGTGTCCCCTTGGATGTCACCCCAGTGTCCCATCCAGGACCAGCGTGTCCCCATGGATGTCACCCCAGTGTCCCATCCAGGACCAGTGTGTCCCCTTGGATGTCACCCCAGTGTCCCATCCAGGACCAGCGTGTCCCCATGGATGTCACCTCGGTGTCCATCCCCTCCCATCACCCCAACCACGTCAGGCTGGATTTTGAGGGGTCCTATCCCCTTCCCCTTGATCCCCCCAGTGTCCCCAGCGTCCTCAATCCCCCCAACATCCCCAGTCCCTCCCAGTGTCCCCAGTGTCCCCAATGTTCCCAGTGTCTCCATTGTCCCCATTGTCCCCATTGTCCCCAGTGTCCCCAATGTCCCCAGTCCCCGTACCGCCTGCGTGTAGGCGTCGAACTGGAGGGCGATGGGGCTGAACATGCCCAGCTGGCTGGTGACCCCAATGTCCCCAATGTCCCCAATGTCCCCAGTGTCCCCATTGTCCCCAGTGTCCCCAGTCCCCGTACCGCCTGCGTGTAGGCGCTGTAGGCGCCGAACTGGAGGGCGATGGGGCTGAACATGCCCAGCTGGCTGGCCACCTGCTGCATGCGCCGCAGCCCCCGCTCCTTCTCCGTGTCCGCAAACTTCACCACCAGGCTGGACGAGGCGCCCTGCGGGGACACGGCGGCCACTCGTGGTCAGTTGTGGTCAGTTGTGGTCACTTGTGGTCACTCGTGGTCAATCAAGGTCAGTTGGGGCCATTCGGGATCACACAGAGTGGGGCAGTGGTGGAGCGGTGATGGGGGTGATGGTTGGGTTGTAGTGGGGTGAGGATGATGGTGGAGGTGATGAAGAGGATGAGGATGGGGTTGACGATGGGGACACTGGTGAGGATGATGGTGGGATGATGATGGGGACAGTGGTGAGGATGATGGTGGGATGATGATGAGGACAGTGATGAGGATGATGATGGGATGATGATGGGGACAGTGGTGAGGATGATGGTGGGATGATGGCAGAGAAGATGAAGGGGATGATGGAGATGAAGGGGAGGATGATGGGGACAGTCATGAGGATGGTGATGGGATGATGATGAGGACAGTGGTGAGGATGATGATGGGATGATGATGGGGACAGTGGTGAGGATGGTGAGGAGAATGATGAAGGGGTGACAAAGGACACGATGAGGATGATGAAGGACATGAGGATGAGGATGATGGGGGTGATGAAGGTGACAATGGGGATGACAACAATTATGAGGATGATGAAGGGGACCATGAAGGGATGATGATGAGGACAAGGGGACAATAATGACGATGATGAAGGAGACAATGACGAAGACAATGAAGAGCATGACGAAGGTGACCATAAAGGGGACAATGATGAGGACAATGAAGGGAACAATGATGAGGATGATGAAGGGGATGACAAAGGGGACGATGAAGAGGATGCTGAAGGTGACAGGGGATGATGATGAGGACAGTGATGGGACAATGAAGGCGACGGTGACAAAGGTGACACCGCAGGTGACAGCGCCAAGGACGGTCCCTCACCGGCAGCGTGCGGCTCCCGTGCAGGGCGGCGATGGCGGCCTGGGCCTCCGCGTGGCTCTGGAACTTGACGAAGGCGCAGCCTGGGGACATCGGGGACATCGGGGACATCAGGGACATCAGGGACATCGGGGACATTGGGGACATCGGGGACATCGGGGACATTGGAGACATTGAGGACATCAGGGACATCGGGGACATTGGGGACATTGGGGACATTGGGGACATCAGGGACATCGGGGACATTGGGGACATTGGGGACATCGAGGACATCGGGGACATCAGGGACATCGGGGACATTGGCCCCATGGCAGCCCCAGGGAGCTCTGGGGGTCCCACCCCCCCCCCCTGCACCCCCATCACCCCATGGGTCCCCCAAACCCCATTAACCCCATCCCTGCCGTGCTCCCCCTGAACCCCATCCCTGCCCCACAGATCTCCCTGTGCCCTGCTGCCACCTGCAGTGTCCCCATGTCCCAGTGCCAGGGCAGTGTCCCAGTGCCACCCACGGTGTCCCTGTGCCTTTGTCCCCATGCCCATGTCCCCATGATGGTGTCCCCTTGCCCATGTCCTGGTGCCACCCACAGTGTCCCCATGCCCACGACAGTGTCTCTATGACAGTGTCCCCCTGCCCATGTCCTAGTGCCACCTGCGGTGTCCTGATGCCACCTGCAGTGTCCCTGTGCCCATGCCCTTGTGCCCGTGTCCTCATGATAGTGTCCCTGTGCCCATGTCCCTGTGCTCTTGTCCCTGTGCCCATGTCCCCATGGCCATGTCCCCATGCCCATGTCCCCATGCCGTGTCCCAGTGCCCCGGTGACCCCCGTGGGACCCCCCAGGACCCCCAAGTGACCTCGCCCACCCCGGGGTGTCCCCGCCGTGTCCCCCCGTGTCCCCCCTGTGTCCCCCCGTGTCCCCGTGTCCCCCCGTGTCCCCCGTGTCCCCCCATGTCCCCGTGTCCCCCCGTGTCCCCCGTGTCCCCCCATGTCCCCGTGTCCCCCCGTGTCTCCCCGTGTCCCTGTGTCCCCCCGTGTCCCCCCATGTCCCCGTGTCCCCGTGTCCCCTCCATGTCCCCGTGTCCCCCCCGTGTCCCCGTGTCCCCCGTGTCCCCGTGTCCCCATGTCCCCCCGTGTCCCCCCATGTCCCCCCCGTGTCCCCCCGTGTCCCCCCATGTCCCCCCGTGTCCTCCCGTGTCCCCGTGTCCCCCCGTGTCCTCTCCATGTCCCCCCCGTGTCCCCATGTCCCCCCGTGTCCCCCCCATGTCCCCGTGTCCCCGTGTCCCCCCGTGTCCCCGTGTCCCCGTGTCCCCCTGTGTCCCCATGTCCCCCCCATGTCCCCGTGTCCCCCCCATGTCCCCGTGTCCCCCCCCATGTCCCCGTGTCCCCGTGTCCCCGTGTCCCCCCGTGTCCCCGTGTCCCCCCGTGTCCCCCCGTGTCCCCCCGTGTCCCCATGTCCCCCCATGTCCCCATGTCCCCCCATGTCCCCATGTCCCCCCGTGTCCCCCCGTGTCCCCCCCATGTCCCCCCGTGTCCCCGTGTCCCCACCTTTGCTGGTGCCGTCGGGCCCGCGCAGCACCGTGCACTCGTCGATGGTGCCGAAGGGCTCGAACATCTTGCGCACGTCCTCGTCCGCCTGCTGCTTGCTCAGCATGCCCACAAAGAGCTTGCGGTCCTCTGCGGGGCACCACGGGGGCATCGGGACACGGGCACGGGGACAGGGGCATGGGGACACCGCGGGTGGCACTGGGACATGGGCACGGGGACAGGGGCACGGGGACACGGGCACGGGGACACCGCGGGTGGCACTGGGACATGGGCAGCAGGACACCACAGGTGGCACTGGGACATGGGCACGGGGACAGGGGCATGGGGACACCGTGGGTGGCACTGGGACATGGGCAGGGGGACAGGGACACTGCGGGTGGCACTGGGACAGGGGCACAGGGACATGGGGACACCGTGGGTGGCACTGGGACACTGCCAGTGGCACTGGGACATGGGCATGGGGACAAGGGCACAGGGACACCACGGGTGGCACTGGGACATGGGCACGGGGACAGGGGCACAGGGACAGGGGCATGGGGACAGCCACGGTGGCATCGGGACACGGGCACGGGGACAGCCACAGGTGGCACTGGGACATGGGCAGGGGGACATGGGAACAAGGACACTGTGGATGGCATCGGGACACCTTGCATGGCAGTGGGACATGGGCACGGTGACACCACCATGGGGATATGGGCACGGGGACACCGTGGGCGGTGCTGGGACACTGGCAGTGGGACATGGGCACTGGGACAGGGGCATCAGGACACCGCAGGTGGCACTGGGACATGGGCATGGGGACAGGGACACCACGGTGGCATTGGGACATGGCCATGGGGACATGGGCACTGGGACATGGGCACAAGGACACCCTCATGAGGACACAGGCACGAGGGCACAGCCACAGGGACACCACAAGTGGCATCAGGACACTGCGGGTTGCACTGGGACATGAGCAGGGGGACACCATCATGGGGACATGGGCACGGGGACAAAGGCACAGGGACACCATAGGTGGCACTGGGACACTGGCAGGGGGACACCATGGATGGCACCGGGACACTGGCACGGGGACAGTGCCACGCAGAGGGGTGTGACACTGCAGGCAGGATGGGGTGGGGACATCGGATGGGGACACTGGGAATGGGAACGGGGTGACAGCTCCTGGCAACGGGGACATGGAGGGACAGCCCAGGGGGGACAGGGACAGACGGGGGGTGGCCCTGGGGGTCTCACACTGGGGGGTGGCCTTGGGGTAATTTGGGGACACCGGGGTTTGGGGACAGGGGGGTGCGGGGGTGATTTGGGGGTGATTTGGGGGAAGATTCTGGGGGATTTGGGGGTGATTTGGGTGGGGAATTTGGGATTTTAGGGGTGAGTTTGGGGGTGATTTGGGTGGGGAATTTGGGGTGATTTTGTGGGATTTTAGGGGGGATTTGGGTGGGGAATTTGGGGTGATTTTGTGGGATTTTGGGGGTGATTTGGGTGGGGAATTTGGGGTGATTTTGTGGGATTTTGGGGGTGATTTGGGTGGGGAATTTGGGGTGATTTTGTGGGATTTCAGGGGTGAGTTTGGGGGTGATTTGGGTGGGGAATTTGGGGTGATTTTGTGGGATTTTAGGGGTGATTTGGGTGGGGAATTTGGGGTGATTTTGTGGGATTTTGGGGGTGATTTGGGTGGGGAATTTGGGGTGATTTTGTGGGATTTTAGGGGTGATTTGGGGGTGATTTGGGGGTGATTTTGGGGTGATTTTGGGGTTTTTTGGGGGCGGTACCTCCTCGGCTCTCACTGTCCGCCGGCTTCACCTGGATGGGCCGGTTCATCTGGGGGGGGGGAGGGAACAGGGGGCGTTGGGGACACACAGAGACCCCCGAGACCCCCCCCCAGCACCTCCCCCACCCCCTCCGAGCGTCCCGAACCCCCCCAAAGATGCTCGGGTCGCCATAGCAACGCCGGGCCTGCATCCCGTTACCTGGCAACGGGAGCCGCTGCCCGGGGGGGGGGGGGAGGGGGGGCCGCGTTAATGAGCGCCCCTCCCCCTCCCTGCGTTAATTGGGGGGGGGAGAATGGACCCAACCCCGCCCCTCCCCCCCCCCCCACCCCGGAACCCCCCAGAGGAACGGGGCGGGGGGGGAGGGGAGGGGGAGGGCGCAGATGCGCGGTTGCCATGGCAACGGCCGGCTCCGCTCCATGGCAACCGCCCACTCATCCCCAATTTACCCATCGCCGTTGCCTGGCAACGCCGCTGACGTCATCAGCGCTCGCGATAAACAATGACGGGGATGGGGATGGGGGGGGCGGGGATGGAGATTTGGGGAGGGGGGGAAGAGGAGGAGACCCCCCCCCACACACACACACCCCCCCCAGGCCTGGTGTGACCCCGCCCCCCCCCCCCCCAAAACCCCCTCAGGGTGTGGGGGAGGGGCGGCCGTGCCCCGTTTTTGGGGGGATTTGGGGGGAATTTGGGCTTTTTGCGGAGAGGGGGGGGGGGGGGTGGGGAGGGGGCGGGTCCATCCCCGGCTGACCCCGCGCGTTCCTTTCGCCGCCGAAAGCGAAGGTGCCCCCCCCCCCCCCACGAACAGGCCCCCCCCTCAATGAGCCCCAGATGGCGCTGGAAATGCCCCCCCCGGGTGGGGGCGGGGGGCGTTAATCCCCCCCTAATCCCCCCCCTCACCCCCTCCCCACGCGTTGGATCAACCCAGAGTGGGGGGGGGACACGCACAAAAGGGGGGGGGGGCAAACAAAGCCCCCCAAATTCCACCCCCCAAAACCACACCGGGACCCCCCCGTGCTCAGCGCAGCGCTGAGGGTGACGCCCCCTCCCCAAATTCCCAAATTCCCAGCGCAGCTGCTGGGGCGGGGCCGGCCTTAATTCCATTCCCCCCCCCCAAAAATAAAACCCCCGTCCAAACCAACCCCCCCCCACCCCAAATCCCCCCCCGGATTTACGGCCCCAAATCCCGGGATTATCCCGGCCAAGCCAAATCCGCCCCGGGCCTGGCGGGACACGCGCGGGGGGGGCGAGACCGGAGACCCCTCCCCACTTTAGGGACCCCCAAATTCCCTCCTTTCCCCCCCCCAACACCGCCTTTTATCCCACCCAGAAAACCTCAACCCCCCCCCAAAATCAGTTTGGGAGAGGGATGAGAGGTGGGAGCACCCCCCAAAAATTAAATTAATTGGGGGTGGGGGGCACCGGGATTTCACGACCCCCCTCCCCAAATTCGGGGCTTTGTTGTCTCCGTGCCCGCCCGGCCGCGCTTCATTAGCGCCGGGCCCTCATTAGCGGCGCTAATTAAACACCCCACGCGTGTTCGGGGGAGCCCCTGGCCCCCCAAAATCCCTCCCGTAGTGGGGGACGGGGTGGTCCTGAAATGGGGGGTGGGAGGGGATTTTGGGGGGATTTGGGGGATTTTTAAGGGGGTTTGTGGTGATTTTTTGGGTGGATTTTGGGGTGATTTTGAAGGGGTTTTAGGGCGATTTTGGGGAGGTTTCACGGTAATTTTGGGGGGTTTTAAGGGTAATTTTTAGGGGTGAATTTGGGGAATTAAGGGTGATTTTTAAGAGGTTTGTGGTGATTTTTTGGGTGGATTTTGGGGTGATTTTGAAGGGGTTTAAGGGCGATTTTGGGGGGGTTTCAGGGTAATTTTTAGGGGTGAAATTGGGGAATGAAGGGTGATTTTTAAGGGGTTTCAGGGCGATTTTTGGGGGGATACGGGGGGGAATTTTAATGGGGTTTTATGGTGATTTTTGGAGGGATTTAGGGCTGATTTTTGGGGGGTTTCAGGGTAATTTTTAGGGGTGATTTTTTGGGGAATTTCAGAGTGATTTTTGGGGGGATTTCCGGGCAATTTTGAGGGGGTTTCGGGGTAATTTTGAGGGGTGATTTTTGGGGATTTAAGAATGATATTTAAGGGGTTTCGTGGTGGTTTTTGGGGAGATTTAGGGCTGATATTTAAGGGGTTTCAGGGCAATTTTTAGGGGTGATTTTGGGGTATTTACAGGGATTTTTGGGGGGCTTATAGGTGATTTTTTGGGGGATTTGAGGGTGATTTTGGGGGGGTTTCAGGGTAATTTTTAGGGGTGATTTTGGGGGATTTAAGGGTGATTTTTCTGAGGGGCTTATAATTGATTTTTGGGTAGTTTCAGTGTGATTTTTGGGGGGTTTCAGGGTAATATTTAGGGGTGATTTGGGGGCATTTAAGGGTGATTTTCTTGTTGGTTTCAGGGTGATTTTTGGGGTTTCACTGTTATTTTCAGGGGGTTTATGAGGGATTTTGGGGTGTCCCGGGCTGGGGGCTCACAGGGGGGATTTGGGGGTGCCTCAGGGGGGGGGTCCCCACGCCCCCCACTCACCCCCGGCAGGGTTTTCTGCTCGTGCAGGGCGCTCTGGGCCTTCAGGGCCGACTCGCGGGCGCAGTAGGTCAGGAAGGCGCATCCTGGGGGGAAATGGGGGACAAAAAAAGGGGTCGGGGGGCGTCAGGGGGACCCCCGAGGTGTCCTCACCCCCAGATGGAGGGGTCTGGAGTGACCAGAGAGCCCCAAAATTGGTGGGACCCCCCCAGAACACCCACAGCGCCATAGGCCCAAAATAACCCCCAGAGACCCCAAATCCTCCCACAAATCTCCCCACAGACCCCAAATAACCCCCAGAGACCCCAGAACCCCCTCCCCAAAGCTCCCAGATCCCCCCCAAAAGCCCCCAGACCCCACATTTTGAGACAGTGACACCCCCAAGATCCCACAGGGACCCCGAGGCCTCCCAGGACCCCCGGAGACCCCCCCAGTTTCGGTGCTGGGTGTTTGGGGGGCTCAGGGACCCCCTCCGGGTGTTGGGGACACCCCCGGGGCCCTGTCACTGTCACCCCCGGCTGTGACACCCCCAGGGACACACAGTGACCGTGTGACACCCCAAAATCAGGCATAACACCCCAAAACAACACCTGGGCACCCCAAAATGACACCTGGAAACCTCCAAACAACACCCAGAAACCCCCAAATTACACCTGGACACCCCAAAACAACACCCAGAGACCCCCAGGGACACCCGGAGCTGGTGTCACCCTCACAGGGACCCATGAGGTGACCACGTGATACACAACACCTGCCTGGCACCCCAAAACAACACTCAACACAACAGCCGGACACCCCCAGGGCTGGGTGTCACCTGGAGGGGCACCCACGGGACACCCAACACCCGAAACAACACCCAGCAGGGCCTGGAAGTGCTGCACGCAGCTGGCACAACAGCCCAACAACAACAGCCCAACAACACCCCAACAACAACAGCCCAACAACAGCCCAACAACAACAGCCCAACAACAGCCCAACAACAGCCCAACAACAACAGCCCAACAACACCCCAACAACAACACCCCAACAACGCCTAACAACAACATCCCAGCAAAAAAACAGCCCAAGAGCACCCCAACAACACCCCAGCCACAACATCAACAGCCCAACAACAACAAACACCCAAACAGCACCTAACAACAACACCCCAGCAACAACAGCCCGGCAAAAAAACAGCCCAACAACACCCCAGTAACAACAGCAACACCCCAACAACAACAGCCCAAGAACCAGCCCCAAAAGCACAAAAACCAACCCAACAACAGCCTGCACTCACCCAGCCCCACAACAGCCGGACACAACAGCCCACAGCTGACACCAACACCCCACAGCCCCAGCACGCGGGGTACAACACCCTGACACGGGGCACAACACCCTGACACGGGGCACGACACCCTGACACGGGGCACAACACCCTGACACGGGGCACCCCAGCTGGGCTGGGGGCTGTGGCTGTTCCCGGTGCCCTCGGCTGTACCCAGGGCTGTTCCCGGTGCCCAGGGTTGTACCCAGGGCTGTTCCCAGTGCCCTCGGCTGTACCCAGGGCTGTTCCCAGTGCCCAGGGTTGTACCCAGGGCTGTTCCCAGTGCCCAGGGCTGTACCCAGGGCTGTTGCCAGTGCCCAGGGTTGTACCCAGGGCCTGCGGCTGTAGGTTGAGCTGTGGGTGTTGCTCAAGGCCTGCGGCTGTTCCCGGTGCTCTCGGTTGTACCGGTACCGTTTGTGAGGCTGTTCCCGGTACCGGGGGCTGTTCCCGGTGCCCTCGGTTGTACCCGGGGCTGTTCCCGGTACCAGGGGCTGTTTTGGGGGCTGTTCCCAGTTCCTGTGGTTGTACCGGTACCGTTCGTGGGGCTGTTCCCGGTACCGGAGTTTGGATCCGGAGTGGTTTCCAAGGCCGGGGCTGTTCCGGTTACCGGGAGCTGTTCCCGGTACCGAGGCCCTCGGTTGTACCTGGGGCTGTTTGTGGGGCTGTTCCCGGTGCCCTCGGTTGTACCCGGGGCTGTTCCCGGTACCCCAGGCCGTATCACGGTGCTAATCCTGGCGCCAGGGGCTGTTCCCGGTACCGGGGCCGTATCCTGGGGCCACTCCCGGTACCGGGAGCTGTTCCCGGTACCGGTGGCCATTCCCAGTCCCGGGGAATCCATCCCGGGGCTGTTCTCGGTACCCGGGCTGTGTCACAGGGCCATCCCCGGTGCTGGGAGCTGTTCCCGGTACCGGGAGCTGTTCTTGGTGCTGGAGGCCGTGCACGGGGCCGCTCCCGGTACCGGGGCTGGATCCCGGGGCTATTCCCGGTGCTGGGGGCTGTTCCCAGTACCGGGAGCCGTATCACAAGGCCGCTCCCGGTACCGGGGCCATCTCCCGGGGCTGATCCCGGTTTCTGGGGCTATTCCCGGTACCGGGGGCTGTTCTGGTACTGGGGGACAAATCCTGGGGGTGTTCCCGGTGCCGGGAGCTGTTCCTGGTGCTGGGAGCCGCATCACGAGGCCATTCCCGGTACCGGGGGCCACATCCCGGGGCTAATCCCGGTACCGGAGGCTGCTCTCAGTACGGGGAGCCACATCCTGGGGCTGATCCCGGTATTTGGAGCTGTTCCCGGTACCGGGGGCCACATCCCCGAGCTAATCCCATTACCGGGGCCCATTCCCGGTACCGGTGGCCGAATCCCGGGGCTCTCCCCACACCCCCGTGCCCGCGCCCCGCACCCACCCCCGCTGCCCGGGCTGCCCCTGCCCCATTCCCGCCGCCCGTTCCCTTTGCCCACCGCCGGTTGCCGGTTGCCGGTTCCGGTACCTTTGTGCATGCCGGTGTACTTGTCCTTGATGACGGTGAGCTCGTAGATTTTGCCGAATTGCTCAAAAATCGGTTTCAGGTCCTTCTCCTCCAGGTGCCGCGGGATCTGCCCCACGAAGAGTTTGATGGCGTCCGGTTCCTTCATGGGGCCGCCGGGGGCTCCCCGGGCCCCGGGGCCGCTCCCGCTCCCCGCTATCACCGCCCGGCCTCGGCTCCCGGTGCTCCCGGCGGTGCCCGGTGCCCCGGCGCACACAAAGGACGAGGCGGCCCCGGGGCTCGGCTCGGCTCCGGGGACGGGGCGCGGCGGGGCGGGGGCAGCTCTGCCCGGGGGGCGGCGCTCCCGGCGCTCCCGGTGCGTCCCGGCCGTTTCCCGGGTGCTGCTCCCCAAAATCCCGGCGGATGCTGCGAGCGCCCGCCCCGCCGGTACCGCCCCGGTGGCCTCGGGGAGGGTCCCGGTACCGGGCGGGGGGCGGGGGGAGCTCAACGCCCGCTTCGGTTCATGGCGGCCGCCGCTCGCCGAGAGCCCCCGGTGGTGGCCGAGCCCGCCCCCCGCCGCCCGCTGGGGCAGCGGCACCGGTTACCGGGTACCGGCACCGGGATCGGCACCGGGAGATGCTTTTCTTGCCCGGTTGGAGCCGCCCCGCCCCGCCCGGTGCTGATGTCAGAGCGGCACCGGGGACCGGCACCGGCGGCGACACCGGGGCCTGGGGAGCGGCACCGGGAACGAGAACTGGGAACCGGCTACGGGCACCGGGAGCGGACACCGGGCACCGGCACCGGGGCACGGGGCTCTGCCTGCCGGGCACCGGCACCGGCGACAACAGCGGGACCTGGAGTCACCGGGAATGGGGCTCTGGGAAGCGGCTACCGGCACCGGCAACCGAGCAGCGGATAACGGGCACCGGGAGCGGCTGCGGGATGCGGCAACACCGGGACTGCGAACGGGGAGCGGGCGCTGGGAACCGGGGACAACACCGGCACCGGGCAGCGGCACCGGGAACCGGGAGGGGGCGCCGGGCTCCGGTACCGGCCCCGCCCGGGCCCGGGGGCGGTTTTGGGGGGGGGGTCGGGGATGTTTTGGGGAGGGGGCGGGGCCCGGGGCCGCTCCCGCGCGCATGCGCAGAGCGAGGGGGGGGACACACACGGGGGGAGGGTCCGGTGTCCGCCCACGCGTGTCCCCTCCCCCCCCCCGTGTGTCACTGTCGCTCCCGGTGCTGTCCCCGGTGCTGAAGGCGGCCCCGCCCCCTCCCCTCCCGTGTCACCGCCCACGGCCGCGCGCCGCTGTCACCCTCCGGTGTCACCACTCGGTGTCCCCAGAGCGGTGTCACCCCTCAGTGTCACCTCTCAGTGTCACCCCTCAGTGTCCCCACAGTGATGTCACCCCTCAGTGTCCCCACAGTGGTGTCACCCTCCCCTGGTGTCACCCCTCCGTGTCCCGGTGTCCCCAGTCCAGTGCCACCTCTCCGTGTGCCAGTGTCACCCTCAGTGTCGCCCCCGTGGTGTCCCCAGGCCGGTGTCACCCCCTCAGTGTCACCCCCTCAGTGTCCTGGTGTCCCCAGACCGGTGTCACCCCCTCAGTGTCACCCCCTCCGTGTCCCGGTGTCCCCAGACCCAGTGTCACCTCCCCTGTGCCGGTGTCACTCCTTCCATGTCGAGGCGTCCCCAGACCAGTGTCACCCCCTCAGTGTCACCCCCTCGGTCTCCTGGTGTCCCCAGTGCGGTGTCACCCCTCAGTGTCCCCAGGCCGGTGCCACCCCTCGGTGTCACCCCCTGCTCCGGTGGTGCCACCTCCCTTCAGGTCCCGCTGTCCCCAGCCGTGTCCTCCCCGCTGCTGTCATGGTGCCGTTGCCATGGTAACCAACCGGTGACACCGGTGACACCGCCACACCCCGAGAGGTGACACCTTTGGGGACACCTGTGGGGACACCCCGTGGTGGCACTTTGGGGACATCCCGTGGTGACAATTTGGGGACATCCCTTGGTGACCCTCTGGGGACATCCCTTGGTGACACTTTGGGGACACCCCTTGGTGACACTTTGGGGACATCCTGTGGTGACAATTTGGGGACACCCCCATGGTGGCATTTTGGGAACACCCCGTGGTGACAATTTGGGGACACCCCCATGGTGACTCTTTGGGGACATCCCTTGGTGACAATTTGGGGACATCTCTTGGTGACAATTTGGGGACATCCCTTGGTGACACTTTGGGGACATCCTGCGGTGACAATTTGGGGACATCCCGTGGTGACAATCTGGGGACACCCCCATGGTGACAATTTGGGGACACAGCGCTCACCTGGTGGGTCCCCAAACAATTGACTCAGAACGCTCAAATTCAGATCCCAAAATTCCCTTTTTTTTTGGGGTGGGGGGGAATCTTGGCCATCCCAGGGACCCCAAATCCACCTCAGGGACCCCAAAACTACGTCAAGGACCCCCCTGGACCAGAGTGGGGCTCGGGGGGATTTTGGGGGGCTCAAAAAAACCCCAAAATCTGCTCGGGGAACTCAGAGATGTCCAAGAGTTCCATAAAGGTGAGAGGGGATGCCAAAGAGGGGAAACGGCCCCAAATCCATTCTGGGGACCCCAAATCCATCCCAGGGACCCCAAATCCACCCCAGGGACCCAAAATCCACCTCAAGGACCCCCCTGGACCAGAGTGGGGTTCAGAGGGATTTGGGGGGGCTCAGAAAAACCCCAAAATCTGCTCTGGGAGCTCACAGATATCTGGAAGTTCCACAGAGATGAGGAGGGATCCTAAAGAGGAGGAATGGCCCCAAGTCCATTCTGGGGACCCCAAATCCATTCTGGGAACCCCAAATCCATTCTGGGGACCCCCAAATCCACCCCGGGGACCCCCAAATCCACCCTGGGGGGGGGTCAGAGGAGCCTCTCCCTGCTGCTCTCCAGCTGCTGCTGCTGCTGCTGCTGCCAGTGGCGGAAGCGTTTGGTTTTGGGGTGCAGGAACTGAACCACGTCCATGGGAACCCGCACAGTGTCCAGGCCGTTCACCTGGGGACCCCAAAAACACCTCAGTCACCCCAAAAGTACCCTAAAAAACCACCCCAAAATCACCCAAGCCATCCCAAAACCACCCCAAAACCAACCCCAGGGCATCACGGCCATGGGTACCTGCACTGTGTCCGTTCACCTGGGGACCCCAAAAACACCTCAGTCACCCCAAAAATACCCTAAAAAACCCCAAAACACCTGAGTCATCCCAAAACCACCCCAAAACCACCTCAGTCCCTCCAAAAACACCCCAAAAAAACCCAAAACCACCCCAAAAACACCCTAAGAAACCTGAAAACACCTCAGTCACCCTAAAACACCCCAAACGCACCCGAAAACACCTCAGTCACCCCAAAAAAACAAAAAACACCTCAGTCACCTCAGTCACCCCAAAAACACCTCAGCCACTCCAAAAACACCCCAAAAAAACCCCAAAAGCACCCCAAAAACATCCCAAAACAGCCCTGGTGCACCACGGCCATGGGTACCTGCACTGTGTCCAAACCGTTCACATGGGAACCCCAAAAGCAGCCCCAGGACACCCCAAAACCCCCCAGGAGACCCCAAAACCCCCCAGGATCACCCCAAAACCCCCCAGGATCACCCCAAAACCCCCCAAAGCACCCCAATGTTCCCAGCTGGAGGGAGATGGGGGAAGAGGGAGAGGAAAATGGGGGAAATCAGCTGGAAATGGGGAAGGGAAAGAGGGGAAAGTGAAAATTGGGAGTGGGGATTTGGGGAAATGGGGGGAAAACTGACAGGAAATTGGGGGAAATTGAAAGGAAATTGGGGGAAAATGGGGTGGGAGTGAGGGGGGAAATGGGGAGAAAGTGGAAGGGAAATTGAGAGTGAGGATTGGGGGAAATGGCGGGAAAATGGGGAGAAAATGAAGGGAAATGGGAAAGGAAATTGGGGGAAATGGGGAGGAAATAGGGAGAAGTTGAAGGGAAATTGGGGGACATGAGGGGGAAATGGGAAGAAAGTGAGGGGGGAATGGGGTGGAAATGAGGGGAAAGTGGGAAGGAAAAAGGGGAGGAAATGAGGGAGAGGAAACTGGGGTGGAAGTGAGGGGGAAATTGAGAGTGGGAATTGGGGGAAATGGGGGGAAAATGGAAGGGAAATTGGGGGAAATGGGGAAGAAGTGAGAGGAAAATGGGGAGGAAGTGAGAGGAAAGGGAAATCAGGAGGAAGTGGGAAAAAGAGGAGAAAGGGAGAGGAGGAAAGTGGGGAGGAAATGAGGAGAAAGTGGAAGAGAAATTGGGGGAAATGGGGGGAAAGTGGGAGGAGGAAATTGGGAGTTGGGAAAATGGGGAGAAAATGAGGGGGGAATGGGAGAGGAAAATGGGGTGGAAGTGAAGGGGGAAATAGGGAAAAAGTGGAAGGGAAATGGTGAAGAATTGAGGGGAAACGGGGAGGAAATGAGGGGGAAATGGGGTGGGAGGGAGGGGGAAATTGAGAGTGGGGATTGGGGAATATGGGGAGAAAATGAGGGGGGAATAGGGTGGAAATGAGGGGAAAGTGGGAAGGAAAAGGGGAGGAAATGGGAGAGGAAAATGGGGTGGAAATGAGGGGAAAACAGGGAGAAAGTGGAAAGGAAATTGGGGGGAAATGGGGAGGAAATGAGGGGGAAATGGGGGGGAAATTGGGGGAAATGGGGAGGAAGGGGGGGGAAATGGGGTGCAGGGGGTCCCCTCTGTCCCCGTGTCCCCTCACCGTGACGTCACACCAGAAGTGTCCCCAGCGTGTGATGGGCTCCGGTGGCAGCCGCAGGGCGTGGGGGGGCACGAACACCCCGAGCTGGCACGGGAGAGAACGGGCACGGCCCCGAATGCTGGGGTGCCACCCAAACCCTGGGGTGATACCCCAAACCCTGGGGTGCCACCCAAACCCTGGGGTGCCACCCAAACCCGGGGGTGATACCCAAACCCTGGGGTGCCACCCAAACCTTGGGGTGCATCCCCAAACACTGGGGTGCCACCCAAACCTTGGGGCGCCACCCAAACCCTGGAGTGCCACCCAAACCCGGGGGTGCCACCCAAACCCTGGGGTGCCACCCAAACCCTGGGGTGCCACCCCAAATCCCAGGAATGGCTCCAAAACCCAGAATGACCCCAAATCCCAAAACATGGGAATGATCCCAAAACCCAGAAATGGCCCCAAGTCTAAGAAATGGCCCCAAAATACGGGAATGATCCCAAACCCCAGAAATGGCCCCAAATCCTGGAAATGGCCCCAAATCTCAGGAACAGCCCCAAAACATGGCAATAATCCCAAAGCCCCAGAATAACCCCAAAACCAGGGAGCCACCCCAAATCCCAGGAATGGCCCCAAAACCCAGAAATTGCCCCCCAAATTTGGGAGCAGGGCTGGCCTGAACCCCCCCAAATCCTTCAGGAACGACCCCAAATTCTGGGATTTGACCCTGGAAATCCAAAAACCCCCCAAATCCCAAAAACCCCCAAATCCCAAAACATCTACAAATCCAAAACACCACAAATCCCAAAACGCCACAAATCCTGGGAGCAGGGCTGGCCTGAACCCCCCCAAATCCTTCAGGAACGACCCCAAATTCTGGGATTTGACCCCGGAAATCCCAAAAACCCCTCAAATCCCAAAAACCCCCCAAATTCTCTCACATTTTTGAGGAAGTGCCTGGCCACGATGTCGGGGCTGAGCTCCCAGCTCACGTTGTTCTTCATCCCCACCTGGAGGCGGCAGCGCCTCAGGAACTCCAGGGTCTGAAAAGGGGAAAAGGGATTTAGGAACGGGGGAAATCCTGGGGTTTTGGGGTTTTTTTTGGGGTTTTTGGGGTGGGGGATTCCTGCTCACCTTCTGCCCGCTCTGGGTTTGGGGCTCCTCCAGCTTCCCCTGCTGAGCCTGCTGGGGGGAAGGAAATGGGGTTAGGGGGTGGGAATGAGGAAATATGAGGGGAAATATGGGGAAAATATGGGGGAAATATGGGGAAAATATGGGGGAAATATGGGGGAAATATGGGGGAAAATGGGGGAAAAATGAGGGAAAAATGGGGAAAATGTGGGGGAAATATGGAGGGGAAATGGGGGGAAAATGGGGAAAATATGGGGGAAATATGGGGAAGAAGGGGAAAAATTGGGGGAAATATGGGGGGAAATGGGGAAAATGGGGTAAAATGGGGAAAATGTGGGGGAAATATGGGGGAAAATGGGATTTAGGGGGGATGGGATTGGGAAATGGGGGAAATATTGGGGAAATATGGGGAAAATGGGGGAAAATGTGGGGAAAATATGGAGGGGAAATGGGGGAAAATGGGGGGAAATATGGGGGAAATGGGGGTTGAGGGGAGAAAATGGGGAAAATGGGATTAGGGGGGATGGGATTGGGAAATGGGGGAAATATGGGAGAAATATGGGGGAAATATGGAGGGGAAATGGGGGAAAATGGGGGAAAATGGGATTTAGGAGGGGAAATGGTGGAAAAGGGATTAGCGGGGATGAGATTGGGAATGGGGAAATATGGGGGGAGAAATATGGGGGAAATATGGGGAAAATGGGGAAAAATGTGTGGGAAATATGGAGGGGAAATGGGGGAAAATGGGGGAAATATGGGGGGAAATGGGGGAAATGTGGGGGAAAATGGGGGAAATGTGGGGGAAAATGGGATTTAGGGGGGATGGGATTGGGGAAATGGGGGGAAAACGGGGAAAAATGTGGGGGAAATATGGAGGGGAAATGGGGGAAAATGGGGGAAAATTGGGGAAATGGGAAAAATGGAATTAGGGGGGATGGGATTGGGAAATGGGGGAAATATGGGGGAAAATGGGATTTAGGAGGAAAGAGAAGAAAAATGGGATTTAGGAAGGAAAATGGGAAAAAATAGGGGAATAAAAAGGATTTGGGAAACAAAAAAGGGAAAAACGGGATTGAGGGGAGAAAATGGGGGAAATTAGGATTGAGAAAGGACAATGGGGGAAAATGGGAGATAGAAAGACAAATGGGAAAAATGGGGATTTGGAAGAAGAAATGGAGGAAAACAGATTGAGGAAAAGTGGGAATAAAGAGGGATTGAGGAGGATAAAATGGAAAAACCCAAGGATGGAGAAGGATAAAAGGGAAGGAATCATCCCTTGGCAATGCCAGGACAGTTCTCCCCTCATCCCAAACCCTCCTGAGCAGGAATTTTTTATGGCTCCAGGCTCACCTTGGGATCACACTCCTAAATAAACCAGCACCTCCCACCCCCAAAAAAACCCCAAAAAAATGGTGTGGGATGATCCCAAAGATCCTCCAAACCCCAATTGCTGCTTTTCCAAGATCCTGCTGACCTCCTTCTCCTGCTGGAAGAGGTGCAGGTTCTCCGGGGATGGGTACACAGCCAGGCCCTGGGGCAGCAGTTTGTTCCTGCCCAGGCTCTTCTTCACCCTCACCACGTCCCCACGGCTGCCCAGGTCTGCCAGGAAAATGGGGAGAAGTCAGCTGGGAATGCTGGAAAATCCCAACTCCCATGGCAGGGGTCTGGATCCATCACAAGGGGGTTAAATTCCAGAGATTTAATAGAAATTCCATGGAGTTGTTGGGATTGTGGAGTCAAAAGTCAGCTGGGAATGCTGGAAAAATCCCAGCTCCTACAGCAGCCTGGGGAGTCCAGCCCAAGGGGTGTAAATTTGATATAAAATTCCAGGAAATTAAAAGAGAAATTTCAGGGAATTGTTGGGATTGGAGGGTCAAAAATCCCATTCCCAGGAAGGGCACACAGAATTTCCAGATTCCCAGGGAATGAGGAATTTCCAGGGAATGAGGGACCCCCAAACCCAGGGAATGAGGCCCCCCCAGACTCAGGGAATGAGGCACCCCAGACCCAGGGAATGAGGCACCCCAGACCCAAGGAATGAGGCACCCCCAGACCCAAGGAATGAGGCACCCCCAGACTCAGGGAATGGGGCACCCCCAGACCCAATGGAATGAGGCACCCCCAGACTCAGGGAATGAGGCACCCCCAGACCCAAGGAATGAGGCACCCCAAGGGAATGAGGCACCCCAAGGGAATGAGGTCCCCCCAGACCCAGGGAATGAGGAATTTCCAGGGAATGAGGCACCCCCAGACTCAGGGAATGAGGCACCCCCAGACCCAGGGAATGAGGCACCCCCAGACTCAGGGAATGAGGCACCCCCAGACCCAAAGGAATGAGGCACCCCCAGACTCAGGAAATGAGGCACCCCAATGGAATGAGCCCCCCTAGACCCAAGGAATGAGGGCCCCCAAACTCAGGGAATGAGGCACCCCCAGACCCAAGGAATGAGGCACCCCAGACCCAGGGAATGAGGCCCCCCAGACTCAGGGAATGAGGCCCCCCAGACTCAATGGAACGAGGCCCCCCAGACCCAGGGAATGAGGCCCCCCAGACCCAGGGAATGAGGCACCCCCAGACTCAGGGAATGAGGCACCCCCAGACCAAATGGAATGAGGCACCCCAAGGGAATGAGGCACCCCAGACTCAAGGAATGAGGCACCCCCAAACCCAATGGAATGAGGCACCCCAGGGAATGAGGCCCCCCAGACTCAGGGAATGAGGCCCCCCAGACTCAATGGAATGAGGCCCCCCAGACTCAGGGAATGAGGCACCCCAAGGGAATGAGGCACCCCCAGACCCAGGGAATGAGGCACCCCAAGGGAATGAGCCCCCCCAGACCCAAGGAATGAGCCCCCCACTCACCCTGCACGGCCCGGCTCAGCAGCAGCTCCATGTCCCCCCGGGGTTGGTGTTTGCCGTCCCTCAGCACTCGGTACACCCGGTGTCGCCGCGGGTGCAGCCGGGGAGCGGCTCCTGCCCGGCCCAGCGGCACCGGCCACACGCGCTCCACCACCACCGAGGCCTGCGGGATGGAACGTTCTGGAAGGTTCTGGAGGGTTCTCATGGGAACGGGGCACTGAGACCTGTGAGGTTCTGGAAGGTTCTAAAGGGTTCTGATGGGAATGGGGCACTGACACCTGTGAGGTTCTGGAAGGTTCTAAAGGGTTCTGATGGGAACGGGGCACCGAGACCTGTGAGGGGTTCTGGAAGGTTCTAAAGGGTTCTGATGGGAATGGGGCACCGAGACCCAAGGGGTTCCAGAATGTTCTAAAGGGTTCTGATGGGAATAGGGGCACTGAGCCCTGTGGGGCTCTGGAATGTTCCAGAAGGTTCTGATGGGAACGGGACACCGAGACCTGAGGGGCTCCAGAATGTTCTAAAGGGTTCTGATGGGAACAGGGCACCAAGCCCTGCAGGGTTCTGGAAGGTTCTAAAGGGTTCTGATGGGGATGGCGTACCAAACCCTGTGTGGGCATGGAACGTTCCAGAATGTTCTAAAGGGTTCTGATGGGAACAGGGCACCAAGCCCTGTGGGGTTCTGGAACGTTCCAAAGGGTTCTGATGGGGATGGGGCTCAGGATGGGGATGGGGCACCGAGCCCTGCAGGGTTCCAGAACGTTCCAGAAGGCTCTGATGGGATGGAGATGGGGCATTGAGCCCTGCGAGTACGGAATGTCCCAGAGGGTGCCCATGGGAATGGGGCTCTGAGCCCTGTGGGATTCCAGAACATTCCCATAACAATGGGGGGGTTATGGGGTCTGGGGGGGCTCTAATGGGGGATTACAGCCCCATTATGAGGGGAACTCGACCAGGGGTTATGGGGCTGGGTACGGTACAGGGGCTGTGGGGTCTGTAGGGTTCCATAACGGGGTTATGGGGTCTGTAGGGTTCCATAAGGGGGTTATGGGGTCTATAGGGTTCCATAAGGGGGTTATGGGGTCTATAGGGTTCCATAAGAGGGTTATGGGGTCTATAGGGTTTCAGGGCCTATGGGGTCTATAGGGTTCCATAACGGGGTTATGGGTCCGGCTCAAGGCCCGTCCCGCCACCCCCGGTACCGACCCCAGGCCCGGCCCCGGCCCCTCCATCCCCGGTGCCGCTTCGCTCTGGGTCAAAGCCCGTCCCGCTCCCCCGGTACCGCCCCGCAGGCACCCTCCGCCACTCCCGGTGCCCCCGCCCTCACCGGGCCATGGCTCAGGCTCAGGGCCCGTTCCCCCGCCACTCCCGGTGCCCCCGCCCTCACCGGGCCATGGCTCAGGCTCAGGGCCCGGCTCAGCACCCGTCCCGCCGCCCCCGGGCCCAACATGGCGGCCCCGGTCCCCTCACGGCGCTGAGGACCCCGCGCTGCCCGCACTGCGCCTGCGCAGAGCTCGCCGGGGCTGCCCGCGGCGCGCCTGCGCAGGAGGCGCGTACCGGAACGCAAGGACCCCACCGGGGGCTGCCCGCGGCGCGCCTGCTCCCGGTTCCCGTTGGGAGCCGCCGCGGCGAGAACGGAGAGCTGAGAAACCTTCAACTTTATTAACTCAGAACCACAATTAGTGCAACGGAACAGCAAAACAATGCGAGGGAACCGGGAACTCCCGGTAACGGAAGGGGCACCGCCGGCCCTCGGCCCCGGTGTGTCGCGTCCCGACAAGAGGCACAAGCGGAGATCCCCGCGATTTGTCGGTGTGGCCTCCCGGAGGGCTCCGGAGAGGGCACCGCACTCGGTGGTGGCACCGGGAGCGGCTCCGGTTACCGGGATGGCGGCACCGGGAGCGGCTCCCGGTGGCACCGGGCAGCTTCAGGTCACCGTGACGGCGTCCCCGGGCACGGCAGCGGCGGCTGCGGGAGCGGGGAGGGGTCAGCGGGGTCCCGACACCGTTCCGGGGGCACACCGGGCACGGTGTCACCGGGACACGCCGGGCTCACCGGGCACGCTGAGGCAGGACGCGGTGCCGGGGCTGTCCCCGGGCTCCACCGGGCTCGGGGTGGGGACGCAGCCGAGATTGTCCTGCCGGGAAGAGTGGGATGAGCCCTCCCGGGACACGGGGACACCGGGACATGGGGACACCGGTACCGGTACCGGGAGCAGCTCACCGGGGGCTCCTCGGGCGGCCCGGGCACGGCGTAGCCCAAACGCACCAGCTCCGCTCCCACGTCCAGGCTCTGCGGGGACACCGGGGACAGCGAGGGCACAGGGAATGGCGGGAATTGCATGAGGGGACAGCTGGGGACACAGCCGGCTGTGGCACGGGGAGCACCAGGGGTGGGGACACTTGTGGGGACACCTGGGGACAGCTGTGGTGACACCTGGGGACATTCGTGGTGGCCCTGGGTGGCAGTTGGTGGCAGCTGGCACTGACCTGTCCCTGGCAGCGGCTGTAGAGGCGCAGGCAGGGCCCCGCGGGGCCGTAGCTGCAGATCCGAGCCACCAGCGGGGCCCACTGGGCACAGCCCGTGAGGCGATCGAACTCCTGCAGGGCGGCCTCGGGCCACGAGCCACCTGTGGGGACACGGGGACATGGGGACACAGTGACAGTGACACAGGGACATGGGGACAGTGACACAGGGACACTCGAACTCCTGCAGGGCGGCCTCGGGCCACGAGCCACCTGTGGGGACACTCTGGGGACAGCGGTGACAGCAGGGACACCGTGACACAGGACACGCTGGGACAGGAGGACAGTGGTGACACCAGGACAGTGGTGACACACTGGGACACCGGGCACACTGGGACAACGGGCACACTGGGACAGCGGTGACATGGCCTGAGGATGGGCCATGTGCCACACCAAGAGGGGATGGGGACATGTGTCACCCTTGGGAGGTGACAGTGCCATGTGCCAGCCCCAGGAGGTGACAGAGCTGTCCCAACGCAGATGACAGTGCCATGTGCAACCCAAGGAGGTGACAGAGCTGTCCCACCCAAGGTGACAGAGCTGTCCCACCCCCAGAGGGTGACAGTGCCATGTCCCACCCAAGGTGACAGTGCTGTCCCCCCCCATGAGATGACAGTGCCATCCCACCCCATGAGGTGACAGTGCCACATCCCACCCCAGCAGGTGACAGTGCCACGTCCCACCCAAGGTGACAGTGCCACGTGCCACCCCAGCAGGTGACAGAGCTGTCCCACCCCATGAGGTGACAGTGCCACATCCCACCCAAGGTGACAGTGCTGTCCCCCCCCATGAGATGACAGTGCCATCCCACCCCAGCAGGTGACAGTGCCATGTCCCACCCAAGGTGACAGTGCCACATCCCCCCCCCGAGGTGACAGTGCTCTCCCACCCAAGGTGACACTGCCATGTCCCACCCCATGAGTGCCACATCCCCCCCCATGAGGTGACAGTGCTGTCCCCCTCCATGAGGTGACAGTGCCACATCCCCCCCCCATGAGGTGACAGTGCCGTCCCCCCCCATGAGGTGACAGTGCCACACCCCCCTCTCACCGCTGGGGACAATCCCGGCCAGGCTGCACTCGATGGCCTGGAAGGGCAGGCTCAGGAAGTCGCTCCTGCAAGGACACGGCGGTGGCACTCGCTGGGGACGGGGCCACCGCGCCGGGGCACGGGGACGGTGCCACCCCCCGCACACCTGAGGGCGCGCAGGGCCTCGGGGGGCGCCTGCCCGTTGTCCCCAAAGTCCACGTAGTACAGGTCCAGGTGGCCGTTGTCCAGTGTCCCCAACACCCGCGCCCGGTACCACTCGCCATCGTCCAGGTACGGCGCCGCCACGATGGCACCGGGCTGCACGGACGGGGGCGGCACCTGGGGACACGGGGACATCAGGGGATGGGGAGGGACACGGGGACACTCAGGGGACAGCAGGGACACGGGGACACGGGGACACTCAGGGGATGGGGAGGGACACAGGGACAGTCAGGGGACAGCAGGGACACGGGGACATCAGGGGACAGCAGGGACACGGGGACATCAGGGGATGGGGAGGGACACGGGGACACTCAGGGGACGGGGAGGGACACGGGGACACTCAGGGGACAGCAGGGACACGGGGACACTCAGGGGACAGCAGGGACACGGGGACACTCAGGGGATGGGGAGGGACACGGGGACACTCAGGGGACAGCAGGGGACGGGGAGGGACACAGGGACACTCAGGGGACAGGGAGGGACACGGGGACACTCAGGGGACAGTCAGGGGGGCATGGAAGGGACACAGGGACACGGGGACAGTCAGGGGATACGGGAGGGACATGGGGACAGTCAGGGGACAGTCAGGGGCATGAGGGGACAGCAGGGACATGGGGACAGTCAGGGGACAGGGAGGGACACAGGGACACGGGGATAGTCAGGGGACACAGAAGGGGCATGAGGGGACAGCAGGGACAGTCAGGGGACACAGAGGGACACAGGGACAGTCAGGGGACACGGAAGGGACACAGGGACATGGGGACACTCAAGGGACATGGGAGGGGCATGAGGGGACAGCAGGGACATGGGGACAGTCAGGGGGGCCTGGTGGGACAGGGCTGGGACAGCAGGGACAGGGGGACAAGCACACAGTGGGGACAGTGCTGGGACAAGAGGGGACATGGGGGGGACACAGGCAGCACAGAGGGGACAGTGCTGGGACACAGAGGAACACGGTGAGGGACACAGAGGGGACACAGATGGGACAGAGGGGACGCTGAGAGGACACAGAGGTGACAGAAGAGACTCATGGAAGGGCTGCTCTGCTAGAAGGGCCCCATCTTGGCCATGAACTTGTCCAGTGCTGGGACGTGGGGGACACTGAGGGGACACAGACGGGACACAGGGGGACACAGGTGACACAGGGGGACACTGAGGGGACACTGAGGGGACGCAGGGGACTCACGGGGGGGCTGCTCTGGTAGAAGAGCCCCATCTCAGCCGTCAGTTTGTCCAGCTGCAGGCTCCGCGTGCCCAGCAGTTGGATCCAGAAGTGCCCGGGGCTCTCGGCCGCCGACACGTAAACGTCCAGGTGCTCGTCAGCAGGGAAACTGAAATCTGGGCTGGGCACTGGGGCAGCCCCAGAGCACGGAAATCCAATGAGATCTACCCACACTCCACTGAAATCCACTGAAACCCACCCCAAATCCACCGAAATCTACTGAAACCCACCCCAGATCCACTGAAATCTACCCCAAATCCACTGAAATCCGTGAAATCTACCCCAAATCCACTGAAATCCACTGAAACCCACCCCAGATCCACTGAAATCTACCCAAAATCCACTGAAATCCGTGAAATCTACCCCAGATCCACTGAAATCCACTGAAATCTACCCCAAATCCACCGAAATCTACTGAAACCCACCCCAGATCCACTGAAATCTACCCAAAATCTACCCCAAATCCACTGAAATCCACCCCAAATCCACTGAAACCCACCCCAAATCCACTGAAATCTACCCAAAATCTACCCAAAATCCACTGAAAACCACTGAAATCTCCCCAAAATCCACTGAAATCTACCCAAAATCCACTGTCATCTACCTGAAATCCATCCAAAACCCACTGAAATCCACTGAGATCTACCCAAAATCCACAGAAATTTACCCAAAATCCACTGAAATCCACCCCAAACCCACTGAAATCTACCAGAAATCTACCCAAAATCCACTGAGACCCACTGAGATCTACCCAAAATGCACTGAAATCCTGATGGATGATGGATGGATGGATGATGGATGGATGGATGGATGGATGGATGGATGGATGGATGGATGGATGGATGGATGGATGGATGGATGGATGATGGATGGATGGATGGATGGATGGATGATGGATGGATGATGGATGGATGGATGGATGGATGGATGGATGGATGGATGGATGGATGGATGGATGATGGATGGATGATGGATGGATGGATGGATGGATGGATGATGGATGGATGATGGATGGATGGATGGATGGATGGATGATGGATGGATGATGGATGGATGGATGGATGGATGGATGATGGATGGATGGATGGATGGATGGATGATGGATGGATGATGGATGGATGGATGGATGATGGATGGATGGATGATGGATGGATGATGGATGGATGATGGATGGATGGATGGATGGATGGATGGATAGATGGATGGATGGATGATGGATGGATGGATGATGGATGGATGATGGATGGATGGATGGATGGATGGATGGATGGATGGATGGATGGATGGATGGATGGATGGATGGAACCCCCCAAAATCCCTCTGGGAAAGGCACTGGAGGGATGGAGGGAACTGCCCAAAATCCCTCCCCAGATCCCAAAATCCCCAGGAAATCCATCCCCACCCCAAAATCCCCACCGGGAACCGCCCCAGCTCCGCTCTCACCCTCGAACTTGGCCACGGGCGGCTCCTCCCCGCTATCCCGGAGCTCCCGGGGCTCCTCTCCGGCACCCCGGGGCTCCACCATTCCCGCGTCCCGGCGCTCCTCGCTCCCCATCTCCGCCTCCTGCTCCACGCTGTCGCTCCCCACCGCCGCTCCGGTGCCGCCCGCCGGTGCCCACTCCGCATCCCAGCACTCCTGCCATCCCCCGCCGGCGCTCCCGGGGGCACCGCCACCGGCGGGCGGCACCGGCGGCTCCCGGCGGCTGCCCAGGGGCTGCTTCCGCGGGCACCGCGCCGCCGCCGCCTGCGCCAGCTCCCGGCGGAACGCCTTGTCCTCCGACAGCTTCTCCATGATCAGCTTCTACCGGCGGCACCGGGAGGAGGATGAGGAGGGTCCCGGGGGGCGAAGGAGCCGGGAAGGAAGGGCGGATCCGCGCTCACCTTGGCCGCCTCCACCTCGGCGCGGGTGCCCAGCAGGCGGATGATGCGCAGCGGGGCCAGGCTGCCGTCGGGGTCGTGGGCGCCGCACTCCACGCGAGCGCCGGAGCTGCGGCAGATGGCCCGCACGGTCTCCCCGCCGCGGCCTGCGGGCGACCGGGAGCGCGACCGGCGTGGGGAACGAACGGGGAGAGGGGGTTTGGGGTGAGGGGGGGTCAAAGGGAATGAGGGATGGGGAAAGGGGGTTGGGGGATTGGGAGTTTGGGGTTGGGGTTCAGCCAGGATTTGGGGTGTCCCAGGGGGTACAGAAGGTTCCCCGGGGGATTTGGGGGTACAGGAGGTTTTCCTTGTGATTTGGGGTGCCCCATTCCCATGATCCTGCCCACGGCCCGCTGGGGCACATGGAGCTGCTCAGCACACTGGGCTTAGGGTTCCCTGCGGGATTTGGGGCTGTGGAAGGTTCCCTCCAGGTTTTGGGGTGTCCCATAGCGATGATCCTGCCCACGGCCCTCTGGGGCGCATCTCAGTACCCTGGGATTTGGGGTTCCTTTGGGATTTGGGGTGTCCCTGTGGCTATGGAGGGTTCCCCGTGGTGCTTAAAGGGAATGAGGGCTGGGAAAGGGGGTTTGGGATTGGGGTTCTCCCAGGGTTTGGGGTGTCCTTGTGGTTATGGAGGGAATGAGGGCTAGGGAAAGGGGGTTTGGGGATGGGGAGTTCGGGGATTGGGGCTCTCCCAAGGTTTTGGGGTGCCCCGTACCGATGATCCTGCTCACAGCCCGCTGGGGCACATGGAGCTCCTCGGTACCCTGGAATTTGGAGTGTCCCTGTGGCTATGGAGGGGTTCCTTTGGGATTTGGGGTGTCCCAGGGGGTACAAAAGGTTCCCTCCAGGTTTTGGGGTGTCCCAGGGGGTACAGAAGGATCCCTCAGGATTTTGGGGTGTCCCAGGGGTACAGAAGGTTCCCTCCAGGTTTCGGGGTGCCCCGTACCGATGATCCTGCCCACGGCCCGCTGGGGCACATGGAGCTGTTCAGTACCCTGGGATTTGGGGTTCCTTTGGGATTTGGGGTGTCCCAGGGGGTACAGAAGCTCCCCCCAGGTTTCGGGGTGCCCCGTACCGATGATCCTGCCCACGGCCCGCTGGGGCACGCGCAGCTGCTCAGGGATTTGGGGTTCCTTTGGGATTTTGGGGCGTCCCGGGGGGTACAGAAGGATCCCTCAGGATTTTGGGGTGTCCCAGGGGGTACAGAAGGATCCCTCAGGATTTTGGGGTGCCCCGTACCGATGATCCTGCCCACGGCCCACTGGTGCACATGGAGCGCCTCGGTACCCTGGGATTTGGGGTTCCCATGGGATTTGGGGTGTCCCAGAGGCTATAGAGGATCCCTCAGGATTTCGGGGTGCCCCGTACCGATGATCCTGCCCACGGCCCGCTGGGGCACGCGCAGCTGCTCGGCCACGGGGGCGCTGTCGGCCACGATGCGCAGCACGGCCGCCCTGGCCCGGCACACCTGGCCCGGCGAGCCCGAGATCTGCACCAGCGACTGCCCTTCCTCCTCCTCCTCCTCCTCCTCCACCTCGATCTGCGCTCCCGTCTCCTGCCTCAGCTGCGGCCACGGTCAGGAGGTGGCACTCCCGGTGCTGCCGGTGTTCCCGGTTCCCCCAGTGCCCCCAGTGCTCCCGGTGCTCCCAGTGCTCCCAGTTCCCCCAGTGCTCCCAGTTCCCCCAGTGCTCCCAGTTCCCCCAGTGCCCCCAGTTCACCCAGTGCTCCCAGTGTCTCCAGTGCTCCCAATGCCTCTGGTACTCCCAGTGCTCCCAGTACTCCCAGTTCCCTCAGTGCTTTCGGTGCTCCCAGTGTTCCCGGTGCTCCCAGTCCTTCATAGTGCTCCCAGTGCTCCCAGTACTCCCAGTTCCCGCAAGGCTCTTGGTGCCCCAAGTGCTCCCAATCCCCCCAGTTCCCCCAGTGTTCCCAGCACTCCCAGTGCTCCTGGTATTCCCAGTTCCCCCAGTGCCCCCAGTGCTCCCAGTGCTCCCAATTCCCCCAGTGCTCCTGGCACTCCCAATCATCCCAGTCTCCCCAGTGCTCTTGGCACTCCCAGCACTCCCAGTTCCCCCAGTGCTCCCAGTGCTCTCTGAGCTCCTGGTGCTCCCAGTTCTCCCAGCACTCCTGGTGCTTTCTGTGCTCCCAGTTCCCCCAGTATCTCCAGTGCTCCCAGTGCTCCCCATACTACCGGTGCCCCCAGCACTCCCAGCGTTCCCAGCTGCCCCAGTCCCCCCAGTTTCCCCAGCACTCCCAGTTCCCCCAGTGTTCCCAGTTCCCCCAGTTCCCAGCACTCCCAGTGTTCTCAGCACTCCCAGCCCTCGCAGTGTTCCCAGTTCCCCCATTTCCCCAGCACTCCCAGCGTTCCCAGTTCCCCCAGCACTCCTAGTCCCCCATCACTCCCAGTTCCCCCAGCACTCCCAGAATCCCCAGTGCTGCCCCCAGCCCTCCCAGCGCTCCCAGTGTTCCCAGTTCCCCCAGCACTCCCAGTCCCCCATCGCTCCCAATTCCCCCAGTTCCCCAGCACCCCCAGTGTTCCCAGTTCCCAGCACTCCCAGTGTTCTCAGCACTCCCAGCCCTCCCAGTGTTCCCAGTCCCCCCAGCCCTCCCAGTGTTCCCAGTTCCCCCAGCACTCCCAGTGTTCCCAGTTCCCCCAGCACTCCCAGTTCCCCCAGTGTTCCCAGTATCCCCAGTGCCGCCCCCAGTGTTCCCAGTTCCCCCAGTTCCCAGTTCCCCCAGTGTTCCCAGTTCCCAGTCCCCCCAGTTCCCCATCCCAGTCCCCCCAGTGTTCCCAGTCCCCCCAGTGTTCCCAGTTCCCCCAGTGTTCCCAGTTCCCCCAGTTCCCCCAGTGCTCCCAGCCCTCCCAGTTCCCCGTGTTCCCAGTTCCCCCAGTTCCCAGTTCCCCCAGTGTTCCCAGTTCCCCCAGTTCCCAGTTCCCCCAGTGTTCCCAGTTCCCCCAGTGCTCCCAGTTCCCCAGTGTTCCCAGTCCCCCCAGTGTTCCCAGTTCCCCCAGTGTTCCCAGTTCCCCCAGTTCCCAGTCCCCCCAGTGTTCCCAGTTCCCCCAGTTCCCAGTTCCCCCAGTTCCCAGTTCCCCCAGCCCTCCCAGTCCCCCCAGTGTTCCCAGTCCCCCCAGTGTCCCCACCTGGTTGATGGTGGCCCCCCGGCGGCCGATCAGCACTTTCAGGGCCGTGCGGGGCACCCTGAGCGTCACCTCCAGCCCCTCGTCTGCCACCAGTGTCACCTGCGCCTCTGAGGGGACACGGGGACACGGCCGGGTCACCGAGGGGACACCGAGGGGTGGGGACATCCCCGGGGACGGGGGTGACAAACGGGGCACAGGGAATTCCATGGGGAAGAAGGCACTTCCCATTGGGGTCCCAAAAGTGTCCCCAGAGTGTCCCCAGGGAATCTTCAAGGTGTCCCCAAAAGGTCCCCAAGGTGTCCCCAAAGGGTCCCCAGGGTGTCCCAAAAGTGTCCCCAGAGGGTCCCCAGGGAGTCTTCAAGGTGTCCCCAAAGGGTCCCCAGGGTGTCCCCAAAGTGTCCTCAGAGGGTCCCCACGATGTCCCCAAGGGTGTCCCCAAAGGGTGCCCAGGGTTTCCCCAGAGGGTCCCCAAGAGTGTCCCCAAAGGGTCCCCATGATGTCCCCACGGTGTCCCCAAGGGTGTCCCCAAAGGTTCCCAAGTTCCCCTGCTGTCCACAAAGTGTCCCCAGGGTGTCCCCAGGGTGTCCCCAAGGGTGTCCCCAGGGGTCTCCCCAAAGGTCCCCAAGTTCCCCTGGTGTCCCCAGGGTGTCCCCAAGGTGTTCCCAAAGGTCCCCAAGTTCCCCTGGTGTCCCCAAATGGTCCTCAGGGTGTCCCCAGGGTGTCCCCAGGGTGTCCCCAAAGGGTCCCCACGGTGTCCCCAAAGGGTGCCCAGGGTGTCCCCAGAGGGTCCCCAAGAGTGTCCCCAAATGGTCCCCAGGGTGTCCCCAAAGGGTCCCCACGATATCCCCACGGTGTCCCCAAGGCTGTCCCCAAAGGTCCCCAAGTTCCCCTGGTGTCCACAAAGGGTCCTCAGGGTGTCCCCATGGTGTCCCCAAGGTGTCCCCAAGGTGTCCCCAGGGTGTCCCCAGGGGTGTCCCCAGGGGTGTCCCCAAGGTGTCCCCAAGGTGTCCCCAAAGGGTCCCCACAATGTCCCCATGGTGTCCCCAAGGTGTCCCCAAGGTGTCCCCAGGGTGTCCCCAGGGGTGTCCCCATGGTGTCCCCAAGGTGTCCCCAAAGGTCCCCAGGGTGTCCCCAAGGGACAGGGAGGAGCTCACAAGGCAATTCCCGGCGGGCCAAGCGGCTCCCGCGGGCTCCCGCTCCCCACAGAGGACCCCGAGTGAGCTCCCGGTGGTCCCGGGGGGGCCAGGCCAGGCCCCGGTGTGAGACCCGGACCCACCTCGGCTCTCCCGGTAGCGCCGGTACAGGATGTAGAGCACGGTGGCGGCGGCTGGGACGCCCAGCAGCAGGGCGGTTTTCTGCAGGCTGCTCAGGCTGTGCACGGGGCCCCGTCCCGCCATGGCCGGCTGCGGACGGGGCTTTACCGGGCTTTACCGGAGGGTTACCGGGGGTTACCGGGAGCCCACCGGGAGCTCCCGGTGCGGCCGGGCCGCGTTGCACCCCCACCCCGGGGACTCCCCACCCGCCCCCTCACGGAGGGCTCGGCTCCGGGCGCGCCGGTGCAGGCCCCGGGCCCGGTGCAGCGGCAGCGGAGCCCCGGCAGCCGCCTCGGCCGCGCCCCCCCGGTGGTCCCACGGTACCTGCAGGTGCCAGGGCCGCTCCCCAGCCCCGCAGCGACCCCGGCTCGGCCCAGCCCGGCCCTGAAAGGCCCCGGTTCGGGCCCGGCCCCGGTTCGGGCCCGGTGCAGCCCCGGTGCCGCCGCCGCCTCCCGCGCCCCGCCGCTGGTCACGCCTCCTGCCGCTCTCCACCAATCACATCGCGGCTCCTCCCCTCCCAGCCAATCACAGCCCGGCCCCACACCGCTCCCACCCAATCAGCGCCTGCGGAGCAGCGGCCAATCCCGCGAGACCTCCCACATGCGGGGGCGGGAAACAACGGGAATAAAGCAGCCAATCAGCGGCGAGTAGCGGGGAGACAAACCAATCAGCGAGCCAGAAAATCCAAATCCCCGCCTCCTAATTTGAGTGACAGGCACAACAGCCTATAGAAACTCGGAGCGCTGAGCGTGGCGGGGCTCTAACGCCGCTCCCGGTGTCCCCGCGTGTCCCCGTAACGGAGCCCACGGACGCGCGGTCCCCAAAAATGCCTTTATTGCCCTCAAACGCCGCCGCATTCCCGGCAGGTGCCTGGGTGGGAGCACCCCCAGGTGCAGGGGCGGTGCTGGTAATCCCGGCGGTGCCCGGGTGGCGCTCAGCGGGTCCCCGCGGGGCCATCGGCGGCGTCGGGGGCGAAGAGCTCCCGGTAGAGCGGCGGGAAGGCGGCCGAGACCCCCGCGGGGTGCAGGCGGCGGAAAGCCTGAACCTGCTCCAGGTGCTGCGAGCACAGAGCGCGGAGCCGGCCCGGGGCGGGCAGCTGCGGGGACACGGCGGGGACACGGCTGGGACAGCGCGGGGACACACGGGGACACGGCTGGGACAGCGCGGGGACACCGCGGGGACACGGCTGGGACAGCGCGGGGACACGGCGGGGACACACGGGGACACACTGGGGCGACACGCGTGACACACGTGCAGGGAACCCCCTGACCCAGGGTCACCCCCAATGTCCCCGAACCCCCGCCCTGACCCCCCCGATGTCCCCAAACCTCCCCGTGCCCCTTCTCCTGTACTCTCACAGCGCCCCCGTGTCCCCCCAGTGTCCCTCTCGTTGTCCCCGTGTCCCTCGATGTCCCCGTGTCCCCTCCCCGGTGTCCCGGTGTCCCCGCGTGTCCCCCGCATCCCCCCCAGTGTCCCCCTCGATGTCCCGGTGTCCCCTTCCCGGTGTCCCCCCCGGTGTCCTCGTGTCCTTTCCCGGTGTCCTGGTGTCCCGGTGTCCCCTCCCCGGTGTCCTTGTGTCCCTCGATGTCCCTGTGTCCCGTCCCCGGTCTCTCCCGCCCCGGTGTCCCCGTGTCCCCACCCCAGTATCCCCGGTATTCCCGTGTCCCTCGGTGTCCCGGTTTCCCTCCCCGATGTCCCGGTGTCCCTTCTCGATGTCCCGGTGTCCCGGTGTCCCGGTGTCCCCTCCCCGGTGTCCCGGTGTCCCTCCCCGATGTCCCGGTGTCCCTCCCCGGTGTCCCGGTGTCCCCCCCGGTGTCCCGGTGTCCCTCCCCGGTGTCCCGGTGTCCCTCCCCGGTGTCCCTGTGTCCCTCCCCGGTGTCCCGGTGTCCCCACCCGTGGCAGGATCCCCTCGCGGCGGGTCCGGCGCAGCAGCCCCCGGAAGGCGACATCGATCTGTCCGTGCAGCCGCGCCACCCGCGGGCGGTCCTGCAGCCACGGCCGGCCTGGGGACACGGGGACACGGTGGGGACACGGTGGGGACACGGACATGGGGACAGGGACAGGGACACGGACATGGGGACAGTGGGGACACGGTGGGGACACGGACATGGGGACAGTGGGGACACGGACAGGGACACAGACAGGGACACGGACACGGGGACAGCGGGGACACGGTGGGGACACGGACATGGGGACACGGGGACACGGTGGGGACACGGACATGGGGACAGGGACACGGACAGGGACAGGGACACGGGGACAGCGGGGACACGGTGGGGACACGGACAGGGACACGGACAGGGACACGGACACGGGGACACGGACAGGGTGGGGACACGGACAGGGACAGGGACATGGGGACAGCGGGGACACGGACAGGGACACGGACACGGGGACAGGGTGGGGACACGGACAGGGACAGGGACGTGGGGACAGCAGGGACACCGACACGGCTGGGGACAGGGACAGGGACATGGGGACAGCGGGATGGGGACACGGAGAGGGACACGGACAGGGTGTGGGGACACGGACAGAGACAGGGACAGGGGCATGGGGACACCGCAGGGACACAGACAGGGTGTGGGGACAGGGACAGGGGACACGGACAGGGCGTGGGGACACCGGCAGGGATGTGGGGACAGTGACAGAGGTGTGGGGACACGGACGGGGACAGGGACAGGGATGTGGGGGACATGGACAGGGCGTGGGGACACGGACAGGGATGTGGGGACAGCGGGATGGGGACAGGGTCAGGGGAGTGGGGACACCTTGGGGACACTGTGGGGGACAGCCTGGGGACACCCGGGGGACACCTTAGGGACACCTTAAGGACACCTTAGGAACAGCTTGGGGACACTTTAGGGACACCCTTGGGATACCCTGGGGACACCTTAGGGACACCTTAGTCACACCCTGGGGACATCTTGGGGACACCTTAGGTACGCCCTGGGGACACCCTGGGGACATTTTAGGGACACATTGGGGACACTTCAGGGACACCTTGGGGACACCCCGGGAACACCTTAGGGACACCCGGGGACATCCTGGGAACATTATGGGGACACCTTGGGGACACCGTGAGGACACTTTGGGGACACCTTGGGGACACTCTGGGGACACCTTAGGGACACTTTGGGGACACCTTGGGGACACCCCGCCGCCCACCCCGCTTAGGGCCAAACCCCATTTGAGATTTGGGGAACTCACACGGAGGGACACGGGGACACGGGGCGGGGACACGGAGCAGGACAGGGGGTGGGGACACCAGGGGGACACTCGGGGACACCAGGGGACACTCGGGGACACTTGGGGACACTCGGGGACAGCGGCTGACCGGCGTTGAGCAGCAGCAGCGCGCTCAGCAGCGCCAGCTCGCTCTCGGAGCAGCGCAGCGCGCTCAGCCCCCGCGCCAAATCAAACACGGACGCCACCAGCTCGGGACACCCTGGGGACAGCGCGGCGGTGTCACCGCTGTCCCCGAGCGCCCCCGGGTGTCCCCAGGTGTCGCCGCCCTACCCAGCGAGCGGAAGAGCTCGGGCCCCGCCAGTTTGCCCTCGAACAGCACCGTGCCCGTGGCGGCGTCGAAGGCGCGGCACACGCGGAGCAGGACAACCTCCATGGCACCTGTCACCGTGGCACGGGGAGGGGACAGCGCTGCTGGCACCGGCGACACCCGCACCGGCACCGGGGGACGCGGCAGGGGTGGCCCCGGGCGGTGTCACCTCGGCGGGGAGGAGGGGAGGGGGAGTTTGGGGACTGTCACCTCCCCGTGGGACACAGGGGATTGTCACCTCGCTATGGGACACAGGGGATTGTCACCTCCCCAGGGAGGGTGGAGGAGGACTTTGGGGACTGTCACCTCGCTATGGGACACAGGGGATTGTCACCTCCCCCGTGGGACACACGGGATTGTCACCTCCCCAAGGACACAGGGGATTGTCACCTCCCCCATGGGGCACACGGGATTGTCACCTCCCCCATGGGGCACACGGGATTGTCACCTCGCCACGGGACACGGGATTGTCACCTCCCCATGGGGCACACGGGATTGTCACCTCGCTACGGGACACAGGGGACTGTCACCTCCCCCATGGGACACAGGGGATTGTCACCTCCCCATGGGACACACGGGATTGTCACCTCCCCGTGGGACACACGGGATTGTCACCTCGCCACGGGGCACAGGGGATTGTCACCTCGCCACGGGACACAGGGGATTGTCACCTCCACAGGGACACAGGGGATTGTCACCTCGCCACGGGACACAGGGGATTGTCACCTCGCTATGGGGCACACGGGATTGTCACCTCCCCGTGGGACACACGGGATTGTCACCTCCCCATGGGACACAGGGGATTGTCACCTCCACAGGGACACACGGCACTGTCACCTCCCCATGGGGCACACGGGATTGTCACCTCCCCCATGGGGCACAGGGGATTGTCACCTCGGCAGGGAGGGTGGAGGGGGACTTTGGGGACTGTCACCTCTGTGGGACACAGGGCATTGTCATAAGGGGACAGGGTGGCCCCGGGGCTGGTGACAACGTGATGTGCTGTCCCTGGGGCTGGGGACAAGGGGTCGTGGTGGTCCTGGGGCTGATGACAATGTCACGAGGGGTCACAGTGGCCTTGGGGCTGGTGACAAGGGCACAGAGTGTCCCTGGGGGTGGTGACAATGAGATGGGGTGGCCATGGGAGTGGTGACAATGACATGGGGTGGCCCTGGGGGTGGTGACAATGACATGGGGTGGCCCTTGGGATGGTGACAAAGAGATGGGGTGGCCCTTGGGGTGGTGACAATGCAGTGGGGTGGCCCTGGGGGTGGTGACAATGAGATGGGGCGGCCCTGGGGATGGTGGCAAGGGGTCACAGTGGCCCTGGGGCTGGGGACAATATCGTAGGGTGGCCCTGGGGCTGGTGACAAGGGCACAGGGTGGCCCTGGGGCTGGTGACAAGGGGTTGTGGTGGCCCTGGGGCTGGTGACGAGGGGTCGTGGTGGCCCTGGGGACAATGGGATGAGGTGGCCCTGGGGCTGGGGACAATGGAGTGAGGTGGCCATGGGGGTGAGGACAATGAGATGGGGCGGTCCTGAGGGTGGTGGCAAAGGGGTCACGGTGTCCCTGGGTGGGTGACAATGGCCCGGGGTGGCCCGGGGTGGCCCGGGGTGGGTGGCAGTGCCAGGGGACAGGCGGTGGCCGCGTACCCGCCTTGAGCAGGACGATCTGGTCGTGCTGGCCGAGCTGCCGGAAGCCGCGCAGGCGCTTGGCGAACTCCACCACGCGCTCGATGGCCTCGGTGACACGGCGGGCACAGCGCTGCCACATGGCCGCCATGGGCTGCTGGGGACAGCTGTGTCACCCCCGGTGTCACCCACCCATCCCTGGGGACAGCCGTGTCACCCCCATGCCACCACTGGGGACAGCTGTGTCACCCCCGGGCCACCCACCCATCCCTGGGGACAGCTGTGTCACCCACCCACCCTGGGGACAGCTGTGTCACCCCCGGGCCACCCACCCACTGCTGGGGACAGCCGTGTCACCCCCGGGCCACCGCTGGGGACAGCCATGTCACCCACCCACCCTGGGGACAGCCGTGTCACCGACACTGGGGACAGCTGTGTCACCCACCCTAGGGACAGAGCCATGTCACCCTCCTTGGGGACAGCCATGTCACCCACCCATCCCTGGGGACAGCCGTGTCACCCCCGTGTCACCGCTGGGGACAGCCATGTCACCCCCGTGTCACCCACCATGGGGACAGCCGTGTCACCCGCCCACCCTTGGGGACAGCCGTGTCACCGACACTGGGGACAGCTGTGTCACCCCTGTGTGACCCACACACCCTTGGGGACAGCCGTGTCACCCCCGTGTCACCCACCCTTGGGGACAGCCGTGTCACCCGCCCACCCTGGGGACAGCCGTGTCACCCACCCACCCTTGGGGACAGCCGTGTCACCTGGCTCTGGTAGGCGCGGATCTCCTCGGGGCTGAAGGTGGCCCAGCGGTGGCCCTGGATGTCCTCGGCACGGGGGTGGCACGTGGCACGGTGTGACAGCAGGACACTCTGTGTCAGCAGCTCTGAGGGGACACGGGGGTGGCACGGTGTGACAGCGGGACACTGGGGTGACAGCAGGACACGGGGGTGGCACGGTGTGACAGCAGGACACGGGGGTGACACGGTGTGACAGCGGGACACGGGGATGACACGGTGTGACAGCGGGACACGGGGGTGACAGCAGGACACGGGGGTGACACGGTGTGACAGCAGGACACTGGGGTGACAGCAGGACACGGGGGTGACACGGTGTGACAGCAGGACACAGGGGTGACACAGTGTGACAGCAGGAGACGGGGGTGACACAGTGTGACAGCAGGACACAGGGGTGACACGGTGTGACAGCAGGACACTGGGGTGACAGCAGGACACGGGGGTGACACAGTGTGACAGCGGGACACGGGGGTGACACAGTGTGACAGCAGGACACGGGGGTGACACGGTGTGACAGCAGGACACTGTGTCAGCAGCTCTGAGGTGACATTCGGGGCTTGGGGACAGCCGTGGGGACAGGGAGGGTGGCCCCGGTGTGTGGCCTCGATGGGTAAGGAGTCACCAGCGTGGTGGCATCTGGGGGTGACAGAGGCGGCGCCACCACCGTGGAGCACCCACAGGTGACATCCCGAGGTGCCACCAGCCCCGCCCCAACAGGTGACAGCGCCACCCCCTCAGGGGACAGTCCCGGTGCCACTCACCGATCTCCAGCCCCGCCGGTGCCTCCGGGACGCCGCCGGCACCGGGCAGAGGCACCGGCCCCGTCCCCGCTGTCCCCGCGCTGTCCCCGTCCTGTCCCCTCCTTGTCGCCTCCTCCGCGGGCCACGCCCTGCTGGGACAGCCCGCGGGGACAGCGGGGGACAGCGGGGGACAGCGCCACAACGGCGGCGGGGGCACCGGGGCCGCCCGGTCCTGGTCCCGCTTCTCCCGTTTCTCCCCCTGTTCCCCTTTTGCCCATTTCTCCCGGTTTCCCGGTGTTTCCCGGGTCTGTTCCCGGTTTTGTTCCCGGTGTTCCCGGGTCTGTTCCCGGGTCTGGTCCCGGGTCTGTTCCCGGTTTTGGTCCCGGTTTTGGTCCCGGTTTTGGTCCCGGTTTTGTTCCCGGTTTTGTTCCCGGTCCTTTTCCAGCTGTTCCAGCACCTCCGCCTGCAGCCGCTCCCGCCGCTTCTTGGACATGCGGCCGAACTTGACGGCTGCGGGCACAGAGGGGACACAGGGGGACAGCGAGTGACACCGGCGACACCGAGCGGCACCGGCCCTTCCCCGGGGACACCTCGGGCGGCGACAGGTGGCGCAGGGACAAGGGACAAGTGTCCTCAGGTGGCACAGGGACAGGGGACAGGGGACAGGTGTCCTCAGGTGGCACAGGGACAAGGGACAGGGGACAAGTGTCCTCAGGTGGTGCAGGGACAGGGGACAAGGGACAGGTGTCCTCAGGTGGCACAGGGACAAGGGACAAGGGACAGGTGTCCTCAGGTGGCACAGGGACAGGGGACAGGTGTCCTCAAGGGAGGGGACAGGTGTCTGCAGCTGTGGGGGACAGGTGTCCCCAAATGCGGGGACACCAGGGGCGGGTCCAGCTGTCCCCAGGGGCATTGATCGATGTCCCCAGGCTCACAGGGCGATGTCCCCAAGGGGTACAGATGTCCCCAAGAGGACAGGTCGGTGTCCCCAGGTGGTGTCCAGCTGTCCCCAGGGGCACAAATCAATGTCCCCAGGGGATGCGGGTGTCCCCAGGGTCACAGGGCAATGTCCCCAAGGGGTGCAATGTCCCCAAGGGAACAGATCGATGCCCCCAGGGGCACAGGGTGATGTCCCCAGGGACAGTCCCCGCTGTCCCCAGAGGGTACAGATGTCCCCAAAACACAGATCCATGTCCCCAGAGCATACAGATGTCCCCAAGGACACAGAGCAGTGTCCCCAGGAGCACAGGGTGGTGTCCCCAGGGTCACAGGGCAGTGTGCCCAGGGGGTCCAGGTGTCCCCAAGGGCACAGAGCAGTGTCCCCAGGGGGTACAGATGTCCCCAGGGTCACAGGGCAATGTCCCCGGGGGTTCCAGCTGTCCCCAAGGGCACAGATCGATGTCCCCAGGGCACAGGGTGGTGTCCCCAGGGTCACAGAGCAGTGTCCCAAGGGACAGTCCCTGGTGTCCCCAGGGGTTCCAGCTGTCCCCAAGGGCACAGATCGATGTCCCCAGGGCACAGGGTGGTGTCCCCAGGGTCACAGATTGATGTCCCCAGGGGCAGAGTGATGTCCCCAGGCTCACAGAGCAGTGTCCCCAGAGAGTCCCCGATGTCCCCAGGGTCACAGGGCGATGTCCCCAGAGGGTACAGCTGTCCCCAAGGGCACAGATCCATGTCCCCAGGGGCACAGGGTGGTGTCCCCAGGGCACAGACTGATGTCCCCAGGGGCAGAGCGATGTCCCCCGGCTCACAGAGCAGTGTCCCCAGGGACAGTCCCTGGCGTCCCCAGTGTCCCCGCTGTCCCCAGGCTCACAGAGCAGTGTCCCCAGGGACAGTCCCCGGTGTCCCCAGTGTCCCCGCTGTCCCCGCGCTGTCACCCACCGTCGCGGGACATGCCGAGGCGCAGGCACTTCTGCAGGCGGCAGTGCTGGCAGCGCGTGCGGGTGGCGCGGTCGATGTCGCAGCGCTGCCCGCGGTGACACGGGGCCAGGCTGGGCCCGCGCCGCTCGCTGCGCCGGAAGAAGCCCTGCGGTGGCACCGGTGTCACCAGGGTCACCAGTGTCACCAGTGTCACCGCGGTGCCCCCACACCCGCCCGCGGCAGCCCCAATGTCCCCACATCCCGCACGTCCCCCGTGTCCCAATGTCCCCCCTTGTCCCCCTGCTCCCCAAGGTCCCCGTGTCCCCCCCCACCATGTCCTCATGTCCCCGATGTCCCCCATTGTCCCCAGATTCGTCCGTGTCCTCATGTCCCCGATGTCCCCCTACATCTCCTAGATCCCCATGTCCCCAATGTCCCCATGTCCCCAATGTCACCATGTCCTCAATGTCCCCATGTCCCCAATGTCCCCGTGTCCCCAATGTCCCCATGCCCTCAATGTCCCCATGCCCTCAATGTCCCCGTGTCCTCAATGTCCCCGTGTCCCCAATGTCCCCGTGTCCCCAATGTCCCCATGCCCTCAATGTCCCCATGTCCCCAATGTCCCCGTGTCCTCAATGTCCCCATGTCCCCCTGCTCCCCAAGGCCCCCACGTCCCCCTTCATGTCCCCAATGTCCCCCATTGTCCCCAGATTCCTCCATGTTCCCGTGTCCCCCATTGTCCCCATGTCCCCAATGTCCCCATATCGCCTCATGTCCCCAATGTCCCCCATTGTCCCCATATTCCTCCATGTTCCCGTGTTCCCCCATTGTCCCCATGTCCCCTTTGTCCCCCCCATGTCCCTTTGCTCCCCAAGGCCCCCACGTCCCCCCTCGTGTCCCCAGTGTCCCCCATTGTCCCCAGATTCCTCCATGGTCCCCAAGTTCCCCCTTGTCCCCATGTCCCCAATGTCCCCCTTTGTGCCCATGTCCCCAATGTCCCCATGTCCCCCCAATGTCCCCCATTGTCCCCATGTCCCCCCATGTCCCCCCATGTCCCCCATTGTCCCCATATTCCTCCATGTCCCCATTTCCCCAAGTCCCCTCACACACCCCCCATGTCCCCATGCCCCTCCTTGTCCCCATGTCCCCAATGTCCCCCTTGTGCCCCCCATGTCCCCCTGCTCCCCAAGGTCCCCATGTCCCCCCTCGTGTCCTCATGTCCCCAATGTCCCCCATTGTCCCCAGATCACCATATCCCCAATGTCCCCTTGTCCTCAATGTCCCCATATTCTCATTTCCTCATGTCCCCTTTTATCCCGTCTGTCCTTCCATGTCCCCATGTCCCCATGTCCCCTGTCCCCCCCCGTGTCTCCTGTCCCCCCCGTGTCCCCGTGTCCTTCCATGTCCCCTGTCCCCCCGTGTTCCCTGTCCCCCCCCGTGTCCCCCCGTGTCCCCGTGTCACCTTGCAGCCCTCGCAGGTGATGACCCCGTAGTGCACCCCGGAGGATTTGTCCCCGCAGATCTTGCAGGGAATCGCCTCGATGTGGGCTGGGGGGACACGGGGACATTGGGGACATTGGCATGGGGACACTGGCATGGGGACACTGGCATGGGGACATTGGCACGGGGACACCTGGCACAAGGTCCCTGTCCCCAGGCTCCCATGGGACCCGCAGTGCCACCCGTGTCCTCCTGTGGTTCAGGTGTCCCCACAGGTCCGTGTGTCACCCATGAGACCAAATGTCACCCGTGGCCCCCTGTGTCACCTGTGGGGTCAGGTGCCACCCTCTGGGCTCACATGTCACCTGTGGGACCAGGTGCCACCCATGACACCAGATGTCACCCGTGGCCTCACGTGTCACCAGCGGGACACGTCCCCTGCGTCCTCACGTGTCACCCGCAGCTCCCCGTGTCACCGCCCGGTCCCCTGCGGCCGCTGCCACCCCCGTGTCCCCTCCGTGCTGATGTCACCCCACGGCTTCCTGTGTCACCTGTGCCACCCATGGTGTCACTGACACCCGCTGTCCCCTCTGGTGGCAGTGTCCCCTTCGGTCACAGCGAGCTCCAGTGCCACCCCTGGGCTGGGGGGTACCCAGTGTCCCCAGTGGTGTCCCCAGTGTCCCCAGTGTCCCCAATGTCCCCAATGTCCCCAGTGTCCCCAATGGTGTCCCCAATGGTGTCCCCAATGTCCCCAGTGGTGTCCCCAATGTCCCCAGTGCTGTCACCCTGTGCTGGCGCTGCCGGAGCCACAAAGCCACAACTGGGACACGGCCCCGGGACAGGAAACGCGCGGGGCCCAGTCCGGGACTGGGGGGATCCCAGTACGGGACTGGGGAGATCCCAGTATGGCCCAGTACGGGACTGGGGGGATCCCAGTATGGCCCAGTACGGGACTGGGGGGATCCCAGTATGGCCCAGTTCGGGACTGGGAACTCCCAGTATGGCCCAGTAAGGAACTGGGAGCTCCCAGTATGACCCAGTAAGGAACTGTGAGCTCCCAGTATGACCCAGTAAAGAACTGGGAGCTCCCAGTATGGCCCAGTATGGAACTGGGAGCTCCCAGTATGGCCCAGTACGGGACTTGCACAGCCGCTCCTCCACCTGCACACGCGTGTGACACACCTGGACACCCGTGACCCCCCAGACCCGTGTGTGACCCCCCCTGGACACGCGTGACCACCAGGACACGTGTGCCAGCCCTGCCACAAGCGTGTGACACCCCGCTCACATGTCACCCCCGCTCACATGTGACCCCCGGGACACGTGTGACACCCCGGACACGTGTGACACCCCGGACACGTGTGACACCCCACACACGCGTGTCACCCCCGCCCCCTTTTCCTCCTGCCCCAGTTTTTTGGGGCCGGCGCCGCCCGCGCATCCGGACCGGGGGGGCCCCGGGGGGCACCGGGGGCACCCACGGGAACGGCGGGTACCGGGGGCACCGGGGCACCCACAAAACCGGGGGGTACCGGGGAAACTGGGGCAAGCACCGCGTTTAGGGGTACTGGGGGTACTGGGAGGACTGGGAGCACCGGGGGCTCTTGAAGCCCCATCACACCGGGGGTTACCGGGGCACTCCCAAACCCGGCGGGCACCGGAGGCACCGGGGGTTCCCGGGGGAACCGGGGCACCGGCGGTACCGGGACACTGGGGACACCGCAGCACCCGCAGGCACCGGGGGTTCCGCGGGTACCGGGGGGAATCGGGGGCACCGGGAAACGGCCGCACTGGGGATACTGGGAGTGCTGGGAACGCCGGGGGTGCCCGTGCCCGGTGTGTCCGCCTGGCACCGGCGGGAGCGGCAACCGCACCAGTGCCACCAGTAACGGACTGGGACGGACCGGGAATGAACTGGGACACACCAGTGACACACTGGGAATGAACTGGGACACACCAGTAACGGACTGGGACGGACTGGGAATGAACTAGGAATGAACTGGGAATGAACTGGGACACACCAGTAACGGACTGGGAATGAACTGGGACACACTGGGACGCACAAACCCTCACCAGTATCCTCCATCTCCACCTCCCAGTCCATCCCAGTCCATTCCCAATCCATTCCCAGTCCCTCCCAGTCCATTCCCAGTCCATCCCAGTCCATCCCAGTCCCATCACCTCGGGCGCTGTCACCTCCCTGTCCCCACAACCACCGGGGACACCCCGGGATCCCCCCGGGCACCGCGACACGGGGGGGACAGTGGGGACACAGGAGGGGACAGTGGGGACACAGAGGGGACAATGGGGACACAGAGGGGACAATGGCACACGGAGGGGACAATGGGGACACAGAGGGGACAGTGGGGACACAGAGGGGACAGTGGGGACACAGAGGGGACAATGGCACACAGAGGGGACAATGGCACACGGAGGGGACACAGAGGGGACAATGGGGACACAGAGGGGACAGTGGCACACGGAGGGGACAATGGGGACACGGAGGGGACAGTGGGGACACAGAGGGGACAGTGGGGACACGGAGGGGACAATGGCACGCGGAGGGGACACAAAGGGGACAATGGCACTCGGAGGGGACAAGGGGGACACAGAGGGGACAGTGGCACACGGAGGGGACAATAGGGACACAGGAGGGGACAAGGGGGACACAAAGGGGACAATGGCACACAGAGGGGACAGTGGCACTCGGAGGGTCCCCAGCGCCCCGTCCCCGTTTCCCGGGGTGGTTGCTGGCGGTGTCGCGGTGCCACCTGCGCTGTCGCCGCCGTTGTCACCGCAGGGTCCCCCCCGGGTCCCCCCCCCGGAGCCGCCGCCGCCACATCAAGGGAGGGACCCGCAGGTGCGCGGGGGGAGCGGCGACACGCGGGGACACGTGTGACACACGGGACACGCGTGTGACACCTGGCACATGTGTGTGGGGCTGGGACATGTGTGTGTGTGACAGGCTGGGACACCCGCGCGGGGCTGTGACACACGTGTGGGAGCGTGACACGTGTGTGTGGGGCTGTGAGACACGGGTGACAGCCGGTGACACACGTGTGACACCTGACACGCGTGTGGGACCTGTGACACGCGTGTGGGACGTGTGAGACACGGGTGACAGCCAGTGACACGCGTGTATGAGCTGTGACGCACGCGTGCACACTGAAACATGCGTGTACAGCCTGAAACAGGCGTGTACAGCCTGTGACACACGTGTGACAACTGACACGTGTGTGGGACCTGTGACACACACATGAACAGCCTGCGACACATGTGTGAGAGTGTGACACATGTGTGACAGCCTGTGACACACGTGTGACACCTGACACGTGTGTGGGACGTGTGACACACGGGTGACAGCCAGTGACACGCGTGTATGACCTGTGACGCACGTGTGCACACTGAAACACGCGTGTACAGCCTGAAACACGTGTGTGCGGCCCGTGACACATCTGTGCTACCCAAAACACACATGTACACCCCAAAAGCGGTGTGTGCAGCCTGTGACACACCCGTGTGCCCTGTGACACGCGTGTGCACGCTGTAACACACGTGTACAGCCTGAGACAGGCGTGTACAGCCCGTGACACACCCGTGTGCCCCCTGACAGGCTCGTACGGCCTGTGACACGCGTGTGCGACCTGTGGCACACCTGTGCACAACAAAACACGCGTGTGCAGCCCGTGACACACCCGTGCATGCTGTAACACACGTGTGTGCCCTGTGACACACATGTACACCCTGAAACAGGCGTGCGCAGACTGTGACACGTGTGTGAGCCCCGTGACACACCTGTACAGCCCGTGACACGCGTGTGCACCTCGAAACACGCGTGTGCAGCCCGCGACACGCGTGCGTGACCTGTGACACGCACGTGCACCCCAAAACACACGTGTGCAGCCTGTGACACACCCGTGCAACCTGTGACACGCATGTGCAGCCTGTGACACACCCGTGTGCCCCATAACAGGCGTGTACAGCCTGTGACACACGCGTACAACCTGCGACGCATGCGTGAGCCCCATGACACACCCACACGGCCCGTGACACACCCGTGTGCCCCGCGACACACACGTGGAAGCTGTGACACACCCGCACAGCCCATGACACACTCGTGTGCCCCGCACACCCCCAAACCCACCTGTGCACCCCTCACCCCGCCCCGCTCACACGCGTGTGCACCCGCTGCCAACCCCAACCCGCCCTGCCCTCGCACACGCGTGTGCAAACACCCCACAGCCCCTCTTTGCACACCCCGGGGGGGCTCCCACCCCTTGCACACTCACCCCAACCCCGTCCTTGCACACCCACCTGCACTCCCAGACCCCCCTTGCACACCCATCCCCACCGGCCCTTGCACACTCACTCCCTCACTCCACCCCCCTTTGCACACTCAGCCCTGCTCCCAGACTCCCCTTGCACACTCACCCCCACTCCTTGCACACCTGGAGGTGCCCCCCGCCCCTTGCACGCCCACCCCGCCCCCCTTGCACACCCACCCCACCCCCCCTTGCACACGCGCGTGCCCCGCACCTCTCATGGCTCCGCTTCCCTCCCAGCCCCAACCCGGGCGCGGCCCCTTTAAGGCCTCGGGGCTCCCCCCCACCCCCCCCAAATTTTCCCCGCCCCTCCCCCACCCCCCCAATGTCCCCGCCCCTCCCCCCCCCGGCATCCTGCCCCTCCCCCCCCCCAAAAAAAAAAAAAAAACGCGGGAAATTTCCGAATTGCCCACAGGGAAACTGAGGCACGGAAGGGGGGGCGGACCCCAAATCCTCACGAAGTTCCCAATTTTGGGGTGCAGGGACGCCCCGAGCCCCCAAAGCTCCAAATTTTGGGGTTCAGAGCCTCCAAATGGATCAATTTTGGGGCGCAGAGACCCCAAAGTTCCCAATTTTGGGGTGCAGGGACCCCCGACTCCCCAAAGTTCCCATTTTTTGGGGTACAGGGACCCCAAAGTTCCCAAATTGGGGGTTCAGAGACACCGAACTCCTCCCTGGGCTCAATTTTGGGGTACGGGGACCCCCCAAAGTTCCCAGTTTGGGTACAGGGACACCAAATTTCCCAAATGTTGGGGTGCAGGGACCCCTGACTCCCCAAATTTCCCATTTTTGAGTACAGGGACCCCCAAAATTCCCAATTTTGGGTTACCCAGACCCCAAAATTCCCATTTTTGGGGTACAGCGACACCCCCCCCCCCCCAAGCCCTCAAAGCTCCAAATTTTGGGGGTGCAGAGACCCCAAATTTCCCAAATTTTGGGGCACAAAGACCCCGGAGTTCCCATTTTTGGGGTGCAGGGACCCCGAAATCCTCCCTGGGCTCAATTTTGGGGTTCAGAGACCCCAAATTTCCCAATTTTGGGGTTCAGAGACCCCAAATTTCCCAATTTTGGGGTTCGGGGACCCCCAAATTTCCCAATTTTGGGGTTCAGAGACCCCCGAAGTTCCCAATTTTGAGGTTCAGAGACCCCCAAAAGTTCCCAATTTTGGGGTGTCCCCACCCAAGTCCCCCTCCCAGGACCCCAAAGTGACACAAGGGACACAAGGGGTGGTGGCAGCGGCCGTGATGGGCACGGGGACACTTGGGGACACTTGGGGACATGGGGGGGGACATTTGGGGACACCCAGGGGTGGCTGAAGGAGAGCCAGGGTGGCACTGGGGGACAGGGAGGGCACCGAGGGTCACACGGGTGGCACGGGTGGCACAGGAGGTGACACGGGTGACAGTCACCGGCCGCTGTCCCCTCCCCGTGGTGGCTCCTCGGGCAGGTCCTGCTGGATGAAGAGCCCTTGGGGACAGAGGGGACACCTCAGGCGGGGACCCACAGTGTCCCCAAGCGTGTCCCCACCTCCCCCTCCAGTGTCCCCGCGTGTGTCCCCAGCCCTGTCCCCAATGTCCCTCACGGGTGGCCCCGGTGTGCAGCGTGCAGCCCAATGTCCCCAATGTCCCCAATGTCCCTGATGTCCCCAGGCTGTCCCCAATGTCCCCAGTGTCCCCGATGTCCCTGATGTCCTCAGTGTCCCCAATGTCCCCAATGTCCCAATGTCCCCGATGTCCCAATGTCCCCAATGTCCCCAATATCCCCAGTGTCCCCAATATCCCCAGTGTCCCCAGTGTCCCCAGTGTCCCTGATGTCCCCAATGTCCCCAATATCCCCAGTGTCCCCAATGCCCCCAATGTCCCCGATGTCCCCAATGTCCCCAATGTCTCCAATGCCCCCAATGTCCCCAATGCCCCCAATGTCCTCAGTGTCCCCAATGTCTCCTGAGTGTCCCCTCACCGGTGGCCTTGGTATGCAGCGTTGTCCCCAGTGTCCCCGATGTCCCTGATGTCCCCAATGTCCCAATATCCCCAGTGTCCCCAATGTCCCCAATGTCCCCAGTGTCCCCAGTGTCCACTCACCGGTGGCCTTGGCATGCAGTGTTGCCCCCAATGTCCCAATGTCCCCAGGCTGTCCCCAATGTCCCCAATGTCCCTGATGTCCCTGACGTCCCCAGTGTCCCCAGTGTCCCCAGTGTCCCCAATGTCCCCAATATCCCCGATATCCCAATGTCCCCAGTGTCCCCAATGTCCCAATGTCCCCAATGTCCCCAGTGTCCCCAGTGTCCCCATTGTCCCCGATGTCCCCAGTGTCCCCATTGTCCCCGATGTCCCCAGTGTCCCCAATGTCCCTGATGTCCTCAGTGTCCCCAATGTCCCCAATGTCCCCAGTGTCCCCAGTGTTCCCAGTGTCCCTGATGTCCCCGATGTCCCCAATGTCCCCTGAGTGTCCCCTCACCGGTGGCCTTGGTATGCAGCGTTGTCCCCAGTGTCCCCGATGTCCCTGATGTCCCCAATGTCCCAATATCCCCAGTGTCCCCAATGTCCCCAATGTCGCAATGTCCCCAATGTCCCCAATGTCCCCAATGCCCCAGTGTCCCCTCACCGGTGGCCTTGGCGTGCAGCGTTGTCCCCTCGGCGTCCCACAGGTCACAGCTCAGGAAGAGCTTCCGGCCCTGGTGGCGCTGCAGGAACGCCTCGAGCAGGAGCACCGAGAGCAGGGGGACGGGCCTGGGGACACACAGGGGACACACGGTGACATTGGGGACACTGGGGCTCCCTGTGTCACCCTGTCACTGTCACAGCCCCCCCGTGTCACCTCTGTGTCACCCTGTCACTGTCACAGCCCCCCGTGCTGCAGGAACGCCCCGAGCAGGAGCACCGAGAGCAGGGGGACAGGCCTGGGGACACACGGTGACACTGGGGCTCCCTGTGCCACCCCTGACAGTGACACTGCCCCCCCGTGTCACCCTGTCACTGTCACAGCCCCCTGTGCCACCCCTGTCACCCCCAGCAGGAGCACAGTCCCCACGGGGACAGGCCAGGGGACACTGGGGACACAGAGTGACACCAGGGCCTGGTCACTGCCACAGCCCCTGGGTGCCCCCCGCTCACCTCAGTGTCCCCTTGTGTCCCCCAGGGTCCCCCAGGGTCACCCTGATGTCCCTTGTGTGTCACCCCAGTGCCACCCTGTGTCCCCCTGTCCCTCCCTTTGTGCCCTCCCAGTCACCCCGGTGTCCCCTGTCGCTCTCATGTCCCCTTGTGTCCCTCTGGGTGTGTGTCCCCTCCCCTGGGGACACTCAGGCCACCCTTGGGGACACCCTGGGGACATTCAGACCCTCCTTGGGGACACCCTTGACCCTTGGGGACACTCAGGCCACCCTTGGGGACACCCTGGGGACATTCAGACCCTCCTTGGGGACATCCCCTGACCCTTGGGGACAGTCATACCACCCTTGGGGACATTTGAGACACCCCTGGGGACACCCCCTGGCCCTCGGGGACACTCAGACCCTTCTTGGGGACATCTCCTGATGGATGGGGACACCCCCTGACCCTTGGGGACATTTGAGACACCCTTGGGGACATTTGAGACACCCTTGGGGACGCCCTTGGGGACATTCAGACCCTCCTTGGGGACACCCCTGACCCTTTGGGGACACTCGTACCACCCTTGGGGACAGTCATACCACCCTTGGGGACATTTGAGACACCCCTGGGGACACCCCGTGGCCCTTGGGGACACTCAGACCCTTCCTGGGGACATCTCCTGATTGATGGGGACACCCCCTGGCCCTTGGGGACATTTGAGACACCCTTGGGGACACCCCTGGCCCTTTGGGGACATTTGAGACACCCTTGGGGATACCCTTGGGGACATTCAGACGCTCCTTGGGGACACCCCCTGACCCTTGGGGACAGTCATACCACCCTTGGGGACATTTGAGACACCCTTGGGGACACCCCTGACCCTTGGGGACACCCTTGGGGACACGGTGGGGACGGTGGCACTCACTCCAGGTAGTCGATGCTCAGGTTGGCTGTCACCACGCGCCCGCCCACCGCCAGCGCCAGCGTCCCCAGCGAGGTGTCAATGAGGGTGGCGATGGCACCGCCGTGCGCCAGCCTGGGGACACGGGGACATTGGGGACACTGGGGACATGGGGACAGCGGGGGGACACGGGGACATTGGGGACATTGGGGACACTGGGGACATGGGGACAGCAGGGGGACATTGGGGACATTGGGGACACTGGGGACATTGGGGACATGGGGACAGCAGGGGGACACTGGGGACAAAAGGGGACATTGGGGACAAGAGGGGACATTGGGGACAGCTGGGGCAGTAGGGACAAAAGGGGACATTGGGGACAGCAGGGGGACATTGGGGACATTGGGGACATAGGGACAGCAGGGGCACACTGGAGACAGCAAGGGGACATCAGGGACAAAAGGGGACATTGGTGACAGCTGGGGGACATGGGGACAAGAGGGGACATTGGGGACAGCTGGGGCAGTAGGGACAAAAGGGGACATTGGGGACAGCAAGGGGACATCAGGGACAAAAGGGGACATGGGGACAAAGGGGACATTGGGGACAAGAGGGGACAGGAGAGGGACATGGGGACAGCAGAGGCAGCAGGGACAAAAGGGGACATTGGGGACACGGGGACATTGGGGACACTGGGGACATGGGGACAGCAGGGGTGATGTGAAAGGGACACCAGGGGACACGAGGGTGACAGACAGATGGCAGCAGTGTCACACAGGGGACAGGAGGTGACAATGGGTGACAGTGGGTGACAGCAGGTGACAGTACATGACAGGAGGTGACAGTAGGTGACAGGAGGTGACACTGGGTGACAATGGTGACACTCACCCTGGGTGTCCCTCCAGGAAGGGCCCCAGCTGGCACAGGAGGTGACAGCAGGTGACAGTACATGACAATAGGTGACAGGAGGTGACAGTAGGTGACAATGGGTGACAATGGTGACACTCACCCCGGGTGTCCCTCCAGGAAGGGCCCCAGCTGGCACAGGCAGCGCAGGCGGCCCTTGGGGACATTCAGGAAGGTGACAAACTCGAAGCCGTCCCCGTCGCCCTCGATGGCCCTCGTGAACAGCCGCGTGTCCCTGTCACCGTCACTGTCACTGGGCAGCCCCACCATCTCTGCGGGGACAGCGCTGTCACCGGGCTGGGGACACTGCAGGGATGGGGACAGGGGGTTTGGGGACACTGGGGACAATGATGGCACAGGGACCTACACAGACAGCGATGGCAGCGTTAGGTGACATTGGGGATATGGTGACACAGGTGACAGTGGTGACAGGTGACACAGGTGACAGAGGTAATATGGGTGACACAGTGACAATGACACAGTGACAATGACACAGGTGACAATGACAATGACACAATGACAGTGACAATGACACAGTGACAATGACACAGTGACAATGACAATGACAGTGTCACTCACAGGGATGGTATCTCCGGTAGCTCGGCATGCGTGTCCAGCCCTCGTCCCGTGCCCGTGGTGACACAGTGAGACAGGTGACAATGACAGTGACACAGTGACAATGGCACAGTGACAATGACACAATGTCACTCACGTGGCCAGTATCTCCGGTAGGATGGCACCTGCGCCCAGCCCTCATCCCGTGCCCGTGGTGACACAGTGACAGTGACAATGACACAATGACACAATGACACAGGTGACAATGACACTGTCACTCACGCGGGTGGAATCTCCAGTAGCTCGGCACCCGTGTCCAGCCCTCGTCCCGCGCCCATGGTGACACAGTGACAGTGACAATGACACAATGACACAGGTGACAATGACACAGTGACAATGACAATGACACAATGACAGTGTCACTCACGTGGCAGGAATCTCCGGTAGCTCGGCACCCGTGTCCAGCCCTCGTCCCGTGCCCATGGTGACACAGTGACAGTGACAATGACACAATGACACAGGTGACAATGACCCGGGTGACAATGACATGATGACACAGTGACAATGACACAATGACACTGTCACTCACGCGGCAGGAATCTCCGGTAGCTCGGCACCCGTGTCCAGCCCTCGTCCCATGCCCGTGGTGACACAGTGACAGTGACAATGACACATGTGACAATGACACAATGACACAGGTGACAATGACACAATGACACAATGACAATGACACAATGACACAATGACACAGGTGACAATGACACAATGACAATGACACAATGACACAGGTGACAATGACACTGTCACTCACGCGGCAGGAATCTCCGGTAGCTCGGCACCCGTGTCCAGCCCTCGTCCCGTGCCCGTGGTGACACAGTGACAGTGACAATAACACAATGACACAGTGACAATGACACAGGTGACAATGACAATGACACAATGACAGTGTCACTCACGCGGCAGGAATCTCCGGTAGCTCGGCACCCGTGTCCAGCCCTCGTCCTGTGCCCATGCTGACACAGTGACAGTGACAATGACACAATGACAATGACACAGGTGACAATGACACAATGACACAGGTGACAATGACACAGTGACAATGACAATGACACAATGGCACTGTCACTCACAGGGACGGTATCTCCGGTAGCTCGGCACGCGTGTCCAGCCCTCGTCCCGTACCCGTGGTGACACAGTGACAGTGACAATGACACAGATGACAATGACACAATGACACAGGTGACAATGACACAATGACACAGTGACAATGACACAGTGACAATGACAATGACACAATGACACACTCACGTGGCAGGAATCTCCGGTAGCTCGGCACCCGTGTCCAGCCCTCGTCCCGCGCCCGCTCCAGCAGCTCCCGGTGCCGCTCCCGCATGCGCTCGCTCCAGCCGGGGTTGGGGACAGCCAGGTCCCGCGGGGGGGGACACGGACGGTGACAGCGGCGCCGGGGACACGGGACAGGGGACAGGAACAGGGCCACCGCCCGGGCACCGCGCAGCATGGCCGGGGTGGCACCTGGCACCGAGACGTCACCGCGATGTCACCACAATGTCACTGCGGTGTCAATGTGACGCCACCGGCGCTGTCACCACGATGTCACCGGAGTGTCACTGCGATGTCACTGCGACGTCACCACAATGTCACAACGATGTCATTGCGATGTCACCACAATGTCACTGCAATGTCACTGCTATGTCACCACAATGTCACTGTGATGTCACTGCGACGTCACCACAATGTCACAACGATGTCACTGCGATGTCACCACAATGTCACAGTGATGTCACCGTGACATCATCGCAACCTCCCCTTAAGGTCACAGCAATGTCACCGTGATGTCACGGTGACATCGCCACAATGGCACCACAATGACACCAGGGTCACAGCGCTTGGTGACAGCGACGGTGACGTCACACAGGGGCAATGATGTCACTGCTGGTGTCACACCTGGAGCGAGGTGGCACTGGGGGATGTCACACCTGTTCGGTGATGATGTCACTGATGATGTCACACACGGTTGCTGATGTCACACCTGGTTCCTGGTGACATTGGTGATGTCACACCGGCCACTGAGCTCGCTGCCGGCGTCACTGCGGTCACTGCTGCTGTCACACCTGGTCAGTGACGTCAGCCGTGCTGTCACACCCTCCGATGACGTCACCACCGCGGTCACACCAGCCCCCGCCCCACTGCCCGTGACGTCACCCGCCCGCCCCGCCCCCAGCCAATGTCACCGTGTCCCCCCGGGGGTCCCCGCCCCGCTCTGCTCCCCCTGCCCGGCCCTTCCCGCTCTGTCCCCCCCGTGTCCCCCCCGTGTCCCCTCCCTGTCCTCAGCCCTGCCCGGACCCGCGCTCGTCGAGGCCCCGCCCACCGCCGTGATGTCACGGCGCTTCCGGGTTTCCCCGCTTCCGGGGGCGGGGCCTTGAGAGACCGGAACGGACCCGTGTGGAGCCGTACAGAGAGAAACCCCATAGAGACCCCATAGAAACCCTATAGAGAGATACCCTATAGAGACCCCATAGAGACATACCCCATAGAAACCCTATAGAGACCCCATAGAGACCCCATAGAAACCCCATAGAGACCCCATAGAGAGATACCCTATAGAGACCCCATAGAGATCCCATAGAGAGAAACCCCATAGAGACCCCATAGAGAGATACCCTATAGAGACCCTATATAGACCCCATAGAGACCCCATAGAGACCCCATAGAGAGATACCCTATAGAGACCCCATAGAAACCCCATAGAAACCCCATAGAGACCCCATAGAGACCCCATAGAGACCCCATAGAAATCCTATAGAGATCCCATAGAGAGAAACCCCATAGAGACCCCATAGAGACCCCATAGAGAGATACCCTATAGAGACCCCATAGAGACCCCATAGAGACCCTATAGACACCCTATAGAGACCCCATAGAGACCCAATGGCACCTTGTGGAGACCCCATAGAGCCCTGTGGAACCCTATGGAGAGAGACCCTATAGGGACCCTATAGAGACCTATGGAACCCCATAGAGACCCCATAGAGACCTATGGAACCCCATAGAGACCCCATAGAGACCCCACAGAGACCTATGGAACCCTATAGAGAACCCTACTGTGAGATACCCTACAGAGACCCAATGGCACCCTGTGGAACCCTATGGAGAGAGACCCTATAGAAACCCTATAGAGATCCCTATAGAGATCCCTATAGAGATCCCTATAGAGATCCTATGGAAACCCTACAGAGAGATATCCTATAGAAGCCCTATAGAGAGCTATGGAACCCCATGGAACCCTATAGAGACCCTATAGAAGCCCTATAGAGAGCTATGGAACCCTATAGAAGCCCTATAGAGAGCTATGGAACCCCATGGAACCCTACAGAGCCCTATGGAACCCTACAGAGATCCCCTGTAGAACCCCATAGATCCCCTACAGAGCCCTATGCACCCCCATGGACCCCACTGTCACCCCACACAGCTCCCAGCAGCCCCAAACCACCCCGAGTGTCCCCAAAGGGACCCCAAAAGGACCCCAAAGAGACCCCAAAAGGACTCCCAAGAGACCCCAAATTGAGAAAGACCCCAAAAGGACCCCAATGTGACCCCAAAAGGACTCCCAAGAGACCCCAAAGAGACACCAAATTGAGAAAGACCCCAAAAGGACCCCAATGTGACCCCAAAAGGAATCTCAAAGTGATCCCAAAGGGACCCCAAGAACAGCGAGACCCCGGTTCATACAAAACCCTTTATTGGGGGGTCAGGGCAGCACCCCGGGGTGGGGGGCACCCATGGGGGGGAGGGGGGGACAATGAAGGGTCCCAACAGAGCTGGGGGGGGGCTGGGGGCACCCATGGGGGGGATGGAGGCACCCATGGGGGGTCAGGACCCCAAATCAGGGTCAAGGCACACATTTAGGGTTAAGGGAGGATCCAGGATGGTTTTGGGGTGACATCCCCAGGTGGGTGGGGGGCACCCATGGGTGGGGGTCTCAGCTTGCAATGTGGGGGGTCAGGAACCCCTGGGTGGGCTCAGGACCCTCAGGGAGAAGGGGTCAGAACCCCAAAGGGAGATCAAGGGTTAGGAGGAAGGATTTAGGGTTAAGAGATGATCCAAGGTGGGTTTGGGGTGACACCCTAAGATGGGTGGGGGGCACCCATGGGTGGGGAGGGGTTCATCACCCCTTTGGGGGGGGGTCTCAGCCCATCGGGGAGGGTCAGGACCTCATAGGAAAGGTTCAAAACCCCAAGGAAGGATCAAGGCACACATTTAGGGCTAAGGGAGGATCCAAGGCGGGTTTGGGGTGACACCCTAAGATGGGTGGGGGGCACCCATGGGTGGGGGGCTCAGCGGTGGCCGCGCTGCTTCATGTGCTGCACAAAGTAGTCGTTGCAGGCGATGGTGAGCCCGGCCACCAGCGAGAAGAAGCCCTGGAAGCCGACGCGGCCATCGCGGCTCTGCTCAACGTCCCGCAGGATGCGATCCAGGGCGTTGGGGTCGCGCTGGTTCTGGGGGAAAAACGGGGAAAAATGGGTCAGACCCTAAATGGGAACAGGGTCAGATCCTAAATGGAAATGGGGTCCCACTCCAGGGCGTTGGGGTCGCGCTGGTTCTGGGGGAAAAATGGGGAAAAAGGGTCAGATCCTAAATGGGAACGGGGTCAGATCCTAAATGGGAATGGGATCCCACAGGCTATGGTCCAAGGTGTTGGGGTCACACTGGTTCTGGGGGAAAAAATGGGGAAAATGCATCAGATCCTAAATGGGAATGGGGTCAGATCCTAAATGGGAATGGAGGGAATGGGGGGATCATCACCCCCTGATCCCAAGGTTTATGGGGTTTGATCCTGGGGTTTACAGGATCTGATCCCAGAGTTCTGTGGGATCCCATCCCAGGGGTTCTGCCTGGTTTGATCCCAGGGTTTATGGGATCCCATCCCAAGGTTTGTGGGGTTTGATCTCGGGGTTCTCTAGCTCCCATTGATCCCATCCTATGGATCCCATCCCATAGATGAAATCCCATGGATCCCATCCCATGGCTCACAGAGATCCAATCCTATCCCATCCCATGGATCCCACCCCATGGATCCCATAGATGTCATCTCATGGATCCCATCCCATCCCATGGATCTCACCCCATGGCTCAGATAGATCCCATCCCACCCGATCTCATGGATCCCATGGATCCCACCCCATGGATCCCATAGATGCCATCTCATGGATCCCACCCCATTCATGGATCCCATCGATCCCACCCCATGGATCCCATCTCATCTCATGGATCTCATCCCATGGCTCTCATAGATCCCATGGATCCCATAGATGCCATCTCATGGAACTCATTCCATGGATCCCATAGATGCCATCTCATGGATCCCACCCCATGGACCCCATGGACATCCTGGACCCCCCAGAGCCGTGCCCACCTCGAGGAACCCCGGGAACTCCTTGTCCATGAGCGCCCTGAGGTCCTCCTTGGCCAGGTGCTCCTTGTCCCCCGCGTACTTGTGGAAGGTGAACATCAGCGTCTCCATGGCGTGCTCCAGCTGCGACGGCATCCTGACCCTGGGGCTGCCAAAATCCTGGTGGGAAAACCAAAACTCAGACTGGGAACCCCAAAAATCCCAATGGGAAATCTGAAATTCCTGATGGGAACCCAAAATTCCTGATGGGAACCCAAAATCCCAATGGGAAACACGAAATTTCTGATGGGAACCCAAAAACCCCATTGGAAACTTGAAATTCCTGATAGAAACCTTAAAAATCCCAATGGAAACCCCAAAATCCCAATGGGAAACCTGAAATTCCTGATGGGAACCCAAAATTCCTGATAGGAACCCAAAATTCCTGATAGGAACCCCGAAATTCTTGATGGGAACCCCAAAATTACTGAGGGGATCCCAAAAATCCCGATGGGGAACACAAATTCCCAATGGGAACCCCAAAATCCCTCCTGGATCACCCAAATTCCTCCTGAACTCCCCAAAATTCCTTCCCAAGACCCCCAGATCCTTCCAGGACCCCCCAAAATCCCTCCTGGACCATCCCAAAATTCCTTCCTGGGACCCCCAAAAGTCCCCCTGAGCCCCCTAAAATTCCCTCCTGGGACCCCAAAATTCCTGTTTCCACCCCCAAATTCCCTCCAGCACCGCCCAAAATCCCTCCAGGACCCCCCAAAATCCCTCCTGGGACGCCAAAATCCCCCCAAAAATCCCCCCTGGATCCCCCCAAAGTCCCTCCAGGAACCCCCAAATCCCCCCTGAGCCCCCCAAAATCCCTCCTGGATCACCCAAATTCCTCCTGAACTCCCCAAAATTCTTTCCCAAGACCCCCAAATCCTTCCAGGACCCCCCAAATTCCTCCAGGACCCCTCAAAATCCCTTCAGGACCCCCCCAAATCCCTCCAGGACCCCCCCAAATCCCCCCCTTGGCCCCTCAAAACCCCTCCTGGGAACCCCAAATCCCTCCAGGACCCCCCAAAATCCCTCCAGGACCCCCCAAATCCCTCCAGTAGCCCCAAAATCCCTCCAGGACCCTCAAAATCCCTCCAGGACCCCTCAAAATCCCTTCAGGACCTCCCAAAATCCCTCCAGGACCCCCCAAATCCCCCCCTTGGCCCCTCAAAACCCTGCCTGGGAACCCCAAAATCCCTCCAGGACCCCTCAAATCCCTCCAGGACCCCCCAAAATCCCTCCAGGACCCCTCAAAATCCCTCCAGGACCCCCCAAAATCCCTTCAGGACCACCCATTCCCGCCCCCCCTGGCCGCGGATTTCCCAGGAATGTCCGGGAATGCTCCGGCCGTGACTCAGCCCCGGGATGGGGCGGGGGGGACACGAGGGGGACACGTCCCGAGGGTGTGGCCGTGTCCCCCACCCCCACCCCCACCCTTGGGGACACCCCGGTGACTCACGGGGGGGAGGGACCCCAAATAAAAAATGGTAAAAAATGAAGGGATCCACCCTAAAAGTGACCGAGGGAAATGGGGAAGAGTTGAGAAAATGGGAAACGCCCCAAAAAAGGAGGAATGTCCTAAAAAAAGGAGGAATCCCGCCAAAATTAAGAATGCCCTAAAAAGGGGGAACCCCCCAAAAAAGGAGGAATCCCCTAAAAAGGAGGAAACCCCCCCCCAGAAAAATGAGGAATTCCCTCAAAAAATAAGGAAGAATCCCCCCCCCAAAAAAGGAGGAATCCCCTAAAAAGGAGGAACGTCCCAAAAAGGAGGAATCCCCCCAAAAGGGAGGAGCCCCCCAAAAAAGGAGGAATCCCCCCCCAAAAAAAGAGGAACCCCCCAAAATGGAGGAATTCCCTCAAAAAGAAGGAATTCCCTCAAAAGGGAGGAATCCCCCAAAATGGGGGAATCGCCAAAAAGGAGAAATTCCCCCCCCCCAAAAAAAACGAAACTCCCCCCAAAAAAGGAAAAATTCCCCCCCAAAAATAGGGGGAATTCCTCCAAAAAGGAGGAGTCCCCAAAATGAGAGAGTTCACCCCAAAAAAGAAGGAATTCCCCAAAAAGGAGGAATCCCCAAAAAAGGAGGAGTCCCCCCCTTAAAAAGAGAATCCCCCAAAAAGGGGAATTTTCAAAAAAAGGAGCAATTCCCAAAATGCTTCCCCCCCCAAAAAAGTGGGAATACCCCCAAAAGTGACCCCCAGGGAAAGTGGGACCCTAAAAAAAAAAAGGGGAACCCTCAAAAAAAAAAAAAAAGGAGGAATCGCCCCAAAAAGGAGGAACTCCCCCAAAAGTGACCCCAGAAAATGGGAACCACCCCAAGAAGGGGGAACCCCCAAAAAAAAAGATGGAACCACCCCAAAAGTGAACATCCCAAAAGGGTGGGGACCCCCAAAAAGGGGGTTTGGAGATAGAGACCCCCAAAGTGGGGGACAGGGATGGGGTCCCCCCAAGTGATGCTCAAAATTCCCCCCCAAAATCGGGGAGCGGGACCCCAAATTTGGGGACAGGATTGATCCCGCCCAAAATGGGGTCTGGGGATGGAGACACCCCAAAAACCGGGATGGGGCTCCCCGTTCCCGTTACTTACCGGGCACCCCAAATCAGAATTTAGACCCCAAACGGGGATTTAGAGATGGGGTTCTCCGTTATTGGGGTGCAGGACCGAGTCCCGTTCCCGTTACCGGGTGGGGTACCCCAAACTGGAATTAAGACCCCAAACCGGGATTTGGGGATGGGTTTCCCCCCATTTTGGGGTGCGGGACCGACTCCCCGTTACCGGGACCGGGAGGGGGACCCCAAACTGGAATTAAGACCCCAGACCGGGATTTAGGGATGGGGCTCCCTAATTTTGGGGTCCCGACCCGAGTCCCGTTCCCGTTACCGGGCGGGGTACCCCAAACCGGATTTAGAGATGGGGTTCTCCATTTTGGGGTGCGGGACCGAGTCCCCGATCCCGTTACCGGACGGGGTACCCCAAACCGGATTTAGAGATGGGGTTCTCCATTTTGGCGTGCGGGACCGAGTCCCCGATCCCGTTACCGGACGGAGGACCCCAAATCAGAATTTAGACCCCAGACCGGGATTTCGAGCCCAAACCCGGATTTAGAGATGGGGTTCCCCGTTATTGGGGTGCGGGACCGAGCCCCCGTTCCCGTTCCCGGGGGTGCCGCTCTCTCTCACTCACCGTGCGTGCGGGGCTCGGTGCTCGGTGCGGACAGTGCCGGGGCGCGGTCCGGCCCGGGATATGCACGGCGGGGGCGGGCCGGACCGGGGGGGCTCGGGGGGGGCACCGTGACTCACCGGGACCGCCCGGACACCGCCCGGGCACCGCGCCCCGCCCCGGGCTGGGGCCCCCAGCGCCATCAGCGCCACCCGGGATGGCGGGGACACCACCGGGGACAGACGGGACAACACCGGGACCCCCCTGGGGACATGGGGGACCCTCTCTGAGATCTTCCGGGGACACCGGAGACACCCCCGGTTCTGTTCCGGGACCCCCCCCTCGGGCACCCGGGACAGCGGGGACACCCCTCGGGACCTTCCCCGGACACCGGGGACCCTCCCGGTTCACCGGGGACTCCTCCGGGTTCTGTTCCGAGACCCCCCTCGGGCACCCGGGACACCACCGGGACCCCCTCGTGGCACCGGGGACCACCCGGGAAGCGCCGGTGTGACCCTGAAAAACCTCCCCGTGTTCATCCCCGGTGTCCCCTCGGTCCCTCCCCGGTGTTCCCCCAACCCCGGTGTCCCCCCAACCCCGCGGGACCCTCACAGAGGTTCCCCCCCCGCCGCCCCCGGTTCGTTCAGGGCCCGGCGCCGCGGTGGCGCGTGCCGCGCTAATGACGCTAATTACAATAATTACAATTACAATCGTTCATTGCCGCGCCCCGGGGCAGCAGAGAGAGCGGGGGAGGGGACATTGATGGTGAGGGGGGGACACACCCAGGTCACCCCCACTGTCCCATCCCTGCCCTGCCTCAGTTTCCCCACCCAGGAAGGGGCAAAGGTGAAGGGCCCCACCCGTGGGTGGGGGCGGGGAGCGCTCGGGGCCATGGGGGTGGCATTGCCCCCCCTCATTGTCGCCTCCTTGTCGCCAGGGTGTCCTCCCCGCCCTCAGGACGGGCTCCTCCTCCTCCTCCTCTTCCCGTTGTCCTCACCCCACATTGTCCCTCTCATCCCCCCGCGTATCCCCTCTCAATCTACCCCACCCCACCGCTCTCCCCTCCCTCACAGGGACCCCCTGACCCTATCTCCACCCTCCTCTCCTCACCCCTTCCCTCAATCCCCAAAACGCCCTAAAAAATCCTCAAGATCTCCTCAAACCCCCCCAGACCCCCCCTTGCTGCCCTCAGTTAAGATGGCGGCGCCTCCGCCTCACGATTTCCAAGATGGCGCCGGCCCCGCCACGCAGCCTCGCTCTGCCCGTCTGCCCTCACTCAAGATGGCGCCCGCCCCGTGCTAACCAATAGCGCTGAAGCCAACAGCAGTAACCCGGATGTAGCCGCCATCTTGCCCTCACCCAACATGGCGCCGCCCTTCCTGTGTTTCCCTATGGGCGTGAAGCCGCAGCGGGCGCGCAGGTGCCCGGATGTGGGCGCGGCTCTGAGGCGACAAAGGGGGCGTGGCCTCTGCCTGCCGGAAGTGACGTCAGGGCGGAGCCGCCCGCAGGGAGCGGGGAGCGGAGCGGACGGAGCCAAGATGGCGGCGCCGGGGCTGGGCCGGCCCTGAGGGGCCGTGAGGGGCCGGGAGGGGCCCCCGCGCTCGGCGGGCTGGGACGGGCCCGCAGGGGGGGCCCCGCCGCTCCCCCCGCCGCTCCTCGCGACGCTGCCGCCGCCGGAGCCTCCCGGGGGCCTGACCGGAGCCTCCCCGGGGCCTGCTCGGGGCCTTTTGCGGCCTTACCGGGGCCTCCCCGCCGCTTTTCGGGGCTCGACGGGGCCGTTTGGGGCATCCCCGGGGCTCGGGGGCGCCGTTTGCGGCCTTACCGGGGCCTCGCCGGGCTTTGACCGGAGCTTTTTGGGGTCGAACCGGGCCCTTCCCGAGGCCTCCGGGGCTGAACCGGGGCTTTGAGGGCCTTTAACGGGGAGAGCCCTCCCGGTGCTCCCCGTTTTGGTTCTTTCTCGCTGGAATTCGGGGCCGATTTCAGCCGAAATCGCGGCAAAATCGGAATTTTTTTTTTGTTTATTTTTAATTTTTGTGTTGTTTATTTAACAGCGCTTTTCCTGTTTTATTTTTTTATTTTTTTTCCGGGATTCCGGTTCCTCCCGTGGCTCAGAAAATCCCGGGATTTGCGGCGCAGCAGGAACGGGATGAAATGCCAAGGATTTCTTCAGGCCGGCGAATTTATTTTTGTTTTTTTCTTGCGGTTTTTGTTTTGATCGAAACAAAATCCGCGATCCAGGGAATTCCTGCCTCGGCAATGTCCGCCCTGGGAATGACTTAAAGGCAACGCCGCGCTTGGCTTTTCTTCTCTAAATTATTAATTAGCAAATTAAAAAATAATTTAAAAAAGGGTTTTTTTTTTTTTGGGGAGGGAAATAATTCCGGTAAGGACTGAGAGCGCTCCAGGCATCGCCAGAACTTTGGGGATTTTTTTTTAGGGGGAATTTGTTGGAAAATTAAAGAGAAGGAAAAAAGGGATCGGAGATCGCTGAGAGCGCCAGCGGGCACGGCTGAGGTGGGTCTGGGGATGGTTCGGGGGTTAATTAATCTTAATTAATTTGGGGTTTGATTAATTGGGGATTTATCTTTGGGGGGTGGGGAAAGGGATCCAGGGAAGGGAGGGATGGAGCTGGGGAGGTTCAGGGTTGATCTAAAGGGGTTTGGGATGGATCCAGAAGGTCCTGATGGACCTGGAGAGGTCTGGGATGGATCCAAAGGGGTTTGGGACAGATCCAGGGAAGTTTGGGATGGATCCAGAGGGTTCTGGTGGATCTGGAGAGGTTTAAGATGGATCCAGAGAGGTTCAGGATGGATCTGGAGACCTCTGAGATGGATCCAGAAGGTCCTGATGGACCTGGAGAGGTTCAGGATGGAGCCAGGGAAGGTCAGGATGGATCTGGAGAGGTTTGGGATGGATCCAGGGATGGATCCCGAAGGTCCTGATGGACCTGGAGAGGTCTGGGATGGATCCAGAAGGTCCTGATGGATCCAGAGAGGTTCAGGATGGAGCCAGCGAAGGTCAGGATGGATCTGGAGAGGTTTGGGACAGATCCAGGGAAGTTTGGGATGGATCCAGAGGGTCCTGATGGATCCAGAGAGGCTTGAGATGGATTTGGAGAGGTTCAGAATGGTTCCAGAAGTTCCTGATGGATGTGGAGAGTTCTGGGATGGATCTAAAGAGGTTCAGGATGGATCCAGAAGGTCCTGATGGATCTGGAGAGGTTCAGGATGGATCCAGGGATGGATCCAGAAGGTCCTGATGGACCTGGAGAGGTTCAGGATGGATCCAGAGCAGTTTGGGATGGAGCAGGAGAAGCTCAGGAATTCAATTCCCACATTCCCAGCTGCTTCCAGGCCTGGGGATTCCCAAATTCCCAAATTCATTCCCGAGCTGGTTTTCCATGGGGATGTTTGGTCAGGATCTTCTTCCTCCTCCTCTTCCCTTCCATCCTCTTCTTCCCAAAAATCCAAATTTATTGGGGCTGGGAATGGATTTTTGGGAATTCTTGCTGGATTTAGGAGTGGAAATTCATCAGAAAAAAAAAAAAAAAAAAAAAGAAGAAAAATCAGGATTAATCCAAATTTTTGGGGTTTTTCCCCAATGATTTGGGAATTTTTCCTATCCCTGAGAATTCTGAGGGAAAAATTCACCTGGAATCTCCCTCATGTCCATTTCCCCCTGGAAAATTCACCTAAAAATTGGGATTTGGGACTTTTCTCCCCAGCCAGGCTGGGATTTTTAGGGATAATTCTGGAATTTTGGTGGTTTTGGCTCAGATTTAATGGGAAAAATCCCAAAATATCCTCAGGGATCCCACGGGCCCAGCCCTGGGAAGCTGCAGGAACTCGTTTTTCCCGTTGATCCCGAAATTATTTGAATGTTCCCGGAATTCTCTTCCTGGGAAAAGGGGTGGGAGGGATTTCCTGAGGGATTTTGGGATCTTTGGGGTTTTTCTGGGGGATTTTTCCTGCTCATTTCTGAGGAGAAATCCACAAATTTTTGGATTGGAAAACCCCCAGGATTTGAGGTTAGGATCCTGAGAGGATCCCACTGGAAAATCCCTGGGGTTGAGATCCTGATGGAAAATCCTGGGATTGGGGTCAGGATCCCACTGGAAAATCCTTGGGATTGGGTTTGGGATCCTGATGGAAAATCCCAAAGATTGGGGTCAGGATCCTGATGGAAAATCCTGGGATTGGGGTCAGCATTCCAATGGAAAATCCCAGGGGTTGGAGCTGGGATCCTGATAGAAAATCGCAGGGATTTGGGGTCGGGATCCCACTGGAAAATTACTGGGATTGGGGTTGGGATCCTGATGGAAAATCCTGGGATTGGGTTCAGGATCCCACTGGAAAATCCCAAAGATTGGGGTTGGGATCCTGATGGAAAATTCCCAAGATTGGGGTCAGGATCCCACTGGAAAATCCCTGGGATTGGGGTCGGGATCCTGAGAGGATCCCAATGGAAAATCCCCAGGATTTGGGGTCAGGATCCTGATGGAAAATCTCTGGGATTGGGGTCGGGATCCTGATGGAAAATCCCAAAGATTTGGGTCGGGATCCCACTGGAAAACACCCAGGATTGGGGTTGGGATCTCGACTGGATTCCAATGGGAAACCCCCAGGATTTGAGTCAGGATCCTGAGTGGATTCCAATGGAAAATCCCTGGGATCGGGGTCAGGATCGTGATGGAAAACCCTTGGGATTTGGGGTCAGGATCCCCATGTCCCCAGGTGCCCATGGCGGGTCGGAAGCGCGGCTCTGGCAGTGCCAACGGTGGCACGGGTGGCACGCTGCCGTGGCCGGAGGAGCCAGTCCTGTACTGACCCCACGTCCCATTGTCCCCAGGTGCCCATGGCGGGTCGGAAGCGTGGCGCTGGCAGTGCCAACGGTGGCACGGGCGGCGCGGTGCCGTGGCCGGAGGAGCCGGGCGAGCGCGAGCAGGGCCTGTACTCGCTGCACCGCATGTTCGACATCGTGGGCGCGCAGCTGACGCACCGCGACGTGCGCGTGCTCTCCTTCCTCTTCGTGGACGTGCTGGACGAGGCCGAGCGCGGCCGCATCCGCTCGGGCCGCGACTTCCTGCTGGCCCTGGAGCGCCAGGGCCGCTGCGACGAGAGCAACCTGCGGCAGCTGCTGCAGCTGCTGCGCATCATCACCCGCCACGACCTGCTGCCCTACGTCAGCCTCAAGAGGCGGCGCCCCGGTGAGTGCCCGGTGTGATATATCGCGATATACAGGGTCATTGTTGTGATATATGGGGTGATATCGGGGTATTGGGGTCACATCATCAATCATCACCCGCCACGAGCTGCTGCCCTATGTCAGCCTCAAGAGGCGGCGCCCCGGTGAGAGTCTGTCAGGATATATCGCGATATATGGGGTCATTGTTGTGAAACATGGGGTGATATCGGGGTATTGGGGTCACATCATCAATCATCACCCGCCACGACCTGCTGCCCTACGTCAGCCTCAAGAGGCGGCGCCCGGGTGAGTGCCTGGTGTGATATATCGCGATATATGGGGTCATTGTTGTGATATATGGGGTCACTGTCAGTGTATGGGAGTATTGGGGTCACACCATCACCTGCCACGACCTGCTGCCCTACGTCAGCCTCAAGAGGCAGCGCCTCGGTGAGTGTCTGGTGTGGTATATCGCGATATGTTGTGATATATGGGGTCATGCTCGCAATATTCGGGGTGATATTGGGGTCACATCATCACCCGCCACTAGCTGCTGCCGTACGTCAGCCTCAAGAGACAGCACCCTGGTGAGTGCCTGTCGCGATATATCGCGATATACAGGGTCATACTCGTGATATTCGGGGTGATATCGGGGTATTGGGGTCACATCATCCGCCACGAGCTGCTGCCCTACATCAGCCTCAAGAGGCAGCACCCTGGTGAGTGCCTGTCGCGATATATCGCGATATACAGGGATGTTGTCACGGGATATGGGGTCACTGTCAGCGTATGGGGGTATTGGGGTTACACCATCCTCTGCTGTTCCCAGTGCCATGCCCGTGCCATTCCGATGCCATCCCATGCCATTTCCATGCCATTCCTGGTGCCGTTCCCGTGATGTTCCTGTTTCCAGTGCCATTCCGGTGCCATTCCCAGTGCCATTCTTATGCCATCCTGGTGCCATTCCTGTGACATTCTGTTGCCGTTCTGGTGCCATTCCCGTTCCCAGTGCCATTCCTGGTGCCATTCCCAGTGCCATTCTTATGCCATCCTGGTGCCATTCCTGTGACATTCTGTTGCCATTCCCATTCCTGGTGCCATTCCCAGTGCCATCCTGGTGCCGTTGCCATGACGTTCCCATGACATTCCTGTTGCCATGACATTTCCATGCCATCCCGGTGCCATCTCGTGACGTTTCCGTCCCCGTTTGTGTCCTCAGTGTGCCCGGACCTGGTGGACAAGTACCTGGAGGAGACGTCCATCCGCTACGTCACCCCCCGCGCGCCCGGGGGGGCCCCGCCCGGCCTCGGCCACCCCCACAAATCAGGTACAGACCCCTGGGGTCACTGCCACCTCCCTTTGGGCTCACCGTCCCCTTTGGGGTCATCATCACTCCCATGTGGGGTCATTGTCACCCTTTGGGGTCACTGTCCCCATTTGGGGTCATCATCACTCCCATGTGGGGTCATTGTCACCCTTTGGGGTCACCATCCCCTTTTGAGATCGTTGTCACTCCCATTTGGGGTCATCATCGCCCTTTGGGGTCACTGTCCCGTTTTGGAGACACCAGCCCCCCATGGGATCATTGTCACCCCCATTTTGGGGTCACCGTCCCCTTTTGGGGTCATTGCCATCCCCATTTGGGATCATCACCCCCATTTGGGGTTATCGTCACCCCTTGGGTTCATTGTCACCCCCATTTGGGGTCACCACCCCCTTGCGGTCATCCCAAAGTTCCCGACCCTGGAGCCTCACAGGGTTTGGGGGACTGTGCCCAGATCTGATGGATGGTTTTGGGGTCTGTGGGGTTGGATTTGGGGTCCCTGACCCCATTTCCCCTATATCCCACTGCCTGGCCCCCACCCGTCCCTGTGCTGCTCCCCGGGGTGGGGTTTGGGATGGGTTTGGGGTTCCCTTGATGGATTTGGGGTCTGTCAGGTTGAATTTGGGGTCCCTGACCCCATTTCTCCCCATGTCCTAGTGCCTGCCCCCGGGATGGGGTTTGGGATGGGTTTGGGGTTCCCTTGATGGATTTGGGGTGTGTGGGGTTGGATTTGGGGTCCGTGACCCCATTTCTCCCCCCATGTCCCAGTGCCTGCCCCCCACCCGTCCCTGTGCTGCCCCCTGGGGTGGCATTTGGGATGGACTGGGGTGGGATTTGGGATCTCTGGGGTTGCATTTGGGGTCTGTGGGGTTGGATTTGGGGTCCCTAACCCCATCTGTGCCCCCCATGTCCCAGTGCCTGCCCCCCACCCGTCCCTGTGCTGCCCCCCGGGGGGGCCCCAGCTGGGCCCCAAGCGCCCGGGCCGGGCCCGGAGCCTCCTCGGGAGCCAACGGAAACGGAGAAAGTCAGCGACCCCCGACCCCAAGGAGAAACAGACCTGCGGTGAGAGGGGGTTTGGGATTGTGGGATTGGGATTTGGAATGTGGGAATGTGGGATTGGGAATGGGATCCCCAAGGAGAAACAGACTTGTGCTGAGCAGGGTATGGGATTGGGAATGGGATCCTTAAAGATAAACAGACCTGTTTGTAAAAGGCCATTTGGGATTGGGAATACAAGATTAGGATTGGGATCTCCAGTGCATGAGACATCCCAAAACTGGGAAAATTTCCCACGTTTCCCCCAGTCCCAAACTCCCTAAATCCCACATGCCCCCAATCCTAAACACCACACTCCCCCAAATCCCAAACCCCCTAACCCCATATTCCCCCAACCCCTAAACCCCATTCCCCCAATCCTAAACCCCACATTCCCCAATCCTCAACCCCACATTCCCCAATCCTAACCCTGTTTCCCCCTAACCCAGACATCCACCTGTGCGTGTGCGCCGAGTACTGCCAGTCCCTAAACCCCACATCCTCCAATCCCAAACCCCATTTCCCCAATCCCAAACCCCCTAAAACCCCTAAACCCCATATCCCCCAATCCTAACCCCATTTCCCCACGCCCAGACATCCGCCTGTGGGTGCGCGCCGAGTGCTGCCAGTCCCTAAACCCCACATCCTCTACTCCCAAACCCCGTTTCCCCAATCCCAAACCCCACATTCCCCAATCCCAAACCCCGTTTCCCCAATCCCAAACCCCACATTTCCCCAATCCCAAACCCCCTAAACCCCACATTCCCCAATCCCAAACCCCTAAATCCCCCATTTCCCCCATCCCCAGACATCTGCCTGCGCGTGCGCGCCGAGTACTGCCAGTCCCTAAACCCCACATCCTCCACTCCCAAACCCCACATTCCCACATTCCCCCAATCCCAAACCCCTTAAACCCCACATTCCCCAATCCCTAAACCCCAATTCCCCCAATCCCAAAACCCCCTAAATCCCCCAAATTTTCCCCCAATCCTAAATCCCCCATTTCCCCCAACCCCAGACATCTGCTTGCGCGTGCGCGCCGAGTACTGCCAGTCCCTAAACCCCACATCCTCCAATCCCAAACCCCACATATCCCTAATCCCAAACCCCTAAACCCCACATCCTCCACTCCCAAACCCCACATTCCCCAATCCCAAACTCCTTAAACCCCACATTCCCCAATCCCAAACCCCCTAAACCCTATTTTCCCCAATCCCAAACCCCTAAATCCCCCGTTTCCCCCATGCCCAGACATCGCCTGCGCGTGTGCACCGAGTACTGCCAGTCCCTAAACCCCACATCCTCCAATCCCAAACCCCGTTTCCCCAATCCCAAACCCCCTAAACCCCATTTTCCCCAATCCCAAACCCCGTTTCCCCAATCCCAAACCTCCTAAACCCCACATTCCCCAATCCCAAACCCCTAAATCCCCCATTTCCCCCACGCCCAGACATCCGCCTGCGCGTGCGCGCCGAGTACTGCCAGTCCCTAAACCCCACATCCTCCAATCCCAAACCCCACATTCCCCAATCCTAAACCCCACATTCCCCAATCCCAACCCCCTAAAACCCCTAAATCCCCCATTTCCCCCATGCCCAGACATCCGCCTGCGCGCCGAGTACTGCCAGTCCCTTAAACCCACATCCTCCAATCCCAAACCCCGTTTCCCCAATCCCAAACCCCCTAAACCCCATTTTCCCCAATCCCAAACCCCGTTTCCCCAATCCCAAACCCCCTAAACCCCAATTCCCCCAATCCCAAACCCCTAAATCCCCCATTTCCCCCATCCCCAGACATCCGCCTGCGCGTGCGCGCCGAGTACTGCCAGTCCCTAAACCCCACATTCCCCAATCCCAAACCCCGTTTCCCCAATCCCTAAACCCCATTTCCCCAATCCCAAACCCCTAAATCCCCTGTTTCCCCCGTGCCCAGACATCCGCCTGCGCGTGCGCGCCGAGTACTGCCAGCACGACTCCGCCCTGCACGGCAACGTCTTCTCCAACAAGCAGGACCCTCTGGAGCGCCAGTTCGAGCGCTTCAACCAGGCCAACACCATCCTGAAATCGCGGGATTTGGGCTCCATCATCTGCGACATCAAATTCTCGGAGCTCACCTACCTCGACGCCTTCTGGCGGGATTACATCAACGGCTCCCTCCTGGAGGCCCTCAAGGGCGTCTTCATCACGGACTCGCTCAAACAGGCCGTGGGCCACGAGGCCATCAAGCTGCTGGTCAACGTGGACGAGGAGGATTACGAGTTGGGTCGCCAGAAACTCCTCAGGAACTTGATGCTCCACACGGCTCCCTGAGGGATTCACCCCCACCCTGCCCCCCAGTTTGGGTTTTTTTGGGGTTTTTTTTGGGATTTTCCTGGTTTTTTTTTTCCTCTCCCTCCCCGCCACCCCGGTTCTTCGGCGGAGTTGCGCTCGTGGATTTGGGGAGGGTTGGAGGTGTGGGGGATTCCGGGATTTGGAGGTTTTTGGGGGTTCCTGGTGGGTTCTCCTTGTGTTTTCCATGGGGTTTTCCCCTCCTGTTTTTTCTTTTGTATCCATTAAAACTGGTGATGAAAAGGCAAAAATCCCGTTGGTGCCACATGCTGGGATTTGGGGTGTGGAATATTCCAGAATTCCTCACTTTGTCTTGTCAGTTCCTTCTTTTCTTTTTTGTTCTCCATGTTTTCTCCCTGTTTTCTTTTTTATCCATTAAAAATGGTGATGAAAAGGCAAAAATCCCATTGGTGCCACATGCTGGGATTTGGGGTGTGGAATATTCCAGAATTCCTCACTTTGTCCTGTCACTTCTTCCTTCTCTTTGTGTTTTCCATGTTTTCTCCCTATTTTCATTTCTTTTCTCCCTATTTTATTTTCTGGTTTTTGCCATTAAAAACGGTGATGAAAAGGCAAAAATCCCATTGGTGCCTCACATTGGGATTTGGGGATTGGGGATGTGAAATATTCCAGAATTCCTCACTTTGTCCTGTCAGTTCCTCCTCATGTTTTCCACATTTTCTCCCTGTTTTGTCCATATTTTCTTTTCTTTTCTTTTTTTTTTTTTTCCATTAAAAACAGTGGCAAAAAGGCAAGAATCCCATTGGTTCCATATGCTGGGATTTGGGGATCAGGGGTGTGGAATATTCCAGAATTCCTCACTTTTTCCTGTTAATTCCTCCTTTGTGTTTTCCATGTTTTCTCCCTGTTTCCTTTTCTTTTTTTATCCATTAAAAATGGTGAAGAAAAGACAAAAATCCCATTGGTGCGACATGTTGGGATTTGGGATGTGGAATATTCCAGAATTCCTCATTTTCCTTGTCAATTTCCTCCTTCTTGTGTTTTTCATGTTTTTTTCCTCTTTTGTATCCATTAAAAAATGGCCAAAAAAAAGGGTAAAAAAAATCTCATTTTAAGAACCTGAGGGGGACACGCTGGGATTTGGGGATTGGAGGTGTGGAATATTCCAGAATTCCCCATTTTCCTTACCAAATTCTTTTTTTTCCATTATTTTTCCCTCATTTTTCCCTCATTTATATCCATTAAAGACAACGAAAAGCAAATGGCAAATTCCCCCAAAATTCCCATTTTTATCCCCAAATCCCTGGTTTTCCCCCCTAAAAATTCCCATTTTCCCCCAAAACCCAACAGGGATGGAGTTTTTCCCATTTTTCTTGTTTCTCCCCCCATTCCCACCCAGAATTTGAGGGGTTCAGGGTTGTCCCCAGTCCCTCCCATCCCAAAATTTCTCCACACTTTGGGGTCATTTCCTGGGATTTTTGTATTTTTCAAATTTTAATAGAAAGAAATTCCTCCTCCCCCAAAACCCCTAAAAAAGGGGGAACCCCCCAAAAAGTGGAAATCCCATTTGGGGACAAAAGTGCTGATTCGGTGCAAATTTGGGCTGATTTGGGGCTGAATTGATGCAGATTTGGAACTGATTTGGGGTTGAATTTGTGCAGATTTGGGGCTGAATTGTAGGAGATTTGGTGCTGATTTGGGACCCCAAAAAGAGCAGAGAGGACACATTGTGCCATTCAGTTTTGGGTACAAAAGGGCAGATTTGGGGCTGATTTGGGGCTGAATTGATGCACATTTGGGATTGATTTCAGACTGAATTGATGCATATTTGGGGCTGAATGGATGGGGATTTGGGACTGATTTGGGACCCCAAAAAGAGCAGGGAGGACACATTATGCCATCCCATTTTGGGGACAAAAGGGCAGATTTGGGACTGATTTGGGGCTGAATTGATGCACATTTGGGATTGATTTCAGACTGAATTGATGCTGATTTGGGGCTGATTTTGGACTGAATTGATGCACATTTGGGATTGATTTCAGACTGAATTGATGCTGATTTGGGGCTGAATTGTAGGAGATTTGGGGCTGATTTGGGACCCCAAAAAGAACAAGGAGGACACACTGTGCCATCCCATTTTGGGGACAGAAAAGCAAACCCGGTGCAAACCCCGGTGGATTCGCCCCACGCCCGGCGCCATCACGTCCCCGGTGTCCCCGTCGGTGTCCCCGTTGGTGTCCCGTAGATGTCCCCCCGGCGGTGGCCGTGCACGGGCAGCTGCCTGCGCACCTGCTCCAGGTAGGGCAGGTCGATGTGGGCCAGGCACAGCCCCGGCCCCTCGTGGCACTGTGCCACCACGGCGCCCCAGGGATCGGCCACCAGCGAGTGCCCGAAGGACGCGCGGGCGGCGTTGTGGCGGCCGGTCTGCGCCGCGGCCACCACGTAGCACTGGCACTCGATGGCACGGGCACGCAGCAGCACCTGGGGACAGGGGGGTACTGAGGGGACAGGGGGGCACTGAGGGGACAGGGGGACACTGAGGGGATGGGGAGGACACTCGATGGCATGGGCATGCAGCAGCACCTAGGGACAGGGGGGACACTGAGGGGACAGGGGGGACACTGAGGGGACAGGGGGCACTCGATGGCACGGGCACGCAGCAGCACCTGGGGACAGGGGACACTGAGGGGACAGGGGGGCACTGAGGGGACAGGGGGACACTGGGGATGGGGAGGACACTCGATGGCATGGGCACACAGCAGCACCTAGGGACAGGGGGGCACCGAGGGGATGGGGGGACAGGGGGCACTCGATGGCACGGGCACGCAGCAGCACCTGGGGACAGGGGGGCACTGAGGGGACAGGGGGACACTGAGGGGACAGGGGGACACTCGATGGCACGGGCATGCAGCAGCACCTGGGGACAGGGGAACACTGAGGGGACGGGGGGGGCACTCGATGGCACGGGCACACAGCAGCACCCGGGGACAGGGGGACACTGAGGGGACAGGGGGACACAGGGGGCACTCGATGGCACGGGCACGCAGCAGCACCTGGGGGACAGCAGGGTCACCGAGGGGACATGGGGGACACAGGGGTGTCACTAAGGGGGGACACAAGGGACACTCAATGACACAGGCACGCAGCAGCACCTCAGGGGTCAGTGCTGCCACTGGGAAAGGACATGTGTGTCACCCAGGGGACAGAACCAGGGGACAATCAATGGCACAGGCACCCCAACCTCCCCAGAGGTGTCCCCAGCCCCCCCCAGCGTGTCCCCAAGCCCTCCATGGTTGTCCCCTCACCTCCCAGTGCGCAGCTCCGGTGGGGACGGTGAAGGCCGAGGGGAAGGTCAGGATTTGGGCACCGGCCCCGCGCAGCGCCTGGGCCAGCTCTGGGAAGCGCAGGTCATAGCACACAGCCAGCCCCACCTGGGGACATTGGGGACATTGGGGACACCCTGGGCCAGCTCTGGGAAGTGCAGGTCATAGCAGACAGCCAGCCCCACCTGGGGACATTGGGGACATTGGGGACACCCTGGGACAGCTCCGGGAAGCGCAGGTCATAGCACACGGCCAGCCCCACCTGGGGACATTGGGGACATTGGGGACATTGGGGACAGCTCTGGGAAGCGCAGGTCACAGCACATGGCCAGCCCCAGCTGGGGACATTGGGGACACCCTGGGACAGCTCTGGGAAGCGCAGGTCACAGCACACGGCCAGCCCCACCTGGGGACATTGGGGACATTGGGGACACCCGGGGACAGCTCCGGGAAGCGCAGGTCACAGCACACGGCCAGCCCCACCTGGGGACATTGGGGACATTGGGGACACCTGGGGACACCCGGGGACAGCTCTGGGAAGCGCAGGTCACAGCACACGGCCAGCCCCACCTGGGGACATTGGGGACATTGGGGACAGCCTGGGCCAGCCCTGGGCACTGTGAGGTCGGGGCTGGGCTCAGGGCTGGGGTCAGCTCTGGGCACCGCAGGCTGTGACGCACAACCAAGCCCAGGTTTCTTTGGGAATCACGGGGATCAGTGAAGGCAGGGGACACTTGGGGACACTTGGGGACACTTGGGGACAGCAGGGGCCGTACCTTGCCCACGGGGGTGTCGACGGGGGGCAGCAGCTCCTGGCCAGGGTTGGTGAAGGAGCTCTCGCTCAGCGCCGGCTGCCCCGGCAGCGCCGCGTCAAACAGGTGCAGCTTGCGGTACAGGGCCACCACCGAGCCTGGGGACAGCCACCAGGGGGTTGGGGACACTGGGGACAGCCACCACAGAGCCTGGGGACAGCCACCAGGGGGTTGGGGACACTGGGGACAGCCACCACAGAGCCTGGGGACAGCCACCAAGGGGTTGGGGACACTGGGGACAGCCACCACCGAGCCTGGGGACACTGGGGACAGCCACCACAGAGCCTGGGGACAGCCACCAAGGGGGTTGGGGACAGCCACCAGGGGTTGGGGACACTGGGGACAGCCACCACAGAGCCTGGGGACAGCCACCACAGAGCCTGAGGACAGCCACAGGGGGGATTGGGGACACTGGGGACAGCCACCACAGAGCCTGGGGACAGCCACCAGAGAGCCTGGGGACAGCCACAGGGGGTTGGGGACACTGGGGACAGCCACTGAGGGGTTGGGGACAGCCAGAGGCATTGGGGACACTGGGACAGCAGGGACAGCCAGGGGGGTGGGAATGGTGGGGACACGGCCACCACCACATATGGGGACAGCGGGGACACAGGGACATCCAAGGGTTGGGAAAGTCGGGGACACAGGGACTGGGGGACACGGGGGTGGCACGGGGTGGCACGGGGTGGCACAGGGGTGGCACAGGGGTGGCACAGGATCAGGGAGGCCGTGTCCCACCCGAGTTGTCCAGCAGCAGGTGACAGTTGTAGATGCGGCCGGTGCTGTCCCAGTCCTGGCCACGCTCGTGGAAACCCCCGAGGGACAGCCACACGTCACACTCCCTGGGGACACACAGGGACACTCCTGGGGACACAGGGACATGGCCCGGGGACACACAGGGACATGAGTGGGGACACAGGGACATGGCCTGGGGACACACAGGGACATTCCTGGGGACACACTGTCATTCCTTGGGGACACACGGTGACACACACACACTGTCATTCTCTGGGGACACACAGTGACACACAGTGCCATTCCCTAGGGACACACTGTCATTCCCTGGGGACACACAGTGACACACACACAGTGACACACACACACAGTGACACACACACAGTGACACACACACACACAGTGCCATCCCCCGGGGACACACAGTGACACACACACACACAGTGCCATCCCCTGGGGACACACAGTGACACACACACGGTGACATCCCCCGGGGACACACAGTGACACACACAGTGCCACACATACACAGTGACATACACCCACACAGTGACACACACACAGTGCCACCCCTGGGGACACACGGTGACACACACACAGTGACACACACACACAGCGACACACACACACACACACACACAGTGACACACACACACTGTCACATTCCCTGGGGGACACACGGTGACACACACACCCAGTGCCACCCCGGTGCCCCCGCGGTGCCCGTACCTGGCCAGCTGCCGGTAGCGCCGCACGGTGTCCCCGTGCAGGGGCTCTGCCAGCTGCAGGCTGTGCTGGGCGCTGTCCCCGATGAAGTCGAAGCCCTCGGGCAGGAACACGGCCCGGGCGCCCATGGCGGCCGCGCGCCGCACCAGGCCCGAGCACTGCTGCCAGTTGTGCTCCTTGTCCGCCGTGGATGTCACCTGTGCCACCGCCACCAGCCCGCCCGGGGGGCCTGGGGACACTGAGGGGTCTGGGGGTGCTGCCATGGCTGCGGGGCTGCGGGGAGGGGACATTGTGAGGGACACGGGGACACCAATGGGTCTGGGGACACTGAGGGATCTGGGGGTGCTGCCATGGCTGTGGGGCTGCGGGGAGGGGACATTGTGAGGGACACTGAGGGGCCTGGGGACACTGAGGGATCTGAGGGAGCTGCCATGGCTGCGGGGCTGTGGGGAGGGGACACCGTGAGGGACACCAATGGGTCTGGGGACACTGCGGGGTCTGAGGGAGCTGCCATGGCTGTGGGGCTGTGGGGAGGGGACATTGTGAGGGACATCAATGGGCCTGGGGACACTGCGGGGGCTGGGGGTGCTGCCATGGCTGTGGGGCTGTGGGGAGGGGACACCGTGAGGGACACGGGGACACCAATGGGTCTGGGGACACTGAGGGATCTGGGGACGCTGCCATGGCTGTGGGGCTGCGGGGAGGGGACACCGTGAGGGACCTGAAGGGACAGGGGGACACCAATGGGCCTGGGGACACTGCGGGATCTGGGGGCGCTGCCATGGCTGTGGGGCTGTGGGGAGGGGACATTGTGAGGGACACAGGGACACCGAGGGGTCTGGGGACACTGGTGGGCCTGGGGACACTGAGGGATCTGGGGACGCTGCCATGGCTGTGGGGCTGTGGGGAGGGGACATTGTGAGGGACACCAATGGGTCTGGGGACACTGCAGGGGCTGGGGGCGCTGCCATGGCTGTAGGGCTGTGGGGAGGGGACATTGTGAGGGACACGGGGACACCAATGGGTCTGGGGACACTGCGGGATCCGGGGGTGCTGCCATGGCTGTGGGGCTGCGGGGAGGGGACATTGTGAGGGACATCAATGGGTCTGGGGACACTGCGGGGGCTGGGGGCGCTGCCATGGCTGTGGGGAGGGGACACCGTGAGGGACACCGAGGGGTCTGGGGACACTGCGGGGGCTGCCATGGCTGTGGGGCTGTGGGGAGGGGACACCGTGAGGGACCTGAAGGGACAGGGGGACATCAATGGGTCTGGGGACACTGCGGAGGCTGGGGGTGCTGCCATGGCTGTGGGGCTGTGGGGAGGGGACATTGTGAGGGACAGGGGGACACCGAGGGCTCTGGGGACACCAATGGGCCTGGGGACACTGCAGGGGCTGGGGACGCTGCCATGGCTGTGGGGCTGTGGGGAGGGGACACCGTGAGGGACAGGGGGACACCAATGGGTCTGGGGACACTGCGGGATCTGGGGGAGCTGCCATGGCTGTGGGGCTGCAGGGAGGGGACACTGTGAGGGACACAGGGACACCAAGGGGTCTGGGGACACTGCCATGGTTATGGGACACTGAGGAGACCTCACAGTGACAGGAGGACACAGGCATGGGGCTGTGGGGAGGGGACACCAAGGGCACCCCATGGGGACTGGTGTCACCCCATGGGACACCTCAAAGGGATTGGTGTCACCCTATGGGCACTGGGGTCACATCACAGGCCACCCCCTTGGGGACAGGGACACCCCATGGGGGGCAAGGTCACTCTTGAACGCCCCCCACACAACTGGGGTCACCCCCAGGGTCACCCCCAGCCCCCCCCCCCTGGGGTTTTGGGGGCTTCCACGGGATTTTTGGGGTCCCCCTGGGGTTTTTGGGGTTCTCCCCGTACCTGCCCGAGGTGCTGGAGCTCTGGGGGGCTCTCGAGGCTCTCGGGGGGCAGCACAGCAGGGCCCGGGGGGCCACCCTCAGCCTGGGGGGGGGGACACCCCAAATTGGGGAGGGGTCACACGGCTGGGGGGGCACTTGGAACTCCCCCAAAACTGCCCCAAACACACCCAAAACTGCCCCAGGTGTGAGCCATAACTGCCCCATGACCCCCCCAAATGCCCTCAGCTACCCCAATGTTGATCCCAAAGTATCCCAAGCACCCCAAAAACTGCTCCCAGACCCCCCAAACACCCAAAATTGCCCCAAGCACCCCTAAAACTACCCCAGACCCCCTCAAACTGCCCCAAACACCCCCCGAAACTGCCTCAAACACCCCCAAACATCCCCAAAACTACCCCAGACCCCCTCAAACTGCCCCAAACACCTCCCATAGTGCCCCGAACACCCCCAAACTACCCCCACCACCCCCCCTACCCGTCCCCAACCCCCAAATCCCCGCACCTCCGCCCTCCCCCCATCCCAAACCCCTTTTTTCCCCCCATTTTCCCCCGTTTCTCGCCCCCATTCCCGCACATTCCCCGCCGGCGGCAGCGCGGCCAAAGTCCCCCCCCTCCAGGCGCTGCCCTCACCCAAGATGGCGGCGCCGCCGCCTCACCCGCACTCAAGATGGCGGCCGGAAGTGGCGGCGGCGCGAGAGCGGCGGGAGCGGAAGGGGCGGAGCCGAGCGGGACAAGATGGCGGAGCCGGGGAAGGGGCGAGGGGCGGCCCCGGCGGGGAAGGGGCTGAGCGCTGAGCAGGTCCGGGGGGACCGGGACATGGGGAGGGGTCCCCGGGAGATGTGAGGGGAGGAGGAGTGAGGGGAGAGCGAGGGGAAGGTGGGGATGAGGGGGGGGGGGTCTGTGGGAGCGGGGGGATGGGAGTGAGGGAGGGGTCCTTTATAATGGGGAAGGGTCTTTGATAACGGGGAGGGGTTCTTGATAACGGGGAGGGATCCCTGATAACGGAGAGGGGTCCTTGATAACGGAGAGGGATCCCTGATAATGAGGAGGGGTCCCTGATAACGGGGAGGGGTCCTTGATAACAAGGAGGAGACGGTGATAATGGAGAGGGTTCTGTGATAATGGAGAGGGATCCCTGATAACGAGGAGGAGTCCCCTGATAAGGGGGGACAGGTCCCTGATAATGGGGAGGGGTCCTTGATAACAAGGAGGGGTCCCTGATAATGAGGAGGGGTCCGTGATAATGGGGAGGGGTCCCTGATAATGGGGAGGGGTTTCTGATAAGGTTGGGGGTGCTGCTTTGGAGTTGAGGGGTTCCCTCTCATCCCGGGGGGCTCCCCAAGCCCCCGGTGGGATCCCAACCCCAATCCCAGGGATTTATCCCATTCCCAGTTCCCCATTCCCAGTTCATCCTGATCCTGGTTCATCCCAGTCCAATCCCAGTTGATCCCAGTCCGTCCCACTCTGAACTCTCCAATCCCATTCCCAGTTCCCCAATCCCAGTTTACCCCAATCCAGTCCCACTCCCGTTTCTCCACTCCTGATTTATCCCAATCCTGGTTTTTCCCAGTTTTTCCCATCCCTATTCCCAGTCCCATTCCAGTCGATCCCCATCCCATTCCCAGTCCCTCCCAGTCCATCCCAGTCCATTTTCAGCGTCTTTCAATCCACCCCAGTCCCATCCCAACCCCCACCAGTCCGTCCCAGTGGCTCCCAGTTAACCCAGTTCCCATCCTAGCCCTCCCCAGTTTGTCCCAGTGGCTCCCAATCTGCACCAGCCCCATCCCAGTGCATTCCCAGCCCCTCCCAGTGGTTCCCAGTCCATTCCAGTGGCTCCCAGTTAACCCAGTTCCCCCCCCCCAGTCCGTCCCAGTGGCTCCCAGTTTGTTCCACTTCCCATCCCAATCCATTTCCAGCCCCTCCCAGCCTCCCCAGTCCATCCCAGTGTCTCCCAGTTACCCCAGTTCCCATCCCAGTCCGTTCCCAGTGGCTCCCAGTCCATTCCCAGTCCTTCCCAGTGGTTTCTAGCCTATCCCAGTCCCCTCCCAGTCCACTCCCAGCCCCTCCCAGCCTTCCCAGTCCATTCCAGTGTCTCCCAGTTACCCCAGTTCCCATCCCAGTCCATTCCCAGCCCCTCCCAGCCCTCCCAGTCCATCCCAGTGATCCCAGTTTGGCGCAGGTGGTGTCCCGGTTTAACCGCCTGCGGCAGGACCAGCGGGGTTTGGCCTCCAAGGCAGCAGAGCTGGAGCTGGAGCTCAACGAGCACACGTGGGTCAGGGGGGTTTGGGGGGTTTGGGGTAAGGATTGGGGGGTTTGGGGTCAAGGATGGGGGGTTTGGGGTCAGAATTGGGGGGTTTGGGGTCGGGATTGGGGGGTTTGGGGTCGGGATTGGGGGGTTTGGGAGCGGGATTGGGGAGTTTGGGGTCAAGGATGGGGGGCTTGGGGTCGGGATTGGGGATTTGGGGTTGGGATTAGGGGTATTGGGGGGTTTGGGAGCGGGATTATGGGGATTGGGGTCAGGATTGGGGGGTTTGGGGTTGGGATTAGGGGGATTGGGGGACATAGGGTCGGGATTAGGGGGATTGGGGGGTTTGGGAGCAGGATTGGGGTCCAGTTTGGGGGGTTTGGGCATGGGATTGAAGGGGTTTGGGCATGGGGGATTTGAGATCAGTGTTTGTGGGCATTGGGGTCCAGTTTGGGGGGTTTGGGGTCAGAGGTTTGGGGTTGGGATTGGAGATTAGGATTGGGGGGTTTGGGGTGAGGATTTGGGTTTGGGATTGTGACTGGAGGGTTTGGGGTCGGGATTGGAGATTGGGAATGGGGGATTTGGGGATTTGGGGTCGGGATTTGGGATGGAAATTTGGGTAGATTTGGGATGAGTATTTGGGGTGTATTTGGGGTATATTTAGGGTGGATTTGGCACAGGGATTTGGGGTCAGGGTTGGGGTGTATTTGGGATGGGGATTTGGGGTGTGTTGGGAGTGGATCAGGGTGTGTTTGGGGTGTATTTGGGATATATTTGGGATATATTTGGGGTATGTTTGGGGTGTATTTGGGATATGTATGGGGTATATTTGGGATATGTTTGGGGGGTATTTGGGATATATTTGGGGTATGTTTGGGGTGTATTTGGGGTATATTTAGGGAATATTTGGGGTATGTTTGGGGTGTATTTGGGGTATGTTTGGGGTGTATTTGGGATATATTTGGGGTGTATTTGGGACACTGCCCCAGGCTGGTGATCGAGACCCTGCGGGAGGTGGATCCCACCCGGAAATGTTTCCGCATGGTCGGGGGGGTGCTGGTGGAGAGGACGGTCAAGGAGGTGCTGCCCGCCCTGGAGAGCAACAGGGAGCAGGTCTGTGACCCCAAAACCACCCTGGGATCCCATAAAAATCCATTGGGATAGCTCTAAACCTGCTGGGATCCCATAAAACACCATTGGGATAGCCCTAAACCTGCTGGGATCCCATAAAAACCCAATGGGATAGCCCCAAACCCACTGAGATCCCATAAAAACCCCATTTCCCCCATTTCCCATATTCCAAATTTTCCCATTTCCTCTGTTTTTCCCCCAGATCGCCACTCTCACCAAGTCTCTCTCTTTTCCCCCATTTCCCCCAATTTCCAATTTTCCCCATTCTACCCCCAAATCTCCAAGCTGATTGATTCTCTCTCTTTTCCCCCATTTCCCCACATTCCCAAATTTCCCATTTTCCCCGTTTTTTCCCCCCAGATCTCCACTCTCACCAAGTCTCTCTCTTTTCCCCCATTTCCCACATTCCCAATTTCCCCATTTTCCCCGTTTTTCCCCCCAGATCTCCACTCTCACCAAGTCTCTCTCTTTCTCCCCATTTCCCCCATTTCCTATATTCCAAATTTCCCATTTTCCCTGTTTTTCCCCCCAGATCTCCACTCTAACCAAGTCTCTCTCTTTTCCCTCATTTCCCACATTCCCAAATTTCCCATTTTCCCCGTTTTTCCCCCCAGATCTCCACTCTAACCAAGTCTTTCTCTTTCTCCCCATTTCCCCCATTTCCCATATTCCCAAGTTCCCCATTTTCCCCTTTTTTCCCCCCAGATCTCCACTCTAACCAAGTCTCTCTCTTTTCCCCCATTTCCCCAATTCCCAAATTTCCCATTTTCCCCATTTTACCCCCCAGATCTCCACTCTAACCAAGTCTCTCTCTTTTCCCCCATTTCCCACATTCCCAAATTTCCCGTTTTCCCGGTTTTTCCCCCCAGATCTCCAAGCTGATCGAGGCCCTGGCTCAGCAGCTGCAGGCCAAGGGCCGGGAGCTCTCGGAGTTTCGGGAACGCCACAACATTCGCCTGGTGGGGGAGGACGACCCCAAATCCGCCCCCAGGGACGGCCCCGAGGGGAACAAGGGGGGGCCCGGGGGGGTCTTGGTGTCCTGACCCCCCCCAAAAAATTCCCAGAGGGATTTGGGGGCGTTTTTTGGGGGGGTTTGGGTAATAAACGGGAGTTTGGGACAATCCCCGGGTTTGGTTTTTGTGGGGAAGGGGGGAAAAGGGTTTGGGGTGAGGGGAGGGGGGAAGGGGAGAGCACCAAATTGGGGGGATGGGGAAAGGGGGAGCCTAAAAATGGGGGTGGGACCCAAAAAATGGGGGAAAGGGACCCCAAAATGGGGGGAAAAAAAGGACTCAAAAATGGGTGTGGGACCTCAAATGGGGGGGGAAAAGGGAACCCTAAAAATGGGGAAAAAAGGGGATCCTAAAGATGGGGGGAAAGGGACCCCAGAAATGGGGAGTGAGACCTTAAAATGGGGAAAAGAGGGGACCTCAAAAATGGGGGGAAAGGGATGCCAACAATGGGGGTGAGACCCCAAAATGGGGAAAAACGGGACCCTAAAAATGGGGGAAAAAAGGGACTCCAAAAATGGGGGTGGGACCTCAAATGGGGAAAAAAACAGACCCTAAAATGGGGCAAAAGGGACCCCAAAAATGAGGGGTGGGACCCAAATTGGGAAAAAAAGGGACCCTAAAAATGGGGGAAAAAGGGGATCCTAAAAATGGGGGGAAAAGGGACCCCAGAAATGGGGGGTGAGACCTTAAAATGGGGAAAAGAGGGGACCTCAAAAATGGGGGGAAAGGGAACCATAAAAATGGGGGGAAAGGGACGCCAACAATGGGGGTGAGACCCCAAAATGGGGGAAAAGGGACCCTAAAAATGGGGGAAAAAAGGGACTCCAAAAATGGGTGTGGGACCTCAAATGGGGAAAAAAACAGACCCTAAAAATGGGGCTGGGACCCTAAAAATGGGGGAAAAGGGAACCCTAAAATGGGGCAAAAGGGACCCCAAATATGGGGGGTGGGACCCAAATTGGGAAAAAAGGGGACCCTAAAAATGGGGGAAAAGGAATCCCAAAAATGGGGGAAAAAGGGACCTGAAAAATGGGGAAGAAAGGGGATCCTAAAAATGAGGGGAAAGGGATCCCAAAAATGGGGGGAACACCAAAATGGGGGAAAGGGACCGCAAAGATGAGGGGTGGGTCCCCAAAATGGGGAAAAAAGGGGGACCATAAAATGGGGGAAAAGGGATCCCAAAAATGGGGGGAACGCCAAAATGGGGGAAAAGGGACCCCAAAAATGTGAGTGGGACCCAAAAATGGGGATGTGACTCCAAAATTGGGGGGGGGCAGGGGGGACCCCAAAATTTTGCTGGTGACAAGGTGGGGAGAGGGCAGAGGGTGCAAGGAGGTGACAAAGGGAAGGGGGTGACAAAGAAATGGCAGGGAGGTGACAAGGATGTGGGGGTGACAAGGACGTGGCAGGGAGGTGACAGGGCCATAGGGGTGACAAGACCAAGGGGGTGACAAGGACAGAGCAAGGAGGTGACAAGGCCATGAGAGGTGACAAAGAGAAGAGGGTGACAAGGATATGAGAAGTGACAAGGACATGGAGGGGTGACAAAGGCAGGGGGGTGACAAAGAAATGGCAGGGAGGTGACAAGGATGTGGGGGTGACAAGGCCATGAGAGTGACAAGGACATGGAGGGGTGACAAGATCGTGGGGGTGACAAGGCCATGAGGGTGACAAAGAGAAGAGGGTGACAAGGACATGAGAGGTGACAAGGACATGGAGGGGTGACAAAGGCAGTGAGGTGACAAGATCGTGGGGGTGACAAGGCCATGAGGGTGACAAAGGGAAGGGAGTGACGAGGCTATAGGGGTGACAAAGGGGTGACAAGAACATGGCCAGGAGGTGACAAGGACAAGGGGGTGACAAGGACATGGGGGTGACAAAGGGAGTGGGGTGACAAGGCCATGAGGGTGACAAAGGGAAGGGGGTGACGAGGCTATAGGGGTGACAAAGGGGTGACAAGAACATGGCCAGGAGGTGACAAAGAGAAGGGGGTGACAAGGACACGGGGGTGACACAAGGAGGTGACAAAGACACGGCAGGGAGGTGACAAGGCCATGAGGGTGACAAAAGAAAGGGGGTGATACAGCCGTGGGGGTGACAAAGAGGAAGCGGTGACAAGGACGCGGCAGGGAGGTGACAAGGACACCCACGCCGTGTCCCCGTCACCCCGAGCCGGGCCGTGCCGGTGTCACCCGGTTGTCACCCGGAGCAGCGGCACTCGGCTGTTGACTGCACACAGTGCCACACCCGCAGCCAGCCGCTGTCACCCCAATGTCCCCGCGCTGTCCCCGGGGGTGGGGACACGGCATCGGTGCCACTCCTGCGGTGGTGGCCCTGTCCGGTTGTCGCCGGCGCCCGGGGCCATTTAACGGCGGTGGCGGCGCGGCGGGGAGGGGACACGGGGACAGCATGGAGGGGACACGGCAGGAGGAGCGCGAGAGCCTGGTGGGGGCCGTGCATGGCGTGTCCGGGCCCGGTACGGTGACACCGGGGACACCTGGGGACAGCAGGCGATGGGGACACGGTGGCGTTTGTGGCGCTAAATCGGGGACAGGAGGGGGGACAATGGAGGGGGACAGAGGAACAAGAGAGGGGACAATGGGGGGGGGGGGAATGGGGACAGAGGGACAGGAGGGGGGACAATGGGGGGGAAATGGGGACAGAGGGACAAGAGGGGTCACAATGCAGGGGGGACAATGGGGACAGAGGGACAGGAGGGGGGACAATGGGGGGGAAATGGGGACAGAGGGACAAGAGGGGTGACAGTGCAGGGGGGACAATGGGGACAGAGGGACAGGAAAGGGGACAATGGGGGGGAAATGGGGACAGAGGGACAAGAGGGGTGACAATGCAGGGGGGACAATGGGGACAGAGGGACAGGAGGGGGGACAATGGGGAGGGGACAATGGGGAGGGGACACCCTGGGGACAGAGGGAATGGGGATCCCGATGGCGTTTGTGGCACTAAAATGGGGACAGGAGAGGGGACAATGCGGGAGGAGAATGGGAACAGAGGAACAGGATGGGGGGGACAATGGACAGGGGACAAGGGGCAGGGGGAAATTGGAGAGGGGACAATGGGGAGGGGACAGGGTTGGGAACAGCGAGGGGACATCGTGGGACACCCTGGGGACATCTGAGGATGGGGATCCCGGTGGAGTTGGTGGCACTAAAATGGGGACAGGAGAGGGGACAGCGTGAGAAAGCACCCGGGGGTGGCGGTGGGGAGGGGACAGGGATGGGGACAGAGGGGTCCTGGCTGGGGTGGTGACCCCGGGGCTGGCCCGGTGACAAGGGGGGGGTGGTGGCCCGGGGCCGGGGTGACAGCGGAGTGTCCCCGCAGTGGTGACAGCCACGCGCATGGCGGGCGCGGCCATGTACGAGCTGGTGCGGGTGGGACACGCGGAGCTCGTGGGGGAGATCATCCGGCTCGAGGGGGACATGGCCACGCTGCAGGTGTACGAGGAGACCTGTATCCTGTCCCCAATGTCCCTAATGTCCCCTCCCCGCCAGCCCTCTGTCCCTCCGAGCGCCCCGCCCTGTCCCCGTTGTCCTCTGCTGTCCCCTCCCTTGTTCCCCTGAGGTTCTGTCCTGTCCCAGCCTGTTCTGTCCCCTCCCTGTCCCCCGTCCTGTCCCCTCCCTTGTCCCTCCCTTCTGCCCTGCCCTGTCCCCTCCCCACCCTCCCTGTTCCCTCCCTGCCATCCCCATCCGCTCCTGTGCCCTCTGTCCCTCCCCGTGTCCCCCTCAGCCCATCCCGTCCCGCTGTCCCCCCAGTCCCCGTGTCCCCCCCGATTCCGGTGTCCCCGCAGTCCTCGTTGTCCCCGTCTCCCCTCTGTTCCCGCTGTCCCCCCAGTGTCCCCGTTGTTCCCCTCGTGTCCCTGCTATCCCGCCCCATCCCCGTGTCCCCCCCGGTTCTCGTGTCCCCGCTGTCCCCCACCATGTCCCCGCTGCCCCGCCCGGTCCTCGTGTCCCCATTGTCCCAGCGGTCCCCGTGTCCTGGTTTCCCCGCTGTCCTCCTCGTGTCCCCGCTATCCCGCCCGGTCCCCCCATGCCCCCGTTGTCCCCTCGGTCCCCGTATCCTCCTGCAGTCTCTGTGTCCCCGCTGTCCCCTCCGTGTCCCCCTCAGTTCCCGTGTCCCCTCAGTCCTCATGTCCCCGCAGTCCCCCCGTGTCCCCACTGTCCCCTCGGTCCCTGCTATCCCCGTGTCCCTGCTTCCCCCCGTGTCCCCACTGTCCCCTCGGTCCCCGCAGTCCCCGTGTCCCCGCTGTCCCCCCGGTGTCCCTGGCGGTGCCATTCCTGAGCGGCCGCAGCGGGGGTGCAGGTCGGGGACCCGGTTCGGCGCACGGGGACGCCGCTCTCGGTGGAGCTGGGCCCGGGCATCCTGGGCTCCATCTTCGACGGCATCCAGCGGCCGCTGCGCGACATCGCCGAGGCCACGCGCAGCATCTACATCCCGCGGGGCACCAATGTCCCCGCGCTGCCGCGACACCTGGACTGGGACTTTGTCCCCAGCAAGAACCTCCGGGTGCGTGACCCCTCCTTGTCACCTTCGTGTCCCTTTGTCCCATCCCTGTCCTGTCCCCCCTTCCCCATCTGGCTTCCCGGGCTCGCTGTCCCCTCCTTGTCCCCTCCTTGTCCCCTCCTTGTCCCTTTCTTGTCCCTTTCTTGTCCCTTTCTTGTCCCTTTCTTGTCCCCTCCTTGTCCCCTCCTTGTCCCCTCCTTGTCCCCTCCTTGTCCCCTCCTTGTCCCCTCCTTGTCCCTTTCTTGCCCTCTCCCTGTCCGCTCTCCATCCTCTCCCCGTCCTGTCCTGCCATTCCCTTCTTGTCCCCTCCCTGTCCCCTCCCCGTCCTGCCATCCCCTCTGTCCCCTCCCTGTCCCCTCCCCATCCTGCCCTGTCCCCCTCAACCCCTCTGTCCCCTTTTGTCCCCCTCCGTCCCGTCCTGTCCCTGCCACGGGACATCATCCTCCATTGTCACCTCCTTCTGTCCTTCCCTGTCCCCTCCCTGTCACCGCTGCCAAGGAGGGGACCCCAAAAACGGGGTGGGGACACAATGACAAAGAGGACACAGGAACGGGGGGACGCGGGGACATTGGGGACATGGGGGACTTGGGGACACGGGGGTCGCAGAGCCGCGGGGACATGGGGGGACACAGGGACACAGGGGACGTGGGCACACGGGGGTCACAGGGCCATTGGGGGACACGGAGACGCTGAGGATGCAGACATGAGGACACGAAGGTGACAAGGACATGGGGACACGGGTCACACGGGGGACAGGAGGGACACACGACACGGGGGTCTCTGACGGTGTCGCCGTGGTGTCGCCAGGTCGGGAGCCACGTGACGGGAGGGGACATTTACGGCTCGGTGGCGGAGAACTCGCTGCTGCAGCACCGGCTGATGGTCCCGCCCCGCAGCCGCGGCACCGTCACCTACATCGCGCCCCCCGGGCACTACCGAGTGACGGTGAGCGGGAACGGCACCGGGAACGGCACTGGCACCGGCGGGATCGGGATCACTGGGATCACTGGGATCACTGGGATCAGCGGGATTGGGATCGGGGTCATTGGGACCAGCGGCGTCAACGAGGTCGGGGTCAGGATTAGCAGGATTGGGATCAGGATTGGGATTATTTGGATTAGCCGGAGCAGGTCCGAGATGAGTGGGATTGGGATCGGAATCAGCGGGATCGGGATCATTGGGACCAGTGGTGTCAGCAGGATCGGGGTTGGGATCAGTGTGGGGATCACTGGGATCAGCAAGACTGGGATCGGGATCAGTGGGATCGTTGGGATCAGCGGGGTCTGGGTCGGGATCAGCGGGATCGGGATCATTGGGACCAGTGGTGTCGGCAGGATTGGGGTCGGGATCAGTATGGGGATCACTGGGATCAGCGGGGTTGGGATTGGAATCAGTGGGATCATTGGGATCAGCGGGATCAGGATCATTGGGTCCAGCGGCATCAGCGGGGTCGGGATCAGGATGGGGATCGTTGGGATCAGCGGGGTTGGGATTGGAATCAGTGAGATCGTTGGGATCAGTGGGATTGGGATTGGAATCAGTGGGATCGTTGGGATCAGCGGGATCAGGATCATTGGGTCCAGCGGCATCAGCGGGGTCGGGATCAGGATGGGGATTATTTGAATCAGCGGGATTGGGGTTGGGATCAGTGGGATTGTTGGGATCAGCGGGGTCGGGATCAGTGGGATAGGGATCATTGGGTCCAGCAGCGTCAGTGGGATTGGGGTTGGCTGATCCCAGTCTGATCCCGGGCTGATCCCCACCGATCCTGGGTTGATCCCCGCTGATCCTGGGTTGATCTCGGGTTGATCCCGGGCCGATTCCGGGTTGATTGCCGCCGATCCCGGGTTGATCCCGGGCTGATCCCAGGCCGATCCCCGCCGATCCCGGGCTGATCCCGGGTTGATCCCTGCCGATCCTGGGCTGATCCCCACTGATCCCGGGTTGATCCCCGCCGATCCCGGGCTGATCCCCACCGATCTCGGGTTGATCCCTGCCGATCCCGGGTTGATACCCGCTGATCCCGCAGGACGTGGTGCTGGAGCTGGAGTTCCAGGGCGTCCGTGAGCCGCTCTCCATGATCCAGGTGTGGCCGGTCCGGCAGGTCCGGCCCGTGGCCGAGAAGCTCCCGGCCAATCACCCCCTGCTGACCGGCCAGAGGGTCCTGGACGCGCTCTTCCCGTACGGAACGGGACCGGGAACGGGATTGGGACTGGGACCGGGATCGGGACTGGGACAGGGGTCAGGATTGGGATTGGGACTGGGATTGGGGGAGTGCGCTGTTCCTGTAGGGAGCGGGATTGGGACAGGGATGGGGACAAGGACAGGGACAGGGATGGGATTTGGGACAGGGAGAGATGGAGCTGAGGACAGGAAAGGGGACAGGGAGAGCTGGATTTGGGGACAGGGATGGGGACAGACAGAGCTGGATTTGGGGACAAGGAGAGATGGATTTGGGGACAGGAGTGAGGACAGGGAGAGCTGGATTTGGGGACAGGAATGGGGACAGGTGGAGATGGATTTGGGGACAGGAATGGGGATAAGGATGGGGACAGGCAGAGATGGATTTGGGGACAGGCAGGGCTGGATTGGGGGACAGGAATGGGGACAGGGATGGGGACAGGGAGAGATGGATCTGGGGACAGGAATTGGGACAAGGATGGGGACAGGGAGAGATGGATCTGGGGACAGGAATGGGGACAGGACGGGGCTGGCGCAGGGACACGGGTGGGAACGAGCATGGGGACAGGCACGGGGTGCCACCGCAGTGCCACCACCGCCATGCGGTGTCCCCGCGGTGTCACCAGGTGCGTGCAGGGCGGCACCACGGCCATCCCGGGCGCGTTCGGCTGCGGGAAGACGGTGATCTCGCAGTCGCTGTCCAAGTACTCCAACAGCGATGTCATCGTCTACGTGGGCTGCGGGGAGCGCGGCAACGAAATGTCCGAGGTGCTGCGGGACTTCCCCCAGGTGACAGCACCACACCGACACCGCGACAGCCGGGGGACACCGGGACAGCCCAGGGACACCGGGACAGCCGGGGACACCGGGACAGCCCGGGGACATCGGGATATTGGGGACACCGGGACAGCCGGGGGACACCGGGACAGCTGGGGACATCGGGACAGCCCGGGGACATCGGGACAGCCCGGGGACATCGGGATATTGGGGACACCGGGACAGCCGGGACACCGGGGTGGCATCGGGATGTGGGGACACAGGGGGACATGGGGGTGACAGTGACACGGGTGTTCATGAAACTTCCCCGAGGTGACAGCGCCGCACCAACACCGCGACAGCCGGGGGACACTGGGACAGCCAGGGGACATCGGGACAGCAGGGACACCGGGGTGGCATGGCATTGGGACGTGGGGCACAGGGGGATATTGGGGTGACAGTGACACGGGTGTTCGTGGGACTTCCCCAAGGTGACATGGGGACATCAGACACCGGGACATCCGGAGGACACTGGGACATCAGGGTGGCACCGGGACATGGGGACATGGGAGGGCATGGGGATGGCATGGGGGTGGCAGCGACATGGGAGTTCATGGGACTTCCCCGAGGTGACAGGGGGACGTTGGGACATCGGGGACATCAGGGTGGCACGGGGAGAGGGGATGGCACCGGGACATGGGGACACGGGGGGACATTGGGGTGGCAGGGCAGTGGCAGTGACACGGGTGTTCATGGCACTGCCCCGAGGTGACACCACTGCAGCAGACACTGGGACATCCAGGGGACATTGGGGTGGCACTGCGACGCGGCGGGACATGGGGACATCGGGGACATGGGGGTGGCAGAGGGGTGGCAGTGACACGAGGGTTCATGGAGAGTCCTCAGGGATTTTCCCGAGGGGACACAGTGACACGGGACACCGGGACATCGTGGTGGCACCGGGATCTGGGGACACAGGGGGACATGGGGGTGGCAGGGCAGTGACAATGACATGGATGTTCGTGGGACTTCCCCGAGGTGACACGGTGACACTGGGACATCCAGGGGACATCGAGGTGACAGGGTAGTGACAGTGACACAAGTGCTCATGGAGAGTCCTCGAGGACTTCCCTGAGGTGACACAGTGACACAGGGACACAGGGACATTGGGGTGGCACCGGGACGGGGGGGTGGCAGGGCAGTGACAGTGACACGGCAGTTCATGGCGGGTCTGCAGGGACTTCCCCGAGGTGACAGTGCCACACGGGGGGACATAGCAGGACATCGGGGTGGCAGGGCTGTGCCGTGGTGCCACAGGGAGGTGACACTGAGTGTGACACTGCTGTCCCCAGCTGACCATGGAGGTCGGCGGCCGCTCCGAGTCCATCATGAAGCGCACGACGCTCGTGGCCAACACGTCCAACATGCCCGTGGCTGCTCGAGAGGCCTCCATCTACACCGGTGGGGACACTGGGGACACGGAGGGGACACCGGGGGGACAGGGACACGTGTGTGTGTGTGACAGGGACATGGGGGGACAGGGACACGGAGGGGACACCGGGGGGACAGGGACACGTGTGTGTGTGACAGGGACGTGGGGGGACAGGGACATGGGTGTGTGACAAGGCTGGGGCTGTCCCCGGGGGTGTGACAGGTGTGACATGTGTGTGTGACAGGGATCACGCTGTCCCTGGGGGAGTGGCAGGTGTGTGAGAGGTGTGTGACATGTGTGGCAGGGATCACGCTGTCCCTGGGGGTGTGACACACATGTGACACATGTGTGGCAGGGATCACGCTGTCCCTGGGGGTGTGACACACGTGTGACACATGTGTGGCAGGGATCACGCTGTCCCTGGTGGTGTGACACACATGTGACACACGTGTGGCAGGGATCACGCTGTCCCTGGGTGTGTGACAGGTGTGACACACATGTGACACACGCGTGGCAGGGATCACGCTGTCCCTGGACGTGTGACACACGTGTGACACACGTGTCACGCGTGTCAGGGATCACGCTGGCCGAGTATTTCCGGGACATGGGGCTGCACAGCTGCCTCCTGGCCGACTCCACCTCGCGCTGGGCCGAGGCGCTCAGGGAGATCTCGGGGCGCCTGGCGGAGATGCCCGCGGGTGAGACCCCAAAAACCGGGCTGGGGGGACCCCAAAAACTGCGGGGGGGCTGCAGGGAGAGACCCCAAAAACCTGGCATGGGAGAGACCCCAAAACACCGGGAGGAGACCCCAAAAACTGCGGGGTGGGCACAGGGGAGACCCCAAAACATGAGGAGAGAGACCCCAAAAACTGGGCTGGGGAGACCCCAGAAACTGAGGGGTGGCTGCAGGGAGAGACCCCAAAAACCTGGCGTGGGAGGGACCCCAAAACATGGGGAGGAGACCCCAAAAACTGTGGGATGGGCATGGGGGAGACCCCAAAAACACGGGGCGGGAAGACGCCAAAACATGGGGAGGGAAGGAGACCCCAAAACCTGGGCTGGGGAGACCCCAAAAACTGTGGGGTGGGCACAGGGGAGACCCCAAAACATGAGGAGAGAGACCCCAAAAACTGCGGGGGGGGGGAGACCCCAGAAACCCCGGGAATGGGCAGGGGGGAGACCCCAAAACCTGAGGGTTGGCTGCAGGGAGAGACCCCAAAAACCTGGCGTGGGAGAGACCCCAAAACATGGGGGGAAGGGGAAACCCCAAAAACCAAATGGGAGGTGGCGGTGACCCCAAATCCCGGGGGGGAGGAGACTCCAAAAACCGTGGGGTGATGAGGGGGGAGAGACCCCAAAAACTATGAGGGGTGGGCGCGGGGGAGACCCCAAAACCTGGGGAGTGGGCAGGGGGGAGACCCCAAAAATTGAGGGGGGTGGGCAGGGGGAGAGACCCCAAAAACCAAGAGGTGACGGAGGGAGAGAGACCCCAAAAACTGCGGGGTGTGGGGTGGGACCCAAATCCAGGCGGGATGGGCATCGGAGAGAGACCCCAAAAACCGCGGGGTGGGCACAGGGGAGACCCCAAAAACACGGGAGGGGACGGGATGGTGACGGGGAGGTGACAAGGCAGTGACAGCCGTGTCCCCACAGACAGCGGGTACCGGGGCTGGCAGGGCGGTGACAGTGAGGTGGCAGTGAGGTGGCAGCTGTGTCCCCACAGAGAGCGGGTACCGGGGGGTGACAGGAGAGTGACAGGGCAGTGACAGGCGACAGCCACGTTCCAGGAGGTGACAGTGAGGTGACATCCGTGTCCCCACAGACAGCGGGTACTGGGGGTGACAGTGAGGTGACAGGGCAGTGACAGTGAGGCGGCAGTGAGGTGACAGTGAGGTGACAGCCGTGTCCCCACAGACAGCAGGTACTGGGGGGTGACAGTGAGGTGACAGGGCAGTGACAGTGAGGTGACAGCCATGTTCCAGGAGGTGTCAGTGAGGTGACAGCCATGTCCCCTCACAGACAGCAGGTACTGGGGGTGACAGTGAGGTGACAGTGAGGTGGCAGGAGGTGACAGGTAGTGACAGCCGTGTCCCCACAGACAGCGGGTACCGGGGCTGACAGGGCAGTGACAGGGCAGTGACAGTGAGGTGACAGTGAGGTGACAGGGAGGTGACAGCCGTGTCCCCATGTCCCCACAGACAGCGGGTACCCCGCGTACCTCGGTGCCCGCCTGGCCTCGTTCTATGAGCGCGCGGGGCGGGCGCGGTGCCTGGGCAGCCCCGAGCGCGAGGGCAGCGTCAGCATCGTCGGGGCGTGAGTGCCACCTGTGTCCCTGTGTCCCCTGTCCCTGTGTCACCATGAGTGCCCCCTGTGTCACCGTGTCACCATGAGTGTCCCTGTGTCCCCATGTCCCCTGTCCCTGTGTCACCATGAGTGCCACCTGTGTCCCTGTGTCACCGTGTCACCATGAGTGCCACCTGTGTCCCCGTGTCCCCTGTCCCTGTGTCACCATGAGTGCCACCTGTGTCCCTGTGTCACCGTGTCACCATGAGTGCCACCTGTGTCCCCGTGTCCCCTGTCCCTGTGTCACCATGAGTGCCACCTGTGTCCCTGTGTCACCGTGTCACCATGGCCCCTGTCACCGCGTCACCATGAGTGCCACCTGTGTCCCCATGTCCCCTGTCCCTGTGTCACCGTGTCCCCATGAGTGTCCCTGTGTCCTATGTCCCCGTGTCCCCTGTCCCTGTGAGTGTCCCCATGTGTGCCTACGTGTCCCCCATGTCCTCATGTGTGTCCCTATGAGAGTCCCCATGTGTGTCCCCGTGTGTGTCCCCATGTCCCTGTGTCCCCATATCCCCATGAGTGTCCCTGTGTCCATATGTCCCCATGTCCCTGTGAGTGTCCCCGTGTCCTGTGTCCCCATGTCCCCATGTCCCCTGTCTCCATGTCCGTCCCTGTGTGCCCATGTCCCCATGTCCCCCTGAGTGTCCCCATGAGTGTCCCCGTGAGTGTCCCCATGTCCCCTGTCCCCCCTGAGTGCCCTCGTGTCACCCTGTCCCCATGTCCCTGTGTCCCCGTGTGTGTCCCCATGAGTGTCCCCGTGCCCTCTGTCCCTGTGTCCCTGTGAGTGTCCCCCTGTCCCCGTGTCCTGTGTCCCCATGTCCCCTGTCTCCATGTCCGTCCCTGTGTCCCCATGTCCATCCCTGAGTGTCCCCGTCAGTGTCCCCATGTCCCCTGTCCCTGTGAGTGTCCCCATGTCCTTGTGAGTGTCCCTATGAATGTCCCCACGTGTGTCACCGTGTCCCCATGGCCAGGATGGGGGGACCCCCCCTGTGCACCCCCATCTCACCTCGGCCCCCCCTCCCCCTGCAGGGTGTCCCCACCCGGAGGGGACTTCTCAGATCCTGTCACCTCGGCCACGCTGGGCATCGTGCAGGTGAGGGGACAGCGGGGACACTGGGGACACTCACAGGGGACACTGGGGACAGCAGGGACACTGGGGACACTCACAGGGGACACTGGGGACAGCAGGGACACTGGGGACACTGGGGACACTGGGGACACTCACAGGGGACAGCGGGGACACTGGGGACACTGGGGACAGCGGGGACACTGGGGACAGCGGGGACACTGGGGACACTCACAGGGGACACTGGGGACACTGGGGACACTCACAGGGGACAGCGGGGACACTGGGGACACTCACAGGGGACACTGGGGACAGCGGGGGGGTGCGAGTGGGACAGGGACACACCACGAGAGGAAACATGGGGGGACATGGAAGGGACAGGGACACCCTGGGAGGGGACAGGGACACAGGGACACGGTGACAGTGACCCCTGGATGACGGCACGGTGACATCCCCGGTGTCTCAGGTGCTCTGGGCTGGACCAGAAACTTGGTGACACGGGGGTGACATGAGGTGACATTACCGGGTGTTCTGGGGGCATGAGAAGCTCGGGGACAGGATGGGTGGCCCGGGGGTGACACGAGGTGGCACTGGGTGACACTGGGTGACATTCCCAGGTGTTCTGGGGGCTGGACAAGAAGCACAGGGACACACAGGGAGATGCTGGGTGACACATGGGTGGCATGGGGGTGACCCAGGGGTGACACTGCCAGGTGTTCCATGGAGATAAGAAACTCGGGGACAGGATGGGTGACACTGGGTGACCCTCGGTGACATTCCCAGGTGTTCTGGGGGCTGGACAAGAAGCACAGGGACACACAGGGAGATGCTGGGTGACACAAGGGTGGCACGGGGGTGACACTGCCAGGTGTTCCATGGAGATAAGAAGCTCGGGGATGCCCTGGGTGACCTGGGGGTGACACGAGGTGACACTCCCAGGTGTTCTGGGGGCTGGACAAGAAGCACAGGGACACACAGGGTGGCACGGGGGTGACACTGCCAGGTGTTCCATGGGGATAAGAAGCTCGGGGATGCCCTGGGTGACCTGGGGGTGACACGAGGTGGCACTGGGTGACCCTGGGTGACCCTCGGTGACACTCCCAGGTGTTCTGGGGGCTGGACAAGAAGCTGGCGCAGCGCAAGCACTTCCCGTCGGTGAACTGGCTGATCTCGTACTCGCGCTACCTGCGCGCCCTCGAGCCGCACTACGAGCGCGCCCACCCCGAGCTGCCCGCGCTGAGAGACCGCGCCCGGCGCATCCTGCAGGAGGAGGAGGAGCTGGCCGAGATCGTGCAGCTCGTGGGGAAGGTCTGGGATTGGGATCTGGGGGTTTTGGGGGGCTTGTGGGGTGTGGGATGTGAGATATGGGGTCTGGGATGTGAGATGTGAAGTGTGGGATGTGAGATATGGGGTGTGGGATATGGGACCCTGCAGGAGGAGGAGGAGCTGGCCGAGATCGTGCAGCTCGTGGGGAAGGTGGGATCGTGGGGTTTTGGGGGTTTGGAGGGCTTATGGGGTGTGGGATGTGAGATATGTGGTGTAGGATATGGGATATGGGTCTGGGATGTGAGATATGGGGTGTGGGATGTGAGATGTGAAGTGTGGGATGTGGGATATGGGGTATGGGATGTGGGACCCTGCAGGAGGAGGAGGAGCTGGCTGAGAACGTGCAGCTTGTGGGGAAGGTCTGGGATTGGGATTTGGAGGTTTGGGGGGCTTATGGGGTGTGGGATGTGAGATATGGCGGGTGGGATGTGGGATATGGAGTGTGGGATATGGGCGTGGGATGTGAGATATGGGGTATGGGATATGGAATCCTACAAGAGGAGGAGCTGGCTGAGATCGTGCAGCTCGTGGGGAAGGTCTGGGATTGTGGGATTTGGAGGTTTTGGGGGGCTTATGGGGTGTGGGATGTGAGATATGGGGTATGGGATGTGAGATGTGAAGTGTGGGGTGTGGGATATGGGGTGTGGGATGTGGGACCCTGCAGGAGGAGGAGGAGCTGGCCGAGATCGTGCAGCTCGTGGGGAAGGTCTGGGATTGTGGGGTTTGGGGGGTTTGGGGGGCTTATGGGATGTGGGATGTGAGATATGGCGGGTGGGATGTGGGATATGGAGTGTGGGATATGGGCGTGGGATGTGAGATATGGGGTATGGGATATGGGACCCTGCAGGAGGAGGAGCTGGCCGAGATCGTGCAGCTCGTGGGGAAGGTCTGGGATTGGGATTTGGAGGTTTTGGGGGGCTTATGGGGTGTGAGATGTGAGATATGGGGTGTGGGATATGGGTGTGGGATGTGGGATAGGGGGTCTGGAATATGGGATGTGGGACCCTGCAGGAGGAGGAGGAGCTGGCCGAGATCGTGCAGCTCGTGGGGAAGGTCTGGGATTTATGGGGTCTGTGGGGTTTCTGGGGTTTGGGGGGTCTGTGGGGTCTGGGATATTGAGATATGGGGTGTGGGATGTGAAATGTGAAGTGTGGGATGTGAGATATGGGGTGTGGGATGTGAGATATGGGGTGTGGGATGTGGGACCCTGCAGGAGGAGGAGCTGGCCGAGACTGTGTAGCTCGTGGCAAGGTGGATTTATGGGGTTTGCGGGGTTTGTGGGACTGATGGGATCTTTGAGATGAATGGGATCTATGGGATCAGTGGGGCTGGTGGGATCGATGGGTTTTATGGGATTTGTGGGATCAGTGGGATCTATGGGATCAGTGAGATCAATGGGATTGATGGGGTTGGTGTCTATGGAATCTATGGGATCAATGGGGTTTGTGTGATCAATGAGCTCAATGGGTTTGTGGGATCAATGGGATTGATGGGTTTTATGGGATTTGTGGGATCAATGGGGTTTGTGGGATTTGTGGGATCAATGGGATTGATGGGTTTTATGGGATTTGTGGGATCAGTGGGTTTTATGGGGTTTGTGGGATCAATGGGATCGATGGGTTTTATGGGATCTGGGCTCTGTGGGCCCCGGGCAGTGCCAGGACCGCGCTGTCCCCGCAGGCGTCGCTGGCCGAGGGTGACAAAGTGACACTGGAGGTGGCCAAACTGCTCAAGGACGATTTCCTGCAGCAGAACGGATACTCGGCCTACGACCGGTACCGGGACCCCCCCTGGGACCCCCAAACCCTTTTACCCCCCAAAACCACCCTGACCCCCCCCAACATCCCCAAACCCCCACCCTGACCCCCCCTTCCCCAGGTTCTGCCCCTTCTACAAGACCATGGCCATGCTGCACCCTGACACTCCCCACCCAATTGTGACCCCCCAAATCCCCCCAAATTCCCTCTCTGACCCCCCAAACCCCCCCATCTGACCCCCCCCCAGGTTCTGCCCCTTCTACAAGACCGTGGGCATGCTGCAGAACCTCGTCACCTTCTACGAGCTGGCGCGGGGGGCGGTGGAGGGCGCGGGGCCCGAGGAGCAGCGTGTCACCTGGGCCACCATCCGCGAGGGGCTCGGCGACATCCTGTACCGCCTGAGCGCCATGAAGTTCCAGGTGTGGTCCTAGGGGGGGTTAGAGGGGGGATTTAGGGGTCCTGGGGGGAGTTAAGTGGAGTTTGGGGGTCGTGAGGGAGGTTAAAGAGGGGCTGGGGGATCCTAGGGGAAGGTTAAAGGGGGTTTTGGGGTCCCATGGGAGGGTTAAGGGGGGGTTTGGGGGTCCCATGGGAGGGTAAAGGGGGGATTTGGGGGTCCTGAGGGAGGTTAAGGGGAGATTCGGGGGTCCTAGGGGAAGATTAGAGGGAGTTTGGGGGTCCTGGGGGAGGTTCAAGGGGGTTTGGGGGTCCCATGGGAGGGTTAAGGGGAGATTTGGAGGTCCTGGGGGATTTTAAAGGGGGTTTGGGGGGTCCTGGGGAAGGTTAAAGGGGGAGTTTGGGGGGTTCTAGGGGAGGGTTAAAGGGGGTTTGGGGGTCCTGGGTGGAGGTTAAGGGGAGATTTAGGGGTCCTAGAGGGAATTAAGTGGAGTTTGGGGGTCGTGAGGGAGGTTAAAGAGGGGCTGGGGGATCCTAGGGGAAGGATAAGGGGGGGTTTGGGGATCCTAGGGGAGAGTTAAGGGGGGATTTGGGGGTCCTGGGGGGAGTTAAGTGGAATTTGGGGGTCCTGGGGGAGGTTAAAGGGGGTTTTGGGGTCCCATGGGAGGGTTAAGGGGGGGTTTGGGGGTCCCATGGGAGGGTAAAGGGGGGATTTGGGGGTCCTGAGGGAGGTTAAGGGGAGATTCGGGGGTCCTAGGGGAAGATTAGAGGGAGTTTGGGGGTCCTGGGGGAGGTTAAAGGGGGTTTGGGGGGTCCTGGGGAAGGTTAAAGGGGAGTTTGGGGGTTCTAGGGGAGGTTCAAGGGGGTTTGGGGGTCCTGGGGGGAGGTTAAGGGGAGATTTAGGGGTCCCAGAGGGAATTAAGTGGAGTTTGGGGGTCGTGAGGGAGGTTAAAGAGGGGCTGGGGGATCCTAGGGGAAGGATAAGGGGGGGTTTGGGGATCCTAGGGGAGAGTTAAGGGGAGATTTGGGGGTCCTGGGGGGAGTTAAGTGGAGTTTGGGGGTCCTGGGGGGGAGGTTAAGGGGAGATTTGGGGTCCTAGGGGAAGATTAGAGGGAGTTTGGGGGTCCTGGGGGAGGTTCAAGGGGGTTTGGGGGTCCCATGGGAGGGTTAAGGGGAGATTTGGAGGTCCTGGGGGATTTTAAAGGGGGTTTGGGGGGTCCTGGGGAAGGTTAAAGGGGGAGTTTGGGGGGTTCTAGGGGAGGGTTAAAGGGGGTTTGGGGGTCCTGGGTGGAGGTTAAGGGGAGATTTAGGGGTCCTAGAGGGAATTAAGTGGAGTTTGGGGGTCGTGAGGGAGGTTAAAGAGGGGCTGGGGGATCCTAGGGGAAGGATAAGGGGGGGTTTGGGGATCCTAGGGGAGAGTTAAGGAGGGATTTGGGGGTCCTGGGGGGAGTTAAGTGGAGTTTGGGTGTCCTGGGGGAGGTTAAAGGGGGTTTTGGGGTCCCATGGGAGGGTTAAGGGGGGGTTTGGGGGTCCCATGGGAGGGTAAAGGGGGGATTTGGGGGTCCTGAGGGAGGTTAAGGGGAGATTCGGGGGTCCTAGGGGAAGATTAGGGGGAGTTTGGGGGTTCTAGGGGAGGGTTAAAGGGGGGTTTGGGGGTCCTGGGGGGAGGTTAAAGGGGGGTTTGGGGTCCCATGGGAGGGTAAAGGGGGGATTTGGGGGTCCTAGGGGAAGATTAGGGGGAGTTTGGGGGTCCTGGGGGAAGGTTGAGGGGGGGTTTGAGGGGCGAGAACCCCATTAGGGGGGTCCTGGGGGAAGACTAGGGGGGGGTTTGGGGGTCCCACGGGAGGGTTAAGGGGGGATTTGGGGATTTGGGGGTGCTAGGGGAGGGTTAATGGGGGATTTTGGGGTCCTCACATGAATGTTAAGGCGATTTGGGGGTTGTGACCCCATTTGGGGGTCCCAGCTGGATTTTTTGGGGGGGGTCCCACACGAATCTCAATGTGGGTGACCCGCGGGGGGGGGTTTGGGGACACCCCAGTGTGGCTCTGACGATGCCACCCCCGTGTCCCCCCCATGTCCCTTGTGACCATCAGAACGAGTGGGGGCTGTGACCCCATTTGGGGGTCCCAGGTGGATTTTTTGGGGGGAGTCCCACACGAATCTCAATGTGGGTGACCCGAGGGGGTTGGGGAACCCCCCCCGTGTGGCTCTGACGGTGCCACCCCCGTGTCCCTCGGTGTCCCCGTGTCCCTCGGTGTCCCTTGTGACCATCAGAACGAGGGGGGGCTGTGACCCCATTTGGGGGCCCCAGGTGGATTTTTTGGGGGGGATCCCGTGCGAATCTCAATGTGGGTGACCCGGGGGGGGTTCTGACGGTGCCACCCCCGTGTCCCCGCGGTGTCCCCGCGGTGTCCCCGTGTCCCTTGTGACCATCAGAACGACGAGGGGGTTGTGACCCCATTTGGGGGTCCCAGGTGGATTTTTTGGGGGGGATCCCGCGCGAATCTCAATGTGGGTGACCCGGGGCGGTTCTGACGGTGCCACCCCCGTGTCCCCGCGGTGTCCCCGCGGTGTCCCCAGGACCCGGTGAAGGACGGCGAGCAGCGCATCCTGGCGAGCTACGCGCAGCTGCAGGAGGAGATGGTGGCGGCGTTCCGCAACCTGCAGGACTGAGGGGGGGCACAGGATGGGGACAGGGGGGTCACAGCGTGGGGACAGGGGGGGTCACAGCATGGGGGGGTCCCCAGGGTCCCCCCGCTCTCCGCAATAAAGTGGCGGCACTCGAGAGATCCGGGCGTGGCTTTCCCGGTGACACCGGGAGGGGGTGACAATGTGACAATGAGGGGGGGGGGACACCGGGGGTGACAATGGGGAGGGTTTGGGGGGGGGTTTGGGTTGTTCAACCCCCGCCCTGTGTGACATCGGGGGTGGGGACAGCCCTGGGGGGACATGGGGACAACTTGGGGGGGGGACAGGAGCAGCCTGGATGGGACATGGGGACACTCCGAGGGGACATGGGGGTGACAGGGACACACCTGGGGGGGACACGGGGACACTTTGGAGGGACATGGGGGTGACAGGGACACACCTGGGGGGGACACGGGGACACTTTGGAGGGACATGGGGGTGACAGGGACACACCTGGGGGGGACACGGGGACACTTTGGAGGGACATGGGGGTGACAGAAGCAGCCTGGATGGGACATGGGGACACTCCGAGGGGTCATGGGGACAACTTGGGGGGGCACAGGGACAGGATGGGAGGGGGGGGACACAGCCAGGGGGGGACAGGGGGGTGACAGGGACACCTGGGGGGACATGGGGACACTTGAGGGGGGGTGGGGAGGGACAAGGGGGTTACAGGGACAGCCTGGATGGGACACAGGGACAGTTTGGGGGGACAGGGGGGTGACAGGAACACCCTGAGGAGGGGGGACACCCTGTGGGGGACATGGGGGTGGCAGGGACGCCTTGGGAGGGACATGGGGACACCCTGTGGGGGACGGAGAGGTGACACTGACTGGGACATGGAGGTGGCAGGGACACCTGGTAGGGACACGGGGACACTTTGGAGGGACATTAGGAGGTGACAGGGACACCCTAAGGGGGACATGGGGGTGACAGAGACACCTGAGGGAACATGGGGACATTTTGAAGGGGGACACGGGGGTGGCAGGGACACCTGGTGGGGACACGGGGACACTTTGAGGAGACACGGGGACACTTTGGAGGGACATAGGAGGTGACAGGGACACCCTAAGGGGGACATGGGGACACCTTGGGGGGGACAGGGACAGCATGGGGGGGACATGGGGGTGACAGGGACACCCTGAGAGGGACAGAGAGACACTTTGGGGGGGCACACAGGGACACTTGGGAGGGACGTGGAAGTGACAGTGACACCCTGGCAGGGACACAGGGACACTTTGAGGGCACACGGGTGTGACAGGGACACCCTGGATGGGACATGGGGACACTTTGGGGTGACACGGGGACACTTTGGGGTGACAGGAGGGTGGCAGGAACACCCTGGGGGGAGCACGGGCGTGGCAGGGACACCCTGAGAGGGACACGGCGGTGACAGCGACACAGGAGGTGACCCCAGCACTTGGCCGGGGCTGGCGTGGGGGACACCCGTGGGGCCATTCTGTCCCCCATGTCCCCAATATCCCCAATGTCCCTGTCCCCCATGTTCCCAGTGTCCCCAATGTCCCATCCCCAGTATCCCCAGTGTCCCCAATGTCCCTGTCCCCCGTGTCCCCATGTCCCCAGTGTCCCTGATCCCCAGTGTCCCCATGTCCCCAGTGTCTCTGTCCCCCATGTCCCCCGTGTCCCCAGTGTCCCCTCTCCAGCCGGGCAGTGTCCCCAATGTCCCCAGCCAGGGCTGGCCCTGCCCTCGGGGCTGTCACCCGCTGTCCCCAAGGCCTGGCAGGACCCGTCCGTGTCCCCCCCCTGTCCCCGCGGTGTCACCCGCCTGGGGACAGGCTGGTGGTGCCACCTCAGCAGCCAGAGCCTTCCCGCATTGTGTCCCCAACAATGGCAGTGCCACGTGCCGGGGGCCCTGTCCCCTCCCTGGGGACAGCGGGACAGACACGGGGACAGCAGGGACAGACACGGGGACAGCAGGGACAGACGGACACGGGGACAGCAGGGACAGATGGACACGGGGACAGGGGCCATGGGCTGCTGACGGCGGGTGAGTCCCAATGTCCCCAATGTCCCCTGTGTCTGTCCCCAGCGTCCCCTCCCCTAGGGATGTCCCCCGTGTCCCCAGAGGTGCCACCCCCATGTAGCCCCTTCCCCCAGGAATGTCCCCACAGGTGTCCCCTGAGGTGCCACCCACGGGCACCCCCATGTCCCCAGAGATGTCCCCGTGGGTGTCCCCTGTGTCCCCATGAGATGATATCCTGGGGATCCTCGTGTCCCCCACAGATGTCCCCACGCTGTCCCTGTGTCTCCATGGCTGTCCCAGTGTCCCCCACAGATGTCCCCACACTGTCCCCACATTTTCTCTGTGTCCCCAAGCCTGTGCCTGTGTCCCCACGCTGTCCCCATGTCCCCAGCTGTCCCCGTGTCCCCTCAGGATGCCACTCGGGGGGTCCCTGTGCGGTGCCACCGGCCTGGCACTGCTGGTGGCCGCCACTGCCACCCCGTTCTGGGCACAGCGCCGGGCACCGGGGGGCACGGCCAGCCTGGGGCTGTGGCACGGCTGCCTCGGGGGACAGTGCCACCCCCATGCCACCACCCCAGGTACGCCGGGCATGGGGACAACGGGGGGGGCATCGCTGTCCCCAATGTCCCCTCCCTGGGTCCCTCTGTAATGTCCCCAGAGATGTCCCCATGGATGTCCCCCAGAGATGTCACCCCCAGAGATGTCCCCATGGGTGTCCCCTGGAGACTGGAGGTGTCTGTCCCCGGTGGTGCCACTCCCAGAGATGTCCCCACGGTGTCCCCAGCGTCCCCTGGCGATGTCACCCACATGCAGGGTGGGAATTTGGGGGGCTCCATCTCTGTCCCCAATGTCCCCAACCCTGGGTGTGTCCCCGTGGTGTCCCCGGTGGTGCCAATGCCAGGGGTGTCCCCAGTGTCCCCCGGAGATGTCACCCCTGTGCGGGGCAGGAATTTGGGAAGGTCCATCCTTGTCCCCAACGTCCCCAACCCTGGGGGTGTCATCTCTGTCCCCGGCGGTGCCACTCCCAGAGATGTCCCCATGGGCGTCCCCCAGAGATGTCACCCCCACGCAGGGCAGCATTCGCGGGGGGTCCATCCAGAGCCGTCCCCGCGGGTGTCCCCTGGATTTGGTCACCGGGGGTGCCACCCTGGTGTCCCCACTCGGTGTCCCCACTCGGTGTCCCCTGCCCAGCTCTCCTGGAGGCCACCCGGGCGCTGCTGCTGCTCTCGGTGGTGGCCGCGGCCGCGGGGCTCGTCCTGGGGCTGCCCCTGGGGCCCGGCGGGGCCCGGCGGGAGCGGGAACGGGCGGCGGGGGCCACGCTGCTGCTGGCAGGTACGTGGGGACAGCGGGGACATCTGGGGACACCGGGGACACGGGGGGACACCGGGGACACCCTGCTGCTGGCAGGTACGTGGGGACACCGGGGACACCGGGGACACGGGGGACACGGGGGGACATGGGGGCCACGCTGCTGCTGGCAGGTACGTGGGGACATCTGGGGACACCGGGGACACGGGGGGACACGGGGGGACATGGGGGACACCCTGCTGCTGGCAGGTACGTGGGGACAGCGGGGACATCTGGGGACACCGGGGACACGGGGGACACCCTGCTGCTGGCTGGTACATGGGGACACCGGGGACACCGGGGACACGGGGGGACATGGGACACGGGGCTTGGGGACTGTCCCCATAGGGGCAGCGCTGGGCTGGGCAGGGTGGGGATTTGGGGACATCGGGGCTGTCCCTGTCCCTGCTGGGAGTGTCACCTCTGTCCTGAGCTGTCCCCTGTCCCCGCAGGGTGGGAATTTGGGGATGATCGGTGTCCCGAAGTGTCCCCTGTCCCTGTTCCATTGTCACTCCTGTCCCGAGCTGTGTCACTCCTGTTCTTGCTGTGCCCTGTCGCTGCTGTCCCCATCCCAAACTGTCCCCTGTCCCCGCCCCATTGTCACTCCTGTCGCCGCTGTCCCCAGGGCTGCTGTCCCTCCTGGGGCTCGGCCTGGGCTCTGGGGGGGCTCTGGCCCTGCTGGGGCCCCCCCGCAGCTCCTGGAGCTTCTCCTGGTCCTTCATCCTGGCCTGGGTGGCGGCGGCGCTGCTGGGATCGGCCGGTACCGGGAACCGGGAACGGGACCGGGAATGGGGGGAACCGGGAACGGGACCGGGAATGGGGGGAACCGGGGGGATCGGCCGGTACCGGCAACGGGAACCGGGAACGGGACCGGGAATGGGGGGAACCGGGACGGGAATGGAGGGGGGGGAAACGGGAACCGGGGGGATCGGCCGGTACCGGGAACGGGAACCGGGAACGGGAACCGGGAATGGGGGGGAACAGGAACGGGAATGGAGGCGGGGGAAACGGGAACCGGGGGGATCGGCCGGTACCGGCAACGGGAACCGGGAACGGGACCGGGAATGGGGGGAACCGGGGGGATCGGCCGGTACCGGCAACGGGAACCGGGAATGGGGGGAACCGGGGGGATCGGCCGGTACCGGCAACGGGAACCGGGAATGGGGGGAACCGGGGGGATCGGCCGGTACCGGCAACGGGAACCGGGAACGGGAACCGGGAATGGGGGAAACAGGAACGGGAATGGAGGCGGGGGAAACGGGAACCGGGGGGATCGGCCGGTACCGGGAACGGGGTGGGGGAAAACTGGGAATGGAGGGGAGAAAACGGGAATGGGAAGGGAAGGGAACGGGGATTGGAGGGAAACGGGAACCGGGGGGATTGGCCGGTACCGGGAACGGGAGCGGGAACGGGAGCGGGAATGGGGGGGGGGTGTGGGGAACGGGAATAGGAGAGGAACGGAGGGGGAAACGGGAACGAGAGGGGGAAATGGGAACGGGGCGGGGAAACGGGAACGGGAGGGGAAAACGGGGAGTCATCGGAACGGTGCGGGGGGAACGGGGATTGAGGGGGGAAAAAAGGGAACGGGGACGGGGGAGCGGGACGGGAACGGGGAGAGAAACGGGAACGGTGCGGGGGAAACGGGGATTTGGGGGGGGATACCGGAACGGGGAGGGGAAAACGGGACTGGGAGGGAACGGGAACGGCGAGGGGAACGGGGATTTGGGGGTCACGGTAACGGGTCCGGGGAACTGGGGGGAAAACGGGAACGGGGATTTGGGGGGGGTCGCTGGAATCCCACTTCCCCCCAGTTTTTGGGGGTAATTTTGGGGTTCCCAGATCCCCCCTTTCCCTCCCCCAGGGATCTTCCACCTCTGCTCCGCTTCCAAGGACCCCTCCCCGGAGAGCTCCGAAGTTGGGGGGTCCTGAGGGGGGTCCCCGTTCCTCCCCCACAATTTTGGGGTCCCCCGCGTGTGCTCAGCTGGGTCTGGCCTCCGCTGACCCCCCCACATTCCCATTCCTGATTTTTCCCCATTTTCCCAATTTTTGCTGTGCCAATAAACGGCCTCCCCCCCATCCCCCCCCACTCCCATTGGGTTTCCCTGGGGGAAATTCGGGGATCCCAAAACTTTTGGGGGTGTCGGTGATGGCGCCCAGGTGTGGGGAGGAACTGGGATGTACTGGGGGGGTAATGGGAAGGGTTCGGGGGGCACTGGGAGGTCCGTGAGGGGTTACTGGGAGCACTGGGAGGGGACAGGAATGGACTGGGGGGGGATACGAGGGGCACTGGGAGCACTGGGAGGTCCATGGGGGGGGGGTACTGGGAGCACTGGGAGGTCCATGGAGGGCACTGGGAGGTCCATGGGGGGGATACTGGGAGCACTGGGAGGTCCATGGGGGGTGACTGGGAGCACTGGGAGGTCCATGGGGGGTTACTGGGAGGGCACTGGGAGGTCCATGGAGCGCACTGGGAGCACTGGGAGGAAACACTGAGTGTCCCATGGGGGTTACTGGGAGCGCTGGGAGGTCCATGGGGGGCACTGGGGGTGCCATGGAAGGCACTGGGAGCACTGGAGGGAACACTGGGAGCACTGGGAGGTCCACGGAGAGCACTGGGAGTACTGGGGGAGCCACGGAGGGCACTGGGAGGGATCGCTGGCAGGTTACTGGGAGCACTGGGAGGGAGCACTGGGAGGTCCATGGGGGGCACTGCAAGCACTGGGCGAGCCATGGAGAGCACTGGGAGTACTGGGAGCACTGGGAGGTCCGTGGAGCGCACCGGGAGTACTGGGGGTGCCATGGAGGGCACTGGGAGCACTGGGGGCACTGGGAGGTCCATGGAGGGCACTGGGAGGGAGCACCGGGAGTACTGGGGGGTTACTGGGAGCACTGGGAGGGAGCACTGGGAGGTCCGTGGAGGGCACTGCCAGCACTGGGGGTGCCATGGAGGGCACTGGGAGCACTGGGAGCACTGGGAGGTCCATGAGGGGCACTGGGAGGGAACACTGGGAGCACTGGGAGGGAGCACTGGGAGGTCCATGGAGCTCACTGGGAGTACTGGGGGTGCCATGGAGGGCACTGGGAGGGGGCACCGGGAGTACTGGGGGGTTACTGGGAGCGCTGGGAGGGAGCACTGCGAGGTCCACGGAGTGCACTGGGAGTACTGGGGGTGCCATGGAGGGCACTGGGAGGGAACCCTGGCAGGTTACTGGGAGCACTGGGAGGGAGCACTGGGAGGTCCATGGGGGGCACTGCAAGCACTGGGGGCACTGGGAGGGAGTACTGGGAGCACTGGGAGTACTGGGAGGTCCATGAGGGGCACTGGGAGTGAACCCTGGCAGGTTACTGGGAGCACTGGGAGGGAGCACTGGGAGGTCCATGGAGGGCACTGGGAGTACTGGGGGCACTGGGAGGGATCGCTGGCAGGTTACTGGGAGCACTGGGAGCGCTCCCGGCCCCGCCGGGTGTGGCCCCACCGCTCCCCCCGCGGCCATCGCCGCTTTAAGGCCGCGCCCTCGGCCCCGCCCCCGGCCGGACCTGCCGGACCGGTCCGGCCCCGCCCCCCGGCCCCGCCCCGCCAGGCCCCGCCCCCCGAGCCCCGCCCCGCCCCGCCCCTGCCCCGGTACCGTCCCGCAGCCGAGCAGCACCGGCCCCTCCGCCGCCACCGGCCCGGCTCGGCCCCGGTCCCGCCCGCTCCGGCCCGGCTCAGCCCGGAGCGCCTCGGTGCCTCCCGGTGCGTCCCGGTACTGCCCGGAGGGAGCCGCCGAGGCCGTGCCCGGTTGTCCCGGCGCTGTCCCGGCGCTGTCCCGGCGGTGCCGGTGGGGCCCGCTCCGGTCCGGATGGTGCTGCCCGGGCCCCGAGCGGCGCCGTGAGCCCGGAGCGCTGCGCATGGAGCCCCGCGGGATGCCCGGGGCGCCCGTGCTCCTGCTCGGCTTCCTGCTCGCCGTCACCGGTAAGGGCCACGGGACACCGGCGCTGGCACCGGCACCGGGATAAACACCGGGATAAAGCCGGGATAAAACCGGGGTAACGACCGGGAGCGGCTGCGAGGGGTCCCGGGAGCGGGAGCGCTTCCCACGTTTCTCCCCGACCGGCGCCGCGGCTCGGGGATACCGGGGGCACCCCGGAGCTCCCGGAGGGGCCGGACCGGGACCGGGAGCGGGATGGGGTGGGGGGGGAGGAAGCGGGGATCCCGCGGAGCGGGGGTTGGGGTGAAACCGGGAGCGGCGGGGGCGCGCGCAGGTGTGCGCGCACACGCGTGTGTGCAGGTGCGCGCGTGTGAGTGCGTGTGTGTACGTGGGAGCGCTCGCGTGTGCACCTGCGGCCCCGCGTGTCCGTCTGTCCGTGCTTAGGGGATGATGATGATGATGATGATGATGATGATGGTGAAGGGGGGGGGGGGGGGAGCAGCGCCTCGGGCGCTTCACACGCGTGTGCGCGCACACCTGCGCGCGTGCCCGTGCGTGCGCACCTGCGCCTCTGCGTGGGCTCCGCTCCCCCCCCCCCCCCCCTCCCCGGGGCACGCGGACCCGTTTGGGGACACCCTGAGTGGAACGGGGGGGGGGGGGGGGACAAACCGTGGGAACCGGGATGGCCCCTGGGGGGGGGTCCCTGCTCTGCCCCGCCCCCCCCCCCTCCTCTCTCCGTGCCTCAGTTTCCCCTGGGGACGCGTGGGAACGGGCTGGGGACCACCCAAGGGTGCTGAGCCCTCCCGGCCCCCACGCGAGACCCGCACCCTATGGGGGGGTTCGGGGGGGTCCCGGTGCCTTGCGGGGGGCGTGGGGCGCACACGCGTGTGCAAGGCGTTCCCACGAGTGTGCAAGGCGTTCCCACGCGTGTGCAAGGCGTTCCCACGCTCGTGCGACCCCTTTTTTTTTGGGTTTTGGGATTTTGGGGGGGGGGTCTCTCCACTCGTGTCCCCCCCATCTCGGCCTGCGGGGACCGGGGGTGGCCCCGCACGTGCGCGCGCGTCCCCGTGGGAAAAAACCGCCCCGAGCGCCTCCCCCCCCCCCCAATCGGGGCTCGACCCCCGTGGGAATTTGGGAGACCCCCCGGGACCCCCCCCAACCCTCGGGACCCCCCCACGGCCGCTGCCGGGGCCGGTTTTGGGCTCTTTCCCCCCCCCCATCCGCCGGCGGGGCGTGGGGGCAGCGGGGCCGGTTCTGCCGGTTCCACGCGCCCGTTCCCACGCGCTCGGGCCCCGCTGGGTGGGGACGCCCCGAGGGGGGGAACCTCCCCACGGAACCCCAGAACCGCCCCACGGCCGCGGGGACCCCCCCAGACCCCTCACGGGACCCCCCCAATCCCACCCCGAGCTCTCCGTTCGCTCTGCGGCGCGGCGGCGCTTGGGGAAACTGAGGCACGTGTGTGTGTGGGGGGGGGTTACGGGGTAATTAATGAAAGGGTTAATGAGTCTGGGGTCCTCGGGGGGTTTAGGGGGTGGGGGGCGTTTTGGGGAGCCCGCGGGGGGCTCGGCGGGGGCGGCACAGGGGGATCCGTCCCGGCCGGTTGGGCTGGACGGGCCGGCCCGGCCGCTTCTGGCGGCGGCGGCGGGGCGGGAACCGCCCCCCAAAACTGCGGACACGCCCCCCAAAACTGCGGACACGCCCCCAAAACTGCGGCCACGCCCCCCAAAACTGCGACCACGCCCACTGCCAAAAATGCACCCCCAAAAATGCACCCAACCCCCACCCTGAGGAGACCCCAAAATCCCGGGCCTCCAAGTCGAACCTAAAGGATCCCAATGAGCCCCAAATCCTGCGCCCCAAAAATGGATCCCAAATCCTGCGCCTCAAATTCTCAACCACAACCCCGCACCCCGAATCTGCACCCCAAATCCTTCTCCTCAAATCCCACACCCCGATTTTGCACCCCAAATCCTTCTCCTCAAATCCCACATCCCGAATTTGCACCCCAAATCCTTCTCCTCAAATCCCACACCCCGAATTTGCACCCCAAATCCTTCTCCTCAAATCCCACATCCCGAATCTGCACCCCAAATCCTTCTCAAATCCCGCACCCCAAATTTGCACCCCAAATCCTTCTCCTCAAATCCCACACCCCAAATCTGCACCCCAAATCCTTCTCAAATCCCGCACCCCAAATTTGCACCCCAAATCCTTCTCCTCAAATCCCACACCCCAAATCTGCACCCCGAATCCTTCTCCTCAAATCCCACATCCCGAATCTGCACCCCAAATCCTTCTCCTCAAATCCCACATCCCGAATCTGCACCCCAAATCCTTCTCCTCAAATCCCACACCCCGAATTTGCACCCCGAACCTTCTCCTCAAATCCCACACCCCGAATCTGCACCCCAAATCCTTCTCCTCAAATCCCACACCCCGAATTTGCACCCCAAATCCTTCTCAAATCCCGCACCCCAAATTTGCACCCCAAATCCTGCACCCCAAACTCGAACCCAAAGGCTTCTAAAGAGCCCCAAATCCCGCACCCCAAATTCTCAACTACAATCCTTCACCCCAAATCCTCTGCTCCACGTTCTACACCCCAAATTCTCAACCACAAACCTGCCCCCCAAAACCTCAGCCAGTCCCCAAAACCGCACCCCAAATACCCTGATAGCCCCCCCAAATCTTGAACCTCCAAACTTGCACCCCACATCCTGTACCCCAAATTCTCAGGCGCAAACCTGCCAGTCCCCAAAACCTCACCCTGAATCTGCACCTCAAATCCCCTGATAGCCCCCTAAAACTTCTCCCCAAGTCTTAAACCCCAAAAGCTGCACCCCAAACACCCAACCAGCCCCCAGACCTGCACCCCCAAATCCTGCACCCCAAAACTTCCCCAGAACCCTAAGGCAATCCCCAGCACTCGGACCCCACATCTGGCACCTCAAATCTGCACCCCAAACCCCAGCCAGGCCCTCAAGCTGAACCCCAAATCCCGCAGGTGTGCCCAGGTGTGCCCTGAGCCCTGTGCAGGTGTGCCCAGATGTGCTGCCACACACCTGGAGCCACCTGAAGTGCCCACAGGTGGTGGCACAAGGGACACGTGGCTGTCCCACAGCCCCCTGCGCCCCTGGGATCGCACCTGGTGCCCACGGGTGGTGGCACAGGTGACACGCTGAGGTCCCCACAGGTGGGGGCAGGTGGAGGTGCCACGTTATTCTGTGCCCCTGCACGTCCCTGTGCCCGCTCAGTGCCACACCTGGTGACACAGCTGTCACATCAGGTGCCACTGCCCTGTCCCAACAGATGGGGGCTGCGTGGAGGTGCCTGTACCCACAGACAGGTGTCACACTCAGGTGTCCCATGTGTCACTCAGGTGTCCCCCATGTCCCCACAGGTGGTGGACGCGTGGAGGTGCCTGTACCCACACTCAGGTGTCACAGGTGCCACACACAAGTGTCACACAGGTGTCCCCCAGGTGTCACTCTCAGGTGTCCCAGGTGCCACACTCAGGTGTCACTCAGGTGTCCCCCCGTGTCCCCACAGGCGGCGGCCGCGTGGTGGTGCCTGTACCCACACTCAGGTGCCACACTCAGGTGTCACTCAGGTGTCACTCAGCTGTCCCCTCATGTCCCCACAGGTGGCGGCTGCGTGGAGGTGCCTGTACCCACACTCAGGTGTCACTCAGGTGTCACTCAGGTGTCACTCAGGTGTCCCCACAGGTGGTGGCTGTGTGGAGGTGCCTGTACCCACACTCAGGTGTCACTCAGGTGTCCCCTAGGTGTCACAGGTGTCCCCATGTGTCCCCACAGGCGGCGGCCGCACGGAGGTGCCTGTACCCACACTCAGGTGTCCCCCAGGTGTCACTCAGCTGTCCCCCCGTGTCCCCACAGGCGGCGGCCGCGTGGAGATGCCTGTACCCACACTCAGGTGTCACTCAGGTGCCACACTCAGGTGTCACTCAGGTGTCACCCAGGTGCCGCACTCAGGTGTCACTCAGGTGTCCCCATGTCCCCACAGGTGGCAGCTGCGTGGAGGTGCCTGTACCCACACTCAGGTGCCACACTCAGGTGTCCCAGGTGTCCCCCAGGTGTCACAGGTGTCCCCCTGTGTGTCCCACAGGTGGCAGCCGCGTGGAGATGCCTGTACCCACACTCAGGTGCCACACTCAGGTGTCACTCAGGTGTCACACTCAGGTGTCACTCAGGTGTCCCCCAGGTGTCTCTCAGCTGTCCCCCCGTGTCCCCACAGGCGGCGGCCGCGTGGAGATGCCTGTACCCACCCTCAGGTGTCACTCAGGTGCCACACTCAGGTGTCACTCAGGTGTCCCCCAGGTGTCACACAGGTGTCCCCCCGTGTCCCCACAGGCAGTGGCTGTGTGGAGGTGCCTGTACCCACACTCAGGTGTCACTCAGGTGCCACACTCAGGTGTCACTCAGGTGTCACTCAGGCGTCACTCAGGTGTCACTCAGGTGTCACTCAGGTGCCACACTCAGGTGTCACTCAGGTGTCACACAGCTGTCCCCCCGTGTCCCCACAGGCGGCGGCCGCGTGGAGGTGCCTGTACCCACACTCAGGTGCCACACTCAGGTGTCACTCAGGCGTCACTCAGGCGTCACTCAGGTGTCACTCAGGTGTCACACTCAGGTCCCCCAGGTATCACAGGTGTCCCCCTGTGTGTCCCACAGGCAGTGGCCACGTGGCGGTGCCTGTACCCACACTCAGGTGCCACACTCAGGTGTCACTCAGGTGCCACACTCAGGTGTCACTCAGGTGTCACACAGGTGTCTCTCAGCTGTCCCCCCGTGTCCCCACAGGCGGCGGCCGCGTGGAGGTGCCGCGCAGCGTGACGGCCGTGCTGGGCCAGGACGTGGTGCTGCCGTGCCGGTACCGGGCGCAGGAGCAGGAGCAGGTGGTGCAGGTGACGTGGCTGAAGCGCGGCGGCGGCGCGGGCGCGGTGCCCGCCGAGGTGGCCGTGCTGAACCCGCAGCACGGCGAGCACGTGCAGGAGCCCTTCGTGGGCCGCGTGCTGCGCCACGGGCACGGCGACCTCGGCGACGGCGCCATCGTGCTGCGCAACGCCGTGCAGGGCGACGAGGGCGACTACGAGTGCCACCTGATCACCTTCCCCATGGGCAACTTCGAGGGGCGCCTCACGCTCAGGGTGCTCGGTGAGCGAGGGAACGGGGGGCACGGGGATGTGTGGGACACGTGGGGCACGAGGCACGTGTGGGACACGGGGGACATGGGGAACATGGGACAGGGATGTGGGGCACAGGGGGCATAGAGCAAGTGGCACATGGGGCACATGGGGCAAGGGACTTGGGACACAGGGGCCGTGGGGCACATGGGACAGGGGGCATATGGGACAGGGGATATGGAGCATGTAGGGCATGGGGGGCAGATGGGACACAGGGGACATGGGACAGGGATGTGGGGCACAGGGGCCATGGGGCACATGGGACATGTGGGACACAGTATACGGGACAGGGATGTGGAGCACAGGGGATTGAGGGGGACGTAGGGGGGTGTTGGGGATGTGGGGGCACATTTGGGGACATGTGGCTTGACAGGGGACACGTGGGACAGAAGACGTGGCACGCAGGGCATGTGGGATGTATGGGGACACAGGGGACATGGAGTATGGGGGGCACAGGGGACGTGGGGCATGTGGGACATTTGGAACATGAAGGGTATGGGAGGTGTAGAGGACATGGGGGACATGAGGGCATGGGGCACATGAGGTGTGTGGGACCGGGGACATGGGGCACATGGGACATGGGGCACATGGAGGGCAGAGGGGACACCATGGGCATGGACGATTTGAGGACTCTGGGTACACAGAAGGCACTGGGGACGCAACGGTGCCACGTACACACCCCACACACCAATAACCCCCCCCAGACCACCACCACCTGTGCCCCTAACCACCCCGTCCCCCCGCCAGTGCCACCGCTGCCCATCCTGAACCCGGGCCCGCCGCTGGAGGAGGGTCAGGGCCGGACGCTGGCGGCCTCGTGCACGGCCGAGGGCAGCCCGGTGCCGTCGGTGCGCTGGGAGACCGAGGTGCGCGGCACCAACGCCACGCGGCGCTCGGCCCACGCGCGCTCCGCCTCCGTCACCAGCGAGTTCTTCCTGGTGCCCGGGCGCAGCATGAACGGCAAGAGCCTCACCTGCGTGGTGGCACACCCCGGCCTGCGCCACGAGAAGAGGATCACGCACACGCTCAGCGTCGCCTGTGCGCCAGCGGGCAGTGATGGGGGCGTGGGGGGCGTTGGGGATGATGGGGGGTGTTGGGGGCATTGGGGGTGTGGAGAGTGTTGGGGACATGGAGGGTGTTGGGGACATTGGGGGTGATGGGGGACATGGGGGGTGTTGGTAACACTGGGGGTGATGGGGAGTGTGGGAGGTATTTGGGACATGGGGGGCATTGGGGACATGGAGGGTACTGGGGATGTGGGAAGTGTTGGGGGTGTAGGAGGTGTTGGGGACATGGAGGGCATTGGGGACACGGGGGGATGTTGGGGACATGGGGAGTGTGGAGAGCTCTGGGGACATGGGGGACATTGGGGATGTGGAGAGTGTTGGGGACATGGAGGGTGTTGGGGACATTGAGGGTGATGGGGGATGTGGGAGGTGTTGGGGACATGGGGGACATGGCAGGGCATTGGGGGCATGGGGGTTGACAGGGGACACAGAGGGTGTTGGGGACATGGGGAGTGTGGAGAGCTCTGGGGACATGGGGGACATTGGGGACATGGGGGACATTGGGGTTGACAGTAGACATGTGGGCATTGGAGACATGGAAGGTGTTGGGGACATGGAGGGCTTTGGGGACATGGAGGCTTTTGGAAACATGATGGGCATTGGGGACACGGGGGTTGACAGGGGACATGGAGTGTGTTGGGGACATGGGGAGTGTGGAGAGCTCTGGGGACATGGGGGACATTGGGGATGTGGAGAGTGTTGGGGACACGGGGGACATTGGGGACATGGCAGGGCACTGGGGACACGGGGGTTGACAGGGGACATGGAGTGTGTTGGGGACATGGGGGGCATTGGAGACGAGGGGTCTGTGGAGGGCATTGGGGACATGGAGGGTGTTGGGGACATGGGGGACACTGGAGACATGGGGGCATTGGGGACATGGAGGACACTGGGGACATGTGAGACATGGAGGGCTTTGGGGACACGATGGGCACTGGGGACATGGAGAGCCTTGAGGGACACGGAGGCGTTGGGGATATCGAGAGGTGTGGAGGACACTGGGGACACGGAGGGTGTTGGGGACATCCTGGGCACAGGGGACATGGAGGGTGAGGGTGGCACTGGGGACATGGGGGACATTGTGAACATGGAAATCATGGGGAGCACTGAGGACTTTGGGGGCACTGGGCAGGTGGAGGGTGTTGGGGACATGGGGCACACAGGTGGCATTGGGAGTGTGGGGACACAGGTGACACTGGGGGACGCTGGCACGGAGGACCTTGGGGACACGGAGGGTGGGACATTGGGCATGGGGAGGATGAGGGACACAGGGGGACACCGTGGCCATGGGGGGCACAGCGGGGCTGTGGGACCTTGTCCCCTGACTGTCCCCTGACTGTCCCCTGGGTGTCCCCAGACCTGTCGGACGCGTCGGTGCTGGGCCACACGGCCGAGTGGCAGGAGGGGATGGAGGGGGCAGCGCTGACCTGCCTGGGGGACGGCAACCCCCCCCCGACCTTCAACTGGACACGGTGAGGCCACTGTCCCCCCCTGTCCCCCCCTGTCCCCCCCTGTCACCTCCCCGTGGCCCCCTGCCCTGTGTCCCCTTGCCCGTGTCACTGTCCCTGCCATGTCCGTGTCCCGTGGCCCTGCTGTGTCCCTGCTGCCTGTGTTGGTTCCTCCCTGTTCTTGCCCCTGTCCCCACGTGTCCCTGTTGTGTCACCCCTGTCCCTGCCACATCCTCTTGTACCTGCCATGTCCCTGTTGTGTCACCCTTGTCCCCCCCGTCCCTTCCATGTCCCCTGCTCCTGCCACATCCCCCTGCTGCAGTGCCATGTCCCTCCTGTCCCTGCCACATCCCCCAGTCCCTTCCATGTCCCCCTGTCCCTGCTGTGTCACCCCTGTCCCTGCCACATCCCCCTGTCCCTTTTCCATGTCCCCCTGTCCCTGTGCCACATCTCCCTAACTTCCACGTCCCTCTGTCCCTGCCATGTCCCTCTGTCCCTTCCACATCCCCCTGTCCCTTCCATGTCCCCCTGTCCCTGTGCCACATCCTCCTGTGCCACATCCCTCTGTCCCTTCCATGTCCCTGCTGTGTCACCCTGTCACATCCCCCTGTCCCTTCCACGTCCCCCAGTCTCTGCCACATCCCCTTGTCCTTGTGCCGTGTCCCCCTGTCCCTGTCCCACCTCGCCACCCCCGTCGTGCCCCCGCCCGTGCCGTCCCGGTGCCGGTGCCGCCGTGGCTGGGCCTGGCAGGGCCTGGCAGTGCCGCGTGCCCGGGCAGGCCCGGCTGGGCGGCACCCGTGGGAACCGGCACGGCGCCTGTGATGGCACCGACGGCACCGCCCGGGGCTGTCACCGGGGGAGTCACCGGGATTGTCACTGGGAGGTGTCACCAGGGGCTGTCACCGAGGGGGTGTCATCAGGGGCTGTCACCAGGGGGTGTCACCGGGGCAGTGACCAAGGAATGTCACTGGGGGCTGTCACTGGAGTTGTCACCGGGAGATGCCACCGGGGCTGACACCGGCGACTGACACTGGGGTGGTCACTGAGGGTTGTGACCGGGAGATGTCACCGAGGGTTGGCAGCGGGGCTGTCGAGGGGAGATGTCACCAGGGCTGTCACTGGGGTTGTCACCAGGAGGTGTCGCTAGGGGCAGTCACTGCTGTCTGCCACTAGGGACGGTCACAGACGGTTGTCACCAGGAGATGTCACCAGGAGATATCACTGGGGTTGACACCAGGGTCTGACTCCGGGGTGGTCACCTGGGGGTGTCACTGCAACTGTCACCGCGGCTGACGCTGGAGATTGTCACTGGGGCTGTCACCGGGGATTGTCACTGGGCCTGCCACTGGAAGATGTCACCAGGACTGTCGTGGTGAGATGTCACCGTGGCTGACCCCAGGCTGTCCCCGCAGGGTGGACGCGCCGCTGCCCGCGGGTGTCAGGGTCAAGGGGGACACGCTGCTGTTCCAGCGGCCGCTGGCCGTGGCCGACGCCGGTGACTACGTGTGCCGGGTGTCCAACCGGGTGGCCGCCAAGGAGGCCCGGGCCAACGTCAGCATCCGGGGACGCGCCACAGGTGGGGACAGGGACAGGGGGGCACCTGGGTGGGCATGGCAGAAGGGAGAGTGTGGTGAGGGGAGTGCTGGGCTTGGTTTCTGCATCTGTCTGTATGTCCATCCATCCATCCATCCATCCATCCATCCATCCATCCATCCATCCATCCATCCATCATCCATTCATTCATTCATCCATTCATCGACTCATCCCTCTGTCCACTCATCTGTCCATCCATTCATCCGCTCATCCACCCACCCCTCTGTCTGTCCACGCATCCATTCATTCACTCATCCACCCACCCATCTGTCCATCTGTCCATCCACACACCCGTTCATTCACTCATCCATCTGTCTGTCCCTCCCACCCTGTGCCCATCCCACCAAGGTCCATCCCTCTTCCACGCCCGTCCACTCATTGTGTGCTCACCCAGCCCGGCTTTACTCACTGCCTGCTCACGCCCGCCCTGCCGTTCCCTCGCCCGCCCTTCCGTCCACTCATCCGTCCTTCTGTCTGCTCATCCGTCCTTCTGTCCACTCATCTGTCTTTCCGTCCACTCCTCTGTCCTTCTGTCCACTCATCCACCCTCCTTCCACTCCTCCATCCTTCTGTCCACTCCTCTGTCCTTCTGTCCACTCATCCACCCTCCTTCCACTCCTCCATCCTTCCGTCCACTCATCCGTCCTTCTGTCCACTCCTCCATCCTTCTGTCCACTCCTCCATCTTTCTGTCCATTCATCCACCCTTCCGTCCACTCCTCTGTCCTTCTGTCCACTCATCCGTCCTTCTGTCCATTCATCCATCCTTCCGTCCACTCCTCCATCCTTCCGTCCACTCCTCCATCCTTCCGTCCACTCCTCCATCCTTCTGTCCATTCATCCATCCTTCCGTCCTTTCCTCTGTCCTTCTGTCCACTCCTCCTCCACCCTTCTGCCCACTCATCCATCTTTCTGTCCACTCATCTGCCCTTCCGTCCACTCGCCCATCTGGTCGTGCCTCCAGATTCCTGCTTATCCGTCCATCTGTCCATCCATCCTTCTGTCCGTCCCTCTGACGCCTCTCACTGTCCATCCCCACCCACTGGTCATGGGCTTGTCCATCTGTCCGTTTGTCCGTCCTCCCACCCCTGGATGTCCTCGTCAGTCCATCTGATCATGGACACCCCTCTATCCATCCATGGATGGACTTGTCCATCTGTCTGTCCATCTGCCCATCCATGGATTGTCCATCTGTCCCTCTGACACCTCTTGCTGTCCATCCTCACCCACTGGTCACCCACCCACCCACCATCCCACATCATCTTTTGGGGGTCCCCTGACCCCTTTGAGGTCTCCCCTAGTTCAGGGTGTCCCCTGACCCCTGGTTTGGGGGTCTCCCATGGTTTGGGGTGTTCCCTGACCCTTGTGGCGTCTCCCCCAGTTTGGGGTGTCCCTCCTTGGGTGTTCCCCCTGGTTTGGGTGCCCCCTGACCCTTGTGGAGTGCCCGCTGGTTCAGGGTGTCCCCTGTGGGGTGTCCCCCTTGATTTGGGATGTCCTCTGACCCCTGTGGGGTGTCCCCATGGTTCGGGGTGTCCCCAGACCCTTGTGGGGTGTCCCCCTGGTTGAGGCTGTCCCCTTTGGGGTGTCCCCCTCATTTCGGGTGCCCCCTGGCCCTTGTGGGGTGTCCCCCTGTTTCGGGTGCCCCGTGACCCCTGCTTTGGGGTCTCCCCCTGATTTGGGATGTCCCCCGACCGCTGTGGGGTGTCCCCCTGGTTCGGGGTGTCCTCCGTGGGGCGTCCCCCCGTTTCGGGGTGCCCCTGACCCCTGTGGGCTCCCCCAGAGGACACGGTGCGCCGCGTGGACCTGGTGTCGGCCTCGGTGGTGGTGGTCGGGGTCATCGCCGCCGTCCTGCTCTGCGTCCTCGTCATCGTCGTGGTGGTGATGACGCTGTACCACAAACGCAAAACACAGCGCATCTCCGAGAAATAGTAAGGGAGGGGACATGAGGGGACATTGGGGGTATGGAGGGACATGGGGACACGGGGGGACAAGGAGGGACAGAGGGGACATGAGGAGACATTGGGGGCACAGGTACATGGAGGGACATGGATGGACGTGAAGGGGCTTTGGGAGTCACAGGTGCACGGAAGGACATAGGGGACATGGAGGGGGACACGGGGGGGACACGGGGGGGACACAGGTACATGGAGAGACATGGGGACATGGATGGACATTGGGGGACATGGGGGCCATGGGGACATGGGGGACAATGGGGGACATTGAGGAACACAGGTACATGGACGGACTTGGGGACATGGATGGACATGGAGGGACACAAGGGACATGGGGACTTGGGGGACAATGGGGGACATTGAGGAACACAGGTACATGGAGAGACATGGGGACATGGATGGACATTGGGGGACATGGATGGACATTGGGGGACATGGGGGACAATGGGGGACATTGAGGAACACAGCTACATGGAGGGACTTGGGGACATGGATGGACATGGGGGACAGGAGTCAATGGGAGACAGGATGGACACAAGGACATGGAAGATGCAGGGGGACACATGGGGACATAGACGACAGATGGGGACATGGGATAGAGGATATGGCAGGACATGAGGGACACGGGGGACACAGTGGGACAAGAGAGGACATGGTGCACACGAGGGACAGGGGTGACACGGGATGTGGGACATGGACATGGCCACGAGGGGACATTGGGGGATACTGGGGGATGACACGGGGCCGGCGCTGAGTGTCCCCCGTGTCCCCAGCGAGGAGGAGCTGACGCTGACCCGGGAAAATTCCATCCGGAGGCTCCACTCCAGCCACAGCAGCGACCCCCGGGCACAGGTGGGGACACGGAAACGGGGGGGACTTGGGGGGCAGGGGGTGGGGGGTGCAGGGCCTTGGGGTGCCCAAGGAAGGGGGATTGGGTTGGGCTGTGGGGGGTCCGTGGGGTCAAACCATGCGGTGTCCATGGGGTGTCTGTGGGGTCTCCATGGGGTCAAACTGGGGGATGTCCATGGAGGATCCATGGGGTCAGGCTGTGGGGTGTCCATGGGGTCTCCATGGGGTCAAACTGGGGGATGTCCATGGAGGATCCATGGGGTCAGGCTGTGGGGTGTCCATGGGGTCAGACTTTGAGGTGTCCATGGAATGTCCATGGGGTGTCCATGGGGTCAGACTTTGAGGTGTCCATGGGGTGTCCATGGGGTCAAACTGGGGGATGTCCATGGAGGATCCATGGGGTGTCCATGGGGTCAGGTTTTTGGAGTGTTCATGGGGTGTCCATGGAATGTCCATGGAGTGTCCATGGAATCAAACTATGGGGTGTCTATGGAATGTCTGTGGGGTGTCCATGGGGTGTCCATGGGGTCAGACTTTGGGGTGTCTGGGGGTGTCTGTGGGGTGTCCTTGGTGTGCCCTGGGCGCTGACCATCCCGTCCCAGCTGGAGGAGACGCTGCAGCTGCGCACGGAGAGTCGTCAGGGCAGCCTGAGGGGGGACAGCCTGCGAGGGGACAGCCTGAGGGGGGACAGCCTGAGAGGGGACAGTCTGCGTGGCACCAGCATCTGCTCCGCCATGGTGAGACACGGGGGACACCAGGGACACAGGGTCACCGTGTTCCTGGGGGTGTCCCTGTCCCCAGTGGCACCCATGTCCCCCACAATGATGTCCGTGTCCCCATGGTGCCCCTGTCCTCATTGGTGTCCCTGTCCTTCCCCTTGTTCTGATCATGTCCCCATGGTGGCCATGTCCCCACTGGTCCCTGTGTCCCCATGGTGGCCATGGCCCTGGTGGCACCCATGTCCCCAGCAGTGTCTGTGTCCCCATCAGTGCCCATATCCCCATTGGTCCCCATGGTTCCAATGTCCCCACGGTGCCCATGTCCCAATGTCCCCACAGTGCCCATGTCCCCATTTGTCCCCATGTCCCCATTGGTGCCAATGTCCCCATGGTTCCAATGGTGCCCGTGTCCCCATCGGTCCCTGTGTCCCCATCAATGCCATGTCACCACGGTCCCCATGTCCCCACCTGTCTCATTGGTCCCCGCTGGTCCCTGTGTCCCCATTGGTCCCCATGTCCCCAGTGGTCCCTATGTCCCCATGGTGACCATATCCCCATGTCACCCACGTCCCCACGGTCCCCATTGGTCCCCATATCCCAATTGTCCCCATTGCTCGCCATGTCTCCACTGATCTCATTGGTCCCCATTTGTCCCCATGTCCCCATGGACCCCACGTCTCCACAGTGCCCGTGTCCCCATTGGTCCCCATGTCCTCACTGGTGTCATTGGTACCCATTTGTCCCCATGGTTCCAATGCCCCCTTTGGTCCCCATTGGTCCCCATATCCCAATTGTCCCCATGGACCCCACATCTCCACAGTGCCCATGTCCCCATTGGTCCTCATGTCCCCACTGATCCCCATGTCCTCACTGGTGTCATTGGTCCCCATTTGTCCCCACTGGTCCCCATGTCCCCACTGGTCCCCATGTCCCCATTGGTCCCCATGTCCTCACTGGTGTCATTGGTACCCATTTGTCCCCATGGTTCCAATGCCCCCTTTGGTCCCCATGTCCCCACTGGTCCCCATGTCCCCTTTGGTCCCCATGTCCCCACTGGTCCCCATGTCCCCAGCAGTGCCCATGTCCCCTTTGGTCCCCATGTCCCCACCAATCCCCACCCCACACCCGGTGGCACCCCTGACGTGTCCCTTTTGTCCCCAGAGCGAGGAGCCCGAGGGCCGCAGCTACTCCACGCTCTCCACGGTGCGGGAGATCGAGACGCAGACCGACGTCCCCGTGGTTGTCCCCGCTGTCCCCGCGGTGCCGCCGGCGCCCGGCGGGAAGGAGCCCAAGGAGGAGGAGGAGGAGGGTGGGGGCGGCGGGGGGGACCCCATCAAGGCGGCCATGACGCACTTTGTGCAGGAGAACGGCATGCTGCAGGCCAAGCCCAGCTCCAACGGCATCTACATCAACGGCCGCGGCCACCTGGTGTGAGCCGGGCCCCGGGGGGACGCCTGGGGACACCTGGGGACACCTGGGGACAGCCAGCCCCCCTTGTGCCCGCCCGGCTCTGTCCCCACTGCTCCGGTCCCCGGGTGTCACCTCCCTGCTGGTGTGGGGTCAAGGATGGACTTCAGTCCCCCGGTGTCACCTCCCTGCTGGTGTGGGGACAAGGGCAGTGGCCCAGAACTGTCACCTCCCTGCTGGTGTGGGGTCAGGATGGACTCTGGTCCTTGGTGTCACCTCCTTGCTGCTGTGGGGCTGAGGACAAGGATGGACTCTTGTCCCCAAGTGTCACCTCCCTGGCGTGGGGTCAAGGATGGACTTCAGTCCCCCGGTGTCACCTCCCTGTTGGTGTCACCTCCCTGCTGTGTCACCTCCCTGCTGGTGTGGGGTCAAGGACAGCGCCCCAGAACTGTCACCTCCCTGCTGGTGTGGGGACAAGGATGGACTCTGGTCCCCAAATGTCACCTCCCAGTGGTGTGGGGTTGGGGACAAGGACAGTGTCACCTCTCTGCTGGTGTGGGGTCAAGGATGGACTCTGGTTCCCAAATGTCACCTCCCTGCTGGTGTGGGGACAAGGATGGATTTCAGTCCCCAAGTGTCACCTCCCTGCTGGCACATGGAGTTGGGGACACCACCAAGCCCCAGGACATTCTTCGGTCCCCGAGTGTCACCTTGCTGCTGGCACAGGCTTGGGGACACCACCAAGGAGCTCAAGGACATTCTCTGGTAACCCCAAGTGTCACCTCCCTGCTTCAGAGATGGACTCTGGTCCCCAAGTGCCACCGCCCTGCTGTCACAGCCTTGGGGATGAGCCCCAGGACAAGCTCCTGTCCCCAAGTGTCCCCTCCCTGCTGGTGTGGGGTCAAGGATGGACTCCGGTCCTCAAGTGCCACCTCCCTGCCATCACAGGACTGGGGACAAGCCCCAGGACAAGCTCCTGTCCCCTGGTGCCACCCAAGCAGGGGCTGGGGACACTCGTGGTGACATCGGGGACCCCCCCAGGACCCCCCAAACTCCCCAAAACCGAGCGGGGTCGGAGACCCCGTGTCCCCCCCAAAACCCCCCGGGCTGGGTGGCACCGAGGACAGCCGTGTCCCCTCCCCCATGGGGTGGTGGCCCTTGGGGACAGCCGTGTCCCCTCCCCCCCGGGTGGGGGAGGGGCTGTACAGCCGTGTATAGACCCTGTAAATAAAGGACCCGCGGGACTGGGACCCGTGTGACACCTTGGGGACGACGGGGACACCGGGGGGACACTGAGACACACGGGTGACTGGCATGGGTGACATGGGGGTGACGCTGAGACATGGGGTGACACGGTAACGCACAGGTGACATGGGTGACAGCGAGACACACGGGTGACACGGGGATGGCATTGGTGACACGGTGACACGGGAGTGACACTGAGATAGGCGGGTGACATGGTAACACACAGGTGACACACGGGTGGCATGGGTGACACGGTGACGTGGGGGTGACACTGAGACATGTGGGTGACACGGTAACGCACAGGTGACACGGGGGTGACATGGGTAACAGCGAGACACACAGGTGACACGGGTAATGTGGGTGACACGGGGATGGCATTGGTGACACAGTGACACAGGAGTGACACCGAGACAGGCGGGTGACAACAGGTGACACGGGGGTGACATGGGTGACAGCGAGACACACGGGTGACACGGGTAATGTGGGTGACACGGGAGTGACACCGAGACAGGCGGGTGACATGGTAACACACAGGTGACACACGGGTGGCATGGGTGACGTGGTGACATGAGGTGACACTGAGACACACGGGTGACACAGACGTGTAGGTGACATGCATTTGGCGCAGTGGCACATGGGTGATATGTGGGTGGCACGGGGATGGCACTGAGACACAGAGGTGACACGGGGGTGACACAGGGTAGACATGGGGGTGACACTGAGACATGTGGGTGACAAAGGTGACACAGGGGTGACACAGGGCTGGCACTGTGGGCCGGAGTGGGGTGGAGGTGCAGATGAGCTGGTGGGGGGGCAGGGGACTGTGCAAGGGGGTGTGCAAGGATGTCCTCAGGTGTGCCCAGATGTCCCCAAATATCCCCAGGTGTGTCCCCACGTGTGGTCAAATGCCCCCAGATGTGCCCAAGTGATTCCAGGTGTGTCATACACATTGGCCTGTCCCTGTCCCCAGGGTGTGTCCCTCACACACTCAGGTGTCCCCAGGTGTGTCCCTCACACACTCAGGTGTCCCTCACACACTCAGGTGTCCCTTGCACACTCAGGTGTCCCCAGGTGTGTCCCTCACACACTCAGGTGTCCCTCACACACTCAGGTGTCCCCAGGCCGTGTCCCTCACACACTCAGGTGTCCCTCACACACTCAGGTGTCCCCAGGCCGTGTCCCTCACACACTCAGGTGTCCCCAGGTGTGTCCCTCACACACTCAGGTGTCCCCAGGTGTGTCCCTCACACACTCAGGTGTCCCTCACACACTCAGGTGTCCCTTGCACACTCAGGTGTCCCCAGGTGTGTCCCTCACACACTCAGGTGTCCCTCACACACTCAGGTGTCCCCAGGCCATGTCCCTCACACACCCAGGTGTCCCCAGGTGTGTCCCTCACACACTCAGGTGTCCCCAGGCCGTGTCCCTCACACACTCAGGTGTCCCTCACACACTCAGGTGTCCCCAGGTGTGTCCCTCACACACTCAGGTGTCCCTCACACACCCAGGTGTCCCCAGGCCATGTCCCTCACACACTCAGGTGTCCCTCACACACTCAGGTGTCCCTAGGCCGTGTCCCTCACACACTCAGGTGTCCCCAGGCCATGTCCCTCACACACTCACACCTCCCCTGTCCCCAGGGCGTGCCCCTTGCACACGCGTGTGCGCAGGCGTCCCCGCCCTCGCTGTGGTTTCGCTGTGGCCGCGGGGAGCAGGAAGCGCCTCGAGCGCGGCCTCCGCCTTCCTGCCACCCCCGCGGGGACAGCGCCGGGACCCCCCTGGCGTGGCCCCCGCGCCCCCGGCCGTGTCCCCCGCGCTGTCCCCGGCGCTGTCCCCGCGTCCCCATGTCCCTGGCGCTCAAGGCCCGGCAGCGGGCGAGGCGCAAGGGCGGCTCCCGGGAGCGCCTCTTCGGCTGCGACCTCCAGGAGCATCTCCAGCGCTCGGGGCAGGACGGTGAGTGCCACCACCCTCCCCGAGCCCCCCAGGGGACAGCGGGGCCACCAGGGCCACCGTGGGAAGCCGGGAAGGGGCCCCCGAGGGGACTCGGAGGGGACTTGCGCCACCCGTTGCGTCACCGGGGCTCCAGGAAGCGTCGCGGCCACCGAGGCTCGGCCGGGATTTGGGGGGGTTGGAGCTCGCTGGGGCTCCAATCTCAGGGGGGTTGGGCCTGAGGGGTGGAGGGGTCTGGGCCTTGGGGTTGGTGGCTCCATCCTTTGGGATTTGGTGGCCTCGTCCCCATGGATGTGGTGGCTTCATCATTTGGGATTTTGTGGCTTCATCCTTTGGGATTTGGCGGCCTAATCTCCACGGATTTGGTGGCCCTGTTCCTCAGGATTTGGTGGCCTCGTCCCCATGGATTTGGTGGCTTCATCCTTTGGGATTTGGTGGCCTTGTCCCCATGGATTTGGTGGCCTTGTTCCTTGGGATTTGGTGGCCCTGTTCCTCAGGATTTGGTGGCTCCATCCTTTGGGAATTGGTGGCCTCATCCCCATGGATTTGGTGGCTTCATCCTTTGGGATTTGGTGGATCCATCCTTTGGGATTTGGTGGACCCGTTCCTCAGGATTTGGTGGCCTCATCCCCATGGATTTGGTGGCTCCATCCTTTGGGATTTCGTGGCTCCATCTTTTGGGATTTGGTGACTGTCCTTCTGGAGATGGTGGCTCCATCCTTTGGAATGTGGTGGCCTCATCCCCGGGGATTTGGTGGCCTTGTTCCTTGGGATTTGGTGGCCTCATCCTAGTGGAGCTGGTGTCCTCATTTCTTGGAATTCAGTGTCCTAATCCTGTGGGCTTGGTGGTTCCATCCTTTGGGATTTGGTGGCCTCATCCCCATGGATTTGGTGGTCCTGTTCCTCGGGATTTGGTGGCCTCGTTCCTTGGGATTTGGTGGCTCCATCCTTTGGGGTTTGGTGACTCTGTCCTTCTAGAGATGGTGGCTTCATCCTTTGGAATGTGGCGGCCTCATCCCGGTGGAGTTGGTGTCCTCATTTCTTGGGATTTGGTGGCCTAATCCTGTAGAGTTGGTAGCCTCATCCCTGCAGATTTGGTGGTCCTGTTTCTCGGGATTTGGTGGCCTCATCCTTTGGGATTTGGTGGCCTCATCCTTTGGGATTTGGTGACTCTGTCCTTCTGGAGATGGTGGCTCCATCCTTTGGAATGTGGTGGCCTCAGCCCGGTGGAGTTGGTGTCCTCATTTCTTGGGATTTGGTGGCCTAATCCTGTAGAGTTGGTGGCCCCATCCCTGCAGATTTGGTGGTCCTGTTCCTTGGGATTTGGTGGCCTCATCCTTTGGGATTTGGTGGCCTCATCCTTTGGGATTTGGTGACTCTGTCCTTCTGGAGTTGGTGGCTCCATCCTTTGGAATGTGGTGGCCTCATCCCCGGGGATTTGGTGGCCTCATCCCAGTGGAGTTGGTGTCCTCATTTCTTGGAATTCAGTGTCCTAATCCTGTGGGCTTGGTGGTTCCATCCTTTGGGATTTGGTGGCCTCATCCCCATGGATTTGGTGGTCCTGTTCCTCGGGATTTGGTGGCTCCATCCTTTGGGATTTGGTGACTCTGTCCTTCTAGAGATGGTGGCTTCATCCTTTGGAATGTGGTGGCGTCATCCCGGTGGAGTTGGTGTCCTCATTTCTTGGGATTTGGTGGCCTAATCCTGTAGAGTTGGTAGCCTCATCCCTGCAGATTTGGTGGCCCTGTTCCTCGGGATTTGGTGGCCTCATCCCCATGGATTTGGTGGCCTCATCCTTTGGGATTTGGTGACTCCATCCTTTGGGATTTGGTGACTCTGTCCTTCTAGAGTTGGTGGCTCCATCCTTTGGAATGTGGTGGCCTCTTCCCCGGGGATTTGGTGGCCTTGTTCCTTGCGATTTGGTGGCCTCATCCCAGTGGAGTTGGTGTCCTCATTTCTTGGAATTCAGTGTCCTAATCCTGTGGGCTTGGTGGTTCCATCCTTTGGGATTTGGTGGCCTCATCCCCATGGATTTGGTGGTCCTGTTCCTCGGGATTTGGTGGCCTCGTTCCTTGGGATTTGGTGGCTCCATCCTTTGGGGTTTGGTGACTCTGTCCTTCTAGAGATGGTGGCTTCATCCTTTGGAATGTGGTGGCCTCATCCTGGTGGAGTTGGTGTCCTCATTTCTTGGGATTTGGTGGCCTAATCCTGTAGAGTTGGTAGCCTCATCCCTGCAGATTTGGTGGCCCTGTTCCTCGGGATTTGGTGGCCTCATCCCCATGGATTTGGTGGCTACATCCTTTGGAATGTGGTGGCCTCATCCCGGTGGAGTTGGTGTCCTCATTTCTTGGGATTTGGTGGCCTAATCCTGTGGGCTTGGTGGCACCATCCCTCAGGAATCAGTGGCCCTGTGGGGTCTGGGATCAGTGGGGTCCCATGGGATGGGACTCAGTGGGGTCCCATAGGATGGGGCTCACCGGGACCCTGTGGGGCTGGGCTCAGTGGGGTCCCATGGGATCAGGGATCACTGGGATCCTGTGTAATGGGGATGACTGGAATGGGGTCCCATGGGATGGGGATCAGTGGGGTCCCATGGGATGGGGCTCAGTGGGGTCCCATGGGATGGGGCTCACCGGGACCCCGCGGGGCCGGGCCGTGCCCCGCAGTGCCGCAGGTGCTCCGGAGCTGCACGGAGTTTGTGGAGAAGCACGGGGTGGTCGATGGCATCTACCGCCTGTCTGGGGTGTCCTCCAACACACAGCGGCTGCGGTCAGCGGGACCGGGATGGGGATGGGATCGGGATTGGGATGGGATTGGGGATGGGAACGGGATTGGGGATTGGGATGGGACTGGAGACGGGATGGAATTGGGATCAGGACTGGGGATGGGATCAGGGACAGGACTGGGGACGGGATGGGATTGGGATAGGATCAATGGGATGGGATGGGATGGGATGGGATGGGATGGGATGGGATGGGATGGGATGGGATGGGATGGGAGGGATGGGATGGGATGGGATGGGATGGGATGGGATGAGATCAATGGGATGGGATTGGGATAGGATGGGATTGGGGACAGGATGGGATGGGATGGGATTGATTCAGGAATAGGGACAGGAACAGGGATGGGAAGGAATCCGGATCAGGACGGGGCAGGGGTTGGGGCAGGAACAGGGCAGGGATGGAGATTGGCATCAGGATGGAGAAAGGATTGGGGCAGGAATGCGGAGGGATTGAGGCAGGACTGGGATCCAGCGGGAACAGGGCAGGATCAGGACAGAGGAGGACGGGGGGATCAGGATTGGGATCAGAACGAGGCAGGGATGGGATGGGATGGGAGTGGGGTTGGGAAGGGGAATAAGGATGAGGATGGAGTGGGGAACAGGGCGGGATGGGATGGGATGGGATGGGATGGGATGGGATGGGATGGGATGGGATGGGATGGGATGGGATGGGGGTGGAGTCTGGGGGATGCCGGGACTGAGAGGGCGGGAGGGAGGGGGCAGGAATGGGATGGGAAAAGGTGGAAGCAGGGGTGGGACCGGACTCGGGCTGGCAGGGATGGGCCCATCCTCTCTCCCCCCCTGCCCCCTCCCTTCCCCCATCCCGCTCCGGCCCCTCTTCCCCCGCTCCTTTCCTTCCCTTTTTCCCTCTTTATTGTTTTTGGGGTTTTCCCTGCCCGTTCTCTTTCACTTTCCCTGGGACAGATTTTCCCTTCTCCGCTTCTTCCCTTGAGCACTTTTCTCTCCTGTTCCTGGGGGAACCCAGAATTGCCCAGAGCCCCATCCCATATCCCAAATCCCAAATCCCATCCCAGTCAAGAGTTCGAGGCACAGCACAGTCTGGATGCCAAGGCCATACCCCCATATCCCAAATCCCAGACCCCAAATCCCGATCCCAGGCAGGAGTTTGAGGCGCAGTGCAACCCAAACCCCAAATTCCCATTCCCAAACCCCAAAACCCCAAATCCAAACTCCAAGTCCCAAGTCTCAAACCCCAAATCCCGATCAGAAATCCCAAATCCCAAACCCCAATCCCCAATCCCCAAACCCAGGCAAGAGTTTGAAGCCCAGCACAGCCCAGACCCCAAATCCAATCCAAACCCCAAATCCCCAACCTCAAATCCCCACCCCAGGCAGGAGTTGAAGCCCAGCACAGCCAGACCCCAAACCCCAAATCCCCAACCCCAAACCCCAAATCCCACCCCAGGACGGAGTTTGAGGCCCAGCGCAGCCCGGACCTGTCGCGGGACATTTACCTGCAGGACGTTCACTGCGTCAGTCCCCTGTGCAAGGCCTACTGCCGCCGGCTGCCCAACCCCCTGCTCACCTACCAGCTCTACGACAAGTTCGCCGTGAGTCCCCGATGTCCCCACGTGTCCCCAGAGTGTCCCCAGGGCGGCGGGTGGCCCTGTCACCGCGCCGTCACCGGCGCTGTGCCCGCAGGACGCCGTGGCCATCCAGATGGAGGAGGCGCGGCTGGTGAAGATCAAGGAGGTGCTCAAGGAGCTGCCGGCGCCTCACTACAGGTGAAGGGGGGGTTGGTGACATCCCCAGCGGTGTCCCCGGGCGGTGTCACCGTGTCCCCCGCGGTGGCGCTGAGGTGTGGCGCTGCTGTTGCAGGACGCTGGAGTTCCTGATGCGGCACCTGCTGCGCATGGCGGCGCACAGCGGGCGCACCAACATGCACGCCAGGAACCTGCCATCGTCTGGGCGCCCAACCTGCTGCGGTGAGGGACACCTGGCACCTGGCACTGGCACCTGGCACTGCCACCTGTCGCTGTTACCTGTGCTGTCACCTGTCACTGTCACTGTCACTGTCAGTCTGGTCGCTTGTCCCCTGTCACTGCCAGCCCCATCACTATCACCCCTGTCACACTCAGCCCTGTCACCCTCAGCTCTGTCACCCTCATCCCCATTACACTCAGCCCTGTCACCCTCACTCCTGCCACTGTCACCCCTGCCACCCTCATCCGTATCACCCTCAGCCCTGTCACCCTCACTCCTGTCACTGCTATCCCTGTCACCCTCACTCCTGTCACTCTCAGCTCTGTCACCCTCACTCCTGCCACTGTCACCCCTGCCACCCTCAGCCCCATCACCCTCCATCCTGTGTGTCCCCTGATGTCCCCTCACCCTGCTGTCCCCACTGTCCCCCTCACCCTGCTGTCCCCTCATCCCACAGTGACCCCACTGTCCCCTGCTGTCCCCTAACCCTGAGGTGACCCTGCTGTCCCCTCACCCCCACCGTCCCCTCATTCTGAAGTGACCCTCCTGTCCCCTCACCCCTTGGTGACCCTGCTGTCCCCGCTGTCCGCTTATTCCCCACTGTCCCCAGTGTCCCTTCACCCCTGGTGACCCCATGGTGACCCAGCTGTCCCCTCACCCCTGGTGACCGCGGTGTCCCCGCTGTGCCCAGCTCGAGGGACATCGAGGCCTCGGGGTTCAACGGCACGGCGGCGTTCATGGAGGTGCGCGTGCAGTCCATCGTGGTGGAGTTCATCCTCACTCACGTGGAGCAGCTCTTCGGGGACGCGCCGCTGCCAGGCAGGGACACTGTGGGGACACTGTGGGGACGGTGGGGGGACAGCGGGGGGACACCATGGGGACAACGGGGGACAGCGCAGGGACACTGCAGGGATATCAGGGGGACGTTGTGGGGACATCGCAGGGGCACCAGGGGACACTGGAGGGGACACCAGGGGGAACACTGCAGGGACACTGGAGGGACACGGGGGGGACACCACGGGGACATTGGGGAGACATTGGGGGGACACCATGGGGACAGCGGGGGGGACACCACAGGAACACTGTGGGGACATCGGGGGACACTGTGCGAACACCATGGGGACATTGGGGGGCACACCGGGAAACAGTGGGGGGACACTGTGGGGACATTGGGGGACACTGGGGGGACACCATGGGGACATTGGGGAGACACTGCAGGGACAGCGCGGAGACAGCAGGAGGACATTGGGGGGACATTGGGGGGACACTGTGGGGACACCATGGGGACACTGTGGGGACACTGTGGGATATTGGGGGGACACTGCGAGGACATTGGGGGACACTGGGGGGACACCATGGGGACATTGGGGAGACACTGCAGGGACAGCGCGGATACAGCAGGGGGACATTGGGGGGACACTGCGGGGACACGGCAGGGACACTGTGGGATATTGGGGGGACACTGTGGGGACATCGGAGGACACTGGGGGGACACCATGGGGACATTGGGGAGACACTGCAGGGACAGCGCGGAGACAGCAGGGGGACATTGGGGGGACATTGGGGGGACACTGCGGGGACGCGGCAGGGACACTGTGGGATATTGGGGGGACACTGTGGGGACATTGGGGGACACTGGAGGGACACTGGGGGGACATCAGGGGGACACGGCAGGGACACTGTGGGATATTGGGGGGACAGCACAGGGACATTGAGGGGACACCAGTTTGGGGTCTCCAGGGGGATAATCCCCCCCTGACCTTGGGTGGGGGTCCCAAGGGGACATTGGGGGTCCCAGGGGACATTGACTCCCCACTTTTGGGAGGCTCCAGGGGGGAAATGCCCCCATCACTCTCCGATGCCAGGTTGGGTCCCTGAGGTGACCCTGTCCCATTTTGGGTCCCCGAGGTGACATTGTCCCATGTTGGGGTCCCATTTTGTGTCCCCGAGGTGACATTGTCCCGTTTTGGGGTCCCTGGGGTGACCCTGTCCCATTTTGGGGTCCCAGGCTGGGGTCTCTGGATCCCTGAGGTGACCCTGTCCCATTTTGTGTCCCCGAGGTGACATTGTCCCGTTTTGGGGTCCCAGGTGGGGACTGTCCCTCTGTCACTCCCTGATCCCAGGTTGGGGTCTCTGAGGTGACCCTGTCACATTTTGGGGTCCCATTTTGTGTCCCTGAGGTGACATTGTCCCATTTTGGGGTCCCAGGCTGGGGTCTCTGGATCCCTGAGGTGACCCTGTCCCATTTTGTGTCCCCGAGGTGACATTGTCCCGTTTTGGGGTCCCCGAGGTGACATTGTCCCATTTTGGGGTCCCATTTTGTGTCCCTGAGGTGACATTGTCCCGTTTTGGGGTCCCAGGCTGGGGTCTCTGGATCCCCGAGGTGACCCTGTCCCATTTTGTGTCCCTGAGGTGACCCTGTCCCGTTTTGGGGGTCCCAGGTGGGGACAGTGCCCGTCGCTCGCTGCTCCCGCCCGGGGCTGTGCCCGCCCTGCACGTCCCGGCCGCGCTGAGCCAGGGCGACGGCCCCCCCCAGATGCGGCCCTACCACACCATCATCGAGCTCAGCGAGCACAGGTACGGCCAGCGGGCACACCTGGGCACAGGTGGCACCCCCACCCCACCCCGGGGACCCCCAGGGACCCCCAAACCCAACTCACTGTGACCCGGGGGGTGTGCCAGGGTGTGGTCAGGGGTCCCTCCAGGTGTGCTCAGGTGTGCTCAGAAGGCACCAGGTGCCCCCATGTGTATCCCAGGTGCCCCCAGATGTGCCCAAGTGTATCCCAGGTGTGCCCAGGTGTATCTCAGGTGTACCCAGGTGTGCCCAGGTGTATCTCAGGTGTCCCCAGGTGTGCCCAGGTGTACCCCGGGTGCCCCAAGGTGTATCCCAGGTATATCCCAGGTGCTCTCAGGTGTACCCAGGTGTGCCCAGGTGTGCCGGTTCTGCCCAGGTGCCCCCAGATGTAGCCCAGGTGTCCCCCAGTTATCCCCAGGTGCACCCAGGTGTGCCCAGGTGTGCCCAGGTATATCCCAGGTATATCCCAGGTGTGCCAAGGTGTATCCCAGGTGTGCCAAGGTGTATCCCAGGTGCCCTCAGATGTATCCCAGGTGCCCCCAGGTGTGCCCAGGTGTATCCCAGGTGTGCCCAGGTGTGCCCAGGTGTATCCCAGGTGTCCCCACAGGAGTAAGGGCTCCCTCAAGGCCAAGAAGTGGAGATCCATCTTCAACCTGGGCCGCTCCGGGCACGAGGCCAAGCGGAAATCGGGGAAGGCTGAGGAGAAAGGTGGGAATTCGGGGGGATCCCATGGACTAGGGGGGGTTATCCCCAAATCTCCCCCAAAATCCCCCCCAAATCCCCCAAATCCCCCCAAATCCCCCTCTCCTGCCCCATTCCCAGAGAAGTGTGGGAAGGTCACTCTGCGGCCGGCCAAGAGCATGGACTCGCTCAGCTCCGGCCCCTCCGGACCGTCCGGTAAGGGGGGCTCTGTCCCCTGGGATTGTCCCTCTGTCCCTGGGATTGTCCCTCTGTCCCCTGGGATTGTCCCTCTGTCCCTGGGGATTGTCCCTCTGTCCCTGGGATTGTCCCTCTGTCCCCTGGGATTGTCCCTGTGTCCCCTGGGATTGTCCCTCTGTCCCTGGGGATTGTCCCTCTGTCCCCTGGGATTGTCCTCTGTCACCGGGGATTGTCCCTCTGTCCCCTGGAGCTGGCCTCTGTCCCCTGGGATTGTCCCTCTGTCCTCTCTGGAATTGTCCCTCTGTCCTCTCTGGAATTGTCCCTCTGTCCCCTGGGATTGTCCCTCTGTCCCTGGGATTGTCCCTCTGTCCTCTCTGGAATTGTCCCTCTGTCCTCTCAGGAACTGTCCCCCTGTCCCCTCGGGATTGTCCCTCTAATTCCTCAGGAATTGTCCCTCTGTCCCCATGGTGATTGTCCCTCTGTCCCCTGGGGATTGTCGCTCTGTCCCCTCAGATCCCCACACCCCCGCGGTCCCCCTGCTCCCCCGGTCCCCCCGGTCCCCCCGGTTCCCCCGGTCCCCCCGGTCCCCCCGGTCCCCCGGTCCCCCCGGTCCCCCCGATCCCCCCGGTTCCCCCGGTACCCCCGGTCCCCCCGGTTCCCCGGCCCCGTTCCGGACGCGTTCCCCGCAGGCCCGGAGGCGGCGCGGCTGCTGCCGAAGCTGTCGGTGAAGCTGCGGCCGCAGCGGCAGCACAGCACGGACGCGACCCCCGCGGCCCCGGAGCCGCCGCCGGAGCTGGACGAGAGCCTGGAGGAGCCGCTGGAAGCGGCGGCCGAGAGCAGCAGCAGCACCAAGTCGGAGCCCACCACCCCCAAAGCCCCCCGGGCCGGGCCGGGGGTCGGCGGCCGCTCCCGCGCCCAGAAATGCGCGGGGCTGCACATCTCGGGCCCCTTCGCGGTCACCGTGCCGCCGCACATCACCTCCAACCTGTCCCGCCTCACCCGCGGGCTCCCGTGCCCCGCGCTGGAACGGGAGCAGGGCCCCGGCAGCGCCCCCGAGCCCGCCCGGGAGCCCCGGCCCCGCTCCGGTGAGAGCCCGGTGTGGGACACCCGGGGGGACACCGGGACTGGGGGACACCGGGGTTGGGGGGACACCGGGACTGGGGGACACCGGGATTGAGGGGACACCGGGATTGGGGGGACACCGGGATAGAAGGGACACCGGGATTGGGGGGACACCGGGATTGGGGGGACACCGGGACTGGGGGGACACTGGGATAGAAGGGACATCGGGACTGGAGGGACAACGGGATTGGGGGGACACCGGGATAAGGGGACACTGGGACTGGAGGGACACCGGGATTGAGGGGACACCGGGATAAGGGGACACTGGGACTGGAGGGACACCGGGATTGAGGGGACACCGGGATCAAAGGGACATCGGGACCGGGGGGCACCGGGATCAGGGGCATATTGGGATTGGGGGACACTGGGATAGAGGGGACACCGGGAATCGGGGAAACAATGGGATCAGAGGGACACTGGGATTGGGGGACACCGGGACAGAGGGGACACCGGGATCGAGGGACAATGGGATCATGGGGACACCGCGATAAAGCGTCACCGGGACTAGGGGGCACCGGGATCATGGGGACACCGGGATAGAGGGGACAGTGAGACTGGGGGACACCGGGATCGGGAAACACCGGGATCGGAGGGCCACCAGAATTGGCAGAACACTGGGATCAGGGGGACATCGGGATCAGAGGGACACCGGGATTGGGGGACACCGGGATCGGGTGGCTGCCGGTACCGAGCGCTCCCGGCTCTCCCGCAGAAGAGGCGGAGCAGAGCCGGCTCTCCCTGGAGCTCCGCGACTCCTTCGCCTTCCTGGACGGCCCCGAGACGTGGCTGGAGGGCGGCGGCGACACGGAGGCGGCGCCGCGGAGCCCCGGGATCGAGGACGGGACCATCGGAATCGAAGAATGGATCCTCGGGATCGAGGACGGGACCCCCGGGATCGAGGACGGGACCCCCGGGATCGGGGATGAGTTCCTGGCCGTGGAGGAGGGGATGGAGAGCGGGTTCATGAACGTGAGCACCCGGTGGCGTTGCCGGCATTTGGGGATGGGGTGGGATCAGTGGGATTCGGATGGGATCAAATGGATAGGATGGGGTGGGATGAGATTATGGGATAGGATCAATGGGATCAATGGGGTGGGATCGATGGGATGGGATCAATGGGATTGGGATGGGATCAAATGGATAGGATGGGATAGGATGAGATTATTGGGATAGGATCAATGGGATGGGATTGATGGGATCAATGGGATCAATGAGGTTAGGATGGGATCCCTGGGATTGGGATTGATGGGATGGGATTGGGGTGGGATCAGAGGGATGCGATCAATGGGATCGATGGGATCAATAGGATCAATGGGTTCAATGGGATTGATGGGATCAATGGGATGGGATCAATGGGATGGGATCAATGGGATCAATGAGGTTAGGATGGGATCCATGGGATTGGGATTGATGGGATGGGATTGGGGTGGGATCAGAGGGATGGGATCAATGGGATGAGATGAGATCGATGGGATCAATGGGATCAGTGGGATTTGGGATCAATGGGTTCAATGGTATCGATGGGATCAATAGGATGGGATCAATGGAATAGATGGGTTGGGATCAATGGGATCAATGTGATGGGATGGCATCGATGGGATCAATAGGATTAATGGGATCAATGGAATAGGATCAATGAGATCAATGGGATGGGATCAATGGGATGGGATCAATGGGGATTGATGGGTTGGGATGGGATCGATGGGATGGGATGGACATGGGGACACACTGAACCCACCCACGTTTCCCGCCCCTGCCTGGGGGTCCCATCCGTGTCCCCCCCCACCCCGCAGCCAGGTGAGCGCTGGGCGGAGCAGCCCGACAGTTACCTGTCCATCGAGGAGTGCACGGAGCAGGACATGTTCTTCCTGGCCCCCGGCGCCTCCGAGCCCGACTCCGACCCCGACGAAATCTTCCTGAGCGCCCACGACGAGCTCAGCCCCCTGGGGACCCCCGAGGGACCCCTGAGTCAGGGGACGGCCCTGGAGAAACAAAAGATCCTGGAGATCCCAGCGATCCCCGAAGTCTTGGAGATCCCAGAGATCCCAGAGATGTCAGAGACCCCAGAAATCACCAAAATCCTGGAGAGCCAAGAGATCCCAGAGATCCTGGAGATCCCAGAAATCCCAAAAGTCCTGGAGATCCAGGAGATCCCAGGGATCCCAGACACCCAAAAAGTCCTGGAGATCCCAGAGATCCCACAGAACCAAGAGATCCCAGAGACCCCCAAAATCCCAAAAGTCCTGGAGATCCCAGAGATTCAAAAGACCACAAAAATCTCAGAATTTCTGGAGACCCTGGAGATCCAGGAGATTCCAGGGATCCCAGAGATCCCAAAAGTCCTGGAGATCCCAGAGAACCCCAAAATCCCAGAGATCTTGGCCCAAACGCCCCCAGAACAGGAAGGTCCAGGAGTGGGGGACCCCCTCCAGCACCCCCATGGGGAGGGGGCTGCAGAGGGAGACCCCAGCCCCAGGATGGGGGTGTGGGGTGAGGGAGGGGGGCTCGGGGGTCCCGCTGGGAATGGGGAGGCAGATGGAGCTGGATCCCAGCCCCTCATTCCAGGGGAGGGGGATCCCCGGGATTTTGGGGGGTCTCCTCCAGCCCAGCCCCCCCAAGAGCCCCCCGAGCCCCCAACCCTGGGGGCTGTTCCTGAGGGGGTCCCAGATGGGGCCGGTGTCACCCTCGGGACCACCCTGACCTCCCCCTCTCCCCCTGAGCCGGCCCCCAAAAACCTGGAGCTGACCCAGGAGGAGCCCCCCAAAATCCTGGGGAACCTCAGGCCCTTGAAGCTGATCCAGGATGGGTCCCTGAGAGCCCCAAAATTGATCCAGGATGAGCCCCCCAAACCCCTGGAGCTGATCCAGGATGAGCCCCCCAGGTTCTCAGAGCCCCCCAGACCCCTGGAGCCCATCTGGGGTGAGCCCCCCAAATCCTGGGACACCCCCAAATCCCTGGAGCCGATGTGGGGTGAGCCCCCCAGAGCCCTGAATGTGACCCAGGGGGGTGCCCCCCAATCCTGGGACCCCCACGGACCCCCAAATCTGATCTGGGACGGGTGCCCCAAATCTCTGGAGCCGATCGTGGCCGAGCCCCCCAAATCCTGGGACACCCCCAGACCCCTGGAGCCGATCCTGACCGAGCCCCCCAAATCCTGGGACACCCCCAGACCCCTGGAGCCGATCCTGACCGAGCCCCCCAAATCCTGGGACACCCCCAGACCCCTGGAGCCGATCCTGACCGAGCCCCCCAAATCCTGGGACACCCCGGTACCCCCAAATCCGATCCAGGACAGGCGCCCCAAATCTCTGGGGCCGCTCCTGGCTGAGCCCCCCAAATCCCAGGACCCCCCGGGACCCCCAAATCCGAGCCGGGACGGGCGCCCCAAATCTCTGGGGCCGCTCCCGGACCCCCTGCGCAGCTCCCGCCGCCCCCTCCCCATTTTGGGGGCGCGGGTGATGCTGGCCCGGGCCGTGCCCGTGGTGCCCCCCAAACCCCACTTTGCCCACGCCCTCCTGGGACCCTCCCAAATCCCCCTGGGAACCCCAAAATTTCCCCCGGGGACCCCCCCAAATAGCCCTGAGACCCCCCCAAATCCCCTTGGGACCCCCTCAAATCCCCCCGGGACCCCCTGGCAGCCCTGGGGGGGGGCGAGCGCTGAGCGTGGGCAGGGCCCCCCCAGAGCAGAGTGCAAATAAATGATGATGAAGTGAGAATTAAATGATAATTAAATGAGAATAATAAAAATACCAAGGTGGGAATTCCGGCGTCAGAGATGCTGGTGGGTTGTTGGTGTTTATTTATGGATTTAATTTTATTTTATTTTAATTTTTATTTTACATTTCATTTTATATTTTAAATTTTAAATGTCATATTGAATTTTACTTTTTTATTTTTATTTTAAAATTTATTTTAAATTAATTTTTATTATTTTATTTCTTTAAAATTTTTTTTTTCAATTTTTAAAACTTTTTTCTTTTTAAATTTAGAAATATTGGGGACATTGGGGGACATTTGAGGACATTGGGACAGGGAAAAATGGGGACATTGGGATAAGGGGACATGGGGACATTGGGACAGGGAGAAATGGGGACTCTGGGATAAGAGGACATGGGGACATTTGGGGACTTTGGGACAGGGAATCGTGGGGACATTGGGACATGAGGTCATTTGGGGACATTGGCATATGGGGACATGGGGACATTTGGGGACACGGGGACAGAATGTGTGTGGGCAGCTGGACACACAGACACACAGGAACAAGAGGACAGAGGCCCACGGGGACAGGGGGACACCGAGGTGACGCTGAGGCCACACCAGGCCGGCCACAAACCCCGGCCTTTGTTTACACCGCCGCCATCTTTGCCTCAACATGGCCGCGCCCGCAGCGGCCTCACCACGGGGGCAGCCCGGGATCTCCAGGCTCATGCCCCAAACCCCTCCGGTACCGACGGGTGGGGCGGGCATCCCTCACCCTCAGCAGCGCCCGGTTCTGTCCCCACACAACCATCACGGCCCTCACCCATCTCCGCCCTCTTCCAACATGGCGCCGCCCTCACCCAAGATGGCGGCTGGGCGGCGGAAGCGCCGCGCGCCTTCGCCGTCTAAGATGGCGCCGCCGGCAGCGGCGCGCGCTAAGATGGCGCCCGGCCGTGAGGGCGGCCCTGCCCGGCGCCAAGATGGCGGCGCGGCGTTGCCGGCGCGGCGCCCCGGCCCAAGATGGCGGCGCGAAGCCGGGCCGGGGCCGCGTGATGGGGGAACTTCCGCCCGCGCCCAAGATGGCGGCGCGGCGGCGCCGTGCGCATGTGCGGGGCCCATGGCGAGACAAGGGGCCGAAGGCGCGCAGGGCCCGAGGCCGAGAGGTACCGGGGGGGGCCCGGGCGGCCCCGAGGGGCGAACCCCGCCGGTAACGGCGGCACCGCGGCCCCGGCACCGCCCCCGAGGCGGGGGGGGAGCGGCCGCGCCCGCCGGGCCCGCGGGGAGGGGCGGGGGGGGGGGCGGCGGGGGTGACCCCCCCCGAGGCGCGCGCGGCGGGGTGTCACTGTCACCCCCCGGTGCTGTCCCCTCCCCCCGCTCGGTCACCACCCCCCCCGCGTGTCGGTGTCACCGCCGTGCGTGTCGCCACCCCCCCCACCCCCCCCACTTTGTCACCGTTTCGTGTGGCCCGTCCCCACCCCCCGCTGTGGCAGTGGCGCCGTCGTTGTGGACCCCCCCACCACTTTGTCACCCTTTTTGTGTCGCCTCCCCCCCTCTGTCGTCCCCCCCTCGCCGTGCGTGTGTCCCCGTTATGTCGCTGTCACCCCTCCCTCCGTGTCACCCCCCCTTTGTGTGTCCCCACTCTGTCACTGTCACCTCCCCCCGTGTCACCCCCTTTGTGTGTCCCCACTTTGTCACCCCCTTCCTGCCCCCCCATCTCTGTTACTGTCACCCCCCCCCCCGGTTTTGTCACCTCCCCCTTTGTGCCCCCCCCAGTCACTGTCACCCCACTTCATGTCCCCCCCCCCCCCCGGTCCTTGTCCCTCTGGGTGTGTCACTGTCACCCCCCCTCATCCCTGTCCCCCATCTGTCCCCATCCTCCTCCCTCAGTGACCCCCAAATTGTCACCTCCTGGTGTCCCCCCCCATTTCCCCATCCCGGGTGGGGGGTGACAAGGGACAGCCCCTCCTCCCCCGGTGTGACACTGGGGTAGCCGTGGTGTCACTGCCACCGATCGGGGTGACACTGGGGACACCCAGGGGGAGGTTACGGCCGCCTGGGGGTGACCCCAAAGTGCCACCCTGGGTGAGCTGGTGGCTTTGGGGACAGGCTGTCTGTCTTTGGGGACACACTGTGTGGCTTTGGGGACACGCTGTGTGGCTTTGGGGACATGTTGTCACCTGAGGGAGAAGGGGGCACTGAGGGGACACCTGGAGGTGTGGCTGTGGTCACAGGTGGTGGCCGCTGCTCAGTTGTGGTGGCCCACACTGGTGGCTGTGGTCACTGTCCCATGGTGGTGGCCAGGTCCCCGTTGGTGTCAGGTCACAGTGGCCAGTGTCCCACTGTGGTGGCCACTGTCCCATGGTGGTGGCCAGTGTCTGGTCATGGTGGCCAGTGTCCTGTCCCAGTGTCCTGTCCCAGTGTCCCATCCTGGTGTCCCATCCCAGTGTCCCTTCCCAGTGTCCCATCCATGTCCCCATCCTGGTCCTGTCTCCATGTCCCAGTTCCTGTCCCCATCCCTGACCCCCTGCGACCCCATGTCCCTGCTGTGTCCCCATCCCTGTGTCCCTGTCCCCACCCTGTGTCCCTGTTCTGTCCCTGACCCCTCTGTGTCCCTGTCCCCATCCCTGTGTCCCTGTCCCCATCCTTGTCCCCATCCCTGTGTCCCTGTCCTGCCTCGGACCCCCCTGTCCCTGATCCCTCTGTGTCCCTTGTCCCTGTCCCCATGTCCCTGTCCATGAACCTGTCCCCTCATCCCTGTCCCCATCCCTGACCCCCCTTGTCCCCATGTCCCTGTCCTCGTGTCCCTGTCCCCATCCCTGTGTCTGTGTGTCCCTGTGTCCCCACATCCCTGTCCCCATATCCCCGTGTCCCTGTCCCCTTGTGTGTCTTTATCCCTGTGTCCTGGTGTCCCTGTACCCCCAGATCCCTGTGTCCCCTTGTCCCTGACCCCAGTGTCCCTCTGTCCTGATGTCCCTGTCCCCAGTGTCCCTATATCTCAGTGTCTCTGTATCCCTGTGTCCCCATACCCCAATGTCTGTGTGTCCTGCTGTCCCCGTGTCCCTGTCTCCGCTGTCCCTGTGTCCCCACATCCCTGCTGTCCCCATGTCCCCATGTCCTCCTGTCTCCCTGTCCCTGTGTCCCTGCTGTCCCCATATCCCCATGTTCCTGACCCCTCTGTCCCTGCTGTCCCCATGTCCCTGCGTCTCCCTGTCCCTGACCCCGCTGTCCCCCTGTCCTCGTGTCCCTGACCCCGCTGTCCCCATGTCCTTGTGTCCCCGAGTCCCCATATCCCCATGTCCCTGACTGCAGTGTAACTCTGTCCCCCTGTCCCTGACCCTGCTGTCCCCACGTCCTTACATCCCCATGTCCCTGACCCCTCTGTCCCCATGTCCCCCTGTCCCTGACCCCTCTGTCCCCATGTCCCCGTGTCACTGACCCTACTGTCCCTGTGTCGCTGCTGTCCCCACGTCCCCATGTTCCTGACCCCACTGTCCCTGCTGTCCCCGTGTCCCTGTGTCCCCGTGTCCCTGTCCCTGACCCCACTGTCCCTGCTGTCCCCGTGTCCCCGTGTCCCTGTCCCTGACCCCGCTGTCCCCGCAGGGCTCTGAAGGCCGTGAGGCTGCTCCGCTCCCGCCCCGCTGATGCCCGAGGGAGCTGAGCCATGAAGGGGTGAGTGGGACCCCAAAACCTGCCATGAGACCCCAAAAACCTGCTCTGGGACCCCAAAACCTGCCATGAGACCCCAAAAACCTGCTCTGGGACCCCAAAAACCTGCCATGAGACCCCAAAAACCTGCTCTGGGACCCCCAAACCTGCCATGAGACCCCAAAAACCTGCTCTGGGACCCCCAAACCTGCTCTGGGACCCCCAAACCTGCCATGAGACCCCAAAAACCTGCTCTGGGACCCCCAAACCTGCTCTGGGACTCCAAAATGGCCCCAGGACCCCCCAAATCTGACCCAGGACCCCAAAACTCCCCCAGGACCCCCAAAACTGGCTCAAGACCACCCCCAAACCTGATCTGTAACCCCAGAAAGTCCCAAGACCCCCAAAACTGCCCCCTGGATGGGACACATGAGGGGTGGGGGATTTGGGGATGTCCCAGATTTGGGATTTTGGGGGGCTCAGGGACCCCCCCTCACTGTTTTGTTCCCCCCCTGCCCCCAGGCAGCAAAAAGCAGCCGAGACCGAGGAGGGGACGGTGCAGATCCAGGAAGGTGAGGGGGGACCCCGAAATTGGGGTTTGGGGGGGTTTGGGGAGGTTTTGGGGTCTTTGGGGTGAATTGGGGAGGTTTTGGGGGGAATTTGGGAAGGTTTTGGGGAGGTTTTGTGTCCTTCCCAATGCCCCCTCACTTTGGGGTGCCCTTTCCCAGTTTGGGGTCTGTCCTCCCCAATCCTGTGTCCCCCACTCCCCAATTTGGGGTTCTCCCTCCCCAGTTTCGGGTGCCCCTTCCCCAGTTTGTGGTGTCCTCCCAGTCCCTTGTGTCCTCTCAATTTGGGGTGCCCCCTCCCCAGTTTGGATTTCCCCTCCTCAGTTTAGGGTACCCCCTCCCCAATTTGGGTGCCCTCCCAGTTTAGGATACCCCCTCCCCAGTTTGGGGTGTCCCTCCCCAGTTTTGGGTGCTTCCCCACAGTTAGGATACCCCCTCCCCAGTTTGGGGGTCCCAACCCCCCCCCACTTTGGGTTTCCCTCCCCATTTTAGGGTACCCCCTCCCCAATTTATGGTATGTCCCCCCAGTTTGGGGTGCCCCCGCAATGCCGTGTCCCCCTCCCCAGTTCGGGTGCCCTCCAGTTTGAGGTACCCCCTCCCCAGTTTGGGGTACCCCTCCCCAATTTCGTGTCCACCCAGTTTTGGGTGCTCTCCTCCCAGTTTGAGGTTCCCCTCCCCAATTTGGGGGGTCCCCCTCCCCCCCCCCACTGTGGTGTCCCCCCAGGCTCGGTGGCCACGGGCGAGGACCCCACGAGCGTGGCCATCGCCAGCATCCAATCGGCCGCCACCTTCCCCGACCCCGGCGTCAAGTATGTGTTCAGGACCGAGGGCGGCGGCACGCAGGTACGCGCTGGCACACCTGGAGTACACCTAGAGGGCACTTGGGCACACATGGGGGCACCTGGGCACGCCTGGGGGCACCTGGGATACTCCTGAGTACACCTGGGATACACCTGGGCACACCTGGGGGCACCTGGGCACACCTGGGGGCACCTGGGATACTCCTGAGTACACCTGGGATACACCTGGGCACACCTGGGATATACCTGGGCACACCTGGGATATGCCTGGAGTATACCTAGGCACACCTGGGCACACCTGGGGGACACCTGGGCACACCTGGGATATACCTGGAGTATACCTGGGCACACCTGGCATGCACCTGGGCACACCTGGGATATACCTGGGTACACCTGGGATATACCTGGGTACACCTGGGATACACCTGGGCACACCTGGGCACACCTGGGATATACCTGGGTACACCTGGGATATACCTGGGCACACCTGGGCACACCTGGGATATACCTGGGTACACCTGGGATACACCTGGGCACACCTGGGAGGCAGCTGGGGTGGTACCAGGTCATTGTGGGGGCTTTGGTTGCACACTAAGAGCAGGTGTGGCCCACCTGGAGGATGCTGTGGGGTGGCACTTGGGGTCTCTGTGTCACACCTGTGTGATGTCCCACCTGTGCCAGGTGATCCAGGTGGTGACACTGGGGGTCTCTGTGTCACACCTGTGTATGTCCCACCTGTCCCCAGGTGATGTACCAGGTGATCCAGGTGGTGACACTGGGGGTCTCTGTGTCACACCTGTGTATGTCCCACCTGTGGCAGGTGATGTACCGGGTGATCCAGGTGGTGACACTGGGGGTCTCTGTGTCACACCTGTGTATGTCCCACCTGTCCCCAGGTGATGTACCGGGTGATCCAGGTGGTGACACTGGGGGTCTCTGTGTCACACCTGTGTATGTCCCACCTGTCCCCAGGTGATGTACCGGGTGATCCAGGTGGTGACACTGGGGTTCTCTGTGTCACACCTGTGTATGTCCCACCTGTCCCCAGGTGATGTACCGGGTGATCCAGGTGGTGACACTGGGGGTCTCTGTGTCACACCTGTGTATGTCCCACCTGTGCCAGGTGATGTACCGGGTGATCCAGGTGGCTGACGGGCAGCTGGACGCGCAGACCGAGGGCACCAGCGCCATCAGCGGCTACCCGGCCACACAGTCCATGACACAGGTGCGTCACCTGGCCACGCCCACTGCCACACCCACTGTCCCCACCCCACCTGTGCCCCGCCCAGTGCACAGCCCAGGTGTGTTGTTGTGCCACGCCCACTGCCACACCCCTCTATGACACCTGTGCCCTGCCCAGTCTGTGACAGGTGCGTCGCCTGGCCACGCCCACTGCCACACCCCCTGCCATGCCCTGGGCCTCACCTGTGCCCCACCCAGGTGGTGACCCAGGTGTGCCATGGGGCAGGGTGACACCTGTGTCTTGTCCATCAGCTGTGTCCCACCTGTATCCCTCACCTGTCCCCCTGTCTCTCACCTGTGTCCCCCATCTGTCCCACCTGAGCCCCTCACCTGTCTCCCCACCTATCCCACCTGTCCCATCTGTCCCACTGGTGTCCCACCTCCCTCACCTGTGTTCCCCATGTCTCACCTGTCCCCCTGTCCCTCACCTGTCCCACCTGTGTCCCTCACCTGTGTCTCACCTGTGTCCCTCACCTGTCCCTCACCTATCTCAACTACCCCTGACCTGTCCCACCTGTCCTACCTATCCCATACCTGTCCCACCTGTGTCCCCCTTATCTCATCTGTCCCACACCTGTCCTGCCTGTATCACTCACCTGTGTCTCTCCCTTGTCCCACCTGTCCCATCTCACCTGTCCCTCTCCTGTCCCCCCCATGTCCCTCACCTGTGTCACACCTGTATCCCTCCCCTGTGTCCCTCACCTGTCCAATCTCACCTGTCCCTCACCTGTGTCCCTCACCTGTGTCACACCTGTCCCCATCTCACCTGTCCAATCTCACCTGTCCCCCCTGTCCCTCACCTGTGTCACACCTGTCCAATCTCACCTGTCCCCCCTGTCCCTCACCTGTGTCACACCTGTCCCCATCTCACCTGTCCAATCTCACCTGTCCCCCACCTGTCCCTCACCTGTCCCCCACCTGTCCCTCACCTGTCCCCCATCTGTGTCATACCTGTTTCCCTCACCTGTCCCCCACCTGTGTCCCTCACCTGTGTCACACCTGTTTCCCTCACCTGTCCCCATCTCACCTGTCCCCCACCTGTCCCTCACCTGTGTCACACCTGTCCAATCTCACCTGTCCCACCTGTCCCTCACCTGTCCCCATCTCACCTGTCCCACCTGTCCCTCACCCGTGTCCCCCTGTCCCCGGCAGGCGGTGATCCAGGGCGCGTTCACGAGCGAGGAGCAGGTGGACTCGGAGGCGGCTCCCAGCGAGACGCACTACACCTACTTCCCCGCGGCAGGTGTGGCCGACGGCGCCGCCGCCACCGCCGCCACCGCCGCCACCGCCGTGGTGACCACGCAGAGCTCCGAGGCGCTGCTGGGGCAGCCCACGCCCACAGGTGAGCGCCCGGACACCGTGGAGCTCACCTGAGCTGAAATGGGGCTCACCTGGGCGGCTCGGGGGGCACCTGGATGGGTTTGGGGCCACCTGGATGGGTTTGGGGTCATCTGGGTTGGGTTGGGACTCACCTGGATGGGTTTGGGGTCATCTGGGTTGGGTTGGGACTCACCTGGATGGGTTTGGGGGCACCTGGATGGGTTTGGGGCCATCTGGGTTGGGTTGGGACTCACCTGGATGGGTTTGGGGGCACCTGGATGGGTTTGGGGTCATCTGGGTTGGGTTGCGACTCACCTGGATGGGTTTGGGGTCATCTGGGTTGGGTTGGGACTCACCTGGATGGGTTTGGGGGCACCTGGATGGGTTTGGGGGCACCTGGATGGGTTTGGAGGTATCTGGGTTGGGTTTGGGGGCACCTGGATTGGGTTGGGACTCATCTGGGTGGATGTATTTGGCCTCTCACCTGTGGGTTTAGGTCTCACCTGTAGGGTTGAGCCTCACCTGTGGGTTTTTGGGTCTCACCTATCTGTGGGGTTTGATCTCACCTATCTGATTGGGCTCTCACCCATGGAATTGGGCTCTCACCTGTGGCGTTTTTGGGTCTCACCTGTGGGGTTTTGGTCTCTCACCTGTGGGGTTTTGGTCTCTCACCTGTGGCTCTGGGCTCCAGGGCAGTTTTTCGTGATGATGTCACCACAGGAGGTGCTCCCGGGGGGGGCCCAGCGCTCCATCGCCCCCCGCGCACACCCCTACTCCCCGTGAGTACCTGGGCACACCTGGGGCACCTGGGACACTCCCAGATACACCTGGGGCACTCCCAGATACACCTGGGACACGCTCAGATACACCTGGGACACACCCAAACACACCTGGGACACACTCAGATACACCTGGGACACACCCAAACACACCTGGGGCACACTCAGATACACCTGGGACACACCCAGATACACCTGGGACACACCCAGATACACCTGGGACACACCCAAACACACCTGGGGCACACTCGGATACATCTGGGACACACCCAAACACACCTGGGGCACACCCAGGTACACCTGGGCACACCTTGGTACACCTGGGGCACAGCTGGACACACCTGGGGCACACCTGGGTTATACCCAGACACAGCTGGGCGTACCTGTGCCACACCTGTGCCACACCTGTGCCCCTCCCCAGGAAGTCGGAGGCTCCCCGAGCCACGCGGGACGAGAAGCGCCGGGCACAGCACAACGAAGGTACCGGGACAGGGGACCCCGATCCCAAAGGGACACCCCAGTCCCCAGTGCCCCGTTCCCACTGGGAATTCCCCATCCCCAGTCCCATTCCCATTGGAAATCCCCGTGCCCAATCCCCAGTCCCATTCCCAATCCCATTCCCGTTGGGAATCTCCATTCCCGTTTCCCGTTCCCAATCCCGTTCCACCTGGGAATCCCCGTTCCCAATCCCATTCCCGTTTCCCATTCCCAATCCCATTCCCGTTGGGAATCTCCGTTCCCAATCCTCAATTGGGAATTCCTGTTCCTAATCCCCACTCCCAATTCCCCCGTTCCCAACTCTCCCAATCCCATTGGGAATCCTTGTTCCCAATCCCATTCCCATTGGAAATCCCATTCCTATTCCCTGTTCCCAATCCTGTTCCCACTGGGAATCCTGTTCCTATTCCCCATTCCCTGTCCCCAATCTCAATCCCAATCCCATTGGGAATCCTTGTTCCCATTCCCAATCCCAATCCCATTCCCCATTGGGAATCCTCATTCCCAATTCCCCCAATCCCAATCCCCAGTTGGGAATTCCCATTCCCTATCCCCATTCCCAATTCCCCCATTCCCGATTCCATTCCCCATTCCCTGTCCTGTTGGGAATCCCCATTCCCAATTCCCCCATTTCCCAATCCCATTCCCACTGGGAGTCCTGTCCCCGTTCCCAATCCCACTGGGAATCCCTGTTCCCATTCCTGTTCCCAATCCCCACTCCCAATCCCCACTCCCAATCCCCATTCCCCATTCCCAATCCCATTCCCACTGGGAATCCCGTCCCTGTTCCCAATCCCACTGGGAATCCCTGTTCCCATTCCCGTTCCCAATCCCCATTCCCAAGTCCCCATTCCCCAATCCCAATCCCCATTCCCCAATCCCTAATCCCTGTCCCCAATTCCCCCAATCCCATTCCCACTGGGAATCCCGTCCCTGTTCCCAGTCCCACTGGGAATCCCCGTTCCCATTCCCAATTCCCCCATTCCCAATTCCCCCATTCCCAATTCCCCCAATCCCAATCCCACTGGGAATCCCCGTTCCCATTCCCGTTCCCAATCCCCATTCCCAATCCCCATTCCCAATCCCAATCCCACTGGGAATCCCTGTTCTCATTCCCGTTCCCAATCCCCATTCCCAATCCCAATCCCACTGGCAATCCCCATTCCCATTCCCGTTCCCAGTCCCCGTCCCCAATTCCCCCATTCCCAATTCCCCCATTCCCAATGCCAATCCCACTGGCAATCCCCGTTCCCATTCCCGTTCCCAATGCCAATCCCACTGGGAATCCCCGTTCCCATTCCCTTTCCCAGTCCCCGTCCCCAATTCCCCCATTCCCAATTCCCCCATTCCCAATCCCAATCCCACTGGGAATCCCCGTTCCCATTCCCTTTCCCAGTCCCCGTCCCCAATTCCCCCATTCCCAGTTCCCCCATTCCCAATCCCAATCCCACTGGGAATTCCCATTTCAGTGGAGCGCCGGCGCCGGGACAAGATCAACAACTGGATCGTGCAGCTGTCCAAGATCATCCCCGACTGCTCCATGGAGAACACCAAATCCGGACAGGTCCATGCTTTGGGGGTCGTTTGGGGTTTTTTGGGTTTTTTTGGGATGATTTGGGGCGTTTTGGGGTCCCTGGGGCGCCAGCAGTGACCCCGAACCCCACAGAGCAAGGGCGGGATCCTGTCCAAGGCCTGCGACTACATCCAGGAGCTGCGGCAGAGCAACCTGCGGCTGAGCGAGGAGCTGCAGGGCCTGGACCAGCTGCAGATGGACAACGAGGTGCTGCGCCAGCAGGTCAGACTGGGAGGCACTGGGGGAAACTGGGGGGAACTGGGAATGGGGCTGGGAACACTGGGAATAGGGCTGGGGTGGGACTGGGGTTGTTGGGATCGATGGGATCAGGCCTGGAGCAGCTGCAGATGGACAAGGAGGTGCTGCGCCAGCAGGTCGGACTGGGAGCACTGGGAGGGACTGGGAATGGGGCTGGGATGGACTGGGATTGACTGGGAATGGGATTGGGGTCACTGGGATGGGATTGGGGTCATTGGGATCAGTGGGATAGGGCTGGGATTGATGGGATCAGGGCTGGACCAGTTGCAGATGGACAACGAGGTGCTGCGCCAGCAGGTCGGACTGGGAGCACTGGGAGGGACTGGTAGGAGCTGGGAATGGGATTGGGATGGACTGGGATAGACTGGGAATGGGATTGGGGTCAATGGGATCAGGGCTGGGGTCATTGGGATGGGATTGGGATCAGTGGGGTCAGGGCTGGGGTCATTGGGATCGATGGGATCAGGGCTGGAGCAGCTGCAGATGGACAACGAGGTGCTGCGCCAGCAGGTCAGACTGGGAGGCACTGGGAGGGACTGGGGGGAACTGGGAATGGGGCTGGGAGCACTGGGAATGGGATTGAGATCAATGGGACCAGGCCTGGGGTCATTGGGATGGGATTGGGATCAATGGGATCGGGGCTGGAGCAGCTGCAGATGGACAACGAGGTGCTGCGCCAGCAGGTCAGACTGGGAGGGACTGGGGGAAACTGGGGGGAACTGGGAATGGGGCTGGGAACACTGGGAATAGGGCTGGGGTGGGACTGGGGTTGTTGGGATCAATGGGATCAGGGCTGGAGCAGCTGCAGATGGACAGCAAGGTGCTGCGCCAGCAGGTCAGACTGGGAGCACTGGGAGGGACTGGGGGGAACTGGGAATGGGGCTGGGAGCACTGGGAATGGGATTGAGATCAATGGGATCAGAGCTGGGGTCATTGGGATGGGATTGGGATCAGTGGGATCAGGGCTGGGGTCATTGGGATCGATGGGATCGGGGCTGGAGCAGCTGCAGATGGACAACGAGGTGCTGCGCCAGCAGGTCAGACTGGGAGCACTGGGAGGGACTGGGAGTGGGGCTGGGATGGACTGGGATTGACTGGGAATGGGATTGGGGTCACTGGGATGGGATTGGGGTCACTGGGATCAGTGGGATAGGGCTGGGATCGATGGGATCAGGGCTGGAGCAGCTGCAGATGGACAGCGAGGTGCTGCGGCAGCAGGTCGGACTGGGAGCACTGGGAGGGACTGGGAATGCACTGGGGGATATTTTGGCGTCCAGAGGGATATTTTAGGCTCGTGGAGGATGTTTTGGGGGTGCAGGGCGATATTTTGGGGTTGTTTTGGGGTGTCTGACCCCCCCTAAATGCAGGTGGAGGAGCTGAAGAACAAGAACCTGCTGCTTTGGGTTACTGGGAGCACTGGGAGTTACTGGGAGCACTGGGAGTGCGCTGGGGGATATTTTAGGGTTCAGGGTGATATTTTGGGGTTCATGGTGATATTTTGGGGTACAGGGCGATATTTTGGGGTCACTGGGAGATGTTTTGGGGTCCCCAAACGCAGGTGGAGGAGCTGAAGAACAAGAACCTGCTGCTGCGGTGGGTTTGGGATGCTGGGGGTTACTGGGAGCACTGGGGGTTACTGGGAGCACTGGGGGATATTTTGGGATTCAGGGTGATATTTTGGGGTGCAGGGCGATATTTCGGGGTTGTTTTGGGGTGTCTGACCCCCCCTAAACGCAGGTGGAGGAGCTGAAGAACAAGAACCTGCTGCTGAGGGCGCAGCTGCGCCAGCACGGGCTGGAGATCGTCATCAAAAACGACACCCACTGACCCCCCAAAAACCCCGAAACTCACCCCAAAAATCCACCCACCCTCCCCATTCCCGCACCCCAAAAACCCCTCGGGACCTCCCCCCCCCCCGAAAAACCCCTCCCCCACCCGCGCAGCCCCTCCCCCCGCGCTCGGTTCTGCCCCTCCCCCCCCAATCATGTCACCCCCTCCCCCAAAATCCCCAAATTTCTCCCAAAAAAAACCCCAAAAAAACCCCAAATTTCGCCCCCCGCACCCCAAAATTTCACCCCCCCACGCTCTGGGCCCGGCGGGCCCCTCCCCCTCCCCCCCCACAATTTTAGGACCCCTCCCCCACCCCCACCCTAAAATTTGGGGCCCCTTTCCCCCCCCCCCAAAATGGGATTTGGGGTCGCCCCTCCCCCACCTCGGAGGGGTTTTGGGGTTTGGGGGGGGGAGGGGATTTTGGGGGGGGGTTGGGACCCTCACGCCCCCTCCCCCACCCCCCTTTTTGCCCCTCCCCCCTCCCCTTTTTGCCCCTCCCCACTCCCCGCGGGGTTTTGGGAATTTTTTTTTTTTTTTAATTCTGTCGGAATTGCAAAAAAAAAAACAACGAAAAAAAAAAACCCAAAAAGGAAAAAAAAAAATTCCAGGCTAAAAAACAAAAAAATAACAAAAAAAAAACAAAGAAAAAAAAAAAAGAAATAAAAATGGGATTTGTTTTTTTGTAGGGTCCTTTAAGGTTCTTCCCAGAGCCCATCCCCAACCTAAAGGGACCCCAAAACACCAAAAGGGACCTCAAAATCCCCTAAAAACCCCAAAGGGATCCAAAATCCCCCTAAAATCACCAAAGGGACCCCCCCAAGGGACCCCAAAACTGCACTAAAATCACCAAAGGGACCCCAAAATCCCCCTGAAAACCCCAAAGGGATTTCCCAAAAATCCCCTAAAACTCCCCAAGAGACCCCAAAATCTCCAAAGGGACCCCAAAAATGCCCTGAAACCCCATAAGGGACCCCCAAAATTGTCTGAAGCTCCCTAAGGGTCTGAACTGGGGGGGTCACTGGTCTAAACTGGGAGTGGTCCAAACTGGGTTGTCCAAACTGGTCCAAACTGGGAGCACTGGGTGATTACTGGGGGAGGGCGCTGGGAAGTCACTGGTCTGAACTTGGGGTCACTGGTTTGTACTGGGGGAGTCACAGAGGGGTCACTGGGGGGTGACTTGTCCAAACTGGGGGTCACTGGTGGTCACTGGTCTGAACTGGGACCCCTGGCAGTTGCTGGGGGTCACTGGTCCAAACTGGGTGGTCCAAACTGGTCCAGACTGGGAGCCCTGGGTGGTTACTGGAGGTCACTGGGGTTGACCATGGGGGTCACTGGTTTGTACTGGGGGAGTCACTCGAGGTCGCTGGTCCAAACTGGGAGTGGTCCAGACTGCGTAATCCAAACTGGGAGCACTGGAGGTCACTGGGTGGTCACTGGTCCCAACTGGTCCAGACTGGGAGCCCTGGGCAGTAACTGGGGAGTCACTGGAGGTCACTGGGGGTCACTGGTTTATACTGGGGGGGGGTCAGTGGTGGTCACTGGAGGTCACTGGGGGTCACTGGTCCAAACTGGGTGGTTACTGGAGGTCACTGGTCCAAACTGGGAGCTCTGGGGGGTCACTGGTCCCAACTGGTCTGTACTGGGAGCTCTGGGGGGGTCACTGGGGGTCACTGGTCCCAACTGGGTTGTCCAAACTGGTCCAAACTGGGAGCCCTGGGTGGTTCCTGGAGGTCACTGGGCAGGGCCATTGGGGTGTCACTGGTCCGAACTGGTCCAAACTGGTCCGAACTGGGAGCCCCTCCCGTCCCCTCAGCGCCCCCCAGCGGCCCAAGCCGCCCGGTCGCCATGACAACGCCAAGCCCCGCCCCCCGCGCTCTCCCATTGGCCAGAAGTTCCCAGCGCGCTCTCCCATTGGCCGCCGCTCCCCGCCCTCCCCTTTTAACCAATCAACCCACGCGGGCGGCACCCCCTCAACCAATCAGCGCGCGCCGCTTTGACCCGACACGCGGTACGACCAATGAGACCGCGGGGTGGGCGTGGTCAACGCGGCACCTGGCGGGGTGGGCGTGGCCTGGGTGTGTCGGGGGCGGGGCTTGGCGGGGCGGGCGCACCTGGAGCGGGGCGGCGGCGGCGCCATGGCGGGAGCGGAGCGGGGCCGGCACCGGGAGCGGCCCCGGGGGCACCGGGAGCACCACGGGGGACAGCCCGGGGCGGGGCTGCGGCTGCTGCTGCTGCTCGGGGGGCTCGGTGAGTGCGGGGGGGCTCCGGGAACCGGGGGGGACCGGAGGGGGGGGGGGGGGCGGGAATTGGGGAGGGGGCTCCGGGAACCGGGGGAAGGGCGGGAATTGGGGAAGGGGGAAGGGGAACCGGGGAGAGGGGGTAAAATTGGGGAGGGGGCTCCGGGAACCGGGGGGGACCGGGGGGAGTCGGGAATTGGGGAGGGGGCTCCGGGAAGTTGTGGGGGAGGGGGGTGGGAATTGGGGAAGGGGGGAGGGGGCTCCGGGAACCGGGGAGGGGAACGGGAATTGGGGAGGGGGCTCCGGGAATTGAGGCAAGAGCGGGAATTGGGGAGGGGGCTCAGGAAACGCGAGGTCCTTAACGGGGGAGGAGAACCGGGGGGGTCGGTGGGTACCGGAGAAGGCTCGGTAAAGGGGGCGGGGGTCGTTGACGGGAGCACGTGGGGGGCGGGCGGGGCAAGGCCGGTACCGGGGGAGGGGTCTGGGGTCACCCCGGGGGGGGTCAGGACCGGGCCGGGGTCACCGCAGGGGTCACGGTCCCGGTGAGGGTTGGGGGGCACCGGAGCCGCTCCCGGTACCGGAGAGGCCCCGGGGGGGTCCGGAGCGGGGCTGGGGCGGGGGGGGCCCTTCCTGTCCCTTCCTGTCCCCTCCATTGTGTGCGACAATCCCGGGATTAACCCGATCCCGCCTGGGCTGCGCCCGGCCTGAGTCGGATTGACCCAATCCTGGTTTGTTTGGACCCAAAACGATTCAGGACTGACCCAATCCTGGTTTGTTTGGACCCAAAATGAGTCGGGACTGACCCAATTCCGGTTTATTTGGACCCAAACCGGGTCGGGACTGACCCAATCCTGATTTATTTGGACCCAAAACGAGTCGGGACTGACCCAATTCTGGTTTATTTAGACCTAAAATGGGTCGAGATTAGCTCGGTCCCAAATTATTTGAACTAAAACAGGTCGGGACTAATCCAATCCGAGTTTATTTAGACCCAAAACAGGGCAGGATTCACCCAATTCTGGTTTATTTGGACACAAACCGGGTCGGGACTGACCCAATTCCGGTTTATTTGGACCCAAAATGAGTCGGGATTAACCCGATCCTGGTTTATTGAGACCCAAAACAGGTCGAGACTAACCTGATCCTCGTTTATTTAGACCAAAACTGGGTCGGGATTTACCCGTTCCGGGTTTATTTAGACCTAAAATGAGTCGGGATTAACCCGATCCCAAATGTGGTCCCGGCTCAGGTTGGGATTTTCCTGATCCCGCCTGGTTTAGACCCAAACCAGGTCGGGATTTTTCCCAATCCCATCCTTTGTTTATTCCCCAAATCCACGCAAACAGCCCCAAAATCCCCTCCTGATTCCGATATTCCCCCCCCCAACCCAATTGATCCCCCCAAACCCCAATTTTCCCCTCCCAAATCCCGATTATCCCCCCCAATCCCAATTTTCCCCCCAAAAGGTCCCGATTTCCCCCCCCAAATCCCAATTTTTTCCCCAAAAAATCCCGATTTGACCCCCCAAAATCCCGATTTCCCCCACCCCCACACTAAACCCCAATTTTTAAAAATAATCCCGTTTTTTCCCCCCTAAATCCCCATTTTTTCCCCAAAACAATTCCCGATTTTCCCGCCCGGGTTTCGCTTGGCAGCGGCCCCGGGGGTGCAAAGGTGGCACGGGCGGTGCCGATCCCGGTGCCAATCCCGGTGCCAATCCCGGTGCCAATCCTGCCTGGAATGAGTCACCCGAGCCAAACCCGGCACCGGGAATGTCCCAGCTCCGAGGGGGACACGGAGGGGACACGAAGGGGACACAAAGGGGACACGGAGGGGACACAAAGGGGACGCAGGACGGGCGTGTCCCTGCCGAGGTCGGGATTGCGACATTCCCGGCCGGTTTCCTGCGAAAGTGGGCAGGAAATGGGCAGGGACTGGGTAGAAATTGAGTAGAAACTGGGTAAAAACTGGGCAGAAAATGGGCAGAAAATGGGCAGAAATTGAGTGGAAACTGGGCAGGATCTGGGCAGAAACTGGGAAAGAACCGGGCAGAAACTGGGAAAGAACCGGGCAGAAACTGGGCAGGAAATGGGCAGAGACTGGATAAGGACTGGGCAGGAACTGGGAAAGAACTGAACAGAGACTGGGTAGAAACTGGGTAAAAACTGGGAAGAAATTGGGCAGGAGCTGGGCAGAAACTGGGGAAGAACTGGGCAGAAACTGGGGAGAAACTGGGAAAGAGCTGGGCAGGAACTGGGAAAGAGCTGGGCAGAAACTGGGGAGAAACTGGGAAAGAGCTGGGCAGAAACTGGGTAGAAAATGGGCAGGAACTGGGCAAAAATTGAGTAGAAACTGGGTAAGAATTGGGCAGAAACTGGGAAAGAACTGGGTAGAAAGTGGGAAAGGACTTGGTAGAAACTGGCTGGAAACCGGGCAGAAATGGAGTAAAAACTGGGAAAGAGGTGGGCAGAAACTGGGAAAGAACTGGGAAGGAGCTGGGCAGAAACTGGGAAAGAACTGAGCAGAAACTGGGCAGAAATGGAAGAGAAACTGGGACAGAGCAGAGCAGGAGCTGGGCAGGGCAGGAGTGGCCGGACGGGATTTTCCAGCTCCCGGTGGTGGCCGTGCCCAGTGACCTCCTGGTGGCCGTGCCCGGGGCTCCCGGTGACCTCCCGGTGGCCCTGTTGGTGCTCCCGGTGACGTCCCCTCCCCTCCGGTGTCCCCACAGCCACGCTGGCCGCAGCCCAGGTGACCTCGGAGGACCAGGAAGTGCCGGAGCACAAACGTGAGTGTCCCCACGGTGTCACCGGGAGTGTCCCCACGGTGTCACCGGGAGTGTCCCCACGGTGTCACCGGCCCGGGGATGCACCCGGGGGGGTTGGGGGTTCACTTTGGGGTCAGCCTGGTTTGGGTGGTCTCGGTTTAGGTGGTCCCAGTTTTGGGCTGATCCCAGTTTGGGTTGATCCGAGTTCAGGGTGATCCTGGGTTTGGGCTGATCTCAGTTTTGGATGGTCCCAGTTGGGGTTGATTCGGGTTCTGGCCAATCCTGGTCCCAGTCCTGGTTCTGTCCGACCCCGATTCTGTCCAGTCCTGTCTGACCTTGGCTCTCTCTGACCCTGGTTCTATCTGGTCTTGGTTCTGGTTCTGTCTGACCCCATTCGGCCCGGTCCTGCTTCTGTCTGACCCTGGTTCCAGTCCCAGTTCTGGTTCTGTTCTGCTCCAGGTTCTGACCCCGGTCCTGTTTCTGTTCTGACCCTGGTTCTGCCTGGTTCTGGTCCCAGTTCTGGTCCCAGTTCTGACCCCAGTCCCATTTCTGGTTCTGACCCTGTTCCCAGTTCTGGTCCCGGTTCTGCCCCCATTCCCGGTTCTCACCCGGTTCTGTCCGGGTGAGAACCCGGTCCGGGTTCTGACCCGTTCCCATTCCTGGTTCTGACCCTGCCCCCGGTCCCATTCCTGTTCCTGGTTCTGCCCCCATTCCTGGTTCTGCCCGGGTCTGGCCCGTTACCATTCCTGGTTCTGACCCGGTTCCCATTCCTGTTCCCATTCCCGTTCCCATTCCTGATTCTAGCCTGGTTCTAACCCCGGTTCTGACCCGTTCCCATTCCTGGTTCTGACCTGCTTCCCATTCCCGTTCCCATTCCCGGTTCTCACCCGGTTCTGTCCTGGTTCTGACCCGTTCCCGTTCCTGGTTCTGACCCTGGTCCCATTCCTGTTCCTGGCTCTGCTCCAGTTCTGGGTCCTGGTTCTGACCCCATTCCCAGTTCTGCCCATTTCTGACCTGTTCCCATTCCTCGTTCTGACCCGGTTCCCATTCCCGTTCCCATTCCTGGTTCTGACCCGGTTCTGTCCCGGTTCTGACCCGTTCCCATTCCCGGTTCTGACCCGGTTCTGTCCCGGTTCTGACCCATTCCCATTCCCGGTTCTGTCCCTGTTCTGACCCGTTCTGTCCCGGTTCTGACCCGTTCCCATTCCCGGTTCTGACCTGGTTCTGTCCCGGTTCTGACCCGTTCCCATTCCCGGTTCTGACCCGGTTCTGTCCCGGTTCTGACCCGGTTCTGTCCCGGTTCTGACCCGTTCCCAGCCGTGGAGCTGCGCTGCGCCGCGTTCCGCTCCAGCTCGGGCAGCGCCCGCATCGAGTGGAAATTCCAGAGGGGCTCATCCCTGACCCTGATCTACTACGGGGGGGAGCTCACAGGTACCAGGGGACACTGGGGACATTTGGGGACATTTGGGGACATCAGGGACAGTGGGAGGCATTGGGGGATAGTGGGGGCACTGGCGACATTGGGGACAGCGGGGACACTGGGGACATTGGGGGACAGTGGGGACATTTGGGGGACATCGGGGACATTGACAATATTGGGGACACTGAGGACAGCGGGGACATCGGGGACAATGGGGACATTGGGGGATATCAGGGACACCAGGGACATTGAGGTGCCCTGTGGGGACATCAGGGAGACCCTTAGCCTATGGGGACATTTGGGAGGGCTCAAAGCCCATGGGGACATTGGGGAGTGGGGTCTCTGCAGGGACACTGGGGGGTCCCCAAACCTGTGGGGCCATCAGGGTGTCCCCATGGTGTCCCCTCGATGTCCCATGCCGGTGTCCCCAGAGCCGTACCGGGACCGTGTCCAGTTCTCGCCCACGTCCATCCGCTTCGGCTCGGTGACGCGGGAGGACAGCGGCAAGTACATCTGCGAGGTGGTGGCAGATGGCAGCCACATCGCCAAGTCCGAGGTCAACCTCATCGTGCAGGGTGAGGCCACCCTGTCCCCAGCCACGGCCCTGTCCCCTGTCCCCTGTCCCCAGCCTTGGTTTTGTCCCTTGTCCCCAACCCCGGCCTTGTCCCCTGTCCCCAAACCTTGGCCTTGTCCCCTGTCCCCAACCCCGGCCTTGTCCTCATTCCTGGTGTTGTCCCTTGTCCTTGGCCCCATCCTTGTCCCTTGTCCCCTGTCCCCAACCCCGGCCTTGTCCCCTGTCCCCAAACCTTGCCCTTATCCCTTGTTCCCATTCCTGGTGTTGTCCCTTGTCCTTGGCCCCATCCTTGTCCCTGGCCATGTCATTGTCACCCATCCCTGGTCCCTGGCCTTGTCCCCAGCCCTGTCGTGGTCCCTGGCCTTGTCCCCTGTCACTGTCCCTGTCCCCAGGGTGACTCCGGGCAGTTCCAGTGTCCCTGTCCCATGTCACGGTGGCTCCAGGCAATGCTGTCCCTGTGCCCATGATGACTCAGGATGGTGCCATCCCTGTCCTGTGTCATGGTGACTCCAGGCTGTGTTGTCCCTGTGTCACTGTCCCTGTGCCACTGTCACTGTCCCTGTGTCACTGTCCCTGTGCCCTCAGTGCCCCCGGGGAAGCCGCTGGCACACATGCCCAGCTCTGCCACGGTGGGTGCCCAGGCCGTGTGTCCCTGTGGTCACTCTGGGCAGTGTCTCACTGTCCCTGTGTCAATGTCACTGTCCCTGTGTCACTGTCCCTGTGTCACTGTCCCTGTCCCTGTGTCACTGTCCCTGTCCCTGTGCCCGCAGTGCCCCCGGGGAAGCCGCTGGCACACGTGCCCAGCTCTGCCACGGTGGGTGCCCGCGCTGTCCTGCGCTGCTCCGAGGCCCAGGGCTCGCCCCCTCCCACCTTCCGCTGGTACAAGGATGGCACCGAGCTGCCCCAGGACCCCAAATCCAGCCCCGCCTTCCGCAACTCCTCCTACAGCCTGGACCCGCGCACGGGGGAGCTGGTCAGTGCCCGGCCTCCTGCCCCGTCCCTCTCACCTTCTCCTGCCCTTTTCCCTCTTTTCCTGCCCCTTTTCCTGTCCTTTTCCCTCTCCCTTTCACCTTTTCCTGCCCTTTTCCCTGTTTTCCTCTTTCCTCCTTTTCCTGCCCTTTTCCCTCTCCCTTTCACCTTTTTCTGCCCTTTTCCCTGTTTTTCTCCCTTTCCTCCTTTTCCTGCCTCTTTTCCCTGCTTTCCTCTTTCCTCCTTTTTCCTGTCCTTTTCCCTCTCCCTTTCACCTTTTCCTGCCCTTTTCCCTGTTTTCCTCTCCCTTTCCCTCTTTTCCTCTCCTTTTCCTGTTTTTTCCCCTCTCCTTTCCCCCTTTTCCTGTCCTTGTCCCCTTGTCCCTGTTTTCCTCTCTCTCTCTCTTTTCCCCTGTTATCCTCTAATTTTCTCCCTTTTCGTGCCCCCATTTCTCCGCTTTTTCCCCCCTATTTTCCCCCATTTCTCCCCATTTTACCACCCACGTTTCCATCCTTTTCCCCCATTTTCTCCTCTATTTTTCCCCATTTTTCCCCATTTCCCCCATTTCCCATTTCCCTGCCCCGTTGCAGGTGTTTGAGCCCGTGGGGGGCTGGGACACGGGCGATTATCACTGCGAGGCCTCCAACAACGTGGGCAGCCCCCAGAAATCCGACGTCTTCCGCATGGAGGCCAGTAAGGAGCCATCCCAATCCTCATCCTGATCCCATCCCAATCCCATCCCAATCCTTATCCTGATCCCATCCCTATTCCCAATCCCAGTCCCAATCCTGATCCCCATCCCAATCCCCATTTCGATCCTGATCCCAATCCTGATCCTGATTCCCATCCCGATCCCAATTCCAATCCTAATCCCATTCCTGATCCCAATCCCCATCCCGATCCCCAATCCCCATCCCGATCCCAGTCCTGATCCCCATCCTGATCCTGATCCCCATTCCCCATCCCAATCCTGATCCCAGTCCTTATTCCCATCCTTCTCCCCATTCCTCGTCCCAATCCCCATCACGATCCCAAACCCCATCCCCATGCCGATCCGATTCCCAATCCTAATCCCATTCCTGATCCCAATCCTATTCCTAATCCCCATCCCCAATCCCCATCCTGATCCCAATCCCCCCCAGTCCAGTGGGATCCCTCCCGATCCCATGGAATCCTCACCAATCCCGGGGGATCCCCCCAATCTCCCTGATCCCCTCAAATCCCATGGGGTCTCCCCAATCCCCCCCAATCCCATTGGATCCCCCCAATCCCTTGGGGTCTCCCCAGTCCTGTTGGATCCCCCTGATGCCATTGGATCCCTCCAGTCCCATGGATTGTCCTCAATCCCCCCGATCCCTTTGGATCTCCCCAGCCTTGTGGGGTCTCCCCGATCCCACTGGATCCCCCCCAATCTCCCTGATCCCGTTGGATCCTCCCAATCCCCCTGATGCCCTGGGGTCTGCCTGATCCTGTGGCATCCCCCCGATCCCTCCTGATCCCCCCAATCCCATTGGATCCCTCCAGTCCCCCAAATCTCATAGGATCTCCCCGATGCCATGGGATCCCTCCTGATCCCTTTGGATCCTCCCCGATTCTGTGGGATCCCCCAATCCCATGGCCATTGGATCCCTGAGATCCCGTGGAATCTCCCCGATCTCCCCAGTCCTGTGGCATCCCCCCCGATGCCGTTGGATCCCCCAATCCCATGGGATTCTCCCAGTCCCCCCAATCCTGTCGGACCCCCACGATCCTGCACGATCTCCGCAATCCCCCCAATCCTGTGGGATCCCCCTGATCCCGTTGGATCCCCGTGACACCCCCAATCCTGTGGGGTCTCCCTGATCCCGTGGGATCCCCCCGATCCCCCGGGATCCCCGGGATCCCCCGCTCCCCTGTGTGTGTCCCGCAGGCGAGGTGAACGTGGGCGGCATCGTGGCCGCCGTGGTGCTGCTGCTCCTGTTCCTGGGGCTCGCCGCCTTCGGCGTCTGGTTCGCCCACAGGCGCGGCTACTTCAGCAGTGAGAGACTGGGAGGGACTGGGATGGACTGGGAATGGACTGGGAGTGACTGGGAATAACCTGGGATGGACTGGGAGGGACTGGGAATGGACTGGGAATAACCTGGGAGGGACTGGGAGGGAATGGGAATGGATTGGGATGGATTGGGAATGGACTGGGAATAACCTGGGATGGACTGGGAGAGAATGGGAGCAACTGGGAGGGAATGGGAATGGATTGGGAGGGACTGGGAGAGACTGGGAGCAACTGGGATGGGACAGGGAGAGATTGGGAGGGACTGGGAATGGACTGGGAGAGAATAGGAGGGACTGGGATGGGGACAGGGAGAGATTGGGAGGGAATGGGAGGGACTGGGACAGACGGGGATGGGACTGGGAATGGATGGGGAGCAACTGGGAATGGACTGGGAATGGAACTAGGGTGGACTGGGAGGGACTGGGATGGACTGGGAATACACTGGGATGGGATGGGAATGGACTGGTGGGGACTGGGGTGGACTGGGAATGGACTGGGATAGACTGGGAATGTCCCCGTGTCCCTGGGGATGTCCTCAGTCTGTCCCCATGTCCCAGTAATGTCCCCGCTGTGTCCCCTCCCCTCCCTGATCCCCGTTTTTCCCTTTTTTCCAGAAAAAACAGAGTGAGTGACAGCGGAGCCACTTCCTACTCCTGGGTGACCCCACCCCCCCTTTGGTGTCACCTCAGTGTCACCTCGGTGTCCCCCTGGTGTCACCCTGGTCCCTGTGGGGACAGAGGGGACACGGGGGGGGTGGCACATCCCAAAATCCCGATTTTCCCGCAGTGCCGGAGGGAAGAAGGTGATTTACAGCCAGCCCTCGCGGCGCAGCGAGGTGAGGACATGGGGACAGTGTGGGGACACCAGGACATGCCACCGCCCTGGCGAGGACACCCCAGTGGCAGATGGACACCCTGGTGTCCCCAGTGTCCCTTGGCAGGAGGGTCCTGGGGGGTGGTGGTGGGGGGATGGTGTCGCCTGTGATGTCCCCGTGGATGTCACCATGTCCCCATTAATGTTCCTATGTCCCTATGGATGTCCCCTGTCCCCAGTGACGTCCCCGTTGATGTTCCCATGTCCCCATGGATGTCACCATGCCTGTCCCCATGTCCCCATCCCTGTCCCCATCCATGTCCCCATGCCTGTCCCCATGTCCCCATTGATGTCCCCATAGCTGTCCCCATGGCTGACTCCATCAATGTCCCCATGTCCCCATGGCTGTCCCCGTGTCCCCATCCATGTCCCTATGTCCCCATGGCTGTCCCCATGTCGCCATCAATGTCCCCATGGCTGTCCCTGTTTCCCCATTGATGTCCCCATGACTGTCCCTGTGTCCCCATTGGTGTCCCATCAATGTCCCCATGTCCCCATGGCTGTCCCCGTGTCCCCATGGATGTCCCTATGTCCCCATGCCTGTCCCCATGTCCCCATTGGTGTCCCCATTGATGCCCCATGTCCCCATGGCTGTCCCCATCCATGTTCCCATGCCTGTCCCCATGTCCCCATTGATGTCCCTATGTCCCCATGGCTGTCCCCATCTCTGTCCCCATCAATGTCCCCATGGCTGTCCCCATGTCCCCATCCATGTCCTCATCAATGTCCCCATTGATGTTCCCATGCCCCCATCAATGTCCCTATGGCTGTCCCCATGTCCCCATCAATGTCCCCATGCCTGTCCTCATGGCTGTCCCCATGTCCCCATCCCTGTCCGCATCAATGTCCCCATGGCTGTCCCCATGACCGTCCCCACTGATGTCCCTGTGTCCCCATGGCTGTCCCCATCTCTGTCCCCATCCAGATCCCCATGGCTGTCCCTGTGTCCCCATCAATGTCCCCATGGCTGTCCCCATGTCCCCATCCATGTCCCCATCAATGTCCCCATTGATGTTCCTATGCCCCCATCAATGTCCCCTGCCTGTCCTCATGGCTGTCCCCATGTCCCCATCCCTGTCCCCATCAATGTCCCCATGGCTGTCCCCATGACCGTCCCCATTGATGTCCCTGTGTCCCCATGGCTGTCCCCATGTCCCCATCAATGTCCCCATGTCCCCACGATGTTCCCATCCATGTCACCATCCATGTCCCCATGTCTCCATCCCTGTCCCCACTGATCTCCCTGTGTCCCCATGCCCGTCCCTATGTCCCCATCGATGTCCCCATCGATGTCCCCATGATGTCCCCATGTGTGTCCCCGCAGAGCGAGTTCAAGCAAACCTCCTCGTTCCTGGTGTGACGTCGTCCCCGCCGCCCCCGGACGCTTTTTCCCAATTCCCGGAATTCTGCAGGATTTTAGGAGATCCACGGGATTTTGGGAATTCTGTGGGGTTTTCAGAATTCTGTGGGGTTTTAGGAGATCCACGGGATTTTGGGAATTCTGTGGGGTTTTGGGAATTCCAGCGGGATTTTCAGAATTCCGTGGGGTTTTAGGAGATCCATGGGATTTTGGCAATTCCCGCGGGATTTTCAGAATTCTGCAGGATTTGGGAAATTTCCTGTGGGATTTTTGGGAATTCCCATAGAATTTTTGGGAATTCCTGCAGGATTTTCAGAATTCCGTGGGGTTTTAGGAGATCCATGGGATTTTGGGAGTTCCCATGGGATTTTCGGAATTCTGCAGGATTTGGGGAACTTCCATACGATTTTTGGGAATTCCCACAGGATTTTTTGGGAATTCCTGTGGGATTTTCGGGAATTCCTGCGGGATTTTAGGAGTTCCATGGGATTTTTTGGGAATTCCCGCAGGATTTTTTGGGAATTCCTGTGGGATTTTTGGGAATTCCCGCGGGATTTTCGCCGCGGTTTTTTTAAAGCCTCTCCGGTGCCTTCGCCGCTGCTGCCTCTGGAACTTGGGGGTCCCCGTGTCCCCTCTTTGTCCCCTCTTTGTGTCCCCTTTGTCCCCTCCCCTCGTTCCCCCTTTTTGTCCCCCCACCCCATTGTCCCTCCCTGTCCCCTCTCTGTCCCCGGGGGGCACTGGGGGGGGGACAGGGCTGGTGCCACCACCTGGGGACAGCGCCAGTGTCCCCCTGGTCCCAGTGTCCCCCCCAAACTGGGAGTGTTGGGGGGGTACTGGAAATAAACCTGTGTCCTTTACCTGGTCTGTGACACTGGGGACAATGTGGGGACAATGTGGGGGTGACACTGGGGACATGGGGGGGGGGGACATTGGGTGTTCCTTGGGGACACTGGGGGGGTCTGTGGGGACATTGGGGCTCTCTGGGGGACATTGAGGGGACACTGGGGACATTGGGGCTCTCTGGGGGACATTGAGGGGACACTGGGGGGATACTGGGGACGTTATGGGGGACACTGGAGGATCTCTGGGGACATTGAGGGGACATTGGGAGGTCCCTTGGCACACTGGGGGTTCCTTGGGGACACTGGGGGGGATCTCTGGGGACGTTGGGAGGGACATTGTGGGGTCCTTGGGGACATTGAGAGGATGTTGGGGACGTTGAAGGGACATTCTGGGGGGACCCTGAGAAACATTGGGGGATCCCTGGGGACATTAGTGGGGGGGTCCCTGGGGCTGAGGGGACATCGGGGGTTACCATGGGGACATTGGGGACACAGTGGGGACGTTGGAGGAGCTTTAGGAGGACCCTTGGGACCAAAGGGGACCCTGGGAGTCACCGGGAATCCCTGGGGGGGACATTGGGGACATTAGTGGGGGGGTCCCTGGGGCTGAGGGGACATCGGGGGTTACCGTGGGGACATGGTGGGGACACGGTGAGGACATTGGGGACACAGTGGGGACATTGAGGGGGGGGTCCCTGGGGCTGAGGGGTCATCGGGGGTCACCATGGGGACACCGGGGACACCCCCCACCATCGACGTCACCTTTATTGAACTCCTGCCCCTCCCCCCCCCGCCCCCAAACCGAGCTCGGGCCCCACCCCCCCAAAGGGATGGGGGAGGGGCGGTTTTGGTGTGGGGGGGGTCCCGCTCCTTCCTCATTACCGACGCCTTTAATTAGTGGCACTAATTGCCCCGGCGCGGGGGGGCCGCGTTAATGGCGGGGTCTACGTTAAGCAGCAGCGACGGGCAGGGGTGGCGGGGGAGGGGACACGGTGGCCTCGATTATCGGTGACACCCCCGGGGGGACCCCCCGACACCGCCCGGAGTGGGGGGGAGGCACAGGGAGGGGCTCCAGCGCTTGGGGGGGGCGGGGAGGGGGCTCCTGCCTCAGTTTCCCCTGGCAGGGGGGGGGAGCAGCAGCACCCTGGGGGTGGTGACACTCCAGGGACGGTGGCACCTCCAGGGGTGGTGAAACCTCCAGGGCTTGGTGACAATTCTAGGCATTGGTGGCACATTGGGGCTGGTGGCACCTCCAGGCGTTGGTGGCACCTCCAGGGGACTCCAGGGGTGGTGGCACCTCCATGGGTTGGTGGCAATTCTAGGCATTGGTGGCACCTCCAAGGGGTTAGTGACACCTCCAGGGGCTGGTGGCATCTCCACAGGGGTTGGTGGCACCTCCAGGGGTTGGTGGCACCTCCACAGTGGTTGGTGGCACTCCAGGGCTTGGTGGCACTTTGGGGCACCAGGGACTGGTGTCACCTCCGGGGAATGGTGCCATCTTAGGGCTGGTGGCATCTCCAGGGGCTGGTGGCACTTTGGGGCTGGTGTCACCTCCAGGCATGGTGGCATCTCCACGGGTTGGTGGCACCTCCAGATGGTGGCACTTCCAGGCCTTAGTGACACTTCCAGGCACTGGGGGAATCTTGGCTGGTGGCTCTTCTGGGCGTTGGTGACACTATTAGAGACTGGTGGCATTTTGGGCCTGGCAGCGCCTCCAGATGTTGGTGACACCTCCAGGGGTGGGTGACACTTTGGGACCGGTGGCAGCTCCAGACATTTGTGTCCCCTTGAGGCTGGTGACACTTCCAGGCTTGGTAACACTCTGAGACTGGTGGCACCTCCAGGGCTGGTGACACCTCCAGATATTGGTGTCCCCTTGAATCAGTGACACCTTCGGATGTTGGTGATGTTGGTGTCCCTTTGGAGCTGGTGGCACCTCCAGATGTTGATGGCTGTTTGGGGCTGGTGTCCCTTTGGGACTGATGGCGCCTCCAGTGCTGGTGACACCCCCAGATGCTGGTGTCCCCTTGAATCGGTGACACCCCAGATGTTGGTGATCCTTTGGGGCTGGTGACACTCCCAGATGCTGATGTCGCTTTGGGGCTGGTGGCACCTCCAGCACTGGTGATACCTCCAGATATTGGTGTCCCTTTGGGGCTGGTGGCACCTCCAGGGCTGGTGACACCTCCAGTTGCTGGTGTCCCCTTGAAACCGTGACACCCCCAGATGCTGGTGTCCCCTTGAATCCAATGACACCTCCAGGTGTTGGTGTCCCTTTGGGGCTGGTGTCTCTTTGGGGCTGGTGGCACCTCCACATGTTGGTGTCCCCTTGAATCAGTGACACCTCCAGATGTTGGTGTCCCTTTGGGGCTGGTGGCACCGCCATTTGTTGGTGTCCCTTTGGGGCTGGTGACATCCCCAGATGTCGCTGTCCCCTTGAATCCAATGACACCCCAAGATGTTTGTGCCCCCCTGACCCTGGTGCCACCTCCACCTTCCACCACCACCCCCTCGCTCCGCCGCCACCCCTGGCCACCCCTTGCCCCGGCTCCGATGTCACCTCCGTGTCCCCCATCTCAGACGTTGCTGATGCGGACGCTGAGCGGGGCCCCCTCCCCGTCCCGCTCGGCCTCGCGCAGCGACTCCTCCAGCTTGACCTTCTCGGGGTCCCCGAACCGCACAGCCTCGTGGTGACAGCACGGCGCCGCCACCTTCACCACGCGGTCGAAGAGGCTGAAGTCGGCCACGTACTTGCCGCTGGCCGACAGCGAGATGGCCGGCGTGAACTCGTAGCCCCACAGGATCTCCTCGGGCAGGTAGGACGTGCGCACCTGGCACGTGGCGCTGGTGGACTCCACGGTGCCGCTCAGGATGACCACCAGCTCGAAGTCGCCGTCGCCCGAGCGCAGGGACACGTCCCGCAGCGGGCTGGCCTCGTCCACCACGTGGTAGAAGGTCAGCGGGAGGATGAGGAAGGGGCTGTCCGAGGACGTGTCCACCTGGAAGTCCACGTTGAGCTGGTTGAGGCGCACGCTCTCGCCCTCCTTGGTCAGGTGGGTCTGCAGCAGCTTGCCGGTGACCTGGCAGCCGATCAGGAGGCTCTTCCTCATGTTGGCCACGCGGATCATCAGGCAGGTCTTGCCGTCGTGCTGCGCCACCACGGCGTTCTGGCTGAACTTGATGGTCTCGGCGCGCTTCTTGGGCCGCGCGATCTTGGCCAGGAAGGTGCCGGTGATGAAGATCTCCAGGATGGTGGTGAGCACCAGCTGGGTGATGAGCAGCACGATGGCCAGCGGGCACTCCTCGCTGATGTAGCGGAAGCCGTAGCCGATGGTGGTCTGCGACTCGAGGGAGAAGAGGAAGGCGCCGGTGAGCGTGTGCACCTGCATCACGCACGGCGTGTGGTTGGCGGGCGGCTCGAACTCCAGCAGGTCGCCGTGCGCCGCCGCCACCAGGTACCACACCACGCCGAAGGCGAACCAGGTGCCGGCGAAGGTGGCGGAGAAGAGCAGGAGCTTGTAGCGCCACTGGAGGTCGATGAAGGTGGTCCACAGGTCCTTGAGGTACAGGAAGCGCTTGTCCGAGATGTGCTCCATGCGCACGTTGCTGCGGCCGTCCTTGGTCAGCACGCGGCGCCGCCGCAGCCCCGGCCCCATCAGGGGGCGGCTGTCGGTCTGCGTGGTCTGGCTGTAGTACACCTTGGTGGAGGACGTCATCTGCGGGACAGGTGAGGGACAAGTGAGGGACAGGTGGGGACAGGTGGGGACAGGTGGAGAACATCATCTGCAGGGATATGGGGACAGGTGAGGGACAGGTGGGGGACATGGAGGAGATCATCAATGGGGACACAGGGACAGGTGAGAGACAGGTAGAGAATGTCATCTGCAGGGACACGGGGACAGGTGAGGGACAGGTAAAGGATAAATGGAGGGGATCATCAGTGGCGACATGTGAGGGACAGGTGGAGGAGATCATCTGGGGGGGACACAGGGACACATGAGGGACAGGTGGGGGACAAATGGAGGAGATCGTCTGCAGGGACAGGTGAGGGACAGGTAGAGACTGTCATCTGCAGGGACATGGGGACAGGTGAGGGACAGGTGGGGGACAAATGGAGAAGATCATCTGCAGGGACACGGGAACAGAGGAGGGACAGGTGAGGGAGAGGGGAAGGACAGTTGAGGGGGTGATCAAGGGGGACACAGGGACAGGTGAGGGACAGGTAGAGACTGTCATCTGCAGGGACATGGGGACAGGTGAGGGACAGGGGAAGGACAGTTGAGGGGGGTGATCAAGGGGGACACAGGGACAGGTGAGGGACAGGTGTGGCAGTGATCAAAGGTGACACAGGGGACATGTGAGAGACATATGGAGAACATCATCTGTGGGGACATGGGGACACGTGAGGGACTGGGGAGGGACAGGTGAGGGGGTCATCAAAGGGGACACAGGGACAGGTGAGGGACAGATGGAGGACGACATCACGGGGGCAGTCGGGGGGGTCTTCCCTGTAACTGTCCATCCCCACGTCCCTCTGTCCATCCCCATGTCCCTCCATCCCTCCACGTGCTCCCCCATTCTCAAATCCCTCGGTGTCCCCTCAGTGTCCCTTCTGTGTCCCCCCCCCGTCCCCCCCGTCCCCTGGCAGCTCCGGTGGTGACCGTGGAAGTGTCCCGGGCGTCCGGGAGGAAGAGGAAGGTGATGAATGGGAGGTGACAGGGACAAACGGCCGATGGCAGCGCCAGGCGCCTCCCCGGTGTCCCCGTGTCCCCGTGTCCCGGTGTCCCCGTCCCAAAAAGGCCCTTTCAGCCCCCGCCAGCCCCTGGCCCTGCCACCGTTTCCGCCGCGGAAGGGGCAGCGTGCCGGGGACACGGGGACACCGGGGGTGGTGGCACCACGGGGGGGTCTCCTTGGAGCACGGTGTCCCCGTGGCGGCCAAGGCTGGGGGACACGAGTGGCACTGCCACCGTCAGAGAAATGTCCTGGATGGGACAGGGACAGCCGGGACAGAGGGGACAGCGGTGTCCCCAAAGAGGGGACACGGAGCTGCTCCTTCACAGAGGGGCTGGGGTGTCCCTGAGGCCACCGTGTCCCCACAGAGCCACCATGTCCCCAGAGAGCCACCGTGTCCCCAGAGCCACTGAGTTCCCAGAGCTCACCATGCCCCCAAAGCCACTGGGTGTCCCCAAAGCCACCATGTGTCCTGGAGCTGTTGGGGTCCCCAGAGCCTCCCCCCGTCCCTGGAGCCTCTGTGTCCCCCAAGAGCCACCATGCCCCCAAAGCCACCACCTGTCCCAGAGCTGCTGGGGGTCCCCAGAGCCCCCCATGTCCCCAAAGCCACCATGTCCCCACCCCCTGCTTTGGGGGTCTCTGCACACCCCTGCCCCCCTCTAGGGTGGACCCAACCCCCCTTTTTATTCTCCTGACCCCCCCCCCTTTCTCCCCCCCACCCCCCATTTTTGGTCTCCCCACCCCCCCGCCCCGTTTTCGGGGTCCCCGCCCCCTCGGAGGGCCCCGCGTGCCCCCCGTGCCCCCCGGGCGTGCTCCGGTGCCCGGACACGGTTCGGGACAAGCCGCAGCTTGTTCCCGGTGCCCGCGGCACAACCGGTTACCCATTAACCCCCCCCTACACCCTCCCCGTGCCTCAGTTTCCCCTCGGGGGGTTCTGGTCACTTTGGGGGTCACCGCAAAGGCCCGGCCCTACATGGGGGGGCACAGGAGGACTGAGGGGGGGCCCCAGGGACGCGTCCCCGTTCCCCGCGTCCCGCTGGCACCGGCGGCGCGGGCACCGTTCCCACGGCACGGCGGTGCCAGGCGTGACCGGGCACCCCGCCAGCCGCGCCCCCCCCAAACTGGGGCGCGGGGCTGCTCCGAACTGGGGTAACTGGGATTTGGGGGGGATAGGGAGCGGTCCCACAGCCCCGCGGAGGGGTCCCCGAATTGAGGAGGGGGGCGCGGGGTGGATGCGGCGGGGGTGGAATGGGGGGTGGCGGTGGGGTGGCGGTGGCGGGGGGGGGACAGGGACGGGGACAGGGACAGTGGGGCCATTGTGCGGCCGGAGCCGAGGTTTCAATGGGGCTGGCGGGGGGACAAAGGCGCTTTGACGGAGCCCTCGTTAAGATGCAGAGCCCCGCGCGACACCGCCACCGCCAGCGCGGGGGTCCCGGGGGGCCCGCGACACCGCCAGGGCCAGCGAGGGGACACCGGGACCCCCATGGCTGATGGCACTGCCACCAATAGGGTCACAGGGACCCCCATGGCTGATGACACTGTCACTGAGGGGGACACGGTGACCCCCATGGCTGATGGCACTGTCACTGAGGGGGGCACAGGAACCCCCCACTGTCACCGAGAGGGGCACAGGGACCCCCATGGCTGATGGCACTGGCACTGAGGGGGGCACAGGAACCTCCCACTGTCACCTAGAGGGGCACAGGGACCCCCATGGCTGATGGCACTGTCACCGAGGGGGCACAGGAACCTCCCACTGTCACTAACAGGGACACAGGGACCCCCATGGTTAATGCCACTGTCACCAAGGGGGCACAGCGACCCCCATGGCTGATGGCACTGCCACCAATAGGGGCATGGGGACCCCCATGGTTAATGCCACTGTCACCCGGGGGGGGGGGCCCATGACACTGCCACTGCACTGAGGGGACACAGGGACCCCCATGGCTGATGGCACTGCCACCAAGGGGGGGCCCGTGACACCGCCACTGAGGGGACACAGGGACACCTATGGCTGATGGCAGTGTCAATGAGGGGGGGCCTGTGACACTGCCAGGGACACCAAGGGGACACAGGGACCCCCATGGTTAATGGCAATGTCACCGAGGAGACACAGGGACCCCCATGGCTGATGGCACTGCCACCGAGGGGGGGCCTGTGACACTGCCAGGGCCACCAAGGGGGGCACATGATTAATGCCACTGTCATTGTCAGAGGGGGACACAAGGACCCCCATGGTTAATGACACCGCCACCAAGAGGGGCACAAGGACCTCCCCCCATAGTTACTGTCACTGTCACCACAGGGGTCCCCTGCCATTGCTGGGCCCCCGTGGGGGCACAGGGACCCCCATTGTCACTGTCACTGTCACCACACGGGGCCCCCATCACCCCCCCCAGTGTGGGTCTCCGAGGTCCCTGTCACTGCCACTGTCCCAGAGGTTTCCTGTCACTGCTACAGTCACCACGGGGGTCCGGTGGCTCCTCTGTCACTGTCAATGCCCACAGCCGGGATAACCCACACCTCAGATAACCCACAGCTGGGATAACCCACAGCCAGATAACCCACACCAGGTATAATCCATACCTGGGATAATCCATACCTGGGACACTTCGAATAACCCACACAGGGGATAACACACATTCTGAGATAACCCACACCTGGGACACTCAGAATAACCCACACCCAGGATAACCCACAATAACCCACACCTGGGATAACCCACACCCAGGATGATTCACAACTGGGATAACTCACACTTGGGATAGTTCACACGTGGGATAATCCACACCAGGGATAGTCTACATCCAGGACAATCCAAATTCCAGGATAACCTGCAGCTGAAATAACCCACTCCCAGAATAACCCATACCCAGAATAACCCACATCCAGGATAACCCACAGCCGGGATAACCCACATCCAGGACAACCCACAGCTGGGATAACCAAAATTCCAGGATAACCCACATTCCAAGATAAACCTCACTTGGAATAACCCACACCTGGGATAATCCATACCTGGGACACTTTGAATAACCCACACAGGGGATAACCCACACCTGGGATAACGCAAATTCTGGGATAACCCATACCTGGGACACTCAGAATAACCCACACTTGGGATAACCCACACATGGGACACTCAGAATAACCCACACCCAGGATAACCCACACTTGGGATAATGCACACCCAGGTTAGCCCACATCTGGGATAATGCACACCCACGATAATTCACACCCAGGATAACCCAAATTCTGGGATAACCCACACCTGGGACATTCAGAATAACCCACACCTGCAATAACTCATACCTGGGATAACCCACACCTGGTTAATGTGGGTTAACCTTGGGATAACCCAAATTCCAGGATAACCCACAGCAAGGATAACCCACACCTGGGATAACCAACATTCCAGGATAACCCACAGCTGGGATAATTCAAATTCTAGGATAACCCACACCTGGGATAACCAACCCAGGATAACCCATACCCAGGATAACCCACACCCAGAATAACCCATACCCAGGGTAACTCACACCCAGAATAACCCACACCTGGGATAACCCACACCTGGGACATGGGGATAAAAGGGTGGGGGGATGTGGGGACACAGCAATATGGGGACACAGGGATAAAGGGACAGGGGCCTTGGGGATGTAGGACCTAGGGATGTGTGACATGGGGCACAGGGGACACCGGAATATGGGGACACCGGGATACAGGGAAATGGGGACATGGGGACATGGGGATAGAGGGATGGGGGACACAGGGATTCAGGGACATGGGGATTGGGGATATGGGGACATGGGGATAAAGGGACAGGGGCCTTGGGGACATCAGACCTGGGGATACATGACATGGGGACAGGGGATGGAGGAACATGGGGACATGGGGACAATGGGATATGTGAGAATATGAGGAAATGGGGACATGGCAACAGGGAACGGGGCCATGGGGACACTGGGATATGTGAGAATGGATATCCCATTTCCTGGGGACACAGGGACAGGGGGCCATGGGGATATGGGGACACAGGGACAGAGTGGTACGTGACATGGGGACACTGGGATATGGGGACATGGGGAAACAGGAACACAGGGATTTGGGAATATGGGGATATACACTGATATGTGGAACATGGGGATCCAGGGACAGGGTGGTACGTGATATGGGGACATCAGGACATGGGGACACTGGGATATGGGAATATGGGAACATCAGGACATGGAGATATGGGATATGGAGACACTGGGATACGGGGACATGGGGATCCAGGGACGCAGGGACATCAGGACATGAGGACACACAGAAACGAGGACATGGCAATGTGGGCCACCAGGATTTGGGGACGTGGGCATGAGGGACTTGGGGACACAGCGATTTGGGGACCAGTGATGGGTGGACACAGGGACAGGGGGACGTGGCCTCACGGGTGATGGCGACACAAGGATGTGGGGACATCGGGGCTGCGGTGCCACCAGGGGGGGGAGAAGGGGTCTCAGGGTCCCCTCTACAGCCCCGGTGCCATCCCAGCACCACCGCCCGGTGCCCGCCGCCCTCGGGACCCCCCGGGAGGGGACGGGGGACCCCCGGGGACCCCCCCCCGGGCCGCCCTTACCTTGCTGGGGGGGTCGCGGGTCCCGCCGTGCTCAGCCCGGCCGGCTCCCCATGGGCTTTATGGCTCGGCGGGGCCGCGGCGGCGGGACGGGCACCCCCCCCCTCCGCGGAACCGGGGAGGAGCCGCCGGGGGCGGGCCGGGGGTTAATGGGGTGGAAAAGGAGCCGGCCGGCACCGGGTCACGTTACCGGGCACGGGGGGGCACCGGGGGACCCCGCCCGCGGGCACCGGCACCGCCATGGGGGCACCGGGGGGGATGGGGGGGGGGTGCGGGCATCGGGACTGGCAATGGGGGGTCCGGTGGGGGCACCGGGGGTCACGGCGGTGTCCCCCTGGCACCGGCACCGGCATTGAGGGTCCCGGTGGGGTTATCCAGGCATTGGCACCGGCACTGGGGGTCGCGCCCGGGGCACCGAGGGTCTCATAGGGGTCTCCTGGGATTCGGTGCCTCCAAAGGGGGTCCCGGAGGGTCGGGGCAGGGTCGTGAGAGCACCGGGAGTGCCTGGGGCTACACCGTGTGTCCGTGGGTCAGTGTCTGTGTGTCCGTGGGTGACTGGTCAGTGTGTCCGTGTGTCCGTGGGTGGATGGTCAGTGTGTTCGTGTGTCCGTGGGTCCATGTGTGGATGGTCAGTGTGTCCGTGGATGGTCAGCGTGTCCGTGTGTCCATGTCCATGTGTCCGTGGGTGGATGGTCAGCGTGTCCATGGGTCAGTGTGTCTGTGTGTCCGTGTGTCTGTGGGTGGACGGTCAGTGTGTCCATATGTCCATGGGCCAGTGTCCGTATGTCCGTGTGTCCATGGGTGGCTGATCAGTGTGTTGGTCAGTGTGTCCATGTGTCCGTGTGTCCATGAGTCAGTGTCCGTATGTCCATGGGTGGCTGGTCACTGTGTCCACGTGTCCATGTGTCCGTGTGTCTGTGGGTGGCTGGTCAGTGTCCGTGGGTCCATGGGTCAGTGTCCGTGTGTCCATGGGTGGATGGTCAATGTGTTGGTCAGTGTGTCCGTGTGTCTGTGGGTGGATGGTCATATGTCCATGTGTCCGTGTGTCCATGGGTCAGTGTCCATATGTCCATGTGTCCGTGTGTCCATGGGTGGCTGGTCAGTATGTCCCTACATCCGTGTGTCCGTGTTTCCATGTGTGGATGGTCAGTGTGTCCGTGGATGGTCAGTGTGTCCGTGTGTCCATGGATGGTCAGTGTGTCCGTGTGTCCATGTGTGGATGGTCAGTGTGTCCGTGGATGGTCAGTGTGTCCGTGTGTCCGTGTATCCGTGTGTCCACGTGTGGATGGTCAGTGTGTCCGTGGATGGTCAGTGTGTCTGTGTGTCCATGTGTCCGTGTGTCCATGGATGGTCAGTGTGTCTGTGTGTCCATGTGTGGATGGTCAGTGTGTCCATGGAGGGTCAGTGTGTCTGTATGTCCGTGGCTGGTCAGTGTGTCCGTGTGTCCGTGTGTGGATGGTCAGTGTGTCCATGGAGGGTCAGTGTGTCCGTGTGTCCGTGTGTGGATGGTCAGTGTGTCCATGTGTGGATGGTCAGTGTGTCTGTATGTCCGTGGATGGACAGTGTGTCCATGTGTCCATGTGTGGATGGTCAGTATATCCGTGTGTCCGTGTGTCCGTGTGTCCGTGTGTCCGTGTGTCCGTGGCTGCCCCACGCCAGCCCCGTCCCGGCCGCTCCGGAGCCACAAAGATCCTTTGTCCACCCTGGGGGGGGAGGGGCGGGCGAGTGACCGCGGGGGCGGGGCTACCGAGGGGGGGTGGGGCCTATCAGTGGACCCCCTGCGGGCTAATGAGGGGCTCTGGGCTAATGAAGGGAGGGTCTGGGCTAATGAGGGGGGGTCTGGGCTAATGAGGGGGGGCTATGGCTTAATGAGGGGGCTCTGGGCTAATGAAGGGAGGGTCTGGGCTAATGAGGGGGGGCTCATTAATGAGAGGGGGTCTGGGCTAATGAGGGGGGTCTGGGCTAATGAGGGGGGGAGGGGCTGAGGCGGGGAGGGGGCTGGGCTAATGACGGCACCCCCAGGCTAATTATGGGGGGGGGGGGCGCCGAGCCGAGGGAGCGAACGGCAGCCCTGGGCCAGCGCAGGGGCCCCTGGGCTAATTAATGGAGGGCTAATTAATGAAGGGCTAATGATGGGGTGGGGGGGGCTGTGATAATTCGGGGGGTGCAGCTGAGCCCGGGGGTCGGGGAGGGGCTGGGCTAATGAGGAGCCCCCCCGATTAATTATTTTGGGGGGGTTGCGCTGATGATGGGGGGGTTTGCGCTAATTTTGGGGTGGTTGCGCTAATTTTGGGGGGATTGCGCTAATTTTGGGGGGGTTGCGCTAATTTTGGGGGGGTTGCGCTGACGGTGGGGGCGAAGCCGATCCCGGGGGGGGGTTGGGCTGTCGCTGGCCACCCCCGGGCCGGGTGTCCGTGCTGTGGGGGGGGTGCCGGGGGGGGGCGGGGGCTCCCGGTATTTTTATCCGAGCGCGGCCGTTGCCGGGGAACGGAACGGGGCGGGGGGGGGGGGGGACACGGAGAGCGCGGAGCGAGCGGGGCTGCGGCAGCGGTGAGAGCGGGCGGGGGGGGCGAGGGGAGACCCCCGAACCGGGCCGGGCACCCCTAAACCCGACTACACCCCCCAAAATCCGCCCGTGCCCCCCCCCCCGAACACGGCCGTGTCCCCCCAAACCCGGCCGGGCCCCCCCAAACCCGGTTATACCCCCCAAAACCAACTGGGCCCCCCCCAAACCCAACCGGGCCCCCCAAACGCGGTTATGGCACCCCCAAACCCGGCTCTGCCCCCCAAACCCGGCTATGACCCCCAAACCCGGCTATGACCCTCCCGAACACGGCCGTGCCCCCCCCCAAAACCGGCTGTGCCCCCCAAATCCGGTCGGGCCCCTCAAATTCAGGAATGAATGGGGAGGGAGGGAGGAATTGGGGGTGGTGCTTTAGGGACCCCCCCCCCAGTCGGGGCACATGCGTGTGTAAAGGGGGGGTTGGGGAGGGTGGGGGTGTGCGCGTGACACGAGCGTGCATGAGCGTGTGAGCTTGGGGTGAGTGTGCAAGGGGGGAGCTCGGTGAGTGTGCAAGGCCCTGTCCCAGTTCCCCCCAGTTTGAGATCTCCATCTCCCATTTCCCCATCTCAGTCCCCCCGGTTTGGGGGTGCAATCCTCACATTCCTTCCCAGTCTCCCCAGTTTGAGGGCTCCATTCCCCCATCTCAGTTCCCCCAGTCTGGAGGGACCATCCCAACCTCCATGACCATCCCAACCTCCCCAGTTTGGTGCTTCCATCCTCCCATTCTCCCCATCCCAGTGCCCCCAGTGTGAGGGTTCCATCCCCCCATTCCCTTTTCCCAGTCCCACCAGTTTGGGGGTGCAATCCCCTCATTCCTCCCTCCCAGTTCCCCCAGTTTGGCACTTCCATCCCCCCATTCCTTCCTCCCAATCCCTGGGGGGGTGCAATCCCCTCATTCCTTCCCAGTCCCCCCCAGTTTGAGGGCTCCATCCCCCCATTCCCCCATCCCAGTCCCCCCAGTTTGGCACCTCCATCCCCCCATTTCGTCTTCCCAATCCCCCCAGTTTGAGGGCTCCATCTCCCCATTCCTTCCCAGTTCCCCCAGTTTGGCATCTCCATGCCCCCATTCCCTCCTCCCAGTCTTTGAGGGCGCAATCCCCCCATTCCCCCCATCCCAGTCCCCCCAGTTTGAGATGTCCAATCCCCCTATTCCTCCTTCCCAGTCCCCTCCATTCGAGGTCTCTAGTGCCCCCAGTTCCCCCAGTTTGGCACCTCCATCCACCCATTTCCTCCTCCCAGTTCACCCAGTTTGAGGTCTCCATCCCCCCATTTACCCGTCCCAGTTCTCACCCCCTGTCCCCCGCAGCCGCCGCCGATGGCTCAGGACAACGCCGCCTTCTGCGGGGTCCCCGAGGGGGTCCCCACGGGGGTCCCGGCTGAGGCCAAGCCCCCTCCCCAGCCCCCCCAGGCCCCCAAACGCCGCCCGTGGGGGGCCGGGGGCGCCGCGGGGGCCCGGAAGCGCCAGCGCTACGTGGAGAAGGACGGCAAGTGCAACGTGCAGCACGGCAACGTGCGCGAGACCTACCGCTACCTGACCGACATCTTCACCACCCTGGTGGACCTCAAGTGGCGCTTCAGCCTCCTCATCTTCATCCTGGCCTACGCCCTCACCTGGCTCTTCTTCGGCCTCATCTGGTGGGTCATCGCCTACAGCCGCGGCGACCTGGAGCACCTGGGCGACCACACGTGGACGCCGTGCGTCAACAACCTCAACGGCTTTGTGTCGGCCTTCCTGTTCTCCATCGAGACCGAGACCACCATCGGCTACGGCCACCGCGTCATCACGGACACGTGCCCCGAGGGCATCGTGCTGCTGCTGCTGCAGGCCATCCTGGGCTCCATGGTCAACGCCTTCATGGTGGGCTGCATGTTCGTCAAGATCTCGCAGCCCAACAAGCGCGCCGAGACGCTGGTGTTCTCCTCGCACGCCGTGGTGTCGCTGCGCGACGACCGCCTGTGCCTGATGTTCCGCGTGGGCGACCTGCGCGACTCGCACATCGTCGAGGCCTCCATCCGCGCCAAGCTCATCCAGTCCAAGCAGACGCAGGAGGGCGAGTTCATCCCGCTCGACCAGACCGACCTGAGCGTGGGCTTCGAGACCGGCGACGATCGGCTCTTCCTGGTGTCGCCGCTCATCATCAGCCACGAGATCGACGAGCGCAGCCCCTTCTGGGACGTGTCGCGGGGGCAGCTGGAGAGGGACGACTTCGAGATCGTCGTCATCCTCGAGGGCATGGTGGAGGCCACAGGTAAAGGGGGTGGGGACGTCTTGGTGGGACGGGGACGGCTCGGTGGGACGGGGATGCCTCAGTGGTATGGAGATGACACAATGGCACGTGGATGCCTTGGTGGCACGGGGATGCTTTGGTGGCATGGGGACACCTTGGTGGCATGGGGACACCTCGGTGGCACAGGGATGCCTTGGTGGCATGGAGACATCTCAATGGCATGGGAATGCCTTGGTGGCATGGGGGACAGCTCGGTGGCATGGGGACACTTTGGTGACGCAGGGACACCTCAGTAGCATGGGGATGCCTCGGTGGCACAGGGACACCTCAGTGGAGCGGGGACACCTTGGTGGCACATGGATGCCTTGGTGGCATGGGGACATCTCGATGGCATGGGGTGTCTCAGTGGCACAGGGACACGGCGTCTTTGTGTGGATTCATCCATGGGGATGTCATCTCCATGAGACACATGGTCTTTGTGGGGGTGTATTGTCTTCGTGGGACATGTCATCTCCATGGGACACATCTGTGGGAACATCTCCATGAGGACACACATCATCTCTGGGACACATCCATGAGGACACATCATCTCCATGGGGACATGTCATCTCAATGGGAACACCTCCATGAGGACACATCATCTCTGTGGGACACATCCATGAGGACACGTCCATGAGGACACATCTTCATGGGGACATCTCATCTCTGTGGGGACATCACCTCCATGGGGACCCATCACCTCCGTAAGAACATCTCCATGAGCACACATCATCTTCTTGGGGACATCTCATCTCCATGGGGACATCATCTTCTTGGGACCCATCACATCCATGGGGACACATCAGTGGGGACCTATCATCTCCACATGGGTAGATGCCTTCAGGTATTGGGGTGCCCCATGCCCTGAGTGATTCAAGTATCGGGGTGCCTCAAATTCTGGGGGTTTCACAGACCCCTCCTACCAGATTTGGGGTTTCCTGTGTCCTGGATTCTTCAGGTTTTGGGGTCCCACAAGGTTCTGTGGGGTCAGGAGCCTTCAGGAATTTGGGTCCCCATCCCCAGAGTAACTCAGGAATTGGGGTCCCTGTGCCCAGAGTGACTCAGCTATCGGGGTGCCCCAAGCTCTGGGGGTTTCACAGACCCCTCCAACCAGTTTTGGGGTTTCCTGTGTCCTGGATTCTTCAGGTGTTGGGGTCCCCATACCCTGAGTGACTCAGATATTGAGGTTCTCTCTGTCCTAAGTGATTCAGGAATTGGGATCTCCATTCCCAGAGTGACCCAGATATCGGGGTGCCCCTCACCCCGTGCCCCCAGGGATGACATGCCAGGTGTGCAGCTCCCTGGCGGACGAGGTGCTCTGGGGTCAGGAATCTTCAGGTGTTGGGGCCCCCATTCTCAGAGTGACTCAGATATCGGGGTGTCCCAAATTCTGGAGGTTTCAGAGACCCCTCCTACCAGATTTGGGGTTTCCTGTGTCCTGAATTCTTCAGGTGTTGGGATCCTCCCTGCCCTAAGTGACTCAGGTATTGGGGTGCCCCTGCCCCAAGTGATTCAGGTATTGGGGTGCCCCTGCCCTAAGTGACTCAGGTATTGGTGTTCCCCTGCCCCAAGTGATTCAGGTATTGGGGTGCCCCAAAATCTGGGGCTTTCACAGACCCTTCTTACCAGATTTGAGGTTTCCTGTGTCCTGGATTCTTCGGGTAATGGGGTCCCCATGCCCCAGAATTATTCAGGAATCGGGGTGCCCATTCCCAGAGTGACGCAGATGTCGGGGTGCCCCCCACCCCGTGCCCCCCAGGGATGACGTGCCAGGCCCGCAGCTCCTACCTGGCGGACGAGGTGCTCTGGGGTCACCGTTTCACGCCGCTGCTCAGCCTGGAGGAAGGCTTCTACGAGGTGGACTACGGCGGCTTCCACCACACGGTGCCCGTGCCCACCCCGGCCTGCAGCGCCCGCCAGCTGGCAGCCGCCGCCGCCCGCCGCGATGCCCACCTGTACTGGTCCATCCCCAGCCGCCTGGACGAGGCCGCGGCCGCGGGGGGCGAGGGGGACCCCGAAATGTCCCCCCGCGAGAGCAACGGGACCTTGGCCAGCCCCGAGTCGCGGTGATGCCACCAAAATCCCGGTGTAAATAGGGAAAAATCCCCCCTGTTACGGTGGCGGTGGTAGGTTTGGGAGGTGTGAAGGTGGGTTTGGGGTGTCCATGGGTTTGTGGGGGCAAAAGGGGACCCCAAAATGCCCCAAAATCCCCCATGAGAGCAACGAGACCTTGGCTAGGTGATGCCACCAAAATCTGGCTGTAAATAGGGAAAATCCCCCTTTTTATGATATTGGTGGTGGGTTTGGGGTGCCCATGGGTTTGTTGGGTGTCCCTGGGCTCAGGGGGCAAGGGGGACCCCAAAATCTCTCAGGAGACCAATGGGACCTTGGCCAGCCCCAAGCTGAGGTGATGCCACCAAAATCTGGGTGTAAATAGTGGAAAATCTCCCCAGTTATGGTGGTGGTGGTGGGTTTGGGATGTGAGTGGTGGATTTGGGGTGTCTCTGAGTTTTTTGGGTGTCCCTGGGTTTGTGGGGCCAAGGGGGACCCCAAAATCCCCCACAACAGCAACGGGAATTTGGCCAGCCCCAAGTCATGGTGATGCCACCAAAATCTGGGTGTAAATACTGAGAATCCTCCTTATTATCATGGTGGTGATGGGTTTGGGGTGTCCCTGAGCTTTTTGGGGTGTCCCTGAGTTTTTGGGGGCAAGGGGGACCCCAAAATCCCCCACAAGAGCAGTGGGACCTTGGCCAGCCCCAAGCTGAGGTGATGCCACCAAAATCTGGGTGTAAATAGCAAAAATCACCCCAGTTATGGTAGAGGTGGTGGGTTTGGGTGTCCCTGAGTTTGTGGAGACGAATGGGACCCCAAAATCTCTCAGGAGACCAATGGGACCTTGGCCAGCCCCAAGCTGAGGTGATGCCACCAAAATCCGGGTGTAAATAGCAAAAATCCCCCCCTGTTATGGTGGTGCTGGTGGGTTTGGGGTGTCCCTGGGCTCAGGGGGCGAGGGGGACCCCAAAATTGCCCAAAATCTCTCAGGAGACCAATGGGACCTTGGCCAGCCCCAAGTCGCGGTGATGATCCCAAAACACAAATTTATTTATTAAATATTCCCCCGATTCTGATGGTAGTGGTGATTTTGGGGTGCGAGAGGTGGATTTGGGGTGTCCCTGGGTTTTTGGGGTGTCCCTGAGTTTGGAACCTCGGGGGAAGGGAAATCCAGAGGCTCCAGTGAGGAATTTGGGGTGAAATCGGGGTTCCCTGACCCCAAATCCTGCAGGGGTGGCAGGAAGGGGTCGGTGCCACCCCTCCAAGGACACGGGGACACCCAAAGGTGGGTTTGGGGTGTCCAAGGACATGGGGACCCCCAGGGTGGGATTGGGGTCTCTCCAAGGACATGGGAACCCCCAAGGTGGGGCTGGGGTCTCTCCAAGGACATGGGAACCCCCAGGGTGGGGGTCTCATTTGTCTCCCCCCCAAATTTCCCCACGGGATCCCCGCCAGATTCGGGGGTTGGGGGCGGCGCTGGGGGCTGCGGAACCGAGCGGAGCCGAGTGCAGCCGAAAGGAGCCGAGTAGAGGCTGAAAGAAGCCGAAAGGAGCCGAAGAAATCCGGGCAGAGCCGAACCGAAGCCGAGCCGAAGCGAACTCAGCCGAAAGAACCCGAATGGGGCCGAGCCGAGCCGAGTGAGCCGAAGGGATCCGGAAGGACCCGAATGGGGCCGAGCCGAGCCGAGCGAGCCGAACGGATCCGGAAGGACCCGAATGGGGCCGAGCGAAGCCGAAGGGACCCGAATGCAGCCGAGCCGAGGCTGAGCGGAGCCGAAAGGAGCCGAACTCAGCCGAGCGGAGCCGAACGGGGACTGAGCGCCACCAAAGCCCCGCCCACCCCCTGACCCCGCCCCCTCCCCGTCGCGCGTGGGGGGCAGAGGCTGCGACCCCCCCCAAAACCCCCAAAACCCCCAAAACCAGCGACGGCACAGGGACACCCCGAGACCCCCGCGTGTCCTGAGTGTGACACGCGTGTCCTTTGTGTGTCCTGTCCGTGTGTCCTGTCCGTGTGTCCTGTGTCACGCGTGTTGTCCCCCCCACCCCGTGTCCCCCCGGCTGTCGCATTCCTGCCGCCCACGGGCAGCAGCTGCGCGGGCCGGGGGGCGGGCAGGGGATGGGAGGGACTGGGATGGACTGGGATGGACTGGGAGGGGGTTGTGGGGACTGGGGGAACTGGGGGGGGGGACTGGGATGGACTGGGATGGACTGGGAGGGGGTTGTGGGGACTGGGATGGACTGGGAGGGGCTGGGGAAGGGGGGGAATGGGAATGGAGGCACTGGGGTGAGTGGGAGGACTGGGAAGAACTGGGAGGGACTGGGCGAGCGGAGAGACTGGGAATTGGGAAGACTGGTGGGGAGTGGGATGGACTGGGTGGAGTGGGAGGGACTGGGATGGACTGGGAATAGTGGGGAAGACTGGGGGGGGGGGACTGGGAGGGACTGGGAAGGACTGGTGGGACTGGGGAAAGGGAGGACCAGGAGGACTGAAGGGCCTGAGGAATGGGGGGGAATGGGGGGAACTGGATGGACTGGGATGGACTGGGAGCACTGAGTGGGACTGGGGGGTACTGGGAGGGACTGGGGGGGACTTGGTGGAGGCTGGAGGACTGGGGGGTCTGAGGGGTAGGGGGGACTGGGATGGACTGGGAGGGCTGGAGGAGACTGAGACGGACTGGGGGCAACTGGGAGGGACTGGGGGGGTCTGAGAATTGGGGGAGGCTGGGATGGACTGGGACGGGCTGGGAGGACTGAGGGGGACTGGGAGAACTGGGATGGACTGGGAGAACTGGGATGGACTGGGACGGACTGGGATGTCTGAGCGGGACTGGTGGGGGGCATTGGGAGGACTGGAAGGTTTGGGATCGGCTGAAAGGACTGGCACGGACTGGGAGGACTGAGCGGGACTGGGACGGACTGGGAGGGGCTGGGAGGGGCTGGGGGCCGGGCTGTGCTCCGGGAGGGGCGGGGGGGGCCGTGGGGCGGTGCCGGTTCCCCGTGGGGCCGCTCCCGGCACGGGGCCCCGCTCCCGCGTCAGCGCTGTTTGTTCAGCTTGGGGGGCAGCGGGGGGGGACAGCGGGAGGGACAGCGGGGACTGGGGGGGCAGGGGGGGACAACCGAGGGACGGACAGGGGACAAAGGGACTGGCACAGACTGGGAGGCACTGGGAGCACGGGGGGGACTGGCACAGACTGGGGGCACTGGGATGGATTGGGGGGACTGGGGGTGCAGGGGGGGACAACCGAGGGATGGACAGGGGACAGACAAGGTGGCAGGACCGGGGTAACTGGCCGCGGGATGGACTGGGGGAACTGGGAGCACTGGGATGGACTGGAGACACTGGGGGAACTGGGAGAGACTTGGGGGCACTGGGAGGACTGGAACAGACTGGAGGAACTGGGGAGACTGGGGGAACTGGGATGGGTTGTGGGGACTGGAACAGACAGGCACTGGGATGGACTGGGGGAACTGGGAGGACTGGGATGGACTGGAGGGACTGGAGGGACTGGAGGGACTGGGATAAACCCCAAGGGACTGGAATGGACTGGGAGCACTGGGAAGAACAGCACAGGGGGAACTGGGGGGATGTTGGGACAAACTGGGAGGACTGGGAGGTGCTGGGGACAATGGGCAGACTGGGCAGTACTGGGACAAACTGGGGCAGACCGGGAGGTGCTGGGGGTGCAGGTCTGTACTGGGGTTACTGGTGTGCACTGGGGTTACTGGTTTGCACTGGAGTTACTGGTGTGCACTGGGGTTACTGGTCTGTACTGGGGTTACTGGTGTGCACTGGGGTTACTGGTCTGTACTGGGGTTACTGGTGTGCACTGGGGTTACTGGTGAGCACCGAGGGTGTGGGGCTGCACGGGGAGCGCTGAGCTCTGTACTGGGGAGATACTGGGAGGATACTGGGAGGAAACTGGGCGGCACTGGAGGGCGCGGCCGGTGCAGGGAGTGGAGCCGCGGGCTGGGGGAGCTGATAACTGGTGCAGACTGGTGTCACTGGTGTTACTGGTGTCACTCACTGGTGTCACTGGTGTCACTTACTGGTGTCACTGGTGCCACTGGTGTCAATCACTGGTGTCACTGGTGTCCCTTACTGGTGTTACTGGTGTCACTCACTGGTGTCACTGGTGTCACTGGTGTTACTGGTGTCAGTCACTGGTATTACTGGTGTCACTCACAGGTCTCACTGGTGTCACTGGTGTCACTCACTGGTGTCACTGGTGTTACTGGTGTTACTGGTGTCAGTCACTGGTGTCACTGGTGTCACTCACTGGTGTTACTGGTGTCAGTCACTGGTGTCACTGGTGCCACTGGTGTCAGTCACTGGTGTTACTGGTGTCAGTTACTGATGTTACTGGTGTCACTGGTGTCCCTTACTGGTGTTACTGGTGTCAGCTACTGGTGTTACTGGTGTCACTCACTGGTGTCACTGGTGTTACTGGTGTCAGTTACTGGTGTCACTGGTGTTACTGGTGTCACTGGTGTCCCTTACTGGTGTCACTGGTGTCCCTTACTGGTGTTACTGGTGTCAGTTACTGGTGTTACTGTTGTCACTGGTGTCCCTGGTGTTACTGGTGTCCCTTACTGCTGTCACTGGTGTCCCTTACTGGTGTTACTGGTGTCAGTTACTGGTGTCAGTTACTGGTGTCACTGGTGTCACTGGTGTCCCTGGTGTTACTGGTGTCCCTTACTGGTGTTACTGGTTTCACTGGTGTCCCTCACTGGTGCCACCCCCACCCCCTCCCCCGTTCTTGAGCTGCCCTTGGCGGTTGCCATGGAGATAAAGCCGGGAAAGGGGGGGGGGGTGGCACTGGGAGGGGACCTTGGCACCGAACTGGGGACACTGGGGGGGGGGGAGAAGGGGACAGCCGGAATCGGGAACAGCCGGAAATTGGGAACAGCCCAAACAGCCGGAATCTGGGGACAGCCAGACACTGTGAACAGCCGGAGTTTGGGTACAAACGGACACAGGACAAACAGACGCTGGGGACAGGCGGACACTGGGGACAACTGGACACACGACAACCGGAGTTTGGGGACAGCCAGAGTTTGGGGACAAGGGGACAGTGGGAACAGCTCTGTGCCCTGGAACAGCCTCCACGGGTACAACCAGACCCAGGAACAGCCGGAGCCTGGGAACAATCAGCAGGAACAAAGCGGGGTGGGCACAGCCTGGTCCTGGCAACAGCTGGAGCCTGGGAACAGCCGGATTTTGGGAATATTTGGATTCCTGGGAACAGTCAGACCCTGGGAACAGTCAGATTTCAGTAACAGCTGGATTTAGCCACAGTCGGTCCCTGGGCACAGCTGGATCCTGGGAACAGTCGGTGCCTGAGCACAGCCAGATTTTGGGAACATTTGGATTCTGGGGAACAGCCAGACCCTGGGAACAGTCAGATTTCAGGAACAGTCAGACCCTGGGCACAGCTGGATCCCAGGAACAGTCAGACCCTGGGAACAGCAGATTTTGGGAACATTTGGATTCCGGGGAACAGCCAGACCCTGGGAACAATCGGACTCTGGGAACAGCTGGATCCCTGGGAACAATCAGCCCTGGGGGAACAGTCAGAAGACCCTGGGAACAGACAGACCCTGGAAACAGACAGATTTTGGGAACAGTCAGACCCTGGGAACAGCCAGAGCCTGGGAACAGCCAGAGCCTGGGAACAGCCGTGTCCCCTGGTACAACCATTCCTGTGTCACCGTGGATCCCCTGGGAACAACCGGAGCCTGGGCACAGCTGGATCCTGGGAACAATCAGACCCTGGGAACAATCAGACCCTGGGAACAGACAGATTTTGGGAACAATCAGACCCTGGGTACAGTCGGAACCTGGGAACAGCCCCCTCATTTCCCCCCCTCGCTGTCCCCCCCTCTCTCCCCATTCCGGGCTAATTTTAGCCCCCGGCCGCATTCCCGGGCACCTCCCGGTGCCAGGCGGGGTCAGACCGGGAGCTCTGGGCACCCCCCGGGCCGGGGAACCCCCAAAAACCAAACACAACACCCCAAAAAATAAACACAACCCCCAAATAACAAACACAATCCCCCCAAAAATAAACAACACCCCCCAAAAACCAAACAACACCCCCCAAAAAAACAAACAACACCTCCCACAAAAATAAACAACACCCCCCAAAAAATAAACACAATCCCCCCAAAAAAATAAACAACACTCCCCAAAAACCAAACAACACCCCCCAAATAAACAACACCCCCAGAAAAGCAAGCAACACCCCCCCAAAACCAAACAACCCCCCAAAAAAACAAACACAACCCTCAAAAAATAAACAACACCCCCAAAACACCAAACAAAAGCCCCAAAAAACCAAACACCCCCAAAAAACAAACAACACCCCAAAAAAACCCAAAAACACCTCCCAAAACACCAAACACCCCCAAAACACAAACAACACCCCCAAAAAACAAACAACACCCCAAAAAAACAAACAACACCCCCAAAAAACAAACAACACCCCCAAAAACCAAACAAAAGCCCCAAAAACCAAACACCCCCAAAAAACCCCAAAAAACACCCCCCAAAACACCCCCAAAACACAAACAACACCCCCAAAAAACAAACAACACCCCCAAAAAACAAACAACACCCCCCAAAACCGGAGGGGGGGGGCACCGAGGCTCCGGCAGCCTCAGGGCAGCGCCCCCCCCTCCCCAAAACGAGCGCCCCCCCCTCAGTGCGGGTCCGGATGTGGGGGGGGTCCCGCTGGATTTGGGGGGGTCAGGAAGGGTCACCCCGCCCCCCCCCCGCGCACCTGCGTTCCCAGGGCCCCCCCGCGGGCTCGGGGCTGGGGAGGGGGCGGGTTTGGGGCGGGGGGGCCGCGCCGGGCGGGGCTCTCCGGGTTTTTTCTCGGCCGCGGTCGCTGCGCCCCCCCCAAAAGTGTCCCGGGCTGGCAACGGCGACGGCAGCGCCATGGGCAGAGGGGTGAGTAGGGGCGGCCCGGGGCACCCCGAAACCACGCGGGGCACGGGGACACGCGGGGCACCCCAAAAAACACCCCCCCACCCCCCCCCCCAGGCAGAACAACCCACCCACGCACAATTAACAACCACCCGGGAACCCCCAAACCCGCCCGAGACACCCCAAACCCGCCCGAGAACCCCAAAAAACACCCCCAGACAGAACAACCCGCCCACGCACAATTAACAACCACCCGGGACACCCCAAACCCACCCCGGAACCCCAAACCCACGCGGGGCACCCCAAAAAACACCCCCAGCCAGAGCAACCCCCCATACACACTGAACACTCAGTCGGGAACCCCAAACCCACCCGAGACACCCCAAACCCACTCGGGGCACCCCAAAAAACACCCCCAGCCAGAACAACCCACCCACGCACATTGAACACCCACCCGGGACACCCCAAACCCACTCGGAGCACCTCAAATCCACCCGGGGACAACCAAAAAACCACTCGAGGACACCCCAAACCCACCCGGGCACCCCCCAGGCGCGGAGTCCCCTCAGTCCGGCACCCCAAATCCAACCGAGAGACCCAAAACCCACGCGGGACACCCCAAACTCACTCAGGGCACCCCAAATCCACCCAGGGCAGCCCAAACCCACCCGAGAGACCCCAAACCCCACCCGAGAGACCCCAAACCCCACCCGAGAGACCCCAAACCCATCCGAGAGACCCCAAAACCCACTCGGGGCACCCCAAACCCCACCCGAGAGATCCCAAACCCACTCGGGGCGCCCCAAACCCACCCGAGAGACCCCAAACCCCACCCGAGAGACCCCAAACCCATCCGAGAGACCCCAAAACCCACTCGGGGCACCCCAAACCCCACCCGAGAGATCCCAAACCCACTCGGGGCGCCCCAAACCCACCCGAGAGACCCCAAACCCCACCCGAGAGACCCCAAACCCATCCGAGAGACCCCAAAACCCACTCGGGGCACCCCAAACCCCACCCGAGAGACCCCAAACCCATCCGAGAGACCCCAAAAACCACTCGGGGCACCCCAAACACATTCAGGGCACCCTAAACCCACTCGGGACACCCCCACAAACTCCCCCCCCCCCACTCGGGACGCCCCCCTCGCTCTGCCATGTCCCACCTCCACCCCAAATTTTTCCCTCCGACCCCTCCAAAACCCCCCCGCCCCCCCTGATCAGGGGTCGCTTTTTTAGGGGTGGGGGGTCCCGAATCGCCCCCCCCCCCCCCGCGCGCTGTGAATCGCCAGCCCCGTGGGCGGGACCCCCCCCCCGTGGGTGGCTCGGTGCCCGCGGCTGCCCCGAGCTCCACTCCCGGTGCCCGGCAACGCCCGCGGGGGGGCCCCGAGCGCCGCTGGCCCCGAGCCCGCCCCCCCCCCCCCCGCACCCAAAATCCGACCCAAACCCCCCCACCCCCCCTTCCACATTGGGCACCCACCCAAAATTCGGAGGTCCCCCCCCCCCCCCCCCAAAACAAAAAAAACCAACCCCTCCCCACCACGGGAATCAACCCAAAATTTTGGGGGGAGCCCTCTGGGACCCCCCCCCAGACCCAAGCCAACCCCCTCCCATTGCGGGCACGCACCCAAAATTCGGGGGGACCCCTCTGGTGAGGATTGTCCCTCCCCGGACCCCCCCCCCCCCCCACCAACCCCCCCATGTTGGGCACCCACCCAAAATTTGGGGGGGACCCCTCTGCGTTGAGGTTGTCCCACCCCAGACACCCCCAATCTTCCCCCCCCAAAAAATTTGTGGGGATCCCGTTGGGTGAGGGTTGTAGGGTTGTCCCCCCCCCCGCGGTGTCCCCTTGGCGCTGTCCCCAATGCGGGGGGGGGGGGGGGGGACACACGCGCGCGACACCCGACACCCCCCCATCCCCCCCCCCCACCCCACAAAATCGGGGGGGGTCCCTCAGGTGGGTTCTCCCCCCCCCCCCCCCATAATGTGGAACAACAATTGGGGTCCCCCCGTGTTGGGGGTGGGGCAGGGAACCCCCCCCCCCCGTTATTTGGGGTGTGGGGGTGCCCCCCCCCCGGGTAATTTGAGCCCCCCCCCCCCGTCCCGGTGTTGGTTTTGGCTCCCGGAGGTTTCCATGACATCGGCCCCACCCCCCCCGGGACAGCGGGGACCCCTGGGGACAGGGGGGGACAGGGGGGGACAGGGGGGGACAGGGCCACCACCCGCTAAGGACAGGGATAGGAGGGGTCCTGTGACATTCTGGGGGGGGGTCCTGCTCTGCCCGGCTTGGGGGACCCTGACATGGGGACCGTGACACACTGACGGTGACAGTGACACACTGACGGTGACAGTGACACCCCCATGGTGACAGTGACACACACATGGTGACAGTGGCACACACACGGTGATAGTGACACACACATGGTGACAGTGACACACTGAGGGTGACAGTGACACACACACGGTGACAGTGGCACACACATGGTGACAGAGACACCCCCATGGTGACAGTGACACCCCCATGGTGACAGTGGCACACACATGGTGACAGTGACACCTCTATGGGGACAGTGACACGCCCACAGTGACAGTGACACGCCCGCAGTGACAGTGACACCCCCATGGTGATAGTGACACACACATGGTGACAGTGACACCCCCATGGTGACAGTGGCACACACATGGTGACAGTGACACCTCTATGGTGACAGTGACACACACACGGTGACAGTGACACACTGAGGGTGACAGTGGCACACACATGGTGACAGTGACACACTGAGGGTGACAGTGACACCCCCATGGTGATAGTGACACACACATGGTGACAGTGACACACTGATGGTGACAGTGACACCCCCATGGTGACAGTGGCACACTGACGGTGACAGTGACACCCCCATGGTGACAGCGGCACACACATGGTGACAGTGACACCCCCATGGTGACAGTGGCACACACTCACAGTGACAGTGACACCCCCATGGTGACAGTGGCACACACATGGTGACAGTGATACCTCTATGGGGACAGTGACACGCCTGCAGTGACAGTGACAGCCCCATGGTGACAGTGACACCCCCATGGTGGCAGTGACACCCCCATGGTGTCAGTGACACGCCCACAGTGACACCCCCCTGGCTGTGGCGACATGCCCATGGTGACGGTGACACAGTGACACTCCCCCTGGCAGTGACACCCTTGTGGGGACAGTGACACACTCATAGTGACAGCCACAGTGGCAGCGACACCCTCACGGTGACAGTGACATCTCTATGGGGACAGCGACACGCCCATGGTGACAGCGACACCCCAACGGCCACAGTGACCCCTCAGTGCCCACAGTGCCACTCTAGTGACCACAGGGCCACCACAGTGACCGCCCCATGACCACAGTGCCACCCTGGTGACCACAGTGACCCCTCAATGACCACAGTGACCCCTCAATGACCACAGTGCCACTCTAGTGACCACAGGGCCACCACAGTGCCACCCCGGTGACCACAATGACCCCTCTGTGACCCCTCCATGACCCCTCAATGACCCCCATGACCACAATGGGCCCTCAATGACCACAGTGCCCCCCTGGTGACCACAGCGCCACCCTGATGACCGCAATGCCACTCTGGTGACCACAATGACCCTCTCAATAGCCACAATGCCACCCTGGTGACCACACTGACCTCCCCATGACCACAGTGACCCTCCCATGACCCCAACGCCACTCTAGTGACCACAGTGATCTCCTGGTGACCACAGTGACCCCCATGACCACAGTGACCCCCTCATGGCCACAGTGACCCCTCAATGACCACAATGACCCCCTGGTGATCACAGTGACCCCTCAATGACCACAGTGCCACTCTAATGACCACAGGGCCACCACAGTGACCACCCCATGACCACAATGCCACCCTGGTGACCACAGTGACCCCCTCAATGACCACAGTGCCACCCTGGTGACCATAATGACCCCTCAATGACCACAGTGACCCCCTCAATGACCACAATGCCACTCTAGTGACCACAGTGACCCCCTCAATGACCACAGTGCCACCACCCTGGTGACCATAATGACCCCTCCATGGCCACAGTGACCCCTCAATGACCCCTCAATGACCACAGTGACCCCCTCAAGGACCACAATGACCCCTCAATGGCCACAGTGCCACCCTGGTGACCATAATGACCCCTCAATGACCACAGTGCCACTCTAGTGACCACAGTGACCCCCTCAATGACCACAGTGACCCCCCCCGTGACCACAGTGCCACCACCCTGGTGACCACAGTGACCCCCTCAATGACCCCTCAATGACCCCTCAATGACCACAATGACCCCCTCAAGGACCACAATGACCCCTCAATGACCACAACCCCCCCTCCCCACGCCTCCCCCAGTGGTGACCCCCCCCCCCCGCCGTGCCCCCCCCGCCCACCCGTGCCCGGTGCCCGGTGCCCGCCGCCCCCCCCCCGCGCTGACGATGCCGGTGGCCACGGTGACGCCGGTGCTGGCCGTGACCTCCACGCCCACGGTAATGGCCCTGGGCTGGCGGGGCGGGGGCGGGGGGGGGCGCGGGTGGCACCGTGGGGGGGTCCCCGCGTGCCCCCCGTGTGCCCGTGCCCACCGCGCGCTGCCCGCAGGCCGGCCGCGAGTACTCGCCCGCGGCCACCACGTCCGAGAACGGCGGCGGGAAGAGGAAGCAGAAGGAGAAGGAGCTGGACGAGCTCAAGAAGGAGGTGAACCTGGTGAGTGGGGACACGCGGGGGGACGTGGGGGCATTGAGGGGACAGGGGACACGCAGGGGGACATGGGGACACGCGGGGGACACGGGACAGACAGGGGACATGGGGACGGACGGGGGACAGCGACAGGAGACATAGGGACAGAGAGGGGACACGGAGACAGTGAGGGGACGGGGACAGACGGGGGACATGGGGGCATTGAGGGGACAGGGGACACACAGGGGGACATGGGACAGACAGGGGACAGGGGACACGGGGACAGCGACAGGGGACAGCGACAGGGACAGGGGGACATGAGACAGCCAGGGGACATGGGGACAGACGGGACAGTGAGGGGACACGGGACAGGGACAGGGGGACAGGGACGGAGACAGGGGAACAGACAGGGGACATGGGGACACAGGGGACAGGGCCAGCCAGGGGACAGGGGGACAGCCAGGGGACAGGGACATGGGGATGGGGACACAGGACACGGACAGGGACATGGGGACATGGGGGCAGCCAGGGGACAGCGAAGGTACAGTGAGGGGACAGGGACATGGGGACATGGACAGGGGACACAGTGACAGGGACAGGGACATGGGGACACAGGACAGACAGCGGACGGGGACATGGGGATGGGGACATGGGACAGGGACATGGGGACACAGGGACTGACAGGGGACAGGGGGACAGACAGGGGATGGGGGGACATGGGGACAGTGACAGGGACGTAGAGACAGGGGACAGAGACAGGGACAGGGACATGGGGACATGGGGACACGGGACAGCAAAGGGACAGGGGATATGGGGACAGCGAGGGGACAGGGGGGACACAGGGACAATGACAGGTACAGGGAGACATGGGGGGCATAGGGGGCATGGGTGACATGGGTGACACTGGGACCATGGGCACATGGGGGACACAGGGGACACAGGGGACATGGGGATGGTGGCCATGTCATTGCATTCATGGGTGACATGGGACTCCAGGGACAGCTGGCTGTGTCATCCCATCCAGAGGGACGTGGGTGACATGGGGACACGGGGACATGCCACCCTGCTGGGGCGACTGGGGTCACGGGGACAGCTGTCCCATGTCACCCAGCTGAGGTGACACATGGGTGACGTGGGCGGTGTGGGACCCTGGGGACAGCTGGCCATGCCACCCCAGCCAGAGGGACACGGGTGGGGACAGTGGGGACAGCTGGCTGTGGGGGCACGGTGACAGGGGTGACATTTGTCCCTCAGGATGACCACAAACTGTCCCTGGATGAGCTGGGCAGGAAGTACCAAGTGGACCTGTCCCGGGTAAGATGTCCCCGTGTCCTTTGTCCCTGTGTCCCTGTGTCCCTGTGTCCCCGTGTCCCCATGTTCCCGATGTCCTCCTGGTGTCACCATGTCCCCAGTGTGAGTATCACTGGTGTCCCTGTGTCCCCATGTCCCTTTGTCTTTGTGTCCCCATGTCCCCATGTCCTCATGTCCCTGTGTCCCCATGTCCCGCTGGTGTCACCATTTCCCTGGTGTCCCCCTCATGTCACTGTGGGTGTCCCCGATGTCCCCAGTGTCCCCATATTCCCCTGGTGTCCCCATGTCCCTTTGTCTTTGTGTCCCCATGTCCCCATGTCCTCATGTCCCCGTGTCCCCATGTCCCGCTGGTGTCACCATTTCCCTGGTGTCCCCCTCATGTCACTGTGGGTGTCCCTGGTGTCCCCATGTCCCCCTGGTGTCCCCATGTCTCCCTGCTATCCCCATGTCCCCCTTGTGTCACCGTGTCCCTGCTATCCCCATGCCCCAGCGTCACCATGTCCCTCCGGTGTCCCCGTGTCCCTGGTGTCCCCCCAGCATCCCCATATCCCGGTGTCCCCGTGTCCTTGGTTTCCACCGTGTCCCCCTGGTGTCCCTGTGTCCCTGACCCTGCTATCCCTGTGTCCCCATGTCCCCCTGCTATCCTCATGTCCCCAGTGTCCCCGTGTCCCCATGTCCCTGCTATCCCCCTGTCCCCCTGCTGTTCTCATGTTCCTGTGGTGTCATCGCGTCCCTGATGTCCCCATGTCCCCCTGGTGTCCCCGTGTCCCTGCTGTCCCCATGTCCCTGCTGTCACCATGTCCCCCTGCTCTCCCCATGTCCCCCTGCTGTCCCCATGTCCCCAGTGTCACGATGTCCAGGTATCCCCATGTCCTGGCTTTCCCCCTGGTGTCACCGTGTCCCCCTGATGTCCCCGTGTCCCGCAGGGCCTGACCAACGCCCGCGCTGCCGAGATCCTGGTCCAGGACGGCCCCAACGCTCTGACGCCGCCTCCCACCACCCCCGAGTGGGTGAAGTTCTGCCGGCAGCTCTTCGGGGGCTTCTCCATCCTGCTCTGGATCGGCGCCATCCTCTGCTTCCTGGCCTACGGCATCCTGGCCGCCATGGAGGACGAGCCCGCCAACGACAACGTGAGCGACACCGGGGACACGGGGACACTGGGGACACGGGGACACTGGGGACACGGCGGGCATGGGAGGCACCAGGGTGTATGGGGGACATGGGGCACATGGGGACATGGGGGACATGGGGGGCACCAGGGGCAAGGGGGGGTATGGGGACACTGGGGACATGGGGGGCATGGGAGGCACCAGGGTGTGTGGGGGACATGGGGGACATGGGGACATGGGGGGCACCAGGGGCATGGGGGGGTATGGGGACACTGGGGACATGGGGGGTTTGGAGACACTGGGGGCACGAGGGGACATGGAGGGCGCAGGGGGCACCAGGGGCAGGGGGAGCGTGGGGGACATGATGGGGACGTGGGGACACGGAGGGCACAGGGGTTATAGGGGACATGGCGGGTGTGGAGGGTATGGGCGCTATGGGGGGCAGAGGGGATATGGGGGCATTGGGGACACAGGGCATATGGGGGACGCTGGGGGCATGGGGGGCATCAGGGGGCACTGTGGGTATGGAGGGTACAGGGGGTATTTGGGACACTGGGGACACTGGGGACACTGGGGACATGGGGGACACGGGGACACTGGGGGCACCGGGGACATGGGGGGCATGGGGGGCATCAGGGGGCACTGTGGGTACGGGGAGTATGGGGGCATATAGGGGACATGGGGGGCACTGGGGGCAAGGGAAGTGTGGAGGACATGGGGACATGGGGACATGGGGGACATCAGGGGACATCAGGGGGCATCAGAGGGAATGGGGACATGGGGACACTGGGGACATGGGGGACATCAGGGGGCATCAGGGGCATGGGGACATGGGGGTGTGGGGGGCATGGGGGATATAGGGGGTATGGGGGGCACCGGAGCAAGGCAGGACAGGAGCATTGTGGGGACAGGGGACATCATGGTGGGGCATGGGGGTGGCATGGGGACAAGGACCTTGAGGGGGACAGGGGCATGGTGGTGGCACGAGGGGCATGGCAGTGAGGGGGGACGGGAGCACTGTGGGGACACGGGGACACATGGGGGGCATTGGGGACATGGGGGATATGGGGACACGGGGGCACCGGGGTCATGGGGGGGCATCAGGGGGCATGGGGGACATGGGGACACTGGGGACAGAGGGGGCATGGGGGACACTGGGGGGCTCTGGGATCATGTGGACGGCCACATCAAGGTGCCATGGGGACAGTGGCACTGAGGGTGGCACAAACCCATGGCCCCATGTCCCCTCCCCAACCCATGCCAGCCCTCGGGGTGCCCAGCTCTGGGTATGGGGGAGATTCCAAACCACCGAGGATGTCCCCTCCCTGTCCCCCCACCCTGGGGGTCCCCTGGGGGGTTCCTCGGTGCCCCCCAGGCGCTGAGGTGCCCCTCTCACGGCACCAGCTGTACCTGGGGGTGGTCCTGGCCGCCGTCGTCATCATCACCGGCTGCTTCTCCTACTACCAAGAGGCCAAGAGCTCCAAGATCATGGACTCCTTCAAGAACATGGTGCCCCAGGTGGGCAGGGGGGCACGGCCGAGGGGGTTCCAGGGGGATGGTGGGCACCCCCTGAGGTGCCCGGTGCCCCCCAGCAAGCACTGGTGATCCGAGAGGGAGAGAAGATCCAGATCAACGCCGAGAACGTCGTGGTGGGAGACCTGGTGGAGGTGAAGGGCGGCGACAGGGTGCCCGCGGACATGAGGATCATCTCCTCCCATGGATGCAAGGTGGGGACATTTGGGACACTGGGGACACCGAGGGGACACTGGGGACACTAGGGACACTGAGGGGGCATTGGGGACACTGGGACAGGGGGGACATTGGGGACAGAGTGCCCGCGGACATGAGGATCATCTCCTCCCACGGCTGCAAGGTGGTGACATTGGGGATGTTGGGGACATTGGGGGCACTGGGGACATTGGAGACATTGGGAACACTGGGGACATGGGGACATTGGGGACATTTGGGACATTGGGGACATTGAGGACATTGGCAACAGGGTGCCCATGGACATGAGGATCATCTCCCATGGATGCAAGGTGGGGGCATTGGGGACACTGGGGGACACTGGGGACATTGGGGTCATTTGGGACATTGGGGACACTGGGGACACTGAGGGGACATTGGGGACACTGAGGGGACATTGGGGTCATTTGGGACATTGGGGACACTGGGGGGACATTGGGGACATGAGGGATAGGGTGCCCATGGACATGAGGATCATCTCATCCCATGGCTGCAAAGTGGGAACAGGGGGGACATCCCAACACACCCAATCCCCCCATATCCCCCCCATGCCCCAAACCCCCATGACCCAAATCCCCCCATAACCCCAATCCCCCCACCCCCCCCCCCCATAACCCCAAATCTCCCCAAATCCCCCCAATCCCCCCATAACCCAATCCCCTGCCCCAGGTGGATAACTCCTCCCTGACGGGCGAGTCGGAGCCCCAGACGCGCTCCCCGGAGTTCACGCACGAGAACCCGCTGGAGACGCGCAACATCTGCTTCTTCTCCACCAACTGCGTCGAAGGTGGGGTGTCCCCCGTGTCCCCAGGGCCACCGGTGCCACCTGTGCCCATCGGTGCCCATCCCAGTGCCACCTGTGCCATCTGTGTCACCTGTGACATCCCGGTTCCACCAGTGACCATACCAGTGCCACCTGTGCCACCAATGGCCATCCCAGTGGCCATCCCAGTGCCCCAGTGCCCATCCCAGTTCCACCGGTGCCACCAGTGCCTCCAGTTCCCCATCCCATAGCCCTCAGTGCCCACAGTTCCCTATCCCAATGCCCCCAGTTCCCCACCCCAGTACCTCATCAGCGCCCCTAGTGCCCTCAGTGACCATCCCAGTGCCCTCAGTGACCATCCCAGTGCCCCCCCTGCTGTCAGTGCTTCCAGTTCCCCATGCCAGTGCCCATCCCAGTGCCACCAGTGCCCTCATTGCTCCCACTGCCTCCAGTTCCCCATCCCAGTGCTCCCAGTTCCCCAGTGCCCATCCCCATGCCCCCAGTTCCCCCACTTCCCCATCACAATGCTCCTCTCCCATTGCCCCCAGTGCCCCCAGTGCTCCCAGTTCCCATCCAAATGCCACCAGTGCCCCCCAGTGCCATCCCCTGGGCCCTTTGTCACCTCGGTGTCCCCAGGCACGGCGCGTGGCATCGTCATCTCCACGGGTGACGGCAGTGCCCCCAATGCTCCATCCCAGTTCCCCATCCCAATGCCCCCATTGCTCCCAGTGCCCATCCCAGTGCCCCCAGTGCCATCCCCCCGCCACCTGCCATGTCCCCGGGCTCTTTGTCACTTTGTCACCTCGGTGCCACCACAGGGACCGCACGTGGCATTGTCATCTCTACGGGTGTCCACAGTGACCATCCCAGTGCCACCATTGCCCCCATTGCCCCCAGTGCCAATCCCAATGCCCCCAGTGCCCCCAGTGCCGTGTCCCCGGGCTCTTTGTCACTTTGTCACCTCCGTGCCACCACAGGGACCGCGCGTGGCATCGTCATCTCCACGGGTGACCGCACGGTGATGGGCCGCATCGCCTCGCTGGCCTCGGGGCTGGAGGTGGGCCGGACGCCCATCGCCATGGAGATCGAGCACTTCATCCGCCTCATCACCGGCGTCGCCGTCTTCCTCGGCCTCTCCTTCTTCATCCTCTCGCTCATCCTCGGCTACACCTGGCTCGAGGCCGTCATCTTCCTCATCGGCATCATCGTGGCCAACGTGCCCGAGGGGCTGCTGGCCACCGTCACCGTGAGTGGGAGCGAACTGGGAGGGACTGGGATGGAGATACAGGGGATTGGGGTGGACTGGGATGGGCTGGGAGGGGCTCAAGGCCGTCATCTTCCTCATCGGCACCATCATGACCAACGTGCCCGAGTTACTGCTGGCCACCATCACCGTGAGTGGGAGCGAACTGGGAGGGACTGGAAGGGACTGGGAGGGAGATATTGGGGACTGGGATGGACTGGGATGGACTGGGATGGAGATACAGGGGATTGGGATTGAACTGAGAGCATCCACCATCATCTTCCTCATGGGCATCATCGTGGCCAACGTGCCCGAGGGGCTGCTGGCCACCGCCACCATGAGTGGGAGCAAACTGGGAAGGACTGGGAGCAAACTGGGAGGGAAATATGGGGCACTGGGAGCACTCTTGGGGGGCTCCACCATCATCTTCCTCATGGGCATCATCATGGCCAATGTGCCTGAGGGGCTGCTGGCCACTGTCATGGTGGGAGGGGGCACTGGGAGGACACTGGGAGGGCACTGGGTTCGGTTTTGGGGTTGAGGTGATTCTGTTCACCCCACATGGGGATCCCACCCCACTGACACCCCGGGGTGCCCCCCAGGTGTGCCTGACCCTCACTGCCAAGCGCATGGCCAGGAAGAACTGCCTGGTGAAGAACCTGGAGGCCGTGGAGACCCTCGGCTCCACCTCCACCATCTGCTCGGACAAGACGGGGACGCTGACCCAGAACCGCATGACCGTGGCCCACATGTGGTTCGACAACCAGATCCACGAGGCCGACACCACCGAGGACCAGTCGGGTGAGCGGGGGCACCCTGGGACCCCCAGTGCCCCCAGCGCGTCGATCCCCTGGGACCCCAATGCCCTGGAACCCCAATCCCCCAAAACCCCAATGCCCTGGGACCCCAATGCCTTGGAACCCCAATGCCCTGGGACCCCAATGCCCTGGGACCTCGGTACCCAAATCCCTGGCACCCTGATCCCCCAAAATCCTGATCCCCATGGAACTCCAATCCCCCAAAACCCCAATGCCCTGGGACCCCAATGCCCTGGAACCCCAATGCCCTGGGACCCCAATGCCCTGGGACCTCGGTACCCAAATCCCTGGCGCCCTGATCCCCCAAAATCCTGATCCCCATGGAACCCCAATTCCCCAAAACCCCAATGACCTGGGACCTTGGTACCCAAATCCCAGGAACCCCAATCCCCTGGAACCCCAATCCCCCAAAACCCCAATACCCCGGAACCCCAATGCCCTGGGACCTCAGTACCCAAATCCCTGGCACCCTGATCCCCATGGAAGTCCAATCCCCCAAAACCCCAATGCCCTGGGACCCCAATGCCCTGGAACCCCAATGCCCTGGGACCTTGGTACCCAAATCCCAGGAACCCCAATCCCCCAAAACCCCAATCCCCCAAAACCCCAATGCCCTGGGACCTTGGTACCCAAATCCCTGGCACCCCAATCTTCTGGAACCCCAATCCCCCAAAACCCCAATACCCCAAAAGCCTGGAACCAGGGTGGGCAATGGGTGACGCCAATGGGTGGCACCAGTGACACCAGGGTGGTCAATGGATGATACTGGCATGGTCAATGAGTGACACCAGGCTGGTCAGTGGGTGACACTGGGATGGTCAGTGGATGACAGTGGTGACACCAGAGTGGTCAGCTGGTGACACGGGCCATGCCCTGACAATGCCCCAGGTGCCACCTTCGACAAGTGTTCGCCCACCTGGGCAGCCCTGGTGACACCGAGGCGGTCAATGGGTGACACCAGGGTGGTCAGTGGATGACACCAGGTCACTGGGTGGCACTGGTGACACCAGCCATGCCCTGACAGTGCCCCGTGTCCCCAGGTGCCACCTTCGACAAGCGCTCTCCCACGTGGGCGGCCCTGGCGCGCATCGCGGGGCTCTGCAACCGCGCCGTGTTCAAGCCGGGCCAGGAGAACGTCTCCATCTCCAAGGTGGGGGGGTCCCCGTGGCCCCAGGGGAGGGGACAGAGGGGACAGCGCCCCGGTGACAGCGGTGACAGCGGTGTCCCCACAGCGGGACACGGCCGGGGACGCGTCCGAGTCGGCGCTGCTCAAGTGCATCCAGCTGTCGTGCGGCTCCGTCAAGAGGATGCGGGACAGGAACCCCAAAGTGACCGAGATCCCCTTCAACTCCACCAACAAGTACCAGGTGAGGGCACGGGGGGGACTGGGGGAACCGGGATGGAGCACTGGAGGAACTGGGATGGAGCACTGGGGGAACTGGGGGGCGTGGGGGGAATGGGGCAAATGGGGGAGTTGGGAGAACTGGGGCAATGGGGGCACTGGGGGAACTGGGATGGGCAACTGGGGTCACTGGGCAGTATGTGGGTGACCCTGTAGGGACTCTGGTGACCCTGGGGTGGCTCTGGGTGACATTGGTGACACTGGGTGGGATTATGGGTGACCCTGGGGTGGCCCTGGGTGACCCTGGGGTGGCTCTGGGTGGCACTGGTGACACCAGAATGGTCAGTGGGTGACCCTGGTGACCCTGGGGTGGCTCTGGTGACCCTGGGGTGGCTCTGGTGACCCTGAGCTGCCCGTGGCTGACCCCACACTGACCATGGCACACGACCACCCTGTCCCCTGTCCTTGCCCGTGTCCAGCTGTCCATCCACGAGCGCGAGGAGGACCCCCAGGGGTACCTGCTGGTGATGAAGGGAGCCCCCGAGCGCATCCTGGACCGCTGCTCCCGCATCCTCCTGCAGGGCCAGGAGCAGCCCCTGGACCAGGAGATGAGAGAGGCCTTCCAGAACGCCTACCTGGAGCTGGGGGGGCTCGGGGAGAGGGTCCTGGGTACGCCTGGGGGTCCTGGGGGGGCTCGGGGAGAGGGTCCTGGGTAGGTCTGGGGGAGCTGGGAGGGTTCTGAGGGGCTGGAGAGGGGATCCAGAGGGGATCTGGGGGAGAAGATCGTGGCTGAGAACATGGAGGAACCTTCCAGAGCCCTCTGAAGCTGGAGCTGGAGCTGGGGGGGGGGCTCGGGGACAGTTCTGGGTACATACGGGGGAACCTGGTGGTCCCCAGGGTTCTGTCACCTGTACCTGCCCCCGGACACAATCCCGGGGGTGTTTTTGGGGTCTCACTGTCCCCCTCATTCTCCCCAGGGTTCTGTCACCTGTACCTGCCCCCGGACACAATCCTAGAGGTGTTTTTGGGGTCTCACTGTCCCCACAATGTCCCCAGGGTTCTGTCACCTGTACCTGCCCCCGGACATGCTCCTGTAGGTGTTTTTGGGGTCACATTGTCCCCTTGGTGTCCCCAGGGTTCTGTCACCTGTACCTGCCCCCGGACATGCTCCTGTAGGTGTTTTTGGGGTCACATTGTCCCCTTGGTGTCCCCAGGGTTCTGTCACCTGTACCTGCCCCCGGACACGTTCCGGGGACTCGTTTGGGGTCTCACTGTCCCCACAATGTCCCCAGGGTTCTGTCACCTGTACCTGCCCCCGGACAAGTTCCTGTGGGCGTTTTTGGGGTCTCACTGTCCCCCACAATGTCCCCAGGGTTCTGTCACCTGTACCTGCCCCCGGACATGTTCCTGGGGGTGTTTTTGTGGTCACATTGTCCCCTTGGTGTCCCCAGGGTTCTGTCACCTGTACCTGCCCCCGGACAAGTTCCCCCGCGGGTTCCGTTTCGACGCGGACGAGGTGAATTTCCCCACCACCGACCTTTGCTTCGTGGGGCTCATGTCCATGATCGACCCCCCCCGCGCCGCCGTGCCCGACGCCGTGGGCAAGTGCCGGAGCGCCGGCATCAAGGTGGGACCCCAAAACACACCTGAGACCCACCCTGGACCCCAAAACCCCGGACAGGACCCCAAAACCCCTGCCCGGGACCCCAGAACCCCCCTGGGACCCCAAAACTCTCACTGACAGCACCTGGGACCCCAAAACCCTGCCTGGGACCCCCAGAACCCTCCCCAAGCCCACCTGGAACCCCAAAACCCTCCTGAGCCTGCCCGGGACCCCCATTTCCCCTTGCTCGCCCCCCATTCTGGGGTGCCCTCAGGTGCCCCCAGGTGCCTCCAGGTGTCCCCAGGTATCCCCAGGTGCCCCAGATGTCCCCCAGGTGTCCCCAGATGTCCCCAGGTGTCTCCAGGTATCACCAGGTGTCCCTCAGGTGTCCCCCAGGTGTCCCTGGGTGTTCCCCAGGGTGTGCCCAGGTGTCCCCCAGGTGTCCCCCAGGTGTGCCCAGGTGTGCCCAGGTGCTGATGGTGTCCTCCAGGTGATCATGGTAACCGGGGACCACCCGATCACGGCCAAGGCCATCGCCAAGGGCGTGGGGATCATCTCTGAGGGCAACGAGACCGTGGAGGACATCGCAGCACGACTGAACATACCTGTGAGCCAGGTGAACCCCAGGTGAGACACCCCTGTGAGCCAGGTGAACCCCAGGTGAACCCCAGGTGAGAGCCAGGTGAACCCCAGGTGAGAGCCAGGTGAACCCCAGGTGAGCTCCAAGTGAGACAGGGCAACTCCAGGTGAGACAGGTGAGACGCGGCTCAACGTCCCCATCAGCCAAGTTAACCCCAGGTGAGCTCCAGATGAACTCCAGGTGGACCAGGGCAACCCCAGGTGAGCCAGAGGAACCCTGGGTGAAGCCCAGGTGAGCCCCAGGTGATCTCCAGGTGAGACAGGTGAGCCAGAGGAACCTCAGGTGAGCTCCAGGTGAGACATCCCCATCAGTCAGGTGAAACCCAGGTGAGACAGGTGAACCCCAAGTGAGCTCCAGGTGAGCCAGGTGAACCCCAGGCGAGCCCCAGGAATTTTGGGATCCTATGGACTTTTCCCATGAATTTTGGGGTCCCAGGGAGTTTCCCAGGAATGTTGGGGTTCCGGGGGGTTTTCCCAGGAATTTTGGGGTGCTGACATCCCCCACCGGGAGGCCAAGGTGCGTTTGGTGCATGGTCACACCTGGAGGACATGACCTGGGAGCAGCTGGGGAGGGGATTTTGGGGTGATCCCAGGGATTTTGGGATCCTGTGGGGTTTTCTGGGAATTTGGGAATTTTGGGGTGCCGATTTTGGGGCGCTGACCCCCCAGGGAGGCCAAGGCGTGCGTGGTGCACGGCTCGGACCTGAAGGACATGAGCTCGGAGCAGCTGGACGAGATCCTGCGCAACCACACCGAGATCGTGTTTGCCCGCACGTCCCCCCAGCAGAAGCTGATCATCGTCGAGGGCTGCCAGCGACAGGTGACAGCCCCCCGGCCCTGTGTCACCTGTGTCACCTGGGCCACCGCTGGCACCGCTGGCACCTCATCACAATGTCCCCAATGTCCCCAATAACGCTGATGCCCACGAGTGTCCCCAAAGCCTCCAATTCCTCTGGTATCCACAGCGTTCTCCATATTCCCAATGTTCCCAGTGTCCCCAAAGCCACCAACGTCCCCAAATGTCCCCAAAGTCCTCAGTGTTCCCAGTATCTCGTGTTCCCCATATTCCCAATGTCCCCAAAGCCACCAACGTCCCCAAATGTCCCCAAAGTCCTCAGTGTTCCCAGTATCTCCAGTGTTCCCCATATTCCCTATGTCCTCAGTGTCCCCAAAGCCACCAATGTCCCCAATGTCCCCAGTGTCCCCAGTACTCCCAATGTCCCCAATATTCCCAATGTCCCCAATGTCCCCAGTGTCCCCAAAGCCCCCAATACCCCCACTGTCCCCAAAGCCCCCAATGTCCTCAATGACCCCAAAGTCCCCGGTGTCCCCAATGTCCCCAATGTCCCCAGTGTCCCCAAAGCCCTCAATGTAACCAATATCCCCAATATCCCCAATACCCCCAATTATTCCCAATGGCCCCAATGTCCCCAACGTCCCGGTGTCCCCAGGGCGCCATCGTGGCGGTGACGGGTGATGGCGTCAATGACTCGCCGGCACTGAAGAAGGCGGACATCGGCATCGCCATGGGCATCGCGGGCTCGGACGTGTCCAAGCAGGCGGCCGACATGATCCTGCTGGACGACAACTTCGCCTCCATCGTCACCGGCGTCGAGGAAGGTCGGGGACGGACACCGGGGTTTGGGGACACTGGGGACATGGGGGGTATTGGGGGAACTGGGGGCATTAGGGACATCAGGGATATTGGGGATGTTGGGATATTGGAGTATTGGGGGTGTTGGGGATATTGGGGACGCTGGGGACAATTGGGTCATTGGGGGCATTGTGACTATTGGGGGTGTTGGGGACATTGGGGACATTTGGGATATTGGGAGCATTGGGGACATTTGGAGCAGTGGGGACATTGGGGACATTGGAGGTATTGGGACATTGGAGACTTTTTGGGGACATTGGCGATATTTGGGACATTGGGGACATTGGAGACACTGGAGGCAATGGGGACATGGGGGACACTGGGGACATTTGTGGGCATTTGGGACATTTGGGGACAATGGGGACTTTTGTAGGTGTTTGGGACATTGTGGACATTGGGGACATTGGAGACACTGGGGACATTGGGGATATTTGGGACATTGGGGACATTGGAGACTGGGGACAATGGGGACGTTGGGGACAATGGGGACATTTGTAGGTGTTTGGGATTTTGGGATACTGGGGGCACTGGGGACGTTGTGGATATTTGGGACATTGGGATATTGAGGACATTGAGGGCATTGGGAGCACTGGGGGCGCTGGGGACATGTGGGGACATTTGGGGACACTGCTGTCCCCTGGCAGGCCGCCTGATCTTCGACAACCTGAAGAAGTCGATCGCCTACACCCTGACCAGCAACATCCCCGAGATCACCCCGTTCCTGCTCTTCATCATCGCCAACATCCCGCTGCCGCTGGGCACCGTCACCATCCTCTGCATCGACCTGGGCACTGACATGGTGAGGGGACTCCAAATCCTCCTGGGGACCCCAAATCCACCCCAAATCCATCTCAAATCCACCCCAAATCCACCCCAAATCTATCCCAAATCGCCCTGGGCACCATCTCCATCCTCTGCATCGACCTGGGCACTGACATGGTGAGGGCACCCCAAATCCTCCCAGGGACACCAAATCCATCCCAAATCCATCCTGGGCACCAACATGGTGAGAAGGGACTCCAAATCCACTTGGGGACTCCAAATCCACCCCAAATCCATCCCAAATCCTCCCGAGACACCCCAAATCCACCCCAGAGACCCCAGACCCTCCTGTCCCTGGGTGCTGCCACCATCCCATGATGTGTGATACTCGGTGACACTGGGTGACACTGGGTGACTTTGGATGACACTGGGTGACACTGAGTGACACCAGGTGACACAAGGTGACACTGAGTGGCACCAGATGACACCAGGTGACACTGGGTGACACCACTGTCCCCTCAGGTCCCCGCCATCTCCTTGGCCTACGAGGCGGCCGAGAGCGACATCATGAAACGGCAACCGCGGAACCCCCGCAGTGACAAACTGGTCAACGAGCGGCTCATCAGCATGGCCTACGGCCAGATCGGTCAGTGGTCACTCTGGGGTCACTCTGGGGTCACTCAGGGCCATCAGCATGGCCTATGGCCGGATTGGTCAGTGAGGGCTCCCAAGGTGATCCCAAATGCTGTGGTTTTTACACCAATCCCGATCCCAATCCTGATCCTGGTCCCTCAGGGATGATCCAGGCCCTGGGCAGGTTCTTCACCTACTTCATGATCCAATCCTGTGTTTTTTATCCCAGTCTGTGGTTTTTGTCCCAATTCCAATCCCACAGGGATGATCCAGGCTCTGGGAGGGTTCTTCATGCATTTTGTGATCAACTCCCGTGTTTTTTATCCCAATCTGTGGTTTTTGTCCCAATCCCCATCCCGATCCCTCAGGGATGATCCAGGCTCTGGGCGGGTTCTTCACCTACTTCGTGATCCTGGCGGAGAACGGGTTCCTGCCGGGGACGCTGCTCGGGATCCGCCTGGCCTGGGATGATCGATCCAAGAATGACCTGGAGGATTCCTACGGCCAGGAGTGGGTGAGGGACCCTAAAACCAACCCTACACACCAGTTACACACCAGTTACACACCAGCTACACACCAGCTACACAGCCCTTACACTCTGCTCCAAGAATGACCTGGAAGATTCCTACGGGCAGAAGTGGGTGAGGGAACCTACACTGACCCTACACACTGGCTACACACCAGTTACACACCAGTTACACACCCCTTCCACACCAGTTACACATGATTTTCATCCCAGTTACACCTCAGTTATACACCAGTTCCACACCTACTTCCACCCCATTTCCACACCCATTTCCACCCCATTTCTGCCCAATTTCCACCCCATTCCCACCCCCTTTCCATGTTTATTTCTACCCCATTTCTGCCCAGTTTCCCCCACGTTTCTGCCCTGTTTCTCCCATTTACTCCTGGTTTCCCCATTGTTCACTCCCAGTTTCCTCCCTGGTTTCGCCCATTGTTCACTCGTGGTTTCCTCCCTGGTTTCCCCGTTGTTCACTCAATTTCCTCCCCAGTTTCCCCATTTTTCACTCCCAGTTTCACCAGTTGTTCACTCTGTTTCCTCCTCGATTTCCCCCATTGTTCACTCCAGTTTACTCCCCAGTTTCCCCGTTTTCACTCTGGTTTCCCCCATTGTTCACTCATGGTTTCCTCCCTGGTTTCCCCATTTTTTACTCCCTGTTTCCTCCTCAGTTTCCCCCATTGCTCACTCCGATTTCCCCCCCGATTTCCTGATTTTTCACCGTTCCCCGTGTCCCGCAGACGTACGAGCAGCGCAAGGTGGTGGAGTTCACGTGCCACACCGCGTTCTTCGCCAGCATCGTCGTGGTGCAGTGGGCGGATCTCATCATCTGCAAGACGCGCCGCAACTCCGTCTTCCAGCAGGGCATGAAGTGCGACAAATCGCCCCAAAACCGCCTCAAAACCACCCCAAAACCACCCCAAAATCCCGTCCGAAACACACCTGAAATCATTCCACAATCACGCCAAAATCCCGTCCAAAACACACCTGAAATCATCCCAAAATCACGCCAAAATCCCACCCAAAACGACCCCCAAAATATCCCAAAATCTCACACAAAGCGAGAAAAATTCCCCCAAATTCCACCTCAACTCCGTCTTCCAGCAGGGCATGAAGTGTGACAAAACACCCCAAAAACATCCTAAAACCAGCCCAAAACACCACCCAAAACCACCCCAAAATTCCACCCAAAACCAGCCCAAAATCCTACCCAAAACCCACCTGAAATCATCCCTAAATCACCCCCAAATACCCCAAAACCCTACCTTGAACTCACCCCAAAATCACTCCAAAACCACCTACAAATCACCCCAAAATCCCACCCCAAACCACCCCAAAATCCCACTTAAAACCATCCAGAACTCTCCCAAAATCCACCTCAACTCCATCTTCCAGCAAGGCATGAAGTGCAACAAAGCACCCCAAAAATGCCCCAAAAACACCCCCCAAAACCCCTACCCAAAACCAGTCCAAAACTCTACCCAAAACACACTTGAAATCATCCCAAAATCACCCCAAAATCCACCTCAACTCCGTCTTTTAGCACAACATGAATTGCACCAAAATACCCCAGAAATGCCATCCCAAAACCATCTAAAAATCCTACCCAAAATCACCCCAAAGTCGCCCCAAAATGTGCCACAACTTCATCTTCTAGCAGGACATGAAGTGCAGTAAAACACCTCAAAATTATCTGAAAATCCTGCCCAAAATAACCCCAAAATCCAGTTGAAATCATCCCAAAATCACCCCAAAATCCCTCAAAATCCTACCTCGAACTCACCCCAAAATCCCACCCCAAACCACCCTAAAATCCCACTTCAAGCCAGCCAAAATTCCCCCCAAATCCGCCCCAACTCCATCTTCCAGCAGGGCATGAACTGGGGACCAAAACACCCCAAAAACTCCCCAAAAATACCCCCAAAACCCTACCTAGAACACACTTGAAATCATCCCAAAACCACCCCAAAAAATACCCCAAAACCACCGCAAAATCCCATCCAAAACCAGCCCAAAATCCCACCCAAAACACATCTGAAATCATCCCAAAACCACCCCCAAAATACCCCAAAACTACCCCAAAATCCTACCCAAATCCACCCCGAACCCATCCCAAAACCCTAAAACCTCTCCCACCCCCCAAAAACCCCAAAATGCACCCAAAAATCCCAAATCCCCCCTCCCACAAACCCACTCCAAATCCTTGATGCCCCTTCTAAACCACCTAAAAAAAATCCCAAAACCTCTCCAACCCTAAAAAAATCCCCAAATACCCCCAAAAACCCCAAATCCTTCCAATTTTTTAGGAACAAGATCCTGATTTTCGGGCTGCTGGAGGAGACGGCGCTGGCGGCGTTCCTGTCCTACTGCCCGGGCATGGGGGTGGCTCTGCGCATGTACCCCCTCAAGTGAGGGCCACCCCAAAAATCCCCACCCCAAAAATCCCCAATTCCCCTAAAAATCCCCAATTCCCCTTCAAATCCCCTCCAAAAAATCCCCCAAAACCGCTAAAAAGCTCTAAAAAACCCAAATCCTACAAAAAGCCACAATGCCCCGACAAAATCCCCACAAACTCATTCCAAAATCCCATCCCTCTTCCAAATGATCCAAAAAAACCCCAAACTGCTCCAACACCCCTCAAAAATCCAGAATCCCCCCCAAATCCCCAATTCCCCTTCAAATGCCTCCTCCAAAAATCCTAAAACTGCTTCAAATCCGTCCAAAAAAACCAAATCCCAAAAAAGTCCCCAATTCCCCTAAAAATTCCCACAAATCCACCCCAAAACCCATTCCTCTTCCTAATACCCTCAAAAAATTCTAAAAATCCCCCCCAAAATCCCAAATCACCCCAAAAATCCCAATTCCCCTCCAAACTCCCTCCAAAAAAATCCCAAAACCACTCAATCCCCCCTTAAAAAATCCCAAAACCTCCCCAAATCCCCAATTCCCCTACAAAACCCCCATCCAAAAAAATCCCCAAACTGCTCAACCCCCTCCAAAAACCCCCAGATCGCCCAAATCCCCTAAAAAAAAACCCAATTCCCCTACAAAACCCCTCAAAAAATCCCAAAACCCCCCAAAATTCAACACCTCCCCCCCAAAATAATCCCAAATCCCCCAAAATTCCCCTCCCAAAAAAATCCCCAACCAACAAAAAAATGGGGGGGAAAATGAAAATATTGGGGGTGGAATCTCCAAAAATGGGAATTAAAAAATTGAGGGGGAATTAAGAAATTGGGGGGAGGCAAAAACGGAGCCCCGACTCCCCCGGGATTTGGGGTCCCCCAAATTTTGGGGTCCCAATTTTGGGGTTTTTGTGCCCAGGGTGACCTGGTGGTTCTGTGCCTTCCCCTATTCCCTGCTGATCTTCGCCTACGACGAGGTCAGGAAACTGATCCTGAGGCGCTACCCCGGAGGTGAGACCCCAAAACATGGGGGGGACCCCAAAAAAATTGGGGGGAATCCTGAAAACTGTAGGGGAAAAAATGTGGGGGAGGGAAATGGGGGAATTTTTTAAAAAATGGGAATAAAATGAGGCAAAATTGGGAATAAAATGGAGGGAAATTGGAATAAAATAAAATGGGGGGAAATCCCAAAAAAGGGAAACCCCAAAAAATTGAATCACCATGAAATGGCAACCCTAAAAAATGGAACCCAAAAATGGGAATATTAAAAAATGGAAACCTTAGAAATTGGAACCCAAATAAATGGGAACCTTAAAAATTGGAAACCCTAAAAGAATCGGAATCCTAAAAAATGAAATCCCCAAAAATGGGAATCCTAAAAAATGGATACTCCAAAAAAATTGAGACCTTAAAAGAATGGAAATCCCAAAAAATGGAATCCCAAAAGATGGAAACCCCAAAAAAATGGAAATCCCAAAAATCGGAATACCTAAAAATGGGAACCCTAAAAGAATGGAAATCCCAAAGATGGAAACACCAAAAAATGGAAATCCCAAAAGAAGGAAATTCTAAAAGAATGGAAACGCCAAAAAATGGAAATCCCAAAAATGGGAACCTTCAAAATTGGAAACCCTAAAAGAATGGAAATATCAAAAAACTGGGAACACTACAAGAATGGGAACCCCAAAAAAGGGGACAGAACCCAAAACCCAAGGGGAAAACCCCATAAAAATGAGGAAGGCGCCCCAAAAAAACAAACACCGAGGATTTGGGGGATACCCAGATCGGGGGATTTGGGGTTTGGGGATTTGGGATTTGGGATTTGGGGATTTGGGGATTTGGGGGTTTGGGGATTTGGGGATTTGAGGATTTGGGGGTTTGGAGTTTTGGGGATTTGGGGATTTGGGGATTTGGGGGTTTGGGATTTGGGGATTTGGAGGTTTGAGGATTTGGGGGTTTGGAGTTTTGGGGATTTGGGGTTTGGAGGTTTGGGGATTTGAGGATTTGGGGGTTTGAGGATTTGGGGGTTTGGAGATTTGGGGGTTTGGAGTTTTGGGGATTTGGGGGTTTGAGGTTTTGGGGGTTTGGACATTTGGGATTTGGGGATTTGGGATTGGGGGATTTGGGGGTTGAAGATTTGGGGGTTTGGAGGTTTGGGGATTTGGGGATTTGGTGTTTTGGGATTTGGAGATTTGGGGGTTTGGGGGTTTGAGGATTTGAGGGTTTGGGATTTGGGGATTTGGGGGTTTGGAGTTTTGGGGATTTGGGGGTTTGAGGTTTTGGGCGTTTGGACATTTGGGATTTGGGGATTTGGTGGTTTGGGATTTGGGGATTTGGGGGTTTGGGATTTGAGGATTTGGAAATTTGGGGATTTTGAGGTTTTGGGGCTTTTGGGATTTGGGCTCCCCCTGACGCCCCCTCCCCTTTTTTTTGCAGGCTGGGTGGAGAAGGAAACCTATTACTGATCCCCTCCCCCCCATTTTGGGACCCCCCGGAGCCCCTCCCCCACCCCAGCACTAACCCGGGGGGGGTCGGGACCCCCTGAACTGGGGGAGCCCCCGGACCCCCCCCCTGCAGAGCAATAAACCAGTTTAACCCCCCCGTGTACTGGGATGGACTGGGATGGACTGGGAGGGGAGGGGCAGGGGACCCTCAAACCCCTCAAATTCCCCCAAACTCCGCCCAAATCTCCTCAAATTCCCCAAAAACTCCTTCAAATTCCCCGAAGTCCCACAAATTTCCCACAATTCCCACAAAGATTCCCAGATTTTCCCCAGATTTTCCCCAGATTTCCCCCAAATTCCCCCCAAAATTTCCCATAAATTTCCCCCCAAATTCCACTAGATTTCCCCTAAATGTCCCCCCAATTTTCTCCCAATTTTCCCCCGAATTTCCTCCAACTTCCCCAATTTCCCCTCAATTCCCCCAATTCCCTCCGAATTCTCCCCAACTTCCCCCCCAAATTTCCCCCAACTTCCCCCCCAAATTTCCCCCAAATTCCCCACAAAATTTCTCCAAATTCCCCCCAGATTTCCCCCAAATTTCCCCAAATTCCCTACAAAATTTCTCCAAATTCCCCCCAGATTTCCCCCTACATTTTCCCCCAAACCCCCTCAATTTTTCCCTAAATTTCCCCCAAATTCTCCCCCAAATTTCCCCAAAATTCCTCCGAATTTGCCCCAAATTTCCCCAAATTCTCCCCCAAAATTCCCCCCAATGTCCCCTCAGTGTCCCCAGGGGGAGTCCCCTCTATTTTTAGCTCCCCCTCCCCTCCCCCCCTCCCTCGGATCCTCTTTCCCTTCTCAAAAAGGAGCGGGGAGGGAGGGGGGGACACCCGGAGACATTTGGGGACATTTGGGGACACTCGGGGACATTTGGGGACATTTGGGGACAGAGGGACAGGGAGGACCGGGCTGGGGGCAGCGCCACCGTCCCGCTGTGTCCCAGGGAGGTGACACCGCGTCCGTCTGTCCCCGCCGTGTCCGTCTGTCCCCGCCGTGTCCGTCTGTCCCCTCCGTGTCCGTCTGTCCCCGCCGTGTCCCCTCCCGCCGCCGGAAGGGGCTGGCGCTGTCGCCGTGTCCCCAAGGGGGTCGCCGGAGTCCTTGTCTGTCCCCGGGGGTCTGTGTGTCCGTCTGTCCCCGGGGTCTCTGTGTCCGTCTGTCCCCGGGGTCTGTGTGTCCGTCCGTCCCCGGGGTCTCTGTGTCCGTCTGTCCCCAAGGCCTCTCCGTGTGTCCCCAGGGTGTCTCTGTCCCCTGGCTGTGTCCCTGCCCGCCTGTCCCTCTGTCCCTCGCTCTCTGTGTCTGTCCCTGTGTCCGTGTGTCCATCCCCGTGTCCCTCTGTCAGTGTGTCCCTGTCCCCCTGTCCGTCTGTCCGTCTGTCCCCGTCCCCATGATGTCCCCTCTGTGGCTCCTGGCGCTGCTGGCCCTGGCCCCGAGGGTCCCGGGGCATCCCGGGGATTGTCCCGCTGTCTGTCCCGCCGTCTGTCCCGCCGTCTGTCCCGCTGTCTGTCCCGCCGTCTGTCCCGGTGCCCATCCCGGTTCTCCCGGGGGCAGCGAGCACCGGCCCGAGGAGCTGCGGGCGCTCGAGGTGGGCACTGGGAGCGCTGGGAGGGACTGGGAGCACTGGGAGGGCACCGGGGGTGGCACTGGGGTGACACGAGGGGACACCGAGCTGTTCCCGGTGCTGGCGCTGCTGAGCCCCCCCCCGTTCCAGGGACACCCCAAAGAGCCCGAGGGGACCCCCAGATCCCCCCAGACATTTGGGGACACCCCCAGAGCCCCCCCCGGACCCCCCGGACCCCCGCACTCACCCCGTGCCCCCCTCGCGCAGCAGCTCCGGGACTTTGGGGACATCGAGGAGGAGCCCGAAGGCAGCGGGGACTGCTGGGGACAGCGCAGGGTGCGTGGGGACAGCGGGGACACCGGGGACACCGGGGACAGCTGGCACCCAGCTCCTGTCCCAGTTCCCAGTTCCCCCTTCCCAGTTCTCCATTCCCATTCCCAGTTAGTTGCCAATTCCCCAATTCCCAGTTCTGAACCCCAGTTCCCCATTCCCAGTTCCCAGTACGCCATTCCCAATCCCAGCCCCAGTTCCCCAATCCCAATCCCCCAGTTCCCCATTCCCAGTTCCCATCCCCCACTCCCCATTCCCAGTTCCCAGTTCCCAATCCCCATTCTCAATCCCACCATTCCCAGTTCCCATTCCCAGTTCCCAAATCCCAATCCCTCAATTCCCAGTGCCCACTCCCAGTCCTTCCAGTTCCCCCAATCCCAGCTCCCACTCCCAGTTCCAATTCCCAGTTCCCATTCCCAGTTCCCCCAGTTCCCCATTCCCAATCCCCCATTCCCAATTCCCATCCCCCAATTCCAGTTCCCCCAGTTCCCCCAATTCCCAGCCCGTTCCCAGTCCCCTTTCCCCATTCCCAGTTCCCCCAGTCCCCATTCCCTGTCCCCCGTTCCCAATCCCCATTCCCCAATCCCAGTTCCCATTCCCAGTTCCCAATTTCCATTCCCAGTTCCCAATTTCCATTCCCAGTTCCCAATCCCCCAATCCCAATTCCTATTCCCAGTTCCCCTTCCCAGTTCTCCCAGTCCCAGTTCCCATTCCCAGTTCCCAATTTCCCAATTCCCAGTTCCCAATTTCCATCCCCCAATCCCAGTTCCCCCAGTCCCCATTCCCAATCCCCATTCCCCAATCCCAGTTCCTATTCCCAGTTCCCAATTTCCATTCCCAGTTCCCAATTTCCATCCCCCAATCCCAGTTTCCATTCCCAGTCCCCATTCCCTGTCCCCCGTTCCCGATCCCCATTCCCCAATCCCAGTTCCCATTCCCAGTTCCCAGTTCCCATTCCCAGTTCCCAATTTCCAGTTCCCAGTTTCCATTCCCAGTCCCCAATCCCCCAATCCCAATTCCTATTCCCAGTTCCCCTTCCCAGTTCTCCCAGTCCCAGTTCCCATTCCCAGTTCCCTATTTCCATTCCCAGTTCCCAGTTCCCATTCCCAGTTCCCAGTTTCCATTCCCAGTCCCCAATCCCCCAAACCCAGTTCCTATTCCCAGTTCCCATTCCCAGTTCCCATTCCCAGTTCTCCCAGTCCCAGTTCCCATTCCCAGTTCTCCCAGTCCCAGTTCCCAATCCCAGTTCCCATTCCCAGTTCCCAATTTCCATTCCCAGTTCCCAGTTTCCATTCCCAGTCCCCAATCCCCCAATCCCAGTTCCTATTCCCAGTTCCCATTCCCAGTTCTCCCAGTCCCAGTTCCCATTCCCAGTTCTCCCATTCCCAGTTCCCAATTTCCATTCCCATTCCCAGTTTCCATTCCCAGTTCCCATTCCCAGTTCTCCCAATCCCAGTTCCCATTCCCAGTTCCCAGTCCCAGTTCCCATTCCCAGTTTCCATTCCCAGTTCCCATTCCCAGTTCTCCCAGTTCTCCCAGTTTCCCCCATTCCCCCTCAGCCTTCCAGTCCTTCATCGCCGCCCAGCGCTTCCACCCCTCCCTCCTCTTCCTCACCACCTTCGACACCCAGGTGAGCCCGGGGGGGGCTGGGTGACCCCTGGGACCCCCTGGGAGCCCCCCAAAATCCCAAATCCCCCCAAAATCCCCCCAAAAATCCCCCCAAAATTCCCCATTTCAGGCAGTGCTGGGGCTGGGCCTGGAGCGGCCCCAGAGCTTCGAGGGGGCCCCGGGGACCCCTCCCCAAATGGGGGGATACGGAGTGGGGGGGGCAGGGAAACAGGCAGGGGTGGTTGCCATGGGAACGGGATGCTGAGGGGAGGGGTTGCCATGGGGATGGAGTTTCCATGGGGATGTGGTTGCTATGGGATTGCTGCCATGGGGACGTGGTTACTATGGAGATGTGGTTGCTATGGGGTCATGGTTGCCGTGGGGATGGTTGCTATGGGATGTGGTTGCCATGGGGATGTGGTTGCAATGGGAGAGGTCACTAGGCAGTGATGGTTGCCATGGGGATGGAGCTTCCATGGAGATGTGGTTGCCATGGGCAATGGTTGCCATGGGGATATGGTTGCCATGGGAGATGGTCACTAGGCAGTGATGGTTGCCATGGGGACGTGGTTGCTATGGGATGTGGTTGCCATGGGGAGAGGTTGCTATGGGAGGAGGTCACTATGGGGTGGTGGTTGCTATGGGGACATGGTTGCCATGGGGATGGCCGCTATAGGGATGTGGTTGCCATGGGGATGAAGTTTCCATGGGGATGTGGTTGCCATGGGGACAAGTTGCCATGGGGACAAGTTGCCACGGGCAATGGTTGCCACGGGAGATGGTTGCCACGGGAGATGGTTGCCATGGGGATGTGGTTGCCAAGGGAGATGGTTGCCACGGGCGATGGTTGCCATGGGGATCCGGTTGCCGTGGGGATGTGGTTGCCATGGGAACGGCCGATTCTCACCCCCACCCCATCTCCCCCCTCTCCTTTTCCCACAGCGGCCCCGGGGGTCCCCCCGCCGGTCTGGGGGGGCTGCCCTGCCCCGGGGGGGTCCGGGGGGGTCCCGGGGGGCTTTGGGGGTCCCGGGGAGGGGTCGGGGGCTCTGTCGGGCCCCCCCCGCGCCGGGCAGGGTTAAAGCCCCGGGTGCTGCCGGGAGATTCCCGCCTTTAATCCCCCCCGGATCATCCCCCCCCCGCCGCGGCCTCAATCCCGGTGACACCGGGACCCCCCCGAGCCCCCCCCCCCACCCTGAGCGGTGACACCGGGGGGGTCCTGAGGGGAGGGGGGGGGGCTCATCCCCGGCACCCCCTCCCCATTCCCGCCTGTTCTGCCCCCTCCCCAATCTGAGCCCCCCCCCCCCAAGCAGCGCTCGGGGAGGGGGCAGCGCCTCCATGGTGGGGGGGGTGAAATTTGGGGGTGCCCTCACCCCCCCAAACCCCCCCAGGGCCCCTCTGTGGCAACTCAGAGCTCAGAGCACGGCGGGGAGCTGGGTGAGTGAGGGGGGGGGCGTCCCGCCATCCCCCCCCCCCCCAGTGACCCCCAAACCTCGGCGACACCCGGGGGACACTCGGGGACCCCCCCACGTCACCGTGACCCCCCCAGGAGGACGCCCTGCACGGGACCCCCATCGTGGCCTTCGCCGTGGGGGATGATCCCGGTGAGGGGGGGTGGGAAGGGAATTTGGGGGGGGGGGTCTCGGTGGGTGGGGGGGGGGTCTCGGCCCCCCCTGAACCCCCCCTGTGCCCCCCCCCAGATGGGTTCGAGTTCGTGGAGACGCTGAGGGAGGTGGCCCAGGACAGGAGGGACCAGCCCGGCTTCAGCATCCTCTGGATCGACCCCGGAGATTTCCCGGGGGTAACGGGGGGGGGACAACGTCCCTACAGCCCCCCAGGGGGGTCCTGAGCCCTCTGTCCCCTCTGTCCCCTCTGTCCCCTCCCCTGAGCCCTCTGTCCCCTCTGTCCCCAGCTCGTCCCCACCTGGGAGGACACCTTCGACATCGACCTGTCCCGGCCACAGCTGGGCGTGGTCAATGGCACCGACTTAGTGAGTGTCACCCCTGTGTCACCCCTCTGTCACCTCCGTGTCACCCCAATGTCACCCCCATGGTCAATGGCACCGACTTAGTGAGTGTCACCTCCGTGTCACCCCTGTGTCACCTCTGTGTCACCCCAATGTCACCCCTGTGTCACCCCTGTGTCACCCCAATGTCACCCCTATGGTCAATGGCACCGACTTAGTGAGTGTCACCTCTGTGTCACCCCAATGTCACCCCTGTGTCACCCCCATGGTCAATGGCACCGACTTAGTGAGTGTCACCTCTGTGTCACCCCTGTGTCACCTCTGTGTCACCCCAATGTCACCCCTGTGTCACCCCAATGTCACCCCCACGGTCAATGGCACCGACTTAGTGAGTGTCACCTCTGTGTCACCCCTGTGTCACCCTTGTGTCACCCCTGTGTCACCTCTGTGTCACCCCAATGTCACCCCCATGGTCAATGGCACCGACTTAGTGAGTGTCACCTCTGTGTCACCCCTCTGTCACCCTTGTGTCACCTCAATGTCACCCCCATGGTCAATGGCACCAAGCCCCTGAGTGTCACCCCTATGTCACCTCTGTGTCACCCCCTTGTCACCCAATGTCACCCCTGTGTCACTCCAGTGCCCCCCCTGTGGTCGACGGCATTGACTCCATGGGTGTCACCCCTGTGTCACCTCAGTGTCACCCCCGTGGTGAATGCCACCGGCCCTGTGAGTGTCACCCCTGTGTCACTCCAGTGTCCCACTGTGGTCAATGGCACCAACCCCGTGAGTGTCACCTCAGTGTCACCCCTGTGTCACTCCAGTGTCCCGCTGTGGTCAATGGCACCAACCCCGTGACTGTCACCCCAGTGTCACCCCTGTGTCACTTCCATGGTCAATGGCACTGACCACATGAGTGTCACTCCCCCATGTGTCACTCCAGTGTCCCCAAGTGTCACCCCCATGGTCGACATCACTGACCACGTGAATGTCACGATCCCATGGTGTCCCCCACAACCTGTGTCACCCCAGTGTCACCCCCGCCCCGGTGTCCCCACGTGTCCCCTCTGTCCCCCCGTGTCCCCAGGCCAGCAGCGTGTGGCTGGACATGGAGGATGAGGAGGATCTGCCGGGGCCTGAGGAGGTCCTGGAGTGGCTCCAGGAGGTGCTGGAGGGGGACACTGGGGATGGTGAGGATGAAGAGGATGACGATGATGAAGATGATGAAGAGGATGACGATGATGATGAAGATGATGATGATGAAGTTGATGACGATGATGATGACTGACAACAGTGACGACAACGGTGATGATGATGGCAATGACAATGATGACAATGAAAATGATGATGATGATGATGATGATGATGATGATGATGATGATGATGATGAAAATGATGGCACTGACCATGACAATGACGATGACGTTGACTGACAATGACAACAAAGATGATGATGAAGACAAAGATGATGACAATGACATTTACAATGACAATGATGTTGACGATGATGATGATGATGATGGCGACGATGATGATGACAATGATGATGACAACAAAACAATGATGACGTTGATGATGACAATGAAAATAATGGCAACAATGATGATGATGACAATCATGATGGTGATGAAAACAGTGACAATGATGATGATGATGATGATGATGATGATGATGATGATGATGATGATGATGATGATGATGATGACGACCAAGCCAGGTCCCCAGAGGACGAGGCAGCGTCCCCAGGGGAAGGAGATCCCTGGAGATGGGTGAGATCCCTGAGAGCCCTGGATGAGATCCCCCAGACAAGATTCCCATGAGAGATCCCATTACCAGATCCCAGTGCCAGATCCCAGTATGGGATCCCTACTCCAGATCCCAGTTTGGAATCCCAGTATCAGATCCCAGTATGGGATCCCAACTGCAGAACCCAACAGCAGATTCCAGTTTGGAATCCCAGTATCAGATCCCATTACCAGATCCCAGTATGGGATCCCTGCTCCAGATCCCAGTATGGGATCCCAATACCAGATCCCAACACCAGATCTCATCACCAGATCCCAGAGTGGGATCCCATTCTCAGATCCCAGGGTGGGATCCCAGTATCAGATCCTATTACCAGACCCCAGTTTGGGATCTCAGTGTGGGATCCCATTACCAGATCCCAGTATGGGATCCCAGTATGATATCCCTGCTCCAGATACCAGTATGGGATCCCATTGCCAGACCCCAATACCAGACCCCAGTACCAGACCCCAGTTTGGAATCCCAGTATGGGATCCCAACACCAGATCCCTGCTCCAGATCCCAGTTTGGAATCCCAGTATGGGATCCCATGAGCAGATCCCTGCTCCAGATCCCAGTTTGGAATCCCAGTATGGGATCCCATTAGTAGATCCCTGCTCCAGATCCCAGTTTGGAATCCCAGTATGGGATCCCATTAGTAGATCCCTACTCCAGATCCCAGTTTGGAATCCCAGTATGGGATCCCATTACCAGATCCCTACTCCAGATCCCAGTTTGGAATCCCAGTATGGGATCCCATTAGTAGATCCCAGTGCCAGATCCCAGTTTGGAATCCCAGCTGCGGATCCCATTACCAGACCCCGATTCCAGACCCCAATTCCAGACCCCGATTCCAGACCCCAATTCCAGACCCCAGTACCGGATCCCAGCTCCCGATGCCCTCCCGGGCCCCTGTGTGACATTGTCCCCCCCTGTCCCCCCCCACCCCGGCCGGTGACACCGCGGGGACCCCAAATCTCGCCCGCGGGGGACCCTGGGCGGGGGGGGAGGCCGGGGCGGCTCCTCCCGCCTGACCCCGCCCCTCCAAGCCCCTCCCCCAAGGACCCCGCCCCGTTAAGCCCCGCCCACCCCCGCTCCGAGCGGCGGCACCGAGAGCCCGAGCGGCGGCACCGGCACCGGCACCGGCAGCGCCCGCGGCCGGTAAGTGCGGGCAGGGAGGGGGGCACCGGAGCCACCGAGCGACCCCCCGGCCCCAGCGGCGGCCCCGCGGCCGCACCGGCACCGGATGGACCCCGCGGCCGCCGCCTCCATCCGCTCCCGGCGCCGCTCCCGGGGCCGCTCCCGGTTCCGCTCCCGGTTCCGTTCCCGGTGCTCTCCAGCGGCCCCGGACCGCGATGCTGCCCCCCCCCCTCCCGCTCTGTGTGACCCCCCCGCCCCACCGAGCATCCCCCGCGCTCCCTGATGCCCCCGCGGCGGGCAGGAAGGGGTTAACGGTGCCGGGGGTCCCGGTCGGGCTCTCCCGGTTCCCCCCCGTTCTCCCCCGGTGCCCCCCATCCTCCCCCCTTTCACTTCCCGTTTCGCTGCCGGGGGGGCTCGAACCCGTGACACGGTGGGGGGGGGGACACTCGGTGGCTCTCGGGGCCCACGCGGGACGCGGGACACGCCACCCTCCCCCCCCCCGGTGTCGCCGTGTCCCTGTCCCTGCCACCCCCGGTGTCCCGGTTCCATCCCGGTTCCGTTCCCGTTCCCCACGCGGGACACGGGGCCCTTTCCCCCCCCCCGCCCCACCCGAGCACCCCCGTGGGTGTCCCCGCGCTGTCCCCGCGCGCTCCCGGTCCCGTCCCGTGCCCGCGGTGCCGCCCAGTGCTCCCAGTGCTCCCAGTGCTCCCGGGACCGCCCGGGACCGGCGGGACCCCCCCCGGACACCCCGAAAACGCCTTTGGGGACATCACGGGTGGGCGCGGGGCCAAACTGGGGCCAAACTGGGACCGAACTGGGGCCGAACTGGTCCCAAACTGGGGCCGAACTGGTTCCAAACTGGAGCCGAACTGGTCCCAAACTGGAACCGAACTGGGCCGCGGGAGGCGCCGCTTCCGCATCCCCGCGCCGGGACCGGGCGGGGGCCCCGAAAGGGACCGGGACAGGAACGGGGGGGGGGTCCCGAGACTCATCTCCCCCCCCCAACCCCACCCGTGCCCCGTCCCACGGAGCGGCCCCGCGTGGGGAAACTGAGGCACGAGTGTGGGGGGAAGGATCGCGCCCAGCTGTGCCCCAGCTGTGCCCCAGATGTGCCCGGGGATGCTGCGGCCGCCGGGCAGGGCGGGACCCCCGCGACACGCGTGGGACCCTCAGGACACGGGGGGGGGACAGGAGGGTGGCAGTGGGGCAGGGCGGGGCACAGCTGTGTCCGTGTGTCCGAGCCGTGTCCGTGTGTCCGAGCAGTGTCCGTGTGTCCGAGCAGTGTCCGTGGGGCCGGACAGTGGGGTCGGGATCCGACAGTGGGGTCAGGGCCATGTCCGTGGGTCCGGGGCCCTGTCTGTGTGTCCATGGGTCCGCACAGTGGGGTCAGGGCCGTGTCCGTGGGTCCGGGGCCGTGTCCGTGGGGCCGGACAGTGGGCTGAGGGCCGTGTCCGTGGGTCCGGGCCGTGCCTCGCATTCCGGGGGGGCCCGGGGGGGCCGGCGGCGGCCGCGCCGCTCCCCGAGGCACAAAGGGCCCCTTGTCCCCCACGCTGCGTGGGGGGGGGCTCGTGGGGGACCCTCCCCCCGCCTCCCGCTCTCCCCAACCCCCCCCCAAAAACCCAAAAACACCCCGAGGGGGGGGGGTGGGCATGGGGAGGGGGGCACTGATGGCATCGGCGCCCCCCAGACCCCCCCACGGGGGGCACAAAGCCCGGGGGGGCTCCGTCCCACCCGTGTCGCGCCCCCCCCCCACAAACCGGGATTAACCCACCCGAGCCCCCCGCCCGCCCCACTGAATGGGGCCCAGCGGGGGCCACGCCCCTCGTGAATATTCATGAGGCGCTTTGCATGAGAAACGTGAATGGGGCGGGGAGGGGGGTCCCACGGTGCGGGGTGGGGGTGAAATACCCACGACCCCCCCCCCCCCCATCGGTGCCACCGGGGCTCGGGGGGTTCGGGGGGGTTCGGGCCGGGCCTGGGAACGCGGGAGGGGCGGGAGCGGCGGGGGGGGGGGTCCCGGTCCCCGCCCCCCCCCCCCCGGAAGGCCCCGTGTCCGGCCGGGGCTGAGTCATGGGCGGCCTTAAAGGGGCCGCGCACCGGACAGGGCGGGGGAGGGGCTGGGGGGGGGGATGGGGGAGGGTTTGTGCGTGGGGGGAGGGGTTGGGGGATGGGGGGGTGAGGGGGGGATGGGTTTGTTGTTGGAGAGGAGCGTGGGGGGGGGCGCGGCTGTGCGTGGGGGGGGGGCGTGGGGGGAGCGTCTGTTCATGGGGGGGAGGGGCTGGGCTGTGGGGGGGGGGGCGTGGGAAGGTGTCGGTGAAGGGGGGGGGTCTCACGTGGGGGGGGGGGGGGGAGGGAGGGGTTGTTTACCGAGCGCTGTCACGAGTGGGGGGGGTTCGGGGTGGGGGTTTTGGGGGGGGGGGCGTTGTTTACGAGGAGTCACGAGTGGGGGGGGGGGGAGGGGACACAGAGACGCGTGTGCCCCCCCCCCACACACACAACGAGGGTCTGACACCCCCCCACCCCATGGGGGGGGGGGAAGGGGCAGGCGGGTGATGCGTTGCCATGGTAACCGCATCCCTGCGTGGGTGGCGGCGTCGCCATGGCAACGGGGACCGGCGGGAGAGGGGGGGGGACAGTGACCCCCCCCCCCCCCAATAACACAGAGAGGGGGGGCGGGGGGATCGGGGTGAGTGTGCAAAGGGGGGGTCAGTGAGAAGGGGGTGAGTGTGAATTTGGGGGTCAGTGAGAAGGGGGTGAGTGTGCAAAGGGGGGGTCAGTGAGAAGGGGACGAGTGTGAATTTGGGGGTCAGTGAGAAGGGGGTGAGTGTGCAAAGGAGGGGTCAGTGAGAAAGGGGGTGAGCGTGAATTTGGGGGTCAGTGGGAATTCGGGGTGAGTGTGCAAAGGGGGGGTCGGATTGTGCAGGGGGGGCTGCGCACGAGCAGGATGAGTGTGCAAAGGGGGGGTCGGTGCAAATTTGTGACACTGAATTTGGGGTGAGCGTGCAAAGGGGGGGGTCACAATTCGGGGTGAGCGTGCAAAGGGGGGGTCGGTGAGTTTGGGCTGAGTGTGCAAAGGGGGGTGACAGTGTCCGGTTGGGGGGGGGTCCGTGCGAGCCCCCCCGCGCTGTTGGGGACCCGGAGCAGCCGCCTCGGTCCCCGCTCGGTCCCCGCTCGGTCGCTGTCACATCCCGTGAGCGTCACATGAGTCACGGCCGGGGGCTGGGCTGGCACCGGGGCTGAGCCGCGACAGCGGGGACAGGGCTGGGGACACCGGTGACAGCAATGGAGGAGGCTGGGGACAGTTGTGACACCAAGCACTGAGGCTGGGGACACCGGTGACAGCAATGGAGGAGGCTGGGGACAGCTGTGACACCGCTGGCTGAGGCTGGGGACATTGGTCACAGCAATGGAGGAGGCTGGGCACGGTTGTGACACCAAGGACTGAGGCTGGGGACATTGGCCATAGCAATGGATGAGGCTGGGGACATCTGTGACACCAGTGGATGATGAGGCTGGAGACACAGGTGACACTGGTGGCTGAGGTTGAGGACACTTGTGACACCAAGGACTGAGGCTGGGGACAGTTGTGACTTGAGCAGCTGAGCTTGGGGACACTTGTGACACCAGTAGATGACTCTGGGGACATTTGTGACACCAGGGACTGAGGCTGAGGCTGGGGCTGGCACTGGAGACTGAGCATGGGGACATCGGTGACACCTGTGGCTGAGGCTGGGGACACTTGTGACTTGAGCAGCTGAGCTTGGGGACACTCATGACACCAATGGACGAGTCTGAGGACATCTGTGACACCTGTGGCTGAGGCTGGGGACAGATGTGACAACAGTGGCTGAGCCTGGGGACACTTGTGACACCTGTGGCTGAGGCCGGGACAGCTCGGGGACACTCATGACACGAGTGGCTGAGTCTGGGGACATTTGTGACACAGGTGGCAGAGCCAGGGCTGGACCTGGCACCAGTGGCTGAGGCTGGGGACACTTGTGACACCAGGGATTGAGGCTGGGGACACTGGTGACACTTGTGGCTGAGTCCCCTGTCACTTGTGGCATGTGTGGCTGAGAGCAGGAGCACTCGTGTCACCCACGGCTCTGTCCCATGTCACTCGTGTCACCCAGGGCAGGGTTCCCTGTCCCTCACACCCCGTGTCCCCCAGCCATGGCCATGTCCCGTGTCCCTCATGTCCCCAAGTGTCCCCCACAGACCATGTTCCATGTCCCTGCTGTCCCTGCTGTCCCTGCTGTCCCCTGTGTCTCCAGCCATGTCCCCACATCCCTGATGTCCCCAATGTCCCTGTGTCCCCAGCCATGGCCATGTCCCCATGTCCCCCATGTCCCTTTTGTCCCTAGCCATGTCCCCATGTCCCCATGTCCCCGTGTCCCCAGCCATGTCCCCATGTCCCCATGTCCCTTTTGTCCCCAGCCATGTCCCCATGTCCCTTTTGTCCCCAGCCATGGCCGAGTACCGCAGTCTGCTGGAGGAGCTGGCCCAGCAGAGCCATGTCCCCATGTCCCCATGTCCCTTTTGTCCCCAGCCATGTCCCCATGTCCCCGTGTCCCCATGTCCCCGTGTCCCCAGCCATGTCCCCATGTCCCCAGCCATGTCCCCATGTCCCTGATGTCCCCATGTCCCCAGCCATGTCCCCATGTCCCTGTGTCCCTGTGTCCCCAGCCATGTCCCCATGTCCCTGTGTCCCCAGCCATGTCCCCGTGTCCCCATGTCCCTGTGTCCCCAGCCATGTCCCCATGTCCCTGTGTCCCCAGCCATGTCCCCATGTCCCTGTGTCCCCAGCCATGGCCGAGTACCGCAGTCTGCTGGAGGAGCTGGCCCAGAACATCACGGCCGAGGACCTGGAGCAGCTCAAGTCCGCGTGTCGCGAGGACATCCCCAGCGGGGAGGGTGACGCCATCGCCACCGGCCACCACTGGTTCGCCTTCCTGGAGCGCCACAGCAAGCTGGACCGAGGTGTGACACCCGTGCCACCACCGGCACTGTCCCCCTCCCCGCGCCCCGGGGCTGCTCCCGCCCTGGGATGGTCCCATGGACCCCGTCCCTGTCCCGGTCCCCTGTCCCCGTCACCTGAGCCCTGTCCCTGTCCCCTGTCCCCGTCCCTGTCCCCATGACCTGAGCCCTGTCCCTGTCCCAGTCCCCGTCCCTGTCCCCGTCACCTGAGCCCTGTCCCGGTCCCCTGTCCCCATCACCTGTCCCCTGTCCCCGTCCCTGTCCCCATCACCTGTCCACTGTCCCTGTCCCAGTCCCCATCCCCATCAACTGAGCCCTGTCCCCCTTCCCTGTCCCCATCCCCATCCCTGTCGCCATCCCTGTCCCCATCCTTGTCCCCATCTCTGTCCTCCTCCCTGTCCCCCTCCCCATCCCTGTCCCCTCCTTGTCCCCATCCCTGTCCCCATCCTGTCCCCATCCCTGTCCCCTCCTTGTCCCCATCCCTGTCCCCATCCCTGTCCCCTCCTTGTCCCCATCCCTGTCCCCATCCCTGTCCCCATCCCCGTCCCCTCCCTGTCCCCATCCCTGTCCCCTCCTTGTCCCCATCCTGTCCCCATCCCTGTCCCCTCCTTGTCCCCATCCCCGTCCCCTCCCTGTCCCCTCCTTGTCCCCATCCTGTCCCCATCCCCGTCCCCTCCCTGTCCCCATCCCCGTCCCCTCCCTGTCCCCATCCCTGTCCCCTCCTTGTCCCCATCCCTGTCCCCTCCTTGTCCCCATCCCTGTCCCCATCCCTGTCCCCTCCTTGTCCCCATCCCTGTCCCCTCCTTGTCCCCATCCCTGTCCCCTCCTTATCCCCATCCCTGTCCCCTCCTTGTCCCCATCCCTGTCCCCTCCTTATCCCCATCCCTGTCCCCTCCTTATCCCCATCCCTGTCCCCTCCTTGTCCCCATCCCTGTCCCCTCCTTGTCCCCATCCCTGTCCCCTCCTTATCCCCATCCCTGTCCCCTCCTTATCCCCATCCCTGTCCCCTCCTTGTCCCCATCCCTGTCCCCTCCTTATCCCCATCCCTGTCCCCATCCCTGTCCCCTCCCTGTCCCCATCCCTGTCCCCATCCTGTCCCCATCCCCGTCCCCTCCCTGTCCCCATCCCCGTCCCCTCCTTGTCCCCATCCCTGTCCCCTCCTTGTCCCCATCCCTGTCCCCATCCCCGTCCCCTCCTTGTCCCCATCCTGTCCCCATCCCCATCCCCTCCTTGTCCCCATCCTGTCCCCATCCCTGTCCCCTCCTTGTCCCCATCCTGTCCCCATCCCCGTCCCCTCCTTGTCCCCATCCCCATCCCCTCCCCGCGCCCTCCGGGCCCCCGCGGCCGCAGCAGCGCGGGTGGCCCGAGCCCAGCACGTGTCCCGTGTGTGTCCCGTGTGTGTCCCGTGTGTGTCCCCGCGCTGTCCCCGCGCTGTCCCCGTGTCACAGACAACCTGTCCTACATCGAGCACATCTTCGAGATCTCGCGCCGGCCGGACCTGCTGACCAAGGTGGTGCAGTACCGCACGCAGGTGCTCAAGATCTCCGAGGAGGACGAGGTGGACACCAAGCTCACCCGCATCCCCAGCGCCAAGAAGTACAAGGGTGAGAGGGGACAGGGACAGCGGGGACACGAGGGGATGTCACCCAGGGAGAGTGGGGACAGGGACGGGGACATGGGGACAGGGATGGGGACAGGGATGGGGACACACACAAGGGGATGTCACCCAGGGACAGGGACAGGCATCCCCAGCGCCAAGAAGTACAAGGGTGAGAGGGGACAGGGACAGCGGGGACACGAGGGGATGTCACCCAGGGACAGCGGGGACAGGGATGGGCACACGGGGACAGGGATGGGGACAGGGACAGGCGGGGATGTCACCCAGGGACAGGTGGGGATGGGGATGGGGACAGGGACACAAGGGGATGTCACCCAGGGACAGGCGGGGACAGGGACGGGGACACGGGGACAGGGATGGGGACAGGGACGGGGACACAAGGGGATGTCACCCAGGGACAGGGATGGGGACACACACAAGGGGATGTCACCCAGGGACGGGGACAGGCATCCCCAGCGCCAAGAAGTACAAGGGTGAGAGGGGACAGGGACAGCGGGGACAGGGACGGGGACACGGGGACAGGGATGGGGACACAAGGGGATGTCACCCAGGGACGGGACAGCGGGGACAGGGATGGGGACAGGGATGGGGACAGGTGAGGATGGGGACAGGGACAGGCGGGGATGTCACCCAGGGACAGGTGGGGACAGGGATGGGGACACAGGGACAGGGATGGGGATGGGGACAGGGACAGGGACACAAGGAGATGTCACCCAGGGACAGGCGGGGACAGGGACAGGTGGGGATGGGGATGGGGACGGGGACAGGGACACAAGGGGATGTCACCCAGGGACAGGGACAGGCATCCCCAGCGCCAAGAAGTACAAGGGTGAGAGGGGACAGGGACAGCGGGGACAGGGACGGGGACACGGGGACAGGGATGGGGACAGGGATGGGGACAGGGACGGGGACAGGCGGGGATGTCACCCAGGGACAGGCGGGGACGGGGACAGGCAGGGATGGGGACAGGGACAGGCGGGGACAGCCGGGGATGTCACCCAGGAACAGACAGGGATGGGGACAGCGGGGACAGGGACGGAGACAAGGACAGGCAGGGGTGGGGACAGGGATGGATTGGGATGGGGACAGCCGGGGACAGGCACCCCCAGGGACAGGAACTGTCATTGTCCCCAAGCAGGGACAGCGACCCCTCCCCAATTCCCCCAGGGCTGGGACAGGGACCCCAAGGGGGGATAAAAGATTCCCCAGGGAGGGTTGGGGACCCCCGGGAAAGGGTTGGGGACCCCCGGGAAAAGTTGGGGACCCCCAGGAGGGGCTGGGGACCCTTAGGAAGGATTGGGGACCCCCAGGAAAGGGTTGGGGACCCCCGGGAAAGGTTGGGGACCCTCAGGAAGGATTGGGGACCCCTGGAGGGGTTGGGGACCCCCAGAAGGGGTTGAGGACCCCCAGGGAGGTTTGGGGACCCTCTGTGTGGTGGGGGGGACACCCCCAGACCCCCCTGACCCCCCATCCTGTGTCCCCCCCTCCCCAGACATCATCCGGCAGCCCTCGGAGGAGGAGATCATCAAACTGGCCCCCCCCCCGAAAAAGGCCTGAGCGGCTCCAGGACCCCCCCCCACCCCAGAGCCCCCTCCCCACTCTGCACCCCTGGGGGGGGGGGGGGGGGGGGCTGAATTCCCCCCCCCCAAAATGGGCGAGGGGGGAATTGGGGTGGGGGTGGGGGGGTGAAATTCCCATGGGACCCCCACCCCAAAAGGCCTCGATTTGAGGGGGGGGGGTGGGGAGGGATGGGGACCCCCCCCCCCCCAATGTGGGTAAGTTGAGGAGGGGGCATAAAAACGGGACCACCCCCCCCCCCCCCACATTCCAATTATTGGGACCCCTCCCACGTTAAATTTTGGGGTCACAGGGACCACCCAATCCCAGTTTGGGGGGAGGTTAAAATTATTGGGACCCCCCCACTTTAAATTTTGGGGTCACAAAGAATCCCCCACCCCAATTTTGGGGAAGGGGGGGTCAAGATTATTGGGGACCCTCCCACTTTAAATTTTGGGGTCCATCCAATCCCAATTTAGGGGGGGTTAAAAGTATTGGGACCCCCCCAAGTTAAATTTTGGGGTCCTTAATTTGAGGGGGGGGTCTGTGACAGAGACTGAGACCCCCCCCCCCACCCCAATTTTGGGGGGGTCACAGACATTGGGACGCCCCCACCCCAATTTTGGGGGGTCACAGACATTGGGACGCCCCCACCCCAATTTTGGGGGGTCACAAGCACCAGGACCCCCCCAAATTTTTTGGGGGGGGCACAGGAGGGCAGGGGGAGGTCGGGAGGGCGTCGAGGTCGGGGCTGATTTTGGGGGGGGGTCTCGGAACCCCCCCAGGAGGGACAGGAGGGGACAAGTAGGTGACAAAAGGGACGGGGGACAGTGAGTAGTGACCCCCCCAAAATTGGGGGAAAAAACCCCCAAAATTGGGGAAAAAACCCCAAAATTGGGGGGAAAAAACCCCAAAATTCCCTTTTTTTTTGGGGGGGAGGTGCAGCAAAATGTGAGCCCCAAATTGGGAACCCCCCTAAAAATCCCATTTTAGGGGGGTAGGAAGTGGTGACCCCCCAAAATTGAGGAAAAAAACCCCAAAATTCCCAATTTTGGGGTGGGGGACAAAGTGGTGACCCCACAAAATTGGGAAAAAAAACCCCAAATTTCCCATTTTTTTTGAGGGGGCAGCAAATTCTGACCCCCAAATTGGGATTTTTAGGGGGATTCCCCATTTTAGGGGGGACAGTTAGTGGTGACCCCCCAAAATTGGGGGAAAAAACCCAAAATTGGGGAAAAAAACCCCAAAATTCCCAATTTTGGGGTGGGGGACAAAGTGGTGACCCATAAAATTGGGAAAAAAAACCCCAAAATTCCCATTTTGGGGGGCATGAAGTGTTGACCCCTCCCACAATCTCTTTTTTTGGGGAGGGGAGGCTGAAAGTGGTGACCTCCCAAAATTGAGAAAAAACCCCCAAAACTGAGGGAAAACCCCCCAAAATTGAGGGAAAACCCCCCTAAAATTGTGGGAAAAGCCCCAAAATTGAGGGAAAAACCCCCCAAAATTGAGGGAAAAACCCCCAAAACTGAGGGAAAAACCCCAAAATTGAGGGAAAATTTCCCATTTTATGGGTGATGGGCAGCAAGAAATGCCCCCTAAAATTGGGGAAAACCCCCAAAAATCCCAATTTTTTAAGGGGGGGCACTCTGGCCGCCCACCCCCCCATAAATATTTTTTTGGTGGAGTCCTCCTAGTACCAAACTGGGAGGGAGGAACCACCTAAACTGGGCTGGGGGGGGGGGGATTTTTGGGGTTCAGGTTTAGTTACTAACCCAGGTGGGGTGGGGTGGGGTGGGGAGCCAGCAGAGTTAATTAAATGTTAATTAATTAATATATTTTATTTAATAAAAGCTAAAACCCGCAGCAGCCACCGGCTCTCGTGTGTCCCCCTCCCCAAATTTATCCCTGTGCCCCCCCCCACCCCCTCCCCAAATTGTCCCCCCCCCCCCGCTCCCCTTATTTATTGTCCCCAAATCTCTGTGAAAAACGCTGGATTTGGTTCAAATTGACGTTTTTGAACCCCCCTGGATGTCGAGATGGGACAGGGGGGGACCCAGGGGTGTCCCCAACCCCTCTGGGGGGGTCTCTGGGTGTCTCCCCCTCCCCAAATTCCCTCCCCTTCCGCCCTCCCCACCCCCCATCCCCAGACCGTGCTGACTGTGTATTGATAAAGATGGAAAAAAGCTGCTCTGTGCGAGGGTTTTTGGGGGAAAATCTTGGGGAAAAAGGGGCAAAAATCCAACTGGGAAAAGGTTCAGGGAGGGTGGGAGAGAAATTTGGGGGAGTCTGGGGCTCGTTGAGTCGGTTTTTATTGCATTTATATATAATATATATCCCAACTTTTACAGCTCTGCCAGGGAGAACTCCCAGGCCCATTTGGTTTTTAATACAATATAAAATTAGGCCTCTAAACAGGGAAATTTTGGGGGTTTTTTTTCCCCCCCAAAAAAACCCCCCTGAACCCCCTCCCCCCGACAAAAGAAATGGGAAATTAAAGGGGTTTTTTGGGGGGTTTGGGGGTTTTTGGGGGGGTAAAAGGGGCCAAACCAAGTGCAAATCACGGCTATGTACAGAGGGAGGGAGACCCCCCCTGGGAAATGGGGAAAAATGGGGGCAAAAAGGGGAAAAATGGGGAAAAAAGGGGGTGAAAAGTGGGGGGGATTGGGGGAAATAAGAGGGGAAAAAAAAGGGGGGGTGGTGGAAAAAGAGGGAAAAGTGTGGGGGAAAAATTGGGACGAAAAGAGAAAAATAAAGGGGGGGAAATGGTGGGGGGGGAAAGAAAAATGGAGAAAAAAAGGGAGGAAAAAAGGGGAAAAATGAGGAAAAAGGAGGGAAAAATGAGGAGAAAAGGGGAAAAATGAGGAAAAAGGAGGGAAAAATGAGGAGAAAAGAGGGAAAATGAGGAAAAAGGGGTGGGACCCCCCCATCCCCAAAAAGGGGGTGCTTGAAGAGCTTAAGGGGTGGGATTGGGGTCCCAAAAAAACTGGGGAGGGGGGGCAGTAAAAATTCCCCCCCTGGACCCCCCCCAAATTGAGGGGGGAAAAAAGGGGAGGGGACCCCAAAAAGGGGGAAAAAAAGGAGAAAAAAGGGGAAGGGGACCCCAAAAAAGGGGGAAACTGGGAATTGGGGGGGGGCTGAACAAGGTCAATACAAAGCTCCAAGTGTTAGTGGGGTGGGGCCCCCCCGGTTTGGGGTTTTTGGGGGGTTTTGGGGGTTTTTTTTGGGGGGTTTTTGGGGGGCTCACGAGGGCATGCACTGCACCCGGTCCGGCCCCTCCTCCTCATCGTCAGAAGTGTCCGAGGAGCTCCCGGAATCGTCCGAGGGGGAATCGGCCCCGGGCTCCCGGCGGCGCTGGGAGATAATGGAGAGATAACGGGGTGAGAAATGGGGAGAGATAACGGGGTGAGAAATGGGGGAATGGGGAGAGATAACGGGGTGAGAAATGGGGAGAGATAACGGGGTGAGAAATGGGGGGAATGGGGAGAGATAACGGGGTGAGAAATGGGGTTAGAAATGGGGCAGGAATAATGGGGTGAGAAATGGGGTTAGAAATGGGGCAGGAATGGGGTTAGAAATGGGGCAGGAATGGGGTGAGAAATGGGGGGAAATGGGGCAGGAATGGGGTCAGGAATGGGGTGAGAAATGGGGGAAAATGGGGCAGGAATAATGGGGTGAGAAATGGGGAAATGGGGCAGGAATGGGGTCAGGAATGGGGAAACGGGGAGAAATAATGGGGTGAGAAATGGGCGAATGGGGAGAGATAATGGGGTGAGAAATGGGGGAATGGGGAGAGATAATGGGGTGAGAAATGGGGGAATGGGGCAGGAATGGCGTCAGGAATGGGGAAAATGTGGCAGAAATAATGGGATTAGAAATGGGAAAAATGGGGCAGAAATAGGGTTAGAAACGGGGAAATGGGGCAGAAATAATGGGGTGAGAAATGGGGAAATGGGGTCAGGAATGGGGTTAGGAATGGGGGAAATGGGGCAGGAATGGGGGAATGGGGTCAGGAATGGGGTTAGAAATGGAAAAATGGGGGCAGGAATGGGGTGAGAAATGGGGGAATGGGTCAGAAATGGGAAAAGCAGGAAGACGTGGGAAAAGAGGTGGGAAAAGTGGGAAAAAGGAGGGAAAAGTGGGAAAAAGGAGGGAAAAGTGGGAAAAAGGAGGGAAAAGTGGGAAAAAGGAGGGGAAAGTGGGAAAAAGGAGGGGAAGGCTGGAGCAGAGGTGGAGGAGCAGAAGAGGAGCAGGTGGTACCCGGTGGTGGCGGCGCTGGCGCAGGTGGTGCATGAGGAACCAGAGCATGTGGCTGTCAAACATGTCCGTGTGGTGCAGGCTGTCCTCGTCCCGCTCCACCTTGTTCTTCTTGATCACCTGGCAGGGGGAGAAAGGGTTAAATTGCATGGGGAAACGGGGTCACTTTGCATGGAAATCGTGGGTTATGTTCCATGGAAATCTCTGGTGAGATTACATGGAAAAACGGGGTCGGATTCCATGAAAATCTCAGGCATATTCCATGGGAATCCTGTGTCACATTCCATGGGAATCCTGGGTAATATTACATGAAAATCCTGGGTCACATTCCATGGAAATCCCAGGTCACATTCCATGGATAACCCAGGTCACATTCCATGAAAATCCCGGGTCACACTCTATGGAAATCCTGGGTCAGATTCCGTGGAAAACCTGGGTTATATTCCATGAAAATCCTAGATCAGATTCCAAGAAAAACCCGGGTCATATTCCATGGAAATCCCAGGTCACATGCCATGAAAATCCCAGGTTGCATTCTATGGAAATCCTGGGCCATATTCCATGGAAATCCTGGGTTATATTCCATGGAAATCCTGGGTTATATCCCATGGGAATCCTGGGTTATATTCCATGGGAATCCTGGGTCATATTCCATAAAAATCCTGGGTCACATTCCATGAAAAACCTGGGTCACATTCCATGGAAAACCTGGGTCACATTCCATGGAAATCCCGGGCTATATTCCATGAAAATCCCAGGTCACATTCCATAGAAAACCTGGGTTGTATTCCATGGAAATTCTGGGTCAGGTTCCATGGAAATCCCAGGTCACATTCCATGGAAAACCTGGGTTATATTCCATGGAAATCTTGGGTCACATTCCATAGAAAACCTGGGTTATATTCCATGGAAATCTCGGGTCCCATTCCATGGGAAACCTGGGTCAGAATCCATAGAAATTGGGGTCACATTCCATGGAAATCCTGGGTTATTTTCCATGGGAATCCCGGGTCACATTCCATGGAAAACCTGGGTTATATTCCATGGAAATCTTGGGTCATATTGTATGGAAATCCCAGGCACATTCCATGGAAAACCTAGGTCACATTCCATGGAAATCCTGGGTCACATTCCATGGAAAAATGGGGTCACATTCCATGGAAAACCTGGGTCAGATTCCTTGGAAAACCCGAGTCAGATTCCACGGAAATCCTGGGTTATATTCCATGAAAATCCCGGCTCAGACTCCCAGGGAATCCCAGGAATATCCCAGCCCAGCCCCCCTCACCTCCTTGAGGCCGCGCAGCTCCGTGGGCGCCTCGGCCGTGGGCGCCCAGATCTTCACATCGTGGTCCAGCCCACTGGTGGCCAGCACGGGCAGGTGAGGGTGGGGCTCCAGGCAGTTCACCTGGGGAAAAATGGGGAAAAAATGGGAAAAATGGGAAAAATGGGGATTTTGGGACATGGGGGGTGAGGCTCCAGGCAGTTCACCTGGGGAAAAATGGGGAAAAAAATGGGAAAAATGGGGATTTTGGGAATGGGGGTGAGGCTCCAGGCAGTTCACCTGGGGGGAAAAAATGGGAAAAATGGGAAAAATGGGTAAAATGGGGATTTTGGGAATGGGGGTGAGGCTCCAGGCAGTTCACCTGGGGGCAAAAAATGGGGAAAAATGGGGATTTTGGAAATGGGGGTGAGGCTCCAGGCAGTTCACCTGGGGAGGAATGGGGGAAAAATGGGAAAAATGGGGATTTTGGGGAATGGGGGTGAGGCGCCAGGCAGTTCACCTGGGGGGAAAAACTGGGAAAAATGGGGATTTTGGGACTGGGGGTGAGGCTCCAGGCAGTTCACCTGGGGGGAGAAAATGGGGGGAAAATGGGAAAAATGGGGAAAATGGGGATTTGGGACATGGGGGTGAGGCTCCAGGCAGTTCACCTGGGGAAAAAATGGGGAAAAATGGGAAAAATGGGGATTTGGGGAATGGGAATGGGGAAGGTGAGGGTGAGGGTCCAGGCAGTTCACCTGGGGGGAAATGGGGGAAAAAAAGGGGATTTGGGGAATGGGAACAGGGTTGGGAATGGGACTGGGAATGGGGGTGAGGCTCCAGGCAGTTCACCTGGGGAGAGAAATGGGAATTTGGGGAAAAATGGGGATTTTAAGATCAGGAATGGGACTGGGAATGGGAGAGCTGCCCCTCCAGGCAGTTCACCTGGGGAAAAATGGGGGGAAAATTGGGGATTTTGGGATTGGGAATGGGGGTGAGGTTCCAGGCAGCTCACCTGGGGAAAAAAAATGGGGGAAAAAAAGAGATGAGAAAATGGGAAAAAGGGGAGGAAAAGGGGGCAAGAAAAGGGGTGGGGGGAGAAGGGGGAAAAAAGTGGGAGAAAAAGGGAGAAAAAGGAGGATAAAAGGGGGGAAAAAGGGGAAATAAGGGGGGGAAAGGAGGGGAAAAGGGGGGGAAAAGGGGGAAAAAGGGGTAAAAAAGGGGGAAAAAAGGAGGGGAAAAGGGAAAAGGCCTATCCTGGCCATCCCAAAGCAGGAGAATCAGGAGTTGCCAGCAGAGGAAATTCAGGATGGGGCCATTCCCAGCACAGGCACTTCCCTTTCCTGCAGGAAACACCTGGAAAAATCCCCCAGGAGCCCGGGGGAATCGGCCCAATTTGGGATCCTGCCCCACCCTCAGCGCCCTGGACACAGGAATGGGGAAATCCCGCTGATTTTGGGGTCAGGACAGAGGGAAAAGGGGGTGAATGCAGGGGGAAAAGGGGGATTTGGGGGTTTTTGGGGTCTCACCACGCCGCCCTTGTCGCCCTCCATGAACTGCACGATCTGGCAGGAGGATTTTTCCCACAGGAAAATGTGGCCGCAGTCGCTGCCGCTCACCACGAACTCGCTCTTGGGGCCGTAGAAATTCACCCCTTTCACTGGAAAAAAAGGGGGAAAATGGGAAAAATCAGGGAAAAATCAGGGGGAAATGGGAAAAATCAGGGAAAAATCAGGAAAAAAATGGGAAAAATCAGGAAAAATCAGGAAAAATGGGAGGTATGGGGTTGTCTGCAGTGGAATTCCTGGCTGGGAAACCAAAGAAATTGTTCCCAAAAGGGTTTTTAGGGATCTCCACTGGGGATTTTTGGGCTGTTTTGGGGTTGCATTTAGGGTTGGTTTTGGGGTGTTTTAGGGCTGATTTAGGGTTGATTTGGGGGTGATTTTGGGGTTAATTTCGAGGTAAATTGGGGAAGGATTTAGGGTTGATTTGGGGGTGTTTTAGGGCTGATTTAGGGTTGATTTTGGTGTTAATTTTGAGGTAATTTGGGGAAAGATTAAGGGCTGATTTGCGAATGATTTGGGGGTGATTTAGGGCTGATTTTGGGGTGTTTTAGGGCTGATTTAGGGTTGATTTGGGTGTTGATTTTGAGGTAATTTGGGGAAGGATTTAAGGTTGATTTTGGGGCATTTTAGGGCTGATTAAAGGCTGATTTTGGGGTGGGTTTAGGGTTGATTTTTCAGGCTGTTTCTGGGCTGTTTTAGGGCTGTTTTTGGGGTAATTTGGGGCTGGATTTGGGATGAATTTGGGGCTGGTTTTGGGGTGATTTGGGGTTGTTCCTGGGCTGTTTTTGGGGTGGTTTTGGGCCATTTTGGGGGTGATTTGGGGCATTACCCGTGGCGTTGTTGCGGTGGCCCTTGTAGCGCCGCGTGTACTGCGCTGTTTTAGGGATGGTTTTGGGGATGGTTTTGGGATATTTTTGGGGTAATTTAGGATGGATTTGGGATGGATTTGGGACTGGTTTTGGGGTGATTTGGGATGGATTTGGGGGTGATTTGGGGGTTACCCGTGGCGTTGTTGCGGTGGCCCTTGTAGCGCCGCGTGTACTGCGCTGTTTTAGGGCTGGTTTTGGGGCTGGTTTTGGGATACTTTTAGGGTAATTTAGGATGGATTTGGATGGATTTGGGACTGGTTTTGGGGTGATTTGGGGCTGGTTTTGGGGTGATTTGGGGGTGATTTGGGGGTTACCCGTGGCGTTGTTGCGGTGGCCCTTGTAGCGCCGCGTGTACTGCGCGCCGTCGCTGTGCGAGGAGTCGAACAGGTAAATGTCCTCATCGTTGTACGAGGCCAAAAGCTCTGAAATGGGGGGGAAATTGGGAAAAATGGGAATAAACACAGAAAAAATGGGAATAAACACCGAGGGGAAATTGGGAAAAAACGGGGGGAAATTGGGAAAAAAAACCAGGGAGGGAATGGGAATAAAACATGAGGGGAAATTGGGATAAAAACATGGAAAAATGAGAAGAAACACAGAGGGAAATTGGGAAAAACACAGAAAAATGGGAATAAACAGACATGGAAAATTGGGATAAAAACAGGGAGGAATGGGAATAAACACGGGGGGGAATCAGGAATAAACAGGGGGAAATGGGAATAAACAGGGAAATTGGGAATAAACACAAGGGGAAATAATGGGAATAAACAGGGGGAAGATGGGAATAAACACAGGAAATGGGAATAAACACAGGAAATGGGAATAAACATGAGGGGGGGAAATGGGAATAAATGGGAGAAATTGGGGAAAAAATGGGGGGAAAATGGGAATAAACATGAGGAATAGGAATAAACATGAGGGGAAATGGGAATAATGGGGGGAATCAGGAATAAATGAGGGGAAATGGGAATAAACATGAGGGGAAAATGGGAATAAATGGGGGAAAGATGGGAAAAACCACAGAGAAATGGGAATAAATACAAGGAAATTGGGAAAAAAACAGGAGGGAATGGGAATAAACATGAGGGGAAATGGGAATAAACACAGGGGGGGAAATGGGAATAAATGGGGGAAATTGGGAAAAAAATGGGGAGAATGGGAATAAACATGAGGGGAAATGGGGAAAAACACAGAGAAAAGGGAATAAACATGAGGGGAAATGGGAATAAATGGGGGGAAATTGGAAAAAACATGAGGGGAAATGGGAATAAAAACAAGGGAGGAATGGGAATAAATGGGGGGAAATTGAGAAAAACATGGGAAAATGGGAATAAATGGGGGGAAATGGGAGTAAACATGAGGGGAAATGGGAATAAACAGGAGGAAAAGTGAGAAAATGGAGGGGAGGAATGGGGAAAAGCAGCAGGGAAAATGAGGAAAAGGGAAAAAATGGGAGAAGGGGAAAAACAGCAGGAAAATGGGAAAAAACAGTGGGAAGATGGGGAAAACCAGGAGGAGAATGGGGAAAATGGGGAAAGGGAAAAACCAGCAGGAAAATGGAGAAAAAACAGGGCAAAAATGGGAAAAAAAGGAAAGAAATGAGAAAAATGGGAGGAAAACTGGGTAAAACAAGAGGAAAATTGGGTAAAACAGGAGGGTCTGGAGCTCAACAGGTTTTTTTGGGGGGGGGAAAATTATTTTTATTTTGGAAAACATGGAATTATGGGGGAAAGTCCATTTTCTGGGGGGAAGAGGTGTTTGTTTGAAGATAAACAGGTGGGTTTTTAGGAAAATGGGTATTTTTTGGGAAAACTGATTTTTTTTTGTGGGAAATGAGGGGGTTTGAGGGAGTGGGACCCTCCAGAACTCCCCAAATTCCCACCTGGACTCACCTGAGCCATCATGGCTGTAGACCAGGCAGGTGATGTTGGCTTTGGACTCACAGTTCACCTGGAAAAGTGGGAAAAAGTGGGAAAAAGTGGGAAAAAGCTCAGATCCAGCCCCTTTTCCTGGGAATTCTGAGTGTTAAACCCCCAGATGAGGATTTAGGGAGGCAGAAAATTGGGATTGAAGGGCAAAAAAACCAACAAAAATAAAGATTTCTGGGAGGTTTTTTGCCTCTTCCTGAAGGGTTTTCCAGAAAAATTTCCCATGGGATTGCTCTGGGGTGATCCCAGTGCTCCCAGTCCCTTCCCAGTTTCCTCCCAGTATCCCCAGTACCAGGTGGTGGGGGCAGAACTTCTTCAGGACTCCGTTGTTCTCGTTCTCATCGATTTTCCTCTGATCATAAATCCTGCAGGAATCAGGGGGAAAAAAAAAAAAGATTGGATTCACTCCAGGGAGGCTTTTTTATCCCTAAAATTCCCATTCTGAGATCCCAGGGCTCAAAATTCCATCCTGAAATTCCCTGGGATTTTTTGTGCCAGGATAGGCTCAGATTTGGGACAGAAATTATGTTCCCACAGGCAAAATTCCATCCTGAAATTCCCTGGGGATTTGGGGCAGGAAAAACATTCCCACAGCCAAAATTCCATCCTAAAATTCCCTGGGGATTTTATGAAGGAATGTTGTTCTCACAGCCAAAATTCCATCCTAAAATTCCCTGGGGATTTAGGGCAGAAAAAACCAATCCCATGCCCCAAATCCCATCCTAAAATTCCACTGGGATTTAGGGCAGGAATGATGTCCCCGTGGCCAAAATTCCATCCTAAAATTCCCTTGGGGATTTGGGGCAGAAAAAAAAACATTCCCATGTCCAAGATCCCATCCTAAAATTCCCTGGAATTCTGTGTTGGTTCCAGTCTCGGATTTGGGAAGGAAAAATTGGGGATTTGGGAAGGGAAAGAGGCAGGTTTGGGAATCCTTGGATTTGGGATGGGAAATTCCTGGATTTGGGATGGGAAATCCCTGGATTTGGGATCTCCCAGTGCTCCCAGTTTGGCCTCACCTCCCAAACTGGTCCTGGCCCCTGATTTGGGACAGGGAAACCATGGATTTGGGGAGGGCAAAAGTTGGATTTGAGAAAGGGAAATTGGGCAGGGGAAATCATGGATTTGGGATGGGAAATTCTTGGATTTGGGATGGGAAATCCCAGGATTTGGGATGGGAAATCCCAGGATTTGAGCTCTCCCAGTGCTCCCAGTTTGGCCCCACCTCACAAACTGGTCACGGCCGCCCACAGCGAACTGGGAGGTGTTGGCAGGGTTGACAAAGATGGTGTAGAGCCCGACCTTCTTCTCCTTCTCCTTCGTCACCACCAATTTCCTGGGAAAAAGCCTCGGGATCAGACAAAATCCACCCAAATTCCCCCAAATCCCAGCCCCAATCCCCCTCAGTCCCAGCCCAAACCAGCAGTGGTGATTCCCTGTGGAAAAAAATCCCCCAAAATCAGCAGGATTTGGGCAATGAGGGTAGGGAATGATCCTGAGCTTGGGAATTTCCCAAGGAAAAATCCACACGAAGAGAATTCCCAAAGGGAAAATGGGATTTGGGGGAGTTTTCCCCTAAAAAACAGCCGGGATTTGTGGGAATTTGGGGCATTCCAGGAGGGAAATATTCAGGTTTGGCTCCACCAGCGTGAGAATTCCAAAGGGATCCAGCCCAAAGGACAGGGAGGGGGCTGAGAATTCCCAAGGAAAATGTGATTTCCCAAAAAAACCACCAGATTTTTCCCCAAACTCCACCTGTTATTTCCCAAATCCCATCTGTTTCCCCTACCAAATTCCCATTTCTCAAAAAAATCCCCCATTTTCCTGACACAATTCTCATTTTCCTCCCCCCACTAAAATCCCCATCGTTCCCCCCAAGATGCAAATTTTTCCCCCAAAATCCCCATTTTTTTCCCTCAAAAAAACCCCCATTTTCCCCAAAAAATCCCTGAAAACAGCTGGGATTTAAGGGAATTTGGGGCATTCCATGAGGGAAAATTTGAGGTTGGCTCTGCCAGGGTGAGAATTCCAGAGGGATCCAGCCCAGGGAGGGGGTTGGTATCAGCTCCAGCCGCGGATTCCGGAGGGATCAGGGATTAAAGGGCTCGTCCTGGTTATGAAACCCCGGGATTTGGGCTGGATCAGCCTCCGGAATGACAGCCCAGAGGCTTGGAAAAACACAGAGAGACAGAAAAACTGCTTTTCCCTGAAAAAATCCCTGCTTTTCCCACAAAAAAACACTGATTTTCCCTCTAAAAATAATCAGGTTTTGCCCAAAAGTCCCTGATTTTCCTCAAAAAAAAAGGTTTTTCCTCAGAAAACAGTGTTTTTTCCCAAAACACCAATGTGCTTTCCCCCTCAAAAAAGTTAATTTATTCTCCCCCGTAAAAAATTAATTTTCTAAAAAAATCCATTTTTTCCCCAAAAATATTAATGTTCCCACAAAACATATCAAATTTTCCTGCAAAAATCTCAATTTTCAAAAAACACCCAACCTGTTTTCCCCACGAAAATAACCTGATTTCCCAAAAAATCCCTGATTTCCCCAAAAAACCCTGATTTTTCCCCAAAACCCACTTCTTCTCATTTCCTGCCCAGAATTCACCATTTCCCACCTAGAATTCTCCATTTCCTGCACAGAATTCCCATCTTTCCCCTCAAAATTCTCAAATTTTCCCTCACAATTCCCAATTCTCCCCTCAGAATTCCCAATTTTCTGGTCACTTGTAAGGCAGGCCGATCCTACTTCAGACCAATGGAATCTCCATTTCCCACCCCAAATACCCTTTTCCCCCACAGAATTCCCATTTCTCGCCCATAATTCCTGATTTTCCCCTCAGAGTTCCCACTTTTCCCCTCAGAATTCCCAATTTTCCCCTCAGAATTCCCACTTTTCCCCTCAGAATTCCCACTTTTCCCCTCACTCACAAGGCAGGCTGGTCCTGCCGCAGGTTGATCGAATCCCCACTTCCCACCTCAAATCCCCATTTTTTCCCACAGGATTCCCATTTCCCCCTCAGAATTCCCAATTTTCCCCTCAGAATTCCCAATTTTCCCCTCACTCACGAGGCGGGCCGGTCCTGCCGCAGGTCGATGGTGAAGACCACGGCGTCCTCCCCCGCAGACAGGAATGTGCAGGGCGAATCCGGCTCCAGCGCCAGCTGGGATTGGGGGGAAAAAAGGGAAAAAAAACCAGTGAGAATAATTCCCAAAAATCCCCAAAACCAGGAAAATCCACCTGGAAAAACCCCAGGTTTGGAAATTCCTGCTCTGAACTGCAGTGATGTCATCTGGGTGATGTCATGGGGACAACAATACAGCCAAGGGTCTGATTTGCACCCAAAAAGTGGGAAAATCACAAAATTTCTGGATTTCAGTGGAGCTGAGTGGCTAAATCCACCCTCCTCACCTGTGTGGTGATGTCCCAGGTGATGCCCCCACCATTTCCACTGGGTTCCCCCATTCCCAGGCACCCCAAATCCTGTGATTTGGCATTCCCAGGATTTGCCACTCCCAAGATTTGACATTCCAAGGATTTGGCATTCCTGGGATCCCCCTCACCTTGTGGGAAACCCCCTTGTGCTGGGCTTGGTGCTGTGACAGCTCTGTCACCTTTGTGGTGGCATCTCCTGCTCCCACCCCATTCCCACTGCGTGCCCCTATTCCCAGGCACCCCAAATCCCGAGATTTGCCTTTCCCAAATCCCAAGCACCCCAGGCACCCCAAATCCCAGGATTTGGGAATCCCAAACCCCCCCACCTTGTGGGAAGCCCCCTTGTGCTGGGCCACACGCTTGGTGCTGTGGCAGCACTGGGTGGTGACATCCCCACACCATTCCCAGCCCATTTCCCCATTCCCAGGTACCCCAAATCCCAGGATTTGGCATTCCCAAATCCCAGGTACCCCAAATCCCAGGATTTGGGAATCCCAAGCCCCCCTCACCTTGTGGGAAGCCCCCTTGTGCTGGGCCATGCGCTTGGTGCTGCGGCAGCACTGAGTGTCACTGGGTGGTGACATCCCCTGCTCCCACCCAATTCCCACTGTGCTCCCCCATTCCCAGCCACCCCAAATCCAGGGATTTGCAATTCCTAAATCCCAAGCACCCCAAATCCCGGGATTTGGCATTCCTGGGATCGCCCTCACCTTGTGGGAAGCCCCCTTGTGCAGGGCTCGGTGCTGTGACAGCTCTGTCACCTCTGCGGTGACATCCCCTGCTCCCACCATTGCTCCCACCCAATTCCCACTGTGTTCCCCCATTCCCAAGCACCCCAAATCCCGGGATTTGGGAATCCCAAACCCCCCCTCACCTTGTGGGAAGCCCCCTTGTGCTGGGCCACGCGCTTGGTGCTGCGGCAGCACTGGGTGGCCGAGAGCTCGGCCACGCGCACCTGCCCGTCCCGGGCACACATGGCCAGCGTGGAGTCACCGCTGTTGGGCAGGAACTTGGCCTGGAAAATGGGGAAAAATTGGGAAAAAGTGGGAAAAAGGGACGGGGGGTGGTGGGGGGAGAGGGGAAGGAAAGGGGGAATTGCAGAGGAGGTGGGAGGGGAAAGGGATGGGGGGAATTGGTGGAATTGTTCTGGGAGTTGTACCGGTTCTCTTGGGAATCATCCCAAACTCTCCCCTGGGAATCATCCCAAAATCTCCCAGGGATCATCCCAAATTCTCTCAGGAATCATCCCAAACACTCTCCTGGGAATCACCCCAAAATCTCCTAGAGATCCTCCCAAGTTCTCTCAGGAACTGGGGCATCAAACTGTGGGATTTAGGGATCTGTTCCCAGATCCTTTCCCAAGCATTCCCTGGCCCAGGTCAGCCGTTCCAGGGACCCTCTCCCACCCCAAACAGGGACCCTTTAGGATGATGAATTTTAGGGCACATCTGTGGGATTTGGGGCATCGATCTGCAGGATTTGGGGGTCAATCTGTGGGATCTGGGGGTCAGTCTGTGGGATCTAGGGACCTGTTCCCAGATTCTTTTCTAAGCATTCCCTTTCCCAGTTGAGCTCTTCCTGGGACCCTCTCCCACCCCAAACAGGAACCCTTAGAACAACAAATTTTAGAACACCTAAACAAACACCCACAAACCTTGGGAAACCCACTGAGATGATGGATCCCAAGACACCCCTTTGGGATTTTCTGGGACCCTCTCCCACCCCAAAAAAGAACCCTTAGAACGATGAATTTTTGAACGCACCTAAACCAACAACCACAAACTTTGGGAAACCCACCCAGATAACACATCCTGGGGTCCTCCCTTTGGGATCCCACCCCAAAACCCAATCCCCACGCCATGCCCAGCCCATGCCCACCTGGAAGACATTGCTCTTGTGCCCGCTGTCAACTGCAGCACTGGCTGGTGCCACAGCCAGGCCTTTGGGATCCCACCCCAAAACCCCACCCAAACTGCCCCCATGTCCCTTCACTCCACGGACACCTTTCCCAGCAATTCCCTGGCCCAGGTGACATTTTCCTGGGATCCTCTCCCACCCCTTTAGGATGATAAATTTTAGGGCACATCTGTGGGATCTGGGGCATCAATCTGCAGGATTTGGGGGTCAGTCTGTGGCATCTGGGGATCTGTTCCCAGATCCTTTCCCAAGCATCCTCTTGCCCAGGTGACATTTTCCTGGGACCCTCTCCTACCCCAAACAAGGCCCCTCAACCTGACAAATTTTATGATACATCCACGAACTTCAGGAAACCCATCCAGCCAACAAATCCTGTTTGGGATCCCACCCCAAAACCCCACCATGAGCACCTGGAAGACGTTGCTCTTGTGCCCACTGTCGAACTGCAGCACGGGCTGGTGCCACAGCCAGTCCTTTGGGATTCCACCCCAAAACACCATCCCACCCCAAAACCCCACCCCAGCCCATGCCCACCCCAAAACCCCACCATGAGCACCTGGAAGACGTTGCTCTTGTGCACGCTGTCGAACTACAGCATGGGCCAGTGACACAGCCAGTCCTTTGGGATTCCACCCCAAAACTCCACCCCAGCCCATGCCCATCCCAAAACCTCACCCTACACCATCCCCACACCGTGCCCACCTGGAAGACGTTGCTCTTGTGCCCGCTGTCGAACTGCAGCACGGGCCGGCGCCTCAGCCAGTCCCACACCAGCACCTTGAGGTCGTCACTGCCGCTGGCCAGGCGGGTGCCCCTCTGGTTGAAGTGCAGCGTGTTCACGCAGCCCGTGTGCCCCTCCAGGCCGTGCTGCAGCCGGAATTTCTGCACGAAGAGCCGGGCGCCGCAGGCCTGCGCCACGAAACGCGAGCAGCCGCCCAGCTGGCGCTGCCGCAGTGCCGGGATCGCCCGCCAGCGCGGCCGCGGCAGGGCCCACGTCTCTGAGGCCACCTGGGACACAGGGGTGTGTTAATTAATCAGTTCTTGATTACACGGGATCACCTTCCATAGTAAAGTGGAAAAACTTCCTCAGTTTTTAGAGAAAAACAAAGTTACTGTAGGGTCACCCAAGATGGCGGCCACAGTAACGCCCATGTGTCCAAGGCCATCTGGGGGGACGCAGGTGTTCATTAATTAATCTATTCCTCTGTTAAAGGGGTTAGCTGTTGGTAACTGGGCAGTTTTATCTGTTTCTGCCATAATAAACTGGGAAAACTTTCACAGTTTTTAGAGAAAACCAAAGTTATTGTAGGGTCACCCAAGATGGCGGCCACAGCAGCACCCATGTCTCTGAGGCCACCTGGGGACACAGGGGTGCATTAATTAATCCATTCCTCTGTTAAAGGGGTGAGCTGCTGGTGATTAGGCAGTTTTAATTTTCTTCCATAATAAAGTGGGAAAACTTTCACAGTTTTTAGAGAAAACCAAAGTTACTGTAGGGTCACCCAAGATGGCGGCCACAGCAGTGCCCACGTCTCCGAGGCCACCTGGGACATAGGGGTGTGCATTAATTAATCAGTTCTTGATTACACAGGATCATCTTCCATAATAAAGTGGAAAAAACCTTGCTCAGTTTTTAGGGAAAACCAAAGTTACTGTAGGGTCACCCAAGATGGCGGCCACAGCAGCACACATATCTCTGAGGCCACCTGGGGACACGGGGGTGCATTAATTAATTTATTCATCTGTTAAAGGGGTTAGCTGTTGGTGATAAGGCAGTTTTATCTGCTTCTTCCATAAAAAAGTGGGAAAACTTTCTCAGTTTTTGGAGAAAACCAAAGTTACTGTAGGGTCACCCAAGATGGCGGCCACATTCTCGCCCACGGCTCTGAGACCACCTGGAGACACAGGGGTGCATTAATTAATCAATTCCTCTGTTAAAGGGGTGAGCTGCTGGTGATTAGGCAGTTTTATGTTTCTTCCATAATAAAGTGGGAAAACTTTCTCAGTTTTTAGGGAAAACCAAAGTTATTGTAGGGTCACCCATGTTTAGGGTCACTGTAGGGTCACTCCAACGCTATTGTAGGGTGACCTTCCACAATCAAGTGTGAAAACTTTCTCAGGTTTTATGGAGAAAACCAGCAGCCACCCAGTTTTACATCTCCCGTGTCTCACCATTTGTCACTACTGATGACAGAATAAAATCTTTTAACCCCTCAGTTAAAATCTCTTTTAAAACCCCATTTAAAACCTCTTTTAGAACCTTTTGAAAGCCTCTTTCCCCCCAGAGCCCCTCAGCAAGTGCCAGAAGCAGCAGCCACCCCATTTTACATCTGAAGTGTCTCACTATTCCTCGCTACTGATAATAGAATAAAATCCTCTAAAACCTCACTTAAAACCTCTCTTAAAACCTCATTTTAAACCTCTTTTAAACCTTTTTCACCCGTTTCCCCCGAGCCTCTGTGTAAGTGCCAGAAGCAGCAGCCACCCAATGTCTCACTATGGAACATCCTGCGTCTCACCATGGAATAAAACCCTCTAAAACCTCACTTTAAATCTCTTTTAAAACCTCATTCAAAACCTCATTTGGAACCTTTTTTAGAACCTCTTTTAAACCCCTTTCACCCCCTCTTTTCCCCCCCCCCGAGCCCCCTCACTAAGTGCCAGAAGCAGCATCTCCTGTGCTCACTATTTGTTGCTGATAGAAGAATTAAATCTTTTAAAACCTCATTCAAAACCTCTTTTAAACCTCTTTTAAACCTCTTTTAGGACTCATTTAAACCCCTTTCACCCCATTTTCCCCCCAAGCCCCCTCAGTAAGTGCCAGAAGCAGCAGCCACCCAATGTCTCACTATGGAACACCCTGTGCCTCACTATGGAATAAGACCCTCTAAAACCTCACTTAAAACCTCACTTAAAACCTCACTTAAAACCTCAATAAAAACCTCAATAAAAACCTCAATAAAAACCTCATTTAAACCTCATTTAAACCTCTTTTAAACCTCTTTTAAATCTCTTTCCCCCCCAGCCCATGTAAGTGCCAGAAGCAGCAGCCACCCAGTCCTCCAGCGCCTGCTCCTCGTCGGACGAGTCGCGCTCGTGGGGCGGCCGCTTGCGGGGGCCCCTGCGCCGGGCACGGGGCTCTTCCTCCTCCTCCTCTTCTTCCTCCTCGTCCTCGTCGTGCCGGGGCTCCTCGGGGATGGAGTAGTGGCCGGTGTCGTCCATGCTGTCGCTGTCCTTGTCCCCGGAGCTGTCGCTGTCGCTGGCGCGGCCCCGCGCGGCCCCGGCGTCGTCGCCCGTCAGGCTCAGGCTCAGGTCGGACGCCTCCACCTCGATCCCCGAGGACGTCTCGCGGCCCTCCTCGGCTGACATGTCCTCAGGGCTGCTGGACAGGCTGCCTGGGGACAGGGGGACAGCACGGTGTCACCACGGGGACAGCACAGAGTCACCTGTGTCACCACGCTGCCTGGGAACAGGGAACATCGCAGTGACACTGTGGGGACAGCACGGCCCTCCTCGACTGACATGTCCTCAGGGTGCTGGACAGGCTGCCTGGGGACAGGGGACACTGTCACCAGTGTCACCTGTGTCACCAGTGTCATACTGACACAGGGACATCACAGTGACACCAGTGTCACACTGACATGGGGACACTGCAGTGACACCAGCCCTCCTCGGCTGACGTGTCCTCAGGGCTGCTGGACAGGCTGCCTGGGGACAGGGGGACACGGGGACAGTGTGGTGGCACCGTGGCTGGCACCTGCACTGACACCCTGGCACCATCCTGTCACCACCACGGTCACTTTGTCACCATCACTGTCACCACCACGGTCACTTTGCCACCATTGCTGCCACCCTGGCACCCTCACTGTCACCTCTGCTGCCACCCTCGCTGCCACCATCACTGCCAGCACATCCCCATCACTGTCACCCTGCCACCCCTGCTGTCCCCGGGCTGTCACTGTCACCCCAGCTGTCCCCAGGCTGTCCCCTCACCGTTGACAATGTCCGTCCTGCCGTCCATGCTGCCGCCCTTGTCCGACATCACCGCCTCCCACGGGAATCCCTGCGGGGACAGGGGACATGAGAGGACATGGGGACAGGGGGACATGAGGACATGGGGACAGGGGGACACAGGGACAGGGGGACATGAGGACATGGGGACAGGGGGACACAGGAATATGGGGAGAGGGGGACATGGGGACACAGGGACATTGGGGGCACGGGGATATGGGGACACAGGGACATGGGGACACCATGACACAGAGCTGGAGTGGCCCTGCCACGGCCACCACGGGATGTCCCCATGTCCCCAACCCACCCCAGCACAGCAGGCACTCCCCAAATCCCCATTTTCCATGGAAAAACCACCTTGGAATGCTGCAGGACACCCAAACCCTGGCTGGGCTGTTCCCAAAATCCCCATTTTCCATGGAAAATCCAGTTGGGAATGCTGCAGGACACCCAAACCCTGCTCAGCATCCCAGGAAAATCCAATCCTGAGGGATTTGGGATTCTAAAGATCCATCTTTAAACACATTCCCACACAAAATTCCCTCTGGAATCTCTCCAGGAGAGCAGTGCCAGTCCCCCAGCCCTCCAAAAATCCCCATTTCCGTGGAGCAGAGCCCTGGAATTCCATGGAATTCCCTGGAAATTCTGCTGGAATCCCACAGAATTCCCTGGAATCCCAAACAACCTCAAAGGCCAGCACTGGAATTTCCCCTCTCCCCCTCAAACCTCACCATTTTTGCCTCCAAAAATCCCAATCCCAGAATTTTTTGCTCCATTCCCAGGTGAGGAATCAGGAAGGAGCTCCCAAATCCACTCCTGACCCCGAGGGGGGTGGGAAATGTGGGAATTGCAGGGAATGTTCCAGAAATCCTGGGATTCCTGAGGCTGCATCTGGACAGGCTCAGGCTGACGCTGCTGCTCCCAAAAATATCCCAAAAAACATCCCAGGGCATTCCAGAGCCTCTGCAGAGGGATCTGCCCTGCCCAGCCTGCTGCTGGCCCCAAACTGGGAGAAACTGGGAGGGACTGGGAGAAAAAAATGGGATAAAGTGGGAGAAAAACTTGGAGAAAAACTGGGGGAAACTGGGGGCCCCCAAATCCTCAGGAATGGAACCCCAAATCCTCAGGGATAAAGCCCCAAAATCCTCCTAAATGGATCCCCCAAATCTCTTGGGATGGAACCACAAATCCTCCGGGATGGAGATCCCAAATCCCTGGGGGTAGAATCCTAAAACCTTTAGGATGAAATCCCCAAAATCCCTCAGGATGGAGCCCCCAAATCCTACAGGAATGGAGCCCAAATCATTTGGGATGGATCCCACAAATCCTCTGGGATGGAGACCCCAAATCCTATCGGATGAAATCCCCAAATCCCTCAGGAATGGAACCCCAAATCCACTGGGATGGAGCCCCCAAATCCTTTGGGATAGATCCCCCAAATCCTTTAGGTTGCATCCCCCAAACCCCTCAGGATGGAGCCCCCAAATAGTTTGGGATGGAGCCCTCAATCCTTTAGGATAAAATCCCCAAATCCTTTAGGATGAAATCCCCAAATCCTCTGGGATGAAAACCCCAAATCCTCTGGGACGGAGCCCCCAAATTCCTTGGGGTGGATCCCCCAAATCCTCTGGGGTGGATCCCCCAAATCTTCCTAAATGGATCCCTCAAATCCCTTGGGATAAAATCCCCAAATCCTTTAGGATGAAATCCCCAAATCCTTTGGGATGGAGCCCCCAAATCCTTTGGGATGGAGCCCCCAAATCCTCAGGAATGAAATTCCCAAATCCTTTGGGATGAAATCCCCAAATCTCTCAAGAATGGAAAACCCCAAATCCTCTGGGGTGGAGAACCCAAATCCCTCAGGAATAGATTCCCCCAAATCCGTTGAGATGAAATCCCCAAATCCTCGGGGATGGAACCCCCAATCCCTTGGTATGGAACCCCAAATCCTCAGGAATGAAATTCCCAAAACCTTTAAGATGAAATCCCCAAATCTCTCAAGAATGGAACCCCAAATTCTCTGCGGTGGAGCCCCCAAATCCTTTAGGATTAAATCCCCCAAATCCCTCAGGATGGAGCCCCCAAATCCCACAGGAATGGAACCCCAAATCCATTGGGATGGAGCCCCCAAATCCTTTAGGATGAAACCCCCAAATCCCTTGGGATGGATGCTCAGGAGCATTCTCAGGAGTTTCCCAAATCCTGGAGAAACCCCAAAAATTCCCCCAAAATCCCAAAACCCTGCGGGAGCCGGGCGCACTCACCTGGGCCAGGTGCCGGGGACAGCGGGGCTGGAGCTGGGGGAGCACGGGGTCAAAGGTCAGGGACCCCCAATTTTGGGGACCCCTTCATCCCTGGGGACCCCCCAATTCCTGGGGAACCCCCTCAGATTTCTGGGAACCCCCCAAATTCCTGAAAAAACCCAAATTTTGGGGACCTTCCCAATCTTTGGGGACCCCTCTGATCCTTGGGAATTCCCAAATTTTGGGGATCCCCCCCTGATGTCTGGAGACCCCAAATTTTGGGGGAACCCCCGCTCCTCAATCCCAAAAATATTCCCTCCATCCCTGAGAACCCCAAATTTTGGGGACTCCCCAATCCCTGGGAACCCCAAAATTTCAGGGATTCCCCCCAAAACCTCCAGGACCTTTCCCAAATTTCCCCTCTCAATCTCAGGGGACCCCAAAAAACCTCTGGGACCCCCTCAAAAAATATTCGGAGACTCCTCCCAAAATCTTGGGGGTCACCCCAAAAGTTCCCAGACCCCAAAAATCTCAGGGGATCCCCAAAGTCTCAGGGACTCCCCCAAAAAGCCTCAAGGGCCCCCCAAAAAAGTCAAGGATCCCCTTAAGGGGCCCCTTGAAGTCTCAGGGACCCCCCCAAAACCTCCAAGGAACCCCCCAGGACACCCCAAAAAAACGAAGGACCCTTCTAAGGGATCCCCCAAAGGCGTAGGGACGTCCCAAAATCTGAAAGGATCCCCCAAAAATCTCAGGGACTCCCCAAAACCTGCAAGGAATCCCCTAAGGGAACCCCCCCAGAGGCCCCAAGGGTGCCTCAGGACCCCCCAAAATCCCCCCAAAATCTCCAAGGATCCCCCAAAATAACCAAGGACCCCTCTAAGGGATCCCCCAAAGGCCCAGGGACCCCCCAAAACCCTCAAGGATCCCTCAAAACCTCCAAGGAATCCCCCAGAATCCCCCTCAAAACCCCCAAGGAGACCCAAAAACCCCAAGGACTCCCCTAAGGCGCCCTTAGGGCCTTCTCAGGACCCCCCCAAAACCCCCAAAATCCCCCCAAAACCTCCAAGGGACCCCCCAAAAAACCCCCAAAATCCCCTCAAAACCCTCTCGGAGCCCCAAAAAACCCCAAGGACTCCCCTAAGGGACCCCCCCAGAGGCCTCAAGGGCCCCCTCAGTACCCCCCAAACCCCCTCAGGGTCCCTTCCAGGACACCCCAAGAACCCCCCAAAATCCCCTCAAAACCCTCTCGGAGCCCCCAAAATCCCAAGGACTCCCATAAGGAATTCCCCCAAAGGCCCCCTCAGAATCCCCCGAACCCCCTCAGGACTCCCCAAACCCCCTCAGGGCTCCCCCAGGACTCCCCAAATCCCCTCAGGGCTCCCTCAGAGCCTCCCCCATCCCCTCCCCGAACTCTCGGTGCCCCCCCCGTGGCCGCCCCGCCCCTCCCGCGATCCCGCCCCGGAGCCGGGACAGGCCCGAACCCGCGGGGGCCGCGGCCGCAGCGGGCCCGGCGGAGGCCGCGCACCGACCCGAGCGTCCCGGAGGCTCCCGGCGGGTCCCGGACGGTGCCGGGGGGCGCGGCCGGGCTCAGTGGCGGCCGCCGCGGGTCCCCCCGGCCGCTCCAGAGCCGGCCCCGGGACCGGGCCCCGCCGCCGCCATCTTTAACGCGCCGCCCCCGCCGCCGCCTCGCTTGGCGGTACCGGGCGACGCTTTTGCGGCACGGCGGGCGCCGCTTTACGGCAGCGGCCGTTGCGCGATGGCGGCGGGAGCGGCGCCCCCCTCACAGCGGGCGTTGCCATGGGAACGGCGCCCCCCCCTCACACACCGACCCCGTTATTGGGGGGCGCTGTGGGGTTATGGGGTCATTATAGGGTCACCAATGGGTTATGGGGTCAGTATAGGGTCACCTGCAGTGTTATTGTAGGGTCACGCCTGTTTAGGGTCACCCTGGGGTCCCCAAGAGTGTTACAATGGGTTATAGGGTCATTATAGGGTCACCAATGGGCTATGGGGTCAATATAGGGTCACCTATAGTGTTATTGTAGGGTCACGCCTGTTTAGGGTCACCCTAGGGTCCCCAATGGGGTTACAATGGGTTATAGGGTCATTATAGGGTCACCAGGGGGGTTATGGGGTCATTAGTGGGTCATCCCAATGTTATTGTAGGGTCATCCCTGTTTAGGGCTCACTGCAGGGTCACCCCCTGTGTTATTGTAGGGTCACCAGTGGTGTTATAGGGTCATGTGTGTTTAGGATCACTGTAGGGTCACCAATGGGGTTATAGGGTCACCCCTGTGTTATAGGGTCACCCCTGTGTTTACAGTCACTGCGGGGTCACCAATGGGGTTATGGGGTCACCCCGCTGTTATTGTAGGGTCACCCCTGTTTGGGGTCACTGTAGGGTGCGCAATGTTGTTGTAGGGTCACTTTGGGTCCCTTGTGATTGTAGGGTCACCCCATCCCTATACGGTCCCCAGTGTCCCCATAGTGTCCCCGTAGTGTCCCCATAGTGTCCCCCCAGTATTCCCCAAGGTCTCTGGAGGGTCCCCCCATCCCTACAATGTCCCCAATATCCACAATGTCCCCGCAGTGTCCCCACAATGTCCCCCCAATGCCCCCACAATGCCCCCACAATGTCCCCACAATATCCCCAATGTCCCCAATATCCCCAATGTCCCCACAATGTCCCCAATGTCCCCAATATCCCCAATGTCCCCACAATGTCCCCAATGTCCCCAATGTCCCCACAATGTCCCCACAATGTCCCCACAATGTCCCCCCAATGTCTCCACAATGCCCCCACAATGTCCCCACAATATCCCAAATATCCCCAATGTCCCCCCACTGTCCCCACAATGTCCCCCCAATATCCCCAATATCCCCAATGTCCCCACAATGTCCCCAATGTCCCCACAATGTCCCCACAATGTCCCCACAATGTCCCCAATGTCCCCACAATGTCCCCAATGCCCCCACAATGTCCCCAGTGTCCCCCCAATGTCCCCACAATGTCCCCAGTGTCCCCGAGCAGGCACAGCCGTTCCCGTCACCATCTCTTTATTGGGGTCACCGGGGGGTGAGGGGGGGACACCTCCCCACATTGGGGGGGGTCCCTGCGCCCCCCACCCCAAAAAAAAAACCCCAAAATTGGGGTGGGGGGGAGGCACCAACCCCACTGCTGGGCTCCTCTGCACCTCCTTTATGGGGCCGGGGCACCCCAAATCCATGGGGCACCCCAAAGCCGGGGGGGCGCCCCAAATCAATGGGGAGGACACCCCAAATCTGTGGGGTCACCCCAAACGTGCCCTACATGAGGCGGCACTGCTCCCCTGTGAGGTTCAGTCCTGGCGGCTGTGGGGGGGACACTGGGGTCACCCCAAATCTGTGGGGTCACCCCAAATCCCACAGGGGCGCCCCATAGCCATGGGACACCCCAAATCTATGGGGGGAACCCCAAAGCCACGGGGACACCCCAAAGCTGTGAATTCACCCCAAATCTGTGGGGTCACCCCAAATCCCACAGGGGCGCCCCACATCCATGGGGGCACCCCAAACCCTTTGGGTGACCCCAAAGCCCTCAGGGGTGTCCCCAAACACTCACCGTGTCCCCTGCCAGCTCCTTGGGGGGGTGGCCCAGGTCCTGCAGCTGTGAGGGGACACAGAGGGGACACGGGGACATGAGAGGGACACGCAGGACAGAGGGACATGGGGAGGGTCAGAGGGACACAGAGGGGACACGGGGACATTGTGGGGGACATGAGGACACACAGAGGGGACAGAGGGACATGGGGGGGACATAGGGACATTGGAGGGGCACAGAGGAACATGGAGGGGACACAGAGGAGACATGGGGGGGGACATGGGGACACAGATGGGATGGATAGGACAGAGGGACATGGGGAGGGTCAGAGGGGACACAGGGGGGACATGGGGACATGGTGAGGACATAGGGACATGAGAGGGACAGAGGGACATGAGAGGGGACATGGTGGGGACACAGAGGGGACAGAGGAACATGGAGGGGACAGAGGGGGACAGAGGGGGGGACAGAAGGACATGGGGGGAGGGACAGGGTGACCCAGGTCCCCAGGGGGGTGACACGGGAGTGACCCAGAGCCCAAGGGGAGGGTCAGAGGGCCCCAGGGGTGACACGGGGGTGACACGGAGGTGACACACGTGGCCCTCCAGCCGCACCTGCTGCATCAGGTCCAGCAGGGTCTCGAAGCGCTCCCGGCGCTGCCCCTCGGGCTCCTCGGGCCGCTCCCGCTCCAGCTCGGCGCAGATCCGCAGCATCAGCGCCTGCTGCTGGCCGAACCGCGCCCGCTGCTCCGGGGGCAGCGATGCCTCGTGCTGCCGCAGCCACTCCGGGTACTGGGGACAGCCAGGGGACACCGAGGGGACAGTAAGGGGACCCCCAAATACCCCATGGAAACCCCAAACCCCAGCCAATCCCAGCCCCATCAGCGCCCGCTGCTCCGGGGGCAGCGAGCCCTCGTGCTGCCAGAGCCACTCCGGGTACTGGGGACACCCAGGAGGCATTGAGGGGACACTGGGGTCACCCCTAAATCCCCCGTGGAAACCCCAAATTCCCCGTGGGAACCCCCAAATCCCGGCCAATCCCAGCCCCATCAGTGCCCGCTGCTCTGGGGGACAGGGACCCCTCATGCTGCCAGCAGCCACTCCGGGTACTGGGGACAGCAGGGGACAGTGAGGGAACCCCCAAATCCCCCATGAAATCCCCCGTGGAACCCCCAAATCCCCCACGACACCCCGGATATCCCAGAGAAAAGGGGGAAATATCCCAGTACAGCCCTAGGGGGTGACAGGGACAGACCCCACAGGGGACAGCAGGGAACCCCAAGTTTTTGCAGAGCTTCTCCCCATTTCAGAGATGACCCCTTCAGGTTTTTGGGGGTTCCCTCCACGTTTTCTGAGGTCCCTCACGGTTTTTGGGGTCCCACCTTCTCAGTGATCTCCTTGAGAGAGGGGCAGAGACATCCTTGCACATCAGGGACTGCACCATGTCCCCATGACTCCTACTCATTCCCCATGCCCCAAGGGACACCCCCATGACTTCAGGGACCCCCCCCAGGTTTTTTGGGGTCCACTCCCCATTGTTTGGGGTCCCTCCCGGTTTTTGGGGTCCCACCTTCTCGGTGATCTCCTTGAGGGAGGGGTACAGCACATCCTTGGACAGCAGGGACTGCACCATCTCCCCATAACACCCCTGAATTTCCCACTCATCCGACCAGGATTTTGGGGACTCCCCCAGGTTTTTTGGGGTGCCCTCCCGGTTTTTGGGGTTTTTGGGGTCCCACCTTCTCGGTGATCTCCTTGAGGGAGGGGTAGAGCACGTCCTTGGACAGCAGGGACTCCATGATGCTGCGCATGACGGGCAGGACGCCGTCGCCGCCGCCCTCGTCCAGCCCCAGCCCCTCCAGGGCCTTGGCCAGCTCCTCCTCGGATCCCGGCGAGTTCTGCGGGACCCCCGGCACCCCATAAGCTCCTCGGGACCCCCGGGACCCCCAGGACACCCCCGGGAAGGGCTGGAGGGAGGGAGGGAGGGGTACCTGGAGGTCGTTGGCGTTCTTGGCCAGCCCGCTCAGCGTCTCCTTGAGGCAGGAGGTGAATTCCTGCTGCGAGGCCGCGTCGCTGCCTGCGGGGTGAGACGGATTTGGGGTGGATTTGGGATTGGGTTGGGACGGACTTGGGATGGGAAGGATTCGGGGTTGGGGTTGGGATGGGGTGGGAAGGGGGTTGGGAACACGATGGGATGGGGTTGGGATGGGAGTGCGGTGGGGATGGGGTTGGGATTGGGGTGGGAATGGGAATAGGGATGGGGACAGGATGGGAATGGGGTTGGGATGGATTTGGGATTGGGGTGGATTTGGGAATGGGATGGGGTTGGCATGGGAATGGGGTTGAGAGGGGGTCAGGATGGGAATGCAGTTGGGGATGGGAATGGGATGGATTTGAAATGGGATTGGGAATGCGGTCGGGATGAGGTTGGGATGGGGTTGGGATGGGGTTGGGAATGGGGTGGGACGGGGTAGGGATCAGGTCATGAATGGGATGGGGTTGGGAATGGGGTTGGAGTTGGGACAGATTCTGAATTGGGATGGGGATGGGATGGGAATGGGGTGGATTTGGGAATGGGCTGGGGATGGATTTCGGATTGGGACGGGGTTGGGATGGGGTTGGGAATGGGAATGGGGTTGGGATGGATTTGGGAATGGGATGGGGTTGGGGTGGGGTTGGGAACAGGGTTGGGATGGATTTGAGATTGGGATGGATTTGGGAATGGGATGGGAATGGGGTTGGGATGGGGCAGGGATTGGGGTAGGAATGGGGTTGGCATGGATTTGGGATTGGGATGGGAATGGGATTGGAATGGGAATGGGATTGGCATGGGGATGGGAATGGGGTGAGAATGGGAATGGGAATAAGGTTGAGATGGAATTGGGAACAGAATTGGGATGGGGGATAATGGGAATAATGGAAATAATGTGGGGTCCCACTGGGGTGCTGTCCCCAATCCTAAACAGGGAGACAATTCCAGACGGGACTGGGGATACTGGGAATAATGGGAATAATGCAGCACCCTGCTGGAGTTCTGCCCCCAATCCCAAACGGGGATAACCAGGACACCCCTCCCAGGGCTGTGACCCCCCCCTATTTCCCCCACACCCACCGACTTTCCCAGCAGCCTCCGAGAGCTTCTGGAACTGCTCCACCAGCTGTGGCTCCTGCCGTGCCAGCTCCTGCATGGCCTCCTGGAACTCAGCCGCCGCCTGCGCCGCCAGCTCGCCCTCAAAGAGCTCCTGGAAGAACCTTTCCTGCGAGGAGAACAGCGAGTCCTGCCCAGCACGGCGTAGCACGGCCCCAGAGAGGGCACACGCAGAGGGGGGCCGGGGTTTTTGGGGCGCTCACCTTGGCGGAGTCGGCGGCTGAGGGAGGGGAAGGGGGGCAGGAGGAGCCGGCAGGGGCAGGGGGCGCGGGGCGGCTGCGCTCAAAGTCGTCCAGGGCACCTGAGGGGGGACGGGGGGTTTGGGGTCAGGGGGTACCAAAATGGGGGTGCAGCCCCACAGGGAGGTCATGGGAACCCGCCGGGATGTGTGTGGTAAAGGTGGGCGCCAAAAATTGCACCCTAATGACCCCTACCCCTAAAACTGCACCCACCAAAAGTGCACCCCAATAACCCCTATCCCTGATTGCGCCCCAAAAACTACACCCCAAAAACCCCTACCCTGACTGCACCCCAAAAACTACACCCCAATAACCCCTACCCCGACTGCACCCCAGAAACTGCACCCCAATAACCCCTATCCCTGACTGCACCCCAAAAACTGCACCCCAATAACCCCTCCAGCCCCTTCCAACCTCCTTCACCCCAATAACCCCCAGACCCCCCCCCCCACCTCAATAATCCCCGGACCCCCCTCACCCCAATGACCCCCCCCCAGCCCCTCACGATCCCCCCACCTCAATAACCCAATAACGCCCAGACCCCAATGACCCTCAGAGCCCCCCTCACCCCAGTGACCCCCAGAACCCCCGGACTCCAATAATCCCCAGACCCCAATAACCCCCAGACCCCCTCACGACCCCCCTCACCCCAATAACCCCCAGACCCCCTCACGACCCCCCTCACCCCAATAACCCCCAGACCTCCCTGGACCCAAATAACCCCCAGACCCCCTCACGACCTCCCTCACCCCAATAACCCCCAGACCTCCCTGGACCCCAATAACCCCCAGACCCCAATAACCTCCAGACCCCCTCACGACCCCCCTCACCCCAATAACCCCCAGACCTCCCTGGACCCCAATGATCCCCAAACCCCCTCACGACCCCCCTCACCCCAATAACCTCCAGACCCCAATGATCCCCAAACCCCCTCACGATCCCCCTCACCCCAATAACCCCCAGACCCCCCTCACCTCAATGACTCCCAGGCCTCCTCCTCACCCCGGTGACCCCCAGCCCCTTACGACCCCTTCACCCCACTGACCCCCCCCTCACCCCACTGACCCTCAGCCCCTGATGACCCCCTCTCACCTCAATGTCTCCCCCAGCCCCTCACGACCCCCGGACCCGCCTCACCCCAATGACCCCAGGCCGCCCTCGCCCCCCATCGCTCCCAACGCCGCGCAGTCCTCCCACACCCCGCTGATCCCCCGGTCCCCCCCGGGCCCCCCTCACTCTCCAGCAGCTCCTCCAACTCCGCGTCGGCCCCCGGGCCCGGACCCGGCTCCGCCGCCATCTTGGCCCGCTCCGCCCTGCGCCGCCAGGGGGCGCTGCCGCGGGACACGCCCCTTCCCGCCCCCGGGACACGCCCCCCGGAAAACCCGGAACGGAATCGGGAACGGGAATGGGAACGGGAACCGCCCACGGGGACACGCCCCCCCCGGAAAACCCGGAACGGAATCAGGAACGGGAACTGCCCACGGGGACACGCCCCCCGGAAAACCCGGAACGGAATCGGGAACGGGAACTGCCCACGGGGACACGCCCCCCCGGAAAGCCCGGAACGGAATCCGGAACGGGAACGGGAACCGCCCACGGGGACACGCCCCCCCGGAAAACCCGGAACGGAATCAGGAACGGGAATGGGAACGGGACCCGCCCCAGAGGACACGCCCCCTGCGCTGGCCACGCCCACTGAAAAACTCGGAACAGAATCGGGAATGGGAGTGGGAATGGGAACGAGACCCAGATTTGGGGGTCCCAGAGCTGCCCCTCCCACCTTTGGGGTCCCAGAGCTTGGATGTCCAAGATTTTGGGGTCCCAGAACCTGCACCTCCCACTTCTGGGATCCCAGATTTTGGGGTCCCAAACCTTGTACCTCCCAATTTTGGGGTCCCGGTTTTGGGGTCCCGGTTTTGGGTTCCCGGTTTTGGGGTCCTGGTTTTGGGGTCCCAGACTTTTCACCTCCAGTTTTGGGGTCCCAACCCCTCCCCCAGTGTCCCCCCGTGTCACCACTGGGAACAAAGCGAGGAACAACCCTCGAGCGTCCCGGGGGGTTGGGACGGACCCTGAGCCCCCCAAAACCGCCGGGACCCTCCTGGGGACCCCCCCCCCCCAGTCCCGGGTGGGGTTGGGGCAGGGCGGGCTCAGTCCCGGGTGGGATTTGGGGACAAGAATTGAAATTTATTGTGCAGAAAAATGAAAAATGTGACAGCAATCAAAGTTTAACTTTCCTTCCTTCCATCGGGGGGGGCTCCGCTCGCTGGGACCCCCCCTGGGCTGTCCCCAAAACCCCAGAGTGTCCCCAAAACCCCCCCTGGGGTGTCCCCAGTCCCAAATTCCTGCGGCTTGGACGGACAGAGGGACAGTGACCGTGGACAGGGGACAGGGGACAGGGACAGGGGGGCAGGGACAGGTCCTGGTGGCCCCAGGAGGGGACAGGGGCAGGTCCTGGTGACCATGGACAGGGGACAGGGGCAGGTCCTGGTGGCCCCAGGAGGGGACAGGGACAGCTGCCAGCAGCTTGTGGTGGCCACGGTCACAAGGGACGGGGACAGAGGGACGGTGGCCACGGGCAGGGTGGGCACCCACAGGATGAGGGGACACGCGCATGTGGCTGTCCCCAGTGCCACCCAGTGCCACCCCCAGTGTCACAGCACGGTGTCATCAATGTCACTGCTGTCCTCTGGGTGGCATTGGGGACCCAGTGCCAGCCCCCGGTGCCACCCCGCTGTCACAGCACGTTCTCGTAGTCCCCGCTGTCCCCCGGGTGCAACCTCGGTGCCCGCAGCTCCGCGTAGGTCACCTGTGGCTCCTCGGGGGTGGCACCTGGGGACCCTGCGGGAGACACCGGTGCCACCCAGTGCCACCCACTGCCATCCCAGTGCCACCCACTGTCCCAGCACATTCCCATCAATGTCACCGCTGTCCCCTTGATGCCATCTGGGGACCCGGCAGCTCCATGGGGGTGGCATTTGGGATCCCGGTGCCACCCCCAGTGCCACCCCCGGTGCCACCCCGATGCCACCCGCTGTCCCCACTCACCCGCTGCCCTGGCCGTGGGCACCACGTGGCTGTAGAGCACCTCCTCCCCCTCGAGGGGCACCACGGGGGTCCTGTGGGGACAATGGGGACAGGGGGGGTGGCCTCCAGGTGGCATTTGGGGACATGGGGACACCCCCGGGCCCCTCCCTCACTCACCTGTCCTGGGGCGTCCTGGGGGCTGCGGGAAAGGGGGGTGACAGTGGGGTGACAAGGGGGTCAGGGGACCCAAAATTGTCCCCATTGTCCCCATTGTCCCCCCCATTGTCCCTCCATTGTCCCCTCATTGCCACCCACCCCATCGTCCCCATTGTCCCCCCCATTGTCCCCCTCATTGTCCCCATTGTCTCCACCCCATTGTCCCCATCCCACTGTCCCCATTGTCCCTCCATTGTCCCCATTGTCCCCACCTCATTGCCCCCATTGTCTCCACCCCATTGCCCCCATTGTCTCCACCCCATTGTCCCCACTGTCCCCATCCCATTGTCCCCACTGTCCCCATTGTCAACCACTCCACTGTCCCCACTCCTTGTCCCCACTGTCCCCATTGTCCCCATCCCCTTGTCCCCATTGTCCCCACCCCTGTGTCCCCATTGCCCCGCCATTCTCCCCACTGTCCCCATTGTCCCTATTGTCACCCACCCGATTATCCCCGTTGTCCCCCCATTGTCCCCACTGTCCCCAGCCCTGTGTCCCCATTGTCCCCCACCCCATGGTCCTCATTGCCCCGTCCCCATTGTCCCCATTGTCCCCATTGTCCCCCTCCATTACTCCCCCATTTCCCCCCCCCATTGTCCCCCCATTGTCCCCATTGTCACCCACCGCGGCGGTGGCACCGCTGCCAGCCCACGATGGCCGCCCCAAGCAGGACCAGGGCCAGGAGGGAGCTGCCAACCCCTGCGGCCACTGCTGGGGACAGAGGGGACACTTTGGGGTCACCCGGGGGGGCTGCACCCCCCTGTGACCCTGAATGATGCCACCTGTGCCCTGTCACCTCCATGTCACCTCTGTGTCACCTCCAGGGACAAATCCATGGTTCCGAGCCCCCCACAGTGTCCCCGAGCGCCATCACCTGTGTCCTTGTGTCCCCACGTTGTCACCTCCAGCGCCAGCTCAGGGCTGAGTGCCCAGAACACGCGGTGCCCGTCCTGTCCCAGCTGGTTGGTGGCCACGCACTGGTAGGTGCCCGAATGTCCCACAACGATGTCCCCAAACTCCAGCAGGGGACCCTGGGCCACCTCCTGCCCATTGTGCAGCCAGGTGAAGGTGACAGGGGCTGAGCCCACCTGCACTGAGCAGCGCAGGGTCACGTTGTCACCTGTGTGCACCTGGTGTGCCAGGGGACCGGGGGTGATGGTGGCATTGGCCACGGGCACTGCGGGGACACAGGACAGAGGGTGATGGTGGCATTGACCATTGGCACTTTGGGGACACAGGACAGAGGGTGATGGTGGCATTGGCCACGGGTACTGCGGGGACACAGACAGGGCTGAGGGTGATGGTGGCATTGGCCACGGGCACTGTGGGGACACAGACAAGACAGAGGGTGATGGTGGCATTGGCCATGGGCACTGTGGGGACACAGGACAGAGGGTGATGGTGGCATTGACCACAGGCACTGTGGGGACACAGGACAGAGGGTGATGGTGGCATTGGCCACGGGCACTGTGGGGACACAGGACAGAGGGTGATGGTGGCATTGACCACGGGCACTGTGGGGACACAGACAGGACAGAGGGTGATGGTGGCATTGGCTGCAGGCACTGCAGGGACACAGGACAGAGGGTGATGGTGGCATTGACCATTGGCACTGTGGGGACACAGGACAGAGGGTGATGGTGGCATTGGCCACGGGCACTGTGGGGACACAGGACAGAGGGTGATGGTGGCATTGGCCATGGGCACTGTGGGGACACAGGACAGAGGGTGATGGTGGCATTGGCCATGGGCACTGTGGGGACACAGGACAGAGGGTGATGGTGGCATTGGCCACGGGCACAACGGGGACACAGACAGGGCTGGCACATGGCCAGGTGTGATGGGGGTGCCATGGGTGGGGTCACCCCCAGCCCGAGGGTCCCACTCACCCAGGACGGTGACATTCATGGTGTCACTCTCGGCCACGCTGTCCCCGTCGCTGACCCGGCACCGGTACTGGCCGCTGTCATTGTCCCCAACGTATCCCAGCTCCAGGCGGGGGCCGGTGCCCAGTGGTGCCCCTGAGCCCTCCCGGTGCCAGGAGAAGGACAGGGGACCTGTCCCCATGGCCACCGTGCAGCTCAGCACCAGGCTGTCCCCAAGTGCCACCTGTGCCCGGGAGGGCTGCGCTGACAGGGACACCCCCGAGGGTGGGACCCCTGTGGGACGGGGGACAGCAGGGGACAGTGAGGGACACGGGGGGTCAGAGAGGGACAGGGGGACCCCAGGGAGGGAGGGGGTGCAGAGATGGAGGGGCTTGGAAACAGGGGGGGACAGGGAGGGGACAGGGAGGGGACACCGGGAGAGGGAGGGGGGTGACAGCAGGGAGGGGTGAGGGGACACAGACAGGGACGGGGGGACACGGGGACAGTGCGGGGGGACCCGGGACAGGGATGGGGGGACCTGGGGAGGGACCTGGGAAGGGATGGGGGTGACCTGGGGAGGGACCTGGGGAGTGGTCGGGGGACCAGGTGACAGAGATGGGGCTCCCGGGCAGTAATGGGGGGACACGGAAAAGGTCTTGGGGAAGGATGGGGGTACCCAGAAAGAGCTGGGGGACCCGACCAGGGACCTGGGAAGGGATGGGGGGGACCCAGGGTGGCACCGGGAAGGGATGTGGGGGGACACGGGGCGCGGTTGGGGGACCCGGGGAAGGATGGAAGGAGCTGGGGAGGGACCCGGGCAGCGATGGGGACACCCGGGGATGGTGTCATGGAGGGCTGGGTGTCCCCAGGTAGGGCTGGGGGACACGGGAAACGTGTCAGGGAGGGCTGGGGGTCCCAAGGCAGTGATGGGGGTCCCCAGGCAGGGCACCCGGGGGTTCTGTGGGGGCTCCCCGTGCCCATCCCCGCACTCACTGCGCACCGTGACGCTGAGCTGGGCGCTGCTCTTCCGCACGGTCCCAAACTGGGACTGCACCTCACAGCTGTAATTCCCCGAGTGGGAGACCCCCACGGCGGGCAGCAGCAGCTGCGGGGACCCCTGCGGGCCCCCCACCACCCACCCGTCCTGATAGAACAGGTACAGGAGGGGGGCTGGGGGCCGCAGGGGGCTGGGGGTGCTGAGGCAGCTGAGATTCAGGGGGGACCCCACGGTGAGCTCAGGGGGACCCTCCAGCACCAGCGCTGGCACTGAGAAGAGCTCTGGAAGGAGAGAGGAGGGGATTTGTGAGCCTGAGTCCCTGGGGAGGGGCTGTGGGGGGGTCGGGCTGTGGGGGGCTCACCGTGCACTGTCACTGTCACCGGCGTTGACTGCCACAACTTTGACGGCCAGTATTCCATCCGGCCCTCGCAGCTGTAGTTGCCGCTGTGGCTCAGTTGCAGAGGTGACAGGGACAGGGACAGCTCTGTGCCATCAGGGAGCCCCATCAGTTCTGTCCCCTCTCGGTAGAAGGACACCGAGGTGACCTTGCTGTCCCTCCATCCCCGGCAGCGCAGTGTCACCGTGTCCCCCTCCAGCAGCACCCGCACCGGCACCTGCAGCACCAGATCATCTGGGGACAGAGGGGACCTGTCACACCCGATGGCACCAGGACCCCCCATTGGAGGGTCCAGCGCACCAGGGGTCCCCAGTTCCAGCACTGGGATGTCCCCAGAGCAGGGGACAGGCTCGGGTCACACAGGAGGTGACTCAGGGAACAGAGCCCACCCAGAGCCCTCGGGGTCCCTGCAGATGCCAGCCTGGGGACACCCAAACCCCGCTCACCATCTGAGACTGTCACAGGAGGGCTGCGCCCACTGCCAGGTCTGTAACACATGTAGGTGCCTCTCTCGGTGACAGTGAAGGTCTCCTGACTCTTCTGCCACATCTTCTGCCACAAGTACTTCCTGTCCTTGTACCAGGCGGTGGCACTGGCGCTCCCCGAGCCCTGGCAGGTCAGTGTCACCTGGTCCCACAGCGCTGGTGGTGTCCATGGGGGCTCCACCAGGAGCTGGGTGGTCTGGGCACCTGTGGGTGACAGGGGACACCAGCCTGCCAGGGCCACCATGGTCACCTGTGGGTGACAGGGGACACCAGCCTGCCAGGGCCACCGTGGGGCTGGGGACAGCGGGATGGGACCATGGCATCCCCCGAGGACTCACCAGCGAGGCCGAGGGTCTGGGCTGGAAGGGAGAAGGGACAGGGCTCAGTGGGGGTGGCACCGCGGGGACAGCAGCTCAGGGACACGGGGTGTGGGGCTGTCCCCGAGCTGTCCCCGTGGGGACAGCAGCTCTTGTGGGAAAGTGCTCGGGGACAGTCCCCAGCAGGTCTGGAGAGGCTCCCAGGGGACGGCTCTGTCACAGCCGCCCACGCGCCACGTTCAGGTGACACGGACGTCACCACGGGGACACCGCGGCCACCCCGTGATGGCTCAGGTCACCCCCGCCAGCCCCACGGCCACATGGTCCCCATGGCCCCATTCTGATGGCACCTGTCCCCATGGCCACATCCCCATGGTGATTGTCCCCTTGTCCCTGCATTCTTGTCCCCCTGTCCCCACAACTGCCCCAGCCCCAAGGAGCCAAACCCCAAATCCCTGTCCCCAAATCCCTGTCCCCGCATTCCTGTCCCCAAATCCGTGTCCCCCCATTCCTTTCCCTCTTCCCTGTCCCAAATTCCTGTCCCCAAATCCCTGTCCCCCCATTCCTCTCCCCAAATTCCTCTCCCCAAATCCCTGTCCCCAAATCCCTGTTCCTCATCACTGTCCCCAAATCCTTGTCCCCAAATCCCTGTTCCCCATTCCTGTCCCCAAATCCGTGTCCCCCCATTCCTTTCCCTCATCCCTGTCCCAAATTCCTGTCCCCAAATCTCTGTCCCTCCATTCCTGTCCCCAAATTCCTCTCCCCAATCCCTGTCCCCAAATCCCTGTCCCCCCATTCCTGTCCCCAAATCCTGTCCCCAAGTCCCTGTCCCCCCATTCCTGTCCCCAAATCCTGTCCCTCCATTCCCGTCCCCAATTCCTCTCCCCAATTCCTCTCCCCAAATCCCTGTCCCCAATCTCTGTCCCCAGTGCCACCCTACACTGGGGTGACACTGCCTCTGTCCCTCACTGGCCCTGCTGGCCCTGGGGACATCGGGGGACCCCCGTGCCCCTCTGTGCCCCCTCCCCAGCAATCCCTGTGGCACTCACCCCACAGGAGCAGTGCCACCCTCCCGGCCATCCTGGTGTCCCCGGCTGTCACTCGCAGCCAGGGCCACCTGTCCCCAGCCTGGTGGCTCTTGAGCTAAAGGGGAAGGAAGAGAATTTACATCTGTCCCCACGTGGGGGTGGCACACGGCGGGGGCAGGGTGGGGACAGGATGGGGACAGGGTGGGGACAAGGTGGGACATGGGGTGCCCAGGAGCGGGGGGCTCGGGGGGGTTTGGGATGCCAGGGATGGGGGTCCAGGGGAATGGGGGGTCCTGGGGATTGGGGGAACTGGGAATGGGGGTGCTGAGGAGGGGGAGTCACCGGGAATGGGGGGGCCATGGGAATGGGGGTCCCAGGGCTGGGGGGACTCGAGGATGGGGGACCAAGGGAATGGGGGGATCCTGGGGAATGGGGGAACTGGGATTGGGGGCGCTGAGGAGGGGGAGTCACTGGGAATGGGGGTCCCAGGGCTGGAGGGACTCAGGGATGATGGGGGGGCACTCAGGGGATTGGAGGGTCCCAGGGATTTGGGGTCTCTGAGATTGGGGGTGCTGAGGAGGGGGAGTCACTGGGATTGGGGGTGCAATGGAAATGGGGGTGCCCAGAGCTGGGGGGTACTCAGGGATGGCAGCGCCAGGGGAACGTGGGCTCCAGGGATTTGGGGTCACGGGATGGGGATGCTGGGGGAATGGGGGTTCCCGTGGGAATGGGGGGGTCCCGTGGGAATGGGGGGTCCTGGGAGAATCCAAATTCTGGGAGAATGGAGATTTCAAGGGATGGAATGGACCGGAGAGGGTTCCTTGGGAATGGGGTGCTGGGCCATGGAGACCCTGGGGAATGGGGGTCCCAGGGATGGGGGGACACAAGGAAATGGGGGTCCCAGGGTTTGATTTCCAAGGGAATGGGGGTCCCAGGGATGGGGGGACACAAGGAAATGGGGGTCCCAGGGTTTGATTTCCAAGGGAATGGGGGTCCCAGGGATGGGGGGGACACAAGGAAATGGGGGTCCCAGGGTTTGCTTTCCAAGGGAATGGGGCTCCCAGGGATGGGCAGTGGCTGGGTGAGCCCGTGGGTCTCAGCCCCTCTGGGTGCCTCAGATTTTGGGGTGCCCCAGAGCCCAGCACAGCCCCCCGGAGGCGCTGTTGTTTTTGGGGGGTCACCCCACGCGGGTTTCGAGGGGCTCTGGGTCTGTCCCCACCCCCAGGGACTTTTTTTTCTTATCTTCATTTCCATTTCCTTCCCTTTTTTCTGCCGCTCTTGCACCCCCTCAGTTCCTGGGGAACTCCCGAGGGGTGAACGGGTTTGGGGGGACCCCGGGCAGGGGAAAAGGGGGTGCGGGGTTGGGGGGACATTTCCCGGTCGGGTTTTTGGGTCCAGCCCCGTTTTTCCATCACCCCAAATCCGCCCTGGAGCCCTTTGGGAGCCGGGACGGGACCGCGGCCACTCCCGAACCTTCTGGAAGCCGCCCCGGGCGGGTTTGGGATCTCTTATCTCGGAGGCACCCGGATGGAAATCTCCTAATTGGATCCCAGGGCTAATTAGGTAATTAATCCCGGCGCTGTCACCTCGCGGGGGTTCGGGGCCGAAGCCAAATCCAACGCCCCAAAATTTGGGATCTGCTGTGGGAGAGGGCCTGGAGGGGGAGTGGCGATCCCAAATTTGGGAATATTTGTGGGAGGGAGGGTCCAGGGAACGGGGGGGGTGGGATTGGGGACGGGGTTTAAAGCTGGGAAAAAAAATTCCCTGGAAAACAGAAATTCCAGCAAAACAGAAACCCAAGGAAAACAGAAATCCCGGGAGATAAAAATTCCAGGAAACAGAAATCCTGGGGAAACAGAAATCCAGGAAAAGAGAAATCTCGGGAATCAGAATTCCAGGAAAACAGAAATCCAGGGAATCCAAATTCCAGGGAATCAGAATTTCTGGGAAACAGAAATCCCAGAGAATAGAAATCCCGGGAAAACAGAATTCCCGGGAAAACAGAATTCCTGGAATTAGAATTCCAGGAAGACAGAAATCCCAGGGAAACAGAAATATCGGGGAAACAGAAATCCTGGAAATCAGAATTCCCAGGAAAACAGAAATCCCAGAAAAACAGAAATCCAGGGAGACAGAATTCCTGGGAAAACGGAAATCATGGGAAAACAGAAATGGCCACAAGGAGGGGACAGGGGACAGCGACAGGGGACAGGGCCAGCTCCTGGTGGCCACAAGGAGGGGACAAGGACAGGGATAAGGGACAGGGACATTTCCTGGTGGCCGTGGTTCTGCTGGAGCTGAGCCCCCCTTCCCACACCAATCCCCGGCTGGGGCGGATTTGGGGGGATTTGGGGTTATTTTGGGGGATTTAGGGGTTTTTTAATGGGATTTGGGGGTGAATTTTTATAGGATTTTGGAGGGACTTTTAGGGGGATTTGGGGACCTTGGGAGGATTTGGGATCCTGAGGGGATTTGGGATCCTGAGGGGATTTGAGATCCTGGGGGGATTTGGGGTTCAGGGAGAGATTTGGGATCCTGAAGGGATTTGGGACCTTGGGGGATTTGGGGATCTTGGGAGGATTTTGGGTCCCACGGGTGCCCCAAACCTCAGGGCTCAGGGCCAAATACAAAACACCAGGAACTGAATAATCCCAAAATCCAGCAAACCCCATAAAAACCCCACAAAAAACCTTCTGGAAAAAAAAAAAAAAACCTTCATTCTGATCAGTTCTGGGAGTGTTTACCCCCAAAATGAACCCCAAAAACCCCAAATCCCCGGGACTGAGCCGCGTGTTTGTGCCCGGGGATGATTTAGGAGCTCGGCTGAACCTTGGAAAGCCCGGCCCTAATTAAGGCAGCTCATTAAGGGCCTGAATGGGGCCATTAACCCAACGTGCCCCAATTTGGCCTCGTTTGGAGCTCCCCGAATTTCGGCTTCGCTTCCTGTTTGGAGCTGCCCTAAAAGGCCCCGATGAGTCAGGGTTGGGGTTTTTGGGGGAAGGGAGAAGGCGAGCAGGGCTTGGGATGGTTCAGGGTTTGGGTTTGGGGATGATTCAGGGGTTGGGGTGGTTCAGGCTTTGGGATGATTCAGGGTTTGTCACTGGTTTGGTTTTTAGGGCTGATTTTGGGGCTGGGTTTCGGGGCTTGTTCCAATTTTGGGGTTGGATTTTGGGGCTGGTTCAGTTTTTTGGGGCTGATTTTAGGGTTGGGGTTTGGGGCTTGTTCCAGTTTTGGGGTTGGATTTTGGGGCTGTTTTTTGGGGCTGTTTTGGGCCTGGTTCAGGCTTTGGGGTTGGTTTGGCCTTGGGGTGATTCAGGGTTTGTCACTGGTTCAGTTTTTAGGGCTGATTTGGGGGCTGGGTTTGGGGTTTGTTCCAATTTTGGGGCTGATTTTGGGGCTTGTTCCAATTTTGGGCCTGGTTCGGCCTTGGGATGATTCAGGGTTTGTCACTGGTTTGGTTTTTAGGGCTGAATTTGGGGCTGGGTTTTGGGGCTTGTTCCAATTTTGGGGTTGGTTTTTGGGGCTGGTTGAGGTTTTGGGGCTTGTTCCAATTTTGGGGTTGGTTTTGGGGGCCGGTTCAGGTTTTGGGGCTGTTTTGGGGCCTATTCATGGTTTGGGGCTGGTTTGTTTTTTAGGGTTGATTTTGGGGCTGGTTTTTGGGGCTTGTTCCAATTTTGGGGTTGGTTTTGGGGGCTGGTTCAGGTTTGGGGGCTTGTTCCAATTTTGGAGCTGGTTTTTGAGGCCTGGTTCAGGGTTTGGGGCTTGTCCTGAATTTGGGGCTGTTTTTTGGGGCTGTTTTTGGGGCCTGGTTCAGGCTGTGGGATGATTCAGGGTTTGTCACTGGTTTGGTTTTTAGGGCTGATTTTGGGGCTGGGTTTTGGGGCTTGTTCCAATTTTGGGGTTGGTCTTGGGGCTGATTCAGGTCTTGAGGTTGATTCAGGTTTTGGGGCTGATTTTGGGGCTGGTTCAGGCTTTGGGGTTGGTTTGGCCTTGGGACGATTCAGGGTTTGTCACTGGTTTGGTTTTTTGGGCTGGGTTTGGGGCTTGTTCCAATTTTGGAATTCCCAACCCTCCCTCCTCCTGTTGTTTCCCCATTCATATATTTTTATATTCAAATAAAATTCCCAACCTCCTCCTATGGTTTTCCCCTTTATTTTTATTTAATTTAAATAAAATTTCCCACCTCCTCCTGTTGTTTTTCCTTTTCTTTAAAGTTAAATCAAATTACTTTTTTAAAAAAATTTAAATAAAATTAAATAATTTTTGTCAACAAAATGAAATTCTTTTAAAAATTTAAATAGATACACTTTAATTTAAATAAAAATAAAATATTTAACTTCAATAAAATTAAACTATTTAGTTTCAATGAAATGTTTGCTTTAAATACAATATTTGCTTTAAATACAATATTTGCTTTAAATAAAATATTTGCTTTAAATAAAATACTTAATTTCAATAAAATACTTAATTTCAATAAAATATTTACTTTAAATAGAATTAAAATATTCAATTTAAATAGAATATTTATTTGAATAAAATATTTTATTTAAATAAAATACTTAATTTAAATAAAATATCCATTTACATAAAATATTTAATTTAAATTTAAAATTAATTTAAATAGAATTAAAACACTAAATTTAAATAAAATCATTTTTTAAAAATAAACCCAAACAAAACCTCCTCCTGCCGTTTCCCCACACATTCATTTTTCACTCCCTTTATCCCATCCCACAGCTGCTCCCAGCCAAATTTTTTCCAGCCGAGGAATTCCTGAAATCCCATTCCCGGCCATTCCCTCGCTGGGAGCCGCGTCCCGCCCGGGGCTGGAATTCCGCTCCCATTCCGCTCCCAGCGTGACACACGCGCGGTTCCCGCGGCCGCGTCCCCCCCGTGTGTCACCCCGGTGCCACCCCGGTGTCACCCCGGTGTCACCTCCCCCGGGGGACGCGGCCCCGGTGCCGTCACCGCGGGGCTGCGGCCGGCAGAGGCGTTTGATCCCGAAATACACCGGGGAAAAATGGAATTTAGCACCGAAACGCAGCTGGGAAAAGTGGATTTTGGCCACAAAATACAGCAGGAAAAAATGTGGATTTTAGTCACAAAATACAGAGGGGGAAAAGCGGATTTTAGTCTCAAAATATAGTGGGGGAAAGGGGGACTTTAGTCCCAAAATACAGAGGGGAAATGGGATTTTACTCCCAAAATACAGAGGGGGAAATGGAATTTAGTACCAAAATACAGCAGGGAAAAGTGGATTTTAGCCATAAAATGCAGCAGAAAAATGTGGATTTTTGTCACAAAATATAGTGGGGGAAAGTGACTTTTTCACTCCAATATACAGGGGGGGGAATGTGGATTTTAGTCCCAAAAAACAGTGGGGAAAAAGCAACTTTTAGTCCCAAAATGCAGGGGGGGAAAAGTGACTTTTAGTCCCAAAATACAGAGGGGGAAATGTGCGGTTTAATCCCAAAATACAGAGGGGGAAATGTTGATTTTAGTCTCAAAGCACAGCAGAGAAAAGCGATTTTTTTGCCCCGAAATACAGCAGAAAAATGTGGATTTTAGTCCCAAAATAGAGTGGGGGAAAAGCAACTTTTAGTCATAAAATACAGGGGGGAAATGTGGATTTTAGTGTCAAAACACAGCAGAGAAAAGCGACTTTTTGCCCCAAAATACAGTGGGAGAAATATGGATTTTAGTCCCAAAATACAGAGACTTTTTATCCCAAAATAGAGTGGGGAAAAAGGGGATTTTAATCCCAAAACACAGTGGGGAAAAAGCAGATTTTTTGTCCCAAAATGCAGTGGGAAAAGTGGATTTTAGTCACAAAATACAGGGGGGGAAAAGTGGATTTTTGCCCCAAAACACAGAGCAGGACACCCTGAGGACTCTGTGCCATCCTGGTGGCTGCAGCCCATCTTTTATCCATGTTTTTAACACCTTTTTTATCCACATTTTTTACCTTTTATCCACGTTTTAAACCTGCTTTTTATACTTGGTTTTAACCCATTTTTAATCCATTTTAACCTGTTTTTTATCCATCTTTTTAACTCTTTTTTTATCCATGTTTTAACTCATCCTTTATCCACATTATCCACATTTTTTACCCATTTTTATCCATATTTTTAACCCATCCTTTGTCCACATTATCCATGCTTTTTACCCGTTTTTTACCCAATTTTTATCCATTTTTATCCATATTTTTACCCCATCTTTTATCCACGCTTTTTACCCATTTTTATCCATATTTTTAACGCATCTTTTATCCACATTATCCACGTTCTTTACCCGTTTTTTATCCATTTTTAAACCCACTTTTTACCCATTTTTTTACCCATTTTTATCCATATTTTTACCCCATTCTTTATCCCTGATATCCACACTTTTCACCCAATTTTTTTTACCCATTTTCAACCCATTCCCACCCACCTCCACAACCCCCTTTTTAACCCACGTTTGCAACCCAGTTATTCTCCGCCTCTTTAACCTGTTTTCAATTAAACGCCGGCTTTAATTAAGCCATGCTTTTAATTAAACCGTGTTTTTCCAGCCCGTGCTGCTTTTCCACCCTTCCCTCACCTGGGGAGCAGCCCCAGGGCCGGAGCAGCCCCCAGGCTCCTCTGTCCCCTCGGTGCCACCCGCTGTGTCCCCAGTGCCACCTCGGCGGGGTCCCCTCACCCCCCAGCACCGCTTTTGTCACCGCGGTGCCACCTCTGTCCCCTCGGGGCCACCGCGGGTGACGCGGAGGTGTCGCCTTTGATGGGGATGGGGACGGCAGGAGCGGCTCTGATTAATTCCAGGAGCAGCTGGAAAACAGCCGGGGCTGGGGAGAGCCAGGCTGGCACGGGGACAGCGAGGGGACAGCGTGGGGACAAGGTGGGGACAGTGCAGGGACACAGGAACAACGTGGGGACAATGTGGGGACACCACGGGGACACCGCCAGGAGCTGGCCCAGCCTGCAGCATCCTCGTCCCTTGTGGTCCTTGTCCCGTGTGACACCGGGGGACAGATGGGGACAGATGTGTCACCTCAGGGTGAGGAGGCCACTGGGGTCACCGAGCTCTTGGGGACAGCCGGGCCATTGTCACCAGTGGTACTTCTTGTGTCACCAATGTCACCTCCTCTGTGGGGGCTCTGTGCCAGCCCCAGCGTCCATCCTGGTGTCCATTCCCAGTGTCCATCCCCAGTGTCCATCCCCAGTGTCCATCCCCAGTGTCCATTCCCAGTGTCCATCCTGGTGTCCATCCCCAGTGTCCATCCTTTTGTCCATCCCTAATGTCCATCCCCAGTGTCCATCCCCAATGTCCATTCCCAGTGTCCATTCCCAGTGTCCATCCCCATTGTTCATCCTTGTGTCCATCCCCAGTGTCCATCCTTTTGTCCATCCCATGTCCATCCCCAGTGTCCATCCTGTGTCCATCCCCATTTTCCATCCCTATTTTCCATCTCCAGTCCCATCCCTCATGTCCATCCCCATTGTCCACACCCATTGTCCACCCTTATTTTCCACCCTTATTTTCCACCCCCATTGTTCACCCCTGGTGTCCACCCCACTGTCCACCTCTATTTTTCCATCCCTATCGTCCATCCCTGTTGTCCATCCCCATGTCCACCCCTCTGTTCACCCCAGCGTCCACCCCCAGTGTCCATTCTCAATGTCCACCACCAACGTCCATCCCCAATGTCCCCCCCCCATTGTCCACCCTTATTTTCCATCCCCATTGTCCACCCCGATGTCCACCCCATTTTCCACCCCTGTGTCCATTCTCAATGTCCACCCCTGATGTCTAGCCCCATTGTCCAACCTCATTTTCCATCCCTAGTTTCCACCCCAGTGTCCACCCCCAATGTCCACTCCATTCTCAATGTCCACCCCTATTTTCCACGCTCAATGTCCACCCCTGCCGAGTGTCCACCTCCATTGTTCACCCCGTTGTCCACCACAGCGTCCACCTCTACTTGCCACCCCCAATGTGCATTTGCAATGTCCACCTCATTGTCCACCCCTCCTTCACACCTCAATTTTCCACCCCCATATCCACCCCAGTGTCCATCCTGCGTCCATCCCCATTTTCCACCTCTATTTTTTACCTCCAGTGTCCACCTCCATTTTCCACCCCATTTTTCATTCCCATGTCCACCCCAATGTCCACCACAGCGTCTACCCCCATTTCCCACCCCTATTTTCCACCTCCAGTGTCCATCCCCAATGTCCACCCTGGTGTCCACCCCAATGTCCACCCCCAATGACCACCCCATGTCTACCCCTGTGTCCACCCCTATTTTCAACCCGCAATGTCCATCCCCAATGTCCACCCCTGTGTCCACCACAGTGTCCACCCCTGTTTTCCATCCCTGTTTTCCACCTCCAATGTCCACCCCTGTGTCCACCACAGTGTCCACCCTCAGTGTCCCTCCTGTGTCCATCCCCATCTTCCATCCCTGTTTTCCACCTCCAATGTCCACCCTAAGTGTCCATCCCCAATGTCCACCCTCAGTGTCCATCCTGTGTCCATCCCCATCTTCCATCCCTATTTTCCATCCCAATGTCCATTCTCAATGTCCACCCCCGTGTCCCCCGTGTCGCTCCCGCCCTGTGCAGCCCCGCCTGTCGCTGTCCCTGTCCCTGTCCCTGTCCCTGTCCCTGTCCCTGTCCCTGTCCCGGTCCCTGTCCCTGTCCCGGTCCCTGTCCCTGTCCTTGTCCCTGTCCCTGTCCCTGTCCCTGTCCCTGTCCCTGTCCCTGTCCCTGTCCCGTTCCCTGTCCCTGTCCCTGCCCCAATCCCTGTCCCTGTCCCTGTCCCTGTCCCTGTCCCGGTCCCTGTCCCTGTCCCTGTCCCTGTCCCTGTCCCTGTCCCCGTCCCGTTCCCTGTCCCTGTCCCTGTCCCGGTCCCTGTCCCTGTCCCTGTCCCTGTCCCGGTCCCGGTCCCGGTCCCGGTCCCGGTCCCTGTCCCGGTCCCGGTCCCGGTGCTCCCAGCGCCGCAGCCCCGCACGTGCCGGGCCGGGCCGTTCCGTTCCGAGCGGGGCCGGGCCGGGAGCGCCGCGGGATCTGGAGCACTCGGTGGCCCCGGGGCCGGGCTTTGGCAGAGCCGGCCCGGGCGGTCCCGGAACGGCGGAAGGGCCGAGAGCGGCCCCGGGGCAGAGCCGGGCCGGGCGGGGCCGGGATGGGCACGGGGGTGGCACGGGAGAGGGGACATGGGACAGAGGGGACACGGCATGGAGGGACACGGAGCGGGGGGGGACGTGGGACTGAGGGGGGACATGGCACTGAGGGGACATGGGACGGAAAGGGGGACATGGCACTGAGGAGGGATGTGACGCAGAGAGGGGACATGGCACTGAGGGGGGACATGGCACTGAGGGGACATGGCACTGAGGGGACATGGCACTGAGGGGGGACATGGCACTGAGGGGACAAGGCACGGAGAGGGGACATGGCACTGAGGGGACATGGCACTGAGGGGGGACATGGCACTGAGGGGACAAGGCACGGAGAGGGGGGCACAGGAAGAAAAGGGGTGACAGCACCAAGGGGGGGTCACACACTGGGGCGGGGTCACTGTCACCCACTGTCACATGGCCCTGTCCCTGTCCCCAAGGGCTCCATCCAGCGCCAGGTGCCACTATCCCAGTTCTTCCACCCGCTGCCATGTCACTGTCCCAACTTCTCCACCCATTCCTCTGTTCCTGTCCCATCTTCTGTTGTCACCTCCCTGTCCCCAACGCTTCATTCACTGCTGCGGCCCTGTCCCAGCTCCTCCATCCCTGCCATTGTCCTTGTCCCCAACAGTTCCATCCAGTGCCAGGTGTCACTGTCCCAGCTCCTCCATCCCTGCCATGTCACTGTCCCCAACAGTTCCATCCAGTGCCATGTGTCACCGTCCCAGCTCCTCCATCCCTGCCATTGTCCTTGTCCCCAAGGATTCCATCCAGTGCCATGTGTCACTGTCCCAGCTCCTCCATCCCTGCCATTGTCCTTGTCCCCAACAGCTCCATCCAGTGCCATGTGCCACCATCCCAGCTCCTCCATCCCTGCCATTGTCCTTGTCCCCAACGGTTCCATCCAGTGCCAGGTGTCATTGTCCCATCTCCTCCATCTGCTGCCACGTTCCTGTCCCCAAGGGTTCCATCCATCCAGTGCCATGTGTCACCATCCCAGCTCCTCCATCCCTGCCACTGTCACTGGGTGGGAGTGACATCCCTGCCATGTCACTGTCCCCAAGGGTTCCATCCCTGCCGTGTCCCTGTCCCTCAGCAGTTCCATCCCTGCCATTGTCCTTGTCCCCAAGGGCTCCATCCAGTGCCATTTGTCACTGTCCCAGCTCCTCCATCCCTGCCATTGTCCCTGTCCCCAACAGTTCCATCCAGTGCCATGTGTCACTGTCCCATCTCCTCCATCCCTGCCGTGTCCCTCTCCCTGCTGACCGTGTCCCTGTCCCCCAGGGTTCCATCCCTGCCATGTCCCTGACCCCCTGACCGTGTCCCTGTCCCTGCCACCCCACCCTGTCCCCGTGGTCCCGGTGCTGTGCCCGGTGCGGTGCCCGGTGTGTGCCTGGTGCGGTGCCCGGTGCGGTGCCTGGTGGATGCCCGGTGTGTGCCCAGTGCCCGGTGTGTGCCCGGTGCGGTGCCCGGTGCCCGGGGCCGGTCCGTAGGAGGGACCCGCATCCCTCAAACCCCGCTCCAGCCACACCTTTGATCCCTGCGAGCCCCGAGCCCTGCGTGACCGAGCCGCCACCTCCATCCCAGTGTCCCCGCCGTCCCCCCAGTGTCCCCCCCGTGTCCCCTCGCTGTCCCCCCGTGTCCGGCCGGGGTCCGGCGGGCCGGCCGCTCCCTAATTAGGGGGTGCGAGCGGAGCAGGGCGGCAGCCACGCACAGCTCGGAGCCACTCACTCATCCCGCAGGAATCTCCCCACGGGGAGGCGCGGCCCCGGCACAGCGCCTAAAAGGGCCCCGCGCGGGCCGCCTGCTCTCGGAGCCTTCCTGCGCCCTCCTCATCCTCATCCTCATCCTCATCCTCATCCTCCTCCTCCTCCTCCTCCTCCTCGTGCGCGGCGCCATGGCACGGCACGGCGCCAGCCTGCTGCTGCTGCTGCTCGGCATGATGCCAGGTACGAGCGGGCACCGCGGGGGCTCCGAGCGGCGGGGCGGAGCGAGGGGCGCGCACCCGGGCACAGCTGGGCACGGCTGGGGCTCCTGGCACACCTGGGGCACACCTGGGGCTCCTATCACACCTGGGGCTCCTGGCACACCTGGGGTACTGGGCACACCTGCAGCCCTAGGCACACCTGGGGCTCCTGGCACACCTGGGGTACTGGGCACACCTGGGGCTCCTGGCACACCTGGGGCACACCTGGGACTCCTATCACACCTGGGGTACACCTGGGGACACTTGGGCACACACCTAGGGCACACCTGAGACTCCTGGGCACACCTGGGGCTCCTGGCACACATGCGACCCTGGGCACACCTTGGGGACACCTGGGGCACAGCTGGGGCTCCTGGCACCTTGGACCTGGCCCCTGGACCTTGGGCTCCTGTGACACCTGTGGCTCTGGGCACACCCCTGAGGCACACCTGGGGACACTTGGGCACACACCTGGGGCACACCTGGGGCAAACCTGGGGCACACCTGTGGTACCTGGGCACACTTGGAGCTCCTGGGGCTCCTGTCACCCCTGCAGCCCTGTCACACCTGCAGCTCCTGGCACACCTGCTACCCTGGGCACACCTGGGGCACACCTGGGGACTGTCACACCTGTGACCCCTGTCACGCCTGGGGTTCTGTCACACCTGGGGCTCTGGGCACACACCTGGGGCTCCTGGGCACACCTGGGGCTCTGGGCACACACCTGGGGCACACATCTGGGGCTCCTGGGGCTCCTGGCACACCTGTGGCCACCACCAGGGTCTGGTGCTGGTTTTTGGGGTTGCAGGTGTGGGGTCAGGACCTGCCAGGTGTGGCATTTTTGGGGCGGCAGGTGTGGGGTCTTTGGTGCTTCCAGATGTGGGGTTTTTGGGGTTAGAGGTGTGGGGTTTTTGGGGATGCCAAGTGTGGGGTTTTTGGGGTTGCAGGTGTGGCATCTTTGGTGCTGCCAGGTTGGTGGATTTTTTGGGGCTGCAGGTGTGGGGTCAGGAGCTGCAGGTGTGGGGCGCTCTGGGTGTCATTTTGGGTGTGACAGCGCCATTTCTGGGTGTGACAGTGCCATTTCAGGGGGTGGCAGTGCCATTTCAGGGGGTGGCAGTGCCATTTCAGGGGGTGGCAGTGTCATTTTGAGGGAGGACGGTGCCATTTCGGGGAGGTGACAGCGTCATGTCAGTGTGCGCCAGCGCCACGTCGGGCTGTGGCACTGCCGTGTCAGGTGTGACAATGCCATTTTTGGAGGTGACAGTGCCATTTCAGGGGGTGGCAGCGCCCTTTTGAGAGGTGACAGTGCCATTTCTGGTGTGACAGCGCCACGTCGGGGTGTGACAATGCCATTTCGGGGGTAACAATGCCATTTTGAGGGGTGACAGTGCCATTTCTGGTGTGACGGCGCCCATTTGGGAGGTCACAGTGCCATTTCGGGGGTGACCATGCTGTTTAGGGGTGTGACAGTGCCATGTCGGGCTGTGATGCTGCCATTTTGGGGTGTGACAGTTCCATTTTGGGGGTGACCATGCTGTTTAAGGGAGTGACAACGCCATTTCTGGGGGTACCAATGTCATTTTGAGGGGTGACACCGCCATTTCTGGATGTGACACTGCCATGCCGGGCTGCGACAACGCCATTTCTGGGGGTAACAGTGTCATTTTGAGGTGTAACAATGCCATTTTTGGGAGTGACAGCGCCACTTCGAGGTGCGACGGTGTCATTTTGAGGGGTGACGGTGCCACGTGTCGGGCTGTGACAGTGCCACTGTGTCCCCCAGCTCTCCTGGTGGCCGTCAGGATCAACGGCAAGGGCCGCGAGGTTCTGTACCTGGCCAAGGGCGACTCGGTCAAGCTGGGCTGTCCGTATGTCCTGGAGCCCGAGGACAACGGACCCCAGGGCGTGGGCATCGAGTGGATCCAGATCAGCCCCGAGAGACCCAGCCCCGAGAACGTGGTGAGGGGAACGGGGGGACCGAGGGGAAATGGGGGGCGAGGGGGGAGAGGGTGAGAGCGGAGGGACAGAGGGGACAGGGAGGGACAGAAAGGGACAGGAGGGACAGGAGGGACAGGGAAGGACAGAAAGGGACAGGCAGGGAGTGACAGGGACAGGAGGGACAGGAGGGACAGGAGGGACAGTGAGGGACAGACAGGACAGACAGGGGACAGGCAGGACAGAGAGGGACAGGGAGGGACAGGGAGGGATGGAGAGGGACAGAGAGGGACAGAGAGGACAGACAGGGGACAGGCAGGGACAAAAGGGACAGGAGGGACAGAGGGGGACAGGGAGGGATGGAGAGGGACAGAGAGGACAGACAGGACAGACAGGGGACAGGTGGGATAGAGAGGGAGAGAAAGAGAGAGGAACAGACAGGGAAAGAGGGGACAAGTGGGACAGACAGACAGGGACAGGGAGGGACAGAGGGACAGGGAGGGAGGGGTGGGATAGAGAGACAGAGGGGACGAGGAAAGACAGGGAGGGACAGACGAGGACAGGAAAGGACAGACAGGACAGACAGGGGACAGGGAGGGACAGAGAGGGATGGGGAGGGACAGAGGGGACAGAGAGGGATGGCGAGGGACAGAGGACAAGCAGGACAGACAGGGGACAGAGAGAGACAGAGGGGACAGGGAAAGACAGGGAGGGACAGACAGGACAGGAAAGGACAGACAGGGGACAGGGAGGGACAGAGAAGGACAAGGATGGACAGACAGGGACAGGGAAGGATGGAGAGGGATGGGGAGGGACAGAAAGGGACAGGCAGGGAGACAGAGGGACAGGGAAAGTCTGGAAGGGCAGGAAAATGCCAGGCAAAGTGCAGAAATGCTGGGCAGGGGAACACCAGGCAGGGACAGGCAGGAGAAGCTGGGATGGCAGGGACAGGCAGGGACAGAGGGACAGACAGGACAAGGAAGGTTGGGAAGGGCAGGGAAGGAGCAGGCAGAGAATGGAAGTGCTGGGATGGGAAGGATGAAGGGGGACAGACAGGATTTGGCAGGGCAGGGAAGGGACAGGAATGACAGCGAAGGGACAAGGAGGGACAGGCAGGACAAGCTGGGATGGGATCAGATGGAGCCCAGCGGAGCAGGCAGGGACAGGCAGGGACAAAGAGGGCTGGGAAGGGCACAGAAGGACCAGGCTGGGTCTGGAAATGCTGGGATGGGAAGGATGAAGGGGGACGGGCAGGGACAGACAGGACAGGCAGGGTTTGGCAGGACAGGGAAGGAGCAGGCAGAGTGTGGAAGGATGGAGCAGGACAGGCTGGGAGGGGATGGGATCCATGGGATGGAGCCCAGCTGAGCAGGCAGGGACAGGCAGGACAGGCTGGACAAGCAGGGCAGGGAAGGTCTGGAAGGGCAGGAAAGGAACAGCAGGGACAGGCAGGGATTGGCCAGAGGGACAGGCAGGGACAGGCAGGGACAGGCAGGACAGGGAAGGTCTGGCAGCGTCTGGGAAGGACCAGACAGGGCTGGGCTGGGGTGGAGCCCAGCCAGACACGCAGGGACAGACAGGGAAAAACAGGGACAGGCAGCTGTAGGCAGGGACAGACAGGGACAGAGGGGACAGAAAAGGACCAGGCAGGGACAGGAGGGGACACAGAGTCCAAGAAAGGCAGAGAAATGCCAGGACAGACAGGACAGGGAAGGATGGGAAGGGAGAGGCAGGAAAGGAGCAGGGCCAGGTAGGAAAAGGCAGGCCCTGAGCTGAGGCTAACCCTAACCCGTCCCTAACCCTGACCCCGACCCTAACCCTCACCCTCACCCTAAACCTCAACCTAACCCTAACCCTGACCCTAACCCTAACTCTAACCCAAACCCAACCCAAACCCAACCCAAACCCAAACCAAACTCAACCCAAACCCAAACCAAACTCAACACCAAACCCAAACCCAAACCCAACCCAAACCCAAACCAAACCCAAACCCAAACCCAACCCAAAACCAAAACCAAACCCAAACCAAACTCAACCCAAACCCAAACCCAACCCAAACCCAAACCAAACCCAACCCAACCCAAAACCAAAACCAAACCCAAACCAAACTCAAGCCAAACCCAAACCCAAACCCAAACCCAAACCCAAACCCAAACCCAAACCAAACTCAACACCAAACCCAACCCAAACCCCAGACCCATTCCCACCCCAAATCCATCCCCAAACCCAACCCAACCCAAACCCAACCCTAACCAACCCAACCCAAACCCTAACCCAACCTTAACCCTAACCTAAACTCAACCCAAACCAAACCCAAACCCAACCCAAACCCAACCCTAACCAACCCAACCCAAAACCAAACCCAAACCCAAACCAAACCCAACCCAACCCAAACCCAAACCAAACTCAACCCAAACCCAAACCCAAACCAAACCCAACTCCGACCCACCCCCAAGCCCCACCCGCGGTGTCCCCAAGGCGGCACTGACGCTGTCCCCGCGTCCCCGTGTCCCCAGTTCCTGTCCTACCAGGACCACCACGTGAACTATGGCAGCTCGGGGCTGCAGGACCGCGTGGCCTTCGTGCAGACGGACCCGGGCCAGCGCGACGCCTCCATCCGCGTGGCCGACCTGCAGGAGAGCGACACCGGCACCTACCAGTGCCGCGTCAAGAAGAACACGGTGGCCGTGCACGAGGTCATCGTCACCGTGCAAGGTGAGCGCGCGCCCGGCGTGGCACCGCGGTGGCACCGGGGTGGCACCGATGTGGCACACGTGCCAAGGTGGCGTTGGTTTGTTGTGGTCACGCTGCTCTGTTGGTGGCACTGGCCGTGTCATCTGTGCCCCTCTAGTGCGGCCCCCAATGTCCCCTGTCCCCTTCCTGGCTGGCCCCTGGTGGCACTGACAGTGTCACCTGTGCCCCTCTCATGTGGCCTCCATTGTCACCTGTGCCACTCCCAAGTCCCGTTCCTGGCTGGCTCCTGGTGGCACTGGCAGTGTCACTTGTGGCCCTTTGCTGTGGCATTGGTGGTGTCACCTGAGCCCCTCTCATGTGGCCGCCGGTGGCACTGGCAGTGTCCCCTGTGCCACTCCCAAGTCTCCTTCCTGGCTGGCCCCTGGTGGCACTGGTGGCCCCTCTTGTGTGGCCCTTGGTGGCCCTGACAATGTCCCCTGTCCTGTCCCCTTCCTGGCTGGCCCCTGGTGGCACTGGCAGTGTCACCCGTGTCCCTCTCATGTGGCCGCTGGTGGCACTGGCAGTGTCCCCTGTCCCACTCCCAAGTTCCCTTCCTGGGTGGCCCCTGGTGGCGCCTGTGGTGGTGCCACCTGTGTCCTCCCATGTGTCCCCTGTGCCCCTCTCCTGTGGCCCCTGGTGGCCCTGACAATGTCCCCTGTCCCCCATGCAGGTGGCCCTGACAGTGCCCCGTGTCCCCCCGCCCCAGGTGACTCCTGTCCCCCCACACTCCCAGGTGTCCCCTCTCCTGGGTGGCCCCTGGTGACTCTGATGGTGTCCCCCTGAGTGTCCCCAACAGTGTCCCCTGTCCCTCCCTGGCTGTCCCTGCTGGTGTCCCCTCTGGTGTGGTGGTGTCCCCTGACATGTCCCCATGTCCCCTGGGCTGTCCCTTGCCCCTGTCCCTGTGTCCCCTCTGGTGTGGCACTGTCCCCTCCGGTGTCCCCGTCTCCCCATGTCCCCTGCCACTGTCATGGTGTCCCCTGCCTCTGTCCCTGTGTCCCCTGATGTGTCACTGTGTCCCCTGAGCTGTCCCCTGACACATCTCCGTGTCCCCTGACGCTGTCACTGTGTCCCCGTGTCCCCTGGACTGTCCCCCGCCCTTTGTCACCGTGTCCCCTCTGGTGTCCCCGTGTCCCCTGATGTGTCGTGGTGGCCCTGCTGGCATCGCCATGTCCCCTGCCCCTGTCATGGTGTCCCTGTCAGTGTCCCCATGTCCCCTCTGGTGTGGTGGTGTCCCCTGGGCTGTCCCTGCCCCTATCCCCGTGTCCCCTGCCGGTTTCCCGGTGTCCCCCAAAGTGTCGCATGTCCCCTGCCGTGTCCCCTGTCGTTGTCCCCGTGTCCCCTGGGCTGTCCCCTGAGCTGTCCCGGTGTCCCCTGCCGTGTCCCAGTGTCTTCTCCTGTGTCCCCTGCCGTGTCCGTGTGTCCCCTCGGGTGTCCCGGTGTCCCCTGTTGCTGTCCCTTGGGCTGTCCCTTGCCGTGTCCCCGTGTCCCGGTGTCCCCTGATGGTGTCTGCGTGTCCCCTGGGCTGTCCCCTCCGGTGTCGCACTGTCCCTGCCGGTGTCCCCTGCCCCTGTCCGTGTGTCACCTGGGCTGTCCCCTGAGCTGTCCCCATGTCCCCTGCCTGTGTCCCGGTGTCCCCTGAGCTGTCCCCGTGTCCCTCCCGTGTCCCAGTGTCCCCTGCCGTGTCCCTTGAGCTGTCGCGGTGTCCCGGTGTCCCCATGTCCCGGTGTCCCTCCCGTGTCCCGGTGTCCCCGTGTCCCTGTGTCCCCTGCCGTGTCCCCTGAGCTGTCCCGGTGTCCCGGTGTCCCCATGTCCCGGTGTCCCTGCCGTGTCCCCTGAGCTGTCCCGCTGTCCCCGTGTCCCTGCCGTGTCCCGGTGTCCCTGCCGTGTCCCGGTGTCCCGTGACGCGTGCCCGTGTCCCTGCCGTGTCCCCTGAGCTGCCCCGCTGTCCCCGTGTCCCGGTGTCCCGCTGTCCCGGTGTCCCGGTGTCCCCTGAGCTGTCCCGGTGTCCCGTGACGCGCGCCCGTGTCCCCGTGTCCCTGCCGTGTCCCGCTGTCCCGGTGTCCCACTGTCCCGGTGTCCCTGCCGTGTCCCTGCCGTGTCCCTGCCGTGTCCCTGCCGTGTCCCGGTGTCCCGGTGTCCCCTGACCTGTCCCCGTGTCCCAGCAGAGAAGCCGGCGGCCCCGCAGTGCTGGAGCGAGGGGGAGCTGATCGAGGGGGGGTCGGTGCTGCTGCGCTGCTTCAGCCGGGGGGGCACCGCGCCCCTCTCGTACCAGTGGGCAAAGCTGGCAGAGGGCTACGGCGGGGGGCGCCTGCCCGCGGGCACCCTGCAAGGTGGGTCTGGGGGCACCGGGGGGCACCGAGGGCATTTGGGGGGGATTTGGGGGCGTCCCTGTGCTCGGGTACCCTGCAAGGTGGGTCTGGGGGCACCAAGGTGGGTCTGGGGGCTCGGGGGGGGCACCGAGGGCATTTGGGGGGGTTTGGGGGTGCCCCTGTGCTCAGATACCCTGCAAGGTGGGTCTGGGGGTACCAAGGTGTGTCTGGGGGCACGGGGAGGGAATTGGGGGTTCTGGGGGGGTTTGGGGTGTCCCTGTGCTCGGGCACCCTGCAAGGTGGGTCTGGGGGCACCAAGGTGGGTCTGGGGGTACCAAGGTGGGTCTGGGGGCACCAAGGTGGGTCAGGGGGCACCAAGGTGGGTCTGGGGACACAGGGGGGGAATTGGGGGTTCTGGGGGGATTTGGGGGTGCCCCTGTGCTCAGATACTCTGCAAGGTGAGTCTGGGGGCACCAGGGGGCACAGAGGGCATTTGGGGGGGATTTGGGGGTGTCTCTGCCCATGGGCACCCTGCAAGGTGGGTCTGGGGGCACCGAGGGCATTTGGGGGGAATTTGGGGGTGTCCCTGTGCTCGGGTACCCTGCAAGGTGGGTCTGGGGGCACCAAGGTGGGTCTGGGGGCACCGAGGTGGGTCTGGGGGCACTAAGGTGGGTCAGGGGGCACCGGGGGGCTCTGGCAGGTTCAGGGGGGGATTTGGGAGGGTCCCATGTCTGTGTGTCCGTGCGTCTGTGGGTTCATGTCCGTGTGTCCATGTGTCCCCACGTCCTGGTATCCCTGTCCCTGTGTCCATGTCCTTGTGTCCCTGTCCATGTGTCTGTGTGTCCCCGTGTCCATGTCTGTGTGTCCTTGGCTGTGTGTCCCTGTGTCTGTCCATGTCTGTGTGTCCCTGTCCATGGCTGTGTGTCCCTGAGTCCGTCCCTGTCCCTGTGTCCCTGTGTGTCCTCACGTCCCCATGTCCGTCCATGTCCCCGTGTCCCTGTGTGTCCCTGTGTCTGTCCATATCTCTATGTCTGTGCGTGTCCCCGTGTCCCCTCTCTCCCTCTCTGGGACGTGTGGGTGACACCGAGGTGACAGTGCCCGGTGACACCGAGGTGACAATGCCCGGTGACACCGAGGTGACAGTGCCACCCGTGCCATGCCAGGCCGTGCCCCCGGTGACCTCCTGATCCGCAGCCTGACCGTCGGCCACGCTGGCACCTACCAGTGCCGTGTCACCAACCGCGTGGGCTACTCGGTGTGCCAGCTGAACCTGAGCCCCGGGCCACGTGAGTGACACTGGGGACATCGGGGACACTGGGGACATTGGGGACACTGGGGACATTGGGGACATTGGGGACAGTGGGGACATTGGGGTGTGCCAGCTGAACCTGAGCCCCGGGCCACGTGAGTGACACTGGGGACATCGGGGACATCGGGGACACTGGGGACAGTGGGGACATTGGGGACAGTGGGGACATTGGGGTGTGCCAGCTGAACCTGAGCCCCGGGCCACGTGAGTGACACTGGGGACATCGGGGACACTGGGGACATTGGGGGCATTGGGGACATTGGGGACATTGGGGACATCGGGGGAAATGGGGACATCGGGGGCACTGGGGACATTGGGGACATTGGGGACATTGGGGACACTGGGGACATTGGGGGAAATGGGGACATCGGGGACACTGGGGACATTGGGAGCATTGGGGACATTGGGGACACTGGGGACATTGGGGGAAATGGGGACACTGGGGACATTGGGGGCATCATTGGGGACATTGGGGGCATTGGGGACAGTGGGGACATTGGGGACATCATTGGGGACATTGGGGACATTTGGGGCATTGGGGACATTGCGGACATTGGGGACATGTGGTGTGCCAGCTCAGCTTGAGCCTGGGGCCACGTGAGTGACACTGGGGACACTGGGGACATCATTGGGGACATTGGGGACACTGGGGACATTGGGGACATTGGAGACATCATTGGGGACATTGGGGACACTGGGGACATTGGAGACATCATTGGGGACATTGGGGACATTGGGGACATTGGGGACATTGGGGACATTGGAGACATCATTGGGGACATTGGGGACACTGGGGACATTGGGGGCAATGGGGACACGGGGTGTGCCACCTCAACTTGAGCCTGGGGCCATGTGAGTGACACTGGGGACACTGGAGACATCATTGGGGACATTGGGGACACTGGGGACATTGGGGACATCATTGGGGACATTGGGGACATTGGGGACACTGGGGACACTGGGGACATTGGGGACATTGGGGACATTGGAGACATCATTGGGGACACTGGGGACATTGGGGACATTAGGGTGTGCCAGCTCAACTTGAGGCCTGGGCCACGTGAGTGACATTGGGGACACTGGGGACACTGGGGACATCATTGGGGACATTGGAGACATCATTGGGGACATTGGGGACATTAGGGTGTGCCAGCTCAACCTGACCCCGGGGCCACATGAGTGACATTGGGGACATCATTGGGGGCAATGGGGACATTGGGGACACTGGGGACATTGGGGGTGACACAGGGTGGCACCAGGATGTCTCAGCTCCCAAGGGTGACCCCGTGTGGCGCCAGGGGTGGCTCTGGGTTGGCACCAGGGTGTCCCTGGGCTCCAGGCTGGCACTGCAGTGTCCCTGGGTGGCACCATGGCGGCACCCAGTGGTGGCAGCAGGGGCTGGCAGTGACCGCCGTGTCCCCGTGCCAGGCGGGCGCCAGGCTGGCATCATCGTGGGCTCCATCCTGGGCTCGCTGCTCCTGCTCAGCCTCCTGGGGCTGCTCATCTGGGCACTGATCGCCCGCTACCAGCGCAAGGAGTGCCAGCGCGCCTGCAGCGACTGCCGGTGGGTGCCAGGGGGTGCCACGGGGTGGCACGGGGTGGCACTGGGCTGTGTTGGTCTCTACTGGGCACCAGTGACTGGCACTGGGCACTGATGGGCACCACCGGCTGCTACTGGGCACAACCGGGGACAAACGGGCACCAGTGAGTGACACTGGGTGGGTGGCACCAACTACCGGTGGCTGCCAGGGGGACACCGAGGGTTCTGATGGGTGCCACCAAGTGCAGAGGGTGGCACAGGGCGCTGAGGGACACCAAGGGTGTCACCAAGCAGGGGTGGGTGCCAAGGGGACACCAAGGGGTGCCAATGGGTGTCACCAAGCTCGTGTGGGTGGCACAGGGCACTGAGGGGCACCAAGGGGTGCCAAAGGGTGTCACCAAGCTCGGATGGGTGGCACAGGGCACTGAGGGTGACCTAGAAGTGTCACCAAGCTCGGATGGGTGGCACAGGGCACTGAGGGTGACCTGGAAGTGTCACCAAGCAGGGGGTGTGTGGCACAGAGCACTGATGGCCACCAAGAGGTGCCAATAGGTGCCACCAAACCCCTCGTGACACCACGGGCGGTGCCGAAACCCCCTCTCCCAAGTGCCACCCACCCCCTGGCGGCGCCACCTGACGCTGTCACCGCGCTGTCCCCGCAGGAGCAGCACGGGTGGCACCATGCCCCGGCCGTGCGCCGCCTGTGCCCACCACTCGTACTCCCCGCATGGCATCAGCTACATGCAGTGCCAGCACGGCGACGGCGACGAGCGCGCGGCCGCGCTGCTCTGCAACGAGGGCATGCGACACCAGGTCACCTGTCCCGCGCTGTGACACCGCGGCCACCCAGCGGCGACAGCGACAACGACACAGAGAGAGCCCGCCCGCAAAAGTGACGGCAGGAGCGGCTCCCGACGCCAAAAAAACCGAAAAAGCTTCGAATTCCCACAGAATCGTTCAAAATCCTACAAAATTTCCCCCAAATCCCATAAAATATTTCAAAAACCTCCCAAAATTCCCACAGAATTCCATAAAATCCTTTAAAAGCCCCCAAAAATTCCTGTCCTGGAGCGCCCTCGTGGGGCCACCACGAGGACGGGGATGGGGACAGCGACAGCGACAGAAAGAGCCCGCCTGACAAAGTGACGGCAGGAGCGGCTCCCGAAGCCCAAAAAACCCCCCAAAAAACCTCAAAACCTCACAGAATTCCTCCCAAAATTCCATAAAATAGTTCAAAATCCCCCAAAAATTCCTGTCCTGGAGCGCCCTCGTGGGGCCACCACGGGGACAGCGACAGAAAGCGCCGGCCGGACAAAGTGACGGCAGGAGCGGCTCCCGAAGCCAAAAAAACCCTAAAACCGCTCAAAATCCTACAAAACCCATAAAATCTTAGAGAAATCCCACAGAATTCCTACCAGAATCCCATAAAATCCTTCAAAATCCCACAAAATTCCTTTCTTGGGGCGCCCTCGCGTGGACACCACGGGGACAGCGACAGAAAGCGCCGGCCGGACAAAGTGACGGCAGGAGCGGCTCCCAAAGCCCAAAAAAACCCTAAAAAGTTTCAAAATCATACAAAATTCTTCCCAAAATCCCACAGAATTGCTACCAAAATCCCATAAATCTTACAAAATCCCACAAAATTCCTGTCCTGGAGCTCCTTCATGGTGCCACCAAGGTGACGGTGACAGCGACAGCCCGCCCGACAAAGTGACGGCAGGAGCGGCTCCCGAAGCCCAAAAAAAACCCTAAAAACCCTCAAAATCCTACTAAAATCCCACAGAATTGCTACCAAAATCCCATAAAATCTTACAAAATCCCACAAAATTCCTGTCCTGGAGCTCCTTCATGGGGCCACCAAGGTGACGGTGACAGCGACAGCACACCCCACAAAGTGACGGCAGGAGCGGCTCCCGAAGCCCAAAAAAAACCCTAAAAACCCTCAAAAATCCTACAAAATGCCCCAAATCCCCTCCCTTCCCTGGTTTTGTTGCTTCATTTTGGGGTTTGGCCCCTTTTTTTTTACGATCCCCCCATTCCCAGTTCCCATTCCCAGTTTCCCCAGTCTCATCCCAGTTCCCCCCCTGTGGTGTCATTGTCACCCTCTGTCCCCACCCCCACATTTGGGATTTTTTGGGGTTTTTATTTTGGGGGGGGCCGGTTCGGAACGGAGCGAAAGGAAAACGAACCCCAAAACCAGGAAAAAAAAATATGGAGAAAAAGGGAAAAGAAAAAAAATGGAAAAAATGGAATAAAATTGAGAGAATTGAGATGGGAGTGGCGTGGCGGGGACAGAGGGGACAGGGAGGGGACAGGGAGGGGACAGAGGGGACAGGGATGGGGACAAAGGTGACAAAAATGGCGAAAAGGACGGGGACAAGGATGGGGACATGGAGGGGACAGAGGGGACAGGGACAGAGGGGACAGGGACAGAGGGGACAGGACATTCCAAGCCAAGGATGACCAGAGGTGACACCGGTGTCCCCAAGCTGCCCCTCTCAGTGGCCTGAGGTGGCTTCTGTCCCCTCCACAGGGGGACACGGGGCTGAGGGGACACGGGGGAGGGGAGGGGAACAGGGGACGTGTCCCTGTCCCTGTCCCCTGCTGTCCTTATTCCCTGTCCCTTTGTGTCCCTGTCCCTTTGTGTCCCTGTCCCCTCCTGTCCTTATTTTATTCCCTGTTCCTGTCCCTTGGTGTCTCCTCCTGTCCTTATTCTGTGTCCTTTCCTGTCCCCTCCTGTCCCTTCATGTCCCTGTCCTCATCCCTGTCCCTTTGTGTCCCTGTCCCTGTCCCCTGCCATCCCTTCATGTCCCCATCCCTTTGTGTCCCCTCCTGTCGCTGTCCTCGTCCCTGTCCCCATTCCTGTCCCTTCGTGTCCCCTCATGCGACCGGCAGGGGGGGCGGAGCTACTGAGGGGGCGTGGCCAGAGAATGGGCGTGGTTTCGGTTGATGACGTGATTGGCCACGCCCCCCAGCGGGTCCCGTAACGGCCGCCAGGGGGCGCGCGCGGCGGTTGCCGGGCAACGCAACATGGCGGGGCAGGTGGGGGGGGCGGGGGAAAATGGGGAAAAAAGGGGAAAAAATGGGGGAAAAATGGGGGGAAAATGGAAAAACAGGGGAGGGAAAAGGGGAGGGAAAAGGAGAGGAAGGGGGGGGCAAAGGTGGGAGGGAAGAGGGGGTGAAATGGGGCGGAGAAAAGGGGAGCAAAGGGGGAAAATGGGGGGATAAGGGGGGACAGGAAGTTCGGGGGTCTCTCGGGGGAGGGGCCCGGGGGGTCCCGGCTCTGAGCGGCCCCTCCCCCTCCCCAGTACGAGGACGCCTTCAGCCCCCCCCGGCTGCAGTGCTGGACCGTGCCCCGCCCCCCCCCGAAGGTACCCCCCAAAATCCCGACCCGGAATGGGGGGGGGGGCATTGACCGACACCCCCAGACCCTGATCGGGACCCCCTGACCCCCCCCCCCGGACCCCTCCTCAACCCCAGCCCCGCCCCCCCAGAGCCCTCTGAGACCCCCAAACCCCCTCCGAGGACCCCCCAGAGCCCAGTCCTGATCCCCCCGGGACCCCCCAACCCCACCCCAGCACCCCCAAACCCCTTCCCGGGCCACCAGGACCCCTCCAAACCCCTCCCAGGACCCACCAGGACACCCCCAACCCGGTCATCATCCCCGGGACCCCCCAAAGCCACACCAGGACCCCCAAATCCCTTCCCAGGACCCCCAAACCCCTTCCCAGGACCCCCAAACCCCCTCCCAGGACCCCCCCGAGCCCGGTCCTGATCCCCCCGGGACCCCCAAACCCCTTCCCGGGCCACCAGGACCCCTAAACCCCTTCCCAGGACCCCCAAACGCCACCCCAGGACCCACCAGGACACCCCCAACCCGGTCATCATCCCCGGGGACCCCCCAAACGCCACGCCAGGACCCCCAAACCTCATCCCAGGACCCCCAAATCCCTTCCCAGGACCCCCAAACGCCACCCCAGGACCCCCAAACCTCATCCCATGACCCTCAAACCCCTCCCAGGACGCCCCCCCAGCCCAATTCTGGCCCCCCCAAACCCCACTCCAGCACCCTCAAACTTCACCCCAGCACCCCCAAACCCCTCCCAGGCCCCTCCCAGGCCGGTTCTGACCCCCCCAATCCCACACCCCCCCCCCCCCTCAGCTGCCGACCCCTCGCCCCCCCACCCCGTTCATCGCCGACGACCGGGGGCACCTCCTGCCGCACGTGCCGCGATCCAAGGTGAGCCCCGCCGCGGTTTTGGGGTCCCCCCCTTCGCTCCCGGGGCACTTTTGGGGTCTCTCCCCGCTCCCGAGGCAGTTTTGGGGTCTCCGAGGGGACACCAGGGCAGTTTTAGGGTCCTCCCCCGCTCCCGGGGCGATACCGGGGCAGCTTTGGGGTCCCCCGCGCTCCTGAGATCCCGGAGCAGTTTTGGGGTCTCTCCCCGCACCCGGGGCAGTTTTGGGGTCCCTCCCCGCACCCGGGGCAGTTTTGGGGTCCCTCCCTTCACTCCCGAGACAGTTTTGGGGTCCCTACCCCCGTCCTGGGGCAGTTTTGGGGTCCCCCCCACTTCCAAGACAGTTTTGGGGTCTCCCCTCGGTCCCGGGACCGTTTTGGGGTTGTCCCCCCCGCTCCCAGAGCCCCGGGGCAGGTTTGGGGTCCCCATGGGGACACCTGAGCAGTGTTGGGGTCCCCGTGGGGGACACCGGAGCAGTTTTGGGGTCCCCCCCGTCCCGGGGTAGCTTTGGGGGTCCTTCCTCCGTACCTGGAGCAGTTTTGGGGTCTCTCCCTGCACTTGGGGCAGTTTTGGGGTCTTCCCTCCCTGCTCAGTTTTGGGGTCCCCAGGGGGACACTGGGGCAGTTTTGGGGTCCCCCCCTTGTTCCCGGGGGCACACCGGTGCCACCCCCGCTCCTGGGGCAGCTTTGGTGTCCCCTCCCGGTCCCGGGGCAGTTTTGGGGTCTCTCCTCCCTGCACTTGGGGCAGTTTTGGGGTCACTCCCCCGCAGGTGTCGCCCTGGGGCACCTTCCTGGGCACGTGGGCGATGCCAGCGCGGATCCCCCCGGCCCGGCTGGACCGCAGCGCCCGCGAGCCCGGGGCCGCCGAGCGGCTGGAACGGGAACAGCCCCGGGAGCTGCGGAGGGCGTGCAACGGCATCCGGACACGGGTCACCGGCAAGGTGACACCTTGGGGACACATGGGGACACATGGGGACACACCTGGGGACACCTGGGGACAGACAGGGACACACAGGGACACAGCTGGGACATGGGGACACACACGGGGACAGCCCCGGGAGCTGCGGAGGGCGTGCAACGGCATCCGGACACGGGTCACCGGCAAGGTGACACTCATGGGGACATGGGGACACGGGGACACAGCTGGGGACACGGCTGGGACATGGGGACACACCTGGGACGTGGGGACACACACGGGAACAGCCCCGGGAGCTGCGGAGGGCGTGCAACGGCATCAGGACACGGGTCACCGGGAAGGTGACACCTTGGGGACATGGGGACACACTTGGGGACACACCTGGGACATGGGGACACACACGGGAACAGCCCCGGGAGCTGAGGAGGGCCTGTAATGGCATCAGGACATGGGTCACCGGCAAGGTGACACCCTGGGGACACAGCTGGGGACAGACAGGGATACACAGGGACACAGCTGGGACATGGGGACCTTCCTGGGGACGTGGGGACACACACGGGGACAGCCCTGGGCACTGCGGAGGGCCTGCAATGGCATCAGGACACGGGTCACTGGGAAGGTGACACCCTGGGGACACATGGGGACAGCTGGGGACACAGCTGGGGACACTTGGGGACAGACAGGGATACACAGGGACACAGCTGGGGACATGGGGACACACACGGGAACAGCCCCGGGAGCTGAGGAGAGCCTGCAATGGCATCAGGACAGGCGTCACTGGGAAGGTGACACCCTGGGGACACAGCTGGGGACATGGGGACACACCTGGGGACATGGGGACACACACGGGGACAGCCCCGGGAGCTGCAGAGGGCCTGTAATGGCATCAGGACACGGGTCACCGGGAAGGTGACACCTTGGGGACACAGCTGGGGACACTTGGGGACATGGGGACACACACGGGAACAGCTCTGGGAGCTGAGGAGGGCGTGCAACGGCATCCGGACACGGGTCACCGGCAAGGTGACACCTTGGGGACACACGGGGACACAGCTGGGGACAGCTGGGACATGAGCACACAGCTGGGGACACAGCTGAGGACAGCTGGGGACAGCTGGGGACACCTGGGACACGGGGACGAACCTGGGGACACCTGGGACACATCTGGGGACACCTGGGACACACAGGGACACACCTGGGGTACACTGGAATACACCTGGGGACACCTGGGACACACAGGGACACATCTGAGGCACACCTGGGGACATGGGGACACAGCTGGGGACACCAGGGACACCCCCGGGGCTCAAGGAGGGGCAGGGCAGGGGTGGCACAGAAGGGACAGGAGAGGGGACAGCGGGATGGGGGACACAGGGGGGACACGGGGGGACACAGATATGGGGACAGGGGACATAGGGGGACAGGGATGGGGATGAGGGGACAAAGGGACATGGCAGATAACGGGGGGACAGGGGGACATGGGGGGACACAAGGCCACGGGGATGGGGACAGTGGGACACGGGGGTGTGGGGACAAAGGGGGGACACAGGGACACGGGGATGGGGGACAGGGGGACATGGGGGGGACACAGGAGCGGGGGACACAATTTTGGGGCCGTTCCCACAGGGAGCTCCCATTGTCCCCAATGTCCCCAGTGTCCCCAATGTCCCCAGTGTCCCCATTGTCCCCAATGTCCCCAGTGTCCCCAGTGTCCCCAGTGTCCCCAGTGTCCTCATTGTCCCCAATATCCCCAGTGTCCCCATTGTCCCCAGTGTCCCCAATGCCCCCAGTGTCCCCAGTGTCCCCATTCTCCCCAGTGTCCCCAATGTCCCCAGTGCTCCCCCATTCTGAGGGGTCCCTGGGCACCCCCCTGACCCCCTCCTCTCTCCCCCAGCTGCAGCAGCCCTGGCCCACGGAACCTTCTGGAAAGGACCAGGGGGGTCCCCGCGGGGGCTCCCCCCACCCTGAGCCCCCCAAAGCTGGGGACAGCACCGAGGGGGGACCCTGCACCCCAAACCCCTCCGAGGGGGGACCCCCCTGTCCCCTAAATCAGCCCTGTCCCCTGAACCCCCCTGAGCAGGGACCCCCCTGTCCCCTCAGCCCCTATTTGGGGGGTCCCCAAAATCCCCCTGGGGAGGGACCCTGTCCCCTAAGCCCCTATGGTTGGGGACCCTCACCCCAAAATCCCCCCGGCTCCTGAGGTGGCTCTGCTGTCACCGTCCCCTCCCTGCCCTGGGGACAATCCCCCCACCCCAACCCCACCTGAGCGGGCTCTGGGCCCCCCAAAAATGGGAAATAAAGGCTGGGAAATGCAGGAAATGCTTGCAATGAGCCCCAAATCTTTTTGGGGTTTTTAGGGTTTGGCCCAAATCTGTTTGGGGTTCAGGGTTTGCCTCTGATCCTTCCTCCTCCTCCTCCTCCTCCTCCTCCTCTCTGGTCCCAGGGGAGGATTCTTAATTAGGAAATTAATTGGGGATGGGATTGGGATGGGGTCAAAGCACCCACACCCCTCCCGCCATCCCCAAAATCCTGGATTTTCTCCCCCAAAACTCCTGGATTTCACCCCCCCCCCCCCCCCCGCCAAAATTCCTGGATTTTCCCTCAAAATATCCTGGAGTTCTCCCCATAAAATCCTGGGTGTTCCCCTAAAAAAATCCTGGATTTTCACACCAAATATCCTGGATTTTCCCCATAAAATCCTGGATTTTCTCCCCAAAATTCCTGGATTTCCCCCAAAATATCCTGGATTTTCCCCATAAAATCCTGGATTTTCCCCCCAAAACTCCTGGATTTTCCCCCCCAAAATTCCTGGATTTTTCTCCAAAATATCCTGGATTTTCTCCAAAAATCCTGAATTTTTCCCCAAAATATCCTGGATTTTCCCCATAAAATCCTGGATTTTTCCCCAAAATATCCTGGATTTTCCCCATAAAATCCTGGATTTTTCCCATAAAATCCTGGATTTTTCCCCAAAAAAATCCTGGATTTTCCCAGCAGGATTCCTCCCCACATGGAGCTGGGGCAGGAACTCGAGATGGGGTGGGGAGAGTCATTTCCCAAAGGTTAAAAACCCCCTAAACCTGACCCCAAAACTCCCCCAGGAACTGCAAATTTTGGGGTTTTTTCCCCCCATTTTTCCACACTGGGCAGGAGGAGGAAGGAGAATCCCATTCCTGGCTGAGGGACAGAGCTGCTTTATTGTGTCCCCCAGGGGACAGGTGACAACAGCTGGGTGACAAAACTGGGGTGACAACACCTGGAGTGACACAAAGGCCTCCCCACCACGAAACCAGGACGTTCCCACCGGCAGGAGGCTCCAAAATTGGGATTTTTCCCCCAAAAATGGGCTGAATAAAGAAAATTCCATGGGGATGATGACCCCAGGGGTGGCAGGGGGATGGCATTGAGATGTCACTTGTCACCACAGGCTCCCCATCAGCAGGAGGCTCCAAAATTGGGATTTTTACCCCAAAAATGGGCTGAATTATGGAATTCCCAGGAGTTTGAGGACCCCAGGGGTGGCAGGGGGGTGGCACCAAGATGTCACCCTCGTGGCACTGCTCCCCACGGGCAGAAGGCTCCAAAATTGGGATTTTTCTCCCCAAAAATGGGCTGAAAAAAGAAATTTCCATGGGGATGAGGACCCCAGTGGTGGCAGGGGGGTGGCACCCAGATGTCACTTGTCACCACTGCCTTCCCATGGGCAGGAGGCTCCAAAATTGGGATTTTCCCCCCAAAAATGGGCTGAGTCATGGAATTCCCACAGGACCCAGGACTCTGAGCGGTGGCAGGGGGGTGGCACCCAGATGTCACCTGTCACCCACCCCCGTGGGGCGCTGCCTCAATGAATGGAGCTCCTTGTGCCGCTGTGGTGCCACCCCGGTGCCAATCCCACTCGTGGGGACACAGATCCCGCATTGTCCCGGCCTCGGGGACACGTGGGGACACCACGGGGACAATGGGGACACCGAGGGGACAATGGGGACACCGAGGGGACAATGGGGACACCGAGGGGCTCGCTCTCATCCCGGGATTTTGGGGAGGGGGAGGGAGGGGAGGGATTTTGAGATTCCCGGATTTTGGGGAGGGGGATGGGAGGGGTGGGATTCCAGGATTTTGGGATTCCCGGGATTCCCAGGATTTCGGGGTTCTGGGATTCCAGGATTTTGGGATTCTGGGATTTTGGGGTTCCCAGGATTTGGAATTTCGGGATTTTGGGATTCCCAGGATTCCGGGATTTTGGGATTCCCAGGATTTTGGGATTCCCGGGAATTTGGAATTTCGGGATTTTGGGATTCCCAGGATTTTGGGATTCCTGGGATTTGGAATTTCGGGATTTTGGGATTCCTGGATTTTGGGATTCCCGGGATTTTGGGATTCCGGGGATTTGGAATTTCGGGATTCTGGGATTCCAGGATCTGGGAAGGCCCCGGGGCTGTCACAGCGCCGCCAGCGCGGCCGAGGACAGCACGGTCAGGGCCAGCACCAGCAGCCCCGACTGCGTCACCTGCGGCAGCTTCAGCCCCTTGCCCAGGTCCCAGGCCTGCGGAGACAGCGGGGACAGCGGTGTCACCTTGTCCCCAGAGCTGGGACACAGCTCCCACTCCCTGCCCTGCTCCCACTCCCTGCCCTGCTCCCCGCTCCCAGCTCCGTGTTCCCATTTTCTATTCCCCTTTTTCCCATACCCTGTCCCCATTCCCGTCCCCTTTTTTCAATTCCCCTTTCCATCCCCTTTTTCCCGTCCTTCTTCCCATCCCCTCTCCCCTTTCCCACTTTTATCCCAGTTCCCACTCCCTTTTATCCCAGTTATCCCACCCTCTCTCATCCCAGTTCCTGCTGCCTTCCCATTCCATCCCCTCCCCATTCTCCCATTCCCATCCCCTCTTCCCATTCCCATTATTCCCATTCCCATCATTCCGATTCCCATTGTTCCCACTCTCCTCTCTCCCGTTCCCATTCCCATTATTCCCATTATTCCTATTCCCATCATTCCCACTTTCCTCATTCCCATCATTCCCATTATTCCCATTATTCCCACTCTTCCCATTCCCATCATTCCCATTATTCCCACTTCCCTCATTCCCATTATTCCCATTAATCCCACTCTCCCCAGTTCCCATTCCCACTCTCCGCATTCCCATTATTCCCATTATTCCCATTCCCATTATTCCCATTCCCATCATTCCCATTATTCCCACTTTCCTCATTCCCATTATTCCCATTAATCCCACTCTCCCCAGTTCCCATTCCCACTCTCTGCATTCCCATTATTCCCGTTATTCCCATTCCCATAATTCCCATTCCCATCATTCCCATTATCCCATTATTCCCACTATTCCCATTCCCATAATTACCATTCCCATCATTCCCACTATTCCCATTCCCATTATTCCCATTCCCATCATTCCCATTATTCCCATTATTCCCATTCCCATCATTCCCATTATTCCCATTCCCATAATTCCCATTCCCATCATTCCCACTATTCCCATTCCCATTATTCCCATTCCCACTATTCCCATTCCCATTATTCCCATTATTCCCATTCCCATTATTCCCATTATTCCCATTATTCCCATTATTCCCATAATGTGGAAAACCCTGAACCCCCCCCCCCCCCCAAACCCCAGGGGGGGTCAATCCCTCCCTGGGAATTCCACAAATCCGCAATTCCCAAAATCCCAGAATTCCCAAAATCCCAGAAAATCCCAGCCCTGGAGCACCCCCAGCTCTCCCCGACAGTCCCAGTTCCAAACTGGGAGCACTGGGACGGGCCCCCATAAAACCCCTGCCAAAAATTTTGTGCCATTCCCAAAATTCCTCCCTGATCCCAGGAACCTGGATGGGGGGCGGACACCTTGGTGCCACCCCATTGTCACCTGCTGTCCCCAAAGGGACATCCCAGGTGCACAATTCCCAGTTCCACACTGGGATGGGCTCCCATCAAACCCCTCCAGCCATTCCCAATCTTTTGAGCCATTCCCAAAATTCCTCCCTGATCCCAGGAACCTGGATGGGGGGGGGACACCTTGGTGCCACCCCATTGTCACCTGCTGTCACCAGAAGGGCTCCTGGGGACATTCCAGGTGCACAGCTCCCAGTGGGATGCTCTGGAACGAGCTCCCACCAAACCCCTCCCAACATTCCTGTGCCGTTCCCAAAATCCCTTCCCGATCTCAAAACCCGGGCAGGTGGCACACCCCGGTGCCACCCCACTGTCACCCGCTGTCCCCAGAGGGACCCTGCAGGTGGCCCGGGCCCTCACCAGGTGGCGGACGCCGTTCCAGGTGTGGTAGCACAGGGGCAGGGCCAGCAGGAACTTGGCCGAGCACACGAGGGTGGGGCCCAGGCTGAGCGCCCGCACCTGGGCCAGGTAATGGGGGAACTGCTCAGGGAGCAGCAGCGCGGCCACCGAGAACAGGGACACACCTGGGGACAGCAGGGACACCTGTCAGGGACAGGGACACAGCTGGGGACAGATAAACCTGTCAGGGACAGGGACACATCTGGGGACAGCAGGGACAGGGATACACCTGGGCCAGGTAATGGGGGAACTGCTCAGGGAGCAGCAGGGCAGCCACCGAGAACAGGGACACACCTGGGGACGACAGGGACACCTGTCAGGGACAGGGACACAGCTGGGGACAGATAAACCTGTCAGGGACAGGGACACACCTGTCAGGGACAGACACACCTGTCAGGGACAGATACACCTGTCAGGGACAGGGACACAGCTGGGGACAGATAAACCTGTCAGGGACAGGGACACACCTGTCAGGGACAGACACACCTGTCAGGGACAGATACACCTGTCAGGGACAGGGACACAGCTGGGGACAACAGGGACACCTGTCAGGGACAGGGACACACCTGGGGACAGGGACAGATACACCTGTCAGGGACAGGGACACACCTGGGAGGGACAGACACACCTGTCAGGGACAGGGACACACCTGGGGACAACAGGGACACACCTGTCAGGGACAGGGACACAGCTGGGGACAGGGGAGGGACATGTCAGGGACACAGCTGGGGACAGCAGGGATACCCCTGGAATGGGGACAGGGATACACCTGGAATGGGGACAGAGCCCATCAGGGAGAACAGGGATACACCTGGCAAAGGGTCCCCAGGTGTCCCCAGTGTCCCCAGGTGTCCCCAGGTGTCCCCAGTGCCACCCACCGAGGCTGAGGGCGACGCCGGTGCCGCGGTGGGTGATGGACATGGCCATGGGCAGCGACCACCTGCAACAGGAACGGGCTGGGGTCACCCCAAAACCCTGGGAATGGGCTGGGGGCACCCCAAAACCCTGGGAATGGGGTGGGGGCACCCCAAAACCCACAGGAACAGGGCTGGGGTCACCCCAAATCCCACAGAATGGGGTGGGGTCACCCCAAAACCCTGGGGATGGGCTGGGGGCACCCCAAATCCCACAGGAACAGGGCTGGGGGCACCCCAAAACCAAGGGAATGGGGTGGGGGGCACCCAAAATCCCACAGGAATGGGGCTGAGGTCACCCCAAAACCCTGGGGATGGGGTGGGGGCACCCCAAAACCCACAGGAACGGGGCTGGGGTCACCCCAAAACCCACAGGAATGGGGTGGGGGTCACCCCAAATCCCACAGGAATGGGGTGGGGGGCACCCCAAATCCCACAGGAACGGGGGGGTTGGAGCATTTTGGGTGGAATTTGGGGCAGCCTGGGGTCAATTTGGGGGATTTAGGGGAAATGTGGGGGATTTTTGGAGTGGCCTGGGGTGAATTTGGGGAATTTTAGGGTGGTCTGGAGTGAATTTGGGGTTCCTAGGGGTGATTTTTTTTTTTTTTTTTTGTGAATTTGCAGTGCCCCAGGGTGAATTTAGGGTGGATTTGGGGTTCATGGGTCCATTTTGAAGTTTCCAGGGTGATTTTGGGGGTTCCCAGCTTGTTCTGGGCTGGTTTTGGGGTGATTTGGAGTGGTTTTGGGGTGATGATGGCTGGTTTAGGGCGGTTTTGGAGCAGTTTTAGGGTGATTTTGGGGTGATCAGCACTGTTTTAGGGCAGTTTGGGGGCAGTTTTGGGCTGGTTTAGGGGCAGTTTCAGCGATTTTGGGGCAGTTTCAGTGGTTTTGGGGCAGTTTTGGGGCGGTTTTAGGGTGATTTTGAGGTTCTCTGGCTGCTTTTGGGGTGTTTTGGGGTGGTTTTGGGCTGGTTTAGGGGCGGTTTGAATGGTTTTGGGGCAGTTTTGGGCTGGTTTTGGGCAGGTTTAGGGGTTGTTTGAGTGGTTTTGGGGTGTTTTTGGGGTGGGTTTGGGCAGGTTCAGGGGCAGTTTGAGTGGTTTTGGGGCAGTTTTGGGGTGATTTTGGGCAGGTTTAGGGGCAGTTGGAGTGGTTTTGGGGTGGTTTTGGGCAAGTTTAGGGGCAGTTTGGGTGGTTTTGGGGAGGTTTTAGGGTGATTTTGAGGTTCTCTGGCTGCTTTTGGGGTGTTTTGGGGCAGTTTTGGAGTAGTTTTGGGCAGGTTCAGGGGCTGTTTGAGTGGTTTTGGGGCAGTTTTGGGGTGATATGGGGGTTCCCTGGCTGGTTTTGGGCTGGTTTAGGGGCAGTTTGAGTGGTTTTGGGGAAGTTTTGGGGTGATTTTGGGCAGGTTTAGGGGCGGTTTGAGTGGTTTTGGGGCAATTTTGGGTTGGTTCATGGCAGTTTGAGTGGTTTTGGGGTGTTTTTGGGGTGGTTTTGGGCAGGTTCAGGGCGGTTTGAGTGGTTTTGGGGTGTTTTGGGGCAGTTTTGGGGCAGTTTTGGACTGGTTCAGGGGCTGTTTGAGTGGTTTTAGGGTGTTTTTGGGGGGGTTTTGGGCAGGTTCAGGGGGGTTTGAATGGTTTTGGGGTGTTTTTGGGGGGTCTCTCACTTGTAGATGCTGACATGGGGGGACAGGGGTCGCCCCGAGCGCTCGTTCCTCTCCCAGAACCTCCTCATCTCCTCCCGGGCCGTGGTGCCCATGGGGACGGCCCTGGGGCAGAGACAGAGCCTGAACCCGACCCCAAAAACCCCAAAAAACCCTAAAAAACCTTAACTCACCCCAAAAAAAACCCCATAAACCCAAACCCTGACCCTCCTCATCTCATGGTGCCCATGGGGACGGCCCTGGGGGAGAGAAAGGGACTGAACCCAAAAAACCCTAAATCCACCCCAAACCCCAAAAAATCCTAAATCCACCCCAAAACCCAGAAAAAAACCCAAAGGAAACGCTCAGAAACACCCAAACCCCCAAAATCCCTTCCCAGTCCCCCCCAGTCCATCCCAGTTTGGTCCCAGTCCCTCCCAGTCCATCCCAATTCAATCCCAGTCCACATCAGTCCCTCCCAGTTTGGTCCCAGTCCATCCCAGTTTGGTCCCAGTCCATCCCAGTCCCTCCCAGTCCATCCCAGTTTGGTCCCAGTCACTCCCAGTCCATCCCAGTCCCTCCTAGTCCATCCCAGTTTGGTCCCAGTCCCTCCCAGTCCATCCCAGTTTGGTCCCAGTCCATCCCAGTTTGGTCCCAGTCCACTCCCAGTCACTCCCAGTTCCTCCCAGTTTGGTCCCAGTCCATCCCAGTCCCTCCCAGTCCATCCCAGTCCATCCCAGTCTCTCACTGGTGCAGGGTGGGGCCGGGCCCCAGCCGGGCCAGGAGGCAGCGCCGCCCCAAACCCCTGGAAAAGAGAGAAAAAAAATTGAAAAATGGGGAAAACCTGAGGGGGGGGGGAAAGGGAAAACTGGGGGGAAATGGGGAAATAAATGGGAAAATATTTAAAAATTTGGGGGAAAAAAGGGAATAAATGGGAACAACGGGGAAATGGGATTGGGAATGGCCCGGATCCCCTGGGAAAGAGGGGAAATGGGGGAAAATGAGGAAAAAATGAAGAAAAAATGAGGAAAAAATGGGACAGAGAGGGCGACACTGAGGGGACACTGAGGGGACACTGAGGGGACGCTGAAGGGACACGGAGGGGACACGGAAGGGACACTGAGGGGACGCTGAAGGGACACGGAGGGGACACTGAGGGGACACTGAGGGGACACGGAGGGGATACTGAAGGGACACTGAAGGGACACTGAAGGGACATGGAGGGGACACTGAAGGGACACGGAAGGGACACTGAGGGGACACTGAGGGGACACGGAAGGGACACAGAGGGGACACTGAGGGGACACGGAGGAGACACTAAGGGTGGCACGGAGGGGACACTGAAGGGACACGGAAGGGACACGGAGGGGACACTGAGGGGACACGGAGGGGACACTGGAGGGACACGGAAGGGACACTGAAGGGACACGGAGGGGACACTGAAGGGACACGGAAGGGACACAGAGGGGACACTGAAGGGACACGGAAGGGACACGGAGGGGACACTGAAGGGACACGGAAGGGACACGGAGCTGGCCCGGCCCCGCCGCTCCCGGGCCGGAACCGAGAAATCGCCTCAGGCCAGGCCCGCCCCCGCCCCCGGTGTCCCCTCAGTGTCCCCAGTGTCCCCCAATGTCCCCCGGGCCTGTCCCGGGCCCTCGGAGTCACCTCAGAGCCAGCGCCGCCATCTTGGAGCCGCCGAGCCGGAAGTGCAGTGACGTCATTCCGGTTCCGGCAACGGGCGGGATCGATAACCGATATGGGTTATTGGTATCGGTCTTGATATTGGTCATTGATAACGGTCTTTGATACTGGTATTGATATTCGTAATGATATTGGTATTGATATCGGCCACTGGGAGCGATAACTGATATCGGTAATTGGTTTCTGTTATTGATATCGGTCACTGGTATCGGTCAGTGGGATCGATAACCGATATCGGTTGTTGGTATCGGTATTGATACTGGCATTGATATCGGTACTGGGATCGATAACCGACATCGGTTATTGATACTGGTACTGATGGTACTGATATCGGTGTTGATAGCGGTCACTGGGATCGATAACTGGAATCGCTATTGATAACGGTATTGATATCGGTTCTGGGATCGGTAAGTGATACCGGTATTGATATCGGTACTGATAGTGGTCACTGGGATCGATACCTGATATCGGTTATTGGTATCAGATATTGATATCGCTATTTGTCTCTGATATTGATATTGGTCATTGATATCGGTCACTGGGATCGATAACTGATATCGATCCTGTTATCGATCCCTATTTTCAATCCCGTTATCAATCCCCGTTATCGATCCCCGTTATCCCCCCGGGCAATCCCCTCTTTGCCGTTTTCCCCCCAAAATCCCCAAACCCCCCTCGCCCTGCCCCAGCCACGAGCTCCAGGTGCCCCCCATGTCACCCCCATGCCACCCCTCTGTGTCCCCGCCATGTCCCCCCATATCCCCCTGTCCCCCTCATGTCCCCTCCATGTCCCCCACTCTGTCCCCTCAATGACCCCCTTCTGTCCCCTCTCTATCTCCTCCATGTCCCTCCCTGTCCCCCCTCAGTGTCCCCCCCATGTCCCCTCCATGTCACCCCCATGCCACCCCTCAGTGTCCCCCCCATGTCCCTCCCTTTGTCCCCTCTCTGTGCCCCCCACGTCCCCCCATATCCTCCCCCAATGTCCCCTCCATGTCCCCCCTTTGTGTCCCCCCCCCGTCCCCCACTCTGTCCCCTCAATGTCCCCTCCATGTCCCCCCATGCCACCCCTCAGTGTCCCTCCCATGTGTCCCCCCCATGTCCCCCTCTCTGTCCCCCCATGCCACACCCGTGTCCCATGTCCCCCAAGTGTCCCTTCCATATCGCCCCTCAATGTCCCCTCATGTCCCCCCTGCTGTCCCCTCAGTATCCCCTCAATGTCCCCTCCATGTCCCCGACTCTGTCCCCTCAATGTCCCCCCATGACACACCTGTGTCCCTCCATGTCCCCCTCAATGTCCCCTCAATGTCCCCCCATGTCCTCCCCACTGTCCCCTCAATGTCCCCTCCATGTCCCCCCATTGTGTCCCCCCATGTCTCCCCCACTGTCCCCTCAGTATCCCCTCAATGTCCCCTCAATGTCCCCTCCATGTCCTCTCAATGTCCCCCCAATATCCCCCACTCTGTCCCCTCAATGTCCCCTCAGTATTCCCTCAATGCCCCCCCAATGTCCCCTCCATGTCCCCTCAATGCCCCCCCAATGTCCCCCCAATGTCCCCTCCATGTCCCCTCAGTATCCCCCCAATGTCCCCCCAATGTCCCCTCAGTGTCCCCCCAATGTCCCCTCCATGTCCCCTCAATGTCCCCCCAATGTCCCCTCAATGTCCCCTCCATGTCCCCCCAATGTCCCCCCGTGTCCCCGCTGTCCCCCCGGTGCCACATTCCTGCTCCCCCGCCCCCGCGGCGCGCGGGAATGCGGCCGGACAAAGGCCACCAGTGTCCCCGTCCCCCGGGCCACCCTCGGTGTCCCTCGGTGTCCCTCAATGTCGCCTTTGAGCGGGGTCCCCGCGGCCCGGCCCCCCCGCGCCCATTGGCCGGCATTTGGGGACGGGGCCACCCTAAAACCGCGTCCCCGCCGCTGTCCCCTCCGTGTCACCGAGCGCCACCATGTCCCCGAGGGCCACCCGCCGCCTCCTCCTCGTGGCCGGGCTCGTGGCGGCGCTGGGTGAGCTTGGGGACAAGGGACGGTCCCCAAAAAGGGGGTGGCAAAGGGGGGGGGGGGGACAGGAGAGGTTTGGGGGTGGCCCTGGGGATGGGGACACGGGGGGCTTGGGGACTGTCACCATGGCTTGGGGACACGGGGGGCTTGGGGAGTGTCACCATGGCTTGGGGATTGTCACCTCAGCATGGGGACATGGGGGGCTTGGGGAGTGTTACCATGGCTTGGGGACACGGGGGGGCTTGGGGACTGTCACCATGGCTTGGGGAGTGTCACCATGGCTTGGGGACTGTCACCTCAGCATGGGGACACGGGGGGCTGGGGGACTGTCACCATGGCTTGGGGAGTGTCACCATGGCTTGGGGACACGCGGGGCTTGGGGAGCGTCACCGAGCCTTGGGGCACTTGGGGACTGTCACCACGGCTTGGGGACTGTCACCACACCTTGGGGAGTGTCACCTCGGTTTGGGGACTTGGGGACTGTCACCGAGCCTTGGGGACTGTCACCGCACATTGCGGACTGTCACCATGGCTTGGGGACTGTCACCATGGCTGCTGTCACCATGGCTTGGGGAATGTCACCACGGCTTGGGGATTGTCACCACGGCTTGGGGACTGTCACTGCGGCTGGCTGGCGGGGGACAGCGGGGGTGGCACCAACCAGGGGACAGGGGCGGGTGTGGCTGCAAGGACAGTCCCGGGTCGTTGTCACCTCCCTGGGGACATTGTCAGGGGTGCCACACCCAGCCCTGCTGGTGTCACCGAGCGGTGGCGCTTGTCACCTCCTTGGGGACATTGTCGGGGGTGGCTGCCAGGACAATGCCGGCCATTGTCACCTCCCTGGGGACAGCTGGGGGAGTGCCACACCCAACCCTGCCCGTGTCACCCGTGGGGACACTGTCCCCTCCCTGCCACCCATAGGGACAGCAGTGCCACCACTTCACTGTCCCCTTCATGCCACCCATGGGGACAGCAGTGCCACCACCCTGCTGTCCCCTCCCTGCCACCCATGGGGACAGCAGCGCCACCACTCCACTGTCCCCTTCATGCCACCCATGGGGACAGCAGTGCCACCACCCTGCTGTCCCCTTCATGCCACCCATGGGGACAGCAGTGCCACCACTCCTCTGTCCCCTTCATGCCACCCATGGGGACAGCAGTGCCACCACCCTGCTGTCCCCTCGCAGCCTTCACGTTCCCTTTGGTGGCAACTTGGTGACACTCCGGGCTGTGGTGGCAGCTTGGGGACACTCCGGGCTGTGGTGGCAGCTCGGGGACACCGCCAGGCTGTGGTGGCAGCTCGGTGACACTCCAGGCTGTGGTGGCACCTCGGTGACACTCCGGGCTGTGGTGGCAGCTCGGGGACACCGCCAGGCTGTGGTGGCAGCTCGGTGACACTCCAGGCTGTGGTGGCACCTCGGTGACACCCCGGGCTGTGGTGGCAGCTCGGGGACACTCCAGGCTGTGGTGGCAGCTCGGTGACACTCCCGGCTATGATGGCACCTCGGTGACACTCTGGGCTGTGGTGGCACCTCGGTGACACCCTGAGCTGTGGTGGCAGCTCGGGGACACTCCAGGCTGTGGTGGCACCTCGGTGACACCCTGGGCTGTGGTGGCACCTCGGTGACACCCCGGGCTGTGGTGGCAGCTCGGGGACAGCGCCAGGCTGTGGTGGCAGCTCGGGGACACTCCGGGCTGTGGTGGCAGCTCGGGGACACTCCAGGCTGTGGTGGCACCTCGGTGACACCCCGGGCTGTGGTGGCACCTCGGTGACACCCCGGGCTGTGGTGGCAGCTCGGGGACAGCGCCAGGCTGTGGTGGCACCTTGGTGACACTCCGGGCTGTGGTGGCAGCTCGGTGACACTCCCAGCCGTGGTGGCAGCTCGGTGACACTCCGGGCTGTGGTGGCAGCTCGGGGACAGCGCCAGGCTGTGGTGGCAGCTCGGGGACACTCCGGGCTATGATGGCACCTCGGGGACACTCCCGGCTGTGATGGCAGCTTGGTGACACTCCCGGCCGTGGTGGCAGCTCGGTGACACTCCGGGCTGTGGTGGCACCTCGGTGACACTCCAGGCTGTGGTGGCACCTCGGTGACACTCCGGGCTGTGGTGGCACCTCGGTGACACTCCGGGCTGTGGTGGCAGCTCGGGGACACTCCGGGCTGTGGTGGCAGCTTGGGGACAGCGCCAGGTTGTGGTGGCACCTCGGGGACACTCCAGGCTGTGGTGGCAGCTCGGTGACACTCCGGGCTGTGGTGGCAGCTCGGTGGCACCGCCCCGCGCGGGGGGGCGGGGCTGTGACGTGTCTCCGTGTCGCCGTGTCCCCAGGGCTGTCGCCGGTGTCCCCAATCCACGTGTACACGCAGCGCGAGGTCCACGGCACCGTGGGCTCCAGTGTCACCCTGTCCTGCAGCTTCTGGTCCAGCGAGTGGATCTCGGACGACATCTCCATCACCTGGCACTTCCAGGCCGATGGCTCCCGCGACAGCATCTCCGTCAGTGTCACCGCTGTCCCCGCGGTGTCCCCAAAATGTCCCCGTTGTCCCCAAGCCGTCCCCGTTGTCCCCATCCCGTTCCCGTCGCGCCCCGGTGTCACCTCGTCCCAGCAGAGCCTTCCCTGGTGTCTTCTTGGCCTGTACTGGGACTGAGGTGTCCCCAAAGTGTCCCCAGTGTCCCCATGGTGTCCCCAACCCGTCCCCATTGTCCCTGTGGTGTCCCCAACCTGTTCCCATTGTCCCCAAAGTGTCCCCAAGCCGTCCCCGTTGTCCCCATCCCATTACCGTCACACCCCGGTGTCACCTCGTCCCAGTGGAGCCTTCCCTGGTGTCTTCTTGCACTGGAGTGTCCCCAAAGTGTCCCCAGTGTCCCCAAGGTGTCCCCAGTGTCCCCACGGTGTCCCCAGTGTCCCCAAAGTGTCCCCAGTGTCCCAGCCCCACCCTGCAGGTGTCACCCACCCTCCCCCCTCGGTGGCACCCTGGTGCCACCACCAGCCCCTGCACCGCTGTGCCACCTCCTGCCCCGCTGTCCCCTGCGTCCCCTCTGTCACCCTGGATAACCTCAGTGTCACTGTCACCCCGTGTGACCCCGGTGTCACTGTCACCCTGTGTGACCCCCATGTCACTGTCACATTGATGTCACTGTCCCTCCGAGTGACCCCAATGTCCCTGTCACCCCGGATAACTTCGATGTCACTGTCACCCTGGATAACCTCAGTGTCCCTGTCCCCCCCGTGTGACCCCGGTGTCACTGTCACCCCGTGTGACCCCCATGTCACTGTCACATAGATGTCACTGTCACCCTGGATAACCTCAGTGTCACTGTCTGTCCGGGTGACCCTGGTGTCACTGTCACATCGATGTCCCTGTCACCCCGTGTGACCCTGGTGTCACTGTCACATCAATGTCCCTGTCCCCCCGAGTGACCCTGGTGTCACTGTCACATCGATGTCACTGTCCCACCAGCTAACCCCAGTGTCCCGGTCCCCTTGGGTGACCCCAGTGTCACTGTCACATTGATGTCCCTGTCCCCCCTGGTGACCCCGCTGTTGCTGTCCCCCCGGGTGACCCCGGTGTCACTGTCACATCAATGTCCCTGTCCCCCCGTGTGAGCCCGTTGTCCCTGTTCCCCCGGGTGACCCCGGTGTCCCTGTGTCCCCGTGTGACCCCAGTGTCCCTGTCCCCCCTGGTGACCCCAGTGTCGCTGTCACATCGATGTCCCTGTCCCCCCCTGTGACCCCGCTGTCGCTGTCACATCAATGTCCCTGTCCCTCCGTGTGACCCCGATGTCCCTGTGCCCCTGTGTGACCTCAATGTCCCTGTCCCCCCCTGTGACCCCGCTGTCCCCCTGAGTGACCCCAATGTCCCTGTCCCCCCCTGTGACCCCGCTGTCCCCGTCCCCGCCCCAGATCTTCCACTTCGCCAAGGGCCAGCCATACATCGACGACGTGGGCACGTTCAAGGAGCGCATGGCCTGGGCGGGGAACCCGCGGCGCCGCGACGGCTCCATCGTCATCCACGGGCTGGAGCCCAGCGACAACGGCACCTTCACCTGCGACGTCAAGAACCCGCCCGACATCGTGGGCAAGTCCTCGCAGGTCACGCTCTACGTGCTGGAGAGAGGTGCGGCACGGCTGGCACCGGGGGGACACGGCTGGCACCGGGGGGGGACACGGCTGGCACCATGGGGGGACACAGCTGGCACCGGGGGGGACACGTCTGGCACCGGGGGGGACACGGCTGGCACCGGGGGGGACACGTCTGGCACCGGGGGGGACACGGCTGGCACCGGGGGGACATGGATGGCACCGGGGGGACATGGATGGCACCATGGGGAGGACACGGATGGCACCTCCCTGGGGTGGGGACACGGGTGGCACCGGGGGGGGGACACGGCTGGCACCGGGGGGACACGGATGGCACAGGGGGGACACGGATGGCACCGGGAGGGGACACGGCTGGCACATCCCTGGGTGGGGACACGGCTGGCACCGGGGGGGACACGGCTGGCACCTCCCTGCGGTGGGGACACGGCTGGCACCGGGGGGGACACGGCTGGCACCGGGGGGGGACACGGATGGCACCTCCCTGGGGGGGACACAGCTGGCACCTCCTGGGGTGGGGACACGGCTGGCACCTGGGAGGGACACGGATGGCACCTCCCTGGGTGGGGACACGGGTGGCACCGGGGGGGGACACGGCTGGCACCATGGGGGGGACACGGATGGCACCTCCTGGGGGGGACACGGCTGGCACCTGGGGGGGACACGGCTGGCACCTCCCTGGGGGGCACATGGCTGTCACCTCCATGCGGGTGTGACACGGTGTCCCTGTCCCCTCAGTGTCGCTGTCCCCGCAGTGTCACTGTCCCTGCAGTGTCCCCACTGTCCCCTCAGTGTCCCCACTGTCCCGAGTGTGTGACACGCTGTCGCTGTCCCCGCAGTGCCGCCCCGTTACGGTGTCCCTGTCCCCGCAGTGTCCCCACTGTCCCGGGTGTGACACACACAATGTCGCTGTCCCCGCAGTGTCACTGTCCCCGCAGTGTCCCCACTGTCCCGGGGGGTGACACGGTGTCCCTGTCCCCTCATGTCCCCACTGTCCCGAGGGTGACACGCTGTCGCTGTCGCTGTCCCCGCAGTGCCGCCCCGTTACGGTGTCACTGTCCCCTCAGTGTCACTGTCCCGGGGGGTGACACGGTGTCGCTGTCGCTGTCCCCGCAGTGCCGCCCCGTTACGGTGTCGTGCTGGGCTCCGTTATCGCCGGGGCGCTGCTCGTGGTGGCCGCGCTGGTGGCGCTGGGCTACGGCGGCCGCTACTGCTGGCGGCGGCGCCAGGCGGCTCTGCAGCGGCGGCTCAGGTCAGCGCGACCCCTCCCCAAATCGGGACCCTGCCCCAAATCGGGACCCTGCCCCAAATAGAGACCCCTCCCCAAATCGAGACCCCTCCCCAAACGGGGACCCTGCCCCAAACGGGGACCCTGCCCCGAACGGGGATCCTGCCCCAAATAGGGACCCTGCCCCAAACGGGGACCCTGCCCCAAATCGAGACCCCTCCCCAAATCGGGACCCCTCCCCAAACGGGGACCCTGCCCCGAATAGGGACCCTGCCCCAAACGGGGACCCTGCCCCAAATAGGGACCCTGCCCCAGATAGAGACCCCTCCCCAAATCGGGACCCTGCCCCAAATAGAGACCCTGCCCCAAATCTGGACCCTGCCCCAAATCGGGACCCTGCCCCAAATCGAGACCCTGCCCCATACAGGGACCCTGCCCCGAATAGGGACCCTGCCCCAAATCGGGACCCCTCCCCAAATCGGGACCCTGCCCCAAAACGGGACCCTGTCCCAAATCGGGACCCCTGCCCCAAATAGAGACCCCTCCCCAACCGGGACCCCTGCCCCAATCTGGACCCCTCCCCACACCGGAACCGTCCTCAAACCGGGACCACCGGGGCCGCAATTCCGCCGTCCCGAGCCGGGATCCCCGTCCAAACCGGGACCCCTCCCCAATTTCCGTGACCCCTCCCCAATTTCCGTGACCCCTCCCCAAACCGGGAGCTGCAATCCCACCATCCCAAACCGTTCTTTTCCCCTTTCCCCCCAACCGGGACTACCGGGGCTGCAATTTCCGCGCCCCCCTCCCCACACCGAGAGTCCCGGGGGTCCCTCCCACCATCCCGACCCCCCGTTTTCTCCCCTTTTTCCCCCCATTTTCCCCCGCAGCGCCATGGAGAAGGGGAAGCTGCAGCGCTCGGGCAAGGAGGGCTCCAAGCGCAGCCGGCAGGTGAGCGCCGAGCGGGGCGGGGGGCACGGCGGGCTGTCCCCCCGGTCCCCCCGGTGCCCGGGCCCGCCGGGGGCTGCGGGTGAAGCCCCCCTGTCCCCGCAGGCCCCCGTGCTCTACGCCATGCTGGACCACGGCCGCGGCGCCAAGAAAGGCAAGGGCGGCGCCGGCAAGGATAGGAAATAGCGGTTAGCGGGCGGGGAGGGACCCCCGGGGGCGGCCGGGGCCTCGGGGGACCCCCGGCCCCCCAAAGTCATCATGACCATCGAGATGGAGCTGCGGGGGGAGCCCCGGGGCGCGGCGCCGCCCGCCGCCCGCTCGCCGAGCCGGGGCAGCCTCAAGAACGCGCTGCTGAGCATCGTCAGACCCAACTCGGGGGGCTCCTGAGGGACCCCCCGCGCCCGGGACCCGGCGAGGAGCGGGGTGTGGTCCTCGCCTCGGGTCCCCCGCCTTGGGGACAGCGCTGGCGACAAGCGCGGCTCCTCCCCCCCGTCCCCGGCCACCCTCGGTCGCTCCCTGCCCAGCCCCGGGTGGGATTCGTGCCCCGGAACGCGGGCTTGGGGTCGGTGCCCCCTGCCCGGGGCCGCGTCCCCCTCCCTGAATTCGGGGGGGTTCTCTCTGTGCCCCCCCCACCTCAATTTCGCTCCTTTTCTGGCCGTTTTCTCGTCTCTCCCCGCGGCCGAGCCCAAATGACGTCGCGGGGTGGCCCCTTTGTCCCCTCCCTTTGTGCCCCCATTAACGCCCGTAACCCCCGGGACCCCTCCCCAAACCCGGCCGGAGCCCCGTGGGAGGGGGCGAGGCTGCGGCCGGGCTGGGGGAGCCGCCCGTGCCCCCCAAGGACGCGTTTTGTACCCCCTGTGCCCCGTCCCTGTCCCCTCCGTGTCCCCGCGGTGCCATTAATAAAGCTGACATCTCCGGGAGCCCCCGTGCCACCGCCACTGTCCCCACGCCGCGGCGACATCGCTGTCACCCTCAGCGGGGAGGTGACACCTGGAGGGTGACCTGGTGCCACCCCGGAGTCCTCAATGCCACCGCCCTCCCTGCCAGCCGCCGTTAATTAAAGCTGTAATTAACACAACCAAAGCATTGCGGGAACGGGCAGGGAACGGCCCCGGTGCCCCCCCGGTGCCCCCCCGGTGCCCCCTTGGTGCCGTTGTCCCTTTCCCTAATAAGTCAGCGCTGCCCGACCCCGCCGTGTCCCCTGGGGCCGCCGCCGCTGTTTTTCTTTCCAAGGAGCTATTTCTGCACCGGAGCGCGGCATTGCGGGGCCCTGGGAACGGCCCCGAGCCCCCCAAAACCCGGCTGTGAACCCCCCGAAACCCGGCTGCAAACTCCCCCAAAACCCGGCTGTGAACCCCCCGAAACTCAGCTGCAAACCGCCCCCAAAACCCGGCTGCGAACCCCCCGAAACCCGGCTGCAAACTCCCCCAAAACCCGGCTGTGAACCCCCCGAAACCCGGCTGCAAACTGCCCCCAAAACCCGGCTGCAAAGCCCCGAAAATCCGCCTGCAAAGCCCCGAAAATCTGGCTGCAAAATTGGGCTGAGAACCCCCCAAAACCCGGCTGAAAATCCCCCAAAACCCGGCTGCAAAGCCCCGAAAATCTGGCTGCAAAATTGGGCTGAGAACCCCCCAAAACCCGGCTGCAAATCCCCCAAAATTGGGCTGTGAACTCCCAAAACTTGGGCTGCAAACTCCCCCTAAATCCGCCTGCAAACCCCCCCCCCAAAAACCCAGCTGTGAACACCCAAAACCCGCCTGTGGATCCCCCAAAATTGGGTTGTGAACCCTCAAAACCTGGGCTGCAAACTCCCCCTAAATCTGCCTGCAAAGCCCCCCAAAAACCGAGCTGCAAACATTCAAAACCGGGCTGTGGACCCCTCAAAATTTGGCTGTGAAACCCCCTAAAACTGGGCTGCAAACCCCCCCAAATCCAGCTGTGAATTCCCCCAAATCCAGCTGCGAGCTCCCCCAAAACCCGGCTGCAAAACCCCAAAAATTGGGCTGCAAACTCCCCCTAAATCCACCTGCAACCCCCCCCGCCAAAAAAAACCGTGCTGTGGACCCCTCAAAAACCCGGCTGCGAATCCCTCAAAATTAGGCTGTGGACCCCTCAAAATTCGGCTGTGAACCCCCTCAAAACGCTCATGTGAACCTCCCCGAAATCCACCTGCGAACCCCCCAAATCCTCCTGCGAACCGCCCCAAAATCCACCTGCGAACCCCCCCAAAATCCGGCTTCGAACCCCCCCAAAATCCGGCTTCGAATCCCCCCAAAATCCGGCTTCGAACCCCCCCAAAATTCGGCTTAAATCCCCCCCAAACCCTCTCAGTGGGGACCCCTCCCCAAATTCCCCCGAGCCCCCAGCGCAGCCTCCTCTTCCTCACTCTTTATTCCCTGCACGGGCCAAAAGCCCCTCGGGGTGGGGACAGTGACAGTGACAGTGACAGAAATGTGGGGAGGGGGCGGTGACAGTGACAGCAAGGTGGGGACCCCCGATTTCCTGGGCTGGGGGCTGCAGCGGGACCCGTCCCCCCCCCGGTTTGGGGACACCGGGCGTGTCCCCAACGCCACCACGGGACGGGGAAATGGGGAATTCCGTGGAAAATTTGGGGATCCCATGGAAAATGGGGGTGCTCATGGAAAATGGGGGTGCTCATGGGAAACGGGGGTGCTCATGGAAAATGGGGGTGCTCAAGGGAAACGGGGGGGGGGGTCCCACGCCGCCCCCTCCCCAGGGCCAACCCCCCTTGGGGACACCGGGCTGGGTCACCTCCCCCCAAATCCCCCCGGTGTCACCGGGCAGGGAAGGGCCGAGCCCCCCTCGGGAGGGTCCCCACGGGGTTTGGGGGTCCCGGGGGGTCCCGGGGGGGTCCCGGGGGTCCCTCAGGGCCGCGGCTCCCCCCGGCGCTGGCGGGAGCGGCGGAAGCGGCCCTGGATGGCGAGAGCCGCTCGCTCCGTCTCGGGCGCGCTCAGGTCGATGTCGATCTCCTCTTCCTCCTCCTCCTCCTCTTCCTCCTTCTTGCGATCAGCCTTGGCTGCCGGGGATTTGGGGGGGACAGGACGGGGACACGCTTGGGGACAGGCTGGCACTGCCAGGGTCACCCAGGGGGACAGCCTGGCACCTCCAGACTGGCAGTGGGGACACTCAGGGGGACACCCTGCCACCAACCCGGGGGGACAAGGGACAGCCTGGCACCCCCAGATTCACCCAGGGGACATCCAGAGGGACACCCTGGCACCAACCTTGGGGACAAGGGACAGCCTGGCACCCCCAGATTGACCAATGGGACACTCGGAGGGACACACTGCCACCAACCGGGGGACAAGGGACAGCCTGGCACCTCCGGAGTCACCCAGGGGACAGCCTGGCACTCATATTGGGGACAAGGGGCAGCCTGGCACCCCTAGATTCACTGTGGGGACACTCAGAGGGACACCCTGCCACCCCCCTGGGGGACAAAGGACACAACGAGCCCTCCCCAGGGGGACACCCCGACACCTCCGAGGGGACAGGGGATGTCCCCAAATGCACGCAGGTGCCACCTGCCCACAAGGATGGGGAAAATGGAGGGGCCCTGGGGTGTGCGGGGACAGAGGTGACAGCGGTGACAGAGGTGACAGCGGTGACAGCGGTGACAGAGGTGACAGCGAACCTGTGCCGGCGCTCCTCACCTTGCTGCTGCCCACCGGGGGCCTCCGCCGCCGAGGGGGGGACACGGGGACTGCGCTGCGGAGAGAGGGGACCCGGGGGTGACACAGGGTCCCCCCATTGTCCCCGCATTGTCCCCGGGGTCCCCACAGCCTCCAGCCCGAGCGGGGCTCGCGGTGGCTGCGCTGAGAAGAGAGGAGGGCCCGGGAGGACACGGGGAGGTGACACCGGTGGCCCGGGGTCCCCAAAGTGTCCCCCCCCCCCCGTCCCCGGGACGCAGCGTCCTGGCCCCATTGGTGCTCCCCGCCCGGCTCGGTGCTGGAAGCCCCGGGAAAAGGGGCAGAGTCCCGGTGCCGGTGTGTCCCGGTGCCCCCCGGTGTCCCCGGTCCCCCCCGGTGTCCCCCGGTGTCCCCCGGTGTCCCCCGGTGTCCCCACCTCGCTCATCCCGCCCGGTGCCGCCGCCGCTCCCAGTGCGGTCCCGGCGCTGCCGCCGCCGCCTTTATAGGGACGGGGTTTGATTGACAGCCGCGAGCAGCCAATGGGGAGAGGGGGGTGGGGACTAAAGGGACACGCCCATGAGGGTGGCTCCTCCCCCCCGGTCCAGGGGAGGCGGACACGGGGGGACATTGGGGACATTGGGGGGGGAGGACTGAGGGTATGGGGACACTGGGGGACATTGGGGACATTTGGGACACGGGAGACACCCGGGGGACACTGGGGACAGTGCGGGGGACATTGGGGACGTTTGGGATATTTGAGATATTGGGGACATGGGGGCACGGCGGTGACAGGAGGACATTGGGGGACACAGGGGGACACGGAGAGACACTGGGGACATGAGGGACATTGGGGACATGGGGGATACAGGGGGACATTGGGGATATTGAAGATATTGGCGACATTGGGGACATGGTGGGGGGGACTGAGGACATGGGGACATTGAGAGGGACATTGGGGACATGTGGGGCCACGGGAACATTGGGGACGTTTGGAGGGGACATGGGGATATTGGGGACATTGGGGACATTGACAGACATTGGGGACATGAGGACACTGGGGACACGGGTGACATGGGGGACACGGGGGAACACTGGGGACATGGGGGGACACGGGGACATTGGGGGACAAGGGCGCACAGGGGACACAGAGGGCTTGGGGGGACTCGGGGGGACACGAGGAGGCTTGAGGGGACATAAAGGGGACATGGAGGGGACAGAGGGACACCAAGAGACCCGGGGAACACGGGGGGGGGACACGCTGGGACATGGGGGGGACTCAGAGCGTGGGACAAGTGACACGAGGGGACACGGGGGACACAGTGGGGGTGACAGTGCCCCCCACCCGAGTGCCACGCTCCTGTTGGGGTGGCACCTGGTGACAGGGCACCGCTGCTGTCCCGGCACGGTGACACTGCCAAATGTCCCCCTGTATCCCCCATGTCCCCAATATCCCCAGTGTCCCCCTGTATCCCCCATGTCCCCAATGTCCCCAAAGTCCCCAATGTCCCCCATGTCCCCCATGTCCCCCATGTCCCCCATGTCCCCAGTGTCTCTCAGTGTCCCCCTGTGTCCCCCAATGTCCTCCTGTCACTGCCGTGCCCCCATGTCCCCAATATCTCAAATGTCCCCCCGTGGCGCTGGTGACAGTGACCTCCCTGTGGGGACAGCGGTGGCAGGACGGCCACCGGTGTGTGTGACACGGGGTGCCACCCTCAGCGCGCTGTGACATCCTGGCTGTCCCCTCTGTGGCTGTCCGTCCGTCTGTCCCCGTGTCCTTGTGCCGTACCCACGTCCTCCTGTCCCCGCTTGTCCCGCCCCAGGTGCCACCCCCGGTGCCACCCCCGGTGCCACCTGTCCCCCCCCGCCCCGCGCTCTGTCCCCGCCTGTCGCAGCCCCAAGTTCAAGGTTCAAACTCCACGCGGCCCTTCCTGGGACCGCCGGTGACACGCGGGGACAGGAGGGGACACACAGGGACCGGAGGGGACACACAGGGACAGGAGGGGACACACAGGGACCGGAGGGGACACAGAGGGACAGGAGGGGACAGCGGGGACAGGAGGGGACACAGAGGGACAGGAGGGGACAGCCAGGACAGGAGGGGACAGCCGGGACAGGAGGGGACACCCAGGGACAATCAGGGACACCCAGGGACAATCAGGGACACCCAGGGAATGGAGGGGACACTCGGAGACCGCCAGGGACACGCGGGGACCGCCGGGGACACGGAGGGACACGATGTCACCTCACTGCATGGGGACAATTCCCTGTCACCGACTGCTCCGTGGGACACCGACTCAGGTACCGCCAGCAGGGGGACAGGAGGGGACAGGAGGGGACAGAAGGGGACACTCGGGGACATGCGGGGACAGGAGGGGACCGGAGAGGACGCACGGGGCCAGGAGGGGACACACAGGGAATGCAGGGGACACACGGGGACATTCAGGGACCAGCAGGGTCACTTTGTCCCTGTTGGGGACACGCGGGGGCTGGCAGGGACACTCGGGGACACTTGGGGACAGGAGGGGACACTCAGGGAATGCAGGGGACACACGGGGGCTGGCAGGGACACGCGGGGGACCAGCGGGGACATTCAGGGACCGGCAGGGTCACTTTGTCCCTCTCGGGGACACGCGAGGGCTGGCAGGGACAGGAGGGGACACTTGGGGACAGAGGGGACACGCGGGGGCTGGCAGGGACACGAGGGTGGCTCACGCAGGTGACACAGCGACGCGAGGTGGCCTCGAGGGGACGGGAGCGGTGCCGGCAGCGTGTCACCCCCGCTGTCCCCGTGTCCCCAGGCGTGTCCCTGTCGAGCCCCCCCGGCACAGCCCAGGACCCCGCGGGGGACACGGAGGCCGAGGGTGACAAAGTGTGCGCCGTGTGCGGGGACAGGGCCAACGGGTACCACTTCCACGTGATGAGCTGCGAGGGCTGCAAGGGCTTCTTCAGGTGGGGACACCGCGGGGACACTGAGGGGACACCGCGGGGACAGCTGGGGACACTGCGGGGACACTGTGGGAACACTGAGGGGACACTGAGGGGATACTGTGGGGACACTGTGGGGACACTGCTGGGACACTGAGGGGACACTGCAGGGACACCTGGGGACACCGCAGGGACAGCTGGGGACACTGCGGGGACACTGAGGGGACAGCCGAGGACACCTGGGGACACTGTGGGGACAGCTGGGGACACTGAGGGGACACTGTGGGGACAGCTGGGGATACCGCGGGGACAGCTGGGGACACTGCGGGGACACTGTGGGAACACTGAGGGGACACTGAGGGGATACTGTGGGGACACTGTGGGGACACTGCTGGGACAGCCGGGGACACTGTGGGGACATCACGGGGACACCGTGGGGACACCATGGGGACACTGTGGGGACACTGAGGGGACACTGCGGGGACAGCCGGGGACTGCTGGGGACACTGTGGGGACACCTGGGGACACTGCAGGGATAGCCAGAGACATTGTGGGGACAGCTGGGGACACCGCAGGGACACTGTAGGGACACTGCTGGGACAGCCAGGGACACTGTGGGGACAGTTGGGGACACTGCGATGACACTGTGGGGGCACTGTGGGGACACCTGGGGACACTGCGGGGACACTTTGGGGACATCCAGGGACACCTGGGGACACTGCGAGGACACTGTGGGACATCTGGGGACATCTGGGGACAGCTGGGGACACTGCGGGGACAGCTGGGGACAGAGTGGGATAGGATGGGATGGGACATGGGGACAGGACAGGATGGGATGGGACAGCGAGGGACAAAATGGGGTGGGACAAGGGGACAGGGCGAGGGGACAAGATGGGACAGGAAGGGACAGGAGGGACTGGGATGGGATGGGAGGGGGTGGCACAGGATGGTCCCATGGATGGGGACAGCGTGTGACAAAACGGGACAGCAGCTGGCACCCCGAGCTTGGGACAGCCCTGCCCATGGGGACATGCGGTGGCAGTGGCCGTGTCCCCTTGGTGGCAGTGGCAATGTTCCCTTGGTGGCACTGCCTGTGTCCCCTTGGTGGCAGTGGCAGTGTTCCCTTGGTGGCAGTGTCCCCACCCCTTGGTGGCACTGGCCGTGTCCCCGCAGTGGCAGTGGTCGTGCCCGTGTTCCCTTGGTGGCAATGGCCATGTCCCCTTGGTGGCAGTGGCAGTGTCCCTACCCCTTGGTGGCAGTGCCCGTGTCCCTTTGGTGGCAATGGCAGTGACCCCTTGGTGGCAGTGTCCCTTTGGTGGCGCTGCCCGTGTCTCCAACCCCTGGTGGCAGTGTCCCCCTGGTGGCAGTGTCCCCCTGGTGGCAGTGTCCCGTGTCCCCCTGGTGGCAGTGCCTGTGTCCCCCTGGTGGCAGTGTCCCCCTGGTGGCAGTGTCCCGTGTCCCCCTGATGGCAGTGTCCCGTGTCCCCCTGGTGGCAGTGCCTGTGTCCCCCTGGTAGCAGTGTCCCCCTGGTGGCAGTGGCCATGTCCGCCTGGTGGCCGTGTCCCTCTGGTGGCAGTGTCCCCCTGGTGGCAGTGCCAGTGTCCCCCTGGTGGCAGTGTCCCCCTGGTGGCAGTGCCCGTGTCCCCCTGGTGGCAGTGCCCGTGTCCCCCTGGTGGCAGTGTCCCCCTGGTGGCAGTGTCCCCGTGTCCCCCTGGTGGCAGTGTCCCCCTGGTGGCAGTGTCCGTGTCCCCGTGTCCCCGCAGGCGCTCCATCCTCAAGGGTGTCCGTTTCTCGTGTCCCCTGGCGCGGCGCTGTCCTGTCACCAAGGCCAAGCGGCGACAGTGCCAGGCCTGCCGCCTGCAGAAGTGCCTGGACGTGGGCATGAGGAGGGACAGTGAGTGACACGGGGGACACCGCGGGGACACCCGGGGGGACACGGGGCAGGGCAGAGAGGGAGGACATGGAGGGGACACAGGGGACAGGGGACACAGGGCAGCAGCTGGGTGGGATGAAGGGGACCTGGAGGGGACAAGGGACGGGGTGGGGTGGCAGGGGAGGGGACAGAGGTGGCAGCAGGGGATGTGGCACAGAGAGGACAGCAGGGACCCGCTCGGGTGTCCCCGATCGCTGTCGCCTGTGGCTGCGGTGACAGCGGTGACAGCGGTGACACGGGCCGGGGGTGGCAGTGATCATGTCGGAGGAGGCGCTGCGGCGGCGGCGGGAGCTGCGGGGACAGCGGGGACAGGCCGGGGGACAGCGGGGACACGAGGGACAGCGGGGACACGAGGGACTGACGGCCGAGCAGCAGGAGCTGATCGCGCTGCTCATCGGCGCCCACCAGCGAACCTTCGACTCCAGCTTCTCGCAGTTCATGCGCTGCTGGGTGAGCGGGGACAGCCCTGTCCCCAAGGGGACACCTCTGTCCCCAAACGGGACACCTTGTCCTCAAACAGGACACCCCTGTCCCCAAACGGGACACTCTGTCCTCAACTGGACACCCCTGTCCTCAACTGGACACCCCTGTCCCCAATGGGACACCCCTGTCCCCAGTGAGGCACTCCCATCCCCAAACGGGACCCCTGTACCCAACGGGACCCTCTGTCCCCAACAGGACACTGCTGTCCCCAACAGGGACCCCCTGTCCTCAAACGGGACCCACTGTCCCCAACAGGACTCCCGTCCCCAAACAGGGCACCCTGTCCCCATATGGGACCCCTGTCCCCAACGGGACCCACTGTTCCCGGCAGGGACACCCCTGTCCCTGTGGTTGTCCCCACTGTCCCCACAGGGCTCCCAGCCGTGCCCTGCCCGCCCCTGTGGGTGTCCTGGCTGTCCCCACAGATGTCCTGGCTGTCGCCATAAATGTCCTGACTGTCCCCACGATTTCAGACCCGTCCCCACCACCACCCTGCCTGTCCCAGCGCTGTCCCCTCGCTGTCCCCGCCTGTCCCCTCTCTGTCCCCTCGCTGTCCCGCCCGTCCCAGCGCTGTCCCCTCGCTGTCCCCTCGCTGTCCCGCCCGTCCCAGCGCTGTCCCCTCGCTGTCCCCTCGCTGTCCCGCCTGTCCCCTCGCTGTCCCCTCTCGGTCCCAGCACTGTCCCCTCTCTGTCCCCTCGCTGTCCCCTCGCTCTCCCGCCTGTCCCAGCGCTGTCCCCTCGCTGTCCCCTCGCTGTCCCGCCCGTCCCAGCGCTGTCCCCTCGCTGTCCCCAGCCCGCCGTGCGCCTGCTGGTTCCGAGCCCCCCTGGCGGGGCTGTGGCGGCGGGGGTGTCGCTGTCGCTGTCGCCGCGGGAGGAGGCGCTGCCGGACGTGCTGTCGCTGCTGCCGCAGTTCGCGGACCTGAGCACGTTCATGATCCAGCAGGTGATCAAGTTCGCCAAGGAGATCCCGGCGTTCAGGTGCGCGGGGGACACCGCGGGGCGCTGGCGGTGGCGGGTGCCACCCCGCTGCCCTGTCACCGTGTCACCGCCGTGTCGCCGCCGTGTCCCCTCCCCCGGCAGGAGCTTGCCGCTGGAGGCGCAGATCTCGCTGCTCAAAGGGGCCACGCTGGGCATCTGCCAGATCCGCTTCAACACCGTGTTCAACCCCCGAACCAAGGCCTGGGAGTGCGGGCAGCGCTGCTACACCATCCGCGACGGGGCCCTGGGTACCCCTGGGGACACTGGGGACATTGGGGACACTGGGGACACTGGGGACATTGGGGACATTGGGGACAATGGGGACATTGGGGACACTGGGGACACTGAGGAGATCTGAGAGTGCGGGCAGCGCTGCTGCACCATCCGCGACGGGGCCCTGGGTACCCCTGGGGACACTGGGGACATTGGGGACATTGGGGACAATGGGAGTGCGGGCAGTGCTGCTACACCATCCGCAATGGGGCCCTGGGTACCCCTGGGGACACCTGGGGACAGTGGGGACAGTGGGGACAGTGGGGACAATGGGGACATTGGGGACAATGGGGACACCATCCACGACGGGGCCCTGGGTACCGTGGGGACATTGGGGACACCTGGGGACATTGGGGACAATGGGGACACTGGGGACAATGGGGACACTGGGGACAATGGGAGTGCAGCCAGCACTGCTACACCATCCGCGACGGAGCCCTGGGTACACCTGGGGACACCTTGGGGACGCTGGAGGACACCTGGGGACACAAGGGGACAGAGCCTCCAGCTGTGCCAGGGGAGGTTCAGGGGGGAAATTTGGGTAAATTCCTCCTAAAAATGGGAAAAGGCCCTGGAAGAGCTGCCCGGGGCGGTTCGGAGCCACCACCTGGAGGTGTCCCAGGAGGTGGCACTTGGTGACAAGGGTGGGGACCAATCCCAAAGCCACTCCCTGCCCTAACCCAGGGATTTGTGCCTTCCCCAGCCGGGTTCCAGCAGGTGTCCCTGGAGGTGGCACTTGGTGACAAGGGTGGGGACCAATCCCAAAGCCCTCACTGGGGGATCTGTCCCTCCCCAGCCGGGTTCCAGCAGGTGTCCCTGGAGGTGGCACTTGGTGACAAGGGTGGGGACCAATCCCAAAGCCCTAACCCAGGGTTCTGTCCCTCCCCAGCCGGGTTCCAGCAGGTGTCCCTGGAGGTGGCACTTGGTGACAAGGGTGGGGACCAATCCCAAAGCCCTAACCCAGGGTTCTGTCCCTCCCCAGCCGGGTTCCAGCAGGTGTACCTGGAGCCGCTGCTCAAGTTCCACGAGAGCCTGCGGCGCCTGCGGCTGCACGAGGCCGAGTACGCGCTGCTCCAGGCCATGCTGCTCTTCTCGCCGGGTGAGTCACCTCGGCGAGGGGACACGGGGACACCCCGATGTCCCCAAAGCCCCGCTGAGGTCACCGCGCGTCCCCTCAGACCACGCCGGCATCGCCCAGCGCGAGGCCATCGACCAGTTCCAGGAGAAGGTGGCGCTGACCCTCAAGAGCTACATCGACCACCAGCACCCCCCCGAGGAGGGCAGGTGAGCTTTGGGACGGGGTGGCATTGTCCCCAAGGTGGTGGGGACGGCCACCAGAGCGGGCTGGGTGTCCCCAAGGTTCCTGTACGCCAAGCTGCTGCTGCTGCTGACGGAGCTGCAGACGCTCAAGGTGGAGAACACGCGGCAGATCCTGCACATCCAGGACCTGTCGGCCATGACGCCGCTGCTCTCCGAGATCATCAGCTGAGCAGGGTGCCCCGTGCCACCCTCCTGTCCCCAAGTGTCACCCCCGGCTGCCTCCAGGCACAGAGTAAAGCTCCTTTATTTATCCTGGCTCCCGGGTGTGTCACCGCGGGGAAACTGAGGCACGGCCGCCATGGGGACAATGGGGAGCACCCCCATGACAGCAGCCGCCCCCAGAGAGTGGCACTGGGGACAATGGGGATCCCCAGCCCCCCATGGCAGCAGCCACCCCCAGGAGGTGGCACTAGGGACAACGGGGACCCCCAGCCACCCCCGTGGCGCTGTCACTCGCTGTCCCCAGCACCTGCACGGCCCGGCCTGGCAGCTCCCTGAGCAGGACAGTGCCACCACACGCTGTCCCCACTTGTGCTGTCCCTGCTGTCCCCTCTGTCCTGTCCCTGCTGTGCTGTCCCTGCTGTCCCCACTGTCTTGTCCCATCCCCACTGTCCTTGCTATCCTGCTGTGCTGTCCCTCTGTCCTGTCCCTGCTGTCCCGTCCCCGCTGTCCTGTCCCATCCCTGTCCCCGCTGTCCTGTCCTGTCCCTGTCCCCGCTGTCCCGTCCCGTCCCTGTCCCTGCTGTCCCCTCTGTTCTATCCCCTGTCCCATCCCTGCCATCCCTGTTGTCTTGTCCCTGCTGTGCTGTCCCCTCTGTCCCCTCCCCATTGTCCTGTCCCCGCTGTCCCTGTCCCTGCTGTCCCTGCTGTCCCCCCTGTCCTGTCCCTGCCGTCCCCCCTGTCCTGTCCCTGCTATCCCTGCTGTCCCTGCTGTCCCTGTCCCTGCTGTCCCTGCTGTCCCTGCTGTCCCCCCTGTCCTGTCCCTGCTGTCCCCCCTGTCCTGTCCCTGCTGTCCCTGCTGTCCCTGTCCCTGCTGTCCCTGCTGTCCCTGCTGTCCCTGTCCCTGCTGTCCCTGTCTCTGCTGTCTCCCCTATCCTGTCCCTGCTGTCCCTGCTGTCCCTGCTGTCCCCCCTGTCCTGTCCCTGCTGTCCCTGCTGTCCCTGCTGTCCCCCCTGTCCTGTCCCTGCTGTCCTTGTCCCTGCTGTCCCTGCTGTCCCTGCTGTCCCTGCTGTCCCTGCTGTCCTGTCCCCGGGCTCATCCCACGGTGACGGTGAAGCCGCAGTGGAAGCGGCTCCTGCAGTGGTTCAGGAACGCTCCCAGCGCCAGCGTCACCGGCAGCGGCGGCAGCTTCTTCTCCAGGACACCCCCCACGCTCCAGTTGCTGTCCAGGAGCCCTGCGGGGACAGGGGACACCTGAGTGACACCGGCTGGGGGCACGGGGACACTTGAGTGACACCGGCTGGGGACACGGGGACACTTGAGTGACACCGGCAGGGGACATGGGGACACCTCAGTGACACCATCAGGGGGCACGGGGATACCTGAGTGACACCGGCAGGGGACACGGGGACACCTGAGTGACACTGGCAGGGGACACGGGACACTTGAGTGACACCGGCAGGGGACACAGGGACACCCGAGTGACACCGGCTGGGGGCATGGGGACACCTGAGTGACACCGGCAGGGGACACAGGGACACCTCAGTGACACCGGCAGGGGACACAGGGACACCTGAGTGACACCGGCAGGGGACATGGGGACACCTGAGTGACACCGGCAGGGGACACAGGGACACCTGAGTGACACCGGCTGGGGACACAGGGACACCCGAGTGACACCGGCTGGGGGCATGGGGACACCTCAGTGACACTGGCAGGGGACACGGGGACACCTGAGTGCCAGGTGACAGTGGGGACACCTCAGTGACACCGGCAGGGGACATGGGGACACCTGAGTGACACCGGCAGGGGACACAGGGACACCTGAGTGACACCGGCTGGGGACAGGGGACACCTGAGTGACACCAGCTGGGGACACGGGGACACCTGAGTGACACCGGCAGGGGACACAGGGGCACCTCAGTGACACCGGCAGGGGACACGGGGACACCTGAGTGACACCATCAGGGGACACAGGGACACCTGAGTGACACCGGCAGGTGACACTGGGGACACCTGAGCACGCCCAGCAGGTGACACAGGGACACCTGAGTGCCATTGGCAAGTGACAGAGGGCACACCTAAGCAGGTCCCCAGTAGGTGACAGCAGGGACACCTGAGCGCCAGGTGACAGTGGGGACACCTGAGTGCCCCTGGCAGGTGGCACAGGGACACTGAGTGCCCCTGGCAGGTGCCAGTGGCCAGGAGGGGACACTAAGGGGACACTAAGGGGACACCAAGGGGACACGAAGGGGACACGAAGGGGACACGAAGGGGACAGTGCCCACCTCTGAAGACGGCGTTGGCCCCGGGCAGGGTGAGCTGGTAGCCGAAGGTGAAGGTGCTCTCCTGCAAACGCGTGTTGGCCTCCAGCTCCACACCCACCTGCACCTGTGGGGACAGTGGGGACATCACAGCGGGGACATCACAGTGGGGACAGCAGGGGGGACAGTGGGGACAGCAGGGGGGACAGTGGGGACAGCAGGGGACACGCACCTGCTCGTTGGCCCGGTGGTAGTAGCTGGCATGGGCGCCCCCGTAGCCCACGTTGAGCGTTGTCACCCAGTTCGGGGCTGCAACAGAGAGAGACAGTGTCCCCAGGGGTCCCCAAGTGTCCCCAGGGGTCCCCAAGTGTCCTCAGGTATCCCCAAGGCATCCCCAAGTGTCCCCAAGGTGTTCCCAGCTGTCCTCAGATATCCCCAGGGCATCCCCAGCTGTCCCCAGGTGTCTCAGGTGTCCCTGAAGCACACCCAGGAATCTCAAGATGTCCCTGAAATGTCCCCCAGGTGTCCCTGAGATGTCCCCAAGGCATCCCCAGGTGACCCAGCTATCCCCAGGTGTTCCCATCTGTCCACAGCTGTCCCTATCAGTTTCATCTGTCCCCAACTGTCCCCGGTGTCCCCAAGGCATCCCCAGCCACCCCCATCTGTCCCATCGGTCCCCAGTGTCCCTTCTGTCCCCAGGCATCCCCATCAGTCCCATCTGTCCCTGTGTCCCCAGTGTGTCCCATCTGTCCCCAGTGTGTCCCATCTGTCCCCAGGTGTTCCCAGGTGTCCCATCTGTCCCCAGTGTGTCCCATCTGTCCCCATCAGTCCCTGTGTCCCCATCTATCCCCATCTGTCCCCAATGTGTCCCCACCTGTCTGCAGTGTGTCCCATTAGTACCCTGGTGTCCCCAGGTGTTCCATCTGTCCCCAATGTGTCACCAAGGTGTCCCCCAGGTGTCTCAGCTGTCCCCAGGCATCCCCAGCTGTCTCCACCTGTCCCACTGTCCCCATCCATCGCCATCTGTCCCCAGTGTGTCCCCTCTGTCTCCTGGTGTCCCCAGGTGTCCCATCTGTCTCTATCTGTCCCCAATGTGTCCCAGGTGTCCCCAGGTGTCCCCGGGTGTCCCCGGGTGTCCCCGGGTGTCCGTACCCGAGTATTTCCCGGCCAGGGTGAGGATGGCTCCCTCCTCGCCGGGCCGCCGGTGATACACGAGCTCCCCGCCCAGCACCAGGCGGGCGGTGACGCTCTGCAGGAAATGTGCCACCACGATCACTGCGGGGACAGCGGCGACAGCCACGCCTCAGCCCTGGGCCCTGGGGCGGGGCTGAGTGGGGCGGGGCCGGGGCGGGGCCGGGGTGATGTCCCCGGGGCTGGCTGGGGCAGGGCGGTGTCCCTGGGGTGGGGCCAGGCGTGGCCGGGGCTGTGTCCCCAAGGTGGGACCAGGGTGGGGTCAGACAATGCTGGACTGGGCCAGGGCAGTGTCCCCAGGGCGGGGCAGGGCTGGGCAAGGCTGGGCACAGTCTCAGCAGTGTCCCCAGGGTCACACAGGGCTGGGCACGGTCTCAGCAGTGTCCCCAGGGCCGGGACAGTCTCAGCAGTGTCCCCAGTGTCCCCAGTGTCCCCAGGGCCGGGACAGTCTCAGCAGTGTCCCCAGGGCCGGGACAGTCTCAGCAGTGTCCCCAGGATCAGACACAGTCTCAGCAGTGTCCCCAGTGTCCCCAGTGCCCCCAGTGTCCCCAGTGTCCCCAGGGCTGGCACTCACCAGAGCCCCCCAGCAGATCGGGGTTGCCCAGGGTCAGCGTGGCCGTGCAGTCCTCGCCCCGGTACTCGCCGTCGAACTGCCACGTCACAAACTTGGCCTGGTGTGTCTGGGGACAGGGGACAGGGGACAGGGGACGGCGCTGCTGGTGGCACCGGGGCACGGGCAGGGAGGGGCTGGCACGGGTGTGGCACCCCCGGCTCACCTGGAACACGGCCTTGGCACGGAGGTGGTCGCCCAGCAGGTGCAGGGCCTGGGCATTGAGGCTGCCACTGCTGTCCATGTCCCCGAGCAGCATGGGGAACACCTGGGGACAGCACAGGGATGGGGACAGGGACAGCTGGGGACAGCACAGGGATGGGGACAGGGACAGCTGGGGACAGCACAGGGATGGGGACAGGGACAGGGACAGCTGGGGACAGCACAGGGATGGGGACAGGGACAGGGGACACCTGGGGACAGCACAGGGATGGGGACAGGGACAGGGGATAGGGACAGGGGAACAGAGGACAGGGACACAAGACAGCAACAGGGGATGGGAGACAGGGACACCTGGGGACAGGGACAGGGGATGGGGACACAGGGATAGGGGCCAGAGGATGGGACACACCTGGGGACTGCATGGTGTGGCACAGGGACACCTACAGGGACACCTGGGGACACCTGGGACTATCCAGAGTCACCAATGATCCCAAAGTCACCGATGACCTCAGGATCACCCAGGGCCACCAATGTCCCTGAAGCCACCAGTGACCTCAAGACCACCAGGGACCTGAGGGCACCGGCCACCCTGGGGTCACCCACCACCCCAAGGCCACCAAAGACCCCGAGGCCATCAATGACCCCAGAGCCACCCAGCGTACAGGGTCACCAACCACCCTGGGGTCACAGATGGCCACAATGACCCCCGTGCCAACCCCGCTGGCACCCCCCAGGCCGGCGGCACCCGCGCTGTCACCTCGGTGGGCCCCAGCTGGCGGTCCCCCACGAAGGTGGCGTTGAAGCGGTAGCCGGAGGGGCCCAGGGTGCTCATGTGCACCGTGTGTGTCACCTGCGGGGACAGGGACGGTCACAGGGACGGGGACAGCGCAGGGGGCATCCCACAGGTGTCCCCAGGTGTCCCCTGCCCCACCTGGAAGTGGCTGCTCAGGGTCTTGGTGACGATCAGCTTCACCCCCTCCATCTGCGGCGGGAACACCTCTGGGGGGACACGGCTGTCACCCCTGGGGACACGGCTGTCACCCCCCAGGTGACACCCACAGCCCCGTCTGGGGGACACAGCTGCCACCCCCACTGTCCCCATGGCCCCGCTGTCCCCTCCTCACCCCGGTGTCCCCTGACCCCGGGGCTCTCCGGTGTCCCCTCAGCCCCTGTGTCCCCTCACAGCCCCTCTGTCCCCTCAGCCCCGCTGTCCCCCCGCCGTCCCCGTCCACGCACCTTTGCAGAGCCGGTGCAGCTCATCGAAGCTGCCGGGGTTGCCGCGGGGCTGGGCCCGGCGCGGGGCCCGGCCCTCGGCGTTGCCCATGGCCCCTCACGGGCCCCCGCCGGCCGCCGCCATCGCGGGCGGCGCCGCCCGGAGCGCCTTCAGGGGGGGCGCCGCCGCCATCTTGGCTGCGGGCAACGGGAGCTGCCCATTGGCTAAGCGGGGAGGGCGGGGCCGCGCCGGAATGCGACCCCTCCGGCAACCTGGACCCGAGCGGCGGTGTTCCGTAGCGGGAGCGTTCCGCGCCACCCTCCTGTCCCGCGCGTGTCCCCAAATCCCCAAATCCCCAAATCCCTGTGTGTCCCCAAACCCCCGCGTGTCCCCAAATCCCCAAATCCCTGTGTGTCCCCAAACCCCCGCGTGTCCCCAAATCCCCACTGTCCCCAAACCCCTGCGTGTCCCCAAATCTGAACCCCTCCGTGTGCCCTCCCCGTGTCCCCTCTGTCGCCATCACCCCACTGTCCCCTCCCCGCGCCACCCCCCCCGTGTCCCCTGCCCTGTCCCCATCCCCGCAGTGACCGGGGGGACTCTGACCTTTGTCACCGGTGCCACTCCCGCCCTTTGCCCCCGTGTCCCCAGCCCGGTGGGGGTCGGTGACATCGCGGCGACAACCTTCGGCCCATGGGGACAGGATGGGACAGCAGGGGACAGCAGGGGACAGGGCCCCCCCCGCGTTGCCCCTCGGCCCCGCCGTGTTTGCCCGGGGGGGCGGGATCGGGATAAAAACGGGGCCGGGGGAGGGGAGACCCCAAACCTGCAGCGACACCGGAAAGGTGAGGGGACAGCAGGGGACAGGAGGGGACAGGGATTGGGATTTGGGGTCGGGATTTGGGGCTGGGATTGGGATTTGGGGTCGGCATTGGAGTGTTGGACCAGGATTGGGGTGTGGGGATGGGATTGGGGAGTAGGGCAGGGGTTGGGCTGTGGGGTTGGGACTGGGATTTGGGGGGCAAGGATTGGGATTTGGGGCTGGGATTGGGATTTGGGGCTGGGATTGGGATTTGGGATCAGGATTGCGGTGTGGGGCAGGAACAGGGATTGGGGTGTGGGATCAGGATTGGGATTTGGGGGGGCAAGGATTGGGATTTGGGGCTGGGATTGGGATTTGGACTCAGGATTGGGATTTGAGGCTGGGAGTGGGACAGGGACAGGGATTGAAATTTGGGGCTGGGATTGGTGTGTGAGGTCAGGATTGGGATTTCGGATTGGGTTTGGGGTGTGCGGCAGGAACAGGGATTGAGGTGTAGGAACAGGATCGAGATTTGGGGCTGGGACACGGACAGGGGATTGGAATTTGAGGGTGGGATTGGGGACTGGGATCAGGATTGGGATCAGGGGTCAGGATTGGGATTTGGGGCTGGGATTTGGGTTTGGATGGGATTGGGGAGTAGGGCAGGGATTGGGGTGAGGGGCTGGGGGCGTTTTTGGGGTGGGATAAGGGGGGAGCAGAGTGTGGGGCCGGGTGGGGACAGCGGGCCAGGGATGTGGGACTGTGGGGTGGGATTGGGCTGGGAATTTTTATGGGGCTGGAAGTTTCTGTGGGGCAGGGATGGGATCGATGGGATGGGATGGGGCTGGAAGTTTCTGTGGGGTTGGAAGTTTCTGTGAGGCTGGAATGGGGTGAGATGGGATCTATGGGATGGGATTTATGGGGTGGGATTGATGGGATGGGGCTGGAAGTTTCTATGGGGTTGGGATGGGATGGGGCTGGAAGTTTCTATGGGGTTGGAAGTTTTTATGGGGCTGGAACGAGATGGGATCGATGGGATGGGATGGGAAGGGATGGGGCTGGAAGTTTCTATAGGGATGGAAGTGTCTGTGGGGTAGAAATTTCTATGGGGCTGGAATGGGATGGGATCTATGGGATGGGGCTGGAAGTTTCCATGGGGTTGGAAGGTTCTGTGGGGCCGCAACGGGATGCGACGGGGTTGGAATTTTCTGTGGGGTTTGGATGGGATGAGATCTCTGGGATGGGGTCGTGAGGTTCTATGGGGCAGGAATGGGGTGGGATGGGGCTGGAAGTTTCTATGGGGCAGGGATGGGATGGGATGGGATCCTTGGGATGGGGCTGGAAGTTTCTGTGGGGTTGGGATGGGTCTGGAAGTTTCTATGAGGCAGGTTTGGGATGGGATGGGTCTGGAAGTTTCTATGGGGCTGGAAGTTTTTATGAGGCTGGAAGTTTCTGTGGGGCTGGGACGGGATGGGGCTGGCATCTCCCTGGGGACACAAGTGCCACCTGTCCCCGCGGTGTCCCCGCGTTGTCCCGCAGCCATGCCGCTGCCGGTGCTGGCCCTGCTGCTGCTGCTGCTCGCCGCCCGCCCCGGGGCCGCGCTGCCCGGGCAGGACGGGCCGGGGGAGCCCGCGGAGGGTCCCGAGGAGGCGGCGGGCAGCGCGGATTTCCTGAGCCGGCAGCTGCAGAGCCTGAGCGAGCTGGTGAGCAGAGAGCTGCCCCCGCAGCTGCGGCCCCAGGAGCTGCGCGCACAGGCCGGGTACGGCACCGGGACCCCTCCCCAATTCCGGGACCCCACCCCTGCCCGGGAGCTGTCCCCATTCGGGACCCCTCCCCAATTCCGGGACCCCACCCGGGACCCCTCCCCAATTCCAGAACCCTCCCCAGTTCCAGAACCCTGCCCGGGACCCCTCCCCAATTCCAGAACCCTGCCCGGGACCCCTCCCCAATTCCAGAACCCTCCCCAATTCCAGAACCCTTCCCGGGACCCCTCCCCAATTCCGGGACCCACCCCAGGACCCCTCCCCATTCCAGAACTCTCCCTGGGACGCCTCCCCATTCCTGGCCCCCTCCCCAATTCCGGGACCCTCCCCGGACCCCTCCCCAATTCCAGAACCCTGCCCGGGACCCTCCCCATTCCAGAACCCTCCCTGAGACCCCTCCTTTCCTGGGACCCCTCCTCACTCGGGACCCTCCCCTGACCCCTGCCCGGGACCCCTCCCCACTCGGGACCCGTCCCGTCCCCTCCCTTCCTGAGACCCTTCCTCGGGACCCTCCCGGGACCCCTCCCTTCTCTGGGACCCCATCCTCTCCTCGAGACCCCTCCCCTCTCTGGGACCCCTCCCCATGCCCGCTGACCCCCCCGGTGCCCCCCAGGCTGTACCTGGAGCGCGCTAACAAACAGCTGGAGCCGCTGGCCCGGGAGCTGCAGAACAACGTGCTGGGGCTGTTCTCGTCCCTGCTGGGGCTGCGCCGGGCCGAGACCCCCGAGACCCCCTGAGAGACCCGAGACGCCCGGGGAGACACCCCCGAGAGCCCCACATGGACCTGGACTGAGCCCTGAGACCCCCAGGATGGGCCTGGACACAGCCCCGAGACCCCCGCATGGACCCCAAAACAGCCCAAAGACCCCCTGAGAGCCCCCCCACGATTCCCAAATACAGCCCTGAGACCCCCACACGAACCCCAATATGGCCCTGAGACCCCCACATGGATGCCGAGACAGCCCTGAGACCCCCAGGATGGGCCCAGACGCAGCCCTGATACCCCCCGAGACCCCCAAATAAAGCCCTGAACATCCCCCCGTGTCTTTGGAATTGGGGCTGGGGGGTCCTTGGGGCTGTGGGGGTGTCATTTGGGCTGGGGGGACCATGGGGCTTTGAGGGAGGTCCCCATTGCTGTTTGGGGGGGGTCTCTGTCCCTGTTGGGGGGGTCTCTAAGGAGGGGGCGGTCCCTGGGCCTGTGGGGGGGGGTCCCTGGACCTGTCAGAGGGTCCCTGTCGCTGTTTGGGGGGGGTCCCTGCTGCTATGGGGAGGTCCCTGGGCCTGTTTTAGGGTCCCCATTGCTCTTTAGGGGGGGTTCCCGTTGCTGTGGGGGGGGTCTCTGAGGAGGGGGCGGTCCCTTGGCTGTGGGTGCCGCCCCCTCAGCCAAGCCCCGCCCACCTCCTCGCCTCTCTGCCCTCACTAAAGATGGCGGCGCCGCCTCCCTCACCGGGCGCGCCCTAATCCAAGATGGCGGCGATGACGTCACAGCGTCCGCCACTCCCGTAGACAAGATGGCGGCGCCGTGCCGGGGTGGCGGCGTGACGTCACTTCCGGCGGGGCGGCATGGCGGGGCCCGGCCATGGCGGACGCGGCGGCGCGGCGGGCGGTGGCGGAGCTGCCGCTGCTGCGGGCACCGGCGGGGCCGAGGGACCGCGAGGGCTGGGCCGAGCGGCTGCGAGAGGAGTACCGGGCGCTCATCCAGGTGCGTGCGTGGCGTTCCTCCCCTCACGGATGCCGCCTGGCCGTGCTTCCGTTCCGTCTCGGGGCTCTCCCGGTGTCTCAAATCCCTCCCGGTTTTCCCCTCGCGGTGTCGCTGCGGTGTCCCTCCGCTGCTTCCCTCCATCTCCCAGACCACCCCCATGTCCACGCCGGTGTCCCCCGGTGTCTCCTCGATACTCCCGCTGTCACCCCCCCGTGTCCCCCGGTCCCACCCGGTGTTCCCCCGTGAGTCCCTTCGATACTCCCGGTGTCCCTCAATCCCGCCGGTGTCCCGCCTTGATGTCCTTTTTCACCCCCCCGGTGTCCCCTCAGTACTCCCGGTGTCCCCCCCGGTGTCTTCTCGATACTCCCTGTGTGCCCCCGGTGTTCCCTGTCACCCCCCCGGTGTCCCTCTGTCCCACCCGGTGTACCCCCATGAGTCCCCTCGATACCCCCGGTGTCCCTCAATCCGTCCCGGTGTCCCCCGTTCCATCTCCCCTGTCACCCCTCGGTGTCCTCCGGTCTCCCCTGGCGTCCCCCCGGTGTGTCCCGGTGTCCTCTCGATCCTCCCGGTGTCCCCCCGGTGTCCCCCATGAGTCCCTTTGACACTCCCGATATCCCCCCCTCGGTGTCCCCCCTTGCCGGTACTGCTCCCCCGGTCCCGGTAACCCCCGGTGACCCCCCCCCGGTATCCCGGCAGTACGTGGAGAACAACAAACGGGCTGACACCGATTGGTTCCGCCTGGAGTCCAACCCCGAGGGCACCCGGTAAGTGGGGAGGGGGCTCCGGGACCCCCCCCCGGTCACACCGGGACCCCCCGTGATTGTCACAAACCCCCCCGGGGCTGCTCCGGTGACCGGGGCGAGGTCCCAGCACCGGGGGAGGGGTCTGAGGGAATTTGGGGGGCCCTGGGGGGGCTGCTCGGTGACCGGGGGGGTCCCGGAGATGGCGGGAAGGTCCTGAGGGGGGGGCTCTGAGGGGTTTTGGGGGGCTCTGAGGGGTTTTGGGGGGGGGTTTAGGGAGGGTCCTGAAGGGGTTTTGGGGGGCTCTGAGGTTTTTTCGGGGGGTTCCTGGAGGGATCTGAATGGTTTTGGGGGGGTCCCAGAGGGGGTTACCCCACACTAAGGGGGTCCTGAAGGGGTTTTGGGGGGGATCCTTGGCTGGCTCCCACACACTGAGAGGTTTTTTTGGGGGGGGTCTTAGGTGGTTATGAGGGGTTTTGGGGGTTCAGGGTTTTTGGGTGGGGGGGTCCTGGAGGAGTCTGAATGGTTTTGGGGGGGTTACCCCACACTGAGGGGGTCCTGGGAGGGCCTTAGGGGGAGTCTGAGGGGTTTTGGGGGGGGGTCTGAGGAGGTCCTGGGGGTGTCTTAAGGGGATCTGAGGGGTTTTTAGGGGGGCTCTGAGGGTTTTTTGGGGGGGTCCTGGGGGGCTCTGAGGGGTTTTGGGGGGGATCCTTGGCTGTTTCCCACACACTGAGGGGTTTTGGGGGGGGGTGGGGGTCCTGAGGGTCACTAAGGGGTTTTGGGGGGTCCCAGAGGGGTCTCGGGGTCACTGAGGTGTTTTGGGGGGGGGTCTCAGGGGGTGTCACTGAGGGTCCCCCCCATGTCCCCAGGTGGTCGGGCAGGTGCTGGTACATCCACGAGCTGCTCAAGTACGAGTTCAACATCGAGTTCGAGGTGAGGAGGGGTCTCGGGGGGGTTGTTTTGGGGGGGTCTCAGTGGGGTTTTGGGGGTGCTGACCCCCCCCCCTGCCCCCCCAGATCCCGGTGACGTACCCGGGCACCGCCCCCGAAATCGCCATCCCCGAGCTGGACGGGAAAACAGCCAAGATGTACCGGTGAGGAAAAGGGGGGGGTCCTCGGGGGCTTGGGGGGGGTCTGAGGGCGTTTTTGGGGTGTTTGAGGGGCTTTGGGGGGGATCCCGGGGAGGGTTGAGGTGTTTTGGGGGGGTTTTGGAGGAGTTTTGGGGGGGTCCTGGGGGACTCCTGGAGGGCTTGGGGGGTCCTGGGGCTCTGGAGGGTCTGGGAGGGGTCTTGGGGAGGGGTCTGAGGAGCTTTTTGGGGGGTTTGAGGGGCTTTGGGAGGGGTCCCTGGGGGGTTTTGAGGTGTTTTAGGGGGGGTCCTGGGGGCTTTGGAGGGGATTGGGGGGTGCTGGGGGTTGGTCCTGGGGGGGTTTGGGGGGTCCTGGGGCTCAGGGGTCTTGGGGAGGGTTTGGGGGTCCTAGGGGGGTGCTGTGGGGGGTACTGGCGAGGGTTTTGGGGCTTGGGGGAGAATTTTAGGGGGGCTTGAGGGCTCCTGGGGGTTGCTTGGGCATCCTGGGGGGGGCTTGGGGGTTCTGAGGGGGGATCTGAGGGGATTTGGGGGAGTTTGAGGGGCTTTGGGGGAGGTTCCCAGGGGGTTTGAGGTGTTTTGGGGGGGCTTTGAGGTGTTTTGGAGGGTTCCTGGGGGGGGACTTGGGGAGGACTTGGGGGTTTGGGGGGGTCCTGGGGGTGTTTGGGGGGGAGTCTGGGACTCAGGAGGGTCTGAGAGGGGTCTTGGGGGGGTCCTGGGGAGGATTTTGGGGCTTGGGGGGGGAAGCTTGGGAGGATCCTGGGGGGTTTGAGGTGTTTTTGGGGGGGGGTCTGAGGAGTTTTGGGGGGGTCTGAGGGGCTTGGGGGGATTCTGGGAGGGATCCTGGGGAGGATTTTGGGGCTCGGGGGGGAGGTTTGGGGGGTTTGGGGGGGCTTAGGGGGTTCTGGGGTCATTGGGGGGGGGTCCCGGGAAGGTTTTGGGGGGTCCCGGGGGGGCTCTGACGGCTCAATGCCCACGCAGGGGGGGTAAGATCTGCCTCAGTGACCACTTCAAGCCCCTGTGGGCCAGGAACGTGCCCAAGTTCGGGCTGGCACACCTGATGGCACTGGGGGTGAGCACCGGGGGGGGCACCGGGGGTGGCACTGGGGAGGGGGGGGGCACGGGGGTGGCACTGGAGGGGGGCTGTCAGATTTTTGGGGTGGCAGGTTGTGACATCCATAGAGGGAGTGTGACAAGGGGGGGGGGTGGTTATCACCCTTCTGGGGGGTGTGACACAGAGGGGGTGACACCGAGGGGGGGGTCACCCAGTCTGGGGGGGTGACACCTGTGGGGGGGTGACACCTGTGGGGGGGGTGACACTGAGAGGGTAACGCCCATACAGGAGGTGTGACACCAAGGGGGAAGTGACCTGTTCTTGGGGTTGTGACACTGAGGGGAACTGTCACATTCTGGGGGAGTGACACCAAGGGGGGGTGACACGTTCTTGGGGTGTGACACTGAGGGGGGTGACATGTTCTGGGGGTGTCCCCACCCCACTGACCCCTGTCCCCACAGCTGGGTCCCTGGCTGGCCGTGGAGATCCCGGACCTGATCTCCAAAGGCCTCATCCAGCACAAGGACAAGTGACCAACTTGGGGGGACCTTGGGGGTCCCCCACCCCACTTTGGGGGTCCCCTCTCCTTGGGGGTCCCCCATTCCCCTCCCAGCTGCTGCCACCCCTCCCCACCGCTTCGCTGCTGCTCCCCAATAAACGCTGAACCCCGATTTAGTGGCGGTTTGTTATTTTGGGGGTGACACGGAGGGGATTTGTGTGTCCCCCACCAAAAACCCGCGAGGGTCGCGGCCCCTTTAAGACGCCGCGCGGTTTCCATGGCGACGCACGGTGCGAGTGGGCGTGGTCGGGAGGGCGGCGCATGCGCAGAGCCAGCGGCGAGGCCGCCGGGGGCGGGGCCGGCGGAGGGAGGCACAAAGATGGCGGCGGGTGCGGCGGGAGTTGTTGCCATGGCGGCCCGCGGGAGGTGCGGGGGGACCGCGGGGCGACCCCGCCGAGGGGCGCAGGGGGGCTCGGGGGGCCGCACTTGGGGCTGGGGGGGCTCGGGGACAGCGGACACCCCCCCCAGGGGAGCGGCGGGGCCGGGCGGGGGGTGCGGGACAGGGCCCCGGGGGGCGGGGGGGGTACCGGGATGATGGGGGGGGGCAGCGGGAGCGCCTCAGGGGGGTACCGGGATAGGGGAGGGGGGAACCGGGGTGGGGGGGGGAGCACAGGGGAGACCCCCGGTGAGGAACCCCGGGCCCGGAGAGGGGGGCGGGGCCCTGAGGGCCGGGGGGTGATGGGGGCACCGGGAGGGGTCCGGGGGGGCTGCGGGAACCGCTTTGGGGGGACCCCCGGGGGGTGCGGGGGGCTGAGCCCGGGAACCCCTTTGGGGGGACCCCGGGATTGTGGGGGGCTGAGTCCGGGGGGTGAGGGAACGGCTTTGGGGGAACCCCCGGGGGATGCGGGGAGCTGTGGGCCCGGGGGTGCGGGAACCGCTTTGGGGGGACCCGGGGATTGCGGGTGGGCCCGAGCTTTGGGGTGCCCCCAAGCTTTGTGTCCCCCTGAGCTTTGAGGTACCCCGAGGTTTTGGGGTCCCCCAAAGCTTTGCGGTCCTCCCGAGCTTTGGAGTCCCCCCGAGGCTTTGAGATCCCCCCGAGGCTTTGGGGTCCCCCGAGCTTTGTGTCCCCTCGAATTTTGGGATCCCCCCGATCTTTGGTGTCCCCCCGAGCTTTGGGCTCCCCCCGAGGCTTTGGGATCCCCCGGGCTTTGGAGTCCCCTGAGGTTTTGAGATTCTCCCGAGGCTTTGGGATCCCCCCATCTTTGGGTCCCCCCGATCCTGGGTGTCCCCCCGGTGACCCCGCTGTCCCCGCAGGGCCCCCGCCGACGGGACGCTGTGTCCGGCCGCCGGGCGCGGGGGGCTGTGAGCAGGTGGGTGCCCCTTCCCCTCGCCCTTGTGCCACCCCCTCGAGCCCGCCACCTTGTCACCGTGCTGTCGCTGTCCCCGCAGGCCCCGCCATGCCCCAGGCCTCGGAGCACCGCCTGGGCCGCGCCAGGGACCCCGGTGCCCCCGTGGTGACGGCGCAGCCCCGGGCGGGCTCCCGCCTGCCCAGCGGGCACCGAGCGCTGAGCCAGGAGCGCCATGCGGCCCCCAACGGGCTCAGCCCGGCCCCCAAACTGCGCCTGCTGCCCCCCCGGCCCCCGCCGCCCCCCGACGACCCCCGCCCCAAGAAGCTGGAGCTGGAGCGGGGCCGGGCGGCCAAACGGGGGGACCCCGCTCCCCGCGGGCCGGGGGGACGCCGGGGGCCGCTCAAGGCCGATCACGGCGTGAGGGTGCCCGGGGGAGCCCCGCAGGTGCCCGGCAGCGCCTCCTTCTCGCTGCCCAGCGCGGCCGAGCGCCGCCGGAGCAACCTGGCCCGCTCCAAATCCATCAGCATCGGCGACCTGAGCCAGGGAGGAGGAGGAGGAGGAGGCGGCGGTGGCGGCGGTGTCGCCGGTGTCCCCAGCCGCGCCGAGGACGTGGCGGTGGCGCTGAGCCGCTTGGTGCTCAGGGACTGCGGGCACCCGCTGGGTGCGGGCGCGCTGGCGCTCCGCCGGAGCTCCTCGCTGCGCAGGGTCGCCGTGAGCACCGGGCCCGACGGCAAAGGCACCGCGGCGCTGCTCTCCGTGCGCCCCGAGGGCGGCCCCCGCGCCCGCCCCGAGCCCGCCTTCGGACACGGCCCCGGCAGCCCCGCCAGCGGCCGGACCGAGGACAAGGCCGCGGTAAGAGAGAGACCGCGAGGGACCGAGGGATGGCTGTGGGGTGGGGCATCCGTGTCCCCAGCCCTGGGGACGGTTTGAGGCCCTCTCGGTGTCCCCAGCTTTGCAGACGTTTTGTGACCCCTGCAGTATCGCCAGGTTTGGGGACGTGTTGAGATGCCAGCAGTGTCCCCAGCTTTTGGGGCATTTTGAGACCCCTCACACTGTCCCCAGCCTTGGGGACATTTTGCCACCCCCACAGTGTCCCCAGCCTTGGGGACGTTTTGTGATTCCAGTGCTGTCTCCAGCTTTTGGGACGTTTTGGGACCCCCACAGTGTCCCCAGTTCTGGGGACATTTTGAGACCCCCACACTGTTCCCAGCCTTGGGGACATTTTGCCACCCCCACAGTGTCCCCATCCTCGGGGACATTTTCAGACCCCCATAGCGTCCCCAGTTTAGGGGACATTTTGTGACTCCCACACTGTCCCCATTCTCTGGGACGTTTTGTGATCCTTTCAATGTCCCCAGCTTTGAGAACATTTTGAGACCCCCAAACTGTCCCTAGTTTTTGGGACATTTTGAGACCCCCCATGCTGTCCCCATCCTCAGGGACACTTTGAGACCCCCACAGTGTCCCCAGCGTTGGGGACACATTGAGACCCCCACGCTGTCCCCATCCTGGGGGACACTTTGTGTCCCTGCTGAGGCTGGGTGACATCGCCAGGGTGGCACAGTGGTGGCCCTCTCACCTGTCCCCGCTCCAGTCCTGTTTTGGGGACCCCCACGGCTCTGGGGTGGGGTCGCTGCTGTCCCCCCAGCTCAGGTGGCCGGTGCCATCCTTGTGTCCACACAGCTCCAGAGTGACCACAAGTGACCGGTGGCACTCTGGTGACACTGAGGTGACACCGCGGTGGCCGCCGCCCCCTCCCCGTTTCCGCATCCGTGCCCCCCCCCCTCCCCATCCCTCACCTGCCGTGCCACGTGTGGGGCTGATCGTAATCCCCAAAACGCCACCAGGCCACGGCCACCCTGCCTTGTCCCCCCTCGGGGTGTCCCCAGCGCTGTCACAGGGTGTCCCTCATCCCCGCCAGCCCCCCAGAACCCCTCTGTGGAAACCACGGGGGGATTTTTGGGGGGTGTTTACCCCGCAGGGGCGGCAGCTCCGGCTAATTAATCCCCGCGGGATGAGCCCAGAATAGCGCGGGGGAATCGGATCAGCTAATGGGCTGAGGGGGGGAGGAGGGCGCACGGCGGTGACCGGTGGTGCCGCCGGTGCCACCGGGAGCCGCGGCGGCCATGCCGGGGCTGCAGGGAGCCACGCTGGTGGCGGAGCTGCCGCGGAAGCTGCAGCGCTCGCTGCTGCCCCGCCGGGAGCTGCCGGGCCGCGGCACCGACATCGCCGAGTCCGTGGTGCACACGGCGGTCATGGGGCTGCTGCTGGTCACCGGAGAGGTGAAGGCACCGCCGGTGGGGGGACAGCCGGGGGGACACCCTGAGGGACACCCAGGGGGGACGGGGTGTGGCTCACCGGGTGTCCCTCGCTGTGTCCCCCCCCCAGACACACCACACGCTGCTGCTGGGCTCGGGCCACGTCGGCCTCAGGAATTTGGGCAACACGGTAAGAGGGCAGCGAGACCTTCCCCGGGAGGGATTTGGGGTCATCTTGGGCTTCCCAACCTTCCTGTCCCTGTGTTCTGGGCTGTGGGAAGGATTTGGGGTCATCTCGGGGTTCCTAACCCTCCTGTCCCTCTGTCCTGGGCTGTGGGAGGGATTTGGGGTCACCTCAGGGTCCCCAACCCTCCTGTCCTTCTCTTCTGGGGTGCAGGAGGGATTTGGGATCACCTCGGGGTCACCTGGGGGTCCCCAGCTCTCCTGTCCTGGCCTGTGGGAGGGATTTGGTGTCACCTCGAGGTCCCCCAAGCTCAGTGGCCTTGGTCCCATCTTCTTGTCCTGCTGGGATGTCACATTCCCAGAGCTCCCCCAGCCCCACAGTGCTGTCCCCAGGGTCCCCAACCCTCCTGTCCTTCTGTTCTGGCGTGCAGGAGGGATTTGGGATCACCTCGGGGTCACCTGGGGGTCCCCAGCTCTCCTGTCCTGGCCTGTGGGAGGGATCTGAGGTCCCTTTGGTGTCCTTTAAGTGTCCCTTGGTGTCCCCTGGGCGTCCCCTCAGCGTCCCCGACCCTCTTTGTGCTGTCCCACCGCGGCCCCGTCCCACTGGGGCCATCACATCCCCGGGTCCCCCCAGCCCCATGGGACAGCAGGGCCGCCCTGAGGGAGCCCTGGTGACAGTGGCACACGCCGTGATGTCCCCGCGGTGTCCCCTCAGTGCTTCATGAACGCCGTGCTGCAGTGCCTGAGCAGCACCAAGCCCCTGCGCGATTACTGCCTGCGCCGCGACTTCCAGCAGGAGCAGCCCCCCGGCCCCCGCGCCCCCCAGGAGCTCACCGAAGGTGGGACAGACCCCCAAACCCCCCCAGAACGTTCCAGAACCCCCTCAGGAGGCGCTGAGCCCGCCGTGTCCCCGCTGTCCCCGCAGCCTTCGCCGATGTCATCGCCGCCCTCTGGCACCCCGACTCCTCCGAGGCCGTCAACCCCGGGCGCTTCAAGGCCGTGTTCCAGAAATACGTGCCCTCCTTCACGGGTTACAGGTGAGATATCCCCCCCAAAAACACCCTTTTGGGGACCCCCCCCCCCCCCCCAAGGGGACAAAGTGCCACCGAGTGTCCCCGCAGCCAGCAGGACGCGCAGGAATTCCTCAAGTTCTTCATGGACCGGCTGCATGTGGAGATCAACAGGAAGGGCCGGCGCACCCCCAGCATCCTGTCGGACACACGGAGAGCCCCGGCCCTGGAGGACCCCGAAACGCTCAGGTGAGAGAGGGGGGGAGGCTTGTTGGGGAGGGGGAACCCCGATTTTGGGGACAGCTGTCACCCCAACGTCGCCTCGGTGTCACCTTTGCAGCGACGACGAGCGCGCCAACCAGATGTGGAAGCGCTACCTGGAGAGGGAGGACAGCAAGATCGTGGGTGAGCGCTGGTAATGGGGGTGTGCCCCCTTCCCTGGGACCCCAAAACCTCTGGGGGTGCCCCCCCTGAGCCCCCTCTTTGCCCCCCAGATCTCTTTGTGGGGCAGCTGAAGAGCTGCCTCAAGTGCCAGGCCTGCGGCTACCGCTCCACCACCTTCGAGGTGTTCTGCGACCTCTCGCTGCCCATCCCAAAGGTAGGGTGGGGTGACCCCCAAAAACCCTGCAGATCCCCCCCCAAAAACCCTTCAGATCCCTCAAAACCTTCAGGTCCCCTGAAATCCCTCAGACCTATCCAAAAACCCTTCAGACTCCTCCAAAAACCTTTCAGATCCTCCCAAAAATGCTTCAGACCTGTTCAAAACCCTCTCAGATCCCCTAAAAACCCCTCAGACCTCCTAACACCCCTTCAGATCCCTCCCAAAATGCTTCAGACCTCCCAAAACCCCTTCAGATCCTTCCCAAAATGCTTCAGACCACCCCAAAAAACCCTTCACACCCCAAAAAAACCCTCAGACTCCCCTAAAACTCTTCAGACTCCTCCAAAAACCTCTCGGATCCCCCGCAAAATGCTTCAGACTTCCCAAAAAACCCTTCAGATCCCCCCAAAAAACCCTTCAAACCCCCCAAAAACCCTTCAGACCCCCAAAAACCCTGCAGACCCCCACAAAAACCCTTCAGACTCCTCAAAAAACTCTTCAAACCCCCCAAAAACCCTTCCCACCTGTCCAAAAACCCCTCAGACCACCCCAAAAACCCCTTCAGACCCATCCAAAACCCCTTCAAACCTTGTCCAAAAACTCCTCCGACCTCCCACAAACCCTTCAGACCACCCCAAAAATGCTTCAGACCCCCCCCAAACCCTCTCCCAACCCCTAAATTCCCCCCTGACCCCCCAAATTCCTCTCTTGCTCACCCCAGAAAAGCTTTGCCGGGGGCAAGGTCTCGCTGCACGACTGCTTCAGCCTCTTCACCAAGGAGGAGGAGCTGGACTCGGAGAACGCCCCGGTGAGAGGATGAACCCCCCCGGGGGGACCCCCCAGAACCCCCCAGTTTGTCCCCAAAGCGTCCCTGATGTCCCCTGGCCCCTCAGGTGTGTGACAAGTGCCGGCAGCGCACGCGCAGCACCAAGAAGTTGACGATCCAGCGCTTCCCACGCATCCTGGTGCTCCGTATCCTTTGGGAATCAGCCCCGAGCTGGGGGGCACCCCCAAATTTTTTTGGGGGGGGTGGGTGGGCAGCACAGGGGTCACCCATCCCATCTTCTCCTTCCCTTAACCCCGGGCAGACCTGAACAGGTTCTCCACCACGCGCTACTCCATCAAGAAATGCTCCGTCTTCGTGGACTTCCCGCTGCAGCAGCTCAACCTGCGCGAGTTCGCCAGCGAGAAGGCGGGTGAGGAGAGCTGCCAGGGGGAGTTTTGGGGGGTTTTTTGGGGTGTTTTGGGGTTGGGGGGGATCCTAAACCTGACCCTCACCGTGCTGCAGGCAGCCCTGTCTACAGCCTGTACGCTCTGTGCAACCACTCGGGCAGCGTGCACTACGGGCACTACACGGCGTTCTGCCGCGACCCCGCCGGTTGGCGCGTCTACAACGACTCCCGGTGAGTGCTCCCCGCCCTTCCCGTGCCCCCCGCCCCGGTACCGAGGCCCCGCGGCCGGTACTGAGGGTGTCCCCGCAGCGTCTCGCCCATCAGCGAGAACCAGGTGCCGTCCAGCGAGGGCTACGTGCTGTTCTACGAGCTGGAGGAGCCGCCCGGCCGCAGAGCCTGAGAGCCCCGAGCGGAGCCGCCTGCGGGGCCGGGGCTGCGGGGGAACGGCCGGGACCCTGCCCCGGGACACACCGGGAACCCCCCCGGGATCCTCCGGGAACCCCCGGGACCCTCCGGACCCGCGGAGAGGGGGTGCGGGGGGAGCGGCCGCAGCCCGCGCGGCCCCGGGGGGTTTTGTGAATAAATTTATTAAAAAAACCCCAAAAAGCGCCGAGTTTGGGGACTTTGGGGGCGGGGTTTGTTGCTAAAGGGGCGGGACTTGCCTTTGACTGACATTGGGCGGGCGTGGTTTATGGGGGTGTGGTCTGCTGTTGATTGACAGTAGCTGGGCGTGGTCACGATAACGTGATGTGCGTGATGATTGGCTGGTGGTATAGTAGGCGGGGCTTAACACCACAGTCGCGCTTCCTCCCGCCGCAGAACGCTGTCCATCAACGCGCTGCGCCTTCCCATTGGTCCGCCTGCTGTTAGCCCCGCCCCTTCCCCTGATAAGCGGCGGGAAGGGGCGTGGCCAGCGCGGCGGACTCGGGACAGGTGAGGGGGGGGTCCCGGCGCTGAGGGGCCCGGCGAGACCGGGGGGTCCCGGAGGGTCCCGGAGGGTCCCGGAGGGTCCGGGGACTCCCGAGCGGCTCTGGGAGCTCCTGGCGGGTCTGGGGACTCCCGGCGGGTCCCGGGGTGCGGGACCGGGCGGCTCTGGGGGCTCCCGGTGGGTCCGGGGGCTCCGCTCTGACCGTGCCCGCCCCAGCTCCCCTCATGCCGCCCACCGTGGCCGTCGTGGGCGGCGGCATCAGCGGCCTGGCCGCCTGCTACCACCTGGTGCGCGCCCCCCGCCCGCCTAAGGTGAGCGAGAATGCGACCCCCGAACCTTCTCCTCGGGACCCCCGAACCTTCCCCCGCTCCATCCCGGGACCCCCGAACCTTCCCCCGCTCCATCCCGGGACCCCCCGCTCCCCTTCCCTCCGGGTATCCGTCCCCGGGTCACCTCGGGACCCCCGGTGTCCACCCCTGGGACCCCCATCCCTGCAGATATCCCCGGTGTTCCCCGGGACCCCCAATTCCCTCGGGATTCCCTTCCACCCCCCAATTCCTCCAGGACCCCCAATTCCCGCGGGGTCCCCACCCCTCCCGGGACCCCCAATTCCTTAAGAACCCCAAATCCCCCCGGTACCCCCATTCCCGCGAGGTCCCGGGGCTGATTTGGGGGTCCTGGTGATGATTCGGGGTTCCCGATGATGATTCGGGGGTCCCGGTGTTGACTCGGGGGTGCCCGGGCTGATTTGGGGGTCCCGGTTGTGATTGGGGGTGACGGGGGGGTCCCGGGGGTGGTTTAGGGTCCAGATATTAATTCGGGGGTCCCGGGGGTGATCTGGGGGTCCCGGTTGTGACTGGGACTCCCGGTGGTCCCGGTGGTTACTGGGGGAGTCTCGGTTGTCATTGGGGTTCCCGGTGGTGATTCGGGGTCCCGGGGGTGATCTGGGGGTCCCGGTTGTGACTGGGACTCCCGGGGGTCCCGGTGGTTACTGGGGGGGTCTCGGTTGTCATTGGGGTTCCCAGTGGTGATTCGGGGTCCCGGGGGTGATCTGGGGGTCCCGTTTGTGATTATGGGGTCCCAGTGGTCCCTGGTGATCCGGGGGTCCCGGTTGTGACCCGGAGGTCCCGGTGCTGACCCGGGGGTCCCGGTGTTGATTTGGGGTTCCCGGTGTTGATTCGGGCTGCCGGCGGTCCCGGTTGTGACCCGGGGGTCCCGGTTGTGACCCGGGGTTCCCGGTCTTGATTCGGGGTGCCGGGGGTCCCGGTGCTGACCCGGGGGTCCCGGTGCTGACCCGGTGTCCCGGGGGTCCCCAGGTGGTGCTGCTGGAGGCCAGCGGCCGCTTCGGGGGGTGGCTGCAGAGCTCCCGGAGCGCCGAGGGCGCCGTGTTCGAGCATGGCCCGAGGGGCGTCCGGCCCGCGGGGCCCGCGGGGGCACAGACCCTGCACATGGTAAGGGGGAACGGGGGGTCCCCGCGGCTGCTTTGGGGGTGATAGAGGGGTCTCTGGAGTTTGGGGGGGTCCCTGGCTGGCTATTGAGGGTCCTTAGGGCTGGTTTTGGGGTGCCAGAGGAGTCCCCGGAAGGCTGGGGGAGATTTGGGGAGGTCCCCGTGGTTGGTTTTGGGGTGACAGAGAGGTTCCTGGGGGCTGGGGGGAGTCCTTGGGTGGGTGTTGGGGCTCCCTGAGTTTGGTTTTGGGGTGACAGGGGGGTCCTGAGGGCTGGGGGTAGTCCTTGGGTGGGGATTGGGGGTCCCTGAGGTTGGTTTTGGGGTGACAGAGGGGTCCCTGGAGTTTGGGTGGATCCCTGGAAGAATTTTTGGGGTCACTGGGTGAATTTTGGGACTCCCTGGACGATATTTTTGGGGTTCCTGGATGAATCCTGGGGGGATTTCTGGGTGGATTTTGGGGGTCCCCGTGTGGATTTTGGGGGTCCCTGGATGACTCGGGTGCCCCTGTGTGTGTCCCCGCAGGTGTCGGAGCTGGGGCTGGCCGGTGACATCCTGGCTGTCCCCAGGGAGCACCCGGCGGCTCGGAACCGCTTCCTGTACCTGGGGGGGGCCCTGCACCCCCTGCCCTCGGGCCTCGGGTGGGTGGCACCTGTCCCCTGGCACCAGTGCCACCTCCTGTCCCTGCTGTCCCCAGGGGGTTGCTCAGGGCTGTCCCCAGTGTCACCCCAGCTGTCCCCTCTGTCCCCAGGGCGTTGCTCAGGGCTGTCCCCAATGTCCCCCCTGTGTCCCCAGGGGTGTGCTCCGGGCCGTGCCACTGTGTGTCCCTGCTGTCCCCAGTGTCACCCCAGCTGTCCCTGCTGTGTCCCCAGTGTCCCCTCTCTGTCCCCAGTGGGTTGCTCCGCGCTGTGCCCCCTGTCCCCAATGTCCCCAGGGGTTGCTCAGGGCTGTCCCCAATGTCACTGCTGTGTCCCCAGTGGTTTGCTCAGGGCTGTCCCCAATGTCCCCCCTGTGTCCCCAGTGTCACACCCCTCTGTCCCCAGTGGGTTGCTCCGCGCCGTGTCCCCTGTCCCCAGTGCCACCCCAGCTGTCCCCAATGTCCCCTCTCTGTCCCCAGGGGTGTGCTGCATGCTGTGTCCCCTGTCCCTGCTGTCCCCAGTGCCACCCCAGCTGTCCCCAATGTCACTGCTGTGTCCCCAGTGGGTTGCTCAGGGCTGTCCCCAATGTCACTGCTGTGTCCCTGCTGTTGCTCGGGGCTGTCCCCGGTGCCACCCCAGCTGTCCCCAATGTCACTGCTGTGTCCCCAGGGGTTTGCTGCGCACGGTGCCCCCTGTCCCTGCTGTCCCCAATGTCCCCTCTCTGTCCCTAGGGGTGTGCTGCATGCTGTGCCCCCTGTCCCTGCTGTCCCCAATGTCCCCCCTGCTGTCCCCAGGGGTGTGCTCCGTGCCGTGCCCCCTGTCCCTGCTGTCCCCAGGGGTTGCTCGGGGCTGTCCCTGGTGCCACCCCAGCTGTCCCCAATGTCACCCCTGCTGTGTCCCCAGGGGTGTGCTGCATGCTGTGCCCCCTGTCCCTGCTGTCCCCAATGTCCCCCCTGCTGTGTCTCCAGGGGTTTGCTGCGCACGGTGCCCCCTGTCCCCAATGTCCCCAATGTCACTGCTGTGTCCCCAGGGGTGTGCTGCGCACGGTGCCCCCTGTCCCAGCTGTCCCCAATGTCACTGCTGTGTCCCCAGGGGTGTGCTGCGCACGGTGCCCCCTGTCCCTGCTGTCCCCAATGTCACTGCTGTGTCCCCAGGGGTTTGCTGCGCACGGTGCCCCCTGTCCCTGCTGTCCCCAATGTCACTGCTGTGTCCCCAGGGGTGTGCTGCGCACGGTGCCCCCTGTCCCCAATGTCCCCAATGTCCCCAATGTCCCCCCTGCTGTCCCCAGGGGTGTGCTGCGCACGGTGCCCCCTGTCCCTGCTGTCCCCAATGTCCCCAATGTCCCCCCTGCTGTCCCCAGGGGTGTGCTGCGCACGGTGCCCCCTGTCCCCAATGTCCCCAGGGGTTGCTCAGGGCTGTCCCCAATGTCACCATGTGTCCCCAGGGGTGTGCTGCGCACGGTGCCCCCGTTCTCGCGGGCCCTGCTCTGGAGCGCCCTGCGGGATCTCCTGACCCCGGCGGGGACGGCGCCGGACGAGAGCGCCCACGGCTTCGCCCAGCGCCGCTTCGGGCCCGAGGTGGGTGCCCCAAAACCCCTGATCCGCCCCAAAACCCCCAAATCCACCCCAAAACCCCCTGGAGCCACCCCTAGAACAACCCCAAAACCCCTGATGCACCCCAAAACCCCCTGGAGCCACTCACAGATCCACCCCAAAACCCCTGATCTGCCCCAAAACCCCCAAATCCACCCCAAAACCACCTGGAGCCACCCCTAGAACAACCCCAGAACCCCCGATCCGCCCCAAAACCCCCAAATCCACCCCAGAACCACCTGGAGCCACCCACAGATCCACCCCAAAACCCCCAAATCCACCCCAAAACCACCTGGAGCCACCCACAGATCCACCCCAAAACCCCGAGATCCACCCCAGAACCCCTGGATCCACCCCAAAATCCCCTGGAACAACCCCAAAACCCCCAGATTCACCACAGAACCCCCTGGAACCACCCCCAGAACCTCCCCCAAACCCACCTGGATCCACCCCAAAACCTCTGGAACAACCCCAAACTCCCAGATCCACAGGAAAATGCTCAGGAACCACCCAGAGAACCCCCCCAGAACCCCCCAAGACAGCATCAGCCCCACAAAAAGTCCCCAGAACCACCCCCAAAATCTACAGAACCACTCCAAACACTATCACAACCCCAAAACACTATCCCACCCCCCAAAAAATCCCCATAAACGCCCCCAACACCTCTCAAAGCCCCCCAGAAGCGCCCCAAAACCCCCATAACCAGACCCAAAACACCATCAGCACCCCAAAACTCCGAAAATTCCCCAAAGGCCCCCTCAGCCCACCCCAAAACCCTGATAACCCCCCCAGAGCCCCACCCGGCCTTATCACGGTCCCCCTGGGCTGGGTGCGGTGCCACTGTCCCTGTTGTCCCCATCAGGGTCCCCATTGCTGTCACTATCTCTGTCCCCATCCCCGCTGTCCCTCTGTCACTGTCCCATCCCTCCGGTGGCCGAGGTGGCCATGGCCAGGCTGTCAGTGTCCCTGTGTCACTGTCCTCGTGTCCCTGTGCCACTGTCCCCGTGCCACTGTCACTGTCACTGTGTTCCTTTCTCTGTGTCACTAACCCTGTCCCTGTGTCACTGTCCCTGTGTCACTGTTCCTGTGTCACGAACCCTGTCCCCGTGTCTCTGTCACTGTCCCTGTGTCACTGTCCCTGTGTCACTGTCCTTGTGTCCCTGTCACTGTCCCTGTGTCACTGTCACTGTGTCACTGTCACTGTGTCACTGTCCCTGTGTCACTGTCCCTGTCCCTGTGTCACTGTCACTGTCCCTGTGTCACTAACCCTGTCCCTGTGTCACTGTTCCTGTGTCACTGTTCCTGTGTCACGAACCCTGTCCCCGTGTCTCTGTCACTGTCCCTGTCTGTCCCCAGGTGGCCAAGCTGTTCCTCTTCCTGTGTCCCTGTGTCACTGTCCCTGTGTCACTGTCCCTGTCCCCAGGTGGCGGATCTGGCCGTGGACTCGCTGTGCCGGGGGGTGTGTGTCACTGTCCCTGTGTCACTGTCACTGTGTCACTGTCCCTGTGTCACTGTCCCTGTCCCTGTCCCCAGGTGGCAGAGCTGGCCGTGGACTCGCTGTGCCGGGGGGTGTGTGTCCCTGTCCCTGTGTCACTGTCCCTGTCCCTGTCCCTGTGTCACTGTCACTGTGTCACTGTCCCTGTGTCACTGTCACTGTGTCACTGTCCCTGTGTCCCTGTCCCTGTCCCTGTGTCACTGTGTCCCTGTCCCTGTCCCCAGGTGGCAGACCTGGCCGTGGATTCCCTGTGCCGGGGGGTGTTTGCCGGGGACAGCCGGGCCCTGAGCGTGCGCAGCTGCTTCCCTGCCCTGTTCCAGGCCGAGAGAGAGAGGGGCTCCGTGCTGCTGGGGCTGGCACTGCCACACGGTGGGGACATGGGGACACTGCTGGGGCTGGCACTGCCACACGGTGGGGACATGGGGACACTGCTGGGGCTGGCACTGCCACACGGTGGGGACACCCTGGGGACATTGGGGACACTGCTGGGGCTGGCACTGGGACACCCTGGGGACACTGCTGGGCTGGTGCTGGCATCTGGTGGGCAGGGGGACACCCACGGGGACCCTCAGGTGCCACCTCTTGGACGGGTCCAACCCACGGGGCTGGGGCTGGTGACAGGGTGGGGACGCCCCCAGGCTGGGGACAAGGTGGGGACACCCCCAGGCTGGTGACAGGGTGGGGACCCCTGATTTGGCCGTGACCGGGATCCACTGAGGGCTGGCATTGGGGACACCCCGGGGCTGGGACAGGGCACACGGGGGGGACACCCCGGCACCGGGGACACCGTGTGCCCCTCCCCGCCATTGTCACCGCGCTGTCCCCGCAGGTGGCGTTGGCGGGGCGGGCCCCGAGGCGGGGCTGGCGCGGCGGGCGCGGGCCGAGCGCTGGAGCCAGTGGTCGCTGCGGGGCGGGATGGAGTCCCTGGCGCGGGCCCTGGTGGCCTTCGTGTCCCCGCGCGGCGCCGAGCTGCGCTGTCACACGCCCCTGACACACCTGCGCCACCGCCGCGGCCAGTGGCAGGTGGGGACACCGCCCGTGCCACCCGCTGCCTTCGCTGTGTCCCCTCCCCGCTCTGCGTGCCACTGCCACCGTGCTCTGTCCCCTCCCCGGTGTCCCCAGTGCCCCCAATGTCCCCTCACCAGTGTCCCCGGTCCTGTTCCCAGGGTCCCCAGTGTCCCCAATCCCCTCCCCAGTGGCCCCAGTCCCTTCCCCATTGTCCCCAGTGTTCCCATTGTCCCCAGCTCACCCTGCCCGATGCCACCATCATGGCCAATCCTCAGTGTCCCCAGTCCTCTCCCTAGTGTCCCCATTGCCCCCAGTGTCCCCTGGTCCCCTCCCCAGTCCTGTCCCCAGTGTCCCCGCTGTGTCCCCAGCTCACCGTGCCTGGTGCCACCATCACGGCCAATCCCCAGTGTCCTCAGTTCCCTCCCCATTGTCCCCAGTCCCCTCCCCAGCATCCCCAGTGCTGTCCCCAGTGTCCCTTTGTGTCCCCAGTGTCCCCATTGCCCCCAGTGTCCCCAGTGTCCCCAGTGTCCCCTGCTGTCCCCCCAGCTCACCGTGCCCGGTGCCACCCTCACGGCCGATCACGTCGTCAGCGCCCTCCCGGCCTCAGGTACAGCGCGGGGCTGAGGGGGGGATGTCCCCTCCGTGTCCCCTGTGTCCCCTCGGTGTCACTGACTCTGTCCCCGCTGTCCCCTCGGTGTCACTGACGCTGTCCCCTCTGTGTCACTAACTGTCCCCGCTGTCCCCTCGGTGTCACTGACGCTGTCCCCGCTGTCCCCTCGGTGTCACTGACACTGTCCCCGGTGTCCCCGCTGTCCCCTCGGTGTTGCTGACCCTGTCCCCGCTGTCCCCTTGGTGTCCCCGCGGTGTCACTGATGTCACTGACGCTGTCCCCGCTGTCCCCTCGGTGTCACTGACGCTGTCCCCGCTGTCCCCTCTGTGTCACTGACTCTGTCCCTGCTGTCCCCTCGGTGTCACTGACTCTGTCCCCACTGTCCCCTCTGTGTCACTAACTGTCCCCGCTGTCCCCTCGGTGTCACTGACTCTGTCCCCACTGTCCCCTCTGTGTCACTAACTGTCCCCGCTGTCCCCTCTGTGTCACTGACTGTCCCCGCTGTCCCCGCTGTCCCCGCTGTCCCCTCGGTGTCACTGACTGTCCCCGCTGTCCCCTCGGTGTCACTGACTCTGTCCCCGCTGTCCCCTCGGTGTCACTGACTGTCCCCGCTGTCCCCGCTGTCCCCTCGGTGTTGCTGACTGTCCCCGCTGTCCCTTCGGTGTCCCCGCGGTGTCACTGATGTCACTGACTGTCCCCGCTGTCCCCAGCGCTGGCGCGGGCGCTGCCGCCCGAGGCGGAGCCGCTGGCTCGGGAGCTCCGGGCCATCCCGGCCGCCTCGGTGGCCGTGGTGAACCTGCAGTACGAGGGCGCCGCGCTGCCCGTCACGGTGAGCGCTCCCCGCTGTCCCCACGCTGTCCCCAAGGTGTCCCCAAGCCCCGCGGTGACCCCAGCCCGTCCCCGTCCCCGCAGGGCTTTGGGCACCTGGTGCCATCCTCGGAGGACCCGGCGCTGCTGGGCATCGTCTACGACTCGGTGGCGTTCCCGGAGCACGACGGGACCCCCGCGACCCCCGGGGCGGCCTCGCTGCGCCTCACGGTGGGGACACCGGGGGGACAATGGGGACACTGAGGGGGTGACACTGGGGACACTGAGGGGGTGACACTCGGGACACCACGGGGGGGACACTGGGGACACCGAGGGGGTGACACTGGGGACGCTGGCAGGGCCTCGCTGCGCCTCACGGTGGGGACACACGGGGGGACACTGGGGACACTGAGGGGGTGACACTGGGGACACCGCGGGGGGACACTGGGGACACTGAGGGGGTGACACTGGGGACACTGGGGACGCTGGCAGGGCCTCGCTGCGCCTCACGGTGGGGACACCGCGGGGGGACACTGGGGACAACATGCAGGGTGACAGGAGTGATTTGGGGAGCTCATGGTGGGGACACACGGGGGGACACTGGGGACACTGGGAGGGCCTCGCTGTGCCTCACGGTGGGGACACCGGGGGGACAATGGGGACACTGAGGGGGGACACTTGGGACACCATGGGGGGACACTGGGGACACTGGGAGGGCCTCGCTGCGCCTCACGGTGGGGACACCACGGGGGGACACTGGGGACACTGGGAGGGCCTCGCTGCACCTCATAGGGGGACACTGAGGGGTACACTTAGGAGATGGCACCGAGGACGCCAGGAGGGGTGACACTGAGGACACTGGGGGGGTGACAGGGGTGGTTTTGGGGGGCTGGCAGTGCCCCCCAGGTGATACTGGGACCCCCTCACTGTGGCTCACGTTAGGGACACTGAAGGGGGGACACTGGGGACACCAGGGGGAGGGACAGGAGTGATCTGGGGGGGCTCACGGTGGGGACATCGTGGGGGGATGCCACGGGGTGGCACTGGGGACACTGGAGGGGGATGACACGGGTGATTTTGGGGGGCTGGCACTGAGTGACCCTGGGGACACTGTGGGGGTCACAGAGGTGATTTTGGGGGGGTGGCATTGAGTGACACTGGGAGGGGTCACAGGGCTGATGTTGGGGTGCTCACAGTGGGGGACCCTGGGGACACTGTGGGTGTCCCAGGGCTGATGTTGGGGTGTCCCCAGGTGATGCTGGGCGGGGCCTGGTTCCAGCAGAGCTTTGGGGACCCCGCCCTGGTGGCCCCGGAGCTGCTGCTGAGCCGGGCACGGGCGGCCGTGAGCGACCACCTGGGGCTGGCCGGGACCCCCAGGAACGCCATCGTCAGCGTGCAGCAGGTGGGGACACCGGGGGGTGACATTTCGGGGGGCTCTGGGTGGGTGACACTTCGGGGAGGTGACATTTTGGGGGGGGGGGTCCATGTTGGGTGACATTTCAGGGCTGTCTCTGGGTGGGTGACATTTGGGGTGGGCAACACTTTGGGAGGGCTCTGGGTGACTGGCACTTCAGGGAGGTGACGTTTCAGGGGGGGTTCTGGGCAGGTGACACTTTGAGAGGGCTCTGAGTGGGTGGCACTTCAGGGAGGTGACATTTCGGGGGTGTCTCTGGGTGGGTGACACTCGGGGGGCGGTGACACTTCGGGGAGGTGACGTGCTAAGAGGGCTGTGGGTGGGTGACACTTTGGGAGGGGGGTGACATTTTGGGGGGACTCTGGACAGGTGACAGTCTGAGGGGGCTCTGAGCGGGTGACACTTTGGAGTGGCTCTGAGTGGGTGGCACTTTGGGGAGGTGACATTTTGGGGGTGTCTCTCAGGGTCTCACCCGTGTCCCCCCTTTTTTTCCCAGGACTGCATCCCCCAGTATACGCTGGGACACTGGGAGCGCTTAGGTGAGAGTGGCAGGGCTGGGGGTGTCCCCTGTCCCCGGGGGTGTCCCCGCTGTCCCCAGAGTGTCCCCAGAGTGTCCCCACTGTCCCCCAGAGCGCATCCAGCGGTTCCTCAAGGAGCAGCAGCTGCCCCTGAGCCTCATCGGCGCCTCCTACTCCGGGGTCTCCGTCAACGACTGCATCGCCAGCGCCAGGGCGGCCGTGGGGCAGATTTTGGGGTCCCCCCCCGAGCCCTGAGCCCCCCAGGAGCTCTGACCCTTCCCCCCTGCAGTCCTGGGGTCCCCCCCATGGCCGCCAGTGTAGGACAAAATGAATTTTTTTTTTAATTGAAAAAAAAACCCTTTAGAAAGGTCCAGGGAGCGGCTGATAAATACAATAAATACCCGCGTGCCCCAGCCCAAACCCGGGGACCCCAAAACCCATCCGGGGACCCCAAAACCGATCCAGGGACCCTAAAACCAATCCGGGGACACCAAAACCCTGCCAGGGACCCCAGAACCCCATCAGGGACCCCAAAACCAATCTGGGGACCTCAAAACCCAGCCAGGGATCCCAAAAACGATCTGGGGATCTCAGAACCCCATCAGGGAACCCAAAACCAATCCGGGGACACCAAAACCCAGCCAGGGTCCCCAAAAACAATCCAGGGACCCCAAAACCGATCTGGGGACCTCAAAACCCCACCAGGGGGGAAGGTAGAGAGCCCCATGTGCCCCCCCTGCCCCCGGGGGTGTCCCTGTCCCCACTGAGGCGTCCTTGTCCCCTCTGGAGTGTCCTGTCCCCCCTAGGGTGCCCCCGTCCCCTCAGGGGGTGTCCCAGGGGGTGTCCCCTGTGGTGTCCATTCAGGGGGGGGTCTCAAGGCAGGGCTGATGCCACGCTCTGATTGCCCCCCCTCGCTGTCGCTGTCACCGTCGCTGTCCCCTCCCGGCGGGGCGCGGCCGCGCTGCCGTTGTTGTGGCCGCGGCGGGGCGGTGACAGTGACAGTGACAGTGACAGCGGTGGCAGCGCGGGCAGGTCCTCGCGGGGCGCCTTGCGCAGCATCTCCTGCCGGAAGCGGCTGGCACCGGGGGCACCGGGGGGGGCACCGGGGGCACCACCGGGGCGGGCACGGGCGCGGGGGTCGCAGCCGATGTCGGCCGTGAGGTTGGTGTAGAGCGGGAGCAGCTCCCGCGCCAGCAGCGCGTAACTGAGCGAGTTCATCCCGTCCTGCGTCCACGTGCGCTGCGTGCGCACCAGCAGGTCGAACCTGGGGACACGACAGGGGTGCCACTGAGGTCACCTGGGTCCCCTTGGGGTCACCCTACACCCGCACCAGCAGGTCGAACCTGGGGACACGACAGGGGTGGCACTGATGTCCCCTGTGTCCCCTTGGGGTCACCCTACCTGGGGACACGCCAGAGATGTCACCTGTGTCCCCTTGGGGTCACCCTGCACCTGCACCAGCAGGTCAAACCTGGGGACACGCCAGAGATGGCACTGATGTCACCTGTGTCCCCTTGGGGTCACCCTACCTGGGGACACGCCAGAGGTGGCACTGATGTCACCTGTGTCCCCTTGGGGTCACCCTACACCTGCACCAGCAGGTCGAACCTGGGGACACGCCAGAGATGTCACCTGTGTCCCCTCCTGGTGCCCTCTACACCTGCACCAGCAGGTCGAACCTGGGGCCATGCCTGACATTGTCACCGATGTCCCCTCTGTCCCCTTGGGGTCACCCTACACCTGCACTAGCAGGCTGAACCTGGGGACACGCCTGACATGTCACTGATGTCCCCTCTGTCCCCTCAGGGCCACCCCTGCACCTGCACCACCAGGTGGAACCTGGGGACACAGACCCACATGTCACCTGTGTCCCCTGTGCCCCCTAGCACCTGCACCAGCACCTGGGGACACGCCCAACATGTCACCCGTGTCCCCTCTGTCCCCTCCTGGAGGCCCCTGCACCCGCACCAGCAGGTGGAATCTGGGGACACGCCCAAGATGTCACCTGTGTGCCCTGTGTCCCCTCGGGGCCACCCCGCACCTGCACCAGCAGGTCGAACCTGGGGACACGCCTGACATTGTCACCCGTGTCCCTTGTGTCCCCCCCACCTGTGCAGGGACACGCCCAACATTGTCACTGATGTCCCCCGCACCTGTGCAGGGACATGCCCGACATTGTCCCCCGTGTCCCCGTGTCTCCGTGTCCCCCACACCTGTGCAGGGACATGCCCGACATTGTCCCCCGTGTCCCCGTGTCCCCCGCACCTGTGCGGGTTCTCCTCGTTGCCTTTGTCGCTCTTGTGTTTGACCATTTTGTAGTGGCCGATGGAGACGGGAGGGCGGGAGATCTTCATCCCGGCCAGGCGCACCCTAGGGGACAGCGGCGACAATGGCACCGGGGCGGGGACAGCGACAGCGACAGCCCCGGGGTGGGGCCAGAGCGCTGGGACAGCCCCCGTGTCCCCAAGGATGGGGACAGCGACAAGGGAGGGTCACGGTGTCACCCGGCGCGGGGACAGGGACAGCCACCACACGGTGACATCATTGCAGGGGACACAAACATAGGGACAGTCCCCAAACAGTGACATCATTGTAGGGGACATGGACATGGGGACAGGGGGACAGTGAGGCTAGGGGGTCACTATGTCACCCAGGAGGAACAGGGCATGGGGACATCCCTGTGTCCCCTCCCTCGCAGGGTGACAGGACACCCCCAGGTGTCCTCATGTCCCCTCCCAGGGCAGTGCCACCACCCCACATGGCACTGTCACACCCCCTGTGTCCCCCCAAGGTGACAGAACACCCCCCGTGGGCACACGATGCCACCTCCCAAGCGCCACACGCCCGTGCCATGCAGTGTCCCCAGGCTGTCCCCAAGCTGTCCCCAGGCTGTCCCCAGCCCTACCTGGTGGCGATGTCATCGTCCTCGCCCCCCCAGCCCCAGTACTCGTTGGGGAACCCGTTGATCTTCATGTACTGGTCTGGGGTCAGCGCCGAGACCCCCCCGAAATACTGCGGGTACGGCAGGCTGGGGACACGGGGGACACTGTCACGCCTCTGGGACACCCCCAAAGCAATGCCACACCCTCTGTGTCCCCCCAGCACAATGTCACAGCCCCCATGGCAATGCCACACCCTCTGCGTCCCCCACCGGGGCAATGCCACACCCTCTGTGTCCCCCTCAGAACAATGTCACACTCCCCGTGGCAATGCCACACCCCTCATGTCCCCTCCAGGGCAATGCCACACCCTCTGTGTCCCCCCCAGGGTGACAGGAGACCCTTGGTGTCCCCCCCAGGGCACTGTCACACAACCCCCCATGGCAATGCCACACCCTTTGTGTCCCCCCCAGGGCAATGCCACATCCCTTGTGTCCCCCCCAAGGTGACAGAACACCCTTCATGTCCCCTCCAGGACAATGCCACACCCTCTGTGTCCCCCCCAGAGCAATGTCACAGACCCCATGGCAATGCCACACCCCTCATGTCCCCCCCATGGCAATGCCACACCCCTTGTGTCCCCCACAGGGCAATGTCACATCCCTCTGTGTCCCCCCCAGGGCAATGCCACATCCCTTGTGTCCCCCTGCAAGGTGACAGAACATCCCTCATGTCCCCTCCAGGATGATGCCACACCCTCTGCATCCCCATCGTGTCCCCAAGGTGCCCCCAAGGTGCCTCAAGGTGCCCCAAGATGTCCCCAAAGTGCCTCAAGGTGTCCCCAGGGCATCCCCAAGGTGCCTCAAGGTGTCCCCAAGGTGCCTCAAGGTGCCCCAAGATGTCCCCAGGGCATCCCTAAGGTGCCTCAAGGTGTCCCCAGTGTGTCCCCAGGGTGTCCCCAGGGTGTCCCCAAGCTGTCCCTCACCTGTACCCGAATTTGTTCATGGCCACGGAGGCGTGTTTGGGGTTCCAGGGGTCGCACGTGTACAGGTTGTGGTCGTTCTCGGGGATCAGGTCCACGTCGTGCAGGAACAGGCAGTCCCAGTCCTCGTCCTTCAGAGCCTCCTTCACGCCCACGTTCAGCAGCTTGGCCCGGTTAAACGTGCAGTTCCCGGCCTGGGGACACCCCAAAATCCACGGGGGTCACCCCAAAATATCCTGGGAAAACTCTAAACCATCCCCTAGAACTCTAAACCACCCACACTAAAACATCTCTTCACCCACACATTCAGCAGCTTGGCCCAGTTAAATGTGCAGTTCCCGACCTGGGGACACCCCAAAATGTTCTGGGGTTACCTGAACCACCCTGGGCACCCCCCAAACCACCTCAAATACCCCATGGTACCTCCAAACCCCCCCTGAGAACCCCCCAAAACCATCCCAAACCACCCTGGGGACCCCCCAAACTGACTCAAACCTTCCCTGGAGATCCCCCAAACCACCCCATACGACCCTGGGGACCCCTCAAACCACCCTGGGGACCCCCCAAATCACACCGGGGACTCACTAAATCACCCTAAACCCCCCCTGGGCACCCCTTAAACTACCTCAAACCTTCCCTGGACACCCCCTAAACCACCCTGGGGACCCCCAAACCACCTCAAACCACCTTGGGGATCCCACAAACCCCTTCAAGGCCACTCTGGGAACCCCACAAACCACCTCAAACCACCCTGGGGATCCTCCAAACTGACTCAAACCACCCTGAGGACCCCCCCAAACCCCCCTGGGATCCCTCAAACCACCTCAAATCCCCCTGGGGACGCCCCAAACCACCCTGGGGACCCCTCAAACCACCCTGGGGACCCCCCCAAACTGACTCAAACCACCCTGGGGACCCCCTGAACCACCCTGGGCACCCCCAAAAACCACCTTAAACCGCCTTGGGGATGCCCCAAACCCCCCTGGGCACCCCCAAACCCCTCTGGGGACCCCCCAAACCACCCTGGGGACCCCCCAAACCACACTGGGGACCCCTCAAACCTCCCTGGGGACCCCCCCAAACTGACTCAAACCACTGTGAGGACTCTCCAAACCCCCCTGGGGACTCCCCAAACCACCTCAAATCCCCCTGGACACCCCCAAAAACACCTTAAACCGCCTTGGGGATGCCCCAGCCCCCCCTGGCACCCCGCCCTGGCACCTGGTGCACGACGTAGATGCCGTAGTGCAGCTGCTGGCGCTGCAGGAAGGGGTGCAGGTAGTAGAGCAGGTGGCCCAGGTGGCCCTCGCGGTTGCGGTGGGGGACGATGACGGCGGTCCTGGAGCGGGACTCGCACTGGGGGGGCCGGTAGCGCCCGCCCCGCCGCACCCCCGGGTTCAGGGCCCGGATCTGCTCCAGCGACGGCGCCCGCGAGAAGGACACGGCCAGGGGGCCCACTGTGGGCAGGGGGCATTGGGGGGCACTGAGAGGGGCATTGGGGGGCATTTGGGGGGCTGAGAGGGGCATTGAGAGGGGCAGGGGGCCCACTGTGGGCAGGGGACATTGGGGGGCACTGAGAGGGGGCATTGAGAGGGGCAGGGGGCCCAGTGTGGGCAGGGGGCGGTGAGGAGGGGGCATTGGGGGGGCTGAGAGGGGCATTGGGGGGCTGAGAGGGGCATTGAGAGGGGCAGGGGGCCCACTGTGGGCAGGGGGCGGTGAGGAGGGGGCATTGGGGGGGCTGAGAGGGGCATTGGGGGGCATTGAGAGGGGCATTGAGAGGGGCAGGGGGCCCACTGTGGGCAGGGGGCGGTGAGGAGGGGGCATTGGGGGGCATTGAGAGGGGCATTGAGGGGGGCATTGGGGGACACTGAGGGGGGCACTGGGGGGTGCCCAGCAGTTTGTGTCCCCAAATCCCAAACCGGGCCGGGTTTGTTCCCCTCCCGGGGGTCCCGGGCTTTGCCCCCACCCCAAACCGGACCAGCTCCCCCCACATTTCCCTTCCCGGGAGGGGGCGGCTCCTTCCCGGGGCAGGACGGGGCAAAGGGACCCGGTCCGACCGGTTCTGCCGCCCGGGACAGGCTCGGGTCCTGCCGGGAACGGGCTCTGTACCGGGAGAGGGGCTGCTGATCCCGGTTATTGACCGAGGATGGGCTAAAACCGGTTCTGTGCCGGGGAAGGAGCAGCCCCGGTCTCTCCTCGGTCCTTCCTCCGCCCCGGGGGTCTCCGGTTCTTTCCCCGTCCGGTTCCTTCCCGTCCCCCTTCAGGGGTCTCCATTCCCATCCCGGTGCTCCCGTTCCCCTCCCGGTTCCCTCGTTCCCCTCGGTGCTCCCGTTTTCCTCCCGGTTCCCCTTCAGGGCTCTCCGTTCCCGTCCCGTTTCCCCTCCCGGTTCCCCCGTTCTCACCGAGGAACGGCGATCTCTGGGGGCAGAACGGCAGCGGCCTTGCAGGGTCGGGCGTCGCTGCGGGGCCATTCCCGTTGCCGGTGCCGCCGCCGACGCGGCTCAGGTTGGCGTACACGTCGTGGGTCCGCGAATAATCCACGGCGGGACCGGCGGAGCGACCGAACAGCGCCGTGAGGTTGCGGAAGCCGCCGAGCGAGAAATACGCCACGAAAGCGAACTGGCACCCGACCAGCAGCGCCAGCGAGCACGGCCGCTCCAGCAGCCGCCGCAGCATCGCGGGGCCGCCCGGTGTTACCGGGAGCCGCCCGGTGTTACCGGAGAGCTTCCCGGTGTTACCGGAGAGCCGCCCGGTGTTACCGGAGAGCCGCCCGGTGTTACCGGAGAGCCGCCCGGTGTTACCGGAGAGCCGCCCAAGCGGCCCGGGGCAGCATGGCGGGGACACCGGGGCTGTGGGAAAGAAGGGACGCGGATTGGAGAGGCTCCGGTAGATGGAACGGGGCCGCTCCGGTACCGGGAAAGGAGAGGGGGTCGCTGGGTGCTCGCCGGTACCGGGAAATAGGCGGATCCGGCGCAGCGCCCGTGTAGCACCGGGAGGGGCTCGGACCCCGCCGTGCCGCTCTCCGGTACCGGGAAGGGCCCGGTTCAGTCCCCGCTCGGTCCCGGTACCGGTTCGGCCCAATCCGGTCCCGGTGCTGCTTCCCCCAACGAGTACCGCCGGTCCCGGTACGGCCTGACCCCGGTGCCGCCCCGCCGCTCCTGATCCCGGTACAGACCTGAGGCCGGTCCTGCCCCGCCCGGCCCCGGTACCCGCTCCAGCCCCGGTTCTGCCCCCCCCCCCCCCACCACGGCTCCGGTACCGCCTGTGCCCGCCCCGGTACTGCCGGGCCCGGTTCGGCGCTCCCGCCCCCCGGGCAGCCCCCGCGGGTCACCCCCCTGCGCCCGGTCCCGCTCCGGTCCCGGTACCTGCCCGGGCCCGCTCAGCCCCGCCCGGCCGCCGCCATCTTGGAGCGGAGGGCGCGGCGTGATGACGTCACAGGGCGGGGCCGCGGTGGGGTCACGCTCCGGGCGCACCGGGAGGGCGGGGGCGGCCGGGGAGAACCGGGAGAGGTCCCGAGGGGGCCCCGGCGGCGCTCGGTGACCTCAGGACGGGGCGCGGAACCCACAACGACCCGAGAGAGCCCCCGGAGGCGGAGGGGGCGTGGTCTGATCAAGCCCCGCCTTGAGGGGGCGTGGTTATGGAGGTCGCCGTCGCCGTGGCAACGGCGGCTGGCCCCGCCCCTTCTCAGCCCTTTTAATGTGACGTCATGAAGAGTACGCTCTGTGATTGGGTGCAAGATTGGCGGGGCGTGTCCGGGCCACGTGTGTCACCCCTGGCCACGTGTCCTTGTCCCCAGGGGGGGCTGTGCGACCCCAATGTCCCCTCCCCAGTCACGTGTGTCCCCTCAGCCCCGCGTCCCCCCGTCCCCACAGACAAGAGACCCCAATAAATCCCATCCTGCGCCAAGCTGGGGACGTTTTTGGGGGGCAGGGGGTGCTGGTGGCACCCTGGGTGCGGGGAGCGTGTCCCATCACCCTCGGGGACAGCGCGGTGTCACCTCCTGGGCAGTGCCAGCTCGGGGAGGGGACCAGGACGTGTTGGGCAGGGACAAGGAGGGGACAGGGAGATGGCGGTCACCGCCAGCCGACATCGCTGTGTCACCACGGGAGGAAACAGCGGCCACGTCCGGCCGCAGCCGTCCTGTCCTCATCCCTGTCCCCAGCCTTGTCTCACCTGTCCCCGTCCCTGTGCCCGTAACAAAGATGGCACCTCCCTCAGCTTCACTTTCCCTCACCAAACATAGCGGCGACCTTGCCCAGACCCACAATGGCGCATTTCCAGCCGTGGGTCTATGCGCATGCGCAACGCGCCTGCCCACACCCGTCATGGCGGCGCTCACAGCCGCCTTTCTCCTTCCCAGCCACTTCCAAGCACACAATGGCGTCACATCTACCCACAACCAACAAAGAGCCGCTCATTGCGTCTGTCCTTCCTGCCCACTGCGCCCTCCGCCCTTGCACAGCGCCAAGGTCACAATGGCGGCGCCGCTGCCCACACCAACATGGCGGCAATCTGCCCGCCAGCATCAAGTCGTATTGCGCATGCGCATAAAAGACCGTACGATCTGCCCGTACCCAACATGGCGGCGCCCACAGCGTCTGCCCTTCCCCTCCATGGCCGCCCCCGCGCATGCGCATTGCCAAGGGCACGATGGCGGCGCTGCGGGCGCTGTGGCGGCTCCGCGGCCCCTCGGGGCTGAGCGCGGCAGGGGCTCGGCTGGGCCCGGCCCCGGCCCGGTGAGCCCGCGGGGGACACGGGGACAAAGCGGGGAGGGCTATGGGGAGGCTCTGGGGCTGTTCCCGCTCACCGCCCGGCCCCGCAGGTGCCGCCAATGGCAGCCCGACATGGAGTGGGCGCAGCAATACGCGGGGGCCATCATGTACCCCAGCAAGGCCACCGAGAAGTGGGTGCCGCCACCCTGGAACGGTGAGGGGACAGCGGGGACACTCTGGGAGAAGGTGGGGAGGGGGCTCTGGGGGGCGCTGAGGGCTTTGGGGGGCCCTGAGCAGGGAGGACGAGGCTTTTGGGAGGGTGTCGGGTGCTTTGGGGGTGTCCTGAGAGCTTTAGGGGGGCACAGGAGCGGTCTCAGGGACTTTGGGGGGGCTCTTGATGTGCCTTGAGGCGTTTTGGGAGGTCCAGGAGGGGTCTCTAGGGCTTTGGGAGGTTCTAGGGGGGCTCTGAGGGCTTTGTGGGGGCACAGGAGCGGTCTCAGGGGCTTTGGGGGGTTCTAGGAGTGCTCTGAGGGTAGTTTGGAGGTCACTTGGGGGCAGTTCGGGGTCATCCAGATCAGTTTTAAAATCGTCAGATCAGTTGTAGGGTCACTCAGATCAGTTTTGGGGTCACTCAGGGCACTTTGGGGGCACTCAGGATCCCCACAAGCCCTCAGCAGGTGCTGCTCCCTCCCTGTCCCCAACATTTAGAGGGTTCTGTGCCCTTCCTGAGGGGTCTGTCCCCATGTCCCTGACCCCTCTCCGTGTCCCCCCCTGTGTCCCTGAGCCCGGCACTGTCCCCTGTCCCCAGACAAGGACCCGGTGGCCCACAAGAAGGTTTCCAGCCTGACCATCAACTTCGGGCCGCAGCACCCGGCGGCGCACGGGGTGCTGAGGCTGGTGATGGAGCTGAGCGGCGAGACGGTGAAACGGTGCGACCCGCACGTGGGGCTGCTGCACCGCGGCACCGAGAAACTCATCGAGTACAAGACCTACCTGCAGGTGAGCCTGGCATCCTGGATTCCATGGGATTCCCGTCCTCGAGATCCCTGACATCCCATTTCCCCGAGACCCCCCTTCCTGTGGGATCCCCACGTGGGGCTGCTGCACCGCGGCACCGAGAAACCCATCGAGTACAAGACCTACCTGCAGGTGATCCCGAGATCCCAAATTCCATGGGATCCCCATCCCTAAGATCCCCATCTCTGGAATCCCCAATTCCATGGGATCCCTGAGATCCCAGCATTTCCAGTATCTCCACTACTGCCACTACTCCCCTTACTCCCAGTATTCCCATTATTCCCTATTTCCTAGTCTTCCCAGCACTCCTAGTACTCCCAGTTCTCCCAGTACTCGTAGCAGTCGCAGTACTCAAATACTCCCAACACTCTCAGCACTTCCAGTACTCAAACACTCCCAGTATTCCCAGTTCTCCCAACGCTCCCAGTATTCCCAGTACTTCACTGCTCCCAGTCCTTCCAGGATTCCCAGTACTCGTAGCAGTCCCAGTACTCAAATACTCCCACAACTCTCAGCACTCCCAGTACTCGAACACCCCCAGTACTCCCAGTATTCCCAGTACTCCCAATACTCCCAACACTCCCAGTATTCCCAACATTCCTAGTCTTCCCAGCGCTCCCAGTACTCCCAGTATCCCCAGTAGTACTCCACTGCTCCCAGAACTTTCAGTACTCCCAGTACTCTCAACACTCCCAGTATTCCCACCCCTCCCAGTATTCCTAGAATCCCCAGCTCTCCCAGTGTTCCCAGTATCCCCAGTGCACCCAGCCCTCCCAGTATCCCCATTATCCCCAGTATTCCCAGCCCTCCCAGTATCCCCACTATTCCCAGCCCTCCCAGTGTTCCCAGTGCTCCCAGTGTCCCCAGCCCTCCCAGTGCTCCCAGTATCCCCACTATTCCCAGTATCCCCACTATTCCCAGCCCTCCCAGCCCTCCCAGTGCTCCCAGTATCCCCACTATTCCCAGCCCTCCCAGTGCTCCCAGTCTGCCCAGTCTCCTCGGGGTCCCCGCAGGCCCTGCCCTACTTTGACCGCCTGGACTACGTGTCCATGATGTGCAACGAGCAGGCCTACTCGCTGGCCGTGGAGAAGCTCCTCAACATCCGCCCCCCTCCCCGCGCTCAGTGGATCCGAGGTGAGGCTCCCCCCAGCATTCCCAGCTCCCTGGCACCCCCAGGATTTACGGGATCACCCCCTTTTTTCCCCTCTTTTTCCCCCCCGTTTTTTTTTCAGTTCTCTTCGCCGAGATCACGCGGCTGCTGAACCACATCATGGCGGTGACCACGCACGCGCTGGACATCGGGGCCATGACCCCGTTCTTCTGGATGTTCGAGGAGAGGGAGAAGGTCGGTTTGGGGGGATTTGGGGTTCGGGGGGCGGGATTTGGGGCTGCGGGGGTGCCAGGGGCGCTGAGCAGCAGCGGGGTCCCCTCTGTGTCCCCCCAGATGTTCGAGTTCTACGAGCGCGTGTCGGGGGCGCGGATGCACGCGGCCTACGTGCGGCCCGGGGGCGTGCACCAGGTGAGGGGCTGGGCTGCTCCCCTTCCTGGGCACCCCATTTCCACGGGAACCCCGTCCCTGGGATCCCCATTTCCACAGGAACCCCGTCCCTGGGATCCCCATTTCCACGGGAACCCCGTCCCTGGGATCCCCATTTCCACAGGAACCCTGTTCCTGGGATCCCCATTTCCACGGGAACCCCATTCCTGGGCACCCCATTTCCACGGGAACCCCGTCCCTGGGATCCCCGTTTCCACGGGAACCCCGTCCCTGGGATCCCCATTCCTGGGATCCCCATTTCCACAGGAACCCCGTCCCTGGGATCCCCATTTCCACAGGAACCCCATTCCTGGGATCCCCATTTCCACGGGAACCCCGTCCCTGGGATCCCCATTTCCACAGGAACCCCGTCCCTGGGATCCTCATTTCCATGGGAACCCCATCCCTGGGATCCCCATTTCCACAGGAACACCATTCCTGGGATCCCCATTTCCACAGGAACCCCATCCCTGGGATCCCCATCCCTGGGATCCCCATTTCCACAGGAACCCCATCCCTGGGATCCCCATTTCCACAGGAATCCCATTCCTGGGATCCCCATTCCTGGGATCCCCATTTCCACAGGAACCCCGTCCCTGGGATCCCCATTTCCACGGGAACCCCATTCCTGGGATCCCCATTTCCACGGGAACCCCGTCCCTGGGATCCCCATTTCCACGGGAACCCCATTCCTGGGATCCCCATTTCCACAGGAACCCCGTCCCTGGGATCCCCATTCCTGGGAGCCCCATTCCCCCAGCACCCCCATTGCCATGGGAACCCCTGCCCACATCCCTGGTGCCACCTGAGCTCCCACCTGTCCTGTGTGTGCCTCCAGTGCCACCTGTCCCAATCCCAATGCCACCTGTCCCACCTGTCCCAATCCCAATGCCACCAATCCCAACCCTATCAATCCCATCTGTGTCACCAATCCCACCTGTCCCAATCCCGATGCCACCAATGCCATCGATCCTACCTGTCCCACCAATGCCACCTGTCCTGTGTGTGCCTCCAATCCCACCTGTCGCAATCCTAGTGCCCCCAATCCCACCAATCCCACCTGTCCCAATCCCACCAATTCCAATCTCTCCAATCCCACCTGTCCCACCGGTGCCACCTGTGCCAGGACCTGCCCCTGGGGCTCATGGACGACATCTACGAGTTCGTGAAGAACTTCTCCATCCGCATCGACGAGGTGGAGGAGGTGAGGGGCGATCTGGGGACAGCCAGGCTGCTGTCACCTGTCACCTGTCACCTGCGAGGGGCAGGGCCATTCCTCACTGCATGAGGGGAGGAGGTGACACACATGATGGGGGTGCAGGGGGACAGGGACAGGTGAGGGGGGGCAGGGACAAGTGAGGGGTGCGCAGGTGACAGTGACAGGGTGTGAGGGACAGGTGAGGGGTGCCAGGGGCAGCTTGTGGTGCCAGGGGCGGGTGAGAGATGCACAGGTGACACAGTGGCAGGGACAGGTGACAGTGCCAGGGACAGGTGAGGGGTGCCAGGGGCAGGTGATGGTTCCATGGACAGGTGAGGGGTGCACAGGTGACAGGGACAGGTTTTGGTGCAAGAGATACACGAGGGGGACAAGGAACAGGTGCCAGTGCCAGGTGAGCATTTTCAGCACCAGGTGACAGTGCCAGGGACAGGTGAGACATGTGAGGGACAGGTGAGAGATGTACAGGTGGCAGTGCCAGTGCCAGGTGAGGGGTGCACAGGTGACAGGGACAGGTTTTAATGCGAGAGACGCACGAGGGGGCCAAGCGACAGGTGCCAGCGCCAGGTGAGCGTTTCCAGCACCAGGTAGACAGTGCCGGGGCCAGGTGAGAAGTGCAGGGCAGGTGCCAGCTGTGCCAGGTGTGCCAGGTGTGCCTCTGTCCCCAGATGCTGACCAACAACCGCATCTGGAAGAACCGCACCGTGGACATCGGCGTCATCTCGGCCGAGGAGGCGCTGAACTACGGCTTCAGGTGAGGGGGGAGCCCCAGGTGTGCCCCGCCCTGCAGGGGGGCGGGGCCGAGCTCAGGTGGGGTTTTGGGGTGTCCCCGGTGGGCGGGGCCAATCTCAGGTGTGTTTTGGGGGGCGGGGTCAATCTCAGGTGTGTTTTTGGGGTGTCCCAGTGGGCGGGGCCAATCTCAGGTGTGGTTTTGGGGGTGGGGCCAATCTCAGGTGTGGTTTTGGGGTGTCCTAGTGAGTGGGGCCAATCTCAGGTGTGGTTTTGGGGGGCAGGGCCAATCTCAGGTGTGTTTTTGGGGGCGGGGCCAATCTCAGGTGTGTTTTTGGGGGGCGGGGCCAATCTCAGGTGTGGTTTTGGGGGGCAGAGCCAATCTCAGGTGTGTTTTTGGGGGGCGGGGCCAATCTCAGGTGTGGTTTTGGGGGGCAGAGCCAATCTCAGGTGTGTTTTGGGGGCAGGGCCAATCTCAGGTGTGTTTTTGGGGGCAGGGCCAATCTCAGGTGTGGTTTTGGGGTGTCCCAGTGGGCGGGGCCAATCTCAGGTGTGTTTTGGGGGTGGGGCCAATCTCAGGTGTGTTTTTGGGGGCGGGGCCAATCTCAGGTGTGGTTTTGGGGTGTCCCAGTGGGCGGGGCCAATCTCAGGTGTGTTTTTTTGGGGCGGGGCCAATCTCAGGTGTGGTTTTGGGGGCGGGGCCAATCCCAGGTGTGTTTTTGGGGGCGGGGCCAATCTCAGGTGTGTTTTTGGGGCGGGGCCAATCTCAGGTGTGTTTTTGGGGTGTCCCAGTGGGCGGGGCCAATCCCAGGTGTGTTTTTGGGGGCGGGGCCAATCTCAGGTGTGTTTTTGGGGTGTCCCCAGCGGGGTGATGCTCAGGGGCTCCGGGATCAAGTGGGACCTGCGCAAGACTCAGCCCTACGACGTCTACGACCAGGTGGAGTTCGACGTTCCCATCGGATCCCGCGGGGATTGCTACGACAGGTACGGACCCACCTGGCCTGGGGGACATGGGGGGGACAGGTATGGACCCACCTGGGCTGGGGGGACATGAGGGGGACAGGTAGGGACCCACCTGGCCTGGGGGGACATGGGGGGGACATGGGGACAGGTACGGACCCACCTGGCCTGGGGGGACATGGGGACAGGTATGGCCTCACCTGTACCTCACCTGCCCTGGGGTGGGGAGATGGAACCCCATCTCTGGAAGGCCCAGGACCCCCATCCCATGGGACCCCATCCCCAGGACCCCTCCCAGGTTCACCTGTTCCCTCAGGATCCCCCTTTCCCTGAGCCCCCCATTCTCTGGGATCCTTCATTCCTAGGGGATCCCCCATATCCCAAATTTGGGGTCCGGGTACCTGTGCTGAATACAGCAGATCCCATACCCAGATTTGGGGCACAGCAGATCCCCCATATCCCATTTTTGGGGTGCAGGGGTTCCCCCACAATCCCAAATTCAGGGCGCAGGTACCTGTGCCGCCTGGAGGAGATGCGCCAGTCCCTGTTTTGGGGTTCAGGGTGTCCCATATCCAGTTTTTGGGGTTCCCCAATCCTGTTTTTGGGGTGCAGGTACCTGTGCTGGGTGGAGGAGATGAGCCAGTCCCAGTTTTGGGGTGCAGGGTGTCCCATATCCCGTTTTTGGGGTTCAGAGGATCCCATATCCCGTTTTTGGGGTTCAGAGGATCCCATATCCTGTTTTTGGGGTGCAGGTACCTGTGTAGGCTTCAGGGGGTCCCCCAGTGCCGTTTTTGGGGTGCAGGTACCTGTGTAGGCTTCAGGGGGTCCCCCAGTGCCGTTTTTGGGGTGCAGGTACCTGTGCCGCATGGAGGAGATGCGCCAGTCCCTGTTTTGGGGTTCAGGGTGTCCCATACCCATTTTTGGGGTGCAGTACCTGGGTTTTGGGGTGCAGGGTGTCCCAATGCCGTTTTTGGGGTGCAGGTACCTGTGCCGGGTGGAGGAGACGCGCCAGTCCCTGTTTTGGGGTTCAGGGTGTCCCAGTGCCGTTTTTGGGGTGCAGTACCTGGGTTTTGGGGTTCAGGGTGTCCTAATGCCGTTTTTGGGGTGCAGTATCTGGGTTTTGGGGTTCAGGGTGTCCCATATATCATTTTTGGGGTGCAGGTACCTGTGCCACGTGGAGGAGATGCGCCAGTCCCAGTTTTGGGGCACAGCAGATCCCATACCCGTTTTTGGGGTGCAGTATCTGGGTTTTAGGGTTCAGGGTGTCCCATATCCCGTTTTTGGGGTTCAGAGGATCCCATATATCATTTTTGGGGTGCAGGTACCTGTGCCGCGTGGAGGAGATGCGCCAGTCGCTGCGCATCATCCTGCAGTGCCTCAACAAGATGCCGCCCGGCGAGATCAAGGTGGACGACGCCAAAGTGTCGCCCCCGAAACGCGCCGAGATGAAGGTGACAGCGCCCGGTGCCACCAAAGCGGGGGTGGCACCCAGGGTGGGTGGCATCAAGGGCGGGTGGCACCCAGAGCAGGTGGCGCTGAGGGCAGGTGGCATCGAGGGCAAGTGGCACCCAGGGCAAGTGACACTAAAGGCTGGTGCCACCCAGGGACAGTGGCACTGAGGGCAGGTGACACCCAGGGTGGATGGCAAGGAGGGTGAGTGGCACCCAGGGCAGGTGACACCCAGCAGAGGTGGCACCAAGGGCAGGTGTCAGTGCTGCAGTGCCACCCAGGACAGGTGGCACCAAAGCCCGATGCCATCCAGGGTAGGTGCCAGCTCTGCAGTGCCACTCGGGGCAGGTGACACCAAAGCCTGATGTCACCCAGGGCAGTTGTTACTGGTGCAATGCCACCCAGGGCAGGTGACATCAAAGCCCAATGCCACCCAGGGGCAGGTGGCACTCAGAGCAGGTGCCAGTGCTGCAGTGCCACTCAGTCCTTCCGGGCAGGTGACACCAAAGCCTGGCACCACCCAGGGCAGGTGCCAGTGCTGCAGTGCCACCAAAGGCTGGTGACACACAGGGCAGGTGACATCCAGGACAGGTGGCAGTCAGGGCAGGTGGCACTGACCCAGGGCGGGTGCCAGCTCGGCGGTGCCACCCCTGTCCCCGCAGACGTCCATGGAGTCCCTGATCCATCACTTCAAGCTCTACACCGAGGGCTACCAGGTGCCACCCGGGGCCACCTACACGGCCATCGAGGCCCCCAAGGTGACACTTGTTGTTGTCGTGTTTGTCCCCGGCACCGACTCCGCCCCTGTCACCGTGTCCCCAATCCTGTCCCTGTGTTCCAATGGCCTCCGTAATGTCCCCAATCTCATTCTCGTGTCCCCAGCCCTGCCACCATGTCCCCAGTCCTGACCCCATGTCCCTGGCCATGTCAGTGTGTCCCTGACCCTGTCCCCGTTGTCCCCATTGTCCCCAGGGTGAGTTTGGGGTGTACCTGGTCTCCGATGGCAGCAGCCATCCTGTCTCCATGTCCCCATTGTCCCCATGTCCTTAGCAGTGTCCCCATTGTCCCCCAGGGTGAATTTGGGGTGTACCTGGTCTCCAATGGCAGCAGCCACCCTGTCCCCATTGTCCCCATGTCCCCAGCAGTGTCCCCAATCCTGTCCCCATTGTCCCCAGGGTGAGTTTGGGGTGTACCTGGTCTCCGATGGCAGCAGCCACACTGTCCCCATTGTCCCCAATCCTGTCCCCATTGTCCCCAGGGTGAGTTTGGGGTGTACCTGGTCTCTGATGGCAGCAGCCACACTGTCCCCATTGTCCCCAATCCTGTCCCCATTGTCCCCAATCCTGTCCCCACTGTCCCCATTGTCCCCAGGGTGAGTTTGGGGTGTACCTGGTCTCCGATGGCAGCAGCCGTCCCTATCGCTGCAAGATCAAAGCGCCCGGATTCGCTCACCTGGTACGGCTGGGGACACCTGGGGACACTTGGGGACACCTGGGGACACCTGGGATAAACCTGGGATACAGCTGGGGGCACTTGGGAACACCTGAGGGACACCTGGGGACATGTGGGGCACAGCTGGGGACACCTGGGGGACATGTGGGGATGCCTGAGGGATACCTGGGGGACACTTGGGGGCATCTGAGGCACACCTGGGGACACCTGGGGGACATTGGGGCACACCTGGGATACACTTGGGAACAGCTGGGGACACCGGGGGACACCTGGGGACACTTGGGAACACCTCGGGGACAGCTAGGGGACACCTGGGGCACACCTGGGGACACCTGGGATGCACCTGGCCACACTGAGGGACACCTGGGGACACTTGGGAACACCTGGGGCACACCTGGGCACAGCTGGAGGACACTGGGGGACAGCTGAGAGACACCTGGGTACACCTGGGGACATCTGGATACACCTGGGGCACAGCTGGGGACACTTGGGAACACCTGGGGACACCCGGGGACATCCAGAGGACCCCTGGGGACACTTGGGGCACACCTAGGCACAGCTGGGGGACAGCTGAGAGACACCTGGGGACACCTGGGCATACTGGGGACACTTGGGGACACCTGGGGACACCTGAGGGACACCTGGGGACACCAAGGGCTCAGGGGAACGGGGACAGGGGACACTGGGGGGTCTCTATGGGTGCGTTGCTGTGGGGGGGTATGGAGGGTAATTAACCCCTGCAGGTTAATTGGGTATTGAGGGTTAGTTGGGGGTGCCTGGGAGTTATTAGGGGTTAATTGGGCGTTGGTTAATTGGGGGTTTCTGGGCGTCAATTGGGGGAGTCCTCCTGGGGTTCCCCATGGGGTTAATTAGGAGTTAATTAGGGGTTAATTATAGGTTAATTGGGGGTTCCTGGGGGTTGTTTAATTGGGGGTCCCTGGGGTTTAATTGGGAGGGGTCCTTGTGGGGTTCCCCATGGGGTTAATTAGGAGTTAATTAGGGGTTAATTGGGGGTTCCTAGGGGTTGTTTAATTGGGGGTCCCTGGGGTTCCCCATGGGGTTAATTAGGAGTTAATTAGGGGTTAATTAGGGGTTAATTGGGGGTCCCTGGGGGTTGGTTAATTGGTGGACCCTGGGAGTTAATTGGGGGTTAATTGGGGGTCCCTGAGCATTAACTGGGGGGGGGTCCCATGGGTTAATTTGGAGTTAATTGGGGTTCCCCATGAATTAATTGCGGCTTAACCAGGGCTCCTCATGGGGGTGCCTCTGGGTTAATTGGGCGTTAATTAGCTGTTAATTAGCTGTTAATTGCTGCTCCCCAGGCCGGGCTGGACAGGATGTCCCAAGGCCACATGCTGGCAGACGTGGTGGCCATCATTGGTACGTCCCCATCCCCATTTTGGGGTCCCCCATCCCCATTTTGGGGTCCCTTTCCCTGTTTCGGGCCCTTCTTCCCCATTTTTGGGGTTTTCCTTTCGTTCTCTTGGGGTTCTTTCCCCATTTTAGGGCCTCCTTCCCTGTTTGAGGGATTTCTTCCCTTTTAGGGTTCCCATCCCATTTCGGGGGGTCGCTTCCCCAATTTTCCCCTGTTGGAAACCTCCTTCCCTTTTTTTGGGGGGGCTCCTTCCCCAGTTTGGGGGGGTTCTTGGCCAGTTTGGGGTCTCCATCCCCACTTTTTGGGGGGGTTCCTTCCCCATTTTGGCCTTCTCCTACCTCAATTTGGGGGTCTCCCTTTGTTTTTAGGGCAGCCCTTCCAGTTTTGGGGTCTCCTTCCCTTTCCCAATTTCCCAATTTGGGGGCATTCTTGCAAGTTTGGGGTCCCTTCCCAATTTTTGGGGGATTCCTTCCCCATTTTGGGGGGTCTCTCTCCCTTTTTAGGGTCTCCCTTCCAATTTTAGGATTTCCTTCCATTTTTAGGGTCTCCCTCCCTTTTTGGGGTGTTCCTTCCACTTTTGGGGTCTCCTTCCCCTTTCCCAACACCCATATCTTAATTTGGGGTGGTTTGTGCCCAATTTTGGGGTCCCCTTCCCCATTTTGGGGTTCTCCTATCTCAATTTGGGGTTTTCCTTCCCTTTTTTAGCGTTTCCTTCCATTTTTAGGGTCTCCCTCCCTTTTTGGGGCGCTCCTTTCACTTTTGGGGTCTCCTCCCCCTTTCCCAGATATGGATCCCAATCTGGGGGGGTGTCTCACCCCAATTTTGGGGGTGTCTCACCCCAATTTTGGGGGGTGTCTCCCCCCTTTTTCCCCACAGGCACCCAGGACATCGTCTTTGGGGAGGTCGATCGGTGAGGGTTGGGGGGTCCCCGTTTTCTCTCCGTGTTTGGGGGTGTCCCTGCCCCCCCATTTCGGGTCAAATAAAGCCAGAATCGGCTCCTGAGCCTGCCTGTCCCCTTTGTGTCCCCTTTGTGTCACTGGTGTCCCCTCGTTTCCTGGTTTGGGGGGGGATCCTGCCACACTTTGGGGGGGTTCTCGCCCAATTTGGGGTCTCCTTATCCTTTTGGGGGGCTCCTTTCCTATTTGGGGCCTCTCTCCCCAGTTTGGATGGTCTCCTTTCCTTTTTTGGGGTCTCCTTTTCCCCTTTTTGGGGTCTCCTTTTCCTTTTAGAGTCCCTCCCTCATTTGGGGCCTCTCTCCCCAGTTTGTGGGGTCTCCTTTCCTTTTTTTGGGGTCTCCTTTCCCCCTTTTGGAATCTCTTTTCCCCTTTTTTGGGGGACCCTTCTCCGTTTGGAGCCTCTCCCCCAATTTGGGGGGCTCCTTTTTTGGGGTCTCCTTCCCCTTTTAGGGTCCCTTCCCCCTTTTGGGGCCTCTGTCCTCAATTTGGGGCTCCTTTCCCCAATTTAGGGGTCTCCTTTTCCCTTTTTTGGGGTCTCCTTCACCTTTTGGGGTCCCTTCCCCTTTTGAGGCCTCTCTCCCCATTTTAGGGCCTCTCTCCCCAATTTGGGGGGGTCTCCTTTTCCCCTTTTTTGGGGTCTCCTTTCCCTTTTTGGGGTCCCTTCCCCTTTTGAGGCCTCTCTCCCCAATTTGGGGGTTTTCCTTTTCTCCTTTTTTGGGGTCTCCTTTTCCCCTGTTTTGGGGTCTCCTTTCATTTTTTGGGGTCTCCTTTTCCCCTCTTTTGGGGTCTCCTTTTCCCCTCTTTTGGGGTCTCCTTTCATTTTTTGGGGGCTCCTTTTCCCCTTTTTTGGGGTCTCCTTTTCCCCTTTTTTGGGGTCTCCTTTTCCTCTTTTGGGGTCTCCTTTCATTTTTTGGGGTCTCCTTTTCCCCTCTTTCGGGCTCTCCTTTCCTTTTTAGGATCTCCTTCCCCTTTTTGGGCTTTCCTTCCCCTTTCAGGACCACGAGGATCCCCCGAACCCGGGCTGCCCCCCCCAGTTCCCACCGGCCATTTCGGGGTCCCCCCCCGGGCCGGACGTCGTTGGTGGCCGCGGGGACAGCGGGGACAGCGGAAGGGAGGGACGGGGGTGGCCCTGGGGAAGTGCGGGAGGGGTGGGGAGCCGAGGGGACAATGGGGACATTGGGGACAGCGGCGGGGGCGCGGTGCCTGCTCGGCCTCGTCCTGCTGGGGGTGCCCGGCCGGGCCGCAGGTGGGCACGGGGGGATTTGGGGGGTTCGGGGGGGTTTGGGGTGTCCAGGGGATTTGGGGGGTTCGGGGGGGTTTGGGGTGTCCAGGGGATTTGGGGTGTCCGGAGCGTTTGGGGGATTTAGGGGGGTTTGGGGGATTTGGGGGATTTAGGGGGGTTTGGGGGATTTAGGTGATTTGGGATGTCCAGGGGGGTTTGGAATTTCGGGGGAGTTTGGGGTTTCTGGAGGAGTTTGGGGGATTTGGGGTGTCCAGAGGGGTTTGGGTGAATTTAGGGGATTTGGGGGGGTTGGGGTGTCCGGAGCATTTGGGGGATCCAAGGGGGTTTGGGGGATTTAGGGGGGTTTGGGATGTCCAGGGAGGGTTTGGGGATTTGGGGGATTTGGGGTGTCCAGGGGGGTTTGGGGTGTCCAGAGGGATTTGGGGTGTCCGGAGCATTTGGGGGATTTAGAGGGGTTTGGGTGGATTTAGGGGATTTGGGGTGTCCAGGGGAGTTTGGAGATTCGGGGGACTTTGGGGGATTTGGGGTGTCCAGGGGGGTTTGGGGTTTTTTTCTGGAGGAGTTTGGGGGATTTAGGGTGTCCGGAGCATTTGGGGGATTTAGAGGGGTTTGGGTGGATTTATGGGGTTTGGCTGAATTTAGGGGTGTTTGGGATGTCCAGGGGGGTTTGGGGATTCGGGGGAGTTTGGGGTTTCTGGAGGAGTTTGGGGGACTGGGGGGGATCCAGGGGGGTTTGGGGGATTCAGGGAATTTGGAGGAGGGGGTGGGTTTGGAGTGTCCAGGGAAGTTTGGGGGGTGGAATTCAGGGGATTTGGGGTCTGGGGGTGCCACCTGTGGGGTGACACATGGGTGGTCCCCAAAATCCCCCCAAAATCCTCTAAAATTCCCCCAAAATCTCCCCTAAAATCCCCCCAAATCACTCCAAAATCCCCCCTCAGGCCCCCCAAAAATCCCCCCTTAAACCTCCCAAAAATCGTCCCTTGAATCCCTCAAAAATCCCCCCAAATCCCTCCAAACTCCCCAAATCCCCCCAAATCCCTCCAAAATTCTCCTCAATATCCCCAAAATCTCACCAATTCCCTAAAATCCGCCCCCCCCGAAACTCCCAAATCCTCCTCAAATCCCCCAAAATCCCTCCCCCAAAACCACCCTAAAATCCCAAAAAACCCTCCCCAAATCCTCCTAAAATCCCCCCAAAACCTCCCCTAAAATGCCCCCTGAAACTCCCAAAACCCCTCCTAAAATTCCCCAAAATCCCCCCCAAAAACCGCCCTAAAATCCCCCCAAACCTCCCCAAAATCCCAAAACCCCCTAAAATCCCCCGCAAATCCCTCAAAAATCCCCCAAATCCCCCTAAAATTCTCCAAAATCCCTCCCAGAAACCACCCTAAAATCCCACAAAACCCTCCCCAAATCCTCCTTAAATTCCCTAAAATCCCTCCAAAACTCCCAAAATCTCCCCTAAAATTCCCCAAAACCGCCCTAAAATCCCCCAACCCCCCCACAAACCCCTCAAAAATCTCCCACAAAACCCCCTAAAAAACACCCTAAAATCCCTCCTAAAACCCCAAAATCCCCCCTAAAATCCCAAATCCCCCCTAAAATCCCAAATCCCCCCTAAAATCCCTCCAAAATCCCTCCAAAACCCCCCTAAAATTCCCTAAAATCCCCCCCAAACCCCCAAAATCTCCCCTAAAATCCCCCCTGAAACTCTCAAAACTCCCTGTAAAATCCCCCAAATTCCTCCATGAACCCCACCAAAACTCCCAAAATCCCCCTTAAAATCCCCAAAACCCCCCAAAAACCCCAAAATCGCCCCCCAAAAACCCCCTCAGGAGCCCTGGCCGAGCCCGAGCTGTGCTACGTGCTGGACGCCGTGCTCTTCCTCTACAGCCTCATCCTCACCGGCCTCTACGTGCGCCTCAGGGTGAGCCCCGAACCCCCTTTTTTTTGGGGGGGGGTCCCCAAAACTCCCCTCCTCATCCTCACCCCAATTTTCCCCCCATTTTCCCCCATTTTTCCCCTTTTTTTCCCTCATTTTTGGGTTTTATTTTCTCTCCAGTTCCTGACTCAGAGGTCGCGGCAAGCGGCTCAGAAGGTAAAGGGAGATTTTGGGGGGAATTTGGGGGGTTTGGGGGATTTTGGGGTGAGTTTGGGGTGATTTTGGGGGGGATTTTGGGGTGAGTTTGGGGTGATTTTAGGGGGAATTTTGGGGCGAGTTTGAGGGGGATTTTTGGGGGATTTCAGGGGGATTTTAGGGCAAGTTTGAGGGGGATTTTGGGGTGAGTTTGAGGGGGGCTTGGGGGGGATTTTGGGGCGAGTTTGAGGGGGATTTTGGGGTGAGTTTGAGGAGGATTTTGGGGGGTTTTGGGTTTTTTTGGGGGGGGATTTTGGGGCGAGTTGGAGGGGGATTTTGGGGCGAGTTTGAGGGGGATTTTGGGGGCGGTTTGGAAATTTTGAGGAGGATTATGGGGGGATTTTGGGGCGAGTTTGAGGGGGATTTTGGGGGGATTTTTGGGTTTTTTTTGGGTGAGTTTGAGGGGGATTTTGAGGCGTTTGAGGGGGATTTTGGGGCGAGTTTGAGGGCGATTTTGGGGGGATTTTGAGGGGGATTTTAGGGCGAGTTTGAGGGGGATTTTGGGGGGTTTTGGGTTTTTTTTGGGGGGGGGATTTTGGGGCGAGTTTGAGGGGGATTGTGGGGTGAGTTTGAGGAGGATTTTGGGGGGATTTTTGGGGTTTTTTTTGGGTGAGTTTGAGGGGGATTTTGAGGTGAGTTTGAGGGGAATTTTGGGGTGAGTTTGAGGGGGATTTTTGGGGGGAATTTATGGGGGTTTGGGGGGGATTTTGGGGTGAGTTTGAAGGGGATTCTGAGGGGGGGATTTTAGAAGATTTTGAGGGGGATTTTGGGGTGAGTTTGGGGGGGATTTTGGGGTGAGTGTGAGGGAGATTTTGGGGGAGATTTTGGGGTGAGTTTGAAGGGGGGTTTTGAGGGGATTTTGAGGTGAGTTTGAGGGGGATTTTGGGGGAGATTTTGGGGGTTTTTTTTGGGGGGGGATGTTAGAGGGGTTTGGGGGATTTTGGGGCGAGTTTGAGGGCGATTGGGGGGGAGGGATTTTAGGAGATTTTGAGGGGATTTTGGGGGGCATTTTAGGAGATTTTGAAGGGTTTTTTGGGGTGCAGGGGGGTCTGTGGGGGATGGGGGTGTCCGGATGTGCCCCCCCCCCCCCCCGCAGCCCCCCAAATTCTCCTTTCGCTTTCTGTTCCCGGGCAGAAGGAGGAAGAGGCCGTTTATGCCGTGAGTCACGCAGGGGGCGGATTTTGGGGGGGTTTTAGGGGTTTTTGGGGGGCAGGGGCTGTGCTGGGGAGGGGGAACATCCCCGGGGTTTGGGGGGGTACCCCTGGAGCGTTTATGGGCTGAGATTTGGGGTGTCCCCCCCGTTTATGGGGTGAGATTGGGAATGTTTGGGACTTGGGGGTCCTCCCCCCGATTTGTGGGGCTGGGATTTGGAGTTTTTTTTGGGATTTGGGGTGTCTCCCTCCAGAGAACCATTTGTGGGGCTGAGATTTGGGGTCCTCCCAATTTATGGGGCTGAGATTTGGGGGTGTTTGGGATTTGGGGTCCCTCCCACTTATGGGGCTGAGACTTGGGGTCCTCCTCTACCTATCGATGGGGTGAAATTTGGGGTCCACCCAATTTGTGGGGTGAGATTGGGGGATTTTGGGATTTAGGATGTCTCTCCCCCGTGAAGAACTGCTTATAGGGCTGAGATTTGGGGTTCTCATCCATTTTATGGGGTGAGATTTGGGGTGATGTTTGGGATTTGGGGGTTTCCCCAATTTATGGGGCTGATATTTGGGGTGTCCTCTCACTTGTGGGCTGAGATTTGAGGTGTTCCCCCCATTTATGGTGTGAGATTTTTGGGATTTTTGGGATTTGGGGTGTCCCTCCCCTAAAGAATCATTTATGGGCTGAGATTTGGGGGTGTCCCCAGTTTATGGGATAAAATTTGGGGTGTTTGGGTTTTGGGGGTCCCTCCCATTTATGGGCTGAGATTTGGGGTGTTTGGGATTTGGGGTCCCTCCCGTTTATGGGGTGAAATTTGGGGTATTTGGGGATTGGGGTGTTTGGGTTTTGGGGTGTTTGGGTTTTGGGGATGTTTGGGATTTGGGCTGTTTGGGATTTGGGGTCTCTCCCCCCTAAAGAACCATTGATGGGGCTGAGATTTGGGGTGCTTGGGATTTGGGGGAATTTGGTTTGTCCCCCTATTTATGGGATAAAATTTGGGATGTTTGGGGGATTTGGTTTGTCCCCTCCAATTTGTGGGATAAAATTTGGGATGTTTGGGGTTTGGGGTCCCTCCCCTCAAGAGCCATTGATGGGGTGACACCGGGAGGGTGACAGAGGTTGCTGTCACTTGGGGTTGGTGGCACAGACCCCCCAAAACCCCTCAAAACCCCCCAAAAAACCCCTCTGGACCCCCCCTATAGGGTCTCAGCTCCGAGCACCAGGAGACCTACGAGACCCTGCAGATGAAGAGCTCCTGACCCCCCCCGTGTCACCTCCTGTCCCCTCCTGTGTCACCTCCCCTGTCCCCAAACCCCGGGACCCCCCTGCCCTCCCCCCCTGCCACCACCGGGATGGAAAATTTGGGATTTTTCCCTCTGAAAAGGCCAAATTCGGGTGGAAAATTGGGATCTTTTTCCCCCTGGAAATGGAAAATTTGAATTTTTCCCCCCGCCGAAAATGTGGATTTTTTTATTTTTTTTCCCCCCTCTGGGAAAATGGAAAATTGCGATTTTTTCATTCCCCTCTATAAATGGAAAATTGGGATTTTCTTTCCCCTGGAATGGAAAATCGGGGATTTTTTTTTCCCTTGAAAATTGGGATTTTTTTTCTCCCTTGGAAATGAAAAATTGGGATTTTTTTCTCACCCTGGAATGGAAAATTGAGATTTTTTTTCCCTTGAAAATTGGGATTTTTTTCTCACCCTGGAAATGAAAAATTGGCATTTTTTTCTCCCCCCTGGAAATGGAAAATTGGTGATTTTTTTCCCCCCGAAAATTGGGATTTTTTCCATCTGGAAATACCAGATTTGGATGGAAAATTGGGATTTTTTTCTTTTTTTTTAGCCAAAAAAGCTCCCCCCACTCTTTTCCCCAAATTTGAAAGATTTTGGGGGTCTCCCCCTCCCCTAACCCCCCCTCCGTGGGATTTCTCCCCCCAAATTCTGCCCCAAAAAACCCCATGGAAATAAACCAGTTCAAACCAGTTCAAACCAGTGCTCCCAGTTGAACCCAAAAGCTGCGGTTTGGTCCCAGGAGGGGAAGGAAGGGTAAAAATCGGGATAAAATACAGATTTAAAAGGTTAAAAAATAAATATTAAATGGGGTTTAAAGGGTTAAAAAATGGGGTTAAAATTCGGGGTATAATGGGTTAAAATGGGGATTGTAAAGGGTTAAAAATAGGGATAAAATGGGGAAAATGTAGGGAGAAAATAGAAGTTAAAAGGAGTTAAAAATAGGGGTGAAATGGGTTAAAATGGGTAAAAAATATGGACAAAAAATAAGTGAAAATAGGGGTAAAATGGGGCAAAATAGGGATAAAAATGGGTTTTAAAAAGGGTTAAAAATAAACATAAAAATGGGCTAAAAATTGGGATAATGGGCTTTAAAGGGTGACAAATAGGTGTAAAAAGGGTTAAAATAGGTTAAAAAGGGATTAAAATTGGTAAAACTATGGATTGGTAAAACTGAAAATGGGTAAAAATCGGAATTAAATTTGGATAAAAATAGGGATTTAAAAGGGTAAAAAGAGGGATTGAAATTGGGTTAAATAGATGAAAATTGGTTAAAAATAGAGATTAAACTTGGTAAAAAAAAAGGATTTAAAAGGGTTAAAATAGGGGTAAAAAAGAGTAAAAATAGATGAAAATGGGTTAAAATAGGGATTAAAATTGGGTAAAATAAGGAAATAAAATTGGGTAAAAATAGGAATTTCAAAGGGTAAAAACAGGGATGAAAATGGGTTAAAATAGATGAAAATTGGTTAAAAATAGGGATTAAATTTGGTCAAAATAGGGATTAAAGAGGGTTAAAATAAGGATAAAAATGGGCTAAAATATATGAAAACTGGTTAAAAATAGAGATTAAAATTGGGGGAAAATAGGAATTAAAATTTGGTAAAAATAGGGATTTAAAAGGGTAAAAATAAGTAGGGATAAAACGGGTTAAAAATCTCTAAAAACGGGTAAAAAGAGAGAAAAAAATGGGCTCAAACCACAGGAAAAAAGGGGAAATGTCCCCCATATCCCTGGGAGATGGCGGCTGGCATCGGGAGGTGGCACTGGGGTGGCATCAGGGTGACAGGGTGGCATCGAGCGGTGACACGGTGACCGCAGGAGGTGGCAGGGTGGCACCAGGGTGGCCCCAGGCTTTCTTCTCCACCACGGCACAGTAGCTGTCGGGCACCCCGGTGTCCCTGTGGGCACAGAGTGACACGGGAGGGGACATCAGCGGGACAGGGGTGACACGGGAGGGGACATGGAAGGTGACAAGAGGTACCAGGAGGTGACACAGGAGGTGCCAGAAAGCGACAGAGGTGACCCAGGAGGGGACATCAGCGGTGCCAGGGGTGACAGAGGTGACACGGGAGGGGACATGGAGGGTGACAAGAGGTACCAAGAGGTGACACAGGAGGTGACAGAGGTGACAGGAGAGGTCCCAGGAGGTGCCAGAAAGCGACAGAGGTGACCCAGGATGGGACATCAGCGGTGCCAGGGGTGACAGAGGTGACACAAGAGATGCCAGGAGGTGACACAGGAGGGGAAAAGAGGTGCCAGGAAGTGGCAGAGGTGACACAGGAGGGGACACAGGAGGTGGCAAGAGATGCCAGGAGGTGACACAGGAGGGGAAAAGAGGTGCCAGGACACGGCAGAGGTGACAGAAGATGTGCCAGGAAGTGACAGAAGTGACAGAGGTGGCACAGGAGGTGCCAGGAGGTGGCAGAGGTGGCACGGCCCCGCACCTGAGGCGCTGCAGTTTCTGCTGCCCCACGCGTGCCAGGTGCTCTGCCCGCTGCCGTGCCCGCGCCAGCTCCCGCTGTCCCTCCTCGATGGCCGCGGCTCTGTCGCGCTGCCGCCGCTGCCGCGACTCGCGGATCTGCTCCTGCAGCGCCTCCCCGTGGGCACGCTGTGCCCGCTGCCGTGCCAGCTGCTGCTCCTGCTCGCGCGCCAGCTGCTCCTGCTGGGCACTGCGGACACACGGGGAACATGGGGACACTGGCACTGTGACACTGGGGACATGGGGACATCACTGTGACATTGGCACTGTGACACTGACATGGGGACATTGGCACTGGGACGCTGGCACAGCTGTGACACCGGGGACATGGAGACACCACTGGGACATTGGCACGGTGACACTGGCACGGCTGTGCCCGCTGCCGTGCCAGCTGCTCCTACTAGGCACTGGGGACACGGGGACATTGGCTTGGGGACACTGGGTCACTGGGGACATCACTGGGACATTGGCACTGGTACACTGGGGACATGGAGACCTCACTGGGACACTGGCACGGGGACACTGTGACACTGGCACAGCCGTGCCCGCTCCCATGCCAGCTGCTCCCGGTGGGCGCTGAGGACGTGCGGACATTGGCACAGCCCCTGGGTGACGTGGGGACACTGCTACAGTCCCCTGGGCACGCCTGGCACAGCGTCTGGGGCGACACTGGTGTCCCCAGCGCCACCAAGATGGCACAGGGACCCTGCCAGAGACCCCAGTCACGCCTGGCACAGCTCCTGGGGTGACACCGGAGTCCCCAACCTCTCAGCTGTCCCCATGCCAGCCCCGGTGCCACCCACCCGAGCAGGGTGAGGAAGTCGCGGCGCTCCTGCTGCAGTGCCAGCGCCCGCTGCTGTCGCCGCTTTGTCGCCTCCTCGTGGCGGCCCCGCTGCAGCTCCTGCAGCTGCTCCGCGCGGCGCCGCTCCCGCTGCAGCTCCCGGCGCCGCCACTCGCGCTCCGCCGCCTCCGCACCGCGCCTGAAGCGCAGGGCCTCCTGCGGGGACATCGGGGACACTGGGGACATTGGGGGTGTTGGGGACACTGGGGACATTGGGGGCATCGGGGGCATTGGGGGTATTGGGGACATTGGGGACATCGGGGGCATCGGGGGCATTGGGGACACTGGGGACAGGGACAGCTCCCGGTGTCACCAGGCGCGCTCTGCCGCCACCTGGCTGCTCTTGGTCCGCAGAGCCCCGGGGAGGTGACAGCGCCCTGGGGAGGGGACGGAGGCCGGGGAGGGGACAGGGGTGGCAGTGCCACCCACCTGCGCCTCCTGCCACTCCCGCTCGCGCTCCTTCGCGGCCTTGAGCCGGTCCAGCTCCCGCTGCTGCTCCTGGCACAGCCGCGCCCGCTCCGCCTGCAGCGCCACCTCCCGCTCCTGGGGACAGCGACAGCGCTGGGGACAAGGGGACACCGGGACAGGGACACTGGGACACCACTGGGGACAGCGACACCGCTGGGGAGACACCGCTGGGGACAGGGACACCACTGGGGACAGGGACATCAGCTGGGGACAGGAACACACTGGGGGACAGCGACACGGAGACAGGGACACAGCTGGGGACAGAGATATCGGCTGGAGACAAGGACACAGTGGGGGACAGAGCCCTGAGAAGGTGACAAAGCCCTGGGGAGGTGACAGAACCTCGGGGAGGTGACAGAACCTCGGGGAGGTGAAAGCACCCAGGGGAGGGGACAGAGGCCCGGGATAGGAAAGTGCCATGGGAGGTGACAGTGCCTCGGGGTGGGACAGCACCCTGGGGAGGTGACAGCACTCCGGGGGAGGTGACATCTCCCTGGCACACCGCCCTCACCCCCTTGAGGCGCTGCTCCTCCAGGGCCCGCAGCTCGGCGCGCCGGTCGCGCTCCCGCTCGCGCTGCCGCAGCCGCTGGTTCTCCGCGTCCACCGCCTTCATCTCGGCCATGAGCTGCTGCTTGCGCTGCTGCCGCTGCTGCCAGGCCTGGCCACACCGAGGGGACACCGTGGGGACACCGTGGGGACACCGATCCCGTCACCGCAGAGCCCCGCAAACCCCGCCAGCCCATGGGGATCCCAATTCCCACATTCCCCAGGGACCCCAAACCCCTGGGATCCCCAATTCCATGGGATCCCAAACCTCTGGGGTCTCCCTCAGCAGGATTCGCATTCCCTGAAATGCCCATTCCCTGAAATTCCCACTCCTTGGGATCTCCCACTCCTTGGGACCCCAAACCCCTGGGATCCCCCATTCCCTGGGATTACCCTGCTATAGATCCCAATTCCATAGGATCCCAAACCCCTGGGATCCCCTTGCTATGGATCCCCATTCCCTGGGGTCCCAAATCCCTGGGATCTCCCTCACTGGGACCTCCTTTCCCTAGGACCTCCATTCCCTGGGATCTCCCACTCCTTGGGACCCCAAACCCCTGGGACCCCCATTCCCTGGGATTGCCCTGCTATAAATCCCAATTCCATGGGACCTTAAACCTCTGGGATCCCCCTCAGCAGGATCCCCATTCCCTGAAATCCCCATTCCCTGAAATTCCCACTCCTTGGGATCTCCCACTCCTTGGGACCCCAAACCCCTGGGATCCCCCATTCCCTGGGATTACCCTGCTATAGATCCCAATTCCATGGGACCTTAAACCTCTGGGATCTCCCTCATCAGGATCTCCCTCAGCAGGATCCCCATTCCCTGAAATCCCCAATCTCAGAAATCCCCATTCCCCGGAATTCCCATTCCCCAAAATCCCGATTCCCTGGGCTCCCCCATTCCCAGAAATCCTCATTCCCCAAAATCCCAATTCCCCAAAATCCCCATTCCCTGGCACCTCCAATCCCTGGATCCCCCAATCCCTGGATCCCCCATTCCCTGGAATCCCCACCAGCTCCGTGTCCCCTTGTGATGCCACCACGTCCCCAAGGCCACCAGAGCCCCGATCCCACCCCGTGCTGCCCTCAACCCTTCCAACCGAAATTCCCAAATTCCCGCTGGGAATCTCCAACCTCGTGATCCTCCCTCTTCATCTGCTCCAGGTGTTCCAGGAGCTTCTGGCGCTCCTGGAGTTTCTGCTCAGCCTTCAGCGCCCGCTGCTCCTGGTGCTGCTCCACCTGCTTGAGCACCTCCAGCTTGTGGCTGGGAATTCGGGAAGCATTTGGGAATTATTTGGGAATTTGGGAATTCGGGAATTTGGGAATGGAAAAGTTCCGGTCTGGCTCCAGAATTGTGGAGTGCACGGGGTGGGAAAGGGAAAGGGGAAAGGGAAAAAGGAAGGGAAAGGGGAAAGAGGGAGAAAGGGGAAAAGGAAGAAAAAAGGGAAAGGGGATAGAGGGAGAAAGGGAAACGAAAAAGGGGAAAAAGAAAAGGGGAAAAGGAGGGAAAAAAAGGAAAGAGGGAGAAAGGGAAAAGGGGAAAAGGAGAGAGGGAAAAGAGGGAAAAGGGGGAAAGGAGAAAGGGGAGGAAGGGAAAAGGCAAAAAAAGGGAAAAGAAGGAAAAGAATGGGAAGGGAAGGGAAAAGGGGAAGAGGAAAGAGGGAAAAAGAGAAAAGGAAGAAGGGAAAGGAGGGAAAGGGGAAACAGAACAGAAGGGAAAGGGAAGAAAATGGGAAGAGGAAAAGGAGAAAGGGAAAAGGGAAGAGGAAAAAAAAGAATGGGGGAAGGGAGAAGAGATAAGAGGAAAGGGATAAGGAGAAAAGAGGAGAGGGAAAAGAAGGGAAAAGGGAAGAGGAAAAGGAAAAGGAAAAGGGAAGAGGAAAAGGGAAGCACGGACCTGATGATCTCCTGCTTCCTGCGGCGCTGCACCTCCTCCTCCATCTGCAGCTCCTTCTCCCGCTCGCTGTCCAGGAGCCGCACCAGGCGCTGCTCCTCCGCCTGCAGCTCCCCCTGCAGCTGCTGCTTCTCTGCCAGCTGCCTGTCCTGGATGGATCTGCAGCGGGCGCTGAGCAGGAGCTGCGGGACACGGGAATGGAGTGGGAATGGGAATGGGAATGGGAATGGGAATGGGAATGGGAATGGGAATGAAATGGGAATGGGAATGGGAATGGGAAATGGGAATGGGAGAATGGAACGGGAATGGGAATGGGAATGGGAATGGGAATGGGAATGGGAAATGGAGATGGGAATGGGAAATTGGAATGGGAAATGGGAATGGGAAATGGGAATGGGAATGGGAGATGGGAACGGGAAAGGGAAATGGGAATGGGAATGGGAATGGGAATGGGAATGGGAAATGGGAATGGGAATGGGAATGGGAATGGGAAATGGGAATCCTGGATCTGCTGCTTCTCTGCCAGCTGCCTGTCCTGGATGGATCTGCAGCGGGCGCTGAGCAGGAGCTGCGGGACACGGGAATGGAGTGGGAATGGGAATGGGAATGGGAATGGGAAATGGGAATGGGAATGGGAATGGGAAATGGGAATGGGAGAATGGAACGGGAATGGGAATGGGAATGGGAATGGGAATGGGAATGGGAATGGGAATGGGAAATGGAGATGGGAAAGGGAAATGGGAATGTAAATGGGAATGGGAATGGGAAATGGGAATGGAAATGGGAATGGGAATGGGAATGGGAATGGGAAATGGGAATGGGAATGGGAATGGGAGATGGGAATGGGAATGGGAGATGGGAACGGGAATGGGAAATGGGAATGGGAATGGGAGATGGGAATGGGAATGGGAATGGGAGATGGGAACGGGAATGGGAATGGGAATGGGAAATGGGAATGGGAATGGGAATGGGAAATGGGAATGGGAATGGAAATGGAAATAGGAAATGGGAGCCCTGGAGCTTCTCCTGCCTGTCCAGGATGGAGCTGCAGCGGGCGCTCAGCAGGAGCTGCGACACACGGGAATGGGAATGGGAATGGGAAAGAGAAATGGGAATGGGACAAGGAAACGGGAAATAGGGGAAGGGAACAGGGAAAGGTTCCGGCCGCACCGAGTTCAGCCGCCGCATCTCGTCCTCCTGCTCCAGCCTGAGCCCGGCCGCGCGCTCCAGCAGCTCCCGGCGCTCCAGCTCCAGCTGCAGCCCCAGCTCCGAGGGCTCCCGCGCCTCCCGCTGCTCCTCCTGCCGCCACTCCGCGCTGCGGGCCTGGCTGCGCGCCTCCTGCAGGACAGGGACACTGTGGGACACTGTGGGGACACTGTGGGGACACTGTGGGGACACTGCCGAGCCTCCTGCGGGACACGGACACTGTGGGACACCGTGGGGACACTGTGGGACCCTGTGGGGACACTGTGGGACACTGTGGGACACTGTGGGGACACTGTGGGACACTGTGGGACACTGTGGGGACACTGTGGGGACACTGTGGGACACTGCCGAGCCTCCTGCGGGACAGGGACACTGTGGGACACTGTGGGGACACTGTGGGACACTGTGGGGCACTGTGGGGACACTGTGGGGACACTGTGGGACACTGTGGGACACTGTGGGACACTGTGGGACACTGCCGAGCCTCCTGCGGGACACGGACACTGTGGGACACTGTGGGGACACCGTGGGGACACTGTGGGGACACTGTGGGGACACTGTGGGACACTGCCGAGCCTCCTGCGGGACACGGACATTGTGGGACACTGTGGGGACACCGTGGGGACACTGTGGGGACACTGTGGGGACACTGTGGGACACTGTGGGACACTGTGGGGACACTGTGGGGACACTGTGGGACACTGCCGAGCCTCCTGCGGGGCACGGACACTGTGGGACACTGTGGGACACTGTGGGACACTGTGGGACACTGTGGGGACACTGTGGGACGCTGTGGGACACTGTGGGGACACCGTGGGGACACCGTGGGGACACTGTGGGACACTGTGGGACACTGTGGGACACTGTGGGGACACTGTGGGACACTGTGGGACACTGCTGAGCCTCCTGCGGGACAGGGACACTGTGGGGACACTGTGGGGACACTGTGGGACACTGTGGGACACTGTGGGACACTGCCGAGCCTCCTGCGGGACACGGACACTGTGGGACACTGTGGGACACTGTGGGACACTGTGGGGACACTGTGGGGACACTGTGGGACACTGCCGAGCCTCCTGCGGGACACGGACACTGTGGGACACTGTGGGGACACCGTGGGGACACTGTGGGGACACTGTGGGGACACTGTGGGACACTGCCGAGCCTCCTGCGGGACACGGACATTGTGGGACACTGTGGGGACACCGTGGGGACACTGTGGGGACACTGTGGGGACACTGTGGGACACTGTGGGACACTGTGGGACACTGTGGGACACTGTGGGGACACTGTGGGGACACTGTGGGACACTGCCGAGCCTCCTGCGGGGCACGGACACTGTGGGACACTGTGGGACACTGTGGGACACTGTGGGACACTGTGGGGACACTGTGGGACGCTGTGGGACACTGTGGGGACACCGTGGGGACACCGTGGGGACACTGTGGGACACTGTGGGACACTGTGGGACACTGTGGGGACACTGTGGGACACTGTGGGACACTGCTGAGCCTCCTGCGGGACAGGGACACTGTGGGGACACTGTGGGGACACTGTGGGACACTGTGGGACACTGTGGGACACTGCCGAGCCTCCTGCGGGACACGGACACTGTGGGACACTGTGGGACACTGTGGGACACTGTGGGGACACTGTGGGACACTGTGGGACACTGCCAAGCCTCCTGCGGGACACGGACACTGTGGGACACTGTGGGGACACTGTGGGACACTGTGGGGACACTGTGGGGACACTGTGGGACACTGCCGAGCCTCCTGCGGGACACGGACACTGTGGGACACTGTGGGGACAGTGTGGGGACACTGTGGGACACTGCCGAGCCTCCTGCGGGACACGGACACTGTGGGACACTGTGGGGACACTGTGGGGACACTGTGGGGACACTGTGGGACACTGTGGGGACACTGCCGAGCCTCCTGCGGGACATGGACACTGTGGGACACTGTGGGACACTGTGGGACACTGTGGGGACACTGTGGGACACTGTGGGGACACTGCCTGTGGGACAGGGACACTGTGAGGACACTGCTAGGGACACTGTGAGGACATTTCCTGTGGGACAGGGACACTGCGGGCACAGGGACACTGCTGGGGACATTCCCGGGCCTCTTACAGGACAGGGACACTGTGGGGACACTGCTGGGGACACTGCTGGGGAGAGGGACACTGCTGGGGACACTGCCTGTGGGACAGGGACGCTGCTGGGGACACTGCTGGGGACATTGCCTGTGGGACAAGGACACTGCTGGGGACATTCCCAGGGCCTCCTGATGGGACATTCCCAGGACCCTGGGGGACATTCCCAAGGCATTCCTTGGGGACATTCCCAGGGCCTCCTGGGGGGACAGTTCTAGGACATTCCAGGGCCCCTGGCACGAGGGGAGTGGGAAAAGCGGGACTGGGAAAAGGGGGATCAGGAAATTCGGGATGGGGAAAATCGGGATGGGGGAAATCGGGATGGGGGAAAATCGGGGTCAGGAAAAGCAGGATTGGGAAAATCGGGTTCGGGAAATTTGGGATCGGGAAGTTGGGGCTCGGGGAATCGGGAGATGCCCACAAAAGCCGCGTCCTGGCGGGATTTGAGGATCTGCGGCGGATCCGCGAGCGGCCGCGGGGGCTGAGCCTGCTCCTGGATCCGCTGGAATTCCTCATTGCCGATGATGAGCGAGCCCGGGGGCCGATCCCTGGGAACTCTGGGGGACACAGAGCACAATCAGGGACATGGGGACAGCACCTGGTGTTCCCCGAGTCCCCAAATCCCACCTGGGTCCCCAAATCCTCTCCAAGTCTCCAATTCCCTTCTGGGTCCAACTTCCCCCTGAGTCCCCAAATCCCTTCTGGGTCTCCTCGATTCCTGTGAGTCTCCAGATCCCTTCTGAGTCCCTGGGGGGTCCCCAAATCCCCTCTGGGGGTCCCCAAATCCCCCCCGAGCCTCACACGAGGTCCCGGACCACGTCCTTGGTGAAGACGCGGATGGTTTTGGGTTTGTCCTGAGGCACCGGGCCCGGGACGCTCCTCACGTCCTGGAGCTGCGTGATGGGGCTGGAGGAGCCTGAAATCTGTGGGGTAAAAATGGGGTGAGACCCCAAAATCAGCCCAAACTCGTCCCACGAAACCACCTTCAAAATCCCCACAAAATCATCCCAAAATCTCCCCAAAATCTCGTGAAAATAATCACAAAATCCCCCCCAAATTCCCCCCCAAACCCCATAAAAATAATCACAAAATCCTCTCAAAAGCCCCCACAAAATCACCCCCCAAATCACCCCAAAATCTTCCCACAAATCCACCTTCAAAATCCCCACAAAATCCCCCCAAAATCTCATTAAAATAATCACAAACTCCCCCCCAAAATCCCATTAAAATAATCACAAAATCCCCTCAAAAGCCCCCACAAAATCACCCCCAAAATCACCCCAAAATCTTCCCACAAATCAACCTTCAAAATCCCCACAAAATCACCCCCAAATCCCCCCAAAATCTCATGAAAATAATCACAAACTCCCCCCCAAAATCCCATAAAAATAATCACAAAATCCCCTCAAAAGCCCCCACAAAATCACCCCAAAATTCCCCAAATCCCTCAGAATCCCCCAAATCGCTTCAAAATCCCCCACAAAATCCATCAAACTTTGGGGTGAGATTTTGAGATGAGAGACCCTCAAACACCCCAAAGTTCCTCCAAAATTCCTCCATAATTCCACCAAAATTCCCCCAAAATTCCTTCAAAATTCCTTCAAAATTCCTCCAAAATTCCTCCAAACTTCCCCCAAAATTCCTCCGGCCTCACCTTCCTCGCCCTCTCCCCCTTTTCCTCTTTGTCCTTGTCCGTGTCCTTGTCCCTGTCCCGCTGCTCGTCCCTGGCCAGCTCCGCACTCCGCGCTCGCCGTAGCTGCTCCTGTGGGGACAAGGGACATTGTGGGGACATTGTGGGGACATTTGGGGACATCCCTGGGGACAATCCCAGGGAACAACTTGGGGACACCCCGGGGACATCGCAGGGACACCCCGGGGCATTCCCTGGATCGGTAAAATATCGGGATGGGGAACAACGGGATCCAGAAAATTAGGGTCAGGAAAAGTGGGATTGGGAGAATCGGGATTGGGAAAATCAGGGTCAGAAAAGCGGCATCAGGGAAAATGGAGTCGGGAAAATTTGGGATTGGGAAGATGGAGATTGGGAAATTTGGGATAGGGGAAATTTGGCTCAGGGAATCAGGAATAGCGGGATGGGGGAAAATCGGGATCAGGAAAAGCGGGATTGGGGAAATTCGGGACCGGAAAATTCGGGATGGGGAGATTTGGGGTGAGGGAATCGGGAGATGCCCACAAAAGCCGCGTCCTGGCGGGATTTGAGGATCTGCGGCGGATCCGCGAGCGGCCGCGGGGGCTGAGCCTGCTCCTGGATCCGCTGGAATTCCTCATTGCCGATGATGAGCGAGCCCGGGGGCCGATCCCTGGGAACTCTGGGGGACACAGAGCACAATCAGGGGAAAAATATCCCACATTCAGGGGGGAAAAAAATCACGGATTTTAGGCAAAAATTCCTTTAATTTTAGGGAAAAAATATTTCAAATGTTGGGGGAAAACCGCCCAAATTTGGAGGGAAATAATTGTGAATCTTGGGGGTATATAAATTTTATAATAATAATAAAAGAATAAAAAATTATAATAATAAAATTAATAATAAATTTTGTAATAATACAATTTGTAATAATAAATTTAAATACTATTTTAATAATTAAATAATTTAAATGATAAATTTTATAATAATAAAATTTATAAAATAAATTTCCGAATTTTGGGGAAAAGATCCCAGATTTGGGGGAAAAGCCGCCAGATTTTTGGCAAAAAATCCAGGTTGGTTTTTTTTGTGTGTTTTTTTTTTTTTTTTTTTTTGTCCTGAATTATCGGCAAAAAAATTCGAAATTTTGGGGGAAACAATGGGGGAATTTCTGGAAAAATTAACGGATTATTGGAGAAAAAATGAGCAGATTTGGGGAGCCTCACATGAGCTCCCGGATCACGTCCCTGGTGATGACCCGGATGGTTTTGGGTTTGTCCCGGAGCGAGGGCAGCGCTCCAGGGGCGGCGGTGACATTGGTGACATTGGTGACATCTTGGAGCAGCACGATGGGGCTGGAGCGTCCCTCGGGCTGCGGGAAAGGACGGGGTGAGACCCCAAAATCTCCGCAAAATCCGCCCCAAAATTCCCTCGAAGTCCCTCCAAAATCCGCCCCAAAATTCCCACAAAGTCTCTCCAAAATCCACCCCAAAAATGCCATCAAAATCCACCCCAAATCAACTCCAAACCCCCAAAATCACTCCGAATCGCCCCAAAAAGCACCCCTAAATCCCCCCCAAATCTACCCACAATCTCCCCAAAACCACCCCAAAATCCCCGCAAAATCTGCCCCAAAAATCCCATAACAATCCACCCCAAATCAAATCCCTGAAACCACCCATCATCACCCCAAAACCACCCCAAAATCCCCGCAAAATCCGCCCCAAAATTCCCACAAAATCCACCCAAAATCCGCCCCAAAAATCCTACAAAAATCCACCCCAAATCAACTCCAAATCCCCAAAATGACCCATAATCGCCCCAAAACCACCCCAAAATCCCCGCAAAATCTGCCCCAAAAATCCTATAAAAATCCACCCCCAATCACCCTTAATTGTTCCAAAACCACCCCCAAAATCCCCTCAAAATCCGCCCCAAAATTCCCTCCAAGTCCCTCCAAAATCCGCCCCAAAAATCCCATAAAAATCCACCCCAAATCAAATCCCTGAAACCACCCATAATCGCCCCAAAACCACCCCAAAATTCCCGCAAAATCCGCCCCAAAATTCCCTCAAAGTCCCCCCAAAATGTGCCCCAAAAATGCCATCAAAATCCACCCCAAATCAACTCCAAATACCCAAAATTACTCAAAATCTGCCCCAAAAAACCCCACAAAACTCCACCCCAAATCATCTCCAAATCCCCAAAACCACCCATCATCACCCCAAAACCACCATTAAACCGCCCCCAAATCTACCCAAAAATCACCCCAAATCCCCCTGAATCAACCCGAAAATCCCCTAAAATCACGCCAAAACCCCTCTAAATTTCCCGCAGCACCCCCAAAAATACCCCCGGGTGCCCAAACCCCGCACCCGGTGCCCAAATCCCCCATCCCCAAAAACGTGCCCGGTGCCCAAATCCCCCATCCCCAGCCCTGCCCGGTGCCCAAATCCCCCATCGCCAGCCCTGCCCGGTGTCCCCCGGTATCCCCGCTTCCCCTCCCCAGTGTCCCCCGGTGTCCCCGGTTCCCCTCCCCGGTTCCCCCCGGTGTCCCCAGTTCCCCTCCCCGGTTCCCCCGGTATCCCCGGTTCCCCTCCCCGGTGTCCCCCGGTATCCCCGGTTCCCCTCCCCGGTGTCCCCGGCTCCCCTCCCGGTTCCCCCGGTGTCCCCGGTTCCCCTCCCCGGTTCCCCCCGGTATCCCCGGTTCCCCTCCCCGGTATCCCCGGTTCCCCTGCCCGGTTCCCCTCCCGGTTCCCCTCCCCGGTTCCCGACCCCGCACCCGGCGCTCCCCGGGCGGGCTCCGAGCCCCGGAGCTGTTGCGGAGCCTCCGCCGAGCCCGGGGCGCACGGGAGGCACCGGGAGGCTCCGCAGGGACCGAGGTGGCACCGGGGGCTTTGGAGGGGACCCGGGAGCCCGGGGGGGCACCGGGATGGAGGGAGGCGGATCCCGGGCAGGGGCGGATGTCGCGCGTGGCCATTGGTGGATGTCGCGATTGTCGCCGGGCCCCGGCCGAGGGGAGAGGCAGCGGCTGTCGCGAGATGTCCCCAACTGCCCCCGGCGCGAGCGGCGCTGTCCCCAACGTCCCCAACAGCCCCGGAGCCGCGGGGGGGATGGGGGATCGAGGAGAGTCCTGGGAAGGACGGGGTGAGACCCCAAAATCCCCCCAGAATCCCCCCAGAAGCACACGGTTAACTACAACAACTCTCCTTACGTAGCTTTTCATTGTGATGGTTAACTGCACGCTCAGGAGAGTTTCACATTTTCAAGCGTTCTTTCCACTTCACGTGTCCCAGGAATTCTTTTGCTTGGTTTGAGCCTTGATTCGTTTTCATAAAGTACATGCCCCAGTGCAGATTAAATTTATATATTTTATGTCCTCACAAAGCCACCCCTGTTCTGTGGTTTGACAGTTCTTGATAGCCGAAGGGTCAGTGGTAAATTCCTCTCAGCATTCTCTTTTTTGGTGTTTATTTATTTGCTACTTTTCAATGTGTTCCTATCATACACATGAGATGCTCCACCTGTACATTAAATCAACATTAGCTATTTCACAAAATTATCTGAGTTCATTGTCACTTAGCTGCACAAATAAAGAGCATTAATAAATAAATAAATAAATAAATAAAATAAATAAATAAATAAATAAATAAATAAATAAAGGCATTAGCTGCTTCTGCAACAGTTAATGTTGTAATACACAGCACATTGTCTCTATCTTGATATTTTGGGAGAGCCTAAACTATAATGTATTTATCACACTGAAATACATGTTCTACACAGGGATAAGGGTAAAAAGGATGACAAATTGTAGTGTATCAAAGGCAGTTTAAAAGTGATTATGAAACGTGTTGTATCAAAATATTTTGCAAAAACCAATAAAATAGTGAAAGCCAATGACTACAAAGTTATTCATAACAGGGGGAAGGTGTATGGAAGGGTTTATTTGACTTCTCCTTATCCTGTTCTGATTTTGTCAGCAATAAATTCAATTCATATCTCTAAATCATAAGCAGTTTTGCCCGTGACAGGATTTGATGAGTGATCCTCCCAGGATCCTCCCAGGACAGAACCCCCTCCCTTTCCCGTCTGACTCTCAGCACAAATGGCCGCTTCCTTCTTGTCCAAGAAAAAGAAAGTGAAAGCATTGAGAGAGCACAGCCCAACACCTCCATCACCCACAGCCTCCCCACCCATCCTTGCACCCCTCACACCCCGTTTTTCCCCTCCCCTGTCGCCCCCCAACCCGTTCCCTGCTCAGGTGCTCCCCGGGATTGCTGAGCCAGGAATGGAGTGAGGGGATGTGGTGCAAAAGTGAGGAAAATAAGGAAATAAGAGAAATAAAGAGAGGAAAAATTCAAGGGTGGGAGAGGGCACAGAAGCAAAGCTGCCCAGGACCCTGAAGTGATGCCTGCCCAGGAAATGAGGACCCCAAGGGAACTTTGCTGGGCCCTGGGTCACCCCAAAATCTGAGACACCCAGGGAAGGAGCTCAGACCCACAGGCCCACCCAGCCACTGCTGTTGCCAGGCACCCCCATTCCCCTGGAACCCCAAAAATAGGACCCCCATTCCTTATGTCCCACCGTGCCTGGGCACCCCCATCCCTGGACTGCCAGTGCCCAGCACAACCATTGCCTTGATCCCATCCCATGGGCTGCTTCTTCCCTCAGAACCCCTATTCCCAAGGGTCCCCTTTTTCCCCCTGCACCCCCAACCCTGGCAACCACCTGCCATGACCCCAAATCCCTGGGGACCATGTTCCCACAGCACCCCCATGCCCGAATCCCCCAAGGCATGGAGACCTCAATTCCCCTGGACCCCCATTCTCCTGGACACCCATCCTTGGTTCCCCACATCCCCTGAGCCCCCCGAGTCCTGGCAACCCCATCCCCCACCATGTTCCCAGCCTGTGCCCAGCTTGTGGCCACCCTGCCCCCAGCAAGGGCCACCAACAGGTGGGGACGGACGTGACCTCACTTCCTTCCCCTTCATCCAAAGAGCCACCAGCCAGGGGAGCGGTGGCCACAGCAGCGAGTGACAGCCAGTGCACATGGCTGAGGACACCGGGATGGCCGGGAAGGTGGCACTGCTCCTGTGGGGTGAGTGCCCCGGGCACGGGGCTGAGACCCCTGGGATGGGGTGGGGAGGGGGCACAGGGGGGCTGTGGGGTCCCCTGAGCTCCCCAATGCCAGCAGTGCCAGTCCATGGTACCCACAGTGGACCTGGATGGGACTGGGGATGTAGAGTGGCTTTGGGGACAGGAACAGGGGACAGGAATGTGGGGACTGGCACCTTTGGGCTCAGGGAGCTCCGGGGATAGGGACAAGGGAACTGGGATGCAGGGACAGAAGGGGACAAGAATGGTGAGGATGTGGCCATGGGGATCATGGGGATGGGATCATGAGCTGGTGGGGGTGACCTGGGCCAGCATGGGCTGTGTCCGTGGTGTCCTCGTGCCCGGGGTGTCCACGGTGTCCCCACCCTCAGCCCAGGGTGGCCTCAGTGTCCCTGTTCCCAAGGCATCTGTGCCACAGGGATGTGATGCACGGGTGGCTGTGACACAGACATGTCCCCCTGGCCTTGCCAAATCTTTTGGGGACCACCCAGACACACTTTCTTACAAGAACTGCTGTCCCCATGGGGACAGCTTGGGGACATCGAGCTGCCCAACACCCCCTGTGTGCCCGAGCTGCTGTCCCCATGGTGCCACCCCCACTGAGCCCTGTCCCTTCTCCCTTCCAGCCCAGACCCTCGGCCTCGCTGGTGAGTCCTCGGGGGATGCCATGGTCCCATCCCGCTGTCCCCAGCCCCATGGTGGCCCTGGAAGGCTGGTGTCCCCTGTCACCCACAGGTGCCCAGACCACCCAGATCCTCGTGGAGCCCCCATGGACACCACCAGCGCTGTGGGACTGGGTGACACTGACCTGCCAGGGCTCGGGGACCGCCGGTGCCACCATCTGGTACAAGGACGGGCAGCGCTGGGGGCAGGAGGGATGTGACCATCTCAATGTCACCGAGAGTGGCACCTACAAATGTGACAGACCCGACACCGGACTCAGCCCCCCTGTGACAGTCTCAGCTGGTGAGGGGGGTTTGGGTGTCCCCAGCCTGGCACCTGCAGGGACCCCGAGGGCTCTGGGTGGGCTCCGCTCCATGGGTCACCTCCTGTGTGACCAGAGCCTGTCCCCTGCCCTGGGGACATCCAAATGCTGGAATTGGGGACCCCTGGTGCGCTGGACCCTCCAATGGGGGGTCCTGGTGCCATCGGGTGTGACAGGTCCCCTCTGTCCCCAGATGATCTGGTGCTGCAGGTGCCGGTGCGGGTGCTGCTGGAGGGGGACACGGTGACACTGCGCTGCCGGGGATGGCTGAACAAGAAGGTCACCTCGGTGTCCTTCTACCGAGAGGGGACAAAACTGAGGGGGCTCCCCGATGGCACTGAGCTGTCCCTGTCCCCTCTGCAACTGAGCCACAGAGGCCGCTACAGCTGCAGGGGCTGGGTGGAATCCTTGGGGTGGAAGCAGTCAGCGCCGGTGACAGTGACAGTGCACGGTGAGCCCCCCACACCCCGACACCCCCACAGCCCCTCCCCAGGGACTCAGGCTCACAAATCCCCTCCTCTCTCCTTCCAGAGCTCTCCACAGTGCCAGCGCTGGTGCTGGAGGGTCCCCCCGAGATCACCGAGGGGTCCCCCCTGAATCTCAGCTGCCTCAGCACCCCCAGCCCCCTGCGGCCCCCAGCCCCCCTCCTGTACCTGTTCTATAAGGATGGGCAGGTTCTGGGGGGCCCGCAGGGGTCCCCGCAGCTGCTGCTGCCCGCCGTGGGGGTCTCCCACTCGGGGAATTACAGCTGCCAGGTGCAGTCCCAGTTTGGGGCCGTGTGGAAGAGCAGCACCCAGCTCAGCGTCACGGTGCGCAGTGAGTGCGGGGATGGGCACGGGGAGCCCTCACATCCCTCCCCAATCCCCTGGCTGGGGACCTGCGTGTCCCCTTGACACATTCCTTGTGTCCTTCCACCTCTGCCCTGTATCCCCTCACCCCTCCTTGGTGTGACCCCATCCCTGACATCGCCCACCACACCCATCCCCATTGTCCCTATGCCCCCAAAACGGCTGCCAGCCCCTCCCTGTGCCCTCAGCCCTGTCTGTGTCCCCGTGGCCAATGCCACCATCACCCTCTGTCCTGTGTCCCCACAGTGCCCGTGGCCAATGCCACCATCACCCCCGGTCCCCTGGCACACCAGGTGCACGCAGGTGACAACGTGACCCTGCGCTGCTCGGTGCAGGTGGGCTCAGCCCCTGTCACCTTCACCTGGCTGCACAACGGGCAGGAGGTGGCCCGGGGTCCCCTGCTGGAGTTTGGGGACATCTCTGTGGGACATTCGGGCACCTACCAGTGTGTGGCCACCAACCAGCTGGGACAGGACGGGCACCGCGTGTTCAGGGCAACCAGCCCTGAGCTGGCCCTGGAGGTGACACCTGGATCACCCTGGGTCACAGGTGGGGTCACTCAGGGTCACTGTGGGGTGCGGCACCCCTGGGGTGATGGGTGACCCTGATGTGTCCCCCTCTGTTTCTTGCAGTGGCCACAGGGGTCGGTGGGGCCCTTTTGTTCCTGCTCCTGCTCGTGGGTGTCATCGTGGCCTGGCACTGGTGGCACCGTGCGGGTGGGTGACAATGGGGGGACTGGGGTCCCAGGGAGCTGTCGAGACCCACAATGTTGGGGAGCTATAGGGCAGCACCCACAGCCCCAGAATTGTCACCCTGTCTGGTGGTCCTGTAGGGTTTGGGGAGGTGCTGGAGGGTCCTGCTGGGATGTTGGAGATTCTTTCAGGGGCCCTGGGGGCGTTTGGGGGGGTCTCTGTCCCTGTTGGGCTTTGGGTTCTTGAGGCTGAGTTGGTCAGGGGCATTGAGTTCTGGGGGCTCCAGAAATTCTTGGGGATGCTGAGGGGAATTGAGGGTCCCATGGGGGTTCAGGAATCATGAGAGGATTCAGGGGCCCTTGGGACCCCACAGTCACCCCTCCCTTCTTTCCTCTGCAGCTGCCAGGAAGAACCAGGAAAGGTGAGTGGGGCTCAAACCTCATTCTCCCCTTTTACCCCAACCCCCAAGATCTCCTATTCGCTCCCCCACATCCCCTTTATTCCCTCAGGGCCCCTCCGGATCCCCAGATCCCCCCAGAGGAGGGGGAGGTGCTGTACAGCCACGTCGTGGTCACCAAGAGGGCAGGGGGTGAGTACAGGGGGGACACACACAGAGGGACACGTTACCCACGAGTGTCACCCCACCCAGATCCCACAGCCCTTGTCTCTCGCAGCGTCCCCCCTTGCCACCACCCTCCAGGATCCCCAGGTGACCTACGCGGAGCTGCGGGGACACCAGGGGCGACCACTGGAACCCAGTGACATCTATGGGAATGTGCTGTGACACTGGGGGGGAACTGGGGGGCACTGGGGGTCCCCACCAATGGGCACCCACTCGTGCGGGTGCTGTCACTAAAAAATTGCTCCTCAACCTCCTTGTGGAGGCACAAAGATCCCAAAGGGCTGAGAGAAGAACAATTTCCTGAAACAGCAATGAGAGAGAATAAAACCAACAGCAACAAGGTTCAGAGTCCAAATGGTCACACAAGGAACGATTTCCAGGGAAAGCTCCCAATAAGGAACAAACCCCAAATAATCCCCTCAGCAGATTTCCTCCACCACAGGAACCTGGTAGGGCCCTGGATCTTCCTTGCTCTGATGGAGGCTCTGGATTCCCTTGTCCCCTGTCCCAAACCCCTCCTCTGCCGTGTTCCCAACACCAGGATGACACAAAGTCCCTGTGGGGGTTCCAGAGCCTCTCCCATTGCCAGGGCAGTTGGGATCATGCCATGGCATAGGGTGGGGTGTCAGAGACAGGAAAAGTTTGATGTCTGGAGACATTTTGGAACAGCTATGTGTGGCAGGGGTGGGTCTAGCTTTGCTTTTGGCGAGACACGGCCCTGTCTGTCCATCAGTCTGTCAGCCATGGCACACTGGGGACAGCGTGACGCTTTGACCAAGCCAGCTCCTGAGTGGCTGGGTGACCAGAAGTGCCATCTGGGGAGAGGGCCTTTGGCGGCCCAAGTGGCTTAAAAAGCAGAGCATGAGGTGGCCAAGTCCCTGACCGTGTCTTCATTTGGGGTGTCTGTCCCATTCACGCTGGAACCCAGAAAGCGGCAACTCCTTTAAACGAGAAATGTCTGCCAAGGAAAGTGGGAATGATCCTGGAATAGAAAGAAGACCCATATAAAAAACTCTTTATAATCTCAAAGATGATGGGGTTTCTAGGCAGAACTGTAGGAAAAGGAATACCAGCTCTTTACTGGGAAATTTATAAACCAGAACAGAACAAACAACACAAACCCAGAACTTTCCCTCCCGCTCAGCGGTGTTGGTTTTTGTGGCAGTTATAACCGCGGCCAGTAGGGGGCGCTGTAGGGAGCACTCCCGGCCAGCAGGGGGCGCCCCGGCCCAGCTCCATCCCCTCAGGGGCCATGGCGGCCTCGGGCGGGAGGGAGGAGGGGAAATCGCTCCTTTTGCAAAATCACGGGCACCAATCGGTCCCGGCACCACCACCGGCAGCAGGCAGAAGCCGCCAAGGCAGCAGGTTGGATCCCAGTGCCCACTGGCAGCGTAGCAGTGTCCCGGGGCCAGGCACACGCCCTGCGCAACACCCGTGGCTGCTCTCCATGATCCCAAATGGAAGGAAGGCAGCGCCTGACCCCAGGCAGGTCTCAGGTCCACAGCAGCCCCTCTGGTGGCTTTACACCACAATTCCTGCAAACCCTCAGCCTTTCACTCCGGTGAGGAGGGCAGGGATGGAGCAGCTTTGGGGGCGCTGGGAATCCAGACAGGGTCACTCCCCAGAGTTCCACCATGGCCGCCAGCAGAGCCTCTGCTCGGTATTCCCACACTTTTCCCTCTCGTCTGGCAGACACATCCCAAACCCAAACATTCTTTCCATGAGGTTCCAGAAGACTGCGGGTTTTGTTCAAGAAGGAGGGTCCAGCTGAGGTTGTTGAGCAGAATGTTGTGGGTTGTGCAGTAGTTTTGTGGTTCTCTCTGTCCCTTACCAAGAGGAACAAATGATCAATTGCTGCATTTCTGGACTGGTATCCCCACAACTGCCATTGCAGTGGGGATTTCCAGCCAGCCCTGCTCTAGAAACCATCAAAGACCCTCACAGAGACACTGCTTGGGCTCCCTTTGGGTGTTGTATTCATATTGTTGTATATCATACTTCCAGAGTCTCATACCTTCTGGGTGGTTTTCTCACAGCAGATCTTCACAGCAGTGGTGTTGTTGCTTCTCAGTCAGGGCTCCTCTCCAAGGCTCTCCCTGACCACCCCGCCCCCTTTTATCTCAGTTACCTCCATGGGCTACAGCTGCTGCTTAATCAAGGACATCACAGCTGCAGCCCATTTACAATAACTAGAATCAGGGCAGGGTCACTAATACAATACAAAGATCTTTTACTGCCATTCATATGTTTACAATACATATATTTACTCAACCCCCTACATTTCCCCCTTTTCTTTTAACAATTTTTCCAATTACACAGTTACAATATACATAGCTGTCCCAGCTCCCAGGCTGCCACAGCTCTCGGCTGTCTTGAATACATACAAATCCCTAGATGTTCCCAGGCTCTTTTCCTCAAAGGCCATAGTCTTATAGCTCTCTGAAAAGCCATAGTCTTACAGCTCTCTGCTGTTACAGCTCCTTGATTCAAAGGCCATGCTATATTCTAGAGTCCCAGCTCTCAGGCTGCCACAGCTCTCAGCTGTCCTATTTTCTATGATGTCAAGGGGTTCCATACCTTCTTTCAATGTTCTTTATCACGTCGGGGTCACCAGATGTTGTATTCATATTGCTGTATAATTATATTTCCAGAGTCTCATACCTTCTGGGCGGTTTTCTCACGGCAGATCTTCACAGCAGTGGTGTTGTTGCTTCTCGGTCAGGGCTCCTCTCCAAGGCTCTCCCTGACCACCCCGCCCCCTTTTCTCTCAGCTACCTCCATGGGCTACAGCTGCTGCCCAATCAAGGACATCACAGCTGCAGCCCATTTACAATAACTAGAATCAGGGCAGGGTCACTAATACAATACAAAGATCTTTTACTGCCATTCATATATTTACAATACATATATTTACTCAACCCCTACATTTGGGGTTTGTGCTTCTTGCAGGGCTGAGCAAACCACAGGCAGGCCTGTTTCTACCCACAGAATTCTCACCTCTGCAGCAGCTCTAAAGCTGCAGAACCAAAGCCAAGGGCGCAGGGGGTCCCTCAGATGCTGGCTGCCCCCTGGGGCTGGGCAGAGCAGGGCTGGGCAATGGCCATCCCTGTGCAGTGGGGCTGGGCCATGGCTGGGCCCCAGCCTGGCATTGACAGGGGTCCCCAGGATGTGCCACCCCTGGGACAGGCACCAGGCCAGGAATGTGCAGGGACATTTCTGGAACCAACACCCCCGGGGAAAGGTCCCCCCATGCTAGGATGTGCCAGCCCCTGGGACAGGATCCTCCTGGATGTGCCAGGACACCCTGGATGTGCCCCAGCAGGACAGAACCCCCTCCCTTTCCCATCTGACTCTCAGCACAAATGGCCGCTTCCTTCTTGTCCAAGAAAAGGAAAGTGAAAGCGTTGAGAGATCACAGCCCAACACCTCCATCACCCACAGCCTCCCCACCCATCCTTGCACCCCTCACACCCCGTTTTTCCCCTCCCCTGTCGCCCCCCAACCCGTTCCCTGCTCAGGTGCTCCCCGGGATTGCTGAGTCAGGAACAGGGGGTGAGGGGACGTGGTACAAAAGTGAGGAGAATAAGGAAATAAGAGAAATAAAGAGACGAAAAATTCAAGGGTGGGAGAGGGCACAGAAGCAAAGCTACCCAGGACCTTCAAGTGATGCCTGCCCAGGAAATGAGCAGCCCAAGGGGGCTTTGCTGGGCCCTGGGTCACCCCAAAATCTGAGACACCCAGGGAAGGAGCTCAGACCCACGGGCCCACCCAGCCACTGCCCTTCCCTGGCACCCCCATTCCCCTGGAACCCCAAAAATGGGACCCCCATTCCTTGTGTCCCACCGTGCCTGGGACCCCCATCCCAGCACTCACATTCCCCAGGATCTCCATGGCCCAGCACCCCATTCCCAAGGAACCTTCTCCTGTCCATTCCATCCCCTAAAAATCCTCCTTTCCCCAGGACCTTGATTGTCCCAGGACCCCCCATTCCCATGGGAACCCCCATTCCCCCAGCATTCCCATCCCATGACCCCAAATCCCTGTAGCCCACGTTACCCTGGCACTGCCATCCCTGAGTCCCCCCAGCCCTGGGCTCCCCCATTGCAAGGGACCGCATTCCCCTGGGACCCCCCATTTCCCTGGACACCCATTGCCCGGGTCCCCCAAACCCTCTGAGCCCCCCATGTGGAGAGCCTGGTTCAAGCATGGCTTAAAGAAAGAGGCCATGAAGGTGTACAGCTGATGGGAAAGTAAAAGGCAGCTGTAAAGCAGCAGTTCCCAGGCTTGATTTTGTAAATAACTAGGTTCTCAGACACCTTTTCTATAAACAGCAGGATTCTCAGACAGTCTTCCCATAACAGGCAAAAGATTCTGTCCTTGGGCTCTCTGGGAACAGATAGCTGCTCTGAGAACAGATATGAAGGTTTTCATATCACAGTGAGAACGCTGGTCCTGTTTTCAAGAAACAAACCACAGGTATTGTAAAACAAAAGGAGGGGTTAGAGTTTTCTCTGTAAACTATCGTAAGCTTGAATTTTGCAATATGCATGAAGTTAATTAACACCATTATAAAAGATGACTGATTTGATCAATAAATCGGAGTCGATGCTGATCAACAACAGGATGGGTCGTCTCCCTTCGCTTTCAACAGCCCCCCACTCCTGGGAACCCCACGTCCCACCTTGTCCACCCCAGCCTTGTCCCCAGACTGTCCCCTCCCTTCCCACAGCCTGTCCCCACAGTCACATCTCCGTGACCCTGTGCTTGTGGCCACCCTGCCCCCACCAAGGGCCACCAACGCATGAGGATGAGATATGAACTCTCTTCCTTCCCCTTTATCCGAAAAGCCACCAGCGAGGGGACAGCCACCCCTGGCAGCGAGTGACAGCCAGTGCACATGGCTGGGGACACCGGGATGGCTGCAAAGGTGGTGCTGCTCCTGTGGGGTGAGTGCCCCGGGGGACGGGCCTGACACCCTGGGCATGGGGAGGGGACACAGGAGGGCTGCACGGTCCCCTGAGGTCCCCAATGCCAGCAGTGCCAGTCCATGGTACCCACAGTGGACCTTGGTGGGACTGGGGATGTCGGGTGGCTTTGGGGACAGGAATGTGGGGACAGGAATGTGGGGACAGGAACAGGGGACAAGAATGTGGGGACTGGCACCTTTGGGCTCAGGCAGCTCCGGGGATGGGGACAAGGGAACGGGGTTGCAGGGACAGAAGGGGACAAGAACGGTGAGGATGCAGCCATGGGGATGGGATCATGGGGATGGGATCATGAGCTGGTGGGGGTGACCTGGGCCAGCATGGGCTGTGTCTATGGTGTCCTTGTGCCCGGGGTGTCCACAGTGTCCCCACTCTCAGCCCAGGGTGGCCTCAGTGTCCCTGTTCCCAAGGAGTCTGTGCCACAGGGATGTGGTGCACGGGTGGCTGTGACACAGACATGTCCCCCTGGCCTCTCCAAATCTTTTGGGGACCACCCAGACACACTTTCTTACAAGAAGTGCTGTCCCCACGGGGACAGTTAGGGACACCAAACAGCCCAACACCCCCTGTGTCCCCGAGCTGCTGTCCCCACAGTGCCACCCGCACTGAGCCCTGTTCCTTCTCCCTTCCAGCCCAGACCCTCGGCCTCGCTGGTGAGTCCTCGGGGGATGCTGTGTCCCCACCCCCCTGTCCCCAGCCCCATGGTGGCCCTGGCAGGCTGGTGTCCCCTGTCACCCACAGGTGCCCAGACCACCCAGATCCTGGTGGATTCTCCTTGGAGGCCGGCGGTGCTGTGGGACTGGGTGACAGTGACCTGCCAGGGCTCGGGTACCGCCGGTGCCACCACCTGGTACAAGGACGGGGAGCGCTGGGGGCAGGAGAGACGTGATCGCTTCATTGTCATCGAGAGTGGCACCTACGAGTGTGACAGACCCGGCACCGGACGCAGCCCCCCTGTGACAGTCTCAGCTGGTGAGGGAGGTTTGGGTGTCCCCAGGCTGGCATCTGCAGGGACCCCGAGGGCTCTGGGTGGGCTCCACTCCATGGGTCACCTCCTGTGTGACCAGAGCCTGTCCCCTGCCCTGGGGACATCTCAGAGCATCCCAGAGTGGTGGACCCCTGTGTTGGAATTGGGGACCCCTGGTGCGCTGGACCCTCTAATGGGGGGTCCTGGTGCCATCAAGTGTGACAGGTCCCCTCTGTCCCCAGATGATCTGGTGCTGCAGGTGCCGGCGTGGGCGCTGCTGGAGGGGGACACGATGACACTGCGCTGCCGGGGATGGAGGGACAGCAAGGTCACCTCGGTGTCCTTCTACCGAGAGGGGAAGGAACTGATGGGGCTCCCTGATGGCACAGAGCTGTCCCTGTCCCCTCTGCAGCTGAACCACAGTGGCCGCTACAGCTGCAGGGGCTGGGTGGGACCCTTGGGGTGGCAGGAGTCAGCGCCGGTGACAGTGACAGTGCAAGGTGAGCACCCCACAGTCGCCACCCTGAAACCCCCACAGCCCCTCCCCAGGGACTCAGGCTCACAAATCCCCTCCCCTCTCCTTCCCTGAGTTCTCCTCGGTGCCAGCGCTGGTGCTGGAGGTTCCCCTCAAGATCACTGTGGGGTCCCCCCTGACTCTCAGCTGCCTCAGCACCCCCAGCCTCTGCGGCCCCCAGCCCCCCTCCTGTACCTGTTCTATCAGGACGGGCAGGTGGTGGGGGGCCCGCAGGGGTCCCCGCAGCTGCTGCTGCCCGCCGTGGGGGTCTCCCACTCGGGGAATTACAGCTGTGAGGTGCAGTCCCAGTTTGGGACCGTGCACAAGAGCAGCGCCCGGCTCAGCGTCACGGTGTGCAGTGAGTGCGGGGATGGGCACGGGGAGCCCCCACAGAACCCCCGGGTGCCCTGCCTGGGGACCGGCGTGTCCCCTTGACACGTTCCTTGTGTCCTTCCACCTCTGCCCTGTATCCCCTCACCCCTCCTTGGTGTGACCCCATCCCTGATATCCCCCATCACACCCATCCCCATTGTCCCTATGCCCCCAAAACGGCTGCCAGCCCCTCCCTGTGCCCTCAGCCCTGTCTGTGTCCCCATGGCCAATGCCACCATCACCCTCTGTCCTGTGTCCCCACAGTGCCCGTGGCCAATGCCACCATCACCCTCTGTCCTGTGTCCCCGCAGTGCCCGTGGCCAATGCCACCATCACCCTCTGTCCTGTGTCCCCACAGTGCCTGTGGCCAATGCCACCATCACCCCCGGTCCCCTGGCACACCAGGTGCACACAGGTGACAACATGACCCTGCGCTGCTCGGTGCAGGTGGGCTCAGCCCCTGTCACCTTCACCTGGCTGCACAACGGGCAGGAGGTGGCCCGGGGACCCCTCCTGGAGCTCAGGGACATCGTTGTGGGACATTCGGGCACCTACCAGTGCGTGGCCACCAACCAGCTGGGACAGGACGGGCAACACGTGTTCCGGGCATTCAGCCCAGGGCTGGCACTGGAGGTGACACCTGGCTCACCCTGGGTCACAGGTGGGGTCACACAGGGTCACCAGGTTGTTACTGACCTCCATGGTTCACGGTCACCTCAGTGTGTCCCCCTCTGTCCCCAGCAGTGGCTGTGAATGTCGGGAGGACCCTCCTGTTCCTGCTCCTGCTCCTGGCTGTCATCGGGGGCTGTCACTGGTGGCACCGCCTGGGTGGGTGACAATGAGGGGGGTGTTGGGGGTCCTGGAGTGATGGGGAGCCCCCAGAGTGGGGTCAGAGATCAGCAGCACCCAGGGCCCCTGAGCTGGGGGACACTGAGCCCGCAGTGACCTCAGCTGGGCGTGCTGAGGGATTTGGGGTGAATTTGGAGGGTCTTGGTTGGGCTCCAAGGCCTTGCCTGGGTGGGCTTTGAGGAACATTGGGGTGGAGCTCCTGGAGGGTTTGGGGAGCTCCTGGAGGGATGTGTAAATTTTCTGGGAGGCTGTGGTCAAACCAATGGGCGCTCAGATTTGAATGTTGGCACCTGGTTTGGCCGCTGAGATTTGGACGCGCCTCTGAGAACGCAGATGTTGAAAAGCAGAGCGCTCTGTGTGGGGATTGTTGTTGTGGGATATTTCTGGGGTCCTGGGGGAGTTTTGGGGTGCCCGTCTCTGCCAGAATTGGGGTTCTGGGGGCTCAGAGGGTTGGGGGCACCAGGGGGGCTGGGGGCACTGCGTTGGTGCAGAAGTTCTGGGGGTTCAGGGGTGCTCTGAGTGTCCGGGGGAATCAGGGGTCCATTGGGAATCGGGGCTGCAGTGGGGATTTGGGGGTCCCGTGGGTGGTTGGAGCTGCCGAGGTCCCAGGAAGGTTCAGGGGTCCCGGTGTCCCCACGGTCACCCCCTCCCCTTTCCCTTGCAGCCATGAGGAATCTCCAGGAGAGGTGAGTGGGGGGCTCGGTCTGGGACTCCCCTTTCCCCCTCCCCAGACACCCCCAGACCCCCTCTAATCCCCACAGGACCCCCCCGGAGCAGGGGGCTGTGCTCAATAACCACATCAGGGGCACCGAGTGGGCAGGGGGTGAGTACAGGGGGGGACACAGGGACACCCACAAATGTCACCCCCACCCAGGTCCCCACAACCGGCGTCACTCTCAGGGCCCCCAGAGTTGCCCCCCCGCCCTGCCCCACCTCAGGATCCACAAGTGACCAACGCGGAGCTGTCGGGACCCCAGAAGGGACAGCGGGACCCCCGTGACTACGAGAGCGTCCTGTGACACTGGGGGCACTGGGGGGCACTGGGGGCATCGATTCCCCTCAGGGGTCTCTTCATTCCCCCTCCCAATGCTGGGGGAGCATTTTTCCCCCTCCTATGTACCCAAAATTCAGTTTTTTGGTCAAACTGCATGAGGAGCATGGCTCACTCTTTAAAATTTGTAAATGTTTAGTAAGGAATAAAAGGGAATATATATTATAATATATAATTATATGTTATAATTGAGAATAATATGGTGTAATATATCATCATATATGTATAATTTATAATACAGAATGCATAATATATATAATATTTATAATATATAATATATAATATATAATATAGTAATACAATAGAGTAATAATAATTTGGACAATTTGAATTAAGACAATATGAGACAATAAATACAAAGAGTTACAGATATCTGGGTACCTTTTTCTGGGCACCACGAGCCCGAAAAAGGACCCACGTTAACAGAGGATTACCCCTTAAAAACAATAACCTGTTGTATATTCATACACTTCATACGTGATGCATAAATTCCATTCAAATATAGGATTCTAGGATTCTGTCTGGTCATCATCAACTTCTTCCTCTGAATCCTGAGAGCACCTCTGAGGCAGGAAGAAGTTTGTTTCTTCTGATAAGAGGGCAATAAATTCTTTTTCTCTGAAAATTCAGGTGACCTGTGGCTGCTATCTCGCTGCGAGTCCTTTCTTTAAAAGAAGTATCCTAGATAGCACAGTTTCTATTTTAACATTTTTTTTATAACCTAAAACTATATTTAACACAGTACTTAATTAATACAGCATTACTCTCTAACACAACACACGTAACATTAATTTTAATATTTGCGAAAAGCCAATCATAAAATACATGCATTTTCCACACTGACCATCCAGCCGTCTTCACCAGACACTTTTTGGGACACAGTTGGGATTAAGCTCTTTAATAATATCTCCCGCTGGGATGTGGCTGCACAGAGCTGGTCCCAGCTTGCAGGGCGCTGCTGGAGCTGTTTGATGAAGGGAGATGCCCGCAGCCATCGCCCCACCGAGCTCTGCCCTCGCTGCGAGTCTACAACGGGGCACGGCGGGCGCGGTGCTATCGAAAATCAAAGGCTACTCTGAGGAAGGGGAGGGAACGATGCATCTGACTCCATGTGTTATAAACAAAAATCTGCCAATTTTTTTTTTTTTTTTTTGTGAGGAAAAAAAAGTTACAAAAACTAATCACACCACTGTTGCTGCTGGGGTGCTGCTCGTTTGTTATGGTAATTACGGGTCGTTGTCGTTAATAGTTGTTTTTGTATCGGTAAAAGCTCTGGCTGGGGCTCTCCTCCCCAGACGGTGAAGAGAAGGAACTCAGACATGGAAGGGGATGCACGCAAACTAACTTCGGCACCAGGACGCCATGGGAAGCTACTATTCCAAACACACTGAAAAGAACCCCAAAACAACGAGCCAGTACAGAGTTGAGAAACTGGAATGATGTCCGAACGTGAGGAACGGAGTGCTGAGCCTGCGGAGACGCTGAACACCTTCGTGGCCGCTCACCCTGAGCGCGGGAGTCGTCCCGAAACCGGGACCGAGAAGGGGGGCAAGGCTGCGGAGCTGAAGACGAGGGGTCACGGCCATAAAGGCTCCGACGAGGATTGGACCCCCAGCTCTGCTTCTAGTGGACAAAGCTGCGCATATCCGTCTCCTCCTCCTTCTCTGAGTCGCCTGGGAGAGGCGACGGAGACTGCAGACCCGTCGAGCTGCCCAATCCTGAGCTGATCACTTTTATTTCACGTGGATATCAGAAGGCTAATTAATTACTTTATTATACTATACTATGTACATTTCATGCAAACTGAATCTGCCAAGCACTCACTCTGCACACACTACGCACCTGGCCCAAGGAAACAAAACATCCTCACTTTGGGTAAATAATCTCCATATTGCGTTCTGCTTTGGCACAACACAGGCAGAGCAAGGGATAAGAATTGTGTTTTCCCTTTCTCTGAGGTCCGGAGAATGCGAATCTCAGAAATCCTTGGGAAAAATTGCGCCTTGCTTTTCTCTGTGAAATGTGGCACCACGGTCCCGCGGTCCCGCTCAACCCCTGCCGCCCCATCTGTCGCCCTCACGGTCCCGGCACCCGTTGCCCCGGTCGCGGCCGCCCCCGCCATCCCGTTAGTCCGTGCTGCCCCGGCTACCGCGGTTCCCGCCCTCGGCTCCGCTATCATGTCGGCCCCGTTCCCGTTCCCGCCCCTATGAGCCTGGCCAAGCAGCGTCACCGCCGCTGCAGATTACATCCAGAGAGTGGAACCAGCTTCGGGTCGCAGCCATGGCCGCCATTACCGGCCAGCTCCGGCAAGGTCGGGCGCCTCCCCTTCTTCCAGCCCCCCGGTCCCCCTCCGCACCACTGACTCAGCGCCGGCAATGGCCGAAATCCCGCCTGCGCCCGTCGCTGCTGTGTCTTCGCCGTCTCCTGCTGCTCCTGGACCTGCGGTACCGAAAAGGCCCATCGCGGCTGCAGCGCCCGCTGTGCAAGTTACCGCACCGGAAACCTGCCTCCCTGCCTCTGGCTATCTGACGGCTCTCCAATGCAATTATGGGATATGGAGCCCAGCCCCCCAAGCCACCCCGTGCTGGCGATTGGGCAGTGCCGCTTCTTCCCGCCAGCCCAGCCCATCTTACGAGCTGCACGCCCCGGCCCAGCCGCCGACTCGCCCATCGCTCCCCCACCGCTCGCCGTGGTCCCACCGCAGCACACCCCCGCCGCCCCCACGCCGCTCCTCAGGCCTCCCGCCACCTCCCGGGGTCATCCCCGCTGACCGGGCAGCTCCGCCACCGCCCAGGGTAATCTCCCCGCTGACCGGACCCGCTCGGGCACCGCCAAGGGCCGCTTTCCCGCTCCTGCCAGCCCGCCCGCCCCGGCTCACGCCCCGCTCTCGGCGCGGCTGCGGCCGCACCAGCTCTCTTAGGTGGAAATAGACCGATCCCTTCATCTTTTTCTTTGTTATATCCAATAGCCTTTCTCCCGAGTTTTGAGAAAGAATTTGGAGAGGGCTGCCTTATAACCGAGCTCCCTAGAGAGTTTTACTGAGCAGCCGGAGCTGTGGTTACGAGTGAAGGGAGGCTGAGAGGAGGGCATAGCGCCAAGTCTCAGTCCTCCAAGGGCGCGTAGGTGAGGTCCGAGGCAAGCAGGTGCTGGAGGAATGCGGCACGGACGTCGTTCCTTTGCCATAGCTCTGTATTTTCCCCTTATTTAGTCCTTTGCTGTATTTTGTCAGTTTACCAGACCTTTCTAATTTTGGAAGGTTTGTGGACCTCGTACGAAGAGCAGCATAAGAGGCAGGACCACCAAGGCGGCTCCGGCCATCGCGAGGTGAGAAACCCCCAAAATCCGCAGCCAGCCCCTCTCCGAGCCCCTCTCGCCGCCTCGGCTTTTCCCGCAATTCCCGAATTGCCGCAGCAGCGACCCCCGGGCAGGGAGATCTGGGAGCAGAGAGGAGAAGTTGTGGGGGGACCTCGCTGTGGCCTGGCAGGACCTGAAGGGGCTTCGGGAAAAATGGAGGGAGAATTTTCCCAAGGGATGAGTGCCCAGATGAGGGGGAATGGGGTCAGGGGTGGAATTTGGGTTGGGTTTGGGGTGGAATTGTTCCCTGTGAGGGCCTGGCCCAAGTTATTCCATGGATTTCCATCCCTAGAAGTTTCCAAGGCCAGGCTGGAACCACCTGGGATAGGGGAAGGACCTTGGAACTGGGGTGGGATTTTTGGGATTTCAGGTTCCTTTCCATCCCAAACCATTCCAGGATTCCCTGGGCTGCTTTAGATGGGATTTTAGGGATCAATCCTTCCCTGGCCCAGGTGATTCCATGCATTCCCCATCCCTGGGAGTGCCCAAGGCCAGGCTGGACAGGGCTTGGAGCAGCCTGGGCGGTGGGAGCTGTCCCTGCCCACAGGATGAGCTTTAAGGCCCCTTCCCACCCAAACCATTCCATGATTTGGGCTCAGCCTCGCTCCTCAGGGATGCCCTGGAGACCCAATTCCATGGGCACCAATTCCATGGGCACCAATTCCATGGGCACCAATTCCATGGGCACCATGACATTCTCTGGGATAACGCTCTCCAGGCTGGTCCCCACGGAGCACCTGAGCCATTTGTCACACTGGCCATGGTGACACTCTCGGTCCCAGCAGCCACCCTCATCTTTCCTTGGGAACAGGGTTGGGGTCAGTTTTAAACACCTCGAGTTTCCCCCTTTTTCCTTGAAAACAGAGTGGGGTTTTTTAAGCACCTCAAATTTACGTTTGAGCATGAATTGATTCTCCTTGACGCTCCATTTTTGTAACACACCACGTCTAAAGCCACCTCCCCTCCACTCAGGCACTGAAAAACCACCCAGGTGCTCTTCCTCTTTGTGGTGCTCATTTTTGGGTGCTGGCACCCCAAATCCTCTCTGTTTCTGGACATCCATGGACGTGTTTTGGATCCTTCATCTCACCATCCTCATGTTCATCCTCCAAACCAGTGAGTGCCGGGTGCTCCTTGTCCCATAGGGACGAGATCTTGGGGTGGTTTTGGGGTTTTTGGGGTCGAGGGCTGTGTGGGAGCACCAGAGCAGCTCCACGGGGTGGATTTGTGCCCTGTGTTGGGATCCAAGGCTGGCATGGAAACCTGCTGGTAGAGGGCTGGTTCCCATCTCTGTGTGCCTCTCTGGGGTCCATCTCTGTGCAGCTGCTGCCCAGGAGCTCCTGGCAGAGGTTATTCCATGGATTTGCCATCCCTGGAGTGACCAAGGCCAGGGTGGAGCCTCCTGGGACGCTGGAAGGTTCTGGGAGGTGGAACGGGATAATTTTAAGTTCCCTCCCGGCCCAAACCTCTCCAGAATTCCACGACTCTCCTCCAAGGAGCAGCTCCAGGAGCTCCCTGAGCTCAGAGTTTGGTGCTCAGAGCGAACCTTTCCAAGCCCTGTCCAACTTTCTCCTTTCCATTTTCACCTCCAGGCTCTGTCCTCGTGCCCCCTTGCTTGTGCCAGGCTCTCCTTGCCCCTTGGCAAGGAGCCCACGGGGGCTTTGGGGTGGTTTTGGGGACCCCCGGGAGGGTGGGGATGTGTAGGGTGAGTGCCACAGGGGGGCAGCCAAGGGGAAGGATGCCCTGGCCTCTCCCCAGGCCATGGGAACCCTCTAAAGAGGAGAGATCTGCTCCAGCCTCTGCTCCAGATGTTCTTGCAGTGGTTTTAATTTGCTAATTTCATATTTCTCTGCTAATGCACCAATTACTGTGCTGGGTTAATGTTGGTCAATCACTAGTGCACTCATTGGAAAGTACTTATTTGTTTTTTGTTGTGATGCAGGATTAGGAGAAAGGTAAAGCAGGTTCAAAAGTTTAGAAGGGTATAAAGAAAAATTTATTAACAGTAACTAAAAGAAAGAGTAAGAAGAATCAGAACAAAACTTTTAGAACTTCCCCTCTCCAGCCCCACTCTCTACAACCTTTTCTTTCCCACTGAGAATGTAAAGAGGCAAAACTTAAAATTTCCAGTCACTTTACTACCTCTAGAATAGCCTTTCTTCATTTCACTTAGGGAGAGAAGTCCCTCTTGTTAATGTTATGGCGACTTCTCTACAAAAAAATGGTTCTCTCGTGGCTCTCTCCAGGAATAGCAGCCACCCAGAAAAATCCATAAAAAAGCCCTCTCATTTTCTGTAAGTTTTTCCCACTGCTGTGCTTATGGGCCATGTCAGCTTCTGGGGAACTGCCTGACAGGTGAGCTGTTCAAAGGCAAAGGTTTTCATTATCTGTCTCTGAAATGATCTTCCCAGGGGCACTGGATCTTCATCACTCTTCTCTGCTTCTCTGCTCAAGCTTCTCATGGGATCACAGCTGCTTTAACATCTGCTTGCTTTGGCATGGTGGCTTTTGCTCGAAATCTGCAATTTGAGCGCTTTTGCCTCCCTATTCCTTCACGCGCTGTAGGGGAGAAAGAGCCTTTCTCCATAGCTTACAAGAGGATTTCAGCCCAAAACTAAAGGTACCTCCTTATCTCTGCCTTGATTCCTCTTTGCTGAGCTTGGTGTTTTATGTGGTTCCTCTGCACTGCCTGTATTGGCTGTTAACCCATCCAAGCAGGCATTTTAACACAAGCATCCTTAAATCATCTGTTTCACTAAGCTTAATTAACAACAGAAATAAAAACTGCATCTTTATAACAAAGTTACATTAACATCACACATATAAGACCCATTTTAACATTTGCAAAAAGCCAGTATTATATTGTAATATGTATCTATAACATCCCCATAGGCCCCTGCTCAGCCTGGGTTGCCAGGGACATAAAGCCAGCTCCTGTGGAGGGCATGGCGTGATGTAATATCACCTGATCTTGAAAAACAAACAGTAAAAAAAGTATCCTGCACCACTGAGTAAGGATATGCATATATGAGTAATATAAGTAAGAATAAGTTTTGGCTAGGGGTCTGGCATGCCACAAGAAAATTGGCCGGGCACACAAATTCCTTCATTCCCGTGACTGCGCTTTTCCGCTGTTCAGTCCTTTGCTGTATTTTGTCAGAGTTTATTACCAAACCATTAAAATTCTGAAAGTGAGCGTGGATCTCGTCACTTCCAGGCATGCACGAGACGAGCAGCGTAAGAGGCGAGACCACCAAGCCAGCTCCAGCTGGTGCGAGGTTAGAGAGCCAAGGAGAATTCCCCAAATCCCCCAACCCCTCTCCATCCCCTCTTTTGTAGTGAGTCCAGAGTTTCAAAGTTCCCTTCCCACAGGGAGTGGTCAGCCTGGAGAAGCCGTGGTGCAGCTGCCCCACGCACCCCTGGCAGTGTCCGGGGCCAGGCTGTTTCCAGCTCCTCGTTCCCCTTTCCCTCTCAGGTCCCCTCCGGGCTCCATCCTTGGCACAAGGCTGCACATGAGGCTCAGGGGGCTCGGCCTGGGGGTGCCCTCGTGCTCTTCCTTCACCCAGGGACCCTTCCATGAGCCCCCCGTGAGCCCTCAAACACCCCCAGGCCTGATGGGCTTCATCCTCTGGGTGCAGCCACTACAGCCCAGCTTGGTCCCATCTTGATCCCACCTTGATCCTATCTTCAGCCTACCTTCATCCCACCTCGATCCCAGCTTGCTCCCAACTCTATCCCACCTTCATCCCACTTTCATCCCAACTTCAGCCTACCTTCATCCCACCTCCAGCCTATGCTCAGCACTCCTTCACCCCAGCTTCCAACCCACCTTCATCCCCCCTTCAGCTGACCTCCACCTCGCCTTCATCCCAAATTCTCTCCCCACTTTCCCTTCCCTGCCAGTGACACCACGGAGGTGACAAAGGCCGTGCACGTGTCCGTGAACCTCTGCTGCGACATAGAAGCAAAGTCAGCAACTGAGAGTTTTTGGAAACTCATAGCTCGACACTGTTTTCCTGAATATGAATTCAAAACCCCTTTTACTGCCTGCAAGAATGACTGCGCGCTCATCATGGATCAGCTGATGAAGGATGTCGGGATGGACTTTGAAAATATCAATGGTAAGAAATCCATCTCCAAACTCTGGGCACCCAGTAGGTGCTTTTAGTGCTGTTCTGGGGGGGATTTACACTAAATGAGAGATTTGTGACACCCCTGTGCCCCCCAGAGGAGTTTGCAGAGCTCGTGTTGACCTGCCAAGCCGAGGACTTCTTGCACGGGAGCTGCAGCTGCTCCCTGCGCCGCTCTGTGCCCGGAGATGCTGACAGTAAGGACTGCTTAGACGTCAACTCCTGCACCATGGATCAGCTGAGGGCTCAGGTGAAGAAATCATCCCAGAATAAGCCCATGATGCTGATGTACATGACACAGAACCACATCAGCAGCGGGAGCTTCACTGACACCATCTCCGAGATGCTCTGCGCAGGTGAGAGCCAGGGACAGGCGGGGGAAAGGTGGGGTGTGCTGATCCCGATCCCCTGAGAGCAGGAAAAGCTGGGATTTGGAGTTGGGCTGGGCTGATCCAGATTCCTTTGAGAGCCATGGGAACATTGGGATTTGGGGTTGGGCTGATCCCACTCTCCAGGCTCTGGCTCTCCCTGGAGCGGTGGCTCAGATGCAGAGGGAAGCTCTGACCCGTGTCCCTTTCTCTCTCCTCACCAGCAATCACCACAGACCCTCCCAGCCCCAGTGAGCTGCCACCCCTGTCCATGTTCAGCTGAGCTCCCGAGTGTCCCCAAATGTTCCCAATTGTCCCCAAGTGTCCCCGAGTGCCTGGGGCAGCTTTTCCATGCCCGGCCAGGGAGGGGAATTGGGGTGCCCGAGCCCAGCACCCTCCAGCTCCTCTCAAAGAATCTCCAGGCTCTTCCCAGAGGTGCCAGGGATGGGACAAGGAGTGGTGGCCACAAACCCAACCCCAGGAAGTTCCTCCTCTGTTTGAGAACCTCTTCCCATGGAGTGTCCCCTCTGGAGCCACCCCAAACCCACCTGGCCGTGTCCCCTGCTCTGGGTGACACTGTCCTGGCAGAGCTGGGGGATCTCCAGAGTTCCTTTCTCACCCAACAACTGTGAGATTCTGGGGTTTGGGAATTTGGGGATTCTGGGATTCTCCTGCTGCTGCCTCTGCCAAGTCACTCGCCCGCCGCCGCCTCTGCCCTGGCTTGGAGTGAGATCCCCTGGAATGAGGGATCAGGGTGGGATTTGATGCCAAATTCCCTCTGCCCAATGCCTGGAGGAACAGGATTTATTTTGGGTTGTTGTAGCTGGATCTTCTCTTTTGCAGGTGTCCACTCCGGCAACTCAGTCTGGATCATGGTCATAACTGTGATTGGAATTTGTGCGCTTGTTTTGATTGTATCGATTTCGCTCATGGTCCACTGTAAATATAAAGGTGAGCCTGGAAAAACATCCCTGGAAACCTGGGCAGCAGGAGGTGGGACCTGGGAGGGGTAGCAGAGCCAGGATGGGGGTGGTTTGGGGAAGATCTGAGGCTGATTTGGGGTGGATTTGGTGCTGATTTGGGGTTCTCCTGACTCTGTCTCATCTCCCTTCATGGTTTAACACATTGTTGGGTTTTTAGTTGGGGGAGAGCCCAGGGGCTCTGGGGTTGGTTCCCTGTGAGGCAGAGACAATCACCTGGCTGGGTGTGTGATTGAAACCACTGAAAGGAGCTGAACAGCCTCTGTAGAAAATCAGATTTTTTTAAAAACCAACAAAGCCCAAGCAAAACTCTCTTTCCTCTGGCCTGGGGACCGGTTACTGGCCTGCCCCACAGAGCCAGGTTGGTGTGGGGCTGGGCTGAGGTTTCTGCCTCAGCTGGGCCTTCCACCAGCAGTGTCCCAACGCCATGAGCAGCCACCAGGAGTGTCCCAATGCCACCAGGAGTGTCCCAACACCAGGAGCAGCCTCATGGCCAGCACTGGGGGCAGCTCCAGAATCCTCAGGGCTGGGTTCTCTCAGCCTGCCCTGCACTGGACTTCGCTTCGCTGCTTTTAGCCAGGTGTGCTGCACACAGAAGGGCAAAAGCAGCAAAAGCAGGTTGTTTTGTTTTGTTTTTACCAGTGACCTGGATGAGGGGAAGGTGCTGGGCCAGCGTTGGCAGCCAGGACGACTCACACGGTGCTGCTGGGGACATGGACACACAGGCTGAGGAGTCTGTCTGATGGAGCAGATCAACCCTTTGGTGCTATACAACACTACAAATACTGTTGATAAAGCTTTAGAACAAACAAACCTACAAACACCAATTCTCTCCCAGATGAGGAAAAGGGACAAAGGTGAAAACACATAAAGAAAATAACGTGGGACACTGAGGTCAGTAAGGAAGGAGTCAAATTCTAGATGGGAGGGGAGATGCCTTAGTCACATTCTGTAAGGCAATGGTGAAGATATACTTGATATATCAAACTTTGTTTTTTCCCTGTAATTCATGGGATTATGTAGCATTCTAACCAAAGCCATGAGAAGCATCAGTATTGAAATAAGCAGATGTTGCAGTAGCTGTGATCCAAGGAGAAATTTGAACAGAGAGGGATGAGAAAGGTGAAAAATATTTCCCTGTGATCCCAGAGATGGATTAAAAGAAGTTTTATTTTTATGCTAGAATAGCTCATCCTTAAAAATACCCCCCCAAAAAGTTGACGTGGCCCCTGAATGCTGCTGTGGGAAGGCTGCAAAAGATGGAAGCATTTCACGGTTCCAGATTTCCGGGCAGCCACGAGAGAACTGTTCCTTGCTGTGGCAGCTTTAGTTTGAAACTGGACAGAAACACCAATTTTGTGAGAACTGTTCCTTGCTGTGGTAGCTGTAGCTTGAAACTGGACAGAAACACCAATTTCGTGGTGGTTTCACTAATTTGGGTTTTTTAATTTGGGAAATTTACTAATTTGGTTCACTAATTTGGGATTTCTCTGTCAATGCACTGAAATTAGTGTAATGGATTTAGTGATTAGCTGCTGCTAATCACTAGTGGCAGCACGAACCCCCTTGTGGGAATAATGTGCACTAAGTCCCTGATTTCAGAAGGCTGAATAAAATACTTTATTAAGCTATTCTATATGACACTATACTGTATTACTAATACCACACACTAACTAGAAAAACCCATGACCAGTCAGTCACGACACAGTTTTGACCCAATTTGTCAATCAATCCAAATAACCATCACCAGAGACCCAATTAACAAATCAGTCTCAGTAAACAATCTCCATAATATATTCCATATGTGCCAAACAACAAGAGCAGCAAGTAGAGACAAGAGTTGTTTTCTCTTCTCTCTCAGAGCTTTCTCACTCCCTTCCTCAGGAGAAATCCTGGGAGGAGAGAGAATTTTGTCTCTCTCTGTTCAGAGAATGTGAATACCACACACTGGAACGTAATTACCCTTTACTTGTTGTGAGATAGGATCAGGGAATGGCAAAGCGGGCTCAAAACTTAATAACAGTATTTAAAAAAAAAAGTATATTATTTATTTATTTATTATTCTATTGTTTTCTTTATATTTTTATGGTTTATTTTGATATTTATAGAACAGTATAAAAAAAGAGGGAACACTAAGAATTAAAAACTTCAGAACATTCCCCTTCCCCCTACAACTTTTCTTTTCCTACTGACAATCCAAAGTGACAATACCTAAAATTTCAGTCAGTTTATGACCTCTAGAAATGTCCTGCTTCATTTCACTTAGGGAGAGAAGTCCCTCTTGTTAATGCTATGGAGACTTCTCCACAAGAAAACAGTTCTCTTGTGGCTCTCTCCATTCCATTCCCCTCATTTTCCACAAGCTGTGTTCATGGGCCATGTCAATTTATGAGGTACTGTCAGAAAGATGAGCTGTTCAAGAGCAAAGGTTCTCTTTATCTTAGGATTTCAGCCTAAAATTAAAGGCATCTCCTCACCCCTCCCATCTGGGATTCCTCTTCACTGACCTCGGTGTCTTCATGGTGCTCCTCTACACACCAGAATTTTGTCCTTCTTCCCTCTCTGGAGGGAGGATGGAAATACTGAGAGAGGTGATACCTCAGCCTGGTTTACAGGCCAAACAACTCAGGAGAAGACTAAATTGATAAAATATGAGTTTATCGTAGCAAGGAAGAATCAAGGCCGTTAGCACAGAAACTGATAGTATTAACACAAAAGGGATATTTGAAGTGAGAGGATATTTGAAGTGAGAGGATATGTGCCTTAATGAGCAGCAGTAAGCAGCAGAAAGCTCTTGCTTTCTGAATGTGATGCGCTGTTTTCATATAAATACTTTTTAGGGGTACAAAACTTAAGAGCAATTTATAATAATAAAGGAGGTACTGTTACTGTGTTTGCACAAGTGTGTGTGTGTTGTGTGTCCATCTCATCCGTGACAGCCTGGGGCCTGCAGATGCTCAGCTGAGCCTCCTCTGCCTGAGAGATGGAGGGGCCACACAGCCCAGCCCTGTTACCTCTTTGCTAACCAAAAAGAGATTTCCCGTGATTTTTTTGGTTTTCTTTACATGGGTGTCCCCAGAGGCCTATCAGCTTTGTCTTAGCATCACTTCAGTGAGTGCCTCCCATGCAAAACCACCACATTTGAGGGGAAGCCTCCATGACGAGGGAGACTCCTCTCCCCAAGGGAGCTGAAGAAACTGAAAGTCCCAGGTTTGGTCTCTTCACGTTATCAGTGGGAAAGAAATGAGGGTGTGTGGGGCGGATAAGCATTCCAAAGGTTTATTCTGATTTTCCTATTATTTTATTTTTGACTCAGTGAATAAAGATTTTTTTATACCCTTCAAAGTTTTGAGCCCTTTAAAGGGACCACTCCAGCGAGGTGCCCTTTGCGCGGCACGCCGGGATCTGTAGTTCAGCAGGCCGCGCCAACAGCAGGGTGTCCTGGGTGTCTGGACTACAACTCCCAGCGGTCTGTGCGGGCGCTGCGCAGAGAGTGCTGGGAAATGGAGGCGCCGGGTTATGAAGTATGGGGGGTTGAGGGAGGCTGGGACTACAAATCCCGGAGAGCAGCGCAAGAGTGTAGGGCGGGGAAAGGGGCGCGGCCTGTGGAAGGGGCGTGGCCTGTGCTGTGAGGGGAATGGGGCGGGCGAGCATGGAGGGGCTCAGAAATGGGGGCGGCTCTGGGGGTACAGCGGGGTCACCCCCTCCCCGAGCCTGGGAACAGAGCAGAAACCCCCCCAGACCCAAAATTAGGGGGTACCAGACTCCCCCAGCCCGTATATCCTGGGGGATGAAGGGAGGACACTGTGACACCAAATTGGGTCCCACCCTCCCCAGGCACAGGCAGCAATTTGGGGTTCAGTTCTTTATTTGCTTCATCCAACACCCCCAAACCCGGGGGAGTCCGTAAGGGCACTTGTGGTTATGGGGGGCCGCGGGGGATCGCAGCACCGATCCCTTGTGCTTTTGGGGCGATTAGGAGTGATTTTGGGGATTTGGAGTTGATTTGGGGTGGATTTTTATGGCATTTATATATATAATATAATATACAATTATATATTATAATGTATAATAATATATTATACATTATACATACAGAATAATATATTATATTATACAGAATAATGTAATATATATTAAATCATATATCACATATAATTTATAATACAGAATGCATGATATATACAATATATTATATTATATATAATACATACGACATATTGTATACTATTCTATAATATACTATACTATATTATATTATATTATATTATATTATATTATATTATATTATATTATATTATATTATATTATATTATATTATATTATATTATATATATTATATTATATATATTATATTATATATATCTTATATATATAATGTATAATATGTATAACATATTATATATGCATAATATATACAACATATTATATAATGTATAATATATATTATAAATAACACTATAATATATATTATATAGAAAATAAAATGTGAAAAGACTTCTGTGTAACTAAAAAAAACAGTGTAAGGCCATGCACCGATGGCATGTAATCCCAGCAATTTTACTCTATATAGGGAAAATTATTTTGAGCTTTTTGGGTGCTCTTTTGCAGTTCCGTAAAACCACCCCAGCGCTGGAATTATTGTCCTTTTTTTCTCCTATCATTAAACTTTTAAAATTCTAAGGAGTAAACTCTGTTTTTCAGAGTCATTCAGAATGTTTTGTCTTTTATGTTTTTCCGTGGAGTAGCATTGCCACCTGCTGTTTGATATTCTGAATTACAGTGCTTATTTTGGATGCTTTACTTCGATTTTTTTCGGTTCTATCATCGTCATCATCACATCCTTTGGCGATGGCATTTTTTGGGTTTGAATTTCGGGTAACTCCCTATTTCCCTCATCTCAAGATTTAAAGTGAGGGGGAAACCCTGTTGCCTTCCCTTATTAAGGGTTTAAATTGAGAAAATCCCCCTTTCCCCATCATTTGAGTGATTTAAATTAAGGGAAATGCCTCTTTTCCCCATATTTTTGGGGATTAAATTAGTTAGGAGAACCCATTTAATTGTAATTTTACTGGTTTAAGGTCAACACCCAAACTCTGCCTCATCCTTTGGCCAAACCTTCACCCGGGCAGGTTTTATCTCCTCCTGTGCTGACTTTGTCCATTCCTTGACCTGGCACTGGAGGCAAGACCCAGGAATTTTCCATCTTTCATATTTATTTTGTGTTCTGAAGGTTTTAGGTCATTTGGATCAAGCCACAGCCGGTGAGATTCACTCATTGGCCCAGTCCTTCGTTATCAATAACAAACATCCGAGGATTGCTCCCAAACAAAATGGCTTTGGCTACCTTTGGACTCCTGGTGGCCACCTCTCAACTGCCCCCAAGAAATGGGAATAGAATTCTTTCCATCCTCTGTGTCTTGCTTTGAGAGACAAATACCTGCCAAGGAGGGCAGGAACGGAAAAGAAGACCCCGTGCTCCAAATTATTAGAACTTCAAAAATACGGGGGGAAAGGTAGAAAAGGGAATAGCGGCTCTGTAGTAGAAAAGAAACAGAACAAACAACACAAATCCAGAGGGGAAAAAAATCTGCTCAGAGGGGGAAAAAATCTGGTTTTTCATATTTGGTGCAGTTATAACCGCGGCCAGCAGAGGGCGATGCAAGGAGCGCTCCCGGCCAGCAGGGGGCGCTGCGATACAGCGACAACTTAGCCCCGCCCCCTTTGCTCTTGCCCCGCCCAGTCCCTGCTGACCCCGCCCCCTTTGTCGTGGCCCCGCCCCTCCACGCGGCCATGGGGTCTCTGCACCCCCAAACCTGGATCCCCCCCCTTGTAAACCAGCAGGACCCCCCTGCCCTCCCCCAGCCCCAAATCACGACCATCCAAGCCTGGAAAGAAGTGGATCCGTTTATTGGGGCACAGGGGTTGCTCCCCAACACGCTGGGGGGGGCCCTCCAGCAGCCCCCAAGGCACTGCGGGGCGGTGGGGTGGGCGCAGCACCCACCCAGCCAAATAATAATAATAAAAAATTACTTTGGTCCTGACAAAACTGGGGCCGGGGGGCACCCGGCTGGTCCAAGGCGGGGGTTAAGGCAGTATTGGGGGGGACCCCCTGGCACGCAGAGGCCTGGGGGGGGTCCGGAGGGGCTCAGAGGATCTGGCGGGGCATCCCGTAGCCCGTCATGCCAGCCTGCGAGGCGCCCCGGTTGGTGCCCATCTGCAGCCCGATGACGCTCTGCCCCTCCTTCAGCTTGTCCTCGGAGAAGACGCGCCGGTTCTCCTGCGACTTCCTGCGGGCACAGCGGGTGTCAGCGCCCCCAAAGGACCCCCCCAGCCCGGCCTCCTTCCCCTCCAGCACCCCCCAGCACCTACTTGGGGAACCAGTTGGGGTCTCCCACGAATAGCCCATCACCCTTGGCCACGGCCAGGCTGCCCAGGTTCATCAGGGTCCTCTGCACGCACGCCATGTTCTTCCCTGGAGGATCCACAGCAGGCTCAGCTCTGTCTCCATCTCCATCCCCATCCCCACCCCTCAACCTCCGGGTCACTCACCCTCCCAGAGATCCACGGTCTGGAAGATGTCGGTGGCGGCGATGCCGTAGCGCTCGGCCGCCTGCAGGAACTGCGAGATCTGCTCCATCTGCTTGAAGGCCATGGCCGACGCCTGGATCTTGGCCACGGGCGCCTGTCCCCGCGGGTGGAGGCTGTTGATGAGCCGGCACAGCACCTGAAAGGGACAGGGACAGGGACAGGGTTAGGCTCAGGTGTGTGTCACGGTCACTCCCTGCTGTCCCCAGGGGTACTCACTGTGCCATCCTTCAGCCACTGCTGGAAGCCGTCCCTGCCGGGCGCCGGCTGTGCCACCGCGCTGCCGCCGTCGCCGCCGCACTGCGCCAGGATCCAGCGCACCAGCACCTGCTCCAGCTCGGGGTCGTACTGCCGGTCGATCTTCTGCTGCACCTCCCGGCTCAGCCCGTACGAGGGGCCCCGGTTTGCCATGCTGACGGGCAGGGGGGTCTGCGGGGATGGCACCCGTCAGTGGCTCACCCACCCCGTGAGCCCCATCCTGGTGTGGAGCCTTATCACCCATGCCAGAAGCTGCCCAGGCTCTGCCCTCTTCCTGCCCGGCTGGCCGGGCGCAGGCGCTGGCTCTGTGCCCACCCAAGGGCCAGCAGGGTGGGCAGCACCCTCTGTGCCACCCTGAGCATCCCCATGCCGCGGCCCGGCCCCGCACGGGCTTGGCAGGCACCGGGGGCCGGTCGGAGCTTGTTTGCAGATCTCGCCCGTTTGCTCGGGCCCGGTGCCAGATCCGGGACTGGCACAGGAGCGTGGGGCCAGGGCTGATGGCGGCGGTGTCCCCACCCCGGCGGGGCAGCCGGACCCCACCCTGGCCAGGTGCCGTGCCAAGGTGCCGCTGGAGCGGTGCCACCCATGCTGGAGATAATGCCCACGGGGAACATGAGCGGAGCGGCCCTGCCCATCCTGCCCAAGCCCCCGGGGTCTCTCTGTGCCCTCTGCCCACCAGTGCCGTAGTGGGCACATGAGGCTGCCCACCCCTTCATTGCCCCCACGCCCTGTCCTGCGCCGCTGACATTTGGCGGGCACCGAGAAGCCAGAACACATGCAGGCAGCTCTGCGTGCCCGGCGTCCCTGTGCCAGCCGGGCACATGTGGCAGTTGCTGCCCAGCCCACATCGGGGGTGCCAGGCTGAGCTCACCCCTGCCACACACCCAGCTCGGGGGTCCCATCACCAGGAGCAGCCCCAGGACGCGAAGGAAAACCGAGCGCAGCTGGGTGTGCCCCCGGAGCCAAAGCTTTGGGGCACCGTGGGGGTCTCCGGTGCCAGGCGCCGGGCACGGGGACCCCGCGGGGAGCGGCGTGGGGAGCGGCCGGCCGGGGGCCAAGGCGTTGGGAAACAAAGAGGAGCTGGAACTGGGATCATTTCCCGACCCAGCCGGAGCTTGCCCAGGCGGGATGGGGACACACCCGCACCCAGCCCCGCTGCCCCGGCGACCTCCGGACTCCGCGGGGGGAGAAACTGCGCCCAAGCCGGCCGGGCTGGGGACCCTCCGGCCACCGTGGGGGCACAGAGGGTCCCGGTTATGGGGCAGCCACCCGGGGGTCCCCAGGGACAGCCTGGGCACCCCGAGCTCCCTCCTAGCGCTGGCAGGGAACGCGCTGTACCCAGCCCCGCTGGCACCGAGCCACGCTGGGGACCCCCCAAGACCCTCCAGTGCCAACAGGGAGGGGACCCCAACCCGCACGGGGCCACCCTGGGGACCCCGACACACCCCGGGGACAGCAGGGAGCGGCCGCGCCCAGGGATGGAGCACCCTGGGGTGCCCAGAGCCCCCCGGGAGCAGCGGGAGGGGACACCGGGGGGACACGGGGGTGGCGGGGAGGGGACCGGAGCCAGCCCGACGGGCGCGCCCCGGGGCTCCCGGCACGGCGGGGCCGGAAGCCGCACCCCGGTCCCGTTTCCCGGGCGCGGCCGCGTGTCCCGGCGGCTCCGCGGGCGCGGTCCGGCCGCAACCGCTACCGGGACGGGCAGCGGGGACACCCCGGGGGACACCGGGCGCGCCCCGAGCACCGAGCGGCCGGTGCCCATCTCCGCCTCTTTCGTTCTCCCGGTGCGCATCCCCCTGCCGCTGCCCGCGCCGCTCCCGGTGCCGTCCCCATCCATCACGTGCCCACCTGCGCCCGGTGCCCGGTGCCCGGTGCCAGCCCCTCCCTACCTGCGGCGCCGGTCCCGCGCTCCCGGGGCGGCAGTGCCGGATGCCGCCGCCCGCGCCCTTTTCACGGCTGATGTCACCGGCACCGCCCGGCACCGCCCGCCCCCGGGGCGGGATCCGCCAGGGCCGGGGCTGGGACCGAGCCCGCGCCGCGCCCCGGGGCAGCCCCGCCCCGCCACGGGGACACGGGGGGGGGCACGGGGACAGCGTGACAGGGTGGCCGTGGGGGGGACAGGATGGTCATGGTGGGGACAGAGTGGTCATGGTGGGGACAGGGTGGTCATGGTGGGGACAGGGCAGTCAGGAAGGGGACAGTGTGGCCGTGGTGGGGACAGGGTTGTCATGGTGGGGACAGAGTGGTCATGGTGGGGACATGGTGGTCACGGTGGGGACATGGGGACAGGGTGGTCAGGAAGGGGACAGTGTGGCCGTGGTGGGGACATGGTGGCTCTGGTGGGGACAGGGTGGTCATGATGGGGACATGGTAGTCATGGTGGGGACAGGGTGATCATGGACAGGGTGATCATGGTGGGGACAGTGTGGCCGTGGTGGGGACAGGGCGGTCAGGAAGGGGACAGGGTGGCCGTGGTGGGGACAGCACGGTCAGGAAGGGGACAGGGTGGCCGTGGTGGGGACAGGGTTGTCATGGTGGGGACAGGGCGGTCAAGAAGGAGACAGGGTGATTATGGTGGGGACAGAGTGGCCATGGTGGTGACAGAGTGGCTGTGGTGGGGACAGGGTGGCCATGGTGGGGACAGGGTGATCATGGTGGGGACAGAGTGGTCATGGTGGGGACAGGGCGGTCAGGAAGGGGACAGGGTGATTATGGTGGGGACAGAGTGATCATGGTGGGGACATGGTCATTGTGGGGACAGAGTGGTCATGGCGGGGACAGGATGGTCAGGAAGGGGACAGGGTGGCAGTGGTGGGGACAGAGTGGCCATGGTGGGGACATGGTGGTCATGGTGGGGACAGGGCGGTCATGGTGGGGACAGGGTGATTATGGTGGTGACAGAGTGGCTGTGGTGGCAGAGGGACACGGGGGCTGCATGGGGACAGGGTGGCTCTGGTGGCCAACGTGAGGACGGAGTGGCTGTGCTGGGGACAGGGTGACCACGGTGGCAGGGATTGTGACAAGGACAGAGTGGCTGTGGTGGCAGAGGTCAGGACGGGGTCACTGCGGCGATCAGTGTCACACACTGCGGTGGCTGTGGTGGCTGAGGTGACAATGGGGTGGCTGCTGTGGTGACACAGTGTGACAGTGGAGGGGACAGTGGGACAGTGTGGCTGTGGTGGCTGAGGTGACGATGGGGTGGCTGCTGTAGTGACACAGTGTGACAGGGCTGTGTGGGGACAGTGTGGCAGTGGTGGCTGAGGTGACGATGGGGTGGCTGCTGTAGTGACACAGTGTGACAGGGCTGTGTGGGGACAGTGTGGCTGTGGTGGCAGTGCCACACAGGGTGGCTGTGGTGGCTGAGGTGACAATGGGGTGGCTGCTGTAGTGACACAGTGTGACAGGGCTCTGTGGGGACAGTGTGGCTGTGGTGGCTGACATGGATGCACTGGGGACAGGGGGGACACAGGGACAGTGGGGACAGCATGGCTGCAGTAGCAGGGACACAGTGACCATCATGGGGACAGGCTGGGCACAACCCCCTGAAGATTTAGGTGGGGACCATGGTGACAAAACCTCTGATGGTGGCAGCGATGGGGACACTCCCCACAGTGGCACTGGTGGGTGCCAGGACCCTGCTGTGACGATGATGGGGACAAGCAGGGCCTGGCTGTGGTGGCAGGGGGACAGCGGAGGCTCGGGGAGGGGACGTGGCCTCGGGAGCAGCCGCAGTGTCCCCGGTGGCGCTGGCACCGCTCCCGTCTCCATGGCGAGCGCCACCAAAACAACAAACAGAGCCCGGGCGCGAGGCCACCGGCCGCCTCCACAACGGTGACAGGGCCACCGCCGCAGTGTCCCCGTCACCCCACCCACCCTCAGCACCCAGCTCAGCACCCGCCGTGCCCGCCTCGGCTGGGGGGCCACCACTGGCATGGCACTGTCACGCTGTGGTGCCACCAGAGCTCAGCTGGGATGGCACTGTCACACTCCAGAGCTCAGCTGGGATGGCACTGTCACTCTCTGGTGTCACCAGAGCTTGGCTGGGATGGCACTGTCACTTTCTGGTGTCACCACAGCTCAGCTGGGATGGCACTGTCACGCTGTGGTGCCACCAGAGCTCAGCAGGGATGGCACTGCCACACTCCAGAGCTTGGCTGGGATGGCACTGTCACTCTCTGGTGCCACCACAGCTTGTCTGGGATGGCACTGTCACACTCCAGAGCTTGGCTGGGATGGCACTGTCACACTCCAGAGCTTGGCTGGGATGGCACTGTCACTTTCTGGTGTCACCAGAGCTCGGCTGGGATGGCACTGTCACTCTCTGGTGTCACCACAGCTTGGCTGGGATGGCACTGTCACACTCCAGAGCTCGGCTGGGATGGCACTGTCACTCTCTGGTGCCACCACAGCTTGTCTGGGATGGCACTGTCACTCTCTGGTGCCACCACAGCTTGGCTAGGATGGCACTGTCACACTCCAGAGCTCAGCTGGGATGGCACTGACACTCTGTGGTGCCACCACAGCTTGTCTGGGATGGCACTGTCACACTCCAGAGCTCGGCTGTGATGGCACTGTCACTTTCTGGTGTCACCACAGCTCGGCTGGGATGGCACTGTCACTTTCTGGTGTCACCACAGCTTGGCTAGGATGGCACTGTCACACTCCAGAGCTCAGCTGGGATGGCACTGTTACACTCCAGAGCTCGGCTGGGATGGCACTGTCACTCTGTTCTGCCACCAGGGCTTGGCTGGGATGGCACTGTCACACTCTGGTGTCACCATAGCCCAGCTGGGATGGCACTGTCACACTCCAGAGCTCAGCAGGGATAGCACTGTCACACTGTGGTGCCACCACAGCTTGTCTGGGATGGCACTGTCACACTCCAGAGCTTGTCTGGGATGGCACTGACACTCTCTGGTGCCACCACAGCTTGGCTAGGATGGCACTGTCACACTCCAGAGCTCGGCTGGGATGGCATTGTGACTCTCTGGTGCTACCACAGCTTGTCTGGGATGGCACTGTCACTTTCTGGTGTCACCACAGCTCGTCTGGGATGGCACTGTCACACTCCAGAGCTCAGCAGGGATGGCACTGTCACTCTGTGGTGCCACCACAGCTTGTCTGGGATGGCACTGTCACATTCCAGAGCTCGGCTGGGATGGCATGTCACTCTGTTCTGCCACCAGGGCTCGGGTGGGATGGCACTGTCACACTCCAGAGCTCAGCAGGGATGGCACTGTCACTCTGTGGTGCCACCACAGCTTGTCTGGGATGGCACTGTCACACTCTGGTGTCACCAGAGCCCGGCTGGGATGGCACTGTCACACTCCAGAGCTCAGCTGTGATGACACTCTCGCTCTCTGGTGCCACCAGAGCCCAGCTGGGATGGCACTGTCACACTCTGGTGCCACCAGAGCCCGGCAGGGATGGCACTGTCACACTCTGGTGTCACCAGAGCCCGGCTGGGATGGCACTGTCACACTGTGGACCAGCCCAGAAGTGTCCCCCTGCCCTCCCTGGGTCCCTCCCGCACCCATGGGTGCCACAGGGTGGGGTGGCTTTAACCCTCTAAGGGCTGTGGGTGTCCCCTGGGGACTTTGGGTGGCGTTTCCTGTGGCTTTGGGGACACGGGTGGGGGACACGCAGGGCAGGGAGTGACAAATGGGTGACCCATGGGGCTGGGCTGACATGGGGGGGACAGAGAGGTGCAGGAACAGGGGTGGGGTTAGGGGTGACACGGGGACAGGACCTAGGGGTGACAAAGGAAGAGATTGAGGGGTGACACAAAGACAGGACTCACCGAGGGGTGGCCCAGGGTGACACAGACTGTGCCAAGGGAGCTTGGCACACTGGGGCACAGCCCGGGGACACAGGGGGTGATTTGGGGACACCCAAAGGGCACAGGGGAGGGGACCTTGGGGACACACTCAGGGACACAGGGCAGGATGAGGGGCACACACGGGCAGAGCAGGGGGACAACGGGCAGCAGGCAGGGGGACACGGGGGGGACATGGCAGGGGACATGATGGGGGGACCCTGAGGGACAGGGGTGGGTGTGACTGGGGGACACGAGGGGAATATGGGGGGACATGAGGTGGGCGGGGCAAGGGGACACGGGAGGAGCTAATGGGGGACATGGGTGGGTGTGGCAGGGGACAAAGGGGACATGGAGGGGGCGTGGCAGGGGACACGGGAGGAACATAATGGGGGACATGGGTGGGTGTGGCAGGGGACAAAGGGGACATGGGGGGACATAGCGTGGGTGTGGCAGGGGGACACGAGGGGACATGGAGGGGGCGTGGCAGGGGGACATGGGGGGGCATGGGGGGAGTGGCAGGGGGACACGAGGGGACATGAGAGGGCATTTCAGGGGGACATGGAGGAACTAATGGGGGGACATGGGGGGTGTGGCAGGGGAACACAAGGGGACATAGGGGGACATGGGGGAACATGGCAGGGGGACATGGGGGGGCATGGGGGGAGTGGCAGGGGGACACGAGGGGACATGAGAGGGCATTTCAGGGGGACATGGAGGAACTAATGGGGGGACATGGGGGGTGTGGCAGGGGAACACAAGGGGACATAGGGGGACATGGGGGAACATGGCAGGGGGACACAAGAGGACATGGGGTGGGTGTGGCAGGGGGACACGAGGGGACATGAGAGGGCATTTCAGGGGGACATGGAGGGACATAATGGGGGAACATGGGGTGGGTGTGGCAGGGGGACACAGGAGGAAGAGATGGGTGACATGGGGGGGGACATGGGGTGGGCATGGCAGGGGACACAGGAGGAACATAATGGGGGGACATGGGTGGGTGTGGCAGGGGACAAAGGGGACATGGGGGGACATAGCGTGGGTGTGGCAGGGGGACACGAGGGGACATGGAGGGGGCGTGGCAGGGGGACATGAGGGGACATGAGAGGGCATTTCAGGGGGACGTGGAGGGACATAATGTGGGGACATGGGGTGGGTGTGGCAGGGGGACACGAGGGGACATGGGGTGGGTGTGGCAGGGGGGACACAAGGGGACATAACAGGGGGACATGGGGGGACATGAGAGGGCATTTCAGGGGGACACGGAGGGACATAATGTGGGGACATGGGGTGGGTGTGGCAGGGGGACACGAGGGGACATGGAGGGACATAATGGGGGGACAAGGGGTGGGTGTGGCAAGGGGACATGGGGGGACACGGGGCGGGTGTGGCAGGGGGACAAAGGGACACGTGCGGACGGGGGGGGGGGTCACCAACATCCGTGACCCGACGCGACCCGCGCCGGAGCCCACGCGCGACCCCCCGGTGATGTCATGGTGATGTCATCCCTTTGTCCCCGCCCCCTCGGTGACGCGCTCCCGCGCCGTGGCCATATAAGGGCATGAGCGCGCAGGCCACGCCCCTCCCGCGCGCCCGGGGCCGCCGCCAGGCCCCGCCCCCTTCCCGGGAGAGGGGGGAGAACCGGGGGAGGGACACCGGAACGGGGAGGGGGAGGGGACGGGGACACTGCCGAGGGGACAGGGACAGCACTGGGGAGGGGACAGGAATGGCGGCCACCCGGATAGGATGGGGAGGACAGCGAGGAGATGGCGGGAAAATCCCATGGAGGGGCGGGGGGAGACGGAAAAAATGGGGGGAGGGCAGCGAGAAGATGGGGGGGGACACCCCAAGGGAGGAAGATGTGAGGAGGAAAACGGGGGGACAGAGCAATTCGTGTGGGGAGGGACACGAGAAGATGGGGGGGGGGTACCAGAAAGATGAGGGGGGGGTACCAGGAAAATGGGGGGGGTACCTGAAAGATGGGGGTACCAGGGAGGTGGGGGTACAAAGAAAATGGGGGTACCAGGAAAATGGGGGGGTACCAGAAGGATGGGGGTACCAGGAAAATGGGGGGTACCAGAAAGATGGGGGTACCAGGAAAATGGGGGGGTACCAGAAAGATGGGGGTACCAGGAAAATAGGGGGGGTACCAGAAAGATGGGGGTACCAGAAAGATGGGAGGGGTACCAGGGAGATGGGGGTACCAGGAAATGGGGGGGATACCTGAAAGATGGGGGTACCAGGGAGATGGGGGTACCAGGAAATTGGGGGGTACCAGAAAGATGGGGGTATCAGAAAGATGGGAGGGGTACCAGGAAAATGGGGGTACCAAGAAAATGGGGGTACCAGGAAAATGGGGGGGTACCAGGAAAATGGGGGGGTACCTAAAAGATGGGGGTACCAAGGAGATGGGGGTACCAAGAAAATGGGGGTAACAAGAAATTGGGGGGTACCAGAAAGATGGGAGGGGTACCAGGAAAATGGGGGGGTACCAGGCAGATGGGGGTACCAGAAAGATGGGAGGGGTACCAGGGAGATGGGGGTACTAAGAAAATGGGGGCACCAAGAAAATGGGGGTACCAGGAAAATGGGGGGGTAACAGAAGGATGGGGGTACCAGGAAAATGGGGGGTGGTACCTGAAAGATGGGGGTACCAAGGAGATGGGGGTACCAGGAAAATGGGGGTACCAGGAAAATGGGGGCTACCAGAAAGATGGGAGGGGTACCAGAAAGATGGGGGTACCAAGAAAATGGGGGTACCAGAAAGATGGGGGTACCAGAAAGATGGGAGGGGTACCAGGGAGATGGGGGTACCAGAAAATGGGGGGTACCCAGAAGATGGTGGGGTGGGATTGATAGGGCGAGGCCGGGCAGATGCGGGTGGGGAAGGGGAAGCCGTGGCCAGAGGAAGAGGAAGATGCGGCCACAGGAGAATGGGGGATCCCGCACAAGGCACCGAGAGCGGGACGAGGCGGGCAGGGGGACCCCGAGATCATCTCGGGGGGACGCGGCAGAACCCGGGGTGCCCTGGGGATCCCCCCCACCCACCAACAGGAGCCAGAGCTGCTCTCACGCCTCTTTATTCCCCTCCCCGCCCATCCTTTCACCCAAAAGGGGGTCCCTAAAGCAGCGTGGCCACCTCGAAGCGCTCGGAGCAGCACCCATGGGTGCCCACCCGCTGCCGGGCCCCCTCCCTGCGGCGCCGCGCCCCCAACCCCTCGGCCCGGGGGGTCTGGCGGCGCTCCGGGGCTCCCCCCGTGCCCAACGCCTCCGCCGACACCGAGCTCACCACCGGGGCCGAGCCGGGCTCTGCGGGGAGAGAAGCAGCGTCCGGCCCCGCCGCGGCACCCGGCGGGGCGGCCACGGGGCCCGGGGAACGGGGGGGCCGCACTCACGGTGCCGCTGCAGGTCCCGCAGGGCGATGGAGGAACCGGGCCGGGCCGGGGCCGCGCCCCGGTAAAGCTGCAGCGCCTCCAGGAGCTCCGATTCCAGCGCGAACTCCGCGTCCCACTCGTAGTTCTCGTCCACCGAGGTGTTCCTCCTGCGGGGAGGGGGTGAGGGGCACGGCCCGAGGGGGTGAGACCACCGGGGTGGGCTCCAGGGGAGACCCCAAAAAGGGAAACCCCGAGGGATGGGTGTGAGACCCCCAAAAGGGAAACCCTGGGGATGGGCTCTAGTGAGACCCCAAAAAGTGAAATCCTGGGGATGGGCTCTAGGAGAAACCCCAAAAAGTGAAACCCTGGGGATGGGCTCTAGTGAGACCCCAAAAAAGGAAACCTTGAGGGATGGGTGTGAGACCATGGGGATGGGCTCTAGTGAGACCCCAAAAAGGGAAACCCCGAGGGATGGGTGTGAAACCCTGGGGATGGGCTCTAGTGGAGACCCCAAAAAGGGAACCCCTGGGGATGGGCTCTAGGAGAAACCCCAAAAAATGAAACCCTGGGGATGGGCTCTAGGGGAGACCCCAAAAAGGGAAACCCTGGGGATGGGCTCTAGTGAGACCCCAAAAAAGGAAACCTTGAGGGATGGATGTGAGACCATGGGGATGGGCTCTAGTGAGACCCCAAAAAGGGAAACCCCGAGGGATGGGTGTGAAACCCTGGGGATGGGCTCTAGTGAGACCCCAAAAAAGGAAACCCTGGGGATGGGTGTGAGACCATGGGGATGGGCTCTAGTGGAGACCCCCAAAAAGTGAAATCCTGGAGATGGGCTCTAGGAGAAACCCCAAAAAGGGAACCCCTGGGGATGGGCTCTAGGGGAGACCCCAAAAAGTGAAACCCCAACGGATGGGTGTGAAACCCTGGGGATGGGCTCTAGTGAGACCCCAAAAAGGAAACCCTGGGGATGGGCTCTAGGAGAAACCCCAAAAAATGAAACCCTGGGGATGGGCTCTAGGGGAGACCCCAAAAAGTGAAACCCTGGGGATGGGCTCCAGGGGAGACCCCAAAAAGTGAAACCCTGGGGATGGGCTCCAGGGGAGACCCCAAAAAGTGAAACCCTGGGGATGGGCTCTAGAAGAAACCCCAAAAAATGAAACCCTGGGGATCAGTAGGAGAGACCAGGGATGGAGATCAGGGCAGACCCAGAGGGATGAGATGCCAGGGATGGGCATGAGACCCCAAGATAAATGCCAGGAGAGATCCCAAGCCTAGGGATGGGTGGCATGGGCAGATGCCAAGGTCAGATCCCAGGGACAAGGGGCACCACCCTGAGGGATGTGGGAGCTGCCAGGGATGCTGGGGTTGAACTGTTCTCTCAGGACAGGGACAATGGGGGTGTCCCCAGGGCACTGCAGGGCTGGCAGGCAGCCAGGTGGCTCCGTGCCAGGCCCACTCATGCCAGCCGGGCGGCACAGGCCCGCAGCTGCCCCGGCACGCTGCGGGAGCCCATCCCAGTGCCCTGCCCACGGGCTCACCTCTTCCCGGCGCCAGCATCCGTCCTGCCCCGTCCCTCCTCGGCTGCCGAGCCCGCGCTGTGCCAGCTGCCCCCATCCCCGAGCGGCGTGCCCAGGAAGGTGCCCCCCAAGGACGGTGCCAGCGAGGGGGGCCGCAGGAAGGAGCCGCTGCCCCGGCCGCTGCTCTGGCTGGTCAGGCTGCCCCGCGGGAGCTTCTCCGGGCCCGCAGCGTCCGGCGGCCGCCCGGGGGGCTCAGTCCGGAGATGTGGGGCGGGCTGGGGGGGCGGCCAGGAGGGGGAACCGGGCAGCGAGGCCTTGGCGGGGCCCAGGGGCAGCCGGGGGGGCTCAAGGAACGCGGCGGGAGGGGAGGTGGCGTTGTTGGCACTTGTGTCATTGCAGTCCGGGCACAGCGTCCGCTCCGGGCGCGGGGGGCTGGCGGGGGCATCCGAGCGGGCACCGCTACCGGGGGGAGGCTCCTCCGGGGGGGGCCAGTCGCCGTCCACACACATCTCCTTGAAGAAGGGCAGGCTGAGGTACTGCAGGATGCCGCTGATGGGGCCGGGGGGCGCCGGGGGGCTGCTGGCCGGCCGGGGGGACTCCCGGGCCCGGGGGGGCTCCGGGACGGCGCTGTAAGGCAGGGTGGCGGCGGCAGAGGCCACGGGGCTCACGTCGCTGATGCTCAACGCCACGGCCTCGTCCACCACGGGGCTGCTGCTGCCGTAGCCGAAGTAGCGGCCGTGGCGGTGCCCGGAGGCCCGGGAGCCCCGGCGGGGCTGGCCCGCGGTGTGGGGGCGCAGCGAGACCCCCCTGTGCCACACGGGCTCGTCGTCTTCCTCGTCTTCTTCCTCATCCTCATCCTCGTCATCCTCCTCCTCCTCCTCGGCGGGCAGCTGGCGGTAGGGCTGCAGCGGGTCCCGCGGAGGCTCCGCTTCCAGCTCGGGCCGCGGCTCGGTGTCCAGCACGAAGCGGCCGTCGGGGCCGCGGCAGATGCGCTCCAGCGGGAGCTCCCGGTGCTCGCGGTGCTCCTCCCGGTGCTCGCGGCCGTGGCTCTCGTAGGCCGGGTAACGGGAGCCGGCGATGCTCAGCCCCAGGCTGGTGCCGGCCTTTTCGCCCCACAGCAGGCTCCGGTGCAGGCTGCGGCACGGCGATGGCTGCAGCTTCAGCTTCACCGTGCTGCCGGGGCTAGCAGGGCCACGAGCATTGCTGCAGGGGAGAGGCAGCAGCTGCAGCACCGCCAGCCGGGCTGCTCCTGCGTTTCCTGAGCTCTTCTCCAGCCAAAAGTGCCCGCAGGGAGAATGCCAAGGGAGCAGCCTGCTCCTAACGCCCTTGGGCAGGGCGTGGCTGTGCCCAGCTTGTCCCTGTGCCCCCAGATGGTGGCGGAGGGATAGTGAGGGGTGCAGTGGGATGGGAACATGGCATGGCCAGGAGTGGGAGGCAGAGGGATGGAGGGGAGCATGGCAGGGAGAGGGAGAGGGAGGAGAGTGTGGCACGGCCAGGAGTGGGATGAGAGGCAGCAGGATTTGGGGGAGTGGAAGCCAAAGGTGTGACACGGCAGGAGTGGGGTAGGGAGGGAAGGGGATGTGGAGGAGCATGGCATGGCAAGAGAGGGACAGGGAGTGTGGCATGGCATGGCATGGCATGGCATGGCATGGCATGGCATGGCATGGCATGGCATGGCATGGCAGGAATGTGGCATGGTAGGATCAGGACAGGGAGTGGAATGGAGGGAGCATGGCAGTGACATGGCAGGACATGGGGGGAATGTGGCACGGTGGGAATGGGACAGGGAGGGGATGGGATGGTGGAAACAGGACAGGGAGGGAGTGTGGCATGGTGGGAGCAGGACAGGGAGGGAGTGTGACATGGTGGGAGCAGGACAGGGAGGGAGTGTGACATGGTGGGAGCAGGACAGGGAGGGAGTGTGGCATGGTGGGAGCGGGACAGGGAGGGAGTGTGGCATGGTGGGAGCAGGACAGGGAGTGTGGCATGGTGGGAATGGGACAGGGAGGGGATGGCATGGTGGGAGCAGGACAGGGAGGGGATGGCATGGTGGGAGCAGGACAGGGAGGGTGCCATGGCAGTGACACGGCAGCACAAGCAGGGAGCGTGGCAATGGCGTGACTTACTGTGGAGGTGGAAGCTTCTTGCTGGGGGAGAAGACGAGTGGTGGATCTGGAAGGCCATGAGAACACAGGGGGATCACACGGCGAGCAACTCAAAAACGTGATGAGGAGGAGGAGGAGGAGACAGCAGCACCCACTCGGGCCCCACCCAGGCTGGCCTGTCCCCTTGTCCCTTGTCCCCTTGTCCCCTGTCCCCTTGTCCCCTGTGCCCGGTACCTTGGCGGCGCTTGCGGACGCGCGCGGCGCGGCGCCGGTTCATGATGCAGGCGGCCATGGTGCTGAAGATGACGGCCACGCTGAGGAAGCAGATGCCACCAATGACCCCTGCCAGCACCGGCTGTGGCAGCAGCTCCGGCAGCTGCGTGCGGGACGGGTACACCTCCATCCCTGCCACACACAGGGCACCCCATCAGGCTGGCACAGTGCCCTGGTGTCACCACCTCATGGGGACACAACTCCCTGGTGTCACCACATCATGGAGACACAGCAAAGACTCAGCTCTTGCCCTATCAGAGCTCTCTGCCCTTGGGGGGTCTTGTGCCCCCTGCCACACACAGGGCACCCCATCAGGCTGGCACAGTGCCCTGGTGTCACCACATTGTGGGGACACAACTCCCTGGTGTCACCAGGACCATGGGGACACAGTAAGGGCTCAGCTCCTGACCCACCAGTGCTGCTCTGCCCTTTTGGGGACCTGTGCCCCCTGCCCCACACAGGGCACCCCATCAGGCTGGCACAGTGCCCTGGTGTCACCGCATCGTGGGGACACAACTCCCTGGTGTCACCACATCATGGCGACACAACTCCCTGGTGTCACCACATGATGGGGACACAGCAAAGACTCAGCTCTTGCCCCACCAGGGCTGATCTGCCCTTTTGGGGACCTGTGCCCCCTGCCACACACAGGGCACCCCATCAGGCAGCACAGCCCCCCTGGTGTCACCACATGATGGGGACACAGCAAAGACTCAGCTCTTGCCCCACCAGGGCTGCTCTGCTCTTTTGGGGACCTGTGCCCCCTGCCACACACAGGGCACCCCATCAGGCAGGCACAGTGCCCTGGTGTCACCACCTCATGGGGGGCTCAGCTCTTGCCCCACCAGGGCTGATCTGCCCTTTTGGGGACCTGTGCCCCCTGCCACACACAGGGCACCCCATCAGGCAGCACAGCCCCCCTGGTGTCACCACATGATGGGGACACAGTAAGGGCTCAGCTCCTGACCCACCAGTGCTGCTCTGCCCTTTTGGGGACCTGTGCCCCCTGCCACACTCAGGGCATCCCATCAGCCAGGAGTGGGACAGGGAGGGAGAGGGATGGAGAGGGAGGAGAGTGTGGCATGGCCAGGAATGGGATGAGAGGCAGCAGGATTTTGGGGGAATGAAAGCCAGAGATGTGGCATGACAGGAGTGGGATAGGGAGGGAACGGGATGTGGAGGAGCATGGCGTGGCAGCCCTCCCCATGTGTCACCACCATCACGGGGACACAGCAAAGTCTCAGCTCCTGACCCACCAGGGCTGCTCTGCCCCCTGCCATGGGCACCATGTGAGGAGATACTCTGGTCCCTGAGGCTGAAGCCACTCTGGTTGCTGCCCCAGCTTCAGCCTTGGGGGTCCTGCTCTGTCCGTGCCCCCAGTTTAGCAGCAGGGACAGAGGGGTGGGAGCAGCATGGAAGGGGGCTCTCCTTTGGGAATTATTTGGATGTTTCCCACCTCAGGTTCTTCTCCCCACGTGGCAGCCCAGCCTCACCTGCCGTGGACACGTTCACCGTGTTGCTGGGGTCGCTGATGTAGCTGCCAGCAAAGGCCACCAGGCGGAACTCATAGAAGGCGTCCTGAGGAGGGACAAGGAGGACACATGTGGGATCTCAGCACCTCAGGACAGAGGTGCAGAGTGGCCGAGAACACCCTTGGGGGGCTCGGGAGTCCTGGAATGTTGCCAGAAGTGTCTGGTGACAGGACTTTGATCCTACACAGGAGATGACACCTGTATGAGGACTGGGAGGATTTTACTGGGTGAATGGTGAAGGGATAAGTTAATTAGAGTGTGAGACACAGGGTTTAGGATTTCTGTACAGGGGGGTCTAAAGAAGTAAGATGGAGGAATTGGGGTGTGTCCTGTCCTTCTTCTTCTTCTTCTTGGCCTCCATCTTCTGTGGTGATGGTGGCACTTTGGGATTGGTCTTTACTAGAAGTGCACCGGTTAATAAGAGTAGAAGGTATTGGAGAAAAATCATAAATATTGTACACGTAACTTCGGGTATAAAGATAAGTGACCGCCCCGGGGGCGGCGGAGTGTGCCCATGGCTGGCTGCTGAGCAGACCTCTGTTGGGCTGAAAGAAAATCTTTTAGATAAACAATTAATAAACACCGAGACCGAAACAAGATCAGAAGTCTCTCCTCGTCCTTTGAAGCGCCGGGCTGTCCAAGGCCACTCTGGGCCTTTCCAGGCCACCTAAACAGCCGAGAAACCGACAGACACAGAGCCGTGAGCCACGCTGCCACAGCCACCACCCAGCCCTCAACCCGGCCCTAAAGCTCACCTTGATGAGCCCTGGCACCAGCACCTGGGTGTCAGTGCCGGGGATGGAGCGCTCCAGCACCTCCCAGCCGCCCTTGTCCTGCCGCAGCTCCAGCGCGTACCCGCTCAGGGCCACCGAGGCACGGGCAGGGGGCTCCCAGCGCAGCAGGACCCCCCTCACCGTCTCGTTGGCAGTCAGAGCCCGGGGTGGCGACAGGAAGACGTGCACGGTCATGGCCGGTGGCTCCGGAGGCACTGTGGTCACTGGGAAGCCTTGGGGAGCCAGCAGAGGTTGGCACCGGGTGGGCACGGGGGAGGCACCGGGGGTGTTTTGTTTCTGGGGAGCTGCCCTTACCCCTGGGCACGGAGGTGACGATCTGGCTGAAGGGGCCGCTGCCCAGCTTGTTCTGGGCCAGGACGCTGAACTGGTAACTGGTGTCTGGCTGCAGGTTCTCCACCAGAAGGTGCTGAGCCCCAGCTGGCACCGACAGCGACACCCAGTCGTGGTGTGCCCGCGGTGGGTACCTCACCCTGGGGACAGCAGGGAGCCGTGAGAGGGAGCTGTGCTCCCTAAGGGGGGCACACAGCAGGGGTGGGCACTCACAGAGGGGTGTACCAGACGCTGAACCTCTGGAAGAAGCCTCCATCAAAGCCTGGCTCCCAGGAGATGTTGGCTGCCAGCAGCAGCGGGAGCACGGAGACGTTGGTGACAGCGTGGGGACTGGTACCTGGCGGGCAGCAGGGTCACGCTGGGGGGCTTGGACCACCCTTTGCAGCACCCCAGGGACCACCCCAGTGACGGGCAGCTCACCCAGTACGTGGACAGAGGTGGCAGTGGTGACACTGGCCACCTGGTTGGTGGCCGTGCATTCCCAGACGCCGTGCTGCTCCTTGATGAGGGGGTGGAGGACGAGGCTGCTGTTGCCATCCACCTGGGCACTGCTCTTGCCCACGCTGCCCACCTGTGGGGCATGGACATGCTGATGGGGGCACGGACTGGGGCTGTGACACTGCCACACTGGGGACAAGGGGACTTGAACATTGGGACAGGGCCCACCACCCTGGGGCTGCTTTGGAGGCCATGGGGCAGAGTTTGGTCACTGTTTTAAAGCACAACCAAGCAAAGTGATCTCAAACCCTTCAAGAACCATGTGATGGGACTCCAGTTTGGGATGGGAGGGACACAACCCCAGGAGTGATGTAGGAAAAAGGACACAACCCCAGGAGTGATGTAGGAAAAAGGTCTGGAGGCCACGGTGCAAAGTTTTGTCACTGTTTTAAAGGACAGCCAAGCAAAATGACCTCAAACCCTTCAAGAACCATGTGATGGGACTCCAGTTTGGGATGGGACCCAGGGGGGACAGGGACACAACCCCAGGAGTGATGTTGGAAAAAGGTTTGGAGGCCACGGGGCAGAGTTTGGTCACTGTTTTAAAGGACAGCCAAGCAAAGTGATCTCAAACCCTTCAAGAACCATGTGATGGGACTCCAGTTTGGGATGGGACCCAGTGGGGACAGGGACACGACCCCAGGAGTGATGTAGGAAAAAGGTTTGGAGGCCAAGGGGCAGAGTTTGGTCACTGTTTTAAAGGACAACCAAGCAAAGTGACCTCAAACCCTTCAAGAACCATGTGATGGGACTCCAGTTTGGGACGGGACCCAGTGGGGACAGGGACACAACCCCAGGAGTGATGTAGGAAAAATGACACAACCCCAGAAGTGATGTAGGGAAAAGGTTTGGAGGCCATGGGACAGAGTTTTGTCACTGTTTTAAAGGACAGCCAAGCAAAGTGACCTCCAACCCTTCAAGAACCATGTGATGGGACTCCAGTTTGGGATGGGAGGGATACAACCCCAGGAGTGATGTAGGAAAAAGGACACAACCCCAGGAGTGATGTAGGAAAAAGGTTTGGAGGCCATGGGGCAGAGTTTGGTCACTGTTTTAAAGGACAGTCAAGCAAAGTGACCTCAAACCCTTCAAGAACCATGTGATGGGACTCCAGTTTGGGATGGGACCCACACAACCCCAGGAGTGATGTAGGAAAAAGGACACTGCCCCAGGAGTGATGTAGGAAAAAGGACACTGCCCCAGGAGTGATGTAGGGACAAGGACACTGCTCCAGAAATGATACCCTAGAGGCCAAAAACAACCTCTGTCCCTGGAGGGGGGCTCAGCTGACCCCCCAAACCAGCACCCCCTACCTTCACCCAGGTGATGGTGGGTGGGGGATCCCCTCGAGCCGCGCAGGGAATCACCAGCTCCCGGCCCACCTCCTGGAAATATTCCTCCTTGGGCCGCACCGTGAAGGCAGGAGGGTCCTGCAAGGCAGAGGGGGCAGTTTGGGGGGGCTCGGCAAGGGGTGCAGAGCCAGGAGGGGACCCCGGGGGGCTCCTCACCTTCAGCAGGACCCGCGTGGGCCGGGACTCGCCGGCGGTGCCGTAGCTGTTGTAGGGCGTGCAGCGGTACAGCCCCAGCGCGTCGTCGTTGCCCGTGGCGATGACGATGGAGCCGTCGGCACGGACGGACCAGCCGGGGAGCTGGGAAAGGAGGAGGAGGAGGAGGGATTTGGGAAGGTGGGAAGGGTGGTGGGAGTGGCCGTAGGAGGGATTTGGGGAGGTGGGAAGGAGCTGGGAGAGGGGAGTGGGTGAGCAGGAGGGATTTGGGAAGGAGCTGGGAGAGGGGAATGGATGAGCAGGAGGGATTTGGGAAGGAGCTGGGAGAGGGGATTCAATGAGCAGGAGGGATTTGGGAAGGAGCTGGGAGTGGGGAATGGGTGAGCAGAAGGGATTTGGGGAGGTGGGAAGGAGCTGGAAGAGGGGAGTGGGTGAGCAGGAAGGATTTGGGATGGTGGGAAGGGTGGTGGGAGTGGCCATAGGAGGGATTTGGGGAGGTGGGAAGGAGTTGGGAGTGGGGAATGGGTGAGCAGGAGGGATTTGGGAAGGAGCTGGGAGAGGGGAATGGGTGAGCAGGAAGGATTTGGGATGGTGGGAAGGGTGGTAGGAGTGGCCATAGAAGGGATTTGGGGAGGTGGGAAGGAGCTGGGAAAGGGGAATGGGTGAGCAGGAAGGATTTGGGAAGGAGCTGGGAAAGAGGTATGGATGAGCAGGAGGGATTTGGGATGGTGGGAAGGAGCTGGGAAAGGGGAATGGGTGAGAAAGAGGGATTTGGGAAGGGGGGAAGGATGGTGGAAGAGGGAAATGGGTGAGGAGGAAGGAGCTGGGGGAGGGGAATGGGTGAGCAGGAAGGGTTTGGGAAGGAGCTTGGAGAGGGGAATGGAGGAGGAGATGGGATTTGGGAAGGAGCTGGGAAAGGGGAATGGGTGAGCAGGAGGGTTTGGGAAGGAGCTGGGAGTGGGGAATGGGTGAGCAGGAAGGATTTGGGATGGTGGGAAGGAGCTGGGAGAGGAGAATGGGTGAGCAGGAAGGATTTGGGATGGTGGGAAGGGTGGTGGGAGTGGCCGTAAGAGGGATTTGGGGAGGGGGGGAAGGAGTTGGGAGTGGGGAATGGGTGAGCAGGAGGGATTTGGGAAGGAGCTGGGAGTGGGAAATGGTTGAGGAAGAGAGATTTGGGGAGGTGGGAAGGAGCTGGGCGTGGGGAATGGGTGAGCAGGAGGGTTTGGGAAGGAGCTGGGAGAGGGGAATGGAGGAGGAGATGGGATTTGGGAAGGAGCTGGGAAAGGGGAATGGGTGAGCAGGAGGGTTTGGGAAGGAGTTGGGAGTGGGGAATGGGTGAGCAGGAGGGATTTGGGATGGTGGGAAGGGTGGTAGGAGTGGCCATAGGAGGGATTTGGGGAGGTGGGAAGGAGCTGGGAGAGGGGAATGGGTGAGCAGGAGGGATTTGGGAAGGAGCTGGGAGAAGGGAATGGGTGAGCAGTAGGGATTTGGGAAGGAGCTGGGAAAGAGGTATGGATGAGCAGGAGGGATTTGGGATGGTGGGAAGGAGCTGGGAAAGGGGAATGGGTGAGAAAGAGGGATTTGGGAAGGGGGGAAGGATGGTGGAGGACGGAAATGGGTGAGGAGGAAGGAGCTGGGAGAGGGGAGTGGGTCAGCAGGAGGGATTTGGGAAGGAGCTTGGAGATGGGAATGGAGGAGGAGATGGGATTTGGGAAGGAGCTGGGAGAGGGGAATGGGTGAGCAGGAGGGATTTGGGAAGGTGGGAAGCTGGTGGGAGTGGCTGTACCTTGAGGGAGCTGGGAGAGGGGAATGGCTGAGGAGAAGGGATTTGGGAAGGAGCTGGGAGAGGGGATTTGGTGAGCAGGAAGGGTTTGGGAAGGAGCTTGGAGAGGGGAATGGAGGAGGAGATGGGATTTGGGAAGGAGCTGGGAGAGGGGAATCGCTGAGCAGGAGGGATTTGGGGAGGTGGGAAGGAGCTGGGAGAGGGGAATGGGTGAGCAGGAGGGATTTGGGAGCGGCCCTACCTTGTCCAGCTCCAGCGGGCGCCCGTCCCTGGTCCATGTGACGGAGAGCAGGGGCGGGTTGGCCCTGCAGGGACAGCGGATCACGCCCCTCATGCCCTTGGGCAGGTGAGTCTCCGGCAGCATGGTGGTCACCTGCGCTGGGTCTGCGGGCACACACGGGGCTGGGGTCCCCACGGGGCACCCCTGTTCCCACCACAGCCCCCACAGCGGGGCTCCCGACGGCCTGGGGGGTGCGGGAGGGGGTCTTACAGAGCACCGTGACGAAGGCTGAGGCTGAAGGTGGCTTCCAGAGCCCGTTGCTGGGGGTGCAGGTGTATTTGCCAGCGTCGTCCGGGGTGGTTCGCTGCAGCAGGAGGCTCCCGTCCACCAGGACACGGACCCGAGCCTGGAGGTGGCTGGGAAGGGATGGCACAGCAGGGAGTGGCACAGCTGGGAGTGGCACAGCTGGGAGTGGCCCTGCTGCCCTGGGGTGATGGATTTGTCCCCAGCCTGTCCCTGGCACAGCAGCCCCCGGTGCCATCTTGTACCTGAGGTGGAAGACGTTGCTGCTGCCCTGGAACCAGGTGTAGGTGAGGTTCCCTGGGTACGCCTCAGCCTGGCACGCCAAAAAGGCATCTTGGGAGATGTTGACAGTGACGTTCTGGGGTGGCACCACGATGACGGGTGGCCCTGCGGTGCGAGGCAGAGGTGGCACTGAGGGCTGGGCACATGGGGACAGCCCCAGCTGCTCCCAAAACCGACCGTGCCACGGCTCCCTGGGCACCGCCTGTCCTTACCCTGCACGAGCACACGGGTGGTGTGGGTGACGGTGCCCTCCTTGCTGGAGGCGTGGCACGTGTAGGTGCCCGCGCTGGCACGCTCCACGGTGGCGATGCTCAGCGTCCCGTTGCTCACCTGCAACGGCACCGAGGGACGGGCAACGTGCCCCGTGAACCGGGTGGTGCCACCGCGCTGGGGATGGGCAGCAGAGCCTGGGCACACCCCACGGAGGGCGTTTTCACCCTCAACTGTTGTGGTGTGCTGTAATGTCCCATTTTGGCCTTCCAGGTCATTCCCCCAGGTGTGCCTGTGCCTCTCTCCCTTCCCCCTTGCCCCCATGCTGAGTGAGTCCTGTCAATCAGGCTGAACATTCCAGCAAGGCGTCGTGTGGTTGGTCAAGTTCAAAGGACGCCCCTATGCCCAGAGGTCATTGGCCTGTCTGGGTGTCATCTTCCCCTGAGACCCTGCCCCTTTCACCTGGTTGGTGGCTCACCTGTACCTCCCCTCTCCCTGTCCCTGAGCTTAAAAAGGTGATCAGACCATGCAGCCGTGTTCTGTTGGAGCAGTTGCTCACGTTCAGACCTCTGTAACCATGGAATAAACCTCTGGACATTAAACCCTCCAGCAGAATCCTCTCCTTTTTCTCTTCACCATCGCCTGAAGCCATTCCTCCTGAGGTAAACGGGGTTTCTAACAAGGCTGGACTTGTTCAGTGCCCAGCTGCAATCTCCAGCAAGCCAAGGTATCTCTGGGGTGACACACCGCAGTTGCTGCCTTAGGCCCAGCAGCGAGGGTCAGACTGGCCCAGGCACAATCTAACTGGGAATATTGGGAGCCTTTTTCCAAAACTCACCTGCACCGTGTCCCCGCTCTGGACAGGCAGGTCACTCCTCTTCCAGGTGACAACAGGCTGGGGGTTGCCCACAGCCCTGCAGGTGAGGCTCAGCGCAGCCTGGTCCCGCACCTCCACGAACGCAGGGGGGGTCTCCAGGAAGGTGGGAGGCGCTGGAAGGCAAATCCAGATGCAAACCCTCACCCTCACATCTGCCTCAACTCCAGCGGCAGCCCCGGGAGACGCGGGGCGGAGCAGCCGAGGGTGGCACGGGCCGGTACCGTTGACGGTGAGGTGGATCCAGGTGCCGTTCTGGAAGTCGGCGTCGGTGCTGTGGCGGTCGAGGAAGAGCACCCGGCACTCGTACCAGCCCTGGTCCTCGGCGCGCAGCAGGTCCAGGCGCAGCGAGGCGCCCTCCTCCAGCCGCACACGACCTGTGCCACCAGCAGCGGCTCGGGGACAGCCACGTCCCCGGGCCACCACCTCCCTGGGGCCACCCCTCCCCATGGTCACCCCTTCCCTGGGGCCACCCTTTTGCCAGGCCACCCCTCTCCCGGGTCACCCCTTCCCTGGGGCCACCCCTCCCCATGGTCACCCCCTCCCTGGGGCCACCCCTCTCTTGGGTCACCCCGTCCCTGGGGCCACCCCTCTCTCAGGTCACATTCTCCCGGGGCTATCCCCTCTGGGGCCACGCTTTTGCCAGGGTCACCCCCTCCCCGGGGCTACCCCTCTGCTAGGTCACCCCCTCTCTCAGGTCACCCTTTTTCCAGGTCACACCCTCTCCCGGGCCACCCTCTTACCGGGTCACCGCCTCCCGTGGGCCACCCCCTCTGGGGACACCCCTCTCTCGGGTCACCCCCTCCCCAGGGCGCCCGCCCTCACCCTCGGCGGGGTCCCCCAGCACGGCGGGTCCACGCCCTTGGAGCATCACTCCCCAAACCCCCTCCCACGACACCTTTTCCCCCTTCCCCTGGCAGCTCCCCCGGCGCTCTCACCCTGCTCAGCCCCGGTCACGGTGGGGCTCCCCCAGGCCGTGGGGTCCCGGGGGGGACACGGTGACCGGGGCTCCAGGGGGGGACACGGTGACCGGGGCTCCCGGGGGGGACACGGTGACCGGGGCTCCGGGGGCGTACACGGTGACCGGGGCTCCCCCAGGTCGTGGGGTCCCGGGGGGCACACGGTGACCGGGGCTCCCCGAGGCCGTGGGGTTCCGGAGGGGACACGGTGACCGGGGCTCCCCGAGGCCGTGGGGTCCCGGGGGGGACACGGTGACCGGGGATCCCCAAGGCCGTGAGGACCCGGGAAGGACACGGTGACCGGGGCTCCCCGGGCCGGGGGGTGCTCGCCCCGCAGCAGCCGCAGCCCCGCGGCCTCTTTGATGAGCAGAGGGATGAGGGCCCGCAGCGAGAGCGAGCGCAGCCCGTTAATCCCCCGGGCTATTATCAGAGCCATAATCGGCTCAGGGTGCAGTGGGCAATTGGCTCAGCCCAGGCTGGGGTGCGCGGCCAGTGGCCCCCAGTGAACGCACTGGCACCCCCTGTCTGGGGCACCCCCTGTCTGGGGCACCCACGATCCTGGGCATCCCTTTCTCTGAGCACAAACCATCCTGGGCATCCCCATCTCTGAGCACAAACCATCCTGGGCATCCCCTGTCTGGGCACAAACCATCCTGGGCATCCCCTGTCTGCGGCACCCCCTGTCCGAGGCACCTATTATCCTGGGCATCCCCTGTCTGGGGCACCTCCTGTCCTGGGCATCCACCATCTTGGGCACCCCCTGTCCCGGGCATCCCTTTCTCTGAGCACACACTGTCCTGGGCATCCCCTGTCCGAGGCACCCATCATCCTGAGCATTCCCTGTCTGGGGCACACACCATCCTGGGCATCCCCTGTCTGGGCACAAACCATCCTGGGCATCCCCATCTCTGGGCACAAACCATCCTGGGCACCCCCTGTCCCAGGCATCCCTTTCTCTGAACACACACTGTCCAGGGCATCCCCATCTCCAGGCACCCACCATCCTGGGCATCCCCATCTCTGGGCACAAACCATCCTGGGCATCCCTTTCTCTGGGCACAAACCATCCTGGGCACCCCCTGTCTGCGGCACCCCCTGTCCGAGGCACCTATTATCCTGGGCATCCCCTGTCTAGGGCACCTCCTGTCTGGGGCATCCACCATCTTGGGCACCCCCTGTCCCGGGCATCCCTTTCTCTGAGCACACACTGTCCTGGGCATCCCCTGTCCGAGGCACCCATCATCCAGGGCATCCCCATCTCCAGGCACCCACCATCCCAGGCATCCTCTGTCTGGGCACACACCATCATGGGCATCCCCATCTCTGGGCACTCACCATCCTGGGCATCCCCTGTCTGGGCACTCACCATCCTGGGCATCCCCTGTCTGGGGTACCCACCATATTGAGCATTCCCTGTCTGGGCATTCACCATCCTGGGCATCCCCATCTCTGGGCACTCACCATCCTGGGCATCCCCTGTCTGAGGCACCCACCATCCTGGGCATCCCCTGTCTGGAGCACCCACCATCCTGAGCATTCCCTGTCTGGGGTACCCACCATCCTGGGCATCCCATTCCTCGGGCATTCACTGTCCTGGGCATCCCCTTCCCTGAGCATCCCCTGTCTGGGGCACCCACCATCCTGGGCACCCACCACCCTGGGCATCCCCTGTCTGGGGCACCCACCATCCTGGCCATCCCCTTCCCTGGGCACCCACTGTCCAGAGCACCCCCTTCCATGGGCATCCATCCTGGGCATCCATTCTTCCCTGCCACCCCGGCACCCCTTGCCTTGGCACTGCCACCCCGGGCACCCCCGGGCCGTGCCAGGTGACCTCGCTCCCGTGACACCACGGCAGGGACATGGCACGGGAGCAGCCCACGATGCCCCATGGGCATCCCAGGAGCTGCCACTTCCCGAGGGGTTCCCGACACGGGAAGTTTTGGGGAGCCCCCGCTGGCGGCTCCACCCACTGTCACCGACGGTGCCCACGCCGTGCCCGAGGCACCGGAGCCCCGGCTGGCACCGCTGTTGGGATTCCGTGCCCCGCCAGACGAGCCCAGCAAGGATGATGAGGATGAGGAGGAGCGGCAGGAGCCGGGCAGGCGGGTTTGGGCACCGAGACCCACCCTGAGCCGTGCCAACCCCGCGCGCAAACACGGGCAAACCTTTCCCTCCCACCCCCGTGCCTTCACCCCACAGCTGTGGGGACCAGGGGTCTGCCAGCCTTCACCCCACATCTGGCTGCCACGCCTGGCCCTGGGAACTGGGACAGCTCTCAGAAGCTTTGGGAAGCTCTGGGAAGCTTTGGGACAGCTCTGGGAAGCTCTCAGAAGCTTTGGGACAGCTCTGGGATAGCTCTGGGAAGCCTTGGGAAGGTCTGGGAAGCTTTGGGAAGCTTTGGGACAGTTCTGGGAAGCTTTGGGAAGCTTTGGGGAGCTCTGGAAAGCTTTGGGAAGCTCTGGGAAGCTCTGGGACAGCTCTGGGAAGCTCTGGGACAGCTCTGGGACAGCTCTGGGACAGCTCTGGGACAGCTCTGGGACAGCTCTGGGACAGCTCTGGGACAGCTCTGGGACAGCTCTGGGAAGCTCTGAGAAGTTTTGGGAAGCTCTCAGAAGCTCTGGGAAGCTCTGGGACAGCTCTGGGAAGCTTTGGGAAGCTCTGGGAAGCCTTGGGAAGGTCTGGGACAGGTCTGGGAAGCTTTGGGACAGCTCTGGGAAGCTCTGGGAAGCTCTGGGACAGCTCTGGGACAGCTCTGGGACAGCTCTGGGACAGCTCTGGGAAGCCTTGGAAAGGTCTGGGACAGCTCTGGGAAGCTTTGGGGAGCTCTGGGACAGCTCTGGGACAGCTCTGGAAAGCTCTGGAAAGCTCTGGGACAGCTGTGAAAGCTCTGAAACAGCTCCGGGAAGCTCTCAGAAGCTTTGGGAAGCTCTCAGAAGCTCTGGGAAGCTCTCAGAAGCTCTGAAACAGCTCCGGGAAGCTCTCAGAAGCTTTGGGAAGCTCTCAGAAGCTCTGGGAAGCTCTCAGAAGCTTTGGGACAGCTCTGGGACAGCTCTGGGAAGCTCTCAGAAGCTCTGGGAAGCCCCAGCAGCTGCCAGCCCCCAGCCCCAGGCGCGGCGGGAGCAGCCGGCTCCCGAACAAAGGTCCCTTTGGAAGGGATCAGAGCGGTCTGGGGACGCCCCTGAGCCTCCCCCTAATCCCCCTGTGCCGGCCCCAGCCCCCTCCTCCTCCTCCTCCTCCACCGCCCTGCAAAAAACAAAACCCCGCGGCCCAGCATCCCCCCGCGCTTGGCAACCGACATTCAGAGGGACACAAAGGACAGGGAGGGGACACAAAGGGGGCTGCGGGCCCCGCCACGCGGCCAGAGCCAGCCCAGAGCCCACCGACCCTCTCCTAGGGCAGGGGACAGTGGTTGGTGTCACTGTGGGTGGCGGTGGCACGCAGGGGAGAGCCCACCCCATCCCACCACAGGAGGAGCTGCACCCACCCTGTCCCCAGGACCCCCTTCCCCGATGTCCCCGGGAGTGACACCGGTGACAGCAGCGGCGCCACCCGATCCGATCCACCTGGCAAGCGGCGGAGAGAAGGGGCTGGCATCGCCCTGCACCCACCTCCCCCTGCCCTGCCCTCGCCGGCCGATGGAAAACAAGAAGAAGCCGCGGCCCCGCTGCCATGGCGACGGCCGCCAGCCCCCCCTTGCCCACCCACCCAGCTCGCCCTCATTCCAGCCTCCAGCCCCTTCCCCCCAGCGCTGATCCCAATCTGCTCCCGCAGCCCTCGGCGACACGGGGGAGGGCACTGCCAGCCCCTTGCCGGGTAACCGGAGCCGCGGCAGCCCCGGGGCCCCGCGGCGCTCAGGTAACAGGAGCCCGGCACCGGCAGAGCAGGTGCCTCGTCCTGCCCGGGGCGTTCCTTGTCACCGCTGGTCCCCAAAGCCAAGGCGGAGCTGCTGAAAGCATCCCCCCAAAAATCTGCACCCATGTGGGTGTGCCAGGCGAGGGGATTTTTAGGGAAGGGATCATTTTGGCAGCAGGGTTTGGGTTGTGATCCTGGCACGATCCAGCCGCCCCGAGGAAAGGTCGGAGCACGGATTTTGGCACAGAAAGTCGGGGTTTTTGGGCTGCCATCCCTCTCCATGCCCAGGGGACACTCTTGTGGTTTTCCCCTCGTGCTCGCAGGGATCGTCTCGCTGGGATTCCTCTGGCTCTGCCACCGCTCCCTTTAAATACCCGCTAAAGCAGCGAATATCCCCCTCCCACGCCCAGCCCGTCCCCGGCCCAGCTTTGCTCCAATTAGCAGCTCCCCCGAAATCCCCTCCCCAGCCTCAACCTTCAGGCGACCCGCACGGGCCGGGGCAGCGCCCGCAGCCCCCGGGGCACCCCGGTGGCACCGGGAGGGCTTGGCCGTGCCACCCTGCGGGAGATGCCCACAGGGGGTGGGTTTGGTTTGGATTGGTTTGGATTGGTTTGGTTTGGTTTGGGGGGTTTCTCCAAGATTTCACCCTCTGGATCTGCATCCCCTCTGCCACCCCAATCCCTGCTGCCACCCCTGGGCATGGGGATTGGCACTCACCTGCTGCAGGGACCCCCGAAAGAGCCCCCCACTTTTTCAGGAGTGGGTTTAAGGCGGTCTAACACCGGCAGCACCCGGTTTGACCGAACCACAGCGAGTAGAGACACCGGACAGCCCCCGGGGGTCCCGGGAACCCCTCGCCCGCCACTCACCCGCGTACTCGGGGTCCACGCGCGGCGAGTAGAGGCCGAACTTGATGAAGATGGGGAGGACGAAGCCGAAGCGGACCCACTCGATCACGTAGAGCGGCGGGCGCGCCTCGTGTGCGCCCAGGAGCCCGCAGCCCAGCACCGCGCTGCCCCCGACGCGCCCCACCACGGCCCGGGGCTCGCTCCGGCCGCTGCCTGCGGGAACGGCACCGGGATGAAGCGGGATGAACCGGGATGGGGGCGGGACGGCACGGGACACACCGGGACACACCGGGACCCTTCCCCTGCCCACGGAAGCTCCCGCCCCCGCCTCTCCGGGACCAACCAAACCAATGCCACCGGGACACACCGGGACACACCGGACCTTCCTCCCGCCCCCGCTGTCCCCAGCTGTCCCCCGCCTCCTCCCGCTTTCCCGGAACCCGGCACTAGACGGACCGGTCCCGCCGGGACACACCGGAACATACCGGAACACACCGGGACCCTTTCCCCGCCCCCGAGCCCCGGTACCGGCCAGACCGGCCCCGCCGCCTCCCTCCCCGCCGCTCCCCGGGACGGTCCCTCACCCCCGGCTCCGGCGAGCAGGCTGAGGACGGCGGCGCGCAGCCACCACCGCATAGCCCAGGCCCCCCCTGCGGCGGCTCCCGCGGCGTCACCGGGGCCCGCGGACCGGCGGGCTCGGCCGGGCAGCCCCGGGGGCACCGGCCCCGGGCGGGGGGCGCGGGGGGCTCCGCGTCCCGCCGCTCCTCATGCCCGGCCGGCCGCCCTCGGCTGCGCTCGGCTCTTCCCGCCTGCTTTCGGCTCTTTCCGGCTCGGTTCGGGTCCGCTCGGCTCCGGCCGCCGCCGCCGGGCGGCCGCAAACAAACCCGCGACGGCGGGAGGGGCCGCCCAGGCCACGCCCCCCGCCGCCCGTTGCCGCGGCGACAGCCAATCAGGAGACGTCGCTGAGCGCCTCTGGAGGCGGCCAATGGCGGAGCGAGGCAGCGGGGAGCGAGGGATGCTGGGAAATGTAGTGCCCTGAGAGGGGAAGGGGAGCGGGGGGCGTGTGGGGTGGCACGGAGGGGGACATGGAGGGGAAAGCGAGGGGGACATGGTGGGACACATGGGGGATCACGGGTGTGACCGGGGAAAGCACAGGGGGCTGAAGGAGGGGCACCTAGAGGGAGGACACGAGTGGGACACATGGGTGGGACAGAGGGTGGGACACGAGGGGTCATGAAGAGTACACTGGGGTGACACATGGGTGGGGCACACGTGGGACACAGAGTGGGACACGAGGGGTGACGCACGGGTGAGACACACAGGCAGGACCATGGAGGGGACACACATGGGATATGAGTGGGACAGACGGGCAGGACACGCAGGAAAAACACTCCCGGGACAGAGGTGGGACCAGGGGACACAGATGGGACACAGGGGTGGGACTGTGGTGGGTCAAAGAGGGGACCCACGGGTGGGACATGGATGGGACACATGGATGGGACACGGCCAGGACACGTGGGTGGCGTTTGGGTGGGACACAGGGACAGGTGGGTGGCACTGAGGGCTGTGACAAGCAAGCCCAGCCCTATGTCCCCTCTGTGTGTCCCTCTGTCCCAGCGCTCCCTGCTCACCCTTCCCCATCCCATCTCCCTCTCTCTAATCCCACCCTAAATGTGTCCCCACACGGTGCCATGTCCCCATCCCATGGGCTGAGCCGGAGCTGGGCCACTCGCCAGCCTGGGTGAGGGGGGGGACAGGAGGGGACACAGAGGGGACATCCTGGCTGTGTCCCCGGCTCAGAGCCAGCATCGAGGGACCGGCAAACCCCGCACGTGTGACACCGGCCCGGCCACATGGGCACCCCGGGAGTGACACTGGGGCGATGCCCCCCCAGCCCAGCCCTCCTTGGAGGGGGTGGGGGGTCCTTGGAGCCCCCCCTGGCCCGGCCTGGCCCCCTGAGCCCGGGGGACTCTGAGGACAGCGTGGAGTCAGCGGGGTTAAGGGCAATAATTCTGCTGTAAGCAGCTTTGGGCCGCTCTGGCCCATGTGAGCTTAGGCTGGGCACTGCCACCGTGGCCACGGCGTCCCCATCACAGCCACATTGTCCCCACTGTGTCCCCATTGTCCCCATGCTGGTCCCCACGCAGGGATGGACACCCCAAACTGGCTGTGCCCTGGGTATGTGCCCCCCATGTGAGCTTAGGCTGGGCATCAATGTCCGGCACTGCCACCGTGGCCATGGTGTCCCCATCATGTCCCCATTGTCCCCATGCTGGTCCCCACGCAGGGATGGGCACCCCAAACTGGCTGTGCCCCCCATGTGAGCTTAGGCTGGGCATCGCTGTCTGGCACTGCCACCGCAGCCACAGTGTCCCTCCCCATCACAGCCACATTGTCCCCATCGTGTCCCCATTGTCCCCATGCTGGTCCCCATGCATGGATGGACACCCCAAACTGGCTGTGCCCTGGGTATGTGCCCCCCATGTGAGCTTAGGCTGGGATCACTGTCCAGCACTGCCACCGCAGCCACAGTGTCCCCATCACAGCCACATTGTCCCCATCGTGTCCCCAGTGTCCCCATGCTGGTCCCCACACAGGGATGGGCACCCCAAACTGGCTGTGCCCTGGCTATGTGCCCCCCATACGTGTGGCCTCGCTGTGGCATCATCCTGGGGACACTGGTGTCCCCAAAACCCCACCGTGGGCCACCAGGGCCAGCTGGGTGGCCCCAGAGTTTTGGAGTGACCCCACCAAATTCTGGGCACATCTGGGCAGGGCACAGCTGGATTGCCAGCAGTGCCCGGTGTCACCACGCCAATGTCACCACCCCAGTGCCACCACCCTGGCACCTTGTCCCCAAAGGAGAATGGTGACATTGTGACATTCCAAAGGAACTTTTGGGGACTGTGGAGCTGCTGGTTGAGGCGCTGGCCCCCGTTGTGCCCGCGCCATGTGCCACCCGCCCGGAAACGGGGACGGTGACACTGCTTCCAACCAGGATTTAAATGCCACCAAGGTTAGGAGCAGCTGAGAAGAGATTTCCAGGATTGGATTTTTGGATGGAGATGCCTCAATTCCGGCTAAGCTACACTTTAAGCACCAACGTCCCGGCTCGGCCCCCGGGGCGCTGACACGCTTGTCACCCTCCACGTGGCATCGGGGCACTGGCGGGTGACAGCGCTGGGGGGGCTGCTCGTGGGCCCTGAAGGACCCCAGAGCCAGAACCACCCCAGAGCTGGGATCCCATGGGACCCCAAAAACAGCACCCTGAGGGACCCCAGAGCCAGGACCCAGATCTAAGACCCTAAAGCCAAGGCCCCAAAATGAGGAGTCCAAAGCCAGAACCCAAAGCCAGGACCCAGATTTGGGACCCCAAAGCCAAAACCCCAAAGCCAGAACCCAGAGCCAGGACCCAGAGCTGGGACCCCAAAGCAAGTCCCCAAAGCCAGGACCTAAAGCCAGAACCCAAATTTGGGACCCCAAAGTCAGAACCCAGAGCCAGCACCCTGATTTGGGACCCCAAAGTCAGAACTCAGAGCCAGCACCCTGATTTGGGACCCCAAAGTCAGAACTCAGAGCCAGCACCCTGATTTGGGACCCCAGAGCCAAAATCCCAAAGCCAGGACCCAGATTTGGGACCCCAAAGCCAGAACCCAGAGCCAGGACCCAGATTTGGGGACCCAGAGCCAGGACCCAGATTTGGGACCCCAAAGCCAAGGCCCCAAAGTGAGGACTCCAAAGCCAGAACCCAGAGCCAGGACCCAGATTTGGGACCCCAAAGCCAGAACCCAGAGCCAGGACCCAGATTTGGGACCCCAAAGCCAGAACCCAGAGAGAGAACCCAGATTTGGGACCCCAAAGCCAAAACCCCAAAGCCAGGACCCAGATTTGGGACCCCAAAGTCAGAACCCAGAGCCAGCACCCAGATTTGGGACCCCAAAGTCAGAACCCAGAGCCAGCACCCAGATCTAAGACCCCAAAGCCAAAGCCCCAAAGTGAGGATTCCAAAGCCAGAATCCAGAGCCAGGACCCAGAGTTGGGACCCTGAGACACCCCAGAATGAGCACCCCAAAGGATCCCAGAGCCAGAACTTGGAGTTGGACCCCAAAGCCAGAACCCAGAGAGACCCCAGAGCTGGGACACCAAGAGATCCCAGAACCACAACCCTGAGAGACCCCAGACTCAAAATCCTGGAACCAGGACTCTGAGGAACCCCTGAGTCAGGACACAGAGCTGGGACCCCAAAGCCAGGATCCAGAGCCAGAAGCCAAGAGCTGGGAACCCAAGGAAACCCAGAGCCAGGATCCAAAACAACCCCAGAATTGGGACCCTGAATGACCCCAAATTCAGGGCCCTGAGGGAGCTCAAAGTCAGGATCCAGAACCAGAACCCTGAGGAACCCCAAACCCAAGACCCCAGAGCCAGGATCCCAAACAACCCCAGAATTGGGACCCTGAATGACCCCAAACCCAGGACCCTGAGGGAGCTCAAAGCCAGAGTTCAGAACCAGAACCCTGAGGAACCCCAAAGCCAGGATCCAGAGCCAGGAACCAAGAACTGGGAACCCAAGAGACCCCAGAGCCAGGATCCTGAACAACCCCAGAATTGGGACCCTGACTGACCCCAAATTCAGGGCCCTGAGGGAGCTCAAAGTCAGGATCCAGAACCAGAACCCTGAGGAACCCCAAAGCCAGGATCCAGAGCCAGGAACCAAGAACTGGGAACCCAAGAGACCCCAGAGCCAGGATCCTGAACAACTCCAGAATTGGCACCCTGACTGACCCCAAACCCAGGGCCCTGAAGAATCTCAAAGCTGGGATCCAGAACCAGAACCCTGAGGAACCCCAAACCCAAGACCCCAGAGCCAGGATCCTGAAAAAACCCAGAATTGGCACCCTGACTGACCCCAAATTCAGGGCCCTGAGGGAGCTCAAAGCCAGGATCCAGAACCAGAACCCTGAGGAACCCCAAACCCTGAGGAACCCCAAACCCAGAGCCAGGACCCCAAATCCCAGGATGCAGCTGCCAACCAAGCCGGCTCTGGGGGTGCCCAGCAGAGCATCCCCCCAGCGTGTACCCCAAAACCAGACCTGGAGAGAAGCCACAGGCCAGTCCTTTAATGCAGGAGGTGACAGACAGGGCTGGGCACGCCTGGCACCTGAAGGTGCCCAATTCCATGGACGCCATCCATGATCTCAGCTCTCCTTGCCAGCGCTGTGGAGGGGAAAATGCCACCAGTGAGAGAGGACTGGGGACATTTGGGAGCCACAAATTGGGCAGGGGACCACCCAGGAGGGTGGCACCTACCCCAGGCACTGGCAGAAGCGGAGCACGGCCTGTTCCTGCTCTGAGGTCTCGATGGAGCCGGGCCGGAGGCGCCGGATCTCACGGATGGCATCGCCCCCTGCCAGGTGCTGCTCCTTGCACAGGTAACAGGCCAGCAGCGTGCCAGTCCTGCCATGGCCCAGCATGCAGTGCACTGCCACGGCCTGGGCACAGGGACACAGCTGTGGGTGGCACTGCTGGCTGCCCACGTGCCCCTCTGAGTGACAGGTGACGCCCATTTTGGCGCTGCCCACATGGGATTTCTGCCTGGTGTCACCTTCTGTCACCCCCTCCCCGCATCTTCTTAGGTGTCCCTTCTTGAAGTGACAACTCCCTGAGATGTCACAGCCACCAGGTGTCACAGCCCTACCACAGGTGTGTGTGTTCCCCGCCAGGTGTCACCCTCCCAAAGTGTCATTCCTGAAGGAGTGACCATCTCCCAAGGTGTCCATCTCCCAAGGTGTCATTCCTCAAGCGGTGCCCATCTCCCAAGGTGTCACCCCCTCCAAAATGTCCCCCACCACCAAGGTGCCATCTCTCCAAACATCCCTCCTCAAGGTGTCCCTCCTCCCTGAGGTGTCACCCTGCTGAGGTCCCCCTCCAGCCCTCAAGGTGTTCCCCACCCTGACGTGCCACCTCCTCGAGGTGTCCCAAAGTGCTCCCTCAGATGTCTTCCCAAGTGTCCCCTCCCCTGGTGTCTCTCCTGGTGTCTTCCCTTCTGTGTCACCACCCCAACTGTCCCCTCCACTCTCCCCCAGCTGCCCCACCAGTGTCTTCCCACAGTTGTCCCCTCGCTGTCCCCTCCCCCGGGTGTCCCCGGCCGTACCTCCCCGCGGCCATTGGCCTCCTCCACGATCTGCAGGAAGCTCTGGATCTGCTCGGGGCTCGGCGGGGTGAAGTCGGCGATGCGGAGCCGGTGCAGCTGGATTTGGGGACAGCAGCCGTGGTGCGGCGGGGCCCGCTCCGTCAGGGACACCAGGTGTCGCACGCCGCGCTCCCGCAGGTACCGGTAGTGCCCCGGTTCCCGCGGCATCGCCAGCCCCGCCAGCCGCCCCTCGACCACCCACGAGAAATTGGGGGGCTCCAATGCACCCATGGCCTGTGGGGGGGGGGACAGGGGACACTGCTGCTCTGGGGACCCTCAGAGCCCCCAGGTCAGGATGCCTGGAACTCCCATTTCGGATATGGGACCCCCAGCTCAGGCCCCCAAGACCCCTCAACACCATCCCCCCTCCACGCCTCCAGAAGCCCCAATACCACCCCCAAAATCCCCTGGCCAAGACCCTTGGGAGCCACAAATAAAGCCCCCAGACCCCCAGCTCAGACCTTGCCCATCAGGACCCCCAGTTCCTCAAAACCAAACCCCAGCAGAACATGGCCATGTCCCCAGGATCCCCCAGATCAAGACCCCCAGACACCCCAATTCAGACCCCCTATATATAACCCCCAAAACCACACCCTGGAGAATGTGGCCAGGGTACCCCAAAGTCTCCTGGACCCCCTTGCGAGGACTCCTGGGACCACCAAATGAAGCCCCCAGACCCCTCAATTGAGACCTCCCATGTCAAGAACCCCTGGGACCACAAAACCCCACCCTGGAGAACATGACGAGGGTGCCCCAAACTCCCCTGTACCTCCCAGAACTCCCAAATAAACCCCAAATTCAGGCCCCTCAATTGACACCCCTCATGTCAGGACGCCTGGGCCCCCCAAAACCCCACCCTGGAGAACATGACCAGGGCACCCCAAACTCCCCAGCACCCCAAATCCCAAATTCAGACCCCTCAATTGACACCCCACATGTCAGGACCCTCACACCCATCTTACTCAGCAGAGTTTAACCGGGTGCCCCAATTCAGACTCCCAACCTCATCAGCCCCCCGGGACCCCCGTTCAGCGCCCCGGGCCCAGCTCGGGGTTCCCCCCGTCCCCACAGGCCGCAGCTCCGGGGCCCCGGCCTCGCTCCGTTCCCGCCGCCCCGGTGTCCCCCCGGCCCCGCCATACCGGGGAGGCCGCGCGGGGCGGAGCGAGAACGGGCCGGGCCCGGGCTGAGGCGGAGCTGAGGCGGAGTTGGGTCCGAGCTGAGGCGGAGCTGAGGCGGAGCGGGGCCGGGTTTGGGCCGGAGCTGAGGCGGAGCCAGGCCCGGGATGTGGCGGAATTGAGGCGGAGTTGAGGCGGAACTGGGCCGGAGCTGAGGGGAGCGGGACCGGAGCTGAGGGGAGCGGGACCGGAGCTGAGGGGGAGCGGGGCCGGAGCTGGGTCCGAGCTGAGGGGAGCGGGGCCGGAGCTGGGTCCGAGCTGAGGGGGAGCGGGAACGGAGCTGGATCCGAGCTGAGGTGGAGCGAGCCCGGAGCTGAGGCGGAGCTGAGAGGAGCTGGGTCCGAGCTGAGGTGGAGCGGGAACGGAGCTGGATCCGAGCTGAGGTGGAGCGAGCCCGGAGCTGAGGCGGAGCTGAGAGGAGCTGGATCCGAGCTGAGGTGGAGCGGGACCGGAGCTGAGGGGACCGGGGCCGGAGCTGGGGCCGGAGCTGAGGGGACCGGGGCCGGAGCTGAGGCGGAGCTGGGCCCGGAGAAGCCGCAGCGAGCGACGGAGGTGGCGCGGCGGTGACACAGGGGACAGTGGGGACACGGGGGAGGTCGGGTGGGTGTCGGGGGGACAAGGGGGAGACCCGCAGCTGCGGGGCCGCGGCGGGACGCGGGGCTGTGGGATACGGGGCTGAACCTCCGGGACAGCGAGCTGGAACCCGCCTGGACAAGGGTCTGCAGGACTGGGGGAATGCAGGAATGGGGGGCTGAATCTCCCGGGACAGGGGGCTGAGCCTCCCAGGGCTCTGGGACTGAGCCCCCCAGGACACGGGATTTCCACCCTGGGGCTCTGGGACTGACCCTCAGGGGCTTCAGGACTGAACACCTCGGGACTCAAGGTTGGACCATTCAGATCTGTGTGGGACATGGGGCTGTAGGGCTGAATCCCCGGGATACAGAGCTGGACCCCTGGAGCTCCATTGCTGAACCCCCCCAAAGGCTCCAGGACTGCACCCCCAGAGCTCTGGGTCTGAATCCCCCAGGACATGGGGCTGTGCCCCATCAGTATATGGGGCTGAACCCCCTAAGGGCTCCAGAACTGCACCCCCAGGGCTCTGGGTCTGAATCCCCCAGGGACATGGGGCTGAACCCCCCAAGGGCTCCAGAACTGCACCCCCAGAGCTCTGGGTGTGAATCCCTCAGGGCATGGGGCTGTGCTCCATCAGTATATGGGACTGAACCCCCCAGGGACACGGGGCTGAATCCCCCAAGGGCTCCAGGACTGCACCCCCAGAGCTTTGCCTTGGGGGGGCCTCAACCCACTCCCCCACCCCTAAAAACTACAAGAACCCTAAAAACACATTTCTCCATTTATGCAATGTTGGGTGGCTTTTGGGGAGGGGGTTACACAGCAGGGATTGGGGACACCCCCCCACAACCTCAGGGCTTCAGGTACACCTCTCCCACGATCTTGTAGGGGAAATTGTTCCAGCCAAAAAGGGGGGTTTGGCCAGGTGTGTCATACAGGGCTGACACCACCTCCGCGGTGGAGATGCCCACGTCCCACATGTACACGGATGAAATCTCCCCCACCAAGGACTGCTTGGCATCAAAACCACCCCCAAAGCTGTCCTGGTCCTGCCCCAGCACGATGGATGCTGGCACTCCCACCGTGTATCCTTTCTGCAGCCCCTTCCTGGGCCAGGGCTTCCCGTTGAGCCAGAAGCTCACGATGCCCGTGGAGGATTCCCAGCTGATGCAGACGTGCTCGACCTCCCCGAGGTTTTCAGGCACCCTGAAGGACAAGAACTGGTTGCCCACGTTGAAGTCGTACTGGCCAGGTTTGGGCTTGAAGAGCAGGATCTCGTTGCTCTGTTTTTTGGTGGCGTAGGAGAAGAGGCTGTAGGGCCGGCTGAGGTCGGTGTAGGACTTGAGGCACACGGTGAAGTTGTTCAGGGGCTTCTCCAGCTTTGCTGTCACCTGCACGTGGGCGCTTTGGGACTCTCGGGGGAACACGAACACCGAGCTGCCCAGGTCTGCGGGAGGTGACATCGACAGAGGTGACATCCGGCACCCGGCGTGGGTGCCACCACCACCAGCTGTGGCATGGGGTGTTGCGTGTCGAGTCCCTGCCAACCCCCCATTTCTGTCCTCAGGGTGCCCCTTTGCCATCGTGCCCCCTCCTGCAGGCTGTGCCCTGCCCGTTCCTCCCTTGCAGAGCTCGGGGGTGCCCCTGTGGGTTCCTCCATGCCGCCTTTGCCCCCACCCTGCACCCTTTGGGAGCACTCAGGGTGCCCCCACAACCCGCCCTGCATGTCCCCATGCCCCCCAGGGTGTCCCCATGCCACTACCTTGTGGGGCCGTGGGGCCGAAGAGCGCGGTGATGATGAGGAGGCCGAGCCACAGCGGCCCCATGGCACTGCCAAACCCGGCCACTGTCACCACCGTGGGAAAGGGGGGACCTCAGAGCCACCCAGAGCCGCTCCGAGGAGTGACAGTGACTGGTGGTGACACTGACCTTCGTCCCCAAGCCCCAGGACTGTTGGGAAATGGCGTGTGAGCGTGGCAGGGACTGGCTTTGGGGACAATCCCCCTGTCCCCAAGGGAGGAGCCTTCCCCTTCCTGGCTCCGCGTGGGGCTGGGCAGCGCTGGAACCGCTGGATCCGTGTCCTGCCCGTGCAGGGGCGGCCGTGGGGCAGCTTGTGGGGTGTGGGATGGGGAACGGGTGCCCTGGGTGTTGGTGGCACTCAGAGTGACCCACTGCCCAGCTGAGGGACCTTCCTCGCGTTGGGTTGTAGAGGTGACGGGGTGCTGGCTGCCGGCGAGACGGGTGTGAGCGACAAAGGGTGATGAGGGGAACAGCGGGACCGAGGCCACCCACAACCCTCAGGCCCCCAGCACCTCGCGGAGCCGCTGTTTCACCACCACATCTCCCTTGACCTGGTAGCTGAGGCTGTTCCAGGCCAGCAGCGCGGGCGGCAGGCGCAGGGACAGGAAGGCCGCGCGCATCTTCTCCGGCGACAGCCCCGCGTCCCACAGGTAAACGTCGGTCAGCTCCCCCGAGAAGGAGTTGTAGACGTCAAAGCCGCCCCCAAAACTGTCCTGCTCCTGTCCCAGCAGGATGGCAGCCGTGGCCCCCACCGTGTAGCCCCTCTGCAGCCCCTTCCTCGGCCAGGGCTTCCCGTTGAGCCAGAACTCGGCGATGCCCGTGGAGGATTCCCAGCTGGCGCAGACGTGCTCCCACTCCCTGCGGCCCTCGGGGACGCGGAAGGTGACAAACTTTCCCCCCACGTAGAAGCGGTACTCCTCGGGTTTGGGCTTGAAGAGCAGGATCTCGTTGTCCTGGCCTTTGGTGGCGTAGGAGAAGAGGCTGTGGGGCCGGCTGAGGTCGGTGTAGGAGCGCAGGCACACGGTGAAGTTGCGCAGGGGCTGCTCCAGCTGCGCCTGCAGCACCACGTAGGCGTCGCTGGGATCCTTCCGGAACACGAACACCTTTCGGTACAGGTCTGGGGACAACAGAGGTGACGTGCTGGTGTTGTGGTGTGCTGTAATGTCCCATTTTGGCCTTCCAGGTCATTCCCCCAGGTGTGCCTATGCCTCTCTCCCTTCCCCCTTGCCCCCATGCTGAGTGAGTCCTGTCAATCAGGCTGAACATTCCAGCAAGGCGTCGTGTGGTTGGTCAAGTTCAAAGGATGCCCCTATGCCCAGAGGACATTGGCCTGACTGGGTGTCACCTTCCCCTGAGACCCTGCCCCTCTCACCTGGTTGGTGGCTCACCTGTACCTCCCCTCCCCCTGTCCCTGAGCTTAAAAAGGCAATCAGAGCATGCGGCCGGGTTCTGTTGGAGCAGTTCCTCACATTCAGACCTCTGTAACCATGGAATAAACCTCTGGACATTAAACCCTCCAGCAGAATCCTCTCCTTTTTCTCTTCACCATGGCCTGAAGCCATTCCTCTTGAGGTAAACGGGGTTCCTTACAAGCCTGGACTTGTTCAGTGCCCAGCTGCAACCACCAGCAAGCCAAGGTATCTCTGGGGTGATACACCGCAGTTGCTGCCTTTGGCCCGGCAGCGAGGGTCAGACTGGCCCAGGCACAATCTAACTGGTAACATTGGGAGCCATTTTTCCAATATGCTGGCAGGCTGGCGTGTCCCACAGCCCTCTCTGGCTGTCCCCTGCTCCAGCATCCTCCAGCCCTGCTGGCCGAGAGTGATCCGAGAGCTGCTGCCACATCCCCCTGGACCTGCCCTGTGCTGGCTCCTGTCCCCAACCTCGGTGTTCCCCCACCTTCCTGGGCCACCATCCAGCTCCTGTCCCCCACCCTGGTGTCCCCCCTACCTTCCTGGGCCACCATGCCTGTGAGCGCAGCCAGGACAGGAAGCCAGAGCTGCAGGAGGCCCATGGTCGGTGCTGGAGCCGGGCGGGCTCGGCGCTGCCGCCGAGTTTATGTGCTCGAGGAGGGGAGGGCACTGTCAGGGGGATGTCCCCAACCCCAGCCTCAGCAGCCTGGCATGCCCGGGAGGGGTGATTTCATGCCCAGGGAGGGGTGATTTCATGCCCAGGGTGGGTGATTTCATGCCTGGCATGGGTGATTTCATGCCTGGCATGGGTGATTTCATGGCATCACGCGGCCGTGCCACAAGACCTGGGGTCACCCGCCTGCACGGGGCTCCCCTTAGGGCTGGGTTCTGGGTTTGTGTCCCCAACCCTGGGTGACAAGGACACCCCAGCCGTGCGCCCACCTGGGTGATGACCCCAACACTCCTTCCCCAGGTGTGCCTGCTGTGAAAAACCCCCGTTGGAGGGATGTGGTTCGATTTGGAATCATCTGAGGGGTACAAGGAAAGGTTCCCCTGTCTCCCCTGCCCTGAGCCAGTTTGGGGGCACATCCTGAATTCTGCTCTGTCTGTCCTGCCCCAGGGGACTGAGATGGAGCCCCGAGTGTCCTGGGGTGACCGTGGTGACCCAAGGGGACAGGCAGATGGGAAGGGTTGAAGGTTTTTCCTGCCCCAAATGACGGTGCCGGGCTGGGGGGTGTCGAGTCCCTGCAGGGGTTTGATGGATCCCCAATTTTGGGGACGATGTGGGCTCATTCCCCACTGATCAGCCCCCCAGTTTAGCAGGGGTGAGCCCCCAGCTCCTGCAGGGCTTGGCTCGGGCAGAGCAGCCCCATTGTCCCCTCTGCTGTGCCCGTGTCACCCCCGTGACCACACGCGCTGGCCCTCGTGGGTTTTGGGTATAAATGCCCCCCCTGGCAGGCTCCAAGCTTCCTCAGGAACCTCTGCTGCCAATTCGGAGGCACGAGGAGCCCACACCCCCTCCGTTTCCCATCCTCCCCATCACCTCCCAGTCCCATCCAGTTCATTAACTGGGCTGGAGCAGCGCCTCAGGCAGTTGTGTTTGTTGTGTTTAATTCCCCGCTGCATCCTCTTGGCTTTGTCACGAGAGATGGAAAAAATCCCATCGCTTCCAAGATCCCCCCCCCCGTCTGGAGTTTGGGGTGACCCCCCTGGGCAGCCTGAGGCACCCCAAGGCTTTCTGTGCTGGGCAGTCGGGGGGTCCAAAGAGACCCCAAGGGAGGGGACAGAGCGCAGGGGGCACACAACGGGGGACGCTGTGGGGGCACTGTGGGGCCAGAAGCTGATGCCAGGGTGCCAAAGCTTGTGCCAGCTGGCCAGGGGTCAGTGCTGGGTGGCCAAGGTTGGTGCCCGGGATCCAGAGTGCCAAGGCTTGTGCCAGGGGTCCGAGTGTGGCGCGGGGGGACCGGGACTCAGTGCTGGGGGTCCAATCCGGTGCCGTGGGTCCGTTTGGTTCCGTGGGGCAGCCCCCGGATCTTGGCAGTCCCGGGAGCTCGGTAGGCCCCGGAGCTCGGCATTCCCGGGAGCTCGGAATTCCCGGAGCTCGGCATTCCCCGGAGCTCAGCATTCCCGGAGCTCAGCACTCCAGGGATCTCGGAATTCCCGGAGCTCCGTATCCCCCGGAGCTCGGCAATCCCAGAGCTCAGCAGTCCCGGAGTTTGGCAATCCCGGAGCTCAGCAGTCCCGGGAGCTCCGTATCCCCCGGAGCTCGGCATTCCTGGAGCTCAGCAATCCCCGAGTTTGGCATTCCCGGGAGCTCAGCATTCCCGGAGCCCAGCAGCCCCTGGACCTCGGCATTCCCGGGAGCTCGGCAGCTTCGGAGCTCAGCATTCCCGGAGCTCAGCAGTCCCGGATCGGGGCAATCCTGGAGCTCAGCATTCCCGGAGCTCCGTATCCCCCCGAGCTCAGCAGCCCCTGGAGCTCGGCAGTCCCGGGAGCTCAGAGGCCCCCGGATCTCAGCAGCCGTCGGAGCTCGGCAGTCCCGAAACTCGACATTCCCCAGAGCTCGGCATTCCCGGAGCTCCATACCCCCGGATCTCCCCATCATCCCCCGGCCCTCAGCAGCCCCCGGAGCTCCGTACCCCCGGATCTCCCCATTATCCCCCGGCCCTCAGCAACCCCCGGATCTCCCCATTATCCCCCGGCCCTCAGCAGCCCCCCGCAGCCCCCACACCGCGGCGGCAGCTCCGGCCGAGCAGCAGCGCCAGGGGCCCGAGGCCGCAGTGCAGCACGCCCAGCGCCTCGCTCAGCCCCAGCGCCGTGTCGAAGCGCTCGAAGGAGCCGCAGGTGGGCTGGAGCAGCCCGGCCTGCAGCAGGAACTCCGCGCCCAGCCCCGCTCCGTAGGGCGCCCAGAGCGCCAGGAAGAGCCAGGCGAGCCCGGCTCCGTTCGCCCTGAGGCGCGGCACGGCCAGCGCGGCCAGCAGCAGCGCCGCGGGCAGCAGCAGCAGCAGGCACAGGCACAGCGCCAGGTGCAGCACGTAGAGCGGTGCCAGGATGCCCACGGCGCGCCGGACACACGCGGTGCCCGCTGCCACGCCGCTGACCAGCGCGGCCGGAGCGGCCAAGAGCAGCGCCGATGCCCACAGCGCCACGGCCAAGCGGCGGCTCCGCGGGTCCCAGCGAGCCCAGGCGGTGCTGCAGGAGCCGCTGGCCACCAGCAGCGCCTGGGCGAAGACGCTCCAGTGCCACAGCAGGTGCGTGAGGCGGCACAGCCCCGTGCCCAGGTGCCAACCCCGCGCCACGCCCGCCGCCAGCGCGGGCAGCAGCGCCGCGAACAGCGCCGTGCCCAGCGCCAGCTGCGCCACCAGCGCCCGGCTCTGCGGCCACCGCCACGCTTGGGGACGCTTGGCCAGGGCCACCAGCAAGGCGCCGGTGGCCAGCGCGGCCGCGACGCTGGTGGCGGCCAGGAAAGGGGGGGCGACGCGCTGGAAGAGGGGACAGAAGTAGTTGTGGCACGGCGCGGCGCCGTAATCCAGGAGGGTGTCGTTGCTGGAAGCGTTGTCGTCGTAGGAGAGGTCGCCCATGATTTCCTCCAGGTCCAGGGAGCTGGCGGTCTCCAGGATGCCGGGGCTCTGTGGGTGGTGGGCATGGGGAGGGTGGCACATGGCCCTGGTGGCACCGTGGGGATGGGCAGGGCTGGGTTATCAGGGAGGGACACGCGGGGACAGCCGGGCTGCGGGTGGGGCCGGGATGGCGCCGTTCTCTGCCAGGAGGGACGCGGGGAGGATGCGGAGCCCGGAGGGTGCACACAGAGCCCGCGGGGACACGGAGCCCCGTGGTCCTGCCCAGAATTGGGGACCCTCAGGGCGCTGCTCAGTGCTGGGGACTCCTAAACCCCTAAAATCCCCCTAAACCCCTAAAATCCCCCTAAACCCCACTGGGGAGCACTGGGGATTCCTGCGCAGAACTGGGGACTCCTGTGACCCCACTCAGCACCAGGGATCCCCTAAAATCCCCCTAAATCCCACTGGAAACTCCCATGATCCTGCTCAGCACTGGGGATCCTCAGGGGCCTGACTCCCAAACCCCAAAAATCCCCCAAACCCCACTGGGCACTGGGGACCCCCATGATCCTGCTCAGAATTTGGGACTCCTGTGACCCCACTCAGCACCAGGGACCCCCTAAACCCCACTGGAGGAGATTCCCATGATCCTGCTCAGAACTGGGGACCCTCACATCTCTACTCAGTTCTGGGGGACTCCTAAACCCCAAAAATCCCCCAAACCCCACTGGGCACTGGGGGCCCCCATGATCCTCCTCAGAATTTGGGACTCCTGTGACCCCACTCAGCACCAGGGATCCCCTAAAATCCCCCCAAATCCCACTGGAAACTCGCATGATCCTGCTCAGAACTGGGGACCCCCATGGTTCTGCTCAGTGCTGGGGACTCCTAAACCCCAAAAATCCCCCAAACCCCCAAAATCCCCCAAACCCCACTGGGCACTGGGGACCGCCATGATCCTGCTCAGAATTTGGGACTCCCGTTACCCCACTCAGCACCAGGGATCCCCTAAACCCTCATTAACACCCCTAAATCCCACTGGGGATTCCCATGATCCTGCTCAGAACTGGGGACCCCCACATCTCTACTCAGTTCTGGGGACTCCTAAACCCCAAAAATCCCCCAGACCCCACTGGGCACTGGGGACCCCCATGATCCTGCTCAGAATTTGGGACTCCTGTGACCCCACTCAGCACCAGGGATCCCCTAAAATCCCCCCAAATCCCACTGGAAACTCCCATGATCCTGCTCAGCACTGGGGATCCTCAGGGGCCTGACTCCCAAACCCCAAAAATTCCCCAAACCCCACTGGGCACTGGGGACCCCCATGATCCTGCTCAGACTCCTGTGACCCCACTCAGCACCAGGGATCCCCTAAACCCCACTCAACACCCCCAAACCCCACTGGAGGAGATCTCCATGACCCTCCTCAGCATTGGGGGACCCTCAGGGCTCTATTCAGTTCTGGGGGACTCCTAAACCCCAAAAATCCCCCAAACCCCCAAACTGGGGACTCCCATGATCCTGCTCAGAATTTGGGACTCCTGTGACCCCACTCATCACCAGAGACCCCCTAAACCCCACTCAACACCCCCAAACCCCACTGGAGGAGTTCCCCATCACCCTCCTCAGCACTGGGGGACCCCCATTTTCCTCCTCCTCACACCAAGGACCCCCCCGTGCCCTCCCCTCCTGGGGGATGTGCCACCACCAGGGACAGGAATTTGGGGCGGGGGGTGTCACTCACCACGGGGACACAGTTGCCCATGATGCTGCTCCGAGTCTGGAGGTGGCACCACCGGGGTGGCCACTCGGACAGGGCACCCACCAGGTGCCAGGAGGTGCCCGGGGGTGACTCCTCCGCTCCAAAAGGAGCCGAGGGCTGCGGGCAGGAGATAAGAGGTGCCCCAGGGCCGGCCCTGCCCTTCTCCCGCCCTGGCCAGCCGGCGGAAAAACGGGGGGAACGGCGCTGCCGGGAAATTTGTCGAGCAGGAAACCATCGGTTCTTGGCAGGACGAGTGAAATTAATTAGGGATTATTTGTCTTTCCACACGCTCCGGGGTGTGCCAGCTCCAGGGAGGGGTTTGGGGTTTGGGCATTTGAGGGGACCCCCCCTTCTCATGGAGTCTGGAATTTCCTCAAGAGGAAGGAAGGGCTCCCGGGGGTCATCCTGTGCCATTGGAGCAGCTTGGTGACAGCGCTGGTGGCCTTGGTGGCCTTCAGGGACATCTTGATAGCGACGTCCCTATGGGGCTGGGGGGCTCCGGGGTTGGGAATTGGGGTTCTGGTGGTAATTTGGGGGTGAAAGTGACAGTTTGGGGGTGACTGTGGAGCAGATTTAGGGGTGAAAGGCTTGGGGGGCTCCAGGGGTTGGGAATTGGGGCTGTGGTGGTAATTTGGGGGTAAAAGTGACAGTTTGGGGGTGACTGTGGAGCAAATTTAGGGGTGAAAGGCTCAGGGAGCTCCAGGGGTTGGGAATTGGGGTTCTGGTGGTAATTTGGGAGGATATTTTTGGGGGTAAAAGTGACAGTTTGGGGGTGACTGTGGAGATTTAAGGGTGAAAAGCTCAGGGAGCTCCAGGGGTTGGGAATTGGGGTTCTGGTGGTAATTTGGGGGTAAAAGTGACATTTTAGGGGTGACTGTGGAGCAGATTTAGGGGTGAAAGGCTTGGGGGGCTCCAAAGGTTGGGAATTGGGGTTCTGGTGGTAATTTGGGGAGGAAATTTGGGGGTAAAAGTGCTGGGAAGTGACAGTTTGGGGGTGACTGTGGAGCAGATTTAGGGGTGAAAGGCTTGGGGAGCTCCAGGGGTTGGGAATTGGGGTCGCTGCTGTTTGGGGAGGGCTGGGGGCCAGGATTTGGGGGGCTCTGAGGGGCAGATTTGGGGGTGAAAGGGCTGGGAGCTTGCAGGGATTGGGGGTTTGCTGTTCTTTGGGGGGAGCTGGGAATTTGGGGGGGATTGAGGGAAAGATTTGGGGGGGAAAGGGATCAGAAAGAATCTGGGAATTGGCAATTTGGGGGGGCTGAGGAAGAATTTGGGAATTGGGAATTTGGGGGGGATTGAGGGGCAGATTTGGGGGTGAAATGGCTGAGGAGGAGTCCGAAAATTGATGATTTTGGAGAGGTTGAGGAGGAATTTGGGAATTGGGAATTTGGGAGGGGCTGAGGAAGAATTTGAGAATTGGGAATTTGGGGGGGCCTGAGAGGGAATCTGGGAAATGGGAATTTCAAAGGGATTGAGGGGCAGATTTGGGGGGTGAAATGGCTGAGGAGGAATTTGGGAATTGGCAATTTGGAGGGGCTAAGGAAGAATCAGAGAATTGGGAATTTGGAGGGGTTGAGGGGAAATTGGGAAATGGGAATTTCAAAGGGATTGAGGGGCAGATTTGGGGGGTGAAATGGCTGAGGAGGAATTTGGGAATTGACAATTTAGGGGGGGTGAGGAGGAATTTGGGAAATGGAAATTAGGGGGGGATTGAGGGATAGATTTGGGGGGTGAAATGGCTGAGGAGGAATTTGGGAATTGGCAATTTAGGGGGGGGTGAGGAGGAATTTGGGAAATGGAAATTAGGGGGGATTGAGGGGTAGATTTTGGGGGTGAAATGGCTGAGGAGGAATTTGGGAATTGGCAATTTAGGGGGGAATTGAGGGGCAGATTTGGGGGTGAAAATCCCAGGGATTGGGATCGGGGTTGCTGCTCTTTGTGGGGAGGTGCTGAGGGTCAGGATCAGGGTGGGTCTGGGGGCTCAGAGGAGTTTTTAGGGGGGGCTGATCTCTGTCACCCCCTCCCACCACCCCCAAACTCCCCCCTCTTTGACCCCCCATCCCCAAACACACACAGACAAGGCAGGGTAAGGTGTGTAATCCAGATATATTTATAGGATTATTTTCCGAGATTAGCACAGGATATTAGAAAGGTTATAAAGTCACATCGACGGTCGTTGGCTCCCTTTTTTTTTTCTTTTTTTTTTTCTTTTTTCTTTTTATGTACAGACAGAAAAAAAAAAAAAAAAAAAAAACAAAAAACCACAGCACAACAACACAGCCCAGCCTCTGCCCCCCACCCTGGCCTCTCCAGAGCCCCCCAAAATATGGCTTTCGTGTCTATTGAGAGTTCAGTGCCGGCCAGGAAGCCTCCAAGGTGGGTCCCCAAATCCTCCTCGTGCCCCAACACCCCACGAACGGGTGGACGTGGGGCCACCAATGGGACCCCCCCAAGGACGGGGTGGTGGCCTGGACACGGTGTCGCTGCCACCGCCCGGGTGTGACACAAATCTTCTCCCGTCCCCACCAAACCCTTTGGTTCTCAGTGCCAGAAGTGGCCTCGGATGGAATCTCTGACCCTCAGCGGCTCCTTCCTCACCTGGGGCCAGGTGACACCTCCACAGGTCCCTGCCCGCTGCCCTGGGCTGCACTGCCACGCTCCCCACGGCAGGTGGGACCTCAAAAAACACCTCAAAACCACAAAAACCACCTCGAAACCAGCAAAAACAACCAAAACCACCTCAAAATCATGTCAAAACCACCAAAACCATGTCAAAACCACCTCAAAACCAGCAAAACCACCTCAAAACCAGCAAAACCACCTCAAAACCACCTCAAAATCATGTCAAAACCACCAAAGCCATGTCAAAACCACCTCAAAACCAGCAAAACCACCTCAAAACCATCAAAACCACCTCAAAACAACCAAAACCACCTCAAAATCATGTCAAAACCACCAAAACCATGTCAAAACCACCTCAAAACCAGCAAAACCACCTCAAAACCATCAAAACCACCTCAAAACAACCAAAACCAGCTCAAAACCAGCAAAACCACCTCAAAACAACCAAAACCACCTCAAAACCACCTAAACCACGTCAAAACCACCAAAGCCACCTCAAAATCTCCAAAACCACCCCAAAGCCACTTCAGCGCCACCAAAATCACCTCAAAGCCATCTCAGAAACGCCAAAACCACCCCAGACCCACCAGAAACACCAAAACCACGTCAAAACCACCTCAAAACCGCTTCAGGACCACCAGAATCGCCTCAAAACCATCTGAGAAACGCCGAAACCACCTCAAAACCACCAAAACCACCCAAAACACCTCAAAGCCACCCGAAAAACACCCCAAAAACTCCGCGTCCTGCTCCTTCCCAGTGCTCCTGGCACAGCTGAGCCGCGGTGGCCACCTCTGCAGTGTCCCCACAGTGTCACAACCCTCGCTGTCACCTCCGCGTGGCACCGAGCTGGGCCTCCTCTGCCTCACCTGAGCCCCAAAGGTGTCCCCAAAGGTGGCACGGGTGGTGGCAGGGTTTGGTGTGGGGTGGACACTTCCAGCCCCGTGGAAGAGGTGGTGAAATTCTTCCTGCAGCTCCCAAGGTGAGGTCTCCCATTTCTCAAAGGGTTCCTCTTGTCCAGATGACCCCCAAATCCATGGAGACACCTCCCAGGTGAAGTTACCACTTCTCCAAGGGTCTCCTCATCCTCCAGACAACCCCAAATCCACAAGGTGACCTCCCAGGTGAGGTTACTCCCATCACAAAGGGCTCCTCTTCTCCAGACAACCCCAAATCCACGGGGACACCTCCCAGGTGAGGTTACACCTCCCAAAATCCATGGGGTGACCTCCAAGCTAAAGTTTCCCATTTCCCAAAGGGTTCCTTCTCCTCCAGATGACCCCAAATCCATGGGGAGACCTCCCAGGTGAGGTTACACTTCATAAAATCCATGAGGAGACTTCCCAGGTAAAGTTCTCCCATTTCTTAAAGGGTTCCTTCTCCTCCAGACAGCCCCAAATCCACGGGGAGACCTCCCAGGTGAGGTTACCCATCCCGAAATCCATGGGGTGACCTCCCAGGTAAGGGTTGCCACCTCTCCAAGGGTCTCCTCATCCTCCAGATGACCCCAAATCCATGGAGAGACCTCCCAGGTGTTGTTAGCCCTCCCAAAATCCATGGGGAGACCTCCCAGGTGAGGTTACCCATTTCTTTAAGGGTTCCTTCTCCTCCAGATGACCCCAAATCCATGGGGAGACCTCCCAGCTGAGGTGACACCTCCCAAAATCCATGGGGTGACCTCCCAGGTGAGGTGACACCTCCCAAAATCCATGGGGTGACCTCCCAGCTAAAGTTACCCATTTCTTTAAGGGTTCCTTCTCCTCCAGACGACCCCAAATCCATGGGGTGACCTCCCAGGTGAGGTTACCCCTCCCAGAATCCATGGGGTGACCTCCCAGCTGAGGAACCCCTCTGGAGGTTCCTCTCCTCCAGATAACCCCAAATCCACAGGGGTTCCAGGCCCAAGGGCATCTCCTGCCACCCCCCTTGTGCCCAGACTGGCGCGTGGGATCCCACAACACCTCATGCCAAGGCTGGCGGTGCCCCGAGGATGCCAAGGGGGTGCAGCCCCATCCTGGGGGTGCCCAGTTTGAGGGGGGCTGAGCTGGAGAGATGGGCAAAGGGGTTTGGTTTTGTCTTGGAAGTGAAGTGAAGGTGAAAGAGGCAGGAGGAAGAGCAAGGAGGAAGGGTGAACCCCCCCCCCTCCCAAAGCCTCTGTGGTGACCCCAAACTGCCCAGACCCCCAAATCCAGGTGTTCTGGTTGGGATTCTCAGAGCCAAGAAGAAAATCAGCCCTTTCCAAGCTCATCCCTGCCCTGGGAAGGGGCTGGGGAGGGAAGTGGGGGGCAGAGAGACCCCAGCTCTTCCCAGGGAAGCAGCCCCAGCCCCAGGGGCGCTGCTCCCTGCACTGAACATCTCAATAGATGGTTCAAATTGGCATTTCCAATCAGAGAATTTAAGAAAAATTAAATAAATTAAAAAAAAAAAAATCAGGGGCTTTTTCTTCTAGATTTGCCCCCCCTCCCACACCCCCAAAATAAACCTGAGCCCTCCCCCCCCTCCCGCTGGGGTGGGACCGGGGAGCTCTGGGGGCTCCTGGTGTCTCTGGGGGTCCCACCCTGGCCTTTCATCCCCCTTTTCACACACTGACTGCACGAGGACAGCTCTGCTCCCGCATGGACACTGCTCCACAAGAACCACCAAGGACAAAACCGGGCCGGGGGCTCGCTCTGCTCCCACCTGGAGTCACCCCCCGACCACGGGGAGGGGACAACGGGGACACCCAGGATGCCAACCTTCACCCCGGGAACACTCCCCCCGCCCGGAGCTGGGATTTTATCCTTGGACATCAAAGAAACCAAAAAAAGGGAGAGAAACAAAGGGAAGAGCTACATCGACCCCAGCCCAACACCCCAACCAAGGGCCCGAAGCAAAGAGCAGCCACGAAACCAAAGCCATAAAAATCAAAAAAGGTCCAAAAAAGGAAGAAGGAAGGAAGGAAGGAAGGAAGGAAGGAGTCGCTCACTCACGGGTTTTGGGTCTGTGCGGTTCGGGGCGTGGGGATGGAGGTGCAAGCAAGCAAACGGGGCCGGGGCTCTCGCTGTTGGAGTGAAGGATTTGTACAAGTTCAAGAAGCGTCAGCAGCGCCTCGAGGCCGGTGGCTCTCCCTGCTCTCTGTCCCGCCATCCCTCTGTCCGTCCGTCCGTCCGCCCGCGCCGGGCGCCAGAGAAAATCTGTTGGGTTTTGTGGGGTTTGTGGTCTGGTTGCCGTTGCCATCGGGGTTCTCTTGGCTCCATTTTTCTTTCTCTCTCTCTCTCTCTCTCTCTCTCTCTCTCCTCTCTCTCTGACCCTTTTAGATGAAATATTCCTTCTTGTCGTCGCCGCCGGCCTGGCCGCCCTCGGCGTTGATGATGGCGGTGTCGGCGTCCGGAGCGTCGTCCGAGCCTTTGGCCTCGTGGGTCAGGTACGTCCCTGGAAAAGGGGGGACAGGGCTTGGGGTCACGGGGGGCTCTGGCAGAGACCCCTCCCACAAAGCCAGAGGGACTGGAGGGTCTGCTGGGGTTGGGTGCAATGGGAAAGGCACCGGGGTGGGAGGGGTTTAATGGGATGAGATGGGATGGGATGGGATCAATGGGATGGGATGGGATGGGATGGGATGGGATGGGATGGGATGGGATGGGATGGGATGGGGACAATGGGATGGGATGGGGACAATGGGATGGGATGGGATCGATGGGATGGGATCAATGGGATGGGGTGGAATCCAAAGGATGGGATCGATGGGATGGGATCAATGGGATGGGATGGGATGGGACCAATGGGATGGGATGGGATCCAAGGGATCCATGGGATGGGATCATTGGGATGGGATGGGATTGATGGGATGGGATGGGATCAATGGGATGGGGTGGAATCCATGGGATGGGATCAATGGGATGGGATGGGATCAATGGGATGGGATCCATGGGATGGGATGAGATCGATGGGATGGGATCATTGGGATGGGATGGGATCCATGGGATGGGATCAATGAGATGGGATGGGATCCATAAGATGGGATCCACAGGACAGGATCATTGGGATCCATGGGATGGGATCAATGGGATGGGATGGGATCCATAAGATGGGATCCATGGGATGGGATGGGATTGATGGGATTCATAAGATGTGATCCACAGGACAGGATCAATGGGATCCATGGGATGGGATTGATGGGATCCATAAGATGGGATCCATAGCACAGGATCAATGGGATCCATGGGATGGGATCAATGGGATGGGATGGGATCCATAAGATGGGATCCATAGCACAGGATCAATGGGATCCATGGGATGGGAGCTGCCTCCCCCTGCATTCCCTGGGACATTCCCATGCTGGGCAGGATCAGGAGCTGCCTCCCTTCATCCCCCATTGCCCCGAGACCCCCGAGGGCTCCTCCAGCCCCACCTGCAGCCCCCCAGGCCGTACCTTTGTGCCTGATCAGGTAATGTCCCAGCACGATGAGGAGGCTGAGCAGGAGGAAGACGATGACGGCCACCACGCCGCCAATCATCGCGTGGTATGTGCTGGAGGTCGAGGGCACCGGGCTGGCATCTGCCCAGGAAGGGGGAGGGAAAAAAGAGACACAAAAAGGAGACCCTGAGACCCTGCAGGGCAGCAGAAGATGCTGCTCCTCCCCACCAGGAGCTCCATTCTGCTGAGGGTGCTGGCACAGTGAGAATGAGGGGAGCAACAGGGAAATCTCGTCTTCCATCGAAATAAATTAAAAAATCAAAAAGCAAAATGGAAATCTCATCCTCCTCAATGGGGTTTTGGCCCCAAAAAGGGAGGGTGAGAAGGTTTGGGTGGGAGGGGACATGCAGGCTGGCATGGCCACCCGAGAGGTGATGGCAGGACCCCAAAGGTGGCCCTGAATCCTGTCCCGGATGTGGAATCCAGTGGAAAGATTCCACCCCGTGCTGGAATCCTGTGCCAGCCCTGTGGCACGGTGACAAATCCTCCTGCCAGCCGTGCCCCATCAGCTCAGGGTGGGCACAGAGCCACATTTGGGAAGGACAAGACGAGGGACACACGGGGTGGCAGCAGGACAGAGGGACAACACGGCACATGGACACACAGGACAAGGGACAGCTTGGGGCTCCTCCTGGAAAACCTGAGGGACTGAAGCCACCTGGCAGGGCTGTCCCCAGGCCAGGGCAGGGCCAGCGTCCTCCTGTGGAGCTTCTCCAGGCCAAAGAGACAGAAAAGGAGCTTACGGTACCTTGGATGGGAGCTGGAGTGAAGGATGGAGCCGAGGCCATGGAAGCATGAGAGATGGGCTGGGAAGGGCCCAGGGTGGAGTGAACGTGTGGGGTGGGGAGCTGGGGAACATCTGGGGAGGACAACAAAAACACAGGACAGGAATCAATGCCACGAAGGGACAGCGAGGTGACAGAGCCCTGAGGGGACCCTGAGCGGGTCCATCTGTGACCCCTCTGCTGCTGCCACCAACCTTTGGGACACTGTGACCATCTTGACCATCTCCTGTCCTGGTTACTCGTTGAAGGACCCTCGTGGTGTCACCCATGATGAGGTGTCACCTGCACTCTGCTGGGCAGGGGTGGCACCAAGGTGGGCAAGGCTGGAAGTGGCTCCAGTGACTGACACACGAGTGGCTTTAGGGATCCCATGGGTCCTTCCTCTTCTGCCACCAACCTTTGGGACACTGTGACCATCTTGACCATCTCCTGTCCTGGTTACCTCCTGAGGGACTCTCATGGTGTCACCCATGATGAGGTGTCACCTGTGCAATGACTTTGGGGACCACAGGGTGCTGGCACCAAGGTGGGCAAGGCTGGAGGTGGCTGCAGTGCCCGAGACACGAGTGGCTTTAGGGACCCCATGGGTCCTTCTGCTTCTGCCACCAACCTTTGGGACACTGTGACCATCTAGACCATCTCCTGTCCTGGTTACCTCCTGAGGGACTCTCATGGTGTCACCCATGATAAGGTGTCACCTGTGCCATGTCCTCGGGGACCACAGGGTGCTGGCACCAAGGTGGGCAAGGCTGGAGGTGGCTCCAGTGACTGACACACGAGTGGCTTTAGGGACCCCATGGGTCCTTCTGCTTCTGCCACCAACCTCTGGGACCATCTTGACCATCTCCTGTCCTGCCAGACCTTGGTTATTCCTTGAGGGACTCTCATGGTGTCACCCATGATGAGGTGTCACCTGTGCCATGTCCTTGGGGACCACAGGGTGCTGGGCAGGGGTGGCACCAAGGTGGGCAAGGCTGGAGGTGGCTGCAGTGCCCGAGACACGAGTGGCTTTAGGGACAAAAGTGACAATTCCACCAAGGCTGGATGTGGAACTCTGTGTCTGCTGTGACAGGGGCAGTGCCACCAGGTGGGCAAGGGACAGCGGGTGCCACCTCTCAAGGACAGCAGGTGCCACCTCTCAAGGGACAGCGGGTGCCACCTCTCAAGGACAGCAGGTGCCACTTCTCAAGGACAGCAGGTGCCACTTCTCAAGGGACAGTGGGTGCCACCTCTCAAGGACAGCAGGTGCCACCTCTCAAGGGACAGCGGGTGCCACCTCTCAAGGACAGCAGGTGCCACTTCTCAAGGACAGCAGGTGCCACTTCTCAAGGGACAGTGGGTGCCACCTCTCAAGGACAGCAGCTCAAGGGACAGCGGGTGCCACTTCTCAAGGACAGCGGGTGCCACCTCTCAAGGACAGCAGGTGCCACCTCTCAAGGGACAGCGGGTGCCACCTCTCAAGGGACAGCGGGTGCCACCTCTCAAGGACAGCGGGTGCCACTTCTCAAGGACAGCGGGTGCCACCTCTCAAGGGACAGCAAGTGCCACCTCTCAAGGACAGCAGGTGCCACCTCTCAAGGGACAGCACCAGGCACCCAGGGTGAGCTCCTGGATGGGTGCAGAGAGCTCTGGGTGCTCACACAGGGGACACGGGGGACACACAAGGGTGACACAGGAGTGGCTGCACAGGGTTGGGCATTTGGCGGCTCCTTCTGGGCAGGCTGAGGGAGGGGACACAGGGGGCAAAGTGCCACCAGTGAGGTGCCACCACACTGCAGGGGAAGGAGGCAGGAAAGGGAAGAGCTGGAGCAAGGGAGGAGAGCGGGAACCTTCGGATTTCCCAAACCCAAGGGAAAATGGCAAGAAATGGGATCATGGGGGGTGGGCACGAGCTGGGATGGGCACGGGGAGATGGGGTGGGCATGGGGAGATGGGGTGGGCATGGGGAGATGGGGTGGGCACAGGCTGGGATGGGCACAGGGAACTGGGATGGGCACGGGGAGCTGGGATGGGCACAGGGAGCTGGGGTGGGCACAGGGAGCTGGGGTGGGCACAGGGAGCTGGGGTGGGCACAGGCTGGGATGGGCACAGGGAACTGGGATGGGCACGGGGAGCTGGGGTGGGCACGGGGAGCTGGGATGGCAGCAGCACACAGCACACACAGCCCTGAACCACGTGTGACACTTGGCATGGGGACATGGGGACACTGAGCATGCCAGGCCTGCTCCATGTGTGACACATGGCATGGGGACACACATGGCCCTGAACAACGTGTGACACATGGCATGAGGACATGGGGACACACACAGCTCTGTCCCATGTGTGACACATGGCATGGGGACACACACAGAGCCCTGAACCACGTGTGACACATGGCATGGGGACATAGGGACACACATGGCCCTGAACCACGTGTGACACATGGCATGGGGACACAGGGACAGGCAGAGCACAGTCAGGGGACTGCACCACGTGGGGAGCAGCAGGAGCTGCCCCTTCCCACCCCAGGACAGGTGTCAGGGTGACACGGTGACACTTTGTGGGCACACAGGTGACACAGTGACACTTTGTGGGCACACAGGATGCAGTGCCCTCACCCACAGGTAACACAGTGATACAGTGACATGGTGACACTTCTGGGCACGCAGGATGCACAGGTGACACAGTGCCACATTGTGGGCACACAGGATGCAATGCACTCACCCACAGGTGACAGGGTGACACGTTTTGGGCACACAGGTGACACAGTGCCACATTTTGGGCACACAGGATGGAGTGCCCTCATGCCCAGGTTACAGGGATGACACAATGACACCTTTTGGGCACACAGGATGCACAGGTGACAGCGTGACACCTTTTGGGCACACACATGACACAGTGCCACATTTTGGGCACACAGGTGACACAGTGACACTTTTTGGGCACACGGGTGACACAGTGCCACATTCTGGGCACACGGGTGACACAGTGCCACATTCTGGGCACACAGAGGGCAGTGCCCTCACCCACAGGTGACAGGGATGACACAGTGCCACATTCTGGGCCCCCAGGGGGCAGTGCCCTCACCCACAGGTGACAGGGATAACATAGTGACACCTTTTTGGGCACGCAGGTGACACAGTGCCACATTTTGGGCACGCAGGTGACACAGTGCCACATTTTGGGCACGCGGGATGCACAGGTGACACAATGACACCTTTTGGGCACACGGGTGACACAGTGCCACATTCTGGGCCCCCGGGGGGCGGTGCCCCGGTGCCACCAGGGCCACACTCACCGCTGACGTCCAGGTTGTACTTGGCCACCACGCTGCCCATGGAGCTGGTGGCCGTGCACACGTAGGTGCCACTGTCACTCTTGTTGAGGAAGGGGAAGATGAGGACGCTGTCGGAGCTCAGCTGCAGGGGGGCGTCGCTGCCCTCCTTCTCCCAGAGGAATTCCTGCGGGCTGGGGACAGAACGGGGCCTTGGGAACCCAGGTCCTGCCTTCCTGGGCAGCCTGGGGTCACTGGGATCTTTATAGGGTGGGGAGGATTAAATCCTATAGGAGTGGGATGGGGTCAGCTGATAATTTGGGGTTTTTCTGTTCTGATTCCTTGGGGTTCTTCTGTTCAGCTTAATATTAATGTTATTGGGCTTTTTTATAGGGTGGGGAAGATAAAATCTTATAGGAGTGGGATGGGGTCAGCTGATAACTTGGGGTTTTTCTGCTCTGATTCCTTGGGGTTCTTCTGTTCAGGTTTATATTAACGTTACTAGGATTTTGCACAGGGTGGGGAAGGTAAAATCTGACAGGAAAAGGATGGGCACAAACTGATTCCATGGGGTTTTTCTGTTCTGATACCTTGGGGTTTTACTGTTATATTTTTCTCTTTAGTTTTATATTGATGTCACTGGGATCTTTTGATAGGGTGGGGAAGACTGAATCCTAAAGGAATGGGATGGGGATAAACTGTTCCTTGAGGTATTTCTGTTGTGTTTTTCTGTTTAGTTTTATATTAATGTTACTAGGATTTTTCACAGGGTGGGGAGCATAAAATCCTATGGGAATGGGATGGGCATAAACTGATTCCTTAGGGGTTTTCTGTTCAGCTTAATATTAATGTTATTGGGCTTTTTTATAGGGTGGGGAAAGTAAAATCCTATAGGAATTGGATGGGGATAAACTGATTCCTTAGGGGTTTTCTGTTCAGCTTAATATGAATGTTATTGGGCTTTTTTATAGGGTGGGGAAGATAAAATCCTATAGGAATGGGATGGGGTCAGCTGATAACTTGGGGTTTTTTTGTTCTGATTCCTTGGGGTTTTTATGTTGTGTTTTTCTGCTATATTTTTCTGTTAAGTTTCATATTAATGGTACTGTTTTGGTTTTTTTTATAGGGTGGGGAAGACTAAATCCTATAGGAATGGGATGGGGATAAACTGATTCCTTGGGGTATTTCTGTTGTGTTTTTCTGTTTAGCTTTATATTAATGTCACTGGGATCTTTTTATAGGGTGAGGAAGATAAAATCCTGTAGGAAAGGGATGGGATAAACTGATTCCTTAGGGTTTTTCAGTTCAGCTTTGTATTAATGTTACTGGGATCTTTTCACCAAACAATCCTATTCTAGCTGGAGACCCAAGGCCAATCTCTTCAAACTTCAGGCCCAAATCATAAACAACATGAAAAGAAGCACACAAGGAGGATAAAACTTCATCTTTTGAAGCTATCAATATGCAAATAAATGAAAATAAAACTTACAAACTAGATTAAAACTTACAAACTGGACTAAAACTTACAAACTGGACTAAAACTAATTAAAATGTGAGATCTTGTGACCAAGCCCCCTTTTGCTTCCATCTTGGAGCCATCTGGGCACTGCCAGGGTGTGTGGCTTTTGATGGCATTTCAATAAAAATTCACTTTATTCCTTTTAAATCCACCCAAATCAAGCTCCTTGAGGACGTCCCAGGACACAAAGGGGGAAATGTTTAATTTAGGGGTGATCCAGAATGGATCTGCTGCTCCAGGAGAGGACAGGGGGGCTCTCATGGAACCCCCAGGACAGGGACACCCCAAACCCAGCCAGCCCCTCCTGGGGTGGGATGTGGGACCTGGCAGAGGCAGGGGAGGCCCTGAGGAGGAGGAGGGAGGTGAGGAAGGCCTTACATGGGGTTGCCCTGCCCGTCACATTGCAGCTGCAGCTTCTCCCCCTCCCGTGGGTACTGCGGGTGCGGCTCGATCTTCGCTGTGGGTTTGTCTGTGGAAAAGGGGGAGAGAAACAGTGGGGTGAGGGACTGGAACCCCAAATCCTGACCTGGCACCCCAAATCCTGCTCCTGGAACCCCAAATCCTGACCTGGAACCCCAAATCCTGCTCCTGGAACCCCAAATCCTGCTCCTGGGATCCGAAATCCTGGCATGGAACCCCAAATCCTGCTCCTGAATCCCAAATCATGCACCTGGAACCCCAAATCCTGGCCTGGAACCCCAAATCCTGCTCCTGGTCCCCAAATCCTGACCTGGAACATCAAAACCTTCCCCTGCCACCCCAAATCCTGATTGGAATGCCAAATCCTGCTCCTGGCACTCCAAATCCTGTCCCTGGCATCCCAAATCCTGCTTCTGGCATCCCAAATCTTGTTCCTGGTGCCCAAAATCCTGCACCTGCCATCCCAAATTCTGCCCTGGAACCCCAAATCTTGCACCTGGAACCCCAAATCCTGCCCCTGGCATCCCAAATCCTGCACCAGGGATCCCAAATCCTCCACTTGGAAGCCCAAATCCTGCACCTGGGAACACAAATCCTGCACTGGCACCCCAAATCCAGCCCCTGGATCCCAAATCCTCCACCTGGGATCCCAAATCCTGCCCTGGTGCCCCAAATCCGGCACCTGAACCCCCAAATCCTGCACCTGGTAGCACGTGTCACCACGCAGGGGAAGTGTCACCATGCACGGGAAGTGTCACCATGCCCCACAAGTGTGACAAGACCACGATGTCCCCGCGTCCCTGAGCCCACCAGGCCACCTGTGTGGTGTCCCCTGAAGCTCCCACCCCACCCCAAACGTCCCCCCACGTACAGTGGACCTGCAGCTTCTGCGTGGTGGACCTCTCTGAGTTCTGCAGGGACTCGTGGTCCACGGTGCAGGTGACCTCGACCTCGTTGTCCTCCTTGGTGACACGGAACTCCACCCTGCTGGTCACCGTGAAGGTCTTGCCGTTGGGGTCCTCCACCACCTCGGTGCCCGAGTCTGTGGGGACAGGGGACAGTGACAGATGGCACACTGAGCAGGGGACAGCCCTGCCTGGGGCAAGGGGAAAGACAGAAATTTCCACTCAAGGGTTTGAGCTGCAGCTGCAGGAGAAGGTTGGATTGATGTAAATGCTGTAAAAATGTTATGGTGGTTGTATTATAATTAAATTATAACTGTATTATAACTGTACTATAATTGTATTATAACTGTAGTATAACTGCATTATAATTGTATTATAATTGCATTATAACTGAATTATCACTGTATTATAATTGCATTATAACTGCATTATAATTGTATTATAACCAACTGTATTGTAACTATATTATATACTACATATTAATTATGTATTATAATATAGTTCATTATAACTGTAGTATAATTGTATTATAACTGAATTATAACTGCATTATAACTGTAGTATAACTGCATTATAACTGCATTATAATCAACTGTATTATAACTATATTATATATTACAAATTAATTATATATGATAATATAGTGCATTATAACTGTACTATAATTGTATTATAATTGCATTATAACTGAATTATAACTGTAGCATAACTGCATTATAACTGTATTATAACCAACTTTATTATAACTATATTATATATTACAAATTAATTATTTATGATAATAGAGTGCATTATAACTGTATTATAATTGTATTATAATTGCATTATAACTGAATTATAACTGTAGCATAACTGCATTATAATTGTATTATAACCAACTGTATTATAACTATATTAAAAATTACATATTAATTATGTATTCTAATATAGTGCATTATAACTGAATTATAACTGCATTATAACTGTAGTATAACTGCATTATAATTGTATTATAACCAACTGTATTGTAACTATATTATATACTACATACTAATTATTATAATATAGTGCATTATGACTGTATTATAATTGTATTATAACTGAACTATAACTGTAGTATAACTGCATTATAATTGTATTGTAACCAACTGTGTTATAACTATATCATATACTACATATTAATTATGTATTATAATATAGTGCATTATAACTGTATTATAATTGTATTAAAACTGTGGTACAACCACATTATAATTGTATTATAACCATATATATTATAATTGTAAAAATAAAACAGACAGACATTAAGCAGAAAAATCACAAACATAGCTTAGTTTAGAAAGTTGTATTAGTTTAGAAGGTTATATATTATATAATATATATTATTATATATATAATAATGTAATGTAACATTGATATGATATGATCTGATATGATATGATATGATACAATATAATATAATATGCAATTATATTGTAGATTATATAATTATATATATTATTACACATTATATAATCAATATAACATAACATGTAAGTATATTATATATTTATACTTTATGATTTTATACGGCATAATATATAATATATACCATATAATATATACTATATAATATATACTATTTAATATATACTATATACTATATATAATTATTTATATATTTTACATATCATTATATATCACTATATATTATATAATTAATATAATCAATATATAATATATATTACTATATATTATATAGTGATACTATATATTATATATAATATATCTAAAATACATATATTATATTTTCATACACTATATATAATATTATATATTTCATTATACATCTATTAAAATATATTTTATATATTATATATAATAATATAATTATATATTACCTCCTATAACTATATATTACCTCCTAAAATATATCCATTATATTTTTATATGTTATATATAATATTAGACATTTCATTATACATATATTAAAATATATTTCATATATTATATATATATAATAATATAATTATATATTACCTCCTATAATTATATATTACCTCCTAAAATATATCCATTATATTTTTATATGTTATATATAATATTCTACATTTCATTATACATATATTAAAATATATTTCATATATTATATATATATAATAATATAATTACATATTACCTCCTGACTCCCACCCCTCTATAACCAAACACCCCCAACCTCCAACAGCGCCATCCCCCAAATCATCTCACACTGAAACCAGCCCCACCCTCCATTCCCAACAGCACCCTGTCCCCCCGTGCGGTGTCCCCAAGCTGTCCCCAAGCTGTCCCCACCCCCGGACGGTGCCACCCACCCTTGATGTCCCTGTTGCCCTTCCTCCAGCGCAGCTGCGCCGCGGGTTTGCTGCCGGACGAGCGGCAGATGAGCCGCGCCACCTTCTCCTCATCGATGGGCTGCTCGTGGCCGAAGATTTGGGGCTTCTGGGGGATTCCTGCAGGAGGAGGAGACAAAAAAAAAAAAAACATAAATCCGAGCTGGCAGTGCCACCGCAAGGTGTGACATGCAGGCAAGGTGATGGGGTCTGGGAGCTGCTGATGGGGGTTGTGGAGTTCTTTCCTCAGGGAAATCCTGCACTGGTATCCCAAATCCCATCCTGGCATCCCAAATCCAGCACCTGGCACCCCAAATCCTGCACCTGGTAGCACAAATCCTACCCTGGAACTCCAAACTCTGCACTTGGAAATCCAAATCCTTCCCCTGGAACTCCAAATCCTGCACCTGGCAGCCCAAATTCTGCCCCTGGAACTCCAAATCCTACCCCTGGAACTCCAAATCCTGCCCTAGAACTTCAAAATCTGCACCTGGAACTCCAAATCCTGCCCTGGCATCCCAAATTCTGCTCCTGGAACTCCAAATCCTGCACCTGGCACCCCAAATCCTGCACCTGGTATCCCAAATCCCACTCCTGACACTCCAAATCCTGCGCCTGGTAGCACAAACCCTGCCCCTGGCAACCCAAATCCTGCCCTGGAACCCCAAAACCTGCCCCTAGAACCCCAAAACCTGCCCCTGGAACCCCAAATCCTGCCCTGGAACTCCAAAATCTGCACCTGGAACTCCAAAACCTTCCCTGGCATCCCAAATCCTGCACCTGGCACCCCAAATCCTGCTCTGGCACGCCAAATCCTACCCTGGCACTCTAAATCCTGCACCTGGTACTCCAAATCCTGCACCTGGCACTGGGAAATCTTTCATCAAGGGTGGCACAGCCTGGATTTTAGGAACAATGAGAAATCTTTCAGCCAGGGTGGCACAGCCTGGACTTCAGGGACAGTCTGGACTTTAGGAATAGTTCTGGACTTTAGGAAAAGAAGGAAATCTTTTAGCAAAGGTGGCACAGCCTGGATTTTAAGCACAGTGAGAAGTCTTTCATCAAGGGTGGCACAGCCTGGATTTTAAGAAAAGAGGGAACTGTTTCAGCAAACCTGGCACAGCCTGGACTTTAGGGACAGTCTGGACTTTAGGAATAGTTCTGGATTTTAGGAAAAGAGAGAAATCTTTCAGCCGGGTGGCACAGCCTGAACTTCAGGCATAGTCTGGACTTTAGGGACAGTGGGACACCTTTTAGCAAAGGTAGCAGAGTCTGGACTTTAAGAAAAGAGGGAAATCTTTTAACAAGGGTGGCACAGCCAGGACTTTAGGAAAAGAGGGAAATCTTTCAGCCAGGGTGCCACAGCCTGGATTTTAGGAACAATTAGAAATCTTTCATCGAGAGTGGCACAACCCGGATTTTAAGCACAGTGAGAAATCTTTCAACAAGAGTGGCACAGCCTGGATTTTAGGCACAGTGGGCAATCTTTCAGCCAAGGGTGGCACAGCCTGGACTTTAAGAAAAGAGGGAACTGTTTCAGCAAACCTGGCACAGCCTGGACTTTAGGGACAGTCTGGACTTTAGGAAAAGAGAGAAATCTTTCAGCCAGGGTGGCACAGCCTGGATTTTAGGCACAGTGGGCAATCTCCCAGCCAGGGTGGCACACTTAGGGCTGTGCCCATGTCCTACCCAGCACGGTGACCAGGGCCTTGGCTGTCCTCACGGGCATGGTGAAGATGGAGCAGGTGTACTCGCCCTCGTCGGCCAGCACCACGTCGCTGATGCTGATGGTCAGCTCGTTGGGGGTGGATCTCTCCAGCTGGATCCTGTTATCCCGCAGGGCTGGGGACAAAAGGGACACTGGGGTCAGTGCCACCACCTCAGCCCAGTGCCACCACCCCAACCACCACTTCAGCCTGGTGCCACCACCCCAAGCTCAGTGCCCAAGCTCAGTGCCACCAACCCCAGCTCTGGGGTTTTACCTCAAGTTGGGGTTCGAGCTTATTTTTCCCCAGTTCTGGGGTTTTACCCAACTGTGGGGTTTTACCTCCAGTTGGGGTTTTACCTTGTTTTCCCCAATTGTGAGATTTTATTTCATTTTTCCCCAACTGTGGGGTTTTACCTGGAGTTGGGGTTTTACATCATTTCTCCCAGCTTTGGAGTTTTACCTAATTTTTCCTCAACTTTGGGGTTTTACCTGGAGTTGGGATTTGACCTCATTTTCCCCAACTTTGGGGTTTTTGCTCCTTTTGCCCCAACTGTGGGGTTTTACCTCCAGTTGGGGTTTTACATAATTTTCCCCAATTGTGGGATTTTATTTCATTTTTCCCCAACTCTAGGGTTTTACCTGGAGTTGGGGTTTTACATCATTTCTCCCAGCTTTGGGGTTTTACCTCCTTTTTCCCCAGCTGTGGGGTTTTACCTGGAGTTGGGATTTGACCTCATTTTTCCTCAACTTTGGGGTTTTACCTGGAGTTGGGATTTGACCTAATTTCCCCCAGCTTTGGGGTTTTTGTTCCTTTTTCCCCAACTGTGGGGCTTTACCTCATTTTCCCCAACTTTGAGGTTTTACCTCCTTTTTCCCCAGCTCCAGGCTTTTACTTCCAGTTGGGATTTTACCCCATTTCCCCCAAACTGTGAGATTTTACCTTATGTTCTCCCAACTGTGGGGTTTTACCCCATTTTTCCCCAACTGTGGCGTTTTACCTTTTATTTCCCAGCTGTGGGGTTTTACCTGGAGTTGGGATTTGACCTCATTTTTCCTCAACTTTGGGGTTTTACCTCCAGTTGGGATTTTACCCCATTTTCCTCAGCTGTGGGATTTGACCTCATTTGCCCCAACTTTGAGATTTTACCTCGCTTCCCCCCAACCATGGGATTTTACCCCATTTTCCCCAACTGTGGGGTTTTACCTCATTTTTCCCCAACTGTGAGATTTTACCTCATTTCCCCCAACTTTGAGACTTTACCTCATTTTTCCCCAGCTCTGGGATTTTACCTCCAGTTGGGATTTTACCCCATTTTCCCCAAACTGTGGGATTTCACCCCATTTTTCCCCAACTGTGGCATTTTACCTCCTTTCTCCCCAACTGTGGCGTTTTACCTGGCGTTTGGATTTTACCTCCTTTTCCCCAGCTCCGGGATTTTACCTCCAGTTGGGATTTTACCCCATTTTTCCCCAAAACTGTGGGATTTCACCTCATTTTTCCCCCCAACTTTGGGGTTTTACCTCGTTTCTCCCCGAAGTACAGCGTCTGCTGGGCAGGGTTGGACCACTGCAGCGAGGAATCGTCGGGATCCTCCACCTGGCACTTGAGCACCACCGTGCCCCCGGCCACCACGGTCTCGTCCGACGTCGTGGGCTGGCTCTCTGCACGGGGACAAGGACAACTGATGGTGTCACCTCCCTCCAGAGCATCCCAGGGGACAGCAGTGTCCCCCAAAAGCCACCTGAGCACAGCTCTGTGGTGGCCCTGTCCCTTTGAAGAGATGGCTCCAAAAATCATTGGGGGGGTTTTGTCTCGTTCCTGAGCTGGGATGGGTCTTGTCACCACACCTGCAGCAGCCACATGGACATGGGGACACTGATGTCCCCAAGGCAGCTCCCAGGGACAGGAGCACGGCCCCAGAGCTGCTGGAGGGTCCTGCCATGAGCAGATCCCAAATTTGGCCAGTGAGGATGGAATTGGGGATGGAGATGAAGGGTCAATCCCAGTTTGAGGCTTCTCTGGAAATCCTGCTCAGGGAGGGACTCACAGAATACCAAAATGGTGTTCAAAAATATAACATATATATAAATATATCAAAAGAGAAATATATATAAAATGTATATGTGTATATATAAAATATACATATAAAATATATATTTATATACATAAATATAAAAATATATATAATATTACAATGTATATATATATCAAAAGAGAAATGTATATAAAATGTATATGTATATATAAAATATACCTATAAAATGTGTATGTATATATATGTGTATGTGTATATGTGTATGTGTATATATATAAAATATAAATATATACATAATATTACAATGTATATAATGTATATCAAAAGAGAAATATATTAAAAATGTATATGTATGTATAAAATATACATATAAAATGTGTATGTGTGTATATAAAATATACATATAAAAGATATATTTATATACATAAATATATATATTATATTACAATGTATATAAAATATATCAAAAGAGAAATATATCTAAAATGTATATGTATATATAAAATATACATATAAAATGCATATGTGTATATATAAAATATACATTAAAAATATATATTTCTATACATAAATATAAATATATCTATTATATTACAATGTATATAATATATATCAAAAGACAAATGTATATTAAATATATATGTATATATAAAATATACATATAAAATATATATTTTTATAAATAAATGTAAATACATTATATCTATAATACTATAATGTAAATAAACCTATATTGAAATATATAATATATCTAGCATATAGCATATGTATATAATATTATAATAATATAATATTTAATAATCTATTAAAATCAGAAATATATATTATATATTTATATAATAGCCTATATTATACATAGAAAATATTCAATATATAATATAGAATATACATTCAATCTCTATATATCTATATCTCTATATCTATCTATGCATATATATATATATATATAATTTTATATATATATAAAAAATAAAGATTTTAAAAACATATTTCCCCAGAAGATCGCTCCTCCATCTCCCAGAGCAGGGGCTGGAGGGTGCCCTGAGGGGTCCCTGCAGCCGCCAGGCCAGGGGACAGTGCCAGCCCTGGCAGGTGGCACAGCCTGGGCTGGCACGGGCAGGGCGGATGCTCCCGGCGTGCAGCACCTGGCACAGCTCGTGGTGCCAGCCCTGCCCAGCCTGGGCTGCTCTGGGGTGGCACCAGGGGACAGTCCCTGCTCCGAGACCCCTGGGCTGGGGACAGGCTGGTGCTGCTGGCTGGGATTGATTGATTGATTTGGATTTATTCATTATTATTTTTATTCATTTATTAGAATGATATTTTATATTTTGTTATTTCTATTGTATTCTTATTTATGAAATTATTTCTCCTAATTTTGAAATTGTATTTTGTTATAAAATTTTGTATTTTGTTATTTCTATTATTTACGAAATTACTGTTATTTTTATTATTCGAATTTATTTTTATTATTTTTAATATTTTATATATTAATGTTTAATTAAATTTTAATATTTTAATATTTTATATATTAATATATATTATACATATTTCATTTATATATTTATATTTTTATGTCTAGATATTTAGATAATTTTATTTTTTATATATTTGTATATATTTATATATTTATTTATAGATATACTTATATATATTTATATATAAATATACTTACATATATTTAAACTTATATATATTATATATAAGTATATATACAAGTATATATATAAAGTATATATACTCTATATATAAGTATATATATACTTATATATATAGTATATATACTTACATATAGTATACATATAATATATATATTATATATTTAAGTATATATATACTATCTATGTATATATATATAATATATATATATATATTTTATATATATTATACTATATATATAATATATATAAGTATATATATACAAGTGTGTATATATATATATACACACTTATATAAATGTTTGTTTGTTTATTTATTTATTTATTTACTTATTTATTGAGGAGTTTTTGATGGGAGCACAAGGCTAAATTTCTTTTCACCTTGAGTGTGGCAAAAGAGGAAATTCAGGTGTTTCCATTTGCTGGGCATGGGGATTGTGCCATGTCCCCCTTGTCCCTTTCCCTGCAGCTTCCCAAAAATAAAAATTAAAATAAAAAAATTAAATATAAAAATAAAAATAGCTGTCCTTGGGCTGGGGGGGATGATCTGATCCTGGAGCTGCTCTCCCTGCCCTTGGCTGCTCCCAGGGAGGAAGGAGAAGAGGAGGAGGAGGAGATGAAGGAACAGGAGCACGTCCTTGCCCTTAGGGGTGGCACTGGGAGGGGGACAGGGACACTCACAGGTGTCCATGCAGCCATGAGTGTCCCCATCCAAAAATGAATGTCACCAACCAGTCATGAATGTCCCCATCCAACAAGGAGTGTCCCCATCCAACAAGAAGGGTCCCCACCCAGAAATTAGTGTCCCCATCCAACAAGGAGTGTCCCCATCCAGCAAGAAGGGTCCCCATCCAAAAATGAGGGTCCCTATCAAAAAAATTACTGTCCCCACCCAGAAATGAGTGTCCCCATCCAGCAAGGAGTGTCCCATACAGTAATGAGTGTCCTCATCCAAAAATGACTGTCCCGTTCAAAAATTACTGTCCCCATCCAAAAATGACTGTCCCCATCCAACAGTGATTGTCCCCATTCAGCAGTGACTGTCTCCATCTAGCCATGAGTGTCCCCATACAACAGGGACTGTCCCCACCCAAAAATTAGTGTCCCCGTCCTGTAGTGGCTGTCCCCATCCAAAAATTACTGTCCCCATTCAGCTAAGAGTGTCCCCATCCAAAAATTACTGTCCCCATCCAGCAGCGACTGTCCCCATCCAGGAAAGACTGTCCCCCATCCAAAAATGACTGTCACCAACAAGCCATGAATGTCCCCATTCAGCAATGAGTGTCCCCATCCAACAGGGACTGTCCCCATCCAAAAATGAGTGTCCCCATCCAGAAACGATTGTCCCCATCCAAAAATTACTGTCCCCATCCAAAAATGAAGCAGGGATTGTCCCAACCCAGCAATGACTGTCCCCATCCAGCAGTGAGTGTCCCCATCCAGCAATGACTGTCCCCAAATCTCTGCAGCCCCACGATGCTCCCAAGCAGGAAAAAATTGATTTTCTGCATCCCAGGAATTGTGCACCACAGGCACGGAGCTGCCTGCCCGGAGCAGCTTCACTGCTAGAGATCAATAATGAAATGTTTGATTTCACCCTCAGGACGCAGGGACAGAGGCTGGGAAGGGCCCAGCAGATGTGCAGGACGAGACTGGAGCTGCAGGAGCATTTCCAAGGAATGTCCTCCCTTTTTTCCAGGCTGGGAAAGCATCTCTGGAGCAGAAATAACCCCAGGGAAAACCACCCACTGCTCCAAGCCCTCCAACGCCTCTGGTTCACAGTCATGGCCCAAAAATGTTTCTCATTTCCCTCCTTCATTCTCAAAAAAAACCATTTCTTATTTCCCACTTTCTTTCCCAAAATTTCCCTCTTTCTTTTTTAAAAAATTCCTTCTCATTTCCCTACCTCTTTCCCCAAAAAACCCTTTTCATTTCCCTCCCTCATTCTCAAAAAAACCATTTCTTATTTCCCTCCTTCTTTCCCAAAATTTCCCTCCTTCTTTTTAAAAAAATTCCTTCTAATTTCCCTCCTTCTTTGGCAGAAAAACATTTCTCATTTCTCTACTTCTTTCCCAAAAAAACCCTTCTCATTTCCCTCCTTCATTCTCAAAAAACCCATTTCTTATTTCCCTCCTTCTTTCCCAAAATTTCCCTCCTTCTTTTTAGAAAAATTCCTTCTCATTTCCCTCCTTCTTTGGCAGAAAAACATTTCTCATTTCTCTACTTCTTTCCCAAAAAAAACCCTTCTCATTTCCCTCTTTCTTTCCCAGAAAACATATCTCATTTCTCTGCTTCTTTCCCAGAACAACATTTCTCATTCCCCTCCTTCTTTCCCAAAATTCCCCTCCTTCTTTCCCAAAAAAAAACCCCCTCCTCATTCCCCTTTTTCTTTCCAATTTACTCTGTGTTCATCATCACAAAGATTCAATTCATCCCTTGGGCACAGATGTTTTCCAAAGCTCCTTTTTCTCCTCTTCAAGGATTTTATGTTCCAGGAATTCCCTCCTCAGCTCCATCCCCACTTTTCCTGCATGGATTCTTGCAGGAATCAGCCCTGGAAGGGAGGGAATTCTGAATTTCTGTGTGTCCAGGCAGAAACAGGGTGGGAATTTGGAACTTTTGTGGATCCAGGCAGGAATCAGCCCTGGCAGGGTGGGAATTTTGAATTCTCGTGGATCCATGAAGGAATCAGCCCAAGCAGAGAGGGAATTTTTAACTTTTGTGGATCCATGAAGGAATCTGCCCTGGCAGGGAGGAAATTTTGAACTTTTGTGGATCCAGGCAGGAACAGGGTGGGAATTTTGAATTCTCGTGGATCCATGCAGGAATCAGCCCTGGCAGGGAGAGAATTTTGAATTCCTGTGGATCCTTGCAGGAACAGGGTGGGAAATTTTAATTTTTGTGGATCCATATAGGAATCAGTCCTGGCAGGGAGAGAATTTTCAACTTTTGTGGATCCATGAAGGAATCAGCCCTGGCAGAGTGAGAATTTTCAACTTTTGTGGATCCATGAAGGAATCAGCCCTGGCAGAGTGAGAATTTTAAACTTTTGGTGGATTCTTGCAGGAATCAGCCCTGGCAGGGAGGGAATTTTGAACTCACAGATCAGCAAACCTCAGACATCTGCTGTGCACATCCCTTTGCAGGCTGATTTTCGCAGGGTGCGAATCCACAGTCTGGAATATCCAGAGCACAAATTCCAGGCAGCTGAGCAGCTCCAGATTTGCCAGGAGAGAGGGAAACCTGCTCCTGTTTGGGTGCATCTGCTCCTGCAGCTCCAGGGCTGGTTCCTTCCCCAGTCCAGTGGCATCCAAATGTCCCTTGGGATCCATCCAGGCTGTCCCCAAAATGCAGATCCAGGCAGGGAGAAGACGCTCAGAGCCAAAGGTGAAGGTGGGAAGGATCCAGGCAGATCCAGGACAGGGGTTAGGTAAAATGCAGAGTTCGTTTTGGGGTCAGCAAGTTGAAATTTTCAGCATTTAGGACATCCCTGTGTGGTGTCACCTGGCTCTGGGTACAGGCAGGATGAAGGAGCTGCAGAATTCAGGGTGTTCCTGTTCTCCTCACGGGGATAAAATCCACGCAGAAACTCCAAAATGGTGCCTCAATTCCTTCTGGCAGCTCCCACAGGGTGAAGGGATTGATGCCAGGGTGCCAGGGGCTGGCACAGGAATGGAAATATTCCCTAAAAGTGGGGAAAAAACACAGCCCTGGGTGTGCTCCCAGCTCAGCTGTGAGATCCCGAGGTTCAGGGGGGATCCTGAAGTTCCAGCAGGGAATGGGATCTCATTCCTCGTGACCCCAGGGGCTTCACATCTTCCCACAAATCCCAAATTTCAGAGGATTTCCCTGTAAATGAGCATTTCTGAGAAGGGCAACAGCAAGAGAATGCAGTTTCTCATATTAAACCCCGAATTCCAGAGGATTTCTCCATAAACGAGCATTTCTGAGAAGGGGCACAGCAAGAGAATGCTTCCCACATGAAATATCTTCACCCCAAACTCCAAATTTCAGAGGATTTCCCTGAAAATGAGCATTTCTGAGAAGGGGAACAGCAAGAGAATGCAGCTTCACACATGAAACTCCCAAACCCCAAATTTCAGAGGATTTCACCATAAATGAGCATTCCCTGAATCCAGGAGCTTCACACTTCCCCACATTAAACCGAGTGTCACAGCTCCCTGAGGGACCCCAAAAGCAGAAAATTCCCCCAAAATCCTGGGGTACAGAGCAGGGTGACCCCTGTGCCAGCATCCAAACCCTGAGTGGTGAGAGGGGGCAGAGCAGATGGAAATCCCAGTTCTGTGCCACCACAAATCCCCCTGACAGCATTTCCCAGTTTCACAGCTCCCTGAAGAGTCCCAAAATGAGAAAATTCCTACAGAATCCTGGGGTACAGAGCAGGGTGACCCCTGTGCCAGCTGAGAACTGAAAAGGGGCAGAGCAGAGGGAAACCCCAGTTCTGTGCCACCACAAATCCCCCTGACAGCATTTCCCAGTGTCACAGCTCCCTGAAGGACCCCAAAAGGAGAGAATTCCCCCCAAATTTCAGGGGCACAGAGCAGGGTGACCCCTGTGCCAGCACCCACACCCTGAGTGCTGAGAGGAGGCGGAGCAGGGGGACAGGGACACCACAAATCCCACAAATCCCCCTGACAGCATTTCCTGCCATCACAGCTCCCCGAGGGACCCCAAAATGAGAGAATTCCCCCCCAAATTTCAGGGGCACAGAGCAGGGTGACCCCTGTGCCAGCTGAGAACTGAAAAGGGGCAGAGCAGAGGGAAACCCCAGTTCTGTGCCACCACAAATCCCCCTGACAGCATTTCCTGCTATCACAGCTCCCCGAGGGACCCCAAAACGAGAGAATTCCCCCCAAATTTCAGGGGCACATGGCAGGGTGACCCCTGTGGCAGCACCCTCCCCCAGCGTGGCAGCCCAGAGCTCAGAACTCCAATTTCTGAGTGGGTTTTTAGCTCCTACCCTAAGGCCAATCTCCCAACATGAGTGTTGCCAAGGGAACCGGCTCGGTGCTCTGACAGTTCTGTTTTAAGGATCTCCCTGCCCAACGAGGTGGCACAGCCCAGCTGGGTGCCCTGGCACGAGGTTTGGTGGCCCTGAAGCCACCTCAGTGCCAGTGTCACCTGAAGTGTCCCAGGATTAACCGCACGGGGTTGTGTAAGAGGAGATTTGGTTTTAATATCCTTATTTTTTATATTATATTAATTATTTTATATATTTAATATATATTATATTCATTTATAGATTTATATATTATTTTATATATTTAATATCTATTTATATATTATTTTATTTTATACATTATATTATTATATTTTATACTTTTAATATGATAATATAATTTAAATAAAATAAAGATAATATATATTATATATATTATATATATTTATATAAATATATAAATGTATAATTTATATATATAATATATACAATATATAACAGATATAATATATAATATATAATATACATAATATATATTATATATTATATGTATTATATTATATATTATATATTATGTATTATATATTATATATTATATATATTATAAACGAATATATAAATGATATATAATTTATATATATAATATATACAATATATACAATATATAATATACATAAAATATATTATATATTATATGTATTATATTATATATATTACATATTATATTATACATATTATATATAATATATATAATATATATTTTATATTATATATATTTATATACAAATATATAATATCTATATATTATAAAATATATATAAATATTTATATATTTATATATATTTTATATAATATATAAATATATAGAATATATAAATATTAAACATAATAAGTTGATAACTTATAATAATAATTAATAAATCCTAAAAATTTCTTTATTTTTAATAACAGAACTGAGGGGTGGGGAAGCCCTGCCAGCTCTGCTCCTCTCCTGGGGGACAGCACAGCCAATGCCTCCTCCTGACTGGCCAAAAATTGAATCCTGGAATGGTCAGAGCGGCAAAGAACCCACAGACACCCCAACAATCCCAACCTGGGCCTGGGCACCTCGTCCAAACTCTCCTGGAGCTCCTTGGGAATGTGAGAACCTCTGGAACATCTCCCCAGGGTTTGGGGGTCCAGTTCTGGCCACCAGTGCAGACACCCCAAAGCACATCCCAGCTCTGAAACATCTCCCCAGGGTTTGGGGGTCCCAGCAATTCCTGTCCCCCAGAGCAGCCCCCAGCCCAGGGATCTGCTGCTCCCCCTGCCCACTGAGCCCAGCAGTGTCAGAACTCATTTCCCTGCAAATCCCAGCCTGAAAGCAACAGCCTGGAAAAGCTGAGCTTGCCAACAAACAGCGTTTGAGGTGTTTGGAGCCTGAGCAGAAACATCTGCAGCTCAAGCACCGCCTGGAGCATCACCCAAGGACGGGGCAGCTCCCAGGACGCTGCAGGGACACAGATCTGCTGTTTCCTACTGGAATATTTACAAATATAACCGGAGGGGACGTGCCTGAGCTTGTCTGGCCCTTGCTGCTGAACCAAATAGGGGCAACTGTGGTGTTTTACCCCAGAGACACTTTTGGCTGTGGGTGTGTGGTGTTTCACCCCATTTTTGGCTGGCTGGGTGTGTGGTGTTTCACCCCACAGACACTTTGGGCTGGTTGGATTTGTGGTGTTTCACCCCACAGACACTTTGGGCTGGTTGGATTTGTGGTGTTTCACCCCACAGACACTTTGGGCTGGCTGGATTTGTGGTGTTTCACTCCACAGACACTTTTGGTTGGATTTGTGGTGTTTCACCCCACAGACACTTTGGGCTGTAGATTTGTGGTGTTTCACCCCACAGACACTCTGGGCTGGCTGGGTGTGTGGTGTTTCACCCCACAGACACTCTGGGCTGGTTGGATTTGTGGTGTTTCACCCCACAGACACTTTGGGCTGGCTGGGTGCTGCAGTTGGATGCATGGAGACAATTCCAGGCCTGCAGGAGCTCTGGTGGTGCTGGGATGGAGCTTCCCCCCATAACAGGGGCTGCTCCTCAGGTTTCCCTCTGTGGAGAAGCTCTAAGGTGATGGTGAAGGAGTCGGTTCTGATGGAGGGTTTGGATCCAGAGCTTTATTCTCTGAGTGCAGCACCAGCTCCAACAGAACTCCCTGAGCCCGTGGGTGCTGCTCCTTTAACCCCAGGGAAGGGGCAGGGAGCCACCAAGCAGGGACAAAGGGACAAAGGACACCTGGATGGCCCAATGCCCCCCCAGGGGTTTGAATGTGCCAATCACTCCCTGCTCTTCTGGAATTCCAGGGCTGACAGACAGCGCTGGGAGGGGAAAGGAGAAACGATTGATAAACCTGGCAGGGAATTATCAAGGCACCCGAGGTTCTGAGCTAAACCCTGAGATCACAACGCAACAATTTCCCAGCCAAACTCATGGAAATGCTGTTCCTGCCATGCCTGTCACCCTCCGGACACCGGGGAGCCGCAGCATCCAGCACTGCCCGCGGTCCCCGCGCCCTCGGCCGCATCCCTGGAATGGCTCCACACATCCCCGCTCTCAGCCTCGCCTTCCCCGCCTCCCTCGGGCTGCCTTTGGGTTGTCTGCCTCGGTGCTGCTCAAATTAAAGTTCCTGCCTCTGCTCCTCGTCCTCCTACCCCCAGGGACAGCACCGGGAGGAAGAGGAGCTCTCTGGGAGGAGGATGGAGAATCTCAGCCTCTCACAGGCGGGTGGAGGAGATGGGGCAGCGCACGGAGGTCACTGCCACCCCTTCCTCCATCACCACCCCATGAAGGCTCTGCTGGTCCCGGCTGATGGTGCCCGGCCAAGAGCAGAGGGGCCAGAACTGGACCAGATGGTTCAAGCTGAGCTGACCCAGTAACTGAGAGAGGAGGAGGAGGAGCAGATCCATCTGACTGTGGGGGTGTCACAGAGCTGGCAGCACCTTCCAGGGCCCATTGAAGAGCCAGAGCAACGAGGACTCCACTCAATCTGTGCACAACCAGCTCTCGGTGGGGGCCTGCACAGCCAAGGCTGGCAAAGCAGCTCAGGTGGAGACCAGGGCTGGGCAGGGGCTGCCAGGCCCGACACTGGCACAGCAGAACAAGCAGAGCCAATCTCCCAGCTGGCACCGCCACCAAAACCACCTTGGACACACAACCAGACCCTGCCCCGCTCCTCTCCTGCACGAGACACCCTGGATTGGCACAGAACGAGGTTAGGAAGCAGGGAAAACAAACAGGAGCAGCTCTGCTGCAGCTCCCTCCATCTGCCTGCACGGCCGCCGTGCCAGCGCCGGGGACACTCCCCAGATGCCGCCGCCTCCGGTTCCTCCGGCGCTTCCAACACCCCTGGAGAGGTGACAGCGTCAGGCACAGGGGGAAGAGGCAGAATTCTGCAGGCAGGAGACCTCCCAAGGCAGGGAATCCTGGGCAAACGGGGCGTTTTTCCCCTCCAGAGGAGGGTGGGACCGCGGGATGCTCAGCTCGGGTTCCAGCAGCGTTGCCCCATTCCTTGGGGATTTCTCCTCGCAGCAAACAGCACAAGCAGAGGTTTGGCCATGCCAAATCCTACAGCGTTGGCAAGCCAGAGGCAGAATTCCTGTCCTGGCAGCGGTGCCAGCACATCCCTCACCGTCTGGGCACCTCCACAGAGCCTGATCCCAGGCTTTGTCCTACAATCCAGCCTTGCCTGTTGAGCCTAACGCGTTGTGCCAGACAGCTGAGTGGTGGATTCCGTGCTCTCCAGCCTGCACAGGGATGCTCTGCTCCCTCCCCTGGGGCTCAGCACTGATCCCAGCCCTGGAACAGCTCCTTTTCCCCCAGGCAGCTGATCCAAGTCATCCAAAATCAGGTCGAGCAGGTAGTGAGTGATGCAGAGAGGTCGCCCTCCCTCCCTTCCCCTTCGTGCCTCTCCAGGGCTGTCAGTGCTCCCTCAGCTCTGGAGCCAAGGGCTGCTGCTGGCACAGGCACTGGGAGCATATGGCAGAGCCCTAGTGGCACTGGGGACGGGGCAATCCACACATTCCTTGGGGAAAAGCACCAAGGGAAGAATTCGGCTGCTCCAGACAGTGCTGGGCTCTCCAACATTCCAGCAGGACCTGTTCAAAGGTTGGAGGTGGTAAAAAAACATGTGGGACCTCACCCCACACAGGCTGGGAGGCTGCAGGGCATCTCCCCAGGATAGAGGGAGGTTTTCTGAGTGGTCTGGCCAAGCTGAGACCTCCAGAGAGACAAAACCACCCTGCAGGACAGGGACAGAGTGCTGAACCTGCCTCTCTGCAAACCTCACCACGTCCTAAAGTACCTCAGGGAAAAATCAGCCCCAAAGTTTTGGCCCCATGGTGGCCTCTCAGGGCACTGTCCAAACAAAAGGATTTGGACCTGCAGGTGTCACCTGCTTGGAAGCTGAAGGCGACAAAAACCCTGTGGGATCCCATCTCACATGGGCTGGGAGGTTGCAGGGCATCTCCCCAGGATAGAGAGAGGTTTTCTGAGTGGTCTGGACAAGCTGAGAGCTCCAGCAGCTCCAGAGAGACAAAACTTGCAGGACAGGGACAGAGCCCTGAACCTGCCTCTCTGCAAACCTCCCCACGCCCTCCAGTGCCTCAGGGAAAAAAAAAACAACCCCAAATCATCTGGTTTTGGCCCCGTGGTGGCCTCCCAGGGCACTGTCCAAACAAAAGGGTTACACAACTCCCGAGTGGAATAACCCTGCAGAGAGAGAATGATCCTCACACACAAGGACAACCACGCACCAGCCCAAACACACCCGAATGTGCCGACAGCAGCACAAACGGCAGCCAAGAGCTCAGACAGGGCCCTCTTGTGCTGGAGCAGGGCCTGGGTGGCTTCCAGGGGTTCCTCCACACCGTGCCATGCTCGTAGCAGAGCCATCCACGGCGCTGGAGGAATGTTCTCCAAGGAGGAGGCTCTATCCCTCCCCTGCACAGGTGCCAGGCAGGGGATGTCACGCCGGGATGGCTCAGGATGAGGCACCAACCATGAAAACACAACTTCTTTTCCAAGCATCTCCCATCTCCTCAAGGATTTTATTTTTGGGGGGGTTTGTTTGTTTGTTTGTCTCTGCTGGACTCTGGCTCTGATGGCCAGGGCTGGGCCACAGCAGAGGCCAGCCCAGGAGGAAATCTTGCAGTGTCACCATCCGGGCTGTGTCCTGTCCCAGGACAGCTCTGGGTCACGGCCACCTCTCCCTTCCTGGCATGCTCGGCCATCCCCAGCCCCGCAGGCTGAGCATCCCCACGCTGGGGCTGTCACAATGTCCCCACACCCCGGGGCTGAGCATCACCCACACCCAAGTGACTCTTTCGGGCGCCCGTGGGAGGACCGTGGCCAAAACCAGAACAAATCCCGGGATTCGTGGATGGGAAGGCAGCCACCAGCCCCCAGAGGCTGTGACAGCAACAGCGATGGGTGCGGGGGAGCCGCGGGGGCTGCGGCCTCAGCCCTTGTCCCCACCGTGTCACCTCCCACCCGCACAGCCCTCGGGACCCTCGGCGCTGCTCCCGATGGAGCGCAGGGATGTGGATGGAGACCGAACCCAGCCCCAGCATCCCCAGATCACAACACGGCGGCTCCAGCCCAGCCCCCGGCCGGCGGCTGCACCTCCCCACCCAAACACACGCAGCAGCAGCATCGCTCCTGTCACGACAGGCGACTCCCGACACGGCAAACGGAGCCGCCAGCAGCCAGACAGGGATGGCGGGTCCGAGGCACCGGGGCCGCCCCGCAGGGACCCGCAGCGACGGCGGACGCGGCGCTGCCAGCGGCGAGCCCCGACACAAATCACACCCGCTCCGCGCCGGTCGCGACCGTCGCCGCCGGTGAACCCCTCTTTGTGCGGCCAGCCCCGCTCATCCCGGCGGGACGGGGACCGCCGCCCATCCCGGGGAGGCGGCTCCCACCGGAGGCACCGGGGAGCCGCCCCAGCCGCGGCGCGGATGTCACCGGGCTCCCCCGGGAGCTCCATCCGCCCCTCCGTGTGTCACCGCCGAGCCCCGGCACCCTCACGGCGGGGCGGCTCCGCCGCACCGGGGATTCTCCATCCGCGCCCCCCCCCCCTCCCGCCGCCCTCTCCGCGGGCAGCGCCGGGAGGGGCCGAGCGCCGCCGCCGCCGCCCGCCGGGGCCTGTCTGGAACCTTCCGCCGCGGCCGTGGGGGGACACGACGGGCAGCACCGGCGCCGCCGTGACCTTGAGCCCCGCCGGCCGCCCGGGGAGCCGCACCCGCAGGCGGCGGCGGGGCGGGCCCCGAGGGCCGGGCGGGGCGGGGCGGGCGGTACCTGCCTGACCCACATAACGGCGCCGCCGCCGCTCCCCGCACCTGTCGCTCGCTTCCCCGCATCCCCCGCCATAAGCGGCGGGGATAACGCGGGAGCTTCGCCCGCTCGCGGTGCCGCCACTCACCGTCGCGGGAGAGGTTTCCCCGGGCGCTGCCGAAGCAGGCGATGAGCAGGAGGATGCTGAGGGCGGGGGGCTGCATGCTGGCGGCGGCGGGAGCCCGCGGGGCCGGCGCGACCGAGCCGCAGCGCGGGCGGCGAGCGCTGCTCTCTCCGCTGCTCCCTCAGCTCCGGAGCCGGCGGTGCGGCAGCGGCGGCGATTAAATAGAGCGCGAGGAAGAGACCATTCGTGCCGGGGTGGGGGGGGGGGAGCGGGGGGGGCAGCGCCGATGCCGCCCCCCTCGGCCCCCGTGTAAACACGCCCGCTCCGGCCGCCGGCCCCCCCCGCGGGCTGGGGCGCGGTGGTGCGCGCCGCATGCGCGGCTCCCCGCGGGAGGCAGGTGCGCGCGGGGCGGCGGCGGCGGCGGCGGAGGGCGGGGGGGGGGGGGGGGACGGCGGGAACGGGGCTGCCCTCAGGGCCCGTGATCCCCTCAGGGCCCGTGATCCCCTCGGTGCCCGTGATTCCCTCGGTGCCTGTCATCCCCGTGGTCCTCTCCATCCCCTCGGTGCCCGTGATCTTCGAGGTCCTCTCCATCCCCTCGGTGCCCGTGATCCCCGAGGTCCCCTCAGTCCCCGTGATCTCCGAGGTCCCCTCGGTCCCCGTCATCCCCTCGGTCCCCGTCATCCCCTCGGTCCCCGTCATCCCCTCAGTCCCCGTGGTCCCCTCGGTCCTCGTCATCCCCCCCATCCCTTCAGTGCCCGTGATTCCCTCGGTGCCTGTCACCCCGTGGTCCTCTCCATCCCCTCGGTCCCCGTGGTCCCCTCGGTCCCCGTGGCCCCCATCCCGCCCCCGATGCCTCAAAGTGCCGTCCCCAGACCGGATGCCCGCCATAGAACCGGGGTCTCGCCGGTGTGGCGGCAGAAACGGGACCGGTCCCACCGCAGGGTCCTCTCTCGGCTGGCGGTGTCCCCGCGATGGGCCCTGCCACTGTCACTGTCACTGTCACTGTCACCCGGCTGGGTGGATGGGGCACGGTGCCTTGGCAGGGAGAGGGGCAGGAGCAGAGATGAGGGCTGTCACCTGTGCTGGGGTGTCATTCTCACCGGGATGTCACCTGTGCTGGGGTGTCATTCTCACCGGGATGTCACCTGTGCTGAGATGACACCTGTGCTGGGATGTCACCCATGTTGGGATGTCACCCTTGCTAGGGTGTCACTCCCACTGGGGTGACTCCTGTGCTGGGGTGCCACCTGTGCTGGGATGTTACTCTCACTGGAATGTCACCCATGTTAGGATGTCACCCTTGCTAGGATGTCACTCTCACTGGGATGTCACCTGTGCTGGGATGTCACTCTCACTGTAGTGTCACCTGTCCTAGGGTGTCACCCATGCTGGGATGTCACCTGTGCTGGGGTGTCACTCTCATTGGAACCTCACCCATGTTAGGATGTCACCCATGCTGGGGTGACACCCGTGCTGGGATGTCACCCATGTTAGGACGTCACCCCATGTTAGGATGTCACCCTTGCTACAGTGTCACATGTGCTGGGATGTCACCTGTGCTGGGATGTCACTCTCACTGTAGTGTCACCTGTTCTAGGGTGTCACCCGTGCTGAGATGTCACTCTCACTGAGATGTCACCCTCGCTGGGATGTCACCCATGTTAGGATGTCACCCTTGCTAGGATGTCACCCTCACTGAGATGTCACCTGTTCTGAGGTGACACCTCTGCTCACCTGTGTGTCCCAGCCCGTCCCTGTCCCTTGTCCCTCCCGGTGCCACAGCCTCCCCTCGCACTGGCCCCGCTCTGTGCCAGTCCCCAAAGGTCGCTGCCCAGTCCTGGCTGTCCCCTGGGCATCTCCCTGGCAACCCCTTTATCCCCCCTCACCCGAGCGTGTCTCACCCATCATCCGATCCCCCGAGCTCTGCCATTTCCAGCCCTGGAGGATCTCAGGCCTCTGCCCAAACGCCCCCAGCTCCTTTCCCGAGGAGAATTAACCCTTTGTGGCAGCGCTCCCTCCCCAGCTCGCCACCTGTGGCACAAAACCCTTTTCTAACCCGGCCGTGGCGGGTTTTTAAAAACTTTCATCCTGCTGAACCTAAAAACTCCCTACAAATCCCTTTCCCACAGGCTCCAAGCCCTCCGGAGGAGCTGCTCCGAGGCTCCTGCAGCGGAGCTGTGCCAGGGATGGCTCCGTTAGTCACAATCCCCGTGGGAAGCGCCCGTGGGAGGCACCGACAGCTTGGGCACCTTCCCTGCCCATCCCCGCGCTGCCTCCCGCCTCCCGGACGCGCAAGTTGCAAATTTGGGGTCAGATTTCAGGTCACAGGAGGCTTTTCCCAGGTTTTTGTTCGTTGTGGGGTCAGAGAAGGGCTCGGGAAGCGCCCATGGGAGGCACCGACAGCTTGGGCACCTTCCCTGCCCATCCCCGCACTGCCTCCCTCCTCCTGGAGATGACTAAAATTGCAAATTTGGGGTCAGATCTGAGGTCGCAGGAGGCTTTTTCCAGGTTTTTGTTCCTTGTGGGGTCGGAGAAGGGCTCGGGAAGTGCCCATGGGAGGCAGGAGCAGCTTGGGCACCTTCCCTGCCCATCCCCGCACTGCCTCCCTCCTCCTGGAGATGGCTCTGGAGGTGACTAAAATTGCAAATTTGGGGTCAGATTTGAGGTCACAGGAGGCTTTTCCCAGGTTTTTTCTCCTTGTCCTACTGGAGAAGAGCTCGGGAAGTGCCCGTGGGAGGCAGGAGCAGCTTGGGCACGGTCCCTGCCCATCCCCGCGCTGCCTCCCTCCTCCTGGAGATGGCTCTGGAGGTGACTAAAATTGCAAATTTGGGGTCAGATTTGAGGTCACTGGAGGCTTTTCCCAGGTTTTTTGTTTCTTGTCCTATTGGAGAAGAGCTCGGGAAGTGCCCATGGGAGGCACTGACAGCTTGGGCACCTTCCCTGCCCATCCCCGCGCTGCCTCCCTCCTCCTGGAGATGACCCCAGAGGTGGCTAAAATTGCAAATTTGGGGTCACAGGAGGCTTTTCCCAGGTTTTTGTCCCTTGTGGGGTCGGAGAAGAGCTCGGGAAGCGCCCGTGGGAGGCAGGAGCAGCTTGGGCACCTTCCCTGCCCATCCCCGCGCTGCCTCCAGCTCCATGCAGGGTGTTGGGACGTGGCCCTGGAGGTGACTAAAATTGCAAATTTGGGGTCACAGGAGGCTTTTCCCAGGTTTTTGCTCCTTGTCCTGTTGGAGAAGAGCTCGGGAAGTGCCCGTGGGAGGCAGGAGCAGCTTGGGCGCCTTCCCTGCCCATCCCCGCGCTGCCTCCCTCCTTCTGGAGATGGCTCTGGAGGTGACTAAAATTGCAAATTTGGCGTCAGATCTGAGGTCGCAGGAGGCTTTTCCCAGGTTTTTGTTCCTTTGGGGTCGGAGAAGAGCTCGGGAAGTGCCCATGGGAGGCACCGACAGCTCGGGCACCTTCCCTGCTCATCCCTGTGCTGCCTCCAGCTCCATGCAGGGTGTTGGGACGTGGCCCTGGAGGCGACTAAAATTGCAAATTTGGGGTCACAGGAGGCTTTCCCCAGGTTTTTTGTTCCTTGTGGGGTCGGAGAAGGGCTCGGGAAGTGCCCGTGGGAGGCAGGAGCAGCTTGGGCACCTTCCCTGCCCATCCCCGCGCTGCCTCCCTCCTCCTGGAGGTGACTAAAATTGAAAATTTGGGGTCAGATTTGAGGTCACAGGAGGCTTTTCCCAGGTTTTTGTTCCTTGTGGGGTCGGAGAAGAGCTCGGGAAGCGCCCGTGGGGGGCAGGAGCAGCTTGGGCACCTTCCCTGCCCATCCCTGTGCTGCCTCCCTCCTCCTGGAGATGACCCTAGAGGTGGCTAAAATTGCAAATTTGGGGTCACAGGAGGCTTTTCCCAGGTTTTTGCTCCTTGTCCTCTTGGAGAAGGGCTCGGCAAGCGCCGGGATTTGGGAGCAGCAGAGGGGACCCAAACTGGAGCAGGGCGAGGGTCCCGTGGGATGGGGGCGAGCTGGGCCAGCTCTGGGGGGCTCTGGGGGGCTCTGGGAGGGTCTGGGTGGCTCTGGGGGGCTCTGGGAGGTTCTGGGGGGCTCCTGGCCTCTCACTCAGCTCAGTTTTATCTGGAAAAGGGGATTTTGGGGTGGCACCGGCTCTCCTGGTGGTTTTTTTTTGGGGATCCCCGAGCATCCCGTGCTCCCCCGGGCTGTGCCACAGCTCCGAGCCCCTCCCAGAGCCCCTTTTATGCTGTCCCTTGTCGCTGTCACCCGGCTTTTAACCCTTTCCCTTCCTCCTGCGTGGGCGCAGCACCCACTCGCCGTCACTCGGGCAGGGGGAGGAAGAGGAGGGAGGAAGAGGAGGGAGAGGAGGTGTTCAGCGTGCAGCAGGTACCGAGGCGACGCTCGCCGCGGCGAATCGCTGTGATTCAGCCCCGGAGCATCTGGGAACGAGCCGGGGGAGCCGCAGCGGCTCTGCCGAGGCGTCCCGGAGCCCCCGGGAACCGGAGCTGCCCTGCACGGGGCCGGGGAGGATGGAGCTCCCTCGGCTCCCGTTTGGCCGAGCTGCTCTCGGCGTTCGCTGCTTCTGTCACAGGAGTCCAAGCTCTGTCACCTCCTCTGGGTATTGTGCCAGCCCTCCAGGGCATCCCTCAGCCAGGTGGGAAGGGCTGTGCCAGGTGTGGGTGGCACAACCACAGCACCCCTGGGCGGGGCCAGCAGGTCTCAGTGCCAGGAGCGCCTGTGGCACCATCCCAAACCCCTCAGGGCAAGGATTGACCACTCCAAGGTTCATTTTCCACCCAGACCCAGCTGGAATGTGGAGCTAAAACATTTCCCCAAATCCCTGGGCAGTGCCAGGTGTGGGTGGCACACACAGAGCATGCTGCCAACCATGGGCACCTGTGGCACCATCCCAAACCCTTCAGGGCAAGGACTGACCACCCTGAGGTTCATTTTCCACCCAAACCCAGTTGGAATGTGGAGCTAAAACACTTCCCCAAATCCCTGGGCAGTGCCAGGTGTGGGTGGCACAAGCACAGCACCCCTGGGCAGGTCTCAGTGCTCTCCTGCTGCCAACCATGGGCACCTGTGGCACCATCCCAAACCCCTCAGGGCAAGGATTGACCACTCCAAGGTTCATTTTCCACCCAGACCCAGCTGGAATGTGGAGCTAAAACACTTCCCCAAATCCCTGGGCAGTGCCAGGTGTGGGTGGCACAACCACAGCACCCCTGGGCAGGCCTCAGTGCTCTCCTGCTGCCAACCATGGGCACCTGTGGCACCATCCCAAACCCCTCAGGGCAAGGATTGACCACTCCAAGGTTCATTTTCCACCCAAACCCAGCTGGAATGTGGAGCCAAAACATTTCCCCAAATCCCTGGGCAGTGCCAGGTGTGGGTGGCACAAGCACAGCACCCCTGGGCAGGGCCAGCAGGTCTCAGTGCCAGGAGCGCCTGTGGCACCATCCCAAACCCCTCCGGGCAAGGATTGACCACCCTGAGGTTCGTTTTCCACCCAGACCCAGCTGAAATGTGGAGCTAAAACATTTCCCCAAGTCCCTGGGCAATGCCAGGTGCGATCTTTCCCCCTTTGCCCCCCACAAATCTCAAAAATTGATCTGTCTGACCGTTCTTCCCTCACAGCTCTGGAGAATTTCCTCCCTGATCATCTCAATTTAATGATCTCTTGCCTTGCCACCCATCTCCTGACTTTTAGGATCTGGCCAGAAGCTCCTGCCTTCCCTTTGCAGTCCCTGCTGTCTCAGGGATTGAGGCTGAAAGATGCAACAAATCCTCCCAAATCATCAAACAGGCTCCATAACCAATTTCCTTTTCAACAGCCACATTTTGCTGCCACCCCGGGCACGGCTGGCGTCTCCCTGGAGGCTCTGCAAAGGCACAGGAATCTCCAGGGAAGCCCTGGGAGATGCTTCCAGCATCCCTGTGAGATCCTCTGGGTGCCCAGAATAATTTCCTTTAACCTCTGTCACTCGCAGGGCCTCGTGTGCTGCTGCTGCTGCCTCTCTGCAGCACGCTCAGCCCTGTTTGTTTTTGTACCTTGGGCTGATTTTGCTCTTCAAAAAGCCCTTCATTAGCCCCACGCTGGGTTGGAGTGGTTGCTCCTGTCTGGTGGCACTCCTCAGTCCTGGATTCGCTGCTCCACGCTGAGCTGAGCTGAGCTGAGCTGAGCTGAGCTGAGCAGGGGCAGCTCCAAATCCCCAAATTCCCAAATTCCACCCAAAACCGAGGCAGGAGGAGCCTCCCTCTCCTCTCCCTGGCGGCCTGGGGGTGGTTCCTGTCCCCAGTTCCCGTCCTTGTCACCTCATTGTTGGTGTTTTGGTCCCTCTCACCTGAGCAGGTAGCCAGGAGTTCCCCAGGGGACAGGGGTGTGGTTCCATCCAGGAGTGACAATTCCATCTAGGAGTGGCAATTCCATCCAGGAGTGACAATTCTATCTGGGAATGGCAATTCTATCTAGGAATGGAAATTCCATCTAGGAATGACAATTCCATCTAAAAATGACAATTCCATCCAGGAATGGCAGTCATATCTGGGAATGGCAGTTCCATCTAAAAATGGCGATTCCATCCAAGAATGGAAATTCCATCCAGGAATGGCAATTCCATCTAAAATGACAGTTCCATCTAAAAATGACAATTCCATCTGGGAATGGCAGTACCATCCAGGAATGAAAATTCCATCTAAAAATGGCAATTCCATCTAGGAATGGCAATTCCATCTGGGAATGGCAATTCCATCTGGGAGTGACAATTCCATCTGGGAGTGACAATTCCATCTTAAAATGACAATTCCATCTAAAAAATGGCAATTCCATCCAGGAGTGGCAATGCTATCCAGGAATGGCAATTCCATCTAGGAATGACAATTCCATCTAAAATTGACAATTCTATCTAAAAATGACAATTCCACCTAGGAATGACAATTCCATCCAGGGAATGACGATTCCGTCTAAAAATGGCAATTCCATCTAAAAATGACAATTCCATCCAAGACTGACAATTCCATCCAGCTTTTTGGCTGCTCACTGGATCTGCCAGCCACGTGTTTTGGTTTTTACTCCACCTTTGCACCTCCTTTTCCATCAAACCCACTTTTCCCCGTGCCAGGCTGGCTCTGGAGCTGGTTCCTGACCGGTGCAGGCTCTTGTGGAATTCCTGAAATTAGAGCTGAGCTGATTTTACAGAATTATTCCGCACGGAAATATCTTGTCCTTGATTTGCTTCTGTTGAGGTTTGGTTGCTCCTCCTGAGTCACGTTGCTGTGAATCAGGAGCCAGAACCTGATGCTTGTGTATATAAAATATAGAATATATATTATATACAATATACAATATGCAATATGCAATATGCAATATACAATATACAATATGCAATATACAATATAATATATATAATATAATATAATATAATAGATAATATATATTATATAATAGATAATAGAAAATAGATAATATATATAGTATATAGTATATAGTATATAGTATATATACTATATAGTATATACTATATACTGTATACTATATACTATATAATATATGTAAAATATATAAAATATATTATGTATTGTATATATATTATACAACATTATATGTTATATATTATATTATATATTTAATATAAGGAATATTATATAATAGACGATGATGTAATATAATACTATATATAATATTATATAAAATTATTATGTAATTATATTATATTATATTATATTATATTATATTATATTATATTATATTATAATTATTATGTTATTAGAGTTAAATAATGTGATGTGATGTGATATAATGTAATATAATGTAATATAATATAATGTAGTATAATATAATATAATATAATATAATATAATATAATATAATATAATATAATATAATATAATATAATTTATATTATATAGTATATTTTTATATATCATATTTATATATTATATATTATTATATTATAATTATTATATTATTAAAGTTCTACACTAAAAAATTGCAGGATTACAAATCAATAAAAATTGTAAAATCTAAAATCCTCAGGCACCATTTCATCACCAATTGCCTAAATCAAATTCCTGCAGAGAATTCTCAGATTGCAGAGCAGAATCCCACTCTGGAAATGGGAAAAATCCCCCCCTGGTAACGGCTCTGGAGCCTGGTGGAGCCGAATTCAGTGGCTGAGAACTTCAATTAATATTATATGTATTTAATTAATATAATAGTATCGATAATAATAAATATCATTAATTATTATATTATTTAATTAATAATAGTTTATATTATATACATTTAATATTATTTGTGTATTTGATTTGAGCACATCTAGTGTCAAAAGAGAGCCATAAACCAAGGAAAAAAAAAAAATCCCGGCCAAAAGAAAATGGGTTTTGAAAAGCTGGCAGGAAAATTAACAGGAAAGAAGAAAAAAGATAAATGCAGCAGAACTTTCTCCTTGGTAACTCTCACACTTCAGAGCACAATTCAGAACCTTGTTTAGAGGAACTCCTGGTTATTCCCTGAGTGTGTCCTAAGTGAAAATTCTGCTTTAATCCATGGAACATTGACATTTTATAGACCCAGCTTTGCCGTCCTCAGCTCCGAAAATGAGATTTTTTGTTGAACAACTGGGTGAAATCTGAGCTTGGAGGAGCTTTTGAGGGGACAGAAAATGAGTTTTAAACGCTGAAAATGACAACTGGTGAGGCAGCCAGACAACATCCTTACCGAGAGAAGTAACTTTTGATTTATTCCAGGTAATAAAACAGGGCCTGGATCAATATTTCACTATCAAAGGCATGTTGGTTTTTATTAATATATTTATTTATACACCGAATTCTGTGGAATTTTGGAGGAAGGGCAGCTCTGCTCCACCCCCTCGTGGCATCACAAACCTCGGCCACATCCCCGCCGTGTTCCCACCTCATTTTCCAGCTGGAATTTGGGACCTTTTGGCTCCTTGCTGTTCCCAGGAAGAGCCAGAATGGGCACGGACAGGGGGAATTTTTCCATGTGAAGGAGCAGATCCGACACTTTGGGTGAGGCACGGGGGTCATTAATTACAAAAAAACCGAATTATTTCCAGGCTGGCAGCTGGGCTGGGAGCAGTCCGAGCCTCCCGGGGATTTGCAGCCTCTTAAGCCCAGCTTAGGAGTCCACACTTAAAAGGGTCGGTTTGGCTCATTTTTAAGCTCGATTTCACAGCCCGAATTCCTCTCCCAAGAAAAATAAAAATAAATAGAGAAAGAAAGGTTTGTGTTGGGATTTCACAGGAGTTATCCGTGGGTGGAGCTGAGTCCTGGGAAAATGGGAGCGGGGAGGAGGGAGGAGAGGGGAGAAAGAGAGAGGGAGAGGAGGGATGGGGGAAAAGAGAGGAGGATGAAGGGTGAGAGAGGAGGATGAAGGATGAGAGAGGAAGATGAAGGATGAGAGAGGAGGATGGGAGAAAAGAGAGGAGGATGAAGGATGAGAGAGGAGGATGAAGGGTGAGAGAGGAGGATGAAGGGTGAGAGAGGAGGATGAAGGGTGAGAGAAGGAGATGAGAGAAAAGAGAGGAGGATGAAGGGTGAGAGAAGGAGGATGAAGGATGAGAGAGGAGGATGGGAGAAAAGAGAGGAGGATGAAGGGTGAGAGAGGATGAAGAGAGAGAGGAGAATGAAGGGTGGGAGAGGAGGATGAAGGATAGGAGAGGAAGACGAAGGATGGGAGAGGAGGATGAAGGGTGAGAGAGGAAGATTGAGACAGGAGGGAGGAGAGGGGAGAAGGAAAAGAAAAGGGAAGGGGAAAAAGGAAAAGGAAAAGGAAAAGGAAAAGGAAAAGGAAAAGGAAAAGGAAAAGGAAAAGGAAAAGGAAAAGGAAAAGGAAAAGGAAAAGGAAAAGGAAAAGGAAAAGGAAAAGGAAAAGGAAAAGGAAAAAGGAGGGGAAGGAAAAGGAAAAGAGGAAAGGAAAGGGAAAGGGAAAGGAAAAGGAAAAGAGGAAAGGAAAGGGAAAGGGAAAGGAAAAGGAAAAGAGGAAAGGAAAGGGAAGGAAAAGGGGAAGGAAAAGGAAAAGGAAAAGAGGAAAGGAAAGGGAAAGGGAAAGGAAAAGGAAAAGAGGAAAGGAAAGGGAAGGAAAAGGGGAAGGAAAAGGGAAAGGGAAAGGAAAGGGAAGGAAAAGGGGAAAGGAAAGGAAAAGAGGCTCCCAGACAAATCCCAAACCCCACCTGGGAGAGAAATCCCTCTCTACCACCAAATCCTGGTGGTTTTTTTAAAAATAAATGCTTCAAATGGCTCTTCCCAGCCCATTCCTGGTGCCTGTGCTGTAGCAACACGGATTTTTCCCCTCTTTAATTCTCATTAAATGTCTCCTCCCCGCTCAGTCCCCTGCTCAGTGTGCACCTCTGCTCTTGAGATCCTCCTTTTTCTCCTTGCCTGCCCTTCCCTCGCAACATCCACTGGGATATTAATATTCCAGACAGAAATTTTCCCAACCAGCCTCTTGTGCCAATTAAATCTGAATTTTGCTTTGTGGGAAGAATTCGAGCTGCTCCTGTTTGCTCTGGTTTTAATGTTTGTACACACGGATTTCTGGCCATTAGAGCCTCATCCACGCCTGTCCTTGTCCTCCCACGAACCAGGAATGGTGAAAATTAACCCTGGAATCAGGAGGGTTTCTTGCCTGCCTTGGGGTTTTCAAAGTCAGCTTCTCTGGTGGCTAAAATCCTATTAATTTCCAGCCTGTGCTCCTATTTTTATTTTTAAAAATATATATAAAATATTTTGTATTTTATTTAATATAATAAACATTTGGGATTGTTTCGGGGTTGGTGTGACAAAGGGGCACTGCTGGACCCCATAATTGGCACATGCTTGGAACAGGGACAGCTGGAGCTCCAGGATTTGGGATCATTTTGGGATTGGTGGGACAAGGGACATTGCTGGACCCCGTAATTGACACATGGTTGGAATGGGGAGAGCAGGAGCTCCAGGATTTGGGATTGTTTTGGGATTGGTGGGACAAAAGGCACTGCTGGACCCTGAACTGGACTTTGGGAATGTGGAGAGCAGGAACTCCAGGATTTTGGATCATGTTGGGATTGGTCGGACAAGGAACACTGCTGGACCCCATAATTGACAAATTGCTGGAATGGGGAGAGCAGGAGCTCCAGGATTTGGGATTGATTTGGGATTGGTGTGACAAGGGGCACTGCTGGACCCCATAATTGGCACATGCTTGGAACAGGGACAGCTGGAGCTCCAGGATTTGGGATCATTTTGGAATTGGTGGGACAAAAGGCACTGCTGGACCCCATAATTGACACATGGTTGGAATGGGGAGAGCAGGAGCTCCAGGATTTGGGATTGACTTGGGATTGGTGTGACAAGGGACATTGCTGGACCCCATAATTGACACATAGCTGGAATGGGGAGAGCTGGAACTCCAGGATTTGGGGGTTTTTTGGGATTGATGGGACAAGGGACATTGCTGGACCCCAAACTAGACATTGGGAATGGGGGCAGCAGGAGCTCCAGGATTTGGGATTGTTTTGGGGATTGGTGGGAGAAGGAACACTGCAGGACCCCAAACTAGATATTAGGAATGGGGAGAGCAGGAGTTCAAGGATTTGGGATTGAGCTGGGATTGGTGTGACAGGGGACACTGCTGGACCCCATAATTAACAAATTGCTGGAATGGGGAGAGCAGGAGCTCCAGGATTTGGGATTGACTTGGGATTGGTGTGACAAGGGACACTGCTGGACCCCATAATTGGCACATGCTTGGAACAGAGACAGCTGGAGCTCCAGGATTTGGGATTGATTTGGGATTGGTGGGACAAAAGGCACTGCTGGACCCCATAATTGACACATGGTTGGAATGGGGAGAGCAGGAGCTCCAGAATTTGGGATTGTTTTGGGATTGGTGGGATAAAAGGCACTGCTGCACCCCAAATTAGACATTGGGAACGGGGAGAGCAGGAATTCAAGGATTTGGGACCATTTTGGGATTGGTGGGACAAAAGGCACTGCTGGACCCCAAACTAGACATTGGGAATGGGGAGAGCTGGAGCTCCAGGATTTGGGATTGTTTTGGGGATTGGTGGGACAAGGGACACTGCTCGACCCCAAACTAGACATTGGGAATGGGGAGAGCAGGAGCTCCAGGATTTGGGATTGTTTTGGGATTGGTGCAAGGGACACTGCTGGACCCCATAATTGACGAATTACTGGAATGGGGAGAGCAGGAGCTCCAGGATTTGGGATTGTTTTGGGATTGGTGGGATAAAAGTTACTGCTGGACCCTGAACTGTACATTGGGAATTGGGACAGCAGGAGCTCTAGGATTTGGGATAATTTTGGGATTGTTTTGGGATTGTTTTGGGATTGGTGTGACAAAAGGCACTGCTGGACCCTGCACTGGGTACGCTGCTCTAAACTGGGCTGGGAAGAGAGTCCAGGAAATGAGAACGGCCTGAGGCAGGGAGGACATGGAAGGAGTTAAATCAGAGCGCGATCCTGAGCCAAGAGGAAGTGCAATGCCTCAAAAACATTCAATTGAGCAATTTGGGAATGAGTCACGGAATCGCAGAATCCCGGAACGGTTTGGGCTGGGAGGACCTTAAGGACCATCCATGGGGACACCTTCCATGACCTTCCAAGCCCCCATCCAGCCTGGTGCTGGCTCCTTGCAGGGATCCAGGTGTGGGAACCCATGAAATTCCTCTGGCTGCCCTGGAGGGCTCAGAGACCTTGGCACAGAGCCCCAGAGCCCTGGGACTGTGATTTAGCCCTTGGAAAAAAACAATTACCAACCTTTATATGAAGAATTGCAAGCCACAAAAGTTTAAGTAGAACGATAGTGAATTTATCGCGGGGTGAAAAACAGAATTTTGGGGTTTTTAGAATGGGGGTTCAGGGGGCAAGATGGAGGAATCTGGGTATGTCCAGCCTTTCTCCTTCTCCTTCTTGGCCTCCATCTTCTGGGTTTTGGATTGGTTTAAGGTAGAAACTCGCTGTCTAACGTAGGTGATAGTGAGAGGAATGGTGGATTTGTCCTTCCAAACTACCTCTGGGTCTTCTGGTAGGTAAAACCAACACTGGGAGATTAAAGAAACAATGGGAAGGGTTCCACTGATTGATGAATGGAAAAAGATATTTGCTTTTACAAGTAAACTTCAGGTTTGCTGATGAATGAAATGAGACATTGAAAGATGAAAGAAACAACGGGGAAGAAAAACCCCTAAATTCCGTAAAAATTTAAAATGGAAAGGGAGGGTTGTACATTAGGGAGGAATCTTTGGTATCAGGTGTTCTGGGAACACGTGGCTCCTTTTTCAGGTTTATTTTGCCCAGAAAAAGGTAACTGGACTGTCCATAACTCGTTGTTTCTATTGTCTTATATTGTCCTAATCCAGATTGTCCAAATTATTATTATTATTCTAATTATATTGCTATTTTTATGACCATTACATTACTATGAATTTTTAATTTTTTTTTTTTTTTTAAGAGATTGGTGTTTTTCACAGTTGCAGAGCTCAGGAAAAAAAAAGATTTTCTGACACCTTGGGGGTCATCTCAAGCACAGAAACCCGAGACCTGAGCAGAGATGGAGCTTTGGTTTCCCTGAGTTTCCCCAGGTCTGGAAACAAGGAAGGAGCAGCCTTGGCTGGGGTTAATCCTCTGTTAACGTGGCTCCTTTTTGGGGTTTATTTTGCCCAGAAAAAGGTACCCAGACTTTCCATAACTCTTTGTTTCTATTGTCTTATATTGTCCTAATTCGAGTTGTCCAAATTGTTATTATTCTAATTATATTGCTATTTTTATAACCATTATATTACTATGAAATTTTAAATTTTTTATTAAAAGTGATTGGTGTTTTTCACAGTCGTAGGGCTCGGAAAAAGAAAGATTTTCTGACAATCTGAAATTTAAAAAATTGTTTTGCCCAGAAAAACATAACTGGACTGTCCATAACTCGTTGTTTCTATTGTCTTACATTGTCCTAATTCGAACTGTCCAAATTATTATTACTCTAATTGTATTGCTATTTTTATAACCATTATATTACTATTTAACTTTTAATTTTTTTTTTAATGTTTTTTACAGTCGTGGGGTTCAGAAAAGACAAAAGACTTTCTGACACCTTGGGGGTCATCTCAAGCACAGAAACCCGAGACCTGAGCAGAGATGGAGCTTTGGTTTCCCTGAGTTTCCCCAGGTTTGGAAATAAGGAAGGAGCAGCCTTGGCACGGGGGGTCAGCTGAGGACAGCGAGGCTGTGCCAGCCTGGGAGGAGGCCAAAAAAGCAGCTGGGCACTTTGGGTGGAAGGAGAAATAACGCAGCAAGGGCCATTAAACCTGCAAGATTCCATCCTGGGCCTGGGGAGTTCCCTGAGACACAGGGGCAGGGATTTGGTTACGCCCTGACACCCCCCAAAACTCCCCAGGACTCGTTGGGGGAAAAAAAAAATGAAATTATTAAAGGAGATTATTAGAGGGATTTTGTGCAGATCTGTTTTCTCAGCTATGCTGGCGTGTTGCTTTCTCCTGCTCAAAGAGCTGGAGCAGCAGATTCGCTTCCTCAGTGAGGAGGATGCTGCTTTTGGAGTTATTCCACAAGCGAGGAGCATCTGATGCTCCATCAGTGGTGATAATGAGGCGTTCTCACTTTGAATTGCAAACGGAGCTGGGAGCTGTTCCGGGGAACTCCCTGCAGGAATTAGGGATGGGAGATTGTGGGATTTCATTTTTTATTTTGACTTAGAGATGGGGTAACTGAGAGGTGTTTTAAAATTTTATTCCATTTTTCGTTTTATGAGAAGGGGGGGACAATATAGATTTGTGTTATTATAATGAGAAGTTAAATGTTTTAAAATTTACCTATTTGATTAATTTATTTATTTATACTCTATACATTAGATGTTATAATTATACTATATATATATAGTATATAATATATACTATATATATACTATATAACATATACTATATATACACTATAATATATACTATATATATTCACTATATACTATATATATATTTGTATAATTATATACTATAATATATAGTATACATCTATATTATAATTATATACTATATATAGTAGTTTTTATATAGTTTTTATAATTAGAAGTTTTATAATTAGAAGTTTAATGTTTTAAATGTATTTATTTATTTAATTAATTTATTTACACACTATACATTAGAGGTTATAATTATACTATATATATACACTATATATATAGTATATATATACTATATAATATATACTATATATATTCACTATATACTATACTATATAGTATATAATTATACTATGGATGTTATAATTTATATTATAATTATAAATATTATAAATATATATTATATAATATAATATATATTATAAATATATATTATAATTATAATTATAATATATATTATAATTAGAAGTTTAATGTTTTTAAATTTATTTTATTTATTTATTTATTTATACACTATACATTAGATGTTATAATTATACTATATATATACTATATAATATATACTATATATATTCACTATATACTATACTATATAGTATATAATTTTACTATGGATGTTTTAATTTATGTTATTATAATTAGAAGTTTAATGTTTTTAAATTTATTTATTTATTTATTTATTTATTTTCACACTATACATTAGATGTTATAATTATACTATATATATACTATATAATATATACTATATATACTATATAATATAAACTATATATATTCACTATATACTATATTATATAGTATATAATTATACTATTGATGATATAATTTATGTTATTATAATTAGAAGCTGACTATTTTTATATATTTATTTATTTATTACAATCCACTATAAGTGTTTTTTTTATCAGCTTTAGCTACACTGTGTTGTAAAAGCTTTTTGTAATTCCCTGCAGGAATTACAGGGTGCCTCATCAGGGATGGGAGACTGTGGGATTTAACATTTTATTTCGACTTAGAGATGGGGTAATTGAGAGGTGTTTTAAAAACTTTATTCTGTTTTGCGTTTTGTGAGAAGGTCGATGTTATAATTTACGTTACTATAATTAGAAGCTATCTAATTTTAATTTATTTATGTTGTTTGTTTGTGTATTATACAACAACAACAACAACAACAGAAACAACAACTATTATTATTATTATTATTATTATTATTATTATTATTATTATTATTATTATTATTATTATTATTATTATTATTATTATTGAATTTCACACATTAACTCTGCTCTGGTGAGGTTTTTCCCCATGTTCAGGACAAATTCCTGCTCTGCTGGACGTCCCATCCTCATCCAGGGACACCAAATCATCCTCATCCCCCCCAAAAAAAATGAGCTTTGTGTTTCACCTTCCCCCTGGAGCTGCTCGTTAGCAAATATGGAAAGGAGTGAAAACCGGGCAGAAATTCTCCTCTGCATCACAGACTCTTAACCAGCCTTTAACTCGAATTCCTGCTCTGAGCTGAGCATTAAATGGCTCCAAATGGAGCTGGTGGGAAAACACGACCTCATTAAGTCTGTGCCCCATCCATCAGAGGCTGGAGGCAAACAAAGCACGCAGAGAGGGGACTTGGAGCAGGGAAAAGAGGGAAACACAGCACAGGTCGTCATCCCCATCAGGTATTCCCCATCCTCACCCTGCATGAGATTCCCTGGGAAACAACAAAAAAATGAAGGTGTTTTTAAAAAATTAAATAAAATAAAAAGGCCCGGACTAAAAATATTGAATTTTTTTTTATTTTTTTTTTTTTTTTTTATTCCAGAGGCAGCGAGATTAAACATCTCCTAAATTATACATCCATGGGGCTCATTACAGACACATCAGGGAGCTGCTGGCTGGCTGGAAAAACCTGACAGGGAGAGCTGCTCCAGCTGGTGAGCAGTAAAAACCCACCAAGTGCATAAAAACCCAGCCAAGCTGATGTTCAGCCCCTCAGGGTGGAACTCTGCTCCTTCTCCTGTCCAACCTCGGCAGCCTCAGTGAGGGATTGAAATCCAGGAGACTTTGCTGATACAGCAGCGAGAAATCACTGGGCAGGGAGAAAATTCCTGTGTCTGGGAGCTTGATTCATGTTTGGGTCGTTGGTTCGTGTTTGAATCATTCATTTTTGTTTGGATCCTTGTTTGTGTTTTGGATTCTTGATTTATGGTTGGATCCTCAATTTGTGTTTGGATTCTTGATTTGTGTTTGGAGCCTCAATTTGTATTTTGATCCTTGTTTGTATTTGGATCCTTGATTCTTGTTTGGATCCTTGTTTGGATTTTTGGATTTTTGATTTTTGTTTGGATCCTTTTTTGTGTTTGGACCCTGATTCTTGTTTGGATCCTTTTTTGTGTTTGGATCCTGATTCTTGTCTGGATCCTTTTTTGTGTTTGGATCCTTGCTTGGTGTTTGGATCCTTGATTTGTATTTTTATCCTTGTTTGTGTTTGGATCCTCAATTTGTGTTTGGATCCTTGATTTGTATTTGGATCCTAGATTTGTGCTTGGATCCTCAATTCTTGTTTGGATCCTTGTTTGTGTTGGATCCTTGATTGTGTTTGGATCCTTGTTTGTGTTTGCATCCTTTATTCTTGTTTGGATCCTCAATTTGTATTTTGATCCTTGCTTGTGCTTGGATCCTCAATTCATGTTTAGATCCTCAATTTTTGTTTGGATCCTTGTTTGGTGTTTGGGGTTTGGATCATCAAATTGTGTTTGGATCCTTGATTCATTGTTGCATCCTTCGTTTATGTTTGGATTCTCGATTTGTTTTTGTATCCTTGGTTTATGTTTGGATTCTTGAATGTTTGCATTCTCGATTTGTTTTTGTATCCTTGGTTTATGTTTGGATCCTTGATTCATTTTTGGATTCCTGTTCTGACCCTGCCACCCCAGAGCCCAAAGCACAACCAAATTCCATGGGGAAATCCTCAATTTCTGGCCCAAAATGTCCTTTTGGGAATCCCCTGGTGGCGGGGGACAGCTCCACAGCAGCTCTTTGTCTGCAGGAATTAAAGGGGATTATGGATTTATTTGTTCCTACCAGGAATAATGGGAATGGCAGCCCTGGCACTCCCACATGGGAGCTGCTTCCTCAGAGAGGAGAGCCAGGCACTGGAACTGATATTCCTGCCTGGAATTTTAAAACCAGCAGGAAGACGGATGGAAGATGGAATATCTTCTCCTGCTCCAGAGGGGAATCAGGATGGGAAGTGGAGAGAATGGAACAGAATTACAAGATGACTGAGGCTGGAAAATCAGTCCCAGCTGTGCCCCATCCCCACCTTGTCCCCAGAACTCCGAGTGCCACCTCCAGGGATGGGCACTCCAAACCTCCCTGGGCAGCTCCAAGGCCTTAAAACCCTTCCTAGGAAGACATTTTTCCTAAAATCTGATCTAAATCTCTCCTCATTTTCCTGTGCCTGTTCCCCGGAGCAGAACTCGACCTTCCCTGGGTGTCCCCTCCTGTCGGGAGCTGTGCAGAGCCACAAGATCGCCTCTGAGCTTCCTTTGCTCCTTTCCCAGCTCCTTCAAATATTCCCAGCTCCCTCAGGAATTCTTCAACCTCTTTCCCAGCTCCTCAGGAATTCCCAGCCCCTCAGGAATTCTCCATTCCCTTCCCAGCTCCCTCAGGAATTCTCCAGCTCCTTCAAGAATTCTCCATTCAATTTCCAGCTCCCTCAGGAATTCCCAGCTCCCTCAGGGATTCTCCATCCCCTTTCCAGCTCCCTCAGGAATTCCCAGCTCCCTCAGGGATTCTCCATTCCCTTCCCAGCTCTCTCAGGGATTCTCCATTCCCTTCCCAGCTCCCTCAGGAATTCTCCATTCCCTTCCCAGCTCCCTCAGGAATTTTCCAGCCCCTTCCCAACTCCTTCAAGAATTCTCCATTCCCTTCCCAAATCCCTCAGGAATTCTCCAGCTCCTTCAAGAATTCTCCATTCAATTTCCAGCTCCCTCAGGGATTCTCCATTTCCTTCCCAGCTCCTTCAAGAATTCTCCATTCCCTTCCCAGCTCCCTCAGGAATTTTCCAGCCCCTTCCCAACTCCTTCAAGAATTCTCCATTCCCTTCTCAAATCCCTCAGGAATTCTCCAGCTCCTTCAAGAATTCTCCATTCAATTTCCAGCTCCCTCAGGGATTCTCCATTCCCTTCCCAGCTCCCTCAGGGATTCTCCATTCCCTTCCCAGCTCCCTCAGGGATTCTTCATTCCCTTTTCCATCTCCCTCAAGAATTTTCCAGCTCCTTCAGGAATTTCCCAGTCCCTTTCCCAAACTCTGGACACGCTCCATCCCCTCCAGGCCTTGCCGTGAGCGTCCCAGAGCTGCACACAACCTGCCCAAAACCCAAACCAGAGATTGCTGAGGGGGAATTTCTGTTGCTGCCGCCCTCCCTCTGCTCAAACCCAGCTCCAGGGGAGGCTCACCCAGGGAATTCTCCCAAGCTCTGGTGCTGAGCTGAGCTCCAAGGGTTTTAAGGCCTTGGAGCTGCCCACTCCACAGATCCCTCCCATCCCATCTGGCTCCGGCCCTGCCCTCGTTAGTGGCAGCAGCCCCTGGGGTCACATTCCTGTCATTAATTTGGCAGAGATTGCTCAGATCCTCGCTGGGAGGTCACAGCACCACAGATGGCACCGGGCCACCACCCCTGAGGTGACACTGGGACCTCACCCTGCTCCTCACGGGTGGTGGCACCGCTCCAGGAGCGCAGATGGAGCTCGGGGTGGTCACTGCCATCAGCTGTCACCCTGTGTCACCAGCTGCTGGTTGAGGCAGAAAATGGGGTTTGGGATCATCTGGGGCTCTTCTGGCTCCTGCTGGAGCTTGGTGGCCCTGCCGGGGCCATCCTGAGGCCACCCCACCAGTTCCACGGATCTGGAGAAGATCCCTTTGGAGTCACATTCCCCTCCTGAGGGATCCATGCCTTCACCAAGAGATTCTCTTGGGGTATTTCCAAAGTTTCCAAAAATTCCATTGTGAGGATCATTGTCCTGAGGGGTCCTGAGCTGTCCCCCAAAGCTGCTCCAGCGCTTCTCCCCTCACCTGGACAGTGGAAAGGAAATACAAAAAAAAAAATCTCCTGAGCTCAGAGCAAAGCAGGGAGAGCTCACTCAGCAACTCCCACCACAGGCAAAACCGGCTCGAGTTGGGAAATTAATTGAGTTAATTGAATTTATTACCAGTGAGAGCAGAGGCAGGTAATGAGAAGTAAACCCAAGTGATAAAAACACTTTTCCCTCACCTCTGCCTCCTTCCCAGCTGAACTTTGTTCCTGATTCTGCTCCTCACATTTCCCTCCTCCCTGCCCTTGGTGCCTGTTCTCTCACTGCTCTGGCCACAACTGATCCTGCACAATCCCTTCTTGCCCTTCAATATTTTATCCTAGGGGATAAAATATTCCCCAAATCTAGAATTCACCTGCAGCTCCACAAACCCAGGGGGTAAAGATTCCCCAAACTCCAAAAATAGATTCCCCAAATCCAGGGGATAAAGATTCCCCAAACCCAGGGGATAAAATTCACCAAACCCAGAGGAAAAAGATTCACCAAACCCAGAGGAACAAAAATTTCCCAAACCCAGAATTCACCTTCAGCTCCACAAATTTAATCCCAGAGGATAAAAATTCCCCAAACCCTGAGAATAAAGATTCCCCAAATCTAGAATTCACCTGCAGCTGCATAAACTCAGGGGACAAAAATTCGCCAAAGACAGAAGATAAAGATTCCCCAAACCTCAAGAATAAAGATTCCCCAAAGCCAGAGGACAAAAATTCCCCAAATCCAGAATTCACCTGCAACTCCCCAAATTTTTATCCCAGAGGATAAAAATTCTCCAAACGCAGGGGATAAAATTCACCAAACCCAGGGGATAAAATACACCAAACCCAGAGGAAAAAGATTCACCAAACCCAGAGGATAAAAATTCCCCAAACCCAGAGGATAAAATTCACCAAACCCAGAGGATAGAAATTCCCCAAGCCTATAATTCACCTGAAGATCCCCAAATTTTTATCCCAGAGAATAAAGGTTCCCCAAAACTCAGAGGATAAAATTCACCAAACCCAGGGGATAAAATTCACCAAACCCAGAGGATAAAAATTCCCCAAGCCTATAATTCACCTGAAGATCCCCAAATTTTTATCCCAGTGGATAAAAATTCCCCAAACCCAGAGAATAAAAATTCCCCAAAGCCAAAATTCCCCTGCAGCTCCCCAAACCTGGAACCTGAGCAGCTCCAGAAATTTCATTTCCAAATCGAATTCTCCTCTCCAGGTGGGGATTTCTTCTGCTTGGTTCAATTTTAGGGGCTGAGGAAGATCCTTCCCACCAGCACAGTTCGGCCTCTCCGTGCCAGGGGGCTGCTGCATTTTATAAAAAGTGTTTTTCTGAATCAAATTGTGCACTCATCAGAAAATGGACCTTGCTGGTTGATGTATGTTTGGGAAGTGCCACGAGCGTTTATTGTGCTGTATAAATAAAATATAATAATGCTGAGACTCAAGGACTCCCATGGAGTCATTCAGGAGAGAGGCAGAGGGCCAGTGAATGAATTTGGACAAGGCTCAGGAACGGAAAAGAGATTTATTTATTGTTTAAACAGGGAGGGGAAAAAAAATAAAAATAAAAAGAAGGAAAAAAAAATCCACAGAAAGGGGTTCTGAGCCTGGGCTAAGCAACAGAGCAGATCCTGTGCTTGAGGAATGGGATGAAAAGGGGATTTTCCTCCCTAAAAATGTGGGGGGGAAAAATAACCATGGAATGGGGATTACACACCTGGATTGGGGAGAAGAAGATCCAGGGAAGGGAATGGCAGAAAGGACCCAAAAAGGGGGGTTCCACACTTGGATTTGGGAGAGGAAAATCCGGGAGGGAGAATGGCAAAATAACCCAAAATTGGGGGGTCCACACCTGGATTTAGGAGAAAATGATCCAGGAAATGGCAGAAATGACCCCAAAATGGGGATTCCACACCTGAATTTGGGTGGATGATCCAGGGGAGATGATGGCAGAAATAACCCAAAAATGGGGGGTTCCACACCTGGATTTGGGACTGGATGGTCCAGGGCACCTGGATGGCAGAAATGACCCAAAAATGGGGGTTCCACACCTGGATTTGGGAGAGGGTGATCTAGGAAATGGCAGAAATGACCCAAAAATGGGGTTCCACAGCTCGATTTGGGACTGGATGATCCAGGAGAGGGGACAGAAGAAATAACCCAAAAATTGCCGTTCCACACCTGGATTTGGGAGAGAATGATCCAGGAAATGGCAGAAATGACCCAAAAATGGGGGTTCCACACCTGGATTTGGGAGAGGACGATCCAGGAAATGGCAGAAATGACCCAAAAATGGGGGTTCCACACCTGGATTTGGGAGCAGATTTGGGGCAGGTTCGTGCCAAACTCCCCCTGCCCGTTTGCGCCTTTCCCTGGAGCCAACCCAGGGCTGCCGCGACCACAAAAGGATTCATCACTCTCGGGCTGTCTGCAGCCAGCAAACCCAGAGCAATGTTTGACAGCGAGGAATAATTACCTTGCCAGCTCTGCTTTATCCACATTTCAAAATTCAGGGAGTGCAGGGGAGGGGGGGAGATAAAGCCACGTTCCCAGCGGCTCAGGCAAGGAAGCTCCCACACCCCAGGAGATGCTGAGAGGCAATGGGGCATTTCCCCCTCCCCGTCTTCTCTCCTTTATTTTTCCCTCCACATTCCTCACCCATCCCTCCCTCTCCCGTGGGGCTTGGGATGGCCCCATCCCAAAAATTTCCACCCCCCTAAAACCTGGCACTAAAAATCCTGCCCAGCCTGGGGGGTTCACCACCCCGAGGTGAGCTCTGGGCCCAAATTATTTTTTTTTTCCGCACGTCTTTAATTAAATTAGCTCCGACACAAAAAAGGGTTGCCTGACCCTGATTGGGTTAAACGAGCCCGTCTCCATGGCAACCGGCTCCTCCGAAAAGGGCTGGCATCTCCTGCCTCTCCTCCAAACCTTTCCACATTCCTCAGCTCCCAGCCCTGCGATTTAAAGGCGCCAAGTTGGGTTTGGGAGGTGCCCGGCTTGGATTTGGGGGTTTGGGAAGAGCTGTGCCTGGATTTAGGGGTTTAGGAGGAGCCCTGCTTGGAGTTTGGGGGTTTTGAAGGCACCAAGTTGCATCTGGGGGGTTTTGAAGGCGTCAAGTTGGGTTTGGGAGGATTTGGGGGGTTTTAATGGCACCAAGTTGGGTTTGGGGGTTCTAAAAGCACCAGGTTGGGTTTGGAGGTTTTAAAAGCACCAAGTTGGGTTTTGGAGGTGCTCTGCTTGGATTTGGGGGTTTAGGAGGAGCCCTGCCTGGAATTTGGGGGTTTTGAAGACACCAAGTTGGGTTTGGGAGGATTTGGGGGGTTTTAATGGCACCAAGTTGGTTTTGGGGGTTCTAAAAGCACCAAGTTTGGTTTGGATGTTTTAAAAGCGCCAAGTTGGGTTTGGCATGAGCCCTGCTTGGAATTTGGGGGTTTAGGAGGAGCCCTGCTTGGAATTTGGGGGTTTATGAGGAGCCCTGCTTGGAATTTGGAGGGTTTGAAGGCACCAAGTTGGGTTTGGGGTGTTATAATGGCACCAAGTTGGTTTTGCAGGTTTTAAAAGCACCAAGTTGGGTTTGGGAGGTGCTCTGCCTGGATTTGGGGGTTTATGAGGAGCCCTGCCTGGAATTTGGGGGTTTTGAAGGCACCAAGTTGGGTTTGGGAGGATTTGGGGGGTGTTATAAAGGCACCAAGTTGGTTTTGGAGGTTTTAAAAGCGCCAAGTTGGGTTTTTTAAAATTCTTTCTCTGGCCTGCCAAGGTGCATTCAGCAGGTCAGACAGAGGCACTCTGCCTGCCCCCAGGGCAGTGTTATTTTTTATACTAAAAACTACCTGTACAATATTTACAATAACTTCCCAATACCTATCACCTATGTTAGAAAGCGAGTTTCTACCTTAAACCAATCCCAAAGTGCCACCATCATCACAGCAGAAGATGGAGGCCAAGAAGAAGGAGAAGAAGAAAGGCTGGACACACTCAGATTCCTCCATTTTGCCCCCCGAACCCCCCATTCCAAAAACCCCCAAAAAATCTATTTTTCACCCCGTGATAAATTCACTATCATCCTACTTAATTTTTCGTGGCTTGTAATCCTTCATACAAAGGTTGGTAATTGCACTTTTCCAAGGGCTAAATCACAGTTCCAGGGGTTTTGGGCGCTGTGCCAAGGGCTCTGAGCCCCCTGGGCAGGGGTTTGAGCCCACCAGGGCATCCAGAGGGATTTCCTGGATTTCCTGGGTTCTGACAGAGCTGCAGCTGCCTCGTTTCTCCTGGATGGATGGGGCCATCGCAGGAGGTTCAGGGCAGCAGAGGTCCCCAATAAATCCAGCAGCACGTGGGGAAAGCCGCAAAGGCTGAACGCTCTGCACGGCTCATCGGCTGTGATAGAGCCACCGTCCTTCAGCAGCCACCCCGCAGTGCCAAAAAAGCTTTATAGTGGGGTTTTTGATGAATTTCCACAAAGGTCTGGGCTCTCCTGGCAGGGTTTGACAAGACAGGTGTCTGCTAAGGAAGGCAGAAATGGAAAATGTTAACCCCTCCCTGTGGATTGTTGTAATTTTGGAATTAAGGGGCTATCAGGCAAAGATACGGGAGTAGGAATAGCAGTGTTTTGTTAGGAGATAAAATAAAATATAAAATAAAATATAAAATAAAATATAAAATAAAAAAATAAATAAAATAAAATAAAATAGTATAAAATAAAATAATATAAAATTTTAAAAAATAAAATATAAAAAATGAAATGAAATGAAATGAAATGAAATATTTATAAAATAAAAAAATTAAAATAAAATAAATACAAAACAACACTGACAGAGTCAGAACAGGACCTGACACCCTGTGGGTCAGGGTGGTGGCAGCAGTTTGATTAAATGGTGGCTGGAGTTTTTTTTGGAAATTTTTTTTTTGTTTTTTTTACAAATGCTTTATTGAAACAGTGATCCCGTAAAAGGGTGGAGTTTTCCTCTGAAAAAACTGGTTTTTCTGAAGGTCCAGGGCTGCTGGAGATGGGCCTGGGCCCCCTCTGGCAATGCTGTGGTGTCCCAAAACTCAGATTGTGTCCAGGTAGGAATGCTTGGCTCCTCCCCTGGGCGGAGCATCTCCCCATGGGAGATCGCCTGGACGTTGTGACGAGGTCTCCCAAATGTTGAGGTCTCCTGGTGGTTGTGACGAGGTCTCCTGGAGGTTGTAATGAAGTCTCCTGGATATTGAGGTCTCCTGGATGTTGTCACAAGGTCTCCAGGATGTTGTGATGAGGTCTCCCAAATGTTGAGGTCTCCTGGATGCTGTGTTCTCCTGGACGTTGTGATGAGGTCTCCTGGATGTTAGGATGAGGTCTCCTGGATTTTGTAATGAGGTCTTCTGGATGTTGAGGTCTTCTGGACATTGTGGTCTCCTGGATGTTGTCACAAGGTCTCCTGGGTGTTGAGGTCTCCAGGATGTTGTCACAAGGTCTCCAGGATGTTGTGATGAGGTCTCCAGGATGGTCCTAACTATCCCGGTCTGCAATAATTAATTGTCACCAGCCCAGAGCACTGAGTGCCACCTCCATATCTTCCTCCAGGTGGTTTGAGGGAGCTTGGTGTCCCCAAACCCACCTGGCCACTCCTTTCCAAGCCCTGACCACCCTTCCCACATCAAAATTCCTCCAGATGTCCAACCCGAGCCCGTTCCTCCTCCTGTGGAGCTTTGAAGCACAAAAACCAAGGAAACCAAGGCTGGAGTCTGCTGGAGCCGATGTTCTGGTCTCCTGGATGTTGTGATGAGGTCTCCTGGGTGTTGAGGTCTTCTGAATGTTGTAATGAGGTCTCCTGGACATTGTGATTAGGTCTCCCAAATGTTGAGATCTCCTGGATGTTGTGATGAAGTCTCCTGGACATTGTGGTCTCCTGGATGTTGTCACAAGGTCTCCCGGGTGTTGAGGCCTCCAGGATGTTGTCATGAGGTCTCCAGGACGTTGTGATGAGGCCTCCAGGATGCTCCTAATTATCCTGGTCTGCAATAATTAATTGTCACCAGCCCAGAGCAGCGAGTGCCACCTCCACACCTTCCTCCAGGTGCTTTGGGGGAGCTTGGTGACCCCTTCCAAGCCCAGACCACCCTTCCCACATCAAAATTCCTCCAGATGTCCAACCCGAGCCCGTTCCTCCTCCTGTGGAGCTTTGAAGCACAAAAACCAAGGCTGAAGTCTGCCGGAGCCGATGTTCTGGTCTCCTGGATGTTGTGATGAGGTCTCCTGGGTGTTGAGGTCTCCTGGATGTTGTAATGAGGTCTCCTGGACATTGTGATGACGTCTCCTGGATGGTGTGATGAAGTCTCCTGGACATTGTGGTCTCCTGGATGTTGTCACAAGGTCTCCCGGGTGTTGAGATCTCCAGGACGTTGTCATGAGGTCTCCAGGACGTTGTGATGAGGTCTCCTGGATCCTCCTAACTATCCCTGTCTGCAATAATTAATTGTCACCAGCCCAGAGCACTGAGTGCCACCTCCATATCTTCCTCCAGGTGCTTAGAGGGAGCTTGATGTCCCCAAACCCACCTGGCCACTCCTTTCCAAGCCCTGACCACCCTTCCCACATCAAAATTCCTCCAGATGTCCAACCCGAGCCCGTTCCTCCTCCTGTGGAGCTTTGAAGCACAAAAACCAAGGCTGAAGTCTGCTGGAGATGATGTTCTGGTCTCCTGGATGTTGTGATGAGGTTTCCTGGATGTTGAGGTCTTCTGGATGTTGTGATGAGGTTTCCTGGACATTGTGGTCCCCTGGATGTTGTGACAAGGTCTCCTGGGTGTTGAGGTCTCCAGGATGTTGTGATGAGGTCTCCAGGATGCTCCTAACTATCCCTGTCTGCAATAATTAATTGTCACCAGCCCAGAGCGCTGAGTGCCACCTCCACACCTTCCTCCAGGTGGTTTGAGGGAGCTTGGTGTCCCCAAACCCACCTGGCCACTCCTTTCCAAGCCCTGACCACCCTTCCCACATCAAAATTCCTCCAGATGTCCAACCCGAGCCCGTTCCTCCTCCTGTGGAACTTTGAAGCACAAAAACCAAGCTTGGAGTCTGCTGGAGCCGATGTTCTGGTCTCCTGGATGTTGTGATGAGGTCTCCTGGATGTTGAGGTCTCCTGGATGTTGTGATGAGATCTCCTGGACATTGTGATGAGGTCTCCTGGATGTTGAGGTCTCCTGGATGTTGAAGTCTCCTGGATGTTGTGATGAGGTCTGCTGGATGTTGAGGTCTCCTGGATGTTGTGATGAGGTCTCCTGGACATTGTGATGAGGTCTCCTGGATGTTGAGATCTCCAGGACGTTGTGATGAGGTCTCCAGGATGCTCCTAATTATCCCGGTCTGCAATAATTAATTGTCACCAGCCCAGAGCGCTGAGTGCCACCTCCACACCTTCCTCCAGGTGCTTTGGAGGAGCTTGGTGACCCCTTCCAAGCCCAGACCACCCTTTCCATGGTGAAATTCCTCCTGATGTCCAACCCGAGCCTGTTCCTCCTCCTGCGGAGCTCTGAAGCACAAAAAACCAAGCTCGAGCCTGCCAGAGCCGAGGTCTGGTGAGGACCCAGAGCTGGAGCCAGACAAAGAATTTGGATCCATCTGCTGCTGAAGTCATCTCCTCCCGCCACGGCGGAGGCAGGGAGCTGGGACAGCCTTTGAATGGCTGCTGCTGCTGCTGCTGCTGCTGCCGCAGTGATAAATTAGATCACTTTTGAGAGCACTTTAGAGCTGGACGGAAAATTCAGTCGCTCTGCTGCCAATTCCATCCTGTAAGTGGAATTAATGCCTTGCTTCAGCTGCACTCTCCAGCCACGAGCAAAGCCCCCGTGCTGCGCCTCCAAGGGATTTGGCTCAACCGGCAGGGAGCAAACGGGGGAGGAACCACAGCAGTGTTTTGGAGCCCACTTTGGCCTTCCAGCCTCAGACAAGTGAGATTTGGGCTGAAAAATCAGATTTAAGGGCGCCTGGAAGGCAGGGTTTGTGTACGGGGTCTTTCCTAGGAGGTGGTGGGGAGGAGCTGCCTGGGAAGGTTTGGAAATTTGAAGGATTGAAATCACAGAATTTTCAGAGCTGGAGGGGCCCACAAGGATCATCAAATCCATCTCCTGACCCTGCACAAGCATCCCAAAATCCCAACCTGCGCTGGGGGCGTTGTCCAAGCTCTCCTGGAGCTCTGGCAGCTTTGGAGCTGTGACCATTCCCTGGGCAGTGCCATCACCTTCTGGGGGAAGAACTTTTCCCAAAATCCAACCCAAACCTCCCTTGGCACAACTCCAGCCATTCCTGTCCTGGTCACAGAGCAGAGCTGACCCCTCAGGAGAAGCTGAGTCTCCCCTCAGTGTCTTCTCCAGCTGGACAAACCCGGTGCCCTCAGCCACTCCAGACCTTCCTCTTCCAGACCCTTCCCCATTTTCGTGGCCCTGCTGCTCCGTCAGGAGGGAGGAGAGAGTTTGGTGGGGTTTGTAAAGCTCAAATTAGCACTTAATGGGGGGGGAAAAAAAGCAAAGCAAAGCAAAGCAAAGAAAACCAAACCAAACCAAACCCAACCCTCTCCGTGCCTCCAAATGCCACCAGATCTGGACGGGGTCCAACCTGCTGCCCTGCAATGCTCAGGAGAGCTTGGGATGGGAGGAGAGCTCAGCTTTGGAGCAGAGCAGCAGGATGGCCCCAGGGAGGTGCCACCACCACGCTCAGGACAGGATTTGAGCCTGGAATGATTTGAGCAGGAGGAGCTCAGGGCAGCAGAGCTGGAGTTCCACGCACGGGGACACCTTTGGAGACCACAGGACTGGGCTGGAGCGCCAGAAATCCATCCCCACCCTGAGAGTGGGGAAAAGCAGGACATGGAGTTCCCGAAGGATGAGACTGGGGATTTGTCTGTCTGTCTGTCTGTCTGTCTGTCTGTCCCTCTGTCTCGGGGATGTGCTGTTCCCTGCAAGATGCAAGAACAGAAGTTCCCAGCTGAAGCACGAAATGTTTGGGAAATTGCATTAGGAAGTGGCTCTAACAGCCTGCTTTAATCAATTTTTTTTTTTTTTTTTTAATTTCCCATTTCCCAGAGCTGGCCTGGCCCTCGTGCAGATGGTCAGGGCTGGGGAGTCTGGAGTGGCAGAGAATGGAGAGCGGGAAAAAGCTCTTTTTTTTTTTTTTTTTTTTTTTTTTTTTTTTTTTTTTTTTATGTTGGCAAATATTCCTGCCTGGTGCTTGGTGAAGATCCCAGGATAATTCCTGCTGGAATTGCAGCTCAGGGGGTGTTACCTGGACAGGTACAAGGTGCTGCTGTGTCCCCTCTTCTCGATGCTGGCATGTCCGAGACAGAAACATGGAATTTTTAATTCTTTAGGTTGAAAAATGTTGGAACCCTGGATGCTGCGAATTTTCAATTTTTCTGCGCTGGCAGGCACTGACCCCCAAGAGAACACTGACCTGAGAAATCTCCCAAAATTGACCTGCGAAATCTTCCAAAATTGAATGATAGCACTGGGATTATGGTTGTGGGGTTTGATTAGAAGTGGGTAATATCACAGGGTGGAAAACTTAGAGTTTAAGGATTTAAAATATAGAAATATATATAAAGCAAGACAGAGGTTTTAGGGCAGTGGCTGGTCCTTCTTCTCCTTCTTCTTCTTCTTCACATTCTTCTTCTTCTTCACCTTCTTCTTCTTCTTCTTCTTCACCTTCTTCTCCTTCTTTTTAACCTTCTTATTCTTTTTCACCTCCTCCTCCTCTTCCTCCTCCTTCTCCTCCTCTCCTTTTTCTCCTTCTCCTCCTCCTTCTCCATGGGTTTAGGAGTTATTATGTAATTAGATTAAAAAGTCTGGCATTACAGGCCACAGGTAGCTAGTAATTGGGTCAAAAGTAAAAATAATTTAGGTGTCACTTCTTAATTAAACAGTTTATCCTTAAAAGGCCTTGGAGAGAGAGAGAGAGAGAGATAAGGCTCCATTTTTTTTAGTTTGTTAGAGTGAAGTGATGTAGAACTCACAGTTTGTAAGACTGTAATATAAATAAGAGCAACAAGACATCAAAAAACATCTGAGTCCAAATGAGAAATGCCATCTCGCACATTTAATCCTCGATAAAAAAAGAAGCAAAACCTCCACAGAAAAAGACCTCTGAGATCATCCTGGGATGAACCAGAGCTGCAGGGAGTTTTGTGCCTCTGTTTCCTGCTTTGCACCTGGATTGCGCTGCTGTTTTCACCTGGAAAAACTCAGGGTTTGTTTGCAGCTTTGGCAGCCTCGTCTCTGAAACTCCCAGGGAGGATCTGTCTCACCCTCCTCTCCCTCCTGGGGCTGGGATTTCTCCCCTCAGCATCCAGGGAAATATCCCTGACCTCCCAGTGGATGGCAGGGAATGGCTCAGACCTTCTCCCCCAGCTTTGATCCACCCTGCACACCACGGAACGAGGGGTCCCAAAAAAGTGTTTTTTCCACTCCACAATGAGCAGGACAAGACACCTCTGGTGGTTTCAGCCCACTCCAGTGAAGGGAAATGGGTTTGGGCATCCAAAAGGAGCAGGATCCTGCTCATTTGGGGTAATTTTGGGTTGGGCTCTCAAAGGAGCAGGATCTTGGTCCATTTTGGGTTCATGCATTTGGGTTGGGCTCATCCTGGTCCTTTTGGGTTGGTCATTTTGGGGTTGGACTCCCAAAGGAGCAGGATCCTGGTCCATTTGGGGTTGGTCCATTTGGGTTGGGCTCCCAAGGGATCAGGATCCTGGTCCATTTGGTGTTGGTCCATTTGGGGTTGGTAATTTTGGGTTGGGCTCTCAAAGGAGCAGGATCCTGCTCATTTTGGGGTTGAGCTCCTAAAAGTGCAGGATCCTGGCCCATTTGGGATTGGTCCATTTGGGTTGGGCTCATCCTGGTCATTTTGGGGTTGGTCCATTTGGGTTTGGGCATCCCAAAGGAGCAGGATCCTGGGCCATTTGGGGTAGATCCATTTGGGGTTGGTCCATTTGGTTTGGGCTCATCCTGCTCATTTTGGGTAATTTTGGATTGGGCCCCCAAAGGAGCAGGATCTTGGTCCATTTTGGGTTCATCCATTTGGGTTGGGCTCATCCTGGTCCTTTTGTGTTGGTCATTTTGGGGTTGGACTCTCAAAGGAGCAGGATCCTGGTCCATTTGGGGTTTGTCCATTTGGGTTGGTAATTTTGGGTTGGGCTCCCAAAGGAGCAGGATCGTGCTCATTTTGGGGTTGATCCATTTGGGTTGAGCTCATCCTGGCCATTTTAGGTTGGCCCATCTTGGTTGGTCCCCCAAAAGGAGCAGGATCCTGGCATCCATGGAGGCTTTTCCAGGCAGGAGCAGGTCCCCTGTGCCCCAGGCCAGGTGTGCAGTGACCTGGAAGCTGCTCCCTGCAGGTGTGAAGCCTCTCCCAGCCTTGTGCTGAGCGCTCCTGCCTCATTCAGAGCCTCAATGCGCTCATCAGCTCGTTTGGGTGAGCTCTCAAAGGCTCCTCACATCTGATATTTGAAGGATCCGGCGTGTGAGGCACCTGCTTAACTGCAGGCAGCGTGAGAAGCACCAATCCATTTGATAATTAAATGTTTGCTGCCACCTAATTGTCCCTTTCTCTGGGAGTGCAAAGCCTGTCTCCTGGCATTCTCCCCGGCGTGCTGAGCTTCAAAGGGAGCTGGAGAAGAGTTTCTTTTCTTAAAGCACAGGAGAGATTGAAGATGGAGCCATCTCGAAAACTGTCAGGAGCCAGATAAGAAAACCGAGAGAACAGCAAACCCAGCAGGCTAATTATAAACAGGCAAATATAGCAGAAAAGCAGATTGCAGCAGGCTGATAAAGTGACAACAGCAGTGACACTGCCAGAGCTGGCGCTTACCTAGGAACCCCCGGGCACTGCTGAGCCTGGAGCTCGGCTTTGCTCTGCAGATCTGCAGATCTGCCCTCCCGGAGCTGGCAGGACGGGCCAGGTCTGCACCCAGGGATCAGCTGCGCTCCTCAGCTTGGCTCCAGCCTAAACCAGAGGAGCCCCGGCCTGGGGAATGAGTTTCCAACCACCTCGAGCTGGCTTTTCCCTGGATTTGTGGGCATTTCTCTGCCGTGAGCAGTCCCTAAGGGCTGGGGGGGTCTCAAATGGCTTCTCCACTCCCCAAAGAGCAGGAGAAGACAGCTCTGGTGGTTTCAGCCCATTTCAGTGAAGGGAAATGGGTTTGGGCATCCAAAAGGAGCAGGATCTTGGTCATTTGGGGTTGGGATCTCAAAGGAGCAGGACCCTGCTCATTTTGGGTTGGTCCATTTGGGTTGGGGTCCCAAAGGAGCAGGATCCTGCTCATTTTGGGGTTTGTCCATTTGGGTTGGGCTCATCCTGGTCATTTTGGGTTGATCCATGTGGGTTGGGTTCATCTTGGTCATTTTGGGGTTGGTCCATCAGGGTTGGCCTCCCAAAGGAGGAGGATCCTGCTCATTTTGGGTTTGTCATTTTGGATTGGGCTCATCCTGGCCATTTTGGCTTGATCCATGTGGGTTGGGCTCCCAAAGGAGCAGGAGCAGGATTTTGGTCCATTTGGGGTTGGTCACATTGGGTTGGGCTCCCAAAGGAGCAGAATCCTGCTCATTTTGGGTTGGACTTCTAAAATGAGCTGGATCCTCCTGGTCATTTTGGGTTGGTCACTTTGGGGTTTGCCTCCCAAAGGAATAGGATCCTGGTCATTTTGGGTTTGTCATTTTGGATTGGGCTCATCCTGCTCATTTTGGGTTGATCCATGTGGGTTGGGGTCCCAAAGGAGCAGAATCCTGCTAATTTGGGGTTGGACTTCTAAAAGGAGCAGGATCCTGGTCCATTTTGGGTTCATCCATTTGGGTTAGGCTCATCTTGGTCATTTTGGGTTGGTCATTTTGGGGTTGGACTCTCAAAGGACCAGGATCCTGCCCCTTTTGGGTCAATCCTTTTGGGTTGGGCTCCCAAAGGACCACGATCCTGCTCATTTTGGGTTGGTCCTTTTGGGTTGGGCTCATCCTGCTCATTTTGGGATTGGTCCATCTGGGTTGGGGCTCCCAAAAGGAGCAGGATCGTGGTCCACTTGGGTTGCTCCATGTTCATTGGGCTTCCAAAGGAGCAGAATCCTGCTCATTTTGGGGAGATCCACGTGGGTTGGGTTCATCTTGGTCATTTTGGGGTTGGACTCTCAAAGGAGCAGGATCTTGGTCATTTTGGGGTTGGTTCTTTTGGGTTGGGCTCATCCTGCTCATTTTGGGATTGGTCCATCTGGGTTGGGCTCCCAAAGGAGCAGAATCCTTCTCATTTTGGGTTGGACTTCTAAAAGGAGCAGGATCCTAGTCTATTTTGGCATTGGTCCACCTGGGTTGGGCTCCTGGTCATTTTGGGCTTGGTCCATTTGAGCTGGGCTCACCCTGGCCATTTTGGGCTTGGTCCATGTGGGTTGGGGCTCCCAAAAGGAGCAGGATCCTGGTCAGTGGAGCATTCTCCTGGTCAGTGGCATGGATGGACGGCCCTGCTGCTGCTGCTGCTGCTCGGGGCCGAGCTCCCAGAGGAATTCCAGGAGGAATTCCAGGGCCAAACGAGCTCTCTGCTGGGTTCATGCCTCTCCCTGCTCGTGCTGAGCACAATCCCCCAGCTCCTGCCTTGCTGGGCTATAAATACAAACCCAGGAGCTGGAGATGGCTCTGCAAGCACGAGCCAGGGGGGTGGGTGTGTGCAGGCAGCTCTATTTTCGGCTGCTCCCACCCTGCAAGGTTTTCTGTAGTACTTTCAGTTGAACTTTCGGGGTTTTTTCTGTTTTCTCTTTTTAGTTTTTCAAGCTGTCTCGGGGGAAACGTGCAGTAAGAGGGGTGGCACTGGGTGATCTTTAAGGTCCTTTCCAACCCAGCCCATTCTGGGTTTGATTCTGTGGATTTCAGCGTCCAGACTTGGTGTTGGTTAATTATTCGTGTATTTTTGTTATAATATAGGATTAGGAGAAAGGTCAAGCAGGTTTAAAATTTTAAAAGGATATAAAGCAAATTTTATTAGTAGTAATTAAAAGAAAAAGAAGTAGAGGAATTAAAATTTTTTAGAATTTTTTTAGATATTTTGATATAATTTTTTTTTAGAATTTTTTGGGGGGTTATATTTTTTTTTAATGGTCATGTAAAGAAATTAAATTTAAATATTTTAGTTTACTGTTTTTAAAATAGTTTTTTTTTTTAGTTCAGAGTCTGGTGGAGAGCAAGGGGGCGTGTGGGATCCACTCCCACACCTCACCAGTGGCTCCAACAGCACCAAAACCCCGAAACCTGATGATTTCACTGGAGACAACTTTGCAGTTGTTTAATTTGGGAGGATGACTCTCCCGCCACCGGTGATGAGGGCTCAGCTGAGGCTCTGGAATTGCCTCAATCCTGACAGGGAATCCTGCAGGAATGCGAGGGGTATCACCACATCTGATATTTAAACATCCCACAGCTGATATTTAAACATCCCTGGGCCCTCCCAGGAGTGGAGTTTGGGCTGTGGTGGCTCAGATCCTGCAGAGCAGGATGTCCCCAGCAGGAGCCCCTTGGGGATGGTTTGGGAGGTGGATTCGTGGCTGAAAATGGGCTAAAAAGTGGCCAAATTATGCAATCCCTGTGCCAAGGAGTAGCTGATAATCCCAATTTACTGCTGGAGGTTCAAGCTCAAGGCGGCAAAAACCAATTCAGGTCGGGGCTTGGTGTCTGGGACTCAAAACTTGAGCATCACGTGCATCATCACATCCTTAAAAAAATCCCGATTTTGGGAGGAGCCGTGGGAACAGATCCAAATATTTTGGTTGCAGGAAGCCCTCGGGAGGAAGAGAAAACGATTGTGAGTGAAGATTTCCACAGCAAAGAGCAAAAAACATCCCCAAATGGAGAACTCGTGCTCTCCCTGCCTTCCAGAAGAGCGATTTGCTGCCCTCTCCTGCTCGAAGGCGGCCGGGAAAGGGCTGGAATTGGGGGAGAAAGGGGAAAAAAGGGGGAGAAAATGGAAAATGGGGGGAGAAAAGGGAAAAGAGGGAGAAAATGGAAAAGGAAAAAGGGGGAGAAGAGGGGAAAGGGGAGAAGAGGGGAAAGGGAGAAAAAAGGAGAAAGGGGGAGGAAATGAAAAAGGAAAAAGGAAAAAGGAAAAAGGAAAAAGGAAAAAGGAAAAAGGAAAAAGGAAAAAGGAAAAAGGAAAAAGGAAAAAGGGGGAGAAAATGGAAAGGGAAAAAGGAAAAAGGGAGTGAAAATGGAAAGAAGGGGAGAAAAGGAAAAAGGGGGTGAAAATGAAAAAGGAAAAAGGAAAAAGGAAAAAGGAAAAAGGGGGAGAAAATAGAAAAGGGGGAGAAAAAGGAAAAAGGGGGAGAAAATAGAAAAGGACAGAAAAGGAGAGAAAAGGAAAAAGGAAAAAGGGGAGAAAAGGGAAAAGGGAAAAGGGGGAGAAAAGAAAAAAGGGGGGGGAAAGGGAAAAGGGGGAGAAAATCAGAAAGGGAGAGAAAAGCGAAAAGGGAAAAGGGGGGAGAAAATGGAAAAGGGAAAAGGAAAAAGGGGGAGGAAAGGGAAAAGGAGAGAAAAGAGAAAAGGGGGAGAAAATGGAAAAGGAAAAAAGGGGGAGAAAATGGGAAAAGGAGAAAAAAGAGAAAAGGGGGAGAAAATGGAAAAGGAAAAAAAGGAGGAGAAAATGGGAAAAGGAAGAGAAAAGGAAAAGGGGGAAAGGGGTTTCCACTTTTTATTTTCCACTATTTGAGGTGAGCCCAGGGTATTTTTGCCTTGGCTTTGGTGAGTTCAAACTGGCACCTCCAGGCTGGGCTGGGCTGGCACTCCCAGGCTGCCTGGAGCCCCAGCCGGGCACTGCCACCGTGCCAGGGACACACCCAGGCCCCTCTGGGCTCGGATATTGGGAATTTAGACAAATTCCCCGAGCGTGGCTGCTGTGATAAAGCTGTTGCTGCCCTGCTGAGCCAGGCGGGAGCATCTCATTGATTTGGAGAGAAGAGCAGATAAGGGCTTTATCTGGGATGTCTCAGTCTGGGGATGAGAAATTGAAGGATGTTTTTGTCTGGACATCCCACCCTGGGCTGCCAGGATGCTCCAGCAGCCTGGGCTGTTATCAGCTATTGTGGCTCTGGGCTGACAATCTCCTCCAGCCCAAAAAGGAGAAGAAATCGATGGCTTATCAGCTCCAGGCTGCCACAACCAACCTCTCCTCAAAGGGCTTCCCACTGCTTTGGCAGCTCCAGGGGTGAGGGACGGGCTCTGAGCCGTCCCAAGGATATTTATTGGTGGAGTGATGGGCTGGGAGAATGATGCTCTCCAAAATAGATTTTGGAGATATTTTGGAAATTTATTATATTTTATAATTATATCATATATATATAATTTTAATTTTTTATATATATAATTTTAATTTTTATATATATATAATTTTAATTTATATATATATATAATTTTAATTTATATATATACAATTTTAATTTATATATATAATTTTAATTTATATGTATTTATATATTTTATATTTTCATACATTTATATTTATATATTTCTATTTGTATTTAATTGTATTTTTATTTATTATATGTAATATATAATACATTATACATTATACATCATAAATTATATATTATATATTACATATCATATATAATACATTATACATTATATATTATATATTATATATTATATATTATGTTATATGTTATATGTTATATATGGTATATGATATATATTATATATATTATATATATGATATATATTATACATAGTATAGATATTATATATGATATATGATATATATCATATATGATATATGATATATTATATATTATATGTTATATGTTATGTTATATGTTATAAGTTATATGATAATGTTATATATCATATAGCATATATTATGTTATGCTATGTTACAATGTTATATTATATTATATTATATATTATATTACATTACATTATATTACATTATATTACATTATATTACATTATATTACATTATATTACATTATACTATATTTTTATAATATTTTAGGGGAAAAAAAGCTGCATTTTTCTAGGCTTTGACAGATGCTGCTGCCCCTGGAGCATCTGAAAAACTCCTGGAAAGGAGGACAAATGCAGAAAAATGACCAAAACGCAGGAAAACGACCCAAATCCCTGCCCTGCGGAACTGAGGGTGAGCTGGGGGCCTGCAGAGCCAACAGGAATCAAAAATAGGGCAGGAGTTCCTGAGATGGAATTTGTCCACAAATACGCATTAAAAAATTTCCAAATTTAGACAATTTGGGGCTCTGATCTGCCTGGTTCTGGTGGGAGCACACCTGGGGCCAGTGAGGACAAGGACAGGAGCTCCTGAGCTGGAATTTGTCCACAAATTGGGAGTGACTTCTGGCATCTTCCCACCCTGCAGCTCCCCAAATACCCACTTTAAAAATCAAAATATGGAGCAAAAAATCCCCAAATTCAGAGCTGTGAACTGCCTGGTTCTTGTGGGAGCACACCTGGGGCAGGTGAGGACAAGGACAGGAGCTCCTGAGATGGAATTTGTCCAAAAATTGGAATCTTCCCACCGTGCAGCTCCCCAAAAACCCACCAAAAAAACCCCACCCAGATATGGATAATTTGGAGCTGTGAACTGTGAGATTTCCAGCCAGAGCTGCTCTGGGTTTTCCCTCCGTGGCTCTTTGTTTCTGTTTTTGTCTGAGCTTTCCTATGAGGATGTTTGAGCTTGTTTATCTGTTTCAGCTGAAAAACTCCACAAGCCCCAGCAAAATGCTAATAAGAAGCATTAGCTGCAGTTAATTGGGATCCTCATAATTATCTCCTGCTACAGCACCTACCCTGAGAACAGCAGGATGGATGCCAGAGATAATCAGACAGAAGATCTGGGGGAAAAAACATTGAATTTTCTTATCCAAATTAAGATTTTTTTTTATTTTTTTTTTCCCCCTTGGATTGATTACCTCACTAAATATTTGCTGTTGAGAGCAAAGCAGGCTGGTTCTGGTGAGGACTGCAAAGGGAAAATGATGGGTTCTCAATTATTTACAGCCTTGCTTGGCTGCCTGAGTGTGCACCAGGAATGCAAAGGGAATTTTGCTGTCGCTGGGAATTTCCACGGAGATTTTTCAGCGGGAATAAAACACAACCAGCGACGAGGGGGGGAATTCTGCCCAGTCCAAGCTCCAAAACCTGCTCAGTGATAAATTGAGCTGTCAGCAAGGCTTGATGATCACATCCAGAGCGCCCCAAACTGCCTGAGTTTGCAGAGCGGGAGTAAATATTGACTTGGCACAGAGCTCTGGGGTCAGCAGGTGAAAAATTCAGAAATTTCATTATTAAATGTGCCAGTTTTGTCCCAGCCTGGTTTATATTCCCTTATATATAATATATTCCCTTAAATAATATATATAATATATAATATATAATATATAATATATAATATATAATATATAATATATAATATATAATATATAATATATATAATGTATAATATAGAACATATAACATGTATTATATATTATATATTATATGTTTGTTATGTTATGTTGTTATGTTATGTAATGTTATGTTATATATGTAATTTATATAATATATTACATATATGTAATTATATATATATTTATAATATATATAATATATGTTCCCTTATATTATATATAATATATTCCCTTATATTATTATATTCCCTTATTATATCATTTATATTTTTATATAATTTCTATTATTATCTAATTTATATTATTGGCTCGTCCCTGAGTGGGCTTGGATGTGCCCCCACACTCAGCTAGGTGGGAGTTTTGGACTTGGAATAAACCCCCCAGATCCCTTTTTTTTTTTTTTTTTTTTCCCCTGGCAATTGAAGAATCTTGGGAATCTTGGGTTTTTCCAGGAAACAAGGGGGGAAAAAACCCAAGCTCAATTTTGCATGGCAATTGGAGGGGGAGGAACCCTCCCAGTGGATCCCTGTGGGTCCCAAGAGCTCCTCTCAGATCCCAGTGGGTCCCAGTGCCCCCCAGTGGATCCCAGTAACCCCCAGTGGATCCTAGGATATCCCAACAGCTTCTATCCAATCCCAGTAGATCCCAGTATCACCCAGTGGATCCCAGTGTCCTCCCACTGGGTCCCAGCAGACCTCAACAGCTCCTATCTGATTCCAGTGAGTCCCAGTGTCCCCCAGTAGATCCCAGTAACCCCCAGTGGATCCTAGGATATCCCAACAACTCCTATCTGATCCCAGTGGGTCCCAGTGTCCCCCAGCAGATCCCAGTGTCCCCCAGTGGATCCTAGGAGATCCCAACAGCTCCCATCTGATCCCAGTGGATCCCAGTATCCCCCAGCAGATCCCAGTATCACCCAGTGGATCCCAGTATCCCACCATATCCCACAGTGGATCCCAGCAGATCTAACCACCCCTATCCAATCCCAGCTGATCCCAGTGTCCCCCAATACATGCCAGTATCCCCCAGTGGATCCCAGTATCCCCCAGTAGATTCCAGTGTCCCCCAGCAGGTCCCAGTATCCCCCAGCGGATCCCAACAGCTCCTCTCAGATCAAAGCGGATCCCAGTATCCCACAGCAGATCCCAGTATCTCACAGCGGATCCCAGTATCCCACAGCAGATCCCAGTATCCCACAGCGGATCCCAGTATCTCCCAATGGACCCCCAGTGGATCCCAGCAGGTCGCAGCTGCTCCTATCAGATCCCAGTGGAACCCAGCAGATCCAACAGCTCCCGTCCGATCCCAGTGGATCCCAGTATCCCCCAGCAGATCCCAGCGGGTCCTCCCCGGAAAGGCCCCGCGTTCCCCGGGCCGGCCCCGCTCCCCCGGCCCTTTAGTCGGGGCCGGCCCCGTCCCCATGGAAACCCGGCCGGGCCCGGCGGAAAGGGCCGGACGGAGGCACAAAGAGCGGGGCGGGACCGGGACGGGCACGGGGCACGGCCGGGCCTGGAGCTGCTGTGAGCCCGCGGGCCGCGTCCTGCTCCGGGGATTGCTCCGGGAACTGTACCGGGGAATCACACCGGGGAACTGCTCCGGAAACTGCTCCGGGGAATAACACCGGGAGCTGTACCGGGGAACTGCACCGGGAACTACTCCGGGAACTGCATCGGGAACACCGGGGAGCAACTCCAGGGAACTTTACCGGGATCAACCAAAGGGAACTACACCGGGGAACTACACCGGGAACATGGGGAAACAACTGCAGGAAGCACCGGGAAACAACCCAGGGGAACACCGGGGAACAACAAGGGGAAACAACCCAGGGGGACATCAGGAAACCCCGGGAACACCGGGGAACAACCCCGGGAAGACCGAGAAACAACTTCGGGAAGCTCTGGGGGCACCGGGAACACCGTGAAACAACCCCGGGAAGCACCGGGAACACCGACGAACACCGTGAAACAACCCCGGGAAGCACCGGGAACACCGACGAACACCAAGAACCAAGCCCGGGGAACACCGAGAGCACCGGGAAACACCGGGAACATTGAGGAACACCGTGAACTAAGCCCTGGGAGCACCGGGAACCACCGGGAACACCGAGAAGCGGCCCCGGGAGCAGCGGCCGGAGCGGCGCCGGCCCCGCAGCGAGCCCTGAGGGTGAGGCGAGGCCTGCGCGGGACGGGCCGTGAGGGGACGGGAAAAGCGTCCGAGTGAGGGGAATTTTGTAAGGAAAACATTCAAAAACTGAAATGCTGAGGGGAGGAGGAGGCAGAGGATGGAAGGGAATTTTTTTTTTTCCAGTGCTTAAAGGGGCTCCAAGAGCGCTGGAGAGGGAGTTTGGAAAAGGCGTGGGGTGTGGGACAAAGGGGATGGGTTTAAACTGGAGGGGAAGTTTTGGGGTTTTGGGAGGAAATTCCTCGCTCTGAGGGCGGAAAGGGCTTGGAACGGGTTATTCCAAGGGTGCCTCATCTCTGGAAGGGTCCAGGGCCAGGCTGGATGGGGCTTGGAGAAACCTGGGATGGTGGAAGGTGTCCCTGGCATGGGGAACCCTTCCTACCCAAAGGATTGTCCTGGATCCTTTCCTGTCCAAAGGATGATCCTGGATCTTTTCACACCCAAAGGATCACCCTGGATCCTTTCCCACTCAAAGGGTGATCCTGGATCCCTGCCCACCCAAAGGATCATCCTGGATCTTTTCCCACCCAAAGGATCACCCTGGATCCTTTCCCAAACCATCCCTCAATTCTGTAATCAAGGCCAGTGCCCATTTATAATTTTCCAGTTTATCCAGCGTTTTCCCCAGGATCATCACAGCCTCTCTCCACTCCTTTTCTCCCTCATGGTTTTTGCTTCAGCCTGAGATGCAAAAATATCCCCTCTGGGGATTGATGGCCGGAAAAAAAAATCATTTTTCTGTGGTACTTGAGCTGCTATTCAAAAGGCCACACGCTGTATTTTAACTGAAAGCTTAGCAAAGTAAAAATCAGGAAAATCAGCCACTTACCCAGCAAGTTTTGGCACAGCCACCGATTCCAGCCCATGGCAAAACCTCCCAAAATTGTGTCTGTGTGATCATTTTAGGGGAGCAAAATTTAGGATTTCTTAGAAAGTGTTTTTTAGATGAACCCAGTCCCACAGACAAAGCAAGGCTTAGGCACTGGAGGATTTTAAAATATATGTGATAAAACCAGGAACAAGACACCTGGCTGCCTTTTGAGTGCTGCTGGAAGAAAAAAGGCATTACAAATTTAGGAAAAAAAATAAGAATATACGTATTGAAAGGATTTTTGAAAGAGCCTGCACCATCCCACAGGTGTAAGTGGATTTTTGGCCTCAAGCCACACAGCTTGGTGGCTCTTGGGGAAGGTTTTATTGGGGAATTGGGTGGTTGCATTTATAGTTTATATCATATAATATATATATTTACTATATATTTGTATTTATTATCTATTATATAATATAGGTATAATATATAAATATTATATAGTATATAGTATATATTTATGTTTATATTATATATTTATATTTACTGTAAAACCTTTCTCTGGAAACCACAAAGCAATCCCAGCTCTGTAGGGATTTCTGTAGAGTTTTTTCTGTAGGGATTTCTGTGAGGATTTCTTTTGGGTTTTTCTGTAGGGATTTTCTGTTGCTGTTTCTTTCAGTGTACACAAGATTTCTGGATCTCCCAGCACTGGTGATGCCGCCCTGGATCTGAAAGCTCCATCAGTCACCAAATTGCTCCGAGTTTTGTCATCCCAAAGGCCTTTCCCAGCTGTTTATGAGGTGCTAAATTCTCTGGGTTCACCCTGGGCCACTGCATCCTTGGTCGTGGCTCGTGTTCCCGCTGTCTGTGGGAAATGATTTGAGGCTGGGAGGATGAGCTGGGGGCCAGCTTTTTAATTCCTGCCGTATTTTTTTAACTCCTGACACATTTCACAGAGATGTTCTCCTGCCTCAGGACTGTGCTCTTCCCGCAGAAGGGGAGGCACCAAAACCAACCTGGTGCTGCTCCCTCCAGTCTCTGCTCCCCGAATTTGTCACATTTCCAAGGAGCTCAGGGAGGACTGAAGGGATGTTGGAGGTACAGAAACACCTGGCAGGTGCCCTCCAGAGCTGTGTGTTGGGATGAAGATGAGGATGGGGATGAAGCTCTGCAGCCCCTGGTTCTCCCCACACTTCCCCTGACAGAAATGTGACATTTTCATCAGCTCAAACTCCTGTTCTTTTGCCGAGTTTGGTGCAATTAGGGCTGAGGGGAAGCTCCAGGCAGGAGGAATTCCTTCAAACCTCTGATTCCAGGGATGTGGCTGCCCAGAGAGCCACAGCCATTCTTCTGAGAGTTTCTGCTCTTCCATTAATCATCTCCAGATTTTCTGCTTGCTGCTGACTTCAGAGCAGGCACTCTTGAGGTGCAGCCACCCAAAATGATACTGAAAGCTGGTGTCTTCATCCCCCAGGAGGAGCACACACTCTCCCAGGGCTGTGGGAGATTTTGCTCATCCTTTAGAGTTTTTTTACCTCTAAGATATTTTTTTTTAATGACATTTTTTAAACACAGCCTTTGGTCACCCTGCAGATGGGTGTTTTCTAGACTTTTGAGTTTTCTCCAGGTTCCCAGTGTGATCACAGTTGGTTCACAGAGGGATTTATATCAAGGATTAACAATTCACTGGGTTATCTTTTGCAGCAGGAAGGGTTTTTCTGATGGAAGTTCAACCCCTGCCTTCTTCCCCACCACTCCAAGGTGGATTTGACTTGTCAAGACCACCCTAAAGCCTTCCATGAGTAAAAGGATCACCAAATCCTTTGGGTTTGCATGAGGTGTGCTGAGTTTGTCAGTGCTGTGCCTCTTCTCTCCAGCACCACACACCTTGCCAGCTCACTTTGGGCAGAAGTCAGGTCTTTGCCAGACCTCAGGGGAGGATTTGGCACAGAATGGGAATTTTAGCCCTGAGCACAGAGGTGCCCCAGCCTGAGGCAGGAAGGACAGGCACTGAGGAAAGCAGGGATGCTTGTCCTGTGCAGGTGGAACACACCTGGTGTGATCTTCACCATCTAAAAATGGGTGTTTTGGGGGGGGTTTATCCTTAATTCTGATTCCACTGGGGGTGAATCTCTTTTTTATTCCTGCTCTGGGCTGTTCTCTGCCAGGAAAAGCTGCCTGAGGTTCAGGTCACATTGACCTCAAGGCAGAAGCTCCCTGAGTCAGGGAATTCCTTCCCTTTCATGGGAATTGGGGGGTTTATCCTCAATTTTGAGGTTCTGAGGTTTATCCTCAATTCTGAGAGAGGCTGAATCTCCTTTTTATTCCTGCTCTGGTTTGTTCTCCCCCAGGAAGAGCTGCCTGAGCTTCAGGTCACATTGACCTCAAGGCAAAAGCTCCCTGTGTCAGGGAATTCCTCCCCTTTCATGGGAATTGGGGGGGGTTTATCCTCAGTTTTGAGGTCCTGGTTCCACTGGGGGTGAATCTCTTTTTTATTCCTGCTTTGGGCTCTTCTCCCCCAGGAAGAGCTGCCTGAGCTTCAGGTCACACTGACCCCTGTGTCAGGGGATTCCTCCTCTTGGATTGCACTTAACATCTCCCCTTTCACAGGAATCGAGGGAGTGTTTGGGAGCAAAAAACAGCCTGAAATTTGTTCCATTCAGGCATTCCAAATGTGCCATTCCCAGCCTGAAATCTGTTCCTTTCGGGGATTCCGAATTCCCAGCGACGGCTCCGTGCCAGGGTTTGATCCATTGTTAATAGGTCAGTGGCTGTAAATGGACCTTTCCTGTTGTTTTGACATCTGTCTTCATTTTTTCCCCCTACAGAAAAGGCACAAATGTTTCTTCATTAAAGCCCTGATTGACAGCTCGCTGAAAGGAAACCCACGGCAGCCGCTTTCCCTTTCATTCCTCTGCTCAAACCTCAGCTTCTCGCCGTTATTCCACCCCGACAAGCCGAGCTGCCCTCACCATTGAGCTAAATCCTCTTTCATCTTTATCCCTCGGCTTCTGCAGCGAGGAGGATGCTGTGATGCTGCTGAGATGCAGCGAGGAACTCTGCTCCAGGATTTAGCTCTGCCCCGAGCGCCGGGGATGCTGCGGAAAGGTTGCCAGAGAGGCGGATACCAGCCTGCATCCAGCTTTTTGCTGCATCCCCGCTGCCGAGCGAGATGTGGATCATCCCTGGGATTATTCCTGCCTGTCCCTGTGCAGGGAGGGCACTCTGGAGGTGCTGCTGTGCCAGGGAGGTGTCGATGGGCACCGGACCCGGCGGGCTCTGCGGATTTTTCAGTTCTGGAGCCGACGCTCCCCTCACGGTGAGGTCTCTGTGGCGCAATGGACGAGCGCGCTGGACTTCTAATCCAGAGGTTCCGGGTTCGAGTCCCGGCAGAGATGATCTCCAGGCAGGTGTCTCTTTTCTTTTGGTGCCATATCCCTCAGATATCATCTCCAGACAGGTGTCTCTTTTATTTTGGTGCCATTTCCCCTCAGAGATGATTCCCAGGATCTCCAGGCAGGTGTCTCTTCTTTTTTAATGGCATTTCCCCTCAGAGATGATCTTCAGGATCTCCACGCCGGTGTCTCTTTTCTTTTAGAGCCATTTCCCCTCAGAGATGATCCCAGGATCTCCAGGCAGGTGTCTCTTTTATTTTGGTGTCATTTCCCTCAGACATGATCTCCAGGCAGGTGTCTCTTCTTTTTTAGGGCCATTTCCCTCCCAGGTCCTGATCCCTTACCTTTATAACACCCCTGAGAGTTAGCATGGGGAGGAAATGAATTTTCCTGGCATAGCTGATGGATGTAACATGCCTGTGCTCCCTTCTCCAGGCATTTCTCCTCCATCATCTCCCCCTTTCCTTTAGTTTCTCCTCCAAGCAGGTGTTTTAACCCCACATGTCCCCCCAGTACTGTCCCATTTTTGATACCTTCTTCCTAAGGGATGTTCTGTGCATCCACAGGTGGATGCTCCTCTGGAGATCCTGGAACCAACAAAAAGGGTGGAATGCTCCTCTGGCAACTCCAGAACTGGAAAAAAAGGTGGAATTCTACCATGGAATGATCCTGTGGTGATCCTAGAACCAACAGAAATGGTGGAATGGTCCTGAGGTGATCCTAGAACCCACAGAAATGGTGGAATGCTCTTCTGGAAATCCTAGAAGCAACAAAAAGGGTGGAATTCTACCATGGCAACTCTGGAAACAAATAAAACCAGTGGGATGATCCCATGGCAACCCTAGAACTGCAAAAAAAAAATGGTGGAATGATCCTGTGGTGACCCTAGAACCAACAGAAATGATGAAATTGCTCTTCTGGAACCCAAGAACTGGAAAAAAAATGGTGGAATTCTCCTCTCGTGTCTGTAGAGCCAACAATAAAAGTGGAATGCTCCACTGGAAATCCTAGAACTGATAAAAGGGTGGAGTGTCCCTCTGGCAACTCCAGAACTGGCAAAAAGGGTGGAATTCTACCATGGCAACCCTGGAAACAAATAAAAGCAGTGGGATGAGCCCATGGCAACCCCAGAACCAACAGAAACAGTGGAATAATCCCATGACAATCCTAGAAATGGTGGAGTGTTCCTCTGGAAAACCTAGAGCCAACAAAAATGGTGGAATGGTCCTGTGGCGACTCTAGAAGCCACAGAAATGGTAAAATGCTCCTCTGGAACCTAAGAACTGAAAAAAAAAATGGTGGAATTATCCTCTGGCAACCCTAAAATTTAAAAAAAAATAAAATTAAATGCTCCCCTGGCAACCCTAGAACAAACAGAAACAGTGGAATGATCCCATGGCAACCCTAGAAGTGACAGAAATTATGGAATGCTCCCCTGGCAATCCTAAACCCAACAAAAACAATGAGATGCTTGTTTGACAACTCTAGAACCAAGAAAAACTCTGGAATGTTCCTCCCCTGCCATCCCTAAAATCAACAAGAAATGGTGGAATTCTCACCTGGAATCTCCTTTCCCACAGGCAATAAAAGCTGGGTCTGATTTCAGGTTGGACACCTCTGAACCTTGAGGAATTTTTCACCCTCGTGGCTTCCCAAAGCCACCCCAGATCCAGCAGGGATCAGGGTGGAGGAGATGTTGGGTTCCTCCAGTAGCTCCCAGAATTTGGGGTTCAGGTTCATCTCTAAAGGGTTTGGGGTTCAGGTTTATCTCTAAATTTATCATTTCTGGCTGATTGTTGATGTTGGGGGGTACAAAACCCCCTGAGTTTGGGGGCTCTGAGCACCCCAAATCCAGCAAGGATCAGGATGGAGGAGGTGTTGGGTTTCTCCAGGAACTCCCAGAATTTGGGGTTCAGGTTTATCTGTAAGGGGTTTGGGGTTCAGGTTTATCTCTAAATTTATCATTTTTGGCTGATTGTTGATGTTGGGGTGACAAAACCCCCTGAGTTTGGGGGCTCTGAGCACCCCAGATCCAGCAGGAATCAGGATGGAGGAGATGTTGGGTTCCTCCAGTAGCTCCCAGAATTTGGGGTTCAGGTTCATCTGTAAAGGGTTTGGGGTTCAGGTTTATCCCTAAATAAATTCATCATTTCTGGATAATTGTTGATGTTGGGGGGTACAAAACCTTCCAGGTTTGGGGTTCTGAGCACCCCAGATCCAGCAGGAATCAGGATGGAGGAGATGTTGGGTTCCTCCAGGAACTCCCAGAATTTGGGGTTCAGGTTTATCCCTAAATAAATTCATCATTTCTGGCTGATTGTTGATGTTGAGGTGACAAACCCCCCCGGCTTTGGGGGCTCTGAGGGGTCTGTGCCAACACCAGAAGCTTTGGGGTGCCCAAGGACGGGGGCTGCACTTCAGGGGGCAACAACACTATGGGCAGGGTGGGGGTCTTTGGTGTCCTGGGGGGTGGAGGTGGGGTCTCACTGGGATTTGGTGGTCTCCAAAGTATGGGGCAGTGAAGGTGAGGGGTTTCTGGATGTTGGGGTGGCCTGGGGGGTCTCTGGAGCCCTGTGGAATGGGAGGGAGGGAGTTTGCCCTGTATGGGATCCTGAAGGATTGGGGTCTCCAGTGCCCTGCTGGGGAATGGAAATGGGGGGCTCTGCTGAGGGTGGGGGTCTCTGAGGGTCTCCAGAGTATGGGGCAGTGACAGTGAGGAGACCATGGGCTGCTCCAAAGGCCACGGGTGAGGCTCCAGACCCCCCAAGGGTCCAGAAGCTCCACGACGTGAATGAAGGGGGGGGGGGGTCTGCCTTGTCCTGCTGTCCTGCTGGATTGATCTGGGGGTCTGTGCTGGATGGGATGATGAAGGAGTGGGGGTCTCCATTCCATGGGGTGATGGACATGGGGGGTCTGTGCTGGATGGGATGATGAAGGAGAGGGGGTCTCCATTCCATGGGGTGATGGACATGGGGGGTCTGTGCTGGATGGGATGATGAAGGAGAGGGGGTCTCCATTCCATGGGGTGATGGACATGGGGGGTCTGTGCTGGATGGGATGATGAAGGAGTGGGGGTCTCCATTCCATGGGGTGATGGACATGGGGGGTCTCTGCTGGATGGGATGATGAAGGAGTGGGGGTCTCCATTCCATGGGGTGATGGACATGGGGGGTCTCTGCTGGATGGGATGATGGAGTGGGGGTCTCCATTCCATGGACATGGGGAGGTCTGTGCTGGATGGGATGATGAAGGAGAGGGGTCTCCGCTCCATGGGATGATGGATGGGGCGGGGGGTTCTCAGGTGCCCTGGGAGAGGGACATAGGGGTCTCTGCTCGGTGGGATGATGGAGTGGGGGTCTCCACTCCACGGCACGATGGATATTGAGATGTCTCTGCCGCCCTGGAGCCCGGAAGGGGCTCAGCGCACACCAGGGCAGAAGCAGAGCGGCAAATCCCGAGCGGTTCTGTCTCCATCCACATCCCGCACCCAGCGGCGCTCACAAGGGCTCCTTTACCGCGGGGGGCGGTTCCGGGCCGTACCGGGGCCGTTCCAGGGCGGTTCGCGGGCGGTCCCGAGGCGGTTCCGGGGCCGTACCTGGGCGGTCCTGAGGCGGTTCCCGGGCGGTTCCGGGACCGTTCCAGGGCGGTCCGCAGGCAGTACCGGGGCGGTCCCGAGGCGGTTCCCGGGCGGTTCCGGGGCCGTACCTGGGCGGTCCTGAGGCGGTTCCGGGGCCGTACCTGGGCGGTCCTGAGGCGGTTCCGGGGCCGTACCTGGGCGGTCCTGAGGCGGTTCCGGGGCGGTCCCCGGGCGGTTCCGGGGCCGTTCCAGGGCGGTCCGCGGGCGGTCCTGAGGCGGTTCCCGGGCGGTTCCCGGGCGGTCCCGAGGCGGTTCCGGGGCGGAGCCGTGGCCGGGGCCGGTGGCGCCATGGCCGCCGCTGCGGGGCTGGCGCTGCTGGCGCTGCTGGCGGCGGCCGGGGCCGAGCGGGGCCGGAAGGTGAGCGGGGCTCGGGGCTACCGGAGCTACCGGGGGTACCGGGGCTGGGTGCGGAGCTCGGAGCTCGTCCCGCGTTGCGGCGGTGGCTGAGACCCCCCCATGTCCCCTCCTGGGATCTCGGAGTGCGGAGACACCGGGGTGACCCAGCCAGGGACATCCCGGTGGGTGCGGGTGGGACTCTGTGCTCGCCCAGGACAGCTCTGCCAGCCTCGGTGCTGAGGGGAAACTTGTGGGGTAGTTTGTGGGATAGAAACTTGTGGGATAGTTTGTGTTCTCGGGGGATCCTGTGCGGAGCAGGGGCTGGGCTGGACCCGCTGGGGCTCCAACCTTGCGGGGTTTGGGGGGGAAAAGGGGCTCCCAGGTGGGGCTGGAGCTGAAGCAGCCCTCGCTGTGTCCTGGGTGACCCCGCCCTGCCACCCCTGTCCTGCGGCGACATGTCCCATGTGTGTCCCTTTGTCCTGATCCAGTGGGACCAGCGTGGCTGTGGGGTCGGAGAGGCGGATGGGATGGGATGGGATGGGATGGGATGGGATGGGATGGGATGGGATGGGATGGGATGGGATGGGATGGGATGGGATGGGATGGGATGGGATGGGATGGGATGGGATGGGATGGGATGGGAAAGGAAGGGGGCTGTGGAAGGGAAGGGGCTGTGGGATGGGATGAGAAGGGAAGGGCCATTAGGATGGGAAGGGGCTGTAGGAAAGGAAGGGGCTGTGGGATGAGAAGGGAAGGGGCTGTGGGGTGGGAAAGGAAAGGGGCTGTGGGATGGGAAGGGGCTGTAGAAGGGGAAGGGGCTGTGGAAGCAAAGGGCCATGAGGATGGGAAGCAGCTCAGAGTTGTGAAATGCTGACCGAGCGTGTTGAGCAACACCAGGGCTGCAGAGTCACGGGAGCCCGGGCAGCTGCAGTGTCCCATCCTCCTGTCACACTGGGGCTGTCCTGCCGGGCTCAGAGCCACCCCCAGCCCCGTCCCTGCCTCGCAGGTGTCCATGGAGTACAACCCTGGCTGGAACAGCTCCTCTGTGAACCTGCTGCACGTGCGGGCCGTGGGGCCTGAGGACACCCTGCACTACGTGTGGAGCAGCATCGGGGCCCCTTCTGTGCTCCTGGTGGCCACCCGGAGCCCCAGCAGTGCCTTGAGGGTCAACTGGACCCAGCTGCTGTCACCCAGCCCTGCTGGGGCCGTCTGGATCGACCCTCCCGACAGCGTGGTCTATTCCACGGCCGTGGTGTTCACCAAGGTACTGCTGGCAAGGGGCTGCTCTGGGACAGCTGGGGGTGCTGAGGGTCCCTGGGCAGCTTCCCAGCTCCAGGGAAATGCCCTCCATTCCCACTCCCATCCAGGGAAGTGTTGGCTGAGGCAGCTCTGCCCCGTCCCCTGGATCGCAGCACAATCCCCCGTCCTGCCGGTGCTCCCAGCCCCTCTCCCCTCCCTTCCCTGCAGCTCTTCGAGTTCAGCGAGGCCAAACCTTTGGGAGAGCTCTTCTACCCCACCTACGACCTGTCCGAGTTCTCCTGGGAGAGCCTCAACCACAGCCTGAACCACACGGCCCTGACGGCCGAGCTCAGGGGCGTCCCGGCCAGCGACCCCGGCGGCGCCTTCGCCAACGGCAGCCTGGCATTCCGGGTATGGCACGGGCAGGGGGCACGGGCAGGGGCTGGGGGCACGTCCAGGGGGAAGAGAGCTTGTCCAGAGGGCAGAGGGCATGTCCAGAGGGCAGGGGACACGTTCAGGGGGCAGAGAACTTGTCCAAGGGGAAGAGAACTTGTTCAGGGGGCACGGGGTGTGTCCAGGGGGCAGAGAGCACATTCAGGGGGCAGAGAACTTGTCCAGGGGCAGGGAACATGTCCAGGGGACAGGGCACACATCCAGGAGGAAGATGGCTTGTTCTGGGGGCAGGGGGCACCTCCAGGGGGCACCTCCAGGGGGCAGAGAGCGTGTCCAAGGGGAAGAGAACTTGTTCAGGGCACAGGGAACATGTCCTGGGGGCAGAGAGCTTGCCCAGGTGGCAGGCGCTGTCCCTGTGCCCTGTGCCCCATGTCCCTCACTGTCCCTCACTGTCCCTGGCTCTCCCTGTGCCCCGTGTCCCTCTGTCCCTCACTGTCCCTCTGTCCCTCGCTGTCCATGTGCCCCGTGTCCCTGGCTGTCCCTGTCCCCCTGACCCTCACTGTCCCTGGCTGTCCCTGTGCCCCATGTCCCTCGCTGTCCCTTGCTGCTCCTCACTGCCCCTTGCTGTCCCTCACTGTCCCTGGCTGTCCCTCTGCCCTGTGTCCCTCACTGTCCCTGTGCCCTGTGTCCCTCACTGTCCCTCACTGCCTCACTGTCCCTCTGTCCCTCTCTGTCCCCTGTCCCTCACTGTCCCTGTGTCCCTCTCTCCCATGCCCTGTGTCCCTCGCTGTCCCTTGCTGCCCCTCACTGCCCCTTGCTGTCCCTCACTGCCCCTTGCTGTCCCTGTCCCCCTGACCCTCACTGTCCCTGGCTGTCCCTCTGTCCCTCGCTGTCCCTCACTGTCCCTGTGCCCTCTGTCCCTCTCTGTCCCCCTGACCCTCACTGTCCCTCTGTCCCCTGTCCCTCTCTCCCATGCCCTGTGTCCCTCGCTGTCCCTCACTGCCTCACTGTCCCTCTGTCCCCTGTCCCTCACTGTCCCTGTGTCCCTCTCTCCCGTGCCCTGTGTCCCTCGCTGTCCCTCACTGCCTCACTGTCCCTCTGTCCCTGTCCCGTGCCCCGTGTCCCTCGCTGTCCCTGTCTGTCCCCCTGTCCCTCACTGTCCCTGTGTCCCTCGCTGTCCCCGTGTCCCCTCAGGTGACAGCGTACGAGGGCAGCGGCCGGGCGGTGCGGCTGCCGCGGCTGCTGCACACGGCGGACAGCTCGCAGCTGCAGTTCGTGCTGGCCGGGGTGCTGCCCCGCGGGAACGGCTCCCGCTTCGTGCTGCAGCTGGCCGCGCTGGAGCCGCCGGGGGCGCAGCGGCGCCTGCGGGCGCGGAGCTCCATCGACGATGAGTACACGCCCAGCGTCTTCCAGGTGAGCCGGGAGTGGCCTCTCAGTCAATAAACGGATCGGTTCGTCCGTCTGGTAATTGATATTAATCTGTCTGATAGATTGATATTAGGTAGAGTAATATAAACTAATAGAATTGATATTCATCTATCTAATAGATTGATATTAGATTAATTGAATTGATATTAATCTGTCTAATATCAATCTGTTACAAAGATTAATGTCCATTAATGATCTACTTGATATTTATCTAATATCAATCTAGCTAATATTAATCTGTTAGATAGATCCATCTCAATTAATAGAATTTATAATAATATATCTAATATCAATGTAGCTAATATCAGTCTAGTAGATAGATAATTTCAGGGATGGCCCTCAGTCAGTTAACTGATCGATTAATCAATATGTTCATTGATATTGTCTATCCAATAGATTGATATTAGCTAGAGTAATAGAAACTAATAGAATTTATATTAATCTATCTAATTGATTGATATTTGATTAATAGAATTGATATTAATCTGGCTAATATTAATCTAGCTAATATCAATCTATTACATAGATTAATATACATTAATTATCTACTTGATATTTATCTAATATCAATCTAGCTAATATCAATCTATTAGATTAATATGAATTAATAGAATTGATAATAATATGTCTAATATCAATGTAGCTAATATCAGTCTATTAGGTCGATTAATATCAATTAATAGAATTTATATTAATCTAGGAAATAGTAGAATTGATATTTATCTAATATCAATCTATTAGATAGATTAATATCCATTAATAGAACTGATATTAATCTGTCTAATATCAGTCTATTAGATAGATCAATATCCATTAATAGAATTGATATTAATGTATCTGCTACCAATCCATTAGATAGATCAATATCCATTAATAGAATTTATATTAATCTAATATCAGTTATTAGATAGATTAATATCCATTAATAGAATTGATACTAATCTATTATCAATCCATTCGATAGCTCAATATCCATAAATATAATTGATATTAATCTGTCTCATATCAATCGATTAACAGAATTTCCATTCATCTGTCTACTGCCAACCCATTAGATAGATCAGTATCCATTAATAGAATTGATATTAATCTATCTGCTATCAATCCATTTGATAGATCAATGTCCATTAATAGAATTGATATTAATCTATCTGCTATCAATCCATTTGATAGATCAATGTCCATTAATAGAATTTATATTAATCTATCTGCTATCAATCCATTTGATAGATCAATGTCCATTAATAGAATTGATACTAATCTATTATCCATTCGATAGATTAGTATCCATTAATAGAATTGATACTAATCTATTATCCATTAGATAGATCAATATCCATTAATAGAATTGATATTAATCTGTCTAATATCAGTCTATTAGATAGATCAATATCCATTAACAGGGATGATATTAATCTATCTACTACAAATCCCTTAGTTAGAGTAGTATCTATTAGCAGAATTGATATTAATCTATCTATTATCAATCCATTCGATAGATCGGTATCCATTAATAGGATTGATATTAATCTGTCTATTCGATAGCTCAATATCCATTAACAGGGATGATTTTTATCTACTATCAATCCATTAGCTAGCTCAATACCCATTAACAGAACGAATCCCTGTCCTGCTGTCTGTGTGTCCGTCTGTCCGTGAGTCTGCAGGAGCTGTGTCTGGTGGCCGAGCCCCCGAACGGCACCGGCTCTCCCCTGTCCTTCCTGCAGTGATATTAATCTGTCTCATATCAATCGATTAGATCGATTAATAGAATTTCCATTAATCTATCTACTGCCAACCCGTTAGATAGATCAATATCCATTAATAGAATTGGTATTAATCTATCTGCTATCAATCCATTTGATAGATTAGTATCCATTAATAGAATTGATACTAGTCTGTTATCCATTAGATAGGTCAGTATCCATTAATAGAATTGATACTAATCTATTATCCATTAGATAGATCAATATCCATTAACAGGGATGATATTAATCTGTCTAATATCAGTCTATTAGATAGATCAATATCCATTAACAGGGATGATATTAATCTATCTACTACAAATCCCTTAGTTAGAGTAGTATCTATTAGCAGAATTGATATTAATCTATCTATTATCAATCCATTCGATAGATCAGTATCCATTAATAGAATTGATATTAATCTGTCTATTAGATAGCTCAATATCCATTAATAGGGATTATATTTATCTACTATCAATCCATTAGCTAGCTCAATACCCATTAACAGAACGCACACGAATCCCTGTCCTGCTGCCCAGTGACCCGCTGTCCGTGTGTCCGTGTGTCCGTCTGTCCGTCCGCAGGAACTGTCTCTGGTGGCCGAGCCCCCGAACGGCACCGGCAGCTCCACGCTGTCCTTCCTGCAGTGATATTAATCTGTCTCATATAAATTGATTAGATCGATTAATAGAATTGATATTAATCTATCTACTATCAATCCATTATCTAGCTCAGTACCCATTAGCAGAACGCACACGAATCCCCGTCCTGCTGCCCTGGGGTGACCCGCTGTCCGTGTGTCCGTGTGTCCGTGTGTCCGTAGGAGCTGTCTCTGGTGGCCGAGCCCCCGAACGGCACCGGCGGCTCCGCGCTGTCCTTCCTGCAGTGATATTAATCTGTCTCATATCAATCGATTAGATCGATTAATAGAAGTTCCATTAATCTATCTACTGCCAACCCATTAGATAGATCAATATCCATTAATAGAATTGATATTAATCTACAATCAATGAATTCGATAGATCCATATCCATTAACAGGGATGATATTTATCTACTATCAATCCATTAGCTAGCTCAATACCCATTAACAGAACATACGAATCCCTGAACTGCTGCCCTGGGGTGACCCCCTGTCCGTGTGTCCGTCTGTCCGTGTGTCCGTCTGTCCGTGAGTCTGCAGGAGCTGTCTCTGGTGGCCGAGCCCCCGAACGGTGGCACCAGCTCCGTGCTGTCCTTCCTGCAGTGATATTAATCTGTCTCATATCAATCGATTAGATCGATTAATAGAATTGATATTAATCTATCTACTACCAACCCGTTAGATAGATCAATATCCATTAATAGAATTGATATTAATCTATCTACTATCAATCCATTAGCTAGCTCAGTACCCATTAACAGAACGCACACGAATCCCTGTCCTGCTGCCCTGGGGTGACCCCCTGTCCATCTGTCCGTGTGTCCATCCGCAGGAGCTGTCTCTGGTGGCCGAGCCCCCGAACGGCACCGGCGGCTCCGCGCTGTCCTTCCTGCAGTGATATTAATCTGTCTCATATCAATCGATTAGATCGATTAATAGAATTGATATTAATCTATCTACTGCCAACCCATTAGATAGATCAATATCCATTAATAGAATTGATATTAATCTATCTACTATCAATCCATTATCTAGCTCAGTACCCATTAGCAGAGCGCACACGAATCCCTGTCCTGCTGCCCAGTGACCCCCTGTCCGTCCGTCTGTCCGTGTGTCCGTCCGCAGGAGCTGTCTCTGGTGGCCGAGCCCCCGAACGGCACCGGCTCTGCCCTGTCCTTCCTGCAGTGGAAGGCGGCCGCCTACGGCTCGCCCAGCCCGCGGCGCGAGGACGGCGTGCGGTGCCGGGCCGGGCGGCTGCGCGCGGCCAACGGGAGCCTGCCCGCGGCCGCCGTCCCTCGCGCCTTCTTCGGGGACGGCCCGGCCGCCCTCAGCCTCCTCAACGTGTCCTTCGGCGGCGAGGAGGGACACGTCTACCAGGAGAGGAGGTACCTCAGCTGGTGAGTGAGGGGAGTCTGAGGGGTCTCAGTTGTGAGTGAGGGGTCTGGGGGGTCTCAGATGGTGAGTGAGGGGTCTGGAGGGTCTCAGATGGTGAGTGAGGGGAGTCTGGGGGGTCTCAGATGGTGAGTGAGGGGGGTCTGGGGGGTCTCAGATGGTGAGTGAGGGGGATCTGAGGGGCCTCAGATGGTGAGTGAGGGGGATCTGAGGGGTTTTAGTTGTGAGTGAGGGGTCTGGGGGGTCTCAGATGGTGAGTGGGGAGTCTGGGGGGTCTCAGATGGTGAGTGAGGGGGATCTGAGGGGTTTTAGTTGTGAGTGAGGGGTCTGGGGCACCTCAGCTGGTGAGTCGGGGGACCGGGGGGCCTCAGATGGTGAGTGAGGGGGATCTGAGGGGTTTTAGTTGTGAGTGAGGGGTCTGGGGGGTCTCAGCTGTGAGTGAGGGGTCTGGGGCTCTGGGGTACCTCAGCTGCTGAGTGAGGGGCATCTGGGGTACCTCAGATGGTGAGTGAGGGGGTCTGGGGGTCTGGGGTGCTTCAGATGGTGAGTGAGGGGTCTGGGGGGTCTCAGTTGTGAGTGAGGGGTCTGGGGGATGGATACCAAAGCTGCTGAGTGAGGGGATCTGGGGGGTCTGGGGTGCTTCAGCTGGTGAGTGAGGAGGCTCTGAGGGGTCTCAGGGAGTGCTGCTGGTGCAGAGGGCTCCATCTGAGGGGACGTTCCTGGTCACTCACCACGTGCAGAGGGCTCTGAAGGGTTTGAGGGGATGCTGCCGGTCACTAAAGATGGGCAGAGGGGTCCAAAAGGATCATCCCGGTCACTGACGACGTGCTGAAGGGTCTGGGGGGATGTTCTGGTCACTAAGGATGTACAGAGGGGTCTGAGGAGATGTTCCTGGTCACTAAAGATGTGCTGAGGGGTCTGAGGAGATGTTCCTGGTCACTAAGGCCGTGCGCTCTGGGCACTGGCAGGTCTCAGGGTTTCCCTATTCAGTGTCAATCTCCATTCCAAAGTCAGAATTCCCCCTGCAATCCTGCAGCAAAGGCTCCACGGCTCCTTGAGCAGCCTCACCCTGGCCCGACCCCTCTCCCCCCTGCCCTGATCGGTGCCGTCCCCCCTTCGCAGGTCGGTGCTGCTGGGCTTCGGGGAGCCCCCCAGGGACAGCTTCTCCCCTCTGGTGATCTCCATCGCGGCCGTGGCGCTGGGCGCGCCGCTGGCCGTGCTGCTGCTGGGCGGCTGCCTGCTGCTGCTGCTGGCGCGGAGACGGCGCTACTCCGAGTACGAGCCCATCAACTGAGGGGGCCGGGCCGGAGACCCCCGGGATCCTCCCCTCAAATCCTGGATCCTCCCATTGCCGGGATTCCCGGATTCCCTGCCCGGGATCTTCCTGATCCACGCAGCAAAGGGAAGCGATGGGGGGAGTTTGGTCGGGAAAATCCTCCTCTCCCTCTTCGTCGTCCTTTCTTCCTTCTCTTCCTCCTCCTTTTCTCCTTCTCTTCCTCGTCTCCTTTTTTTCTTCTTCTCCTTCTCCTCCTCCTCTTCCTCCTTTTCTCCTTCTCTTCCTCCTCTGCCTCCTCCTCCTCCTTTTCTCCTTCTCTTCCTCCTCTTCATCTTCTCCTCATCTTCTTCCTCCTCCTCCTCTTTTTTCCTTCTTCTTCTTCTCTTCCTCCTCCTTTTCTACTCCTCCTCCTGCTCCTTTTCTCCTTCTTTTCCTCCTCTTCTTCTTTTCCTCCTCCTCTTCCTCATCGTTCTTTTCTCCTTCTCTTCCTCCTCTTCTTCTTCTTCTCCTCCTCCTCCTTTTCTACTCTTCCTCCTCTTCCTCCTCCTTCTTTTCTCCTTCCCTTCCTCCTCTTCTTCTTCTCCTCCTCCTCTTATTCTTCTTCTACTCCTTCTCCTCTTCCTCCTCCTCCTTTTCTCCTTCCCTTCCTCCTCCTCTGCTTCTACTCCTTTTCTACTCCTCCTCCTCCTTTTCTCCTTCCCTTCCTCCTCCTCTTCTTCTACTCCTTTTCTACTCCTCCTCCTCCTCTCCCTCCTCATCCTTTTCTCCTTCTGTCTTCCTCTTCTTTTTCCTCCTCCTCCTCCTCTCCCAAGGGACACAACCACTGCTGGCCAAGGACTGTCCCCAGTGCCACACCCCGGGCTGTGCTCCCAGCCCATCCCAGCAGCTCCTCCCTGCTCCCCGTTCCTGCTGGGACCCCCAGTGCCACTCCCAGCACTGCTCAAGCTCAGGTGTGTCCTGCAGGGCTGGATCCCAGCTCAGCCCACAGCCCGGGGCTCCTCGGGGCTCTCACGGGGATCCGGGGCCCTGCTGGCTCCGGGTTCTCCATCACTGACTTGTCTTCAACCAAATAAAGTGGATTTCTAGACACAGCTTCCTGTGGGAATGCTGTCCTGGGGTGAGGAGGAAGAGGAGGGCAGCTCTTGGGAAGGTGCTGGAGCTCAGCAGGAGCCAAGGGACTGAGGTGTGGGATTTGGGGAGGGGGACAGGGGTTCCTTTGAGCTGTGGGGTCACTGAGGGTCCAGGGCTGGGCTGTCGCTTGGGAGAGTCACAGAATCCTGGAATCTCCCCACAGGGATCACCCAGTCCAACCCCTGGCCCTGCACTGACACCCCAAAATGGGAGCATTGTCCAAACCCTCCTGCAGCTCTGGCAGCCCTGGGGAACCTCATGGGGGAAGAACTTTTTCCCTGATAATCCATCCTAAACCTCCCTGACACAGCCCTGCGGTGCTGTCCCTGCTCACAGGAGCTGCCCCCGCTGAGGGAACTGCTTGAGATCCGTGTCCTCAAAGAGGAACAAGGAAAAAAAAGCTCAGCAGAAAGTTCCAAACTTCCCTTTCAGCCCTCCAGAGCAGGAACCCCCTGCTCCACCGCAGCCAAAGGAGGGCAGGAAGGGAAACTGGGGGAGGTTCCGTGGGGAGCTCGGTGTGGTTTTTGAGCCGAGAACTGAGGGGTCTGGGGGCAGGGTGAGGGATCTGGGACAAGATGAGGGGTCTGGGGCGGGATGAGGGGTCTGGGGGCGCCCCTCTCCCCATCCCGGGGGTCAGGATGAGGGGTCTGGGGCAGGATGAGTTGTCTGGGGCAGGATGAGGGGTCTGGGGGCGCGGCTCTCCCCATCCCGGGGGGCAGGATGAGGGGTTTGGGGCGGGATGAGGGGTCTGGGGGTGCCCCCTCCCCATCCCGGGGGTCCCCGCTCGTGCGGCCCCTGCAGTACCGCGCTCTCACCACGAGGCGGCGACAGCAGCGGCGCGGGCCCGAGTGCGGCACCGGCGCTGCCGCTCCGCGCTTTGGTCTCCGGGACAGCCCGGGCGGGGCAGCACTGGCGGCCTTTCCTCACCGGGAGGCAGCGGCGGCAGCCCCCGGAGCCCCTCAACCCCTCAGTGCCGGTACCGGGGCCTCTCAGCCCCGCGGTGCCGGTAGCGGCGGGTGGTGGCAGCGCCACTGCGCATGTGCGGAGCCTGAGGTGCAGTACCGGCCTTTGGCCACCGGGCGGCGACAGCGCCCTGCGGGCTGTCCGTGTGCGGGGCGGGGCCGGCCCGGTTCGGGACCCCCGGTACCGCCTTTGGTCCGGTACCCTCCGGTACCGCCTCTGGTCCGGGACCCCCCGGTAGCGCCTTTGGTGCGGGACCCCCGGTACCGCCTTTGGTCCGGGACCCCCCGGTACCGCCTTTGGTCCGGGACCCCCCGGTGCCCCCTTTGGTCCGGGACCCCCCGGTGCCGCCTCTGGTCCGGGAGCCCCCGGTACTGCCTCTGGTACCGCCTTTGGTCCGGGACCCCCCGGTACCGGCTCTGGTGCACTGGGAGCTCCCTGGGGTGTACTGGATCTTACTGGGGCACACTGGGCGCTCACTGGGAGCAGTGGGTGCGGGCCAGTATCGGGTCAGTACCGGGGCAGTACCGGGTCAGTGACTGCGGGGCCGTGCCCGGGCGGTGGCACCGGCACAGGAACGCCGTGTGCTGCCAGCGCATTCCTGCCTGAGTCACCGCCGCCTCTGCCCGGCCCTGCCCCGCACCCACTGCCCCGGTACTGCCCGGTACTGCCCCGCACCCACTGCCCCGGTACTGCCCGGTACTGCCCCGCACCCACTGCCCGCTGCCTGCACACCCGTGTGCCCTCAGAACCCCAAATCCCCCAAACACCCCCAAGCCGCAGCCATTCAATACCCTCTGTGCCCCCAGAACCCCTAAATCCAAACACTCCCCGACACCCCCAAACACTCCCCAACACCCCCAAACAGCCCCTGTGTCCCCAGAACCCTAAATCCCTCTAATTCCCCCCAAACCGCATCCATTCAACACCCGCTGTGCCCCCACAAGCCCTAAATCCTCCCAAACAGCCCCTGTGCCCCCTATAGCTCCTAAATCCCCCCAAATCCTCCCAAACACCCTCAGTGCCCCCCATAACCCTCAGGCCGGGGGGGGCTGGGAGTTGGGGAGAGGAGGAGGAAGAGGAGGAGATGAAGAAGAAGAGGAGGAAGAGGAGGAGGAGCCTTCATGGAGCAGCAGCCCAGTGCCCAATGCCAGGCTCGGGGAGGCCGGGAAGGGCATTTGGGGTGCCGGCGACACCCGAATTCATGGGAAAAAGAACAAAACCCTCCCTGGGGAGGAGGGGTCAGGATGTGACACCCGCCCACTCCTAAAAACCCAACCCTAAATACCCCAAATCTTCGTCATCTCAGCCCAAATGAGTCACCCACCACCACCACCCCCGCTTCCTCCCCCCGCAGGGACAATCCCGGCGAGCTGAGGGGGGGTCCCGGCACCCCGAAAACCTCAGGGTCCCTTCCCTGCCATTGGCAGAGCCCCTCTTGGGGTGGGGTCCCCCCCAAATTGCCAGGATCTCCCTCCCCTTGCCCAAAAATGGGGGGGAGAAAAGGGCAGTGATGGAGGGCAACCCCTCTCCCCAAAAATCATCTCCGTCCTAGGGTGGGGTCCCCCCGAAATCCCAGGATCTCCCCAAGGACCCCCCCCCCTAATAAAAGGATCCCCCATAAAAAGGACACCCCCCCATAAAAAAATCCCAAGGATCCCCCAAATAAAGGATCCCAAGGACCCCCCATAAAAGGGGGAAAGTGGCAGCGACCCCCCCAAAAAAAGGGGAAATCTCTGCCCCACAACACCCCTGAGCCCCAGGGGAAAAACCCCACACCTGGAGCGTGACAGAAACCCCAAAAATGAGCACAGATTTGGGTATTTTGGGGGTGGGGGGGATTTTTGGCGCATTTGCATGAACCCCTCCTCGGCAGATTTCGGGCTCGGAGCTGCTTCCCCAAAATTCCCCCACCCCAAAATTCCCCGGGCCAGGTGTTGGGGTGCCGCAAGCTGCAGCAGCACCCCCCCCCCCCCCCACCCTTCCTGCAGCAGCTGAATTTTGAATTTTTTTGAATTTTCGGTGGTGAATCCTCCCCCCCCTTCCCCTCCCCCAGCTCTTATTTACAGCCCGGTTCGGGGAAGCGGCGGCGGCTTCTGAGAAAAGCCCCGGTGGGGACGGAACCGGAAAGCTCCGGGTGATCGGCGGGGCCGGGCGGCTTCCAGGAAACGGAGCCCGAAACTGCTGCTAAAGGCACCCCAAAAGTGCCAAAAGCACCCCAAAACTGCTGCTAAAGGCACCCCAAAACTGCCAAAAGCACCCCGAAACTGCTAAAAACACCACAAAACTGCTGCTAAAAGCACCCCGAAACTGCTGCTACAGGCACCCCAAAACTGCCAAAAGCACCTCAAAACTGCTTTAAAACCCCCAAACTGCTGCTAAAGGCACCTCAAAACTGCTGCTACAGGCACCCCTAAACTGTTGCAAAAACCTGTGCCCCAAAACTGCTGCAAAAACCCCAAAACTGCTGCTAAAGGCATCCCAAAACTGCTGCAGGAACCTGCACCCCCAAACTGCTGCTAAAGGCACCCTGAAACTGCTAAAAGCACCCTGAAACTGCTGCTAAAGGCACCCCGAAACTGCTGCTGCAGGAACCCCAAAATTGCTAAAAACACCACAAAACTGCTGCTAAAAGCACCCCAAATCTGCTGCTGTGGGCACCCTAAAACTGCCGCTGCAGAAACCCCAAAACTGCTGCAGAAACTTCAAAACTGCTAAAGGCATCCTGAAACTGCTGCTAAAGGCACCCCAAAACTGCTACAGGAAGCTGCACCCCAAAACTGCTGTTAAAGGCACCCCAAAACTGCTACAGAAACCTCAAAACTGCTGCTAAAGGCCCCCCAAAACTGCTGCTAAAGGCACCTCAAAAGTGCTGCTAAAGGCACCCCAAAATTGCTGCTACTGGCACCCTGAAACTGCCAAAAGCACCCCAAAACTGCTGCTAAAGGCACCCCAAAGCTGCTGCAGAAACCCCAAAACTACTACAGAAATCTCCACCCTAACACCTGCCAGGAACCCCGAAACTGCTGCAGGCCTCTGCACCCCAAAATTGCTGCAGAAACCCCAAAACTGCTCCAGGAACCTGCACCCCAGTTCCTCCCCAGCCAGCACCCACACTCAAACCCCCCCTGCACCCCAACTCGCCCCACCCCATCCCCTGGGAGCCACCAACAACACCCCAAAACCCCCCAAGCACCCACACCCCAATTTAGGGGCCACCAACATCCCAAAACCCCGTGAGGCACCAACGCCCCAATTTCCACCTTCACCCCAACTCCTCCCAGGCACCCACACCCAAATTTAGGGGCCACAAACACCCCAAAACCCTGTGAGGCACCTGCACCCCAATTCTCACCAACACCCCAACTTCTCCCAGGTACCCACACCCAAATTTAGGAGCTACCTGTACCCCAGATTTCACCTGCACCCCAATTTTCACCAATGCCCCAACCCCTCGCAGCCGCCCACACCCAGATTTGGGAGCCACCAGCACCCCAATTTTCACCTGCACCCCAAATTCCACCCACACCCCAACCCCCTGGGAGTCCCCCCCATCACCCTGAGCTCCCCCTGCACCTCAAAACCCCCCGAGGCCCCCCCAAAACCCGCCCCATTCTCCCTTTGCATGTTTCCATGGCAACCTTTGCATGCAGGCCTCGCTGCGCCCGAGCAGGCCCAAAATATCCCCACAGACGCAGCGTTGCAAAAAACACCCAAAAAACACCAAAAACCCCCCCGAAAACCGGAAAACCAAAGCGAAACAAAACAAAAACCACCCCGAAAAAAAAGCAGAAAACCCACACCCAGCAGAGTCCTGCACTCTGGGCTGAGTCACTCTGGGCTGGTTTGGGGACCAGGGCCTGGCTTGGGGGCCCGGGTGTGGATTTTGGGGCAGGATTTTGTATTTCCTGAGAATTTTGGGGCAGAATTTTGTATTTCCAGAGCATTTTGGGGCAGGATTTTGCCTCTCCTCATGATTTTTGGGCAGGATCTTCCATTTGGCCAAGGATTTTGGGGCAGGATTTTGCATTTCCTGAGAATTTTGGGGCCGGATTTTGCCTTTCCAAAGCATTTTGGGGCAGGGTTTTGCATTTCCAGAGCATTTTAGGGCAGGATTTTTCCTTTCCAGGGAGTTTTGGGGCAGGATTTTGCACCTCCAAAGCATTTTGAGGCAAGATTTTTCCTTCCCAGAGCATTTTAGGCAGGATTTTGCCTCTCCACAGGATTTTGGGGGAATATTTTTCCTTTCCAGAGGACTTTGGGGCAGGATTTTGCATTTTCACAGGATTTTGGGGCAGGATTCTGCATTTCCAGAGCATTTTGGGGCAGGATTCTGCATTTTCACAGGATTTTGGGGCAGGATTCTGCCTCTGCCATCCACCCCAAACCTGCAGGGATGGGAATTTGGGGTGCAGGGACCCCCCTAAAGAGGGAGAAAAAAGAGATTTTAAAAGGGGAGGAAACTGCAGCAGTGCTGGGTGAGCACAAATTTTCCAGAGAATTCCTGAATCCCCCATCCCTGCAATTGTCAGGACAGGAGCTTGGATGAACCTGGAAGATCTCCATGGTCAGGAGGTGGAAAAAAAAGAATTTTAAGGCCTCTCCCCACCCAATCCAACCTGGAATTCTGTGATTAAAACCCCACAGAGGTGGGAATGAGGATGGCAATGTCCCAATGTCCCCAAAGCTGCAGGTCCCTTTTTTTGGGGGGGGCAAGGGGGGGGCACAGCCCAAATGCTGGGGAGGGAAAACGAGTTTGGCAGCAAAGGAATGAGAAAAAAAAAAAAAAAAAAAAGACATTTATTGACCAAACTACAGCTTGTTGTGCACACAAGCAGGGCCTGGCTGTGGCACCAGGGGACACCTGGGGACAAGGGGGGGGTCCCATGGGGTCCCCACCAGTGCAGCCAGGGTGGGCAAGGAGCCCCTTGGGCATCAAAATCCCCTGGTGGGGAGCCCTGAAGGAGCTGCAGGAGCAGCTCCAGAACATTCTACATTCAACCATCAGCTCTGTCCAGCTCATGGCTCGCAGGAGGAGGAGGAAGGGGAGAGAAGGAAGTGGCCACAATGAACTTCCACAGCTCCCCCACCCCCACCAAGAGGGAGCAAACACCAAAAAAAAAAAAAAAAAAATAAAGATTTAAAAGCAAAACCAGAACCATCAGCTGCTGCCAGCCAGCCGTGGTCACAGCCAGGCCACTGCTGCTTGTCACTCTCTGTCACCCTCCCAGGGGCAAAGGCTGGAGTGGAGTCCAAAATGCTGCTTCCCTCAGGAATGAAGCCACATTCACAACGAATTCCTCCTTTTTTTTTGTATCGTCAGCTCTGTAAAAATGTATATATTCTACAGATTTATACACATTTACAGGTTCTCTACATCCTCCCCAGCCAACTGGGGGTGGGGGTGGTTTTTTTTTTTTTTTACATAATTACAAAATGCATTTGTTATTTCTGAACTGGCTGTGTGAGTGGGGCCAGGACTGAGTTTGGGGTGACCCCAAACCTCCAAGCCCTGTGCCAAGGGGAGGGAAGGGGCTGGGCAGGGCTCCAGCTCGGTGGCACCGGCTCTGGCACAGCTCTGGGCACTCCCTGGCAGCACCTGGCTGCAGGTGCAGGCTGGCACAACATTTCCAGCATGCAGTGCTTCTGCTCCAGAGCAGCAGAGCTGCGAGTTTAGGCAGGGCAGAGAGGCAGCAGAAGGTGCTATTTCCAGAAAAAAAAAATGTTTAAAAAAAAAAACCAAAAAACCCCCACACAACCCACAAGCCTCAAAACATCTGCTCCAGGCTCAGCTGCCTTGCCCAGCCCAGCAGGAGCTGCTGGAGATGGTTCCCTCTGGGATCCAAGTGAAGCCAAGTCCACTTGAGGGAAGCAGAGAGGGAAAAAATCTCTTCCCAAAGCCACAAATCCTCCATCCATCAGCTGGGATCACACCTTCCTCTTCCTCAGCAACCAGCTGGGCTCCGGGGACAGCTCCACGTCCTCCTGGGGTCACTCAAGTCCAGCTTCAGAGGGAGCAGGGCAGCTGTGCAGCCCCAGGGAGCCAAAGTTCTCCCCAGATGCTCCCCGAAATGCTCCCCAAACGTGTCCAGGGCAGCTCCAGGCTCACCGGATCATGTAGGCCAGGCTGGCGCCCAGGCCGGCCACCCCCGCGAAGGCCATCAGAACGTTCCGGATGCTGCTCTCCAGGTCCTCCACGCGGAAAAAGTCCACAAAGCCCTCCTGGGTGAGAGAGGAGAGGGGGGTCAGATAGGGGGACAGCCTGCCTGGCACAGCCCCCAGACCCATTTCAGCCCAGAACAGCCCCCAGACCCATTTCATCCTACACATCCTATCGTGCACCCTCAGCCCCATTGCATCCTAAAACACCTCCAGCCCCATTTCAGCCTAAAACACCCCCAGACCCATTTCATCTTGCTCAACCCATTGTGCTCCCCCAGCCCCATTTCAGCCTCAAACATCCCCTGCACATCCCCAGCCCCATTTCATCCTAAAACACGCCCAGCCCCATTTCAGCCTCAAATATCCCCCAGCCCCATTTCATCCTGCAAATCCCCAGATCCATTTCAGCCTCAAACACCCCCAGCCCCATTTCAGCCTCAAACATCCCCACCCCTTTTCAGCCTCAAACAGCCACTGTGCTCCCCCAGCCCCATTTCATCCTACGACACCTCCACCCCATTTCAGTCTGCTCATCCCATTGTGCTCCCCCAGACCCATTTCAGCCTCAAACACCCCCAGACCCATTTCAGCCTCAAACATTCCCTGTGCTCCCCCAGACCCATTTCAGCCTCAAATATCCCCCAGCCCCATTTCATCCTGCTCATCCCCAGCCCCATTTCAGCCTCAAACATCCCCAGACCCATTTCATCCTGCACATCCCAATGTTCTCCCTGTGCTCCCCCAGCCCCATTTCATCCTGCTCATCCCCTGTGCTCCCCCAGCCCCATTTCATCCTGCACATCCCCCAGCCCCATTTCATCCTGCACATCCCCTGTGCTCCCCCAGCCCCATCCCAGCCACCCCAGCTGCCCTGATTTTGGGAATGCTGCCTCCAAGCTGAGCAGCAACACTCCAAAAACTGCTTTTTACCTCAAACCACCTCAGCCAGCTCACGCTGAGGTAGCATCCTAAACCCCACAACCCCCGTGGGTGACAGCGAGCCAGCACTGCCACCCACCCCAGGGGCAGGAGAAGGCCGGAATGTTGGGGAAAGCTCAGGAATTGTGACTCACCCAGCCCCCCTGGCTCTCCAGCCACTCCCTCTTGGAGGACACCAGGGCGTCCGTGATGATCCCAGCCAGGCTGCTGACGCTCTGCTCCTGCTGGATGCTCTTGAGGTGCTTGGCCACGAAGGCCCCGAAGGCGATGAGGGTCACCACGCGGCCCCAGTTGGTGACACCGTCGCTGAACATCTGGGCTGCCACCTCCACCACGCACTGCAGGTCCTCCTCCTGCTGGATCTGCAGCTTCCTCAGCATCCCTGAAAAAGCAACAGCGTGAAGGGGGGCTGCAGGACCACGGGGAGCTCTTCGAAATGCAGTTCACAACATGCAGCATGTCGTGGGAGACGGAGCTGTGCCCACAGCTTCAGCTGCAGGCAGGCCTGGAGTCCCTTTAATTTTGGTTACAGTGCATTATAAACTTTTCTTTTGCTTACAATGAATTATAAACTTTTGGTTACACTGCATTATTTACTTTGCTTACACTGCATTATATACTTTTCTTTTGGTTACACTGCATTATAAACTTTTCTTTTGCTTACAATGCATTATAAACTTTTGGTTACACTGCATTACACACTTTCCTTTTGGTTGCAATGCATTAAATACTTTCCTTTTGGTTACACTGCATTATTTACTTTGCTTACAATGCATTATATACTTTTCTTTTGGTTGCAATGCATTACAAACTTTCCTTTTGCTTACAATGCATTGAATACTTTTTTTTTTGTTACATTGCATTATGTACTTTTCTTTTTGTTACAATGCATTACATACTTTCCTTTTGGTTACACTGCATTATATACTTTCCTTTTGGTTACACTGCATTATTTACTTTGCTTACAATGCATTATATACTTTTCTTTTTGTTACAATGCCTTGCAAACTTTTCTTTTGGTTACAATGCATTATATATTTTTGATTACACTGCATTATATACTTTTGATTATATTACATTACAAACTTTTCTTTTGCTTACTAACACATTATAAACTTTAATTTGCTGAGCATTTTAATACAGCAGAACCAATCTATACTTTATTTTTTACCTATAGCCTATCATAACTGCTATAATTACCATTTTATAGTGGTATACTATAATATATCATATTCAAAATTCCATATTCATGTTACTGCTCTCCACTCACTAAAAGTCAGTACATTACAGTTTAAGCTAAAAGTTGGTTTTCAGTTTTCTTGCAGTGGAAAATTCTGAGATCTTTTTCCTGCTTGCAGCTTTGCTGACTTGTTTTTCTGTGGAATCTTCCTGCTTGGTAAAAACATCTTCTTGCTTGGGGTGGGTTTATCTTTTGCTCTAAGCCATAAAAACCCCTTCTAACAAACATAAAATACCCTTTGGCTCCTTGGTTATCAAGCAAGACTGGCTCAGCAATTTTTCTATATCAAAACTTGTTTTCATTTCTATTTCATTCTCAGGTTCTACATTTAAAAAATCGTTCTGCCAAGCATCTGTGAGATTTTCTGGTGAAACTTTCATCCTTCCCAGGATTTTTTTTTTAAAATACATTATTTTAAGATAATTGAAAATAACTTAAAAATAATGAGAAAATAAAATAAATTAAATCATAGAACTAAATAAGGTTAAAATACTTTAAATTCTTTTAAGATAATTGAAAATAATTTAAAATAAGATAAAAATAGTGTCAATAAATTAATGTCAATAAAATAATTTAAATAAAGTAAAATAATTTAAAATACTTTGCATTATTTTAAGATAACTTACAAATTTTGAAATAAAAAATAATAAAAAATAAAACAATTTAAATTAAATTCTAGAATAAAGTTAAAATAATTTAACGTAAGATAATTGAAAATAATTTGAATTAAAATAAAATAAAATCATTTAAATGAATAAAATAATTTAAAATAAAAATAATTTAAATTATGTAAAAATAATTGAAAATTAAAATTAATTTAAAAATTTAATTGTAAATAATTATTTAATTAATTTTAGCTCTGCCTGGCTAAAATTAATTAAATAATTATTTAAAATTATTATTATAATTAAATTACAAATTATAATTAAATAATTCTTTGAAATGATGCCCATCTCGCCCTGCAGTGCCCTCCGTGCAGAGCAAACAGCCGAGGCTGTAAAAGCCAAAGGCGTCACTGCTCGGCTGTTGCTCAATGTGCAGGAACCTCCCCGGGCAGTTCCTCCTCTGCTCGCTCAGGAAATCACCCAGGCTGCTCAGGAAACCGCCCAGGCCCGACATTCCTGCTGAGAGTCATCCCCCAGGAATGTCCGGGAATTGGGGCCAGCAACGGATCCCACAGGAATTGGGGCCAGCAACTGATCCCATTGATCCCACAAGAATTGGGGCCAGGAACTGATCCCAGTGATCCCACAGGAACTGGGGCCAGGAACTGATCCCATTGATCCCACAGGGAATTGGGGCCAGCAACTGATCCCACAGGAATTGGGGCCAGCAACTGATCCCATTGATCCCACAGGAACTGGGGCCAGGAACTGATCCCATTGATCCCACAGGGAACTGGGGCCAGGAACTGATCCCATTGATCCCACAGGGAATTGGGGCCAGCAACTGATCCCACAGGAATTGGGGCCAGCAACTGATCCCATTGATCCCACAGGAATTGGGGACAGGAACTGATCCCACAAGAATTGGGGTCAGGAACTGATCCCACTGATCCCACAGGGAATTGGGGTCAGGAACTGATCCCATTGATCCCACAAGAATTGGGGCCAGCAACTGATCCCACAGGAATTGGGGCCAGCAACTGATCCCACAGGGAATTGGGGCCAGCAACTGATCCCACAGGGAATTGGGGTCAGGAACTGATCCCACAGGAACTGATCCCACAGGGAACTGGAGACAGGAACTGATCCCACAGGGAATTGGGGTCAGGAACTGATCCCACAGGAATTGGGGACAGGAACTGATCCCACTGGGAACTGGGGACAGCAACTGATCCCACAGTAATTGGGGACAGGAACTGAGCCCATTGATCCTACTGGGAATTGGGAGCAGGAACTGACCCCACTAATCCCACAGTGAACTGGGGTCAGGAACTGATCCCACAGGAACTGATCCCCTTGGGAACTGGGGCACAGGAACTGATCCCACAGCAACTGACCCCACTGATCCCACAGGGAATTGGGGCCAGGAACTGATCCCATTGATCCCACAGGAACTGATCCCATTGATCCCATTGGGAATTGGGGCCAGGAACTGATCCCACAGGAACTGGCCCCACTGATCCCACAGGAACTGGGGCCAGAAACTGATCCCACAGGAATTTGGGGCCAGAACTGATCCCACAGGAACTGACCCACTGATCCCATTGGGAACTGGGGCCAGGAACTGATCCCACTGATCCCACAGGGAATTGGGGCCAGGAACTGATCCCATTGATCCCAGTGGGAACTGGGGCCAGGAACTGATCCCACAGGAACTGATTTCACTGGGAATTTGGGGTAGGAACTGATCCCACCACAGGAACTGATCCCACCTGGGAACTGGGGCACAGGAACTGATCCCACAGCACAGCTAAGAATGAAACCGAAGCTCTTTGTGCTCAATAAACGAAAAAGAAAGGAACCAAAAAAAGGGACGAGCTGAGAAAATGGCACGTCCTGCAAGGAGGAAGGTGTTTCACCAGACAGCACCCAAACAACCCCAGGAACCCCAAAACTGCTGCAGGGACCCCAAAACTGCTGCAGAAACCCCAAAACTGCTGCAGGAAATGCAGACACCGCCCTGCTTTGCTGGGCTCCATCCTGACCTGGGATCCAAACATCAGCACCAGCCCCAAACCAGCCCGAGTGACACAAAACCAGTGACACAAACTGGTCACTTCTCATTTCCAGTTCATGCCCAGGACAGGAACTGGGGGTCAAATTCCTACAGCTGCTTCAGGGCCCTGCAGAAGGGGGTGAAATGCGTGAAAATGGATTTCCCACAGAAATCTGGGATCCCTGGAAGTGCTCAGGGCCAGGTTGCACAGTTTGGAGCAGCCTGGGATGGTGGAAAGGGTCACTGCCATGGCACTGGAAGAGTTTTTGGGTCTATTTTAAACCAAACCATTCCATGGTTCTATGAGCACATCACCCAGAAAAATTCCCCTCACTAAAAATCCCCTTGCACCTAAACTGGGCAGGCTGAAACTCCCGAGCTGACCAATCTTTGGACGCTTTAAATACATGAAAACAGATTTCCCAGAGCAGCTGTGGCTGCCCCTGGATCCCTGGAAGTGCCCAAGGCCAGGTTGGACAGGGCTGGGATGGTGGAAAGGGTCCCTGCCCATGGCACTGGATGAGTTTTTGGGTCTATTTCAAATCAAACAATTCCATGGTTCTATGAGAACATTGCCCAAAAATCCCCTTGCACCTAAACCTGGTGGTGGTGAGGATCTGAAACTCCTGAGCTCACCAATCTCTAAATTAAAATGGATTTCCCAGAGAAGCTGTGGCAGCCCCTGGGAGTGTCCAAGGCCAGGCTGGACAGGGTTTGGACAAACCTGAGACGGTGGAAGGTGTCCTTACCCATTCTGGATGACTTTTAAAGTCTATTTTAACCCAAACCATTCCATGGTTCTATGAGAACATTGCCCAGAAATCCCCTTACACCTAAACCTGGTGGTGGTGAGGATCTGAAACTCCTGAGCTCACCAACCTCTAAATTAAAATGGATTTCCCAGAGAAGCTGTGGCTGCCCCTGGGAGTGTCCAAGGCCAGGTTGGACAGGGTTTGGACAAACCTGAGGTGGTAGAAGGTGTCCTTACCCATTTTGAGTGAGTTTTAAAGTCTATTTCAACCCAAACCGTTCCAAAATTCTATGAGAACATTGCCCAAAAATCCCCTTGCACCTAAACTGGGGGGATGAGGCTCTGAACCTCCCGATCTCCCCAATCTTTGCCCGCTCGGGGTTATTTGCAGACTCAGCCCAGCCGAGGGGGACACGAGGAGGACCCGGGGCTAATCTGTAACCACATTATCTCCTCTGCACACACCAACAGCGCCTTTTCCTCGTCCCCACGGAACAAAGTTCAGTTTCGTTTTTGAGCGCTTCCCAACCGCTTTTATTTAACCCCTTCCGAACCAAAGCCACGTCGTATCGATGACCCGGCCGAGACCCCGGCCATGAGGGCATCACCCCCGGCCCAAACCCGCTCCGGGCACCGGGACAGGCCCAACGGAGAGCACGGGGGTCTCGGCCTTCTCCCGGAGCATTCGACGGACACACACCTTGGAAGGCGAGCTCGTGTTTCCTCATGACGCCGTCGCCGACCCTCCGCAGCGTTTCCAGCGCCTTCTCCATCACCGCATCCCCCGCCGAGCCCGGCCGGCCGGGACCACCCAGGAGGCCCGGAAAAAGCTTCTTAGCGCTGGGCTGCGCCTCTCCCGCCACTTCCCTCAGGTAGCGGCTGATGAGCTCCAGCGAGTCCTGTCGGAGCCCGTCCGGAGGCCCCGGGGGGGTCCCGGGCAGCGAATCGGCGGCGGGGCCGCGCTCGGGCTCGGGGTCGCAGCCGTCCAGCTCCTCTTCGGGGCGCCATAGAGTCGCGCCGCAGCCAATCAGCGCGCGGGCAGCAGCGCCTCGGCCAATCAGCGCGCGGGGGGGGTCGGCGCGGCCGGCGGCGGCCCCGGAGCGCTCGCGGGGCGGCTCTGAGGCGGCGGCGGCGGCGGCCGCGGGCTCCGGGTGCTGCCCCGGCCCGCCGGGCGCCAGCGCCGGGGAGCCGCCGCAGTAGAGGTTGAAGCCGATGACGGCTTTCGGCTTCACGGCGAACATGGCGCCCGGTGCGAGCGGCCGGCGGGGTGCGGGCGGGACCGGCGCGGCCGGGTTATATAACCGGCGGCGGTGACGCCGTAGAGGCGGAGCGAGGGCGGGACAGCGAGCGGCTTTTTCCACCTCCGCTTCCGTTCTTGAGGCTGAAAAAAGAGCGCAAAGGAGCGGCCATCCCCTCCATCCCCCCAGCTCGGTACCCCACTCCCGGTGTCCCCGGTTCTTGCCGGTACCGGGCAGCAGCTCCCCGGTAGTGCCGGGCTGGTCCCGCATCCCTCCGAGCACGGCGGGGAACGGGATCCCCGGGGCAGAGCCCCCCGGCAGCGCGGGGCATCCTCGGGCACCGACCGGCCACGTGTGTCCCGTGCCTGCCGGAGGGGACCGGTCCATTCCCGGTTCATCCCCGGTCCATTCCCCGTCCATCCCCGGTCTATCCCCAGTTCATTCTCAGTCCATTCCTGGTCCATCCTCGGTTCATTCCCGGTCCATCCCCGATCCATTCCCGGTCCCTTCCTGATCCATTCCCGGTCCACTTCCAATCCATTCCCGGTCCATTCCCTATCCATTCCCGGTTCATTCCCGATCCATCCCCGGCCCATCCCCGATCCATCCCCGGCCCATTCCCGATCCATCCCCGGCCCATTCCCGATCCATTCCCGGTCCATCCCCGATCCATTCCCGGCCCATCCCCGATCCATCCCCGGCCCATTCCCGATCCATTCCCGGCCCATCCCCGATCCATTCCCGGCCCATCCCCGATCCATCCCCGGCCCATTCCCGATCCATTCCCGGTTCATCCCCGGTTCATTCCTGATCCATTCCCGGCTCATTCCCGGTCCATTCCTGATCCATCCCCGATCCATTCCTGATCCATTCCCTGTCCCTTCCCGATCCATTCCCGGCCCATTCCCGATCCATTCCCGGTTCATCCCCGGTTCATTCCTGATCCATTCCCGGCTCATTCCCGGTTCATTCCTGATCCATCCCCGGTCCATTCCCGATCCATTCCCGGTCCATCCCCGATCCATTCCTTGTTCATTCCTGATCCATTCCTGATCCATTCCCAGCTCATTCCCGGTCCATTCCCGGTTCATTCCCGGTCCATTCCCGATCCATTCCCGGCCCATCCCCGATCCATTCCCAGTCCATTCCCGGTCCATTCCCAATCCATTCCCAGTCCATTTCTGATCCATTCCCGGTTCATTCCTGATCCATTCCCGGCTCATTCCCGGTCCATTCCTGATCCATCCCCGATCCATTCCCGATCCATTCCTGGTTCATTCCTGATCCATTCCCGGCCCATTCCCGATCAATTCCCGGTTCATTCCCGGTCCATTCCCGATCCATTCCCAGCTCATTCCCGATCCATTCCCGGTTCATTCCCGGTCCATCCCCGGTCCCTTCCTGATCCATTCCCAGTCCATTCCTGATCCATTCCCGGCCCATTCCCGGCTCATTCCCGGTCCATTCCCGGTCCCGCAGCACCGAGCATCCCCCGGGTGCGGGGCTGGAGCCAGCACGGCCCCGCTGGTGCGGCCAAAATGGGGTTTGAAAGAAGGGACCGAGATTTAGAATATAAAAGTGGAAGAAATCTAGGGGAAAATATATACTCTATATTTTTATATAAAATAAAAATAAATATATATTCTATATTTCTATATAGAAGAAATATATTCTATATTTCTATATAGAAGAAATAGATATTCTGTATTTCTTGTGTAGAAGAAGAAATACTCTATATTTTTATATTTATATAGAAGAATATATATTATACTTTTGTCTAGAAGAAGAAATATATAGTCTATATTGCTATATAGAATAAATATATTCTATATTTTATATATAAGAAGAAATAAATATTCCATATTTTTATATAGAAGAAATATATCTATATTTTTATATAGAATAAGAAATATGTAGTCTATATTTCTATATAAATACACTACATATAGAAGAAGAAATGTATACTCTATATTTTCATATAGAAGAAGAAATAGATATTCTGTATTTCTAGATGGAAGAAATAGATCTATATTTTTATATAGAAGAAATGTATATTCTATATTTTTGTATAGAAGAAGAAATAGATATTCTATATTTTTATATGGAAGAAGGAAATTATATTCTATATTTTTATATAGAAAAGAAATGGATCTTCTACATTTTTATATAGAAGAAATAGATATTCTATATTTTGATACAGAGGAAGAAATAGCAATTCTATATTTCTATGCAGAAGAAGAAATAGACCTGTATTTTTATATAGAATAGATATTCTGTATTTTTATATAGAAGGAGAAATGGATCTGTATTTCTGTATAGAAGAAATGTATATTCTATATTTTTATATAGAAGAATAGATCTTCTATATTTTTATATAGAAGAAATAGATCTGTATTTTTATATGGAATAGATATTCTGTATTTTTATATAGAAGAAGAAATGGATCTGTATTTCTGTACAGAAGAAATGTATATTCTATATTTTTATATAGAAGAATAGATCTCTATACAGAATAAAAAATAGCTTCTGTCACCATCACCGTGCTCTGTTTGGAGCTGCCACCTCCCTGTCACCACTTTTGGGGACAAACTGTGACAAACCAAACCCAATGTGCTCTGTTTGGAGCTGCCACCATTTTTGGGGACAAACTGTGACAAACCAAACCCAGCGTGCTCTGTTTGGAGCTGCCACCATTTTTGGGGACAAACTGACAAACCAAGTCCAGCGTGCTCTGTTTGGAGCTGCCATCTCCCTGCCACCATTTTTGGGGACAAACCGTGACAAACCAAACCCAGCGTGCTCTGTTTGACACCCTGAGATGTCCCAGCTCACCAAATCCAGGGCTGTGCATCCCCCCGGGTGTCCCCAACTCCTGTCCCCCCTTTGTCACCCAGCCCAAACCCAGGTCCGGCAGGGTGCAATCCGTCCCTCTCAGAATCCTTCCCGTGGCCCCAAGGAATGCGTGTCCTTGTCTGGGAAGGAATTTTTGGCAGCAGGAGCAAGAGCAGGGAGCTCTGGCAGCACCCAGTGCATTTTTTTGGGAGGTGGTGCCAAGCTTTTAGCACAAACACGAGCTGAGCTGGAACAGCGTGTCCCTGCCTGTCCCCTCAGGGTCCCTGCGTGGCCTCCAGGCCTTGGGAATTCCCAATTTTGTTTTTTTTTTGGGAAAATCCAGGACAGGGGCACACGCAGAGAGCTGCAGGGGAAAAGTCAGGGGATGAAAATCCCACAGGTGGGACACGGCACCCCCTCATGCACCCCAAAATGAACCTGAGGGGTGGCACTGGGGACAGAGGTGCCACGGTGGGACAGAGTGGAAGGATTTGCAGCCGGAGCAAAGATTTGGGTTGGTAAAATCCCTCCCCTGTGCCCACCAGTGCCTCTGGGAGCCCACACATTTGGGGGGCTGTCCCCCACATATTTTGGGGGCGTCACCACACGTTTGGAGGGTATCCCCACACATTTGGATGGTGTCCCCACAGTTTGGGAGGTGTCCCCACACATTTGGAGGGTGTCCCGACATGTTTTGGGGCTGTCCCCACACGTTTTGAGGCTGTCCTCACACTTTTGGAGGGTGTCCTCACATATTTAGGGGGTGTCCCCACATGTTTGGAGGGTGTCCCCACACATTTGGAGGGTGTCCCCACAGTTTGGAGGGTGTCCCAACATGTTTGGAGGGTGTCCCGACATGTTTTGGGGCTGTCCCCACACATTTGAATGGTGTCCCCACACATTTGGGGGCTGTCCCCACACGTTTTGGGGTCCCCCCATACATTTGGAGGGTGTCCCCACACGTTTGGGGCTGTCCCCACACATTCTGGGGCTATCCCCACACATTTGGGGGTGTCCCCACACATTTTGGGGTCTCCCCATACATTTGGAGGGTGTCCCCACACGTTTTGGGGCTGTCCCCACATATTTTGGGGCTGTCACCACACATTTGGGGGTGTCCCCACACATTTTGGGGTCTCCACACACATTTTGGGGGGTGTCCCCACACGTTTGGGGCTGTCCTCACACATTCTGGGGCTGTCCCCACATATTTTGGGGCTGTCCCCACACGTTTTGGGGTCTCCCCACACGTTTGGAGGGTGTCCCCACACATTTTGGGGGCTGTCCCCACACGTTTTGGGGTCTCCCCACACATTTGAATGGTGTCCCCACACGTTTTGGGGGGCTGTCTCCACACGTTTTGGGGTCTCCCCACACATTTTGGGGGCTGTCCCCACACGTTTTGGGGTCTCCCCACACATTTTGGGGGCTGTCCCCACACATTTTGGGGGCTGTCCCCTCCCTCTGCCCCCCCCAGCACAGGGACACCCCCCAGAGCAGCAATTCCCCTTTGCACCTTTCCCTTTATTTCCTCTTTTAGGTTTTATTTCCCTTTTTTTTTTTTTTTTCTTTTTTTTTTTTGGAGTCGAATAAAAAGCAAGCACAGCAGTCCGGAAGAGGTGACCATGTAAAAAAATTATATATATATATATATATTTTTATATATATTTGTTACCTATTTACAAGATGGCTGGGACAGGCAGCAGGAGGGTGTGCAGCCACTGCCCCAAGCAGGTCACACAGGGGCTGGGGGCCACAGCAGGACCCTGTGGGGACAAGGGACAGCTCCCAAATGCCACCACACTCCTTGTCCCTGCCCCAGAGGGCGACAGGAGCAGCCCCGGGGGATTTTTCTCACAGGAGGATCCAGGAAACACCTGAAGGCAGAGCCACATTCCAGCACACCCTGGGCAAACACAGTAGGGAAGTGACACAGGTGACACAGGTGACACAGACAGGGGGAAAAACCCTGCTGGGCATCCCTCACTCCTGCCTGCCCTCCTTTGGTCCTTGGGGCTGAAATTGGGGCAGGTTTTGGGGCACAGCTGGGCCCACTCTTGTTTTTTTTTTTTTTTTTTGTTGGGATTTTGGTGTTAATTTGGGGTGGTTTTTTTCCTTGAGACAAAGAAAAGACAAGAAGGGGAAAAAAGAAATCAAAGTTTGGGATGCCCTGGCACAGCTGGGCCCACTCTTGTCCCTGCATGGAAAAGTGACACCAGGGCACCAGGAGGGGACAGTGCCACCCCCAGCCCTGGCTCTGCAGGTTCTAAGGTTTTTTTTTTGTTGTGATGTTGGTGTTAATTTGGGGGTTTAGTTGTTTATCCCCTCCAGGTTTGAGAGAAAGAAAATACAAGGGAAAAAATGGGGAAAAAAGAAATCAAAGTTTGGGATGCTCTGGCACAGCTGTGCCCACTCTTGTCCCTGCATGGAAAAGTGACACCAGGGCAGCAGGAGGGGACAGGTTTTCTCCCTCTGGTCAAGCTCAGCCAAGCCCTTCTGGTTTTGTCCTTCTGACCAAATTCAGTCAAACCCCTCTGGTTGTGTTCCTTTATCCAAATTCAGTCAAACCCCTCTGGTTTTGTCCCTTTTAGCCAAATTCAGTCAAACCCCTCTGGTTTTATCCTTCTGACCAAATTCAGTCAAACCCCTCTGGTTTTATCCTTCTGACCAAATTCAGTCAAACCCCTCTGGTTTTGTCCTTCTGTCCAAATTCAGTCAAACCCCTCTGGTTGTGTTCCTTTATCCAAATTCAGTCAAACCCCTCTGGTTTTATCCTTCTGTCCAAATTCAGCCAAGCCTCTCTGGTTTTATCCTTCTGACCAAATTCAGTCAAACTCCTCTGGTTGTGTTCCTTTATCCAAATTCAGTCAAACCCCTCTGGTTTTGTCCCTTTTAGCCAAATTCATCCAAGTTCCTCTGGTTTTATCCTTCTGTCCAAATTCAGTCAAACCCCTCTGGTTTTATCCTTCTGTCCAAATTCAGTCAAGCCCCTCTGGTTGTGTTCCTTTATCCAAATTCAGTTAAACCCCTCTGGTTTTGTTCCTTTTAGCCAAATTCATCCAAGTTCCTCTGCTTTTATCCTTCTGACCAAATTCAGCCAAGCTCCTCCAGCTGAGGTTGGGGCTCTACCCCCAGAGCACCCCGAGATGTTTCAAACCCTGCCCCAGCCCCTCTGGAAATGTTAGATGTTGTCTCCCTTGTGAGCTGAGCCAGGGACAGATCTCAGCTCAGCCCAACACCACCCCTGCTCCTGGTGTTTATTATCCTGAGATTTAAAAAAATATATATATATTTTTTTTTTCATCTCAGCCAATTTCTTCACTTTGAAGCTCTCAAGCTCACAGCTGACTGTGCCTTCAGGGCTGGGATCACACCTGTGAGATGTGGGATCACATCTGTGAGACCTGGGAACACAATTTCCAGGTCTGAGATCACAATTTCCAGGTCTGAGAGCACACTTTCAGACCTGGGATCACACCTGTGAGATTTGGGATCACTCTTTGCAGATCTGGGATCACAACTTCCACGTCTGAGATCACACTTTCCAAATTTAAGATCCCACTTTACAAGTCTGGGACCGCACTTTCTAAATCTAGGATCACAATTTCCAGAGCTGAAATCACTTTCCATATCTGGGATCACTCTTTGCAGAGCTGGAATCACTCTTTCCAAATCTGGGATCACAATTTCCACATCTGGGATCACAATTTCCAAATCTAGGATCATTTTTTGCAGACCTAGGATCACACCTGTGAGATGTGGGATCACTCTTTCCAAATCTGGGATCACCATTTCCACATCTGGGATCACTTTTCAGATCTGGGATCACAATTTCCACATCTGGGATCACTCTTTGCAGAACTGAAATCACTCTTTGCAGATCTGGGATCACCATTTCCATATCTAGGATCACAATTTCCAGATCTGGGATCACAATTTCCAGATCTGGGAACACACCTGTGAGATGTGAGATCACTCTTTCCAAATCTAGGATCACTTTTCAGATCTGGGATCACAATTTCCATATCTGGGATCACAACTTCCATATCTGGGATTACACTTTCCAAATTTGGGATCCCACTTTCCAGATCTAGGATCACAATTTCCACATCTGGCATCACATCTTCCATATCTGGGATCACGCTTTGCAGATCTGGGATCACACCTGTGAGATCTGGGATCACAATTTCCACATCTGGGATCACCATTTCCACATCTGGGATCACGATTTCCATATCTAGGATCACAATTTCCAGATCTGGGATCACCATTTCCACATCTGGGATCACCATTTCCACATCTGGGACCACTCTCCTGCCCAGCTGGCTCAATCTCTGCTTCCCCAAGCCCTGCAATCCCTTTCCCACCCCTCAGCCCTGCCCTGTGCCCTCCTCCAGGTGCCCCCTCTGGGGCTGTCCCAGCCAGCAAGGGGGCACAGCTCCAGTGCCTCTGAGAGCCACGATGGTGCCAAACAGCAGCAAAATTAAGGCAAAGCCTCTCTGGGAGGAAGGGCCAGCCCAACCCTGCCCTCCCCCAAGTCACCTTTGGGGTGTGTTTGCTGCAAAGACTCAAACAAACTACGTGGATTCTGCTGCTCCCATCCCTATGGTACAGTGAAGTTCAATCCATTTAGCCAAAAAAAAACCAAAAAAAAAAAAAATAGAGACAAAAAAGAGGGCAGCCCCCAGCTGGGAGTGCAGCTACCCTGCCAGCTTGCTGGTGACCAGGGAGGATTTCCTCTGGGGCAGGTCCTGGGGCGTGGGGATGTGGTCTCCTGTCACCAGGTTCTTGTCAGGCCCTGCACTGGGCAGCTGCTTGTTCTTCATCTTGGCCTTGGCCATGTTGTAGTCGCCAGAATCGAAGTATTTTTGCTGCAAGGGGGAGAAATGTTTGGGTTATTGGGAGTGAAGGAGGAGCAGGGGGAGAGCAGAGCCATGGGGAGCCTTTGGGGAGGGCTAAATTGGGATTGGGATTGGCTGTGCAGGATTTGGGATTGGGGTTGGGTGTGCAGGAGGAGGGGAACAGCAAAACCATGGGGAAAAAAAAAGAAATCCAAGCTTGGGATGCCCAACACTCAACACCCCTCAAATACCACCTGTCTCTGGTGCTTTTTATCCCTTTATCCCTTTCCCTTTATCCTTTTTATCCCTTTCCCTTTTTCCTTTGGAGAGGGTTAAATTGGGATTGGGGTTGGGTGTGCAGGATTTGAGACTGGGATTGGGAGTGGGATTGAGTGTGCAGGATTTGGGATTGGCTGTACAGGATTTGGGATTGGGAGTGCAGGATTTGGGATTGGGATTGGGTGTGCAGGATTTGGGATCGAGTTTGGGTGTGCAGGAGCTGGGGAACAGCAAAACCATGGGGAAAAAAACAAATCCAAGCTTGGGATGCCCAGCACTCAACACCCTTCAAGTTCCACCTGTCTCTGGTGCTTTTTACCCCTTTATCCTTTTTATCCCTTTCCCTTTTTCCCTTTGGGGAGGGTTCAATTTGGATTGGGATTGGGTGTGGAGGAGTTAGAACTGAAATTGGCTGTGCAGGATTTGGGATTAGGATTGGGTGTGCAGGAGCAGGGGCACAGCAGAGCCATGAGGATCCTTTGGGGAGGGTTAAATTGGGATTGGGGTTGGGTGTGCACGATTTGGGACTGGGATTGGGAGTGGGATTGAGTGTGCAGGATTTGGGATTGGGGTTGGGTGTGCAGGATTTGGGATTGGGGTTGGGTGTGCAGGAGCTGGGGAACAGCAAAACCATGGGGAAAAAAAAAAAGAAATCCAAGCTTGGGATGCCCAGCACTCAACACCCTTCAAGTTCCACCTGTCTCTGGTGCTTTTTACCCCTTTATCCTTTTTATCCCTTTCCCTTTTTCCCTTTGGGGAGGGTTCAGTTTGGATTGGGATTGGGTGTGGAGGAGTTAGAACTGAAATTGGCTGTGCAGGATTTGGGATTGGGGTTGGCTGTGCAGGATTTGGGATTGGGATTGGCTGTGCAGGATTTGGGATTGGGGTTGGGTGTGCAGGAGCTGGGGAACAGCAAAACCATGGGGGAAAAAAAAAGAAATCCAAGCTTGGAAGCCCAACACTCAAAACAAAGGTTTGCCTCGACACCCTTCAAATACCACCTGTCTCTGGTGCTTTTTATCCCTTTATGCCTTTATCCTTTTTATCCCTTTCCCTTTTTCCCTTTGGGGAGGGTTCAATTTGGATTGGGATTGGGTGTGCAGGAGTTAGAACTGAAATTGGTTGTGCAGGATTTGGGATTGGGATTGGCTGTGCAGGAGCTGGGGAACATCAGAACCACAAGGATCCCTCAGGGAGTGTTGGGATTTGGGATTTGGGTTTGGATATGCAGGAGCAGAGCCACAAGGATCCCTCAGGGAGTGCTGGGATTTGGGATTTGGGTTGGCTGTGCAGGAGCAGAGCCACAAGGATCCCTCAGGGAGTGCTGGGATTGGGATTTGGGTTGGGTGTGCTGGGATTGGGATTAGGGTTGGATATGCAGGAGTAGAACCACAAGGATCCCTCAGGGAGTGCTGGGATTGGGATTTGGGTTGGTTGTGCAGGAGCAGAGCCATGAGGATCCCTCAGGGAGTGCTGGGATTGGCTTGGCTGTGCAGGATTTGGGATTAGGGTTGGATATGCAGGAGCAGAGCCACAAGGATCCCTCAGGGAGTGCTGGGATTGGGATTAGGGTTGGATATGCAGGAGCAGAGCCACAAGGATCCCTTAGAGAGTGCTGGGATTGCTCTTTCCCAGGCCATGAGCAGATGACACAAGGGGAAATGCAGGCAGGAGTTAGGGCAGGTTTAAATTAGAGGCCTTTGGCCCCCAGGCAGTGACTCAGGCCAGGCCTGACTCAGGCACCTCTGACACAGAGCTGGGACCTTTGGATGGCGGCAGCAGCCCTGACCCACTGAGCCCTGGCACGGCAGGGAGGGGAAACCTCTGCAATGGTGGGATCACATCTGAGAGGGCTGGGATCACATTGCCAGAGCTGGGATCACATCTGAGAGAGCTGGGATCACATCTGAGAGGGCTGGGATCACATTGCCAGGTTTGGGATCACATCTGCCAGGGCTGGGATGACACCTGTGAGGGCTGGGATCACACCTGAGAGAGCTGGGATCACACCTGTGAGGGCTGGATCATAACTGTGAGATGTGGGATCACATCTGTGAGGGCTGGGATCACACCTGTGAGAGCTGGGATCACATCTGTGAGGGCTGGGATCACACCTGAGATTTGGGATCACATCTGTGAGAGCTGGATCATAACTGTGAGATCTGGGATCACATCTGTGAGATGTGGGATCACACCTGAGATTTGGGATCACACCTGTGAGATGTGGGATCACATCTGTGAGAGCTGGATCATAACTGTGAGATGTGGGATCACACTTGAGAGATCTAGGATCACACTTTCCAAAGCTGGGATCACATTGCCAGGTTTGGGATCACACCTGTGAGAGCTGGGATTATAACTATGAGATTTGGGATCACATCTGTGAGGGCTGGGATGACACCTGTGAGATTTGGGATCACATCTGTGAGGGCTGGGATCACACCTGTGAGATGTGGGATCACATCTGTGAGATGTGGGATCACATCTGTGAGATTTGGGATCACACCTGAGAGAGCTGGGATCACACCTGTGAGGGCTGGGATCACATCTGTGAATGCTGGGATCACACCTGTGAGATGTGGGATCACACCTGAGAGAGCTGGGATCACACCTGAGAGAGCTGGGATCACACCTGTGAGGGCTGGATCATAACTGTGAGATTTGGGATCACATCTGTGAGATGTGGGATCACACCTGTGAGGGCTGGGATCACATCTGTGAGATTTGGGATCACACCTGTGAGATGTGGGATCACATCTGTGAGAGCTGGATCATAACTGTGAGATGTGGGATCACACTTGAGAGATCTAGGATCACACTTTCCAAACCTGGGATCACATTGGCAGGTTTGGGATTGCCTCTGTGAGAGCTGGGATCACATCTGTGAGATTTGGGATGACACCTGAGAGATTTGGGATCACATTTTCCAAAGTTAAGATGACATTTTCCAGGTTTGGGATCACACCTGTGAGATTTGGGATCACATTTTCCAAAGTTAAGATCAAACTTTCCAGGTTTGGGATCACACCTGAGAGACTTGGGATCACATTTTCCAAAGTTAAGATCACACTGCCAGGTTTGGGATCACACCTGTGAGATTTGGGAGCACACCTATGAGATTTGGGATCACATTTTCCAAAGTTAAGATCACACCTTCCAGGTTTGGGATCTCACTGCCAAGGTTTGGGATCACATCTGTGAGATTTGGGATCACACTTTCCAGGTTTGGGATCACACCTGTGAGATTTGGGATCACACTTTCCAGGTTTGGGATCACACCTGTGAGATTTGGGATCACACTGTGAGATTTGGGATCACACCTGCTGAGCCAGAGCCTGACAGGATCCTCTGCACTGGGATGAGGAGCCCGGCCTGGAGAGCCACAACTTTTGGGATGATGAACCAGGATTTTTGGGATGATGAACCAGGCCTAGACAGATAGGACTTTTAGGATGATAAACCAGGATTTTGGGATGAGGAGCTAGGGGTGACAGAGCCAGGACTTTTGGGATGATGAACCTGGCTTAGAGCCAGGACTTTTGGGGTGAGCCAGGCCTACAGAGCCAGAACTTTTGGGATGAGGAGCTAGGGGTGACAGAGCCAGGACTTTTGGGATGAGCCAGGCCTACAGAAACAGGATTTTTGGGATGATGAACCAGGACTTTTAGGATGGTGAACCAGGACTTTTGGGATGATAAACCTGGCCTAGAGATGGGACTTTTGGGATGAACCAGGCTGACACAGCCAAGACTTTTGGGATGATGAGCCAGGCCTAGAGAGACAGGATTTTTGGGGTGCTGAACCAGGACTTTTGGGATGATAAGCCACACCTAGAGCCAGGACTTTTGGGGTAAACCAGGCCTACAGAGCCAGGACTTTTGGGATGGTGAACCAGGATTTTTGGGATGATGAGCCAGGCCTAGAGAGCCAGGATTTATGGGACGAGCCGGGCCTACAGAGCCAGGACTTTTGGGATGAGGAGCTAGGGGTGACAGAGCCAGGACTTTTGGGAGGATGAACCAGGATTTTTGGGATGATGAACCAGGACTTTTGGGATGGTGAACCAGGATTTTTGGGAGATGATGAGCCAGGCCTAGAGAGCCAGGATTTATGGGATGAGCCAGGATTTTTGGGATGGTGAACCAAGACTTCTGGGATGATAAAGCAGGCCTAGAGAGCCAGGACTTTTAGGATGATAAGCCTGGCTTAGAGCCAGGATTTATGGGGTGAGCCAGGCCTAGAGCCAGGATTTATGGGGTGCTGAGCCAGACTGACACACCAGGACTGTGGGGTCATAAACCAGAGTGACAAACCCAGGACTTTTGCCCCACAGAACAATCCCTGGCCCTTCCTGCACCATCCCAGCTCAAAGGGCATCCCAGTGCCAATCCCACCCATCATTTGATTGAATTTCATTTCAAATTAATTCAACTCCTTCAACTAAAATTAGAATTTTAATTTTAGTTAAAATTAAAACTAAAATTTTTTTAGACAAAAAAATTTAAAGTTAAAATAAAATTTGAATTTTTTTTTAAATTTTAAATGGATTTTTGGGTGTAAAATTAAAATTTTAAAGCGTATTTTTCAATTTTAGTTTTAATTAAGATTTTAAACTTTATATATAAATAATAAATTTATGTTTTCTTAATGAGATAATAAATTCAATTTTAAATTTTATATACAAGTAATAAATTCATTATTTCTTAATGGAATATAAATTCCATTATATATTTTATAAATATAAAAAATTTATAAATATAAATGTTTTCAATATAAATTTTACTTATATATGAAATTTTAAATTTTTTGGATCTCCTGTGCCCTCACTCACCCCTTTCTGCAGCCTCTTCATGAGGAAATCAGAGCCCCCAGGTTTCTGGCCCAGGTTGGGATATTTGGCCTTGAGCTTGGCCTCCTCTGCCCTCTCAGGGGAAATGCCTTTGTCCTTCTCCTGACAGTCCTAAAATACAGAAAAAAATCAAAAGTTATTCATTAAATAACATTTATGTTATTTATTACATCATTCATTTATATTTATGAATTAAATTTAAATGTATTTAATGAAATTTTCATTATTTTCTTATGAAGTTATATGTATTAATTAAATTAAAATTTATTTAATAAATGAAATGTTATTATTAAATTATATTAATTTCTATTTAATATAATATAAAAATTTATATATTTATCAATACTATATATCTATACATAATATATTAATAAATCCTAATATTAATACAATATTAATATTAATACAATGCAATATTAATCACATTAAATATAATATTGCAATAATATTGCAATAATATTGCAATAATATAATATAATATTGCAATAATATAGCAATAATATAATATAATATAATATAATATAATATAATATAATATAATATAATATAATATTATATTATATTATATTTTATTATATATTATATTATATTACACTATATACTACATTACATTATATCAATATAATAATAGCTAAATCTATTTATATTTATTAATCAAATTTAAATTTATTAAATAAAATGCACATTATTGCTGACATTATTAATTTATATTAAAATATTTAATTAAAATTTATTTCTTTAACGAAATGCACAATAATTTATGTTTACATTCATTTCTTAAATCAAAATTTATTCATGAAAGGAAATTGACATTATCGATTGCACTATTAATTTACATTTATTAATTGCATCAACATTTACTTCATAAATAAAATTGGCATTAATTATTACATTACTAATATATATTTGCAAATATTTATTAAATAAAAAATTATTTATTAAATAAATTTTACATTATTTCTTTTGGGAAGGAATTCCTGGATTTTAGGCTGAATTTTAGGAAGGAATTCCTGGATTTGGGGGTCCTGGGAAGGATTTTGGGGGTTCTGGGGAGGATTTGGGGGTCCTGGGAAGGATTTCAGGAGTCCCAGTCAGGATTTTGGGGGTCCTGGAAAGCTTTTAGGGTTCCTGGATGGGATTTTGGGGTCAGGGGGGTCTGACAGCAGCACCCAAAGCTTCATCCCCTAAAACCATTGCAGGGTCTGGGACTGCTGCCCTGAGCTCCCAGTTACCCCATCCCAGTTACACCAATCCATCCCAGTTACCCCATCCCAGTTACCCCATCCCAGTTACCCCATTCCCAGTTACCCCAATCCCAGTTATACCAATCCATCCCAGTTACCCCATCCATCCCAGTTACCCCAATCCCAGTTACCCCATCCCAGTTATACCAATCCATCCCAGTCACCCCAATCCCAGCTACCCCCATCCATCCCAGTTACCCCAATCCCAGTTACCCCAATCCATCCCAGTTACCCTATCCCAGTTACCCCAATCCCAGTTCCCTCCCAACCCCATCCCAGTTACCCCAATCCCAGTTACCCCCATCCATCCCAGTTACCCCATCCCAGTTACCCCAATCCATCCCAGTTACCCCTATCCCAGTTATACCAATCCATCCCAGTTACCCCATCCCAGTTACCCCCATCCATCCCAGTTACCCCATCCCAGTTACCCCCATCCATCCCAGTTACCCCATCCCACTTACCCCCATCCATCCCAGTTACCCCATCCCAGTTACCCCCATCCATCCCAGTTACCCCATCCCACTTACCCCCATCCATCCCAGTTACCCCATCCCAGTTACCCCCATCCATCCCAGTTACCCCCATCCATCCCAGTTACCCCCATCCCAGTTACCCCATCCCATCCCAGTAACCCAAATCCCAGTTACCCCCTCCCATCCCAGTTCCCCCATTCCATCCCAGTTACCCCCATCCCAACCCCATTACCCCCACCCCAGGTTAATCCCAGCCCCCTCCAGTCCCCGTTACCCCATCCCGGTCCCATCCCGGGTCCATCCCGGTCCCATCCCGGTCCCCCCCAACCTCACCCCACCGGCCCCACGCACCCCCCACGCCGCCATCGAGCCTAATCCGGAAGTCCCGCCCACTCCCAGCCCCGTAGCCAATCAGAGTCCGGCTTTCGCCAGACTGACTACAGAAATAACCAATCTCCGCTTAGGACTGGAAAGAGGGACGTGCAGGCGATCCAGTGGGAGTTCGCCCGATACCCCCTCAGTCCCCCGGGAGTTCCCCCACCTGTTTTTCCTGCCCGGTCTCCTCCGTGAAGGCGCCGGTACCGAGCGGGGCTGCCATAGCGGCGAGGGGGGGGCTCTGCGCTCCCTCCGCTGCGTCCGGCCCCGCGCCCTGCTCCAAAATGGCCGCCACCGCCTCCACCGCCTCAGCTGCGTGACGGACAGCAGCTCTACCCAATGAGCGCAGAGAAGCGGCCGCAGTGACATCACACCTGACCAATCAGTGCGAGCGGGGGGCGGAGCACTGAGGGGAGGTGGTGCCAGCAAAAGGGCGGGGCAACAAAGACTGGCATTAACAGCGACCAATGGAAAGCGAGAAACATCGAGGGGGCGAGGAAACAGGCGGGGCTTCCCCCCTGTCCCACAGACCCACGGGTTCGAGACCGGGGCCGGGAGGGTGCGGGGACACCGCGGGGACACCGAAAAGCCCCAAAAAGCGCCCCCGGGATGGAAAAGGGGCCTGGGGGAGGAGGGAGCTCACCCGCACCCATCAGCTGAGACCACCCGCAGCTCATGTCACCCGTGTCACCCTGGGGACATCCCGCCCCCTCCCGGGCAATGCCAACGCCGGCAGCTGCACCCACTGAAACACGGACACGGCACGGGCTGCAGAGAAATAATTCAGCTTTAAGTGAACTACAGGAGAATCAAGTGGGGGAGGAAGGAAGGAAGGAAGGTTGTGAACAAAAATAATCACAGTTTCACTTGGTTCTTCTTACTAGAAAGAGCAGCTGAGCCATGAGGGCACAGCCTGAGGGGGGCTCTGGGTGCCCAACACCGCCAAACCATCCCAGGAGGGTGTGAGCTCCCCATGGGCACCCCAGAGCTGGAGCTGGATGTGGGAGAGGCACCCAGGAGTCCTGTCTGTGCCAGGGTTTGGCCTCTTGGAGCAGCTCCTGGGGCGCCCCAAACTCTGCCACCCCAATTCTGCCACCCCCGGCTCTGCACTGGCCTCAGAAGGAAATGCCCAAGGAGCGAAGAGCTGCTGCCACCTCTCCCTGGAGGCACCACGAGGCTCTGGTGGTGGTGCTCGTGGTGGGTTCTCACCTCCCAACCCTACCTGGGAAGGGGAAAAACAAAAATCCCCTGGTCCCTCCCCAGGCTGAGCCCACCCAGTGCCCCAGGAACTGCAGGCCCCCATGGGGAGAGGGGTCCAATTGATGGGACCCATCAAGGATCTCCTCCACACCATGTGAGGTCTTATTGAAGGCCACCAGCATGGCCCAGATCATCTCTGTGGCCATGCCTTTGGCACCTTCCAGGTCCAAGTCCTTCTGGGGAGAGGGTTCCCCTTGATGGGACCCATCAATGATCTCCCCCACATCATGTGAGGAGGAGTGTAGGACTTCTTGAAGGCCACCAGCATGGCCCAGATCATCTCTGTGGCCCTGCCTTTGGGACGTTCCAGGTCCAAGTCCTTCTGGGGAGACCCCAGGGTGGAACCCCATGATGGGACCCACCAAGGAGAGGTTTTAGAACTTACTGAAGGCCACCAGCATGGCCCAGATCATCTCTGTGGCCCTGCCTTTGGCACCTTCCAGTTCCAGGTCCCTCTGGGGAGACCCCAGGGTGGAACCCCATGATGGGACCCACCAAGGAGAGCTTCTAGGACTTATTGAAGGCCACCAGCATGGCCCAGATCATCTCTGTGGCCAGGCCTTTGGCACCTTCCAGGTCCAAGTCCTTCTGGGGAGAGAGGTTCCCCTTGATAGGACCCCATGGAGGGTGTGAAGTCCCCTTGATGGGACCCATCAAGGATCTCCCCTACCCCACGTGAGGAGGGGTTTAGGACTTACTGAAGGCCACCAGCATGGCCCAGATCATCTCTGTGCCTTTGCCCTTAGCACCTTCCAAGTCCAGGTTCTTCTGGGGAGACCCCAGGGTGGAACCCCATGATGGGACCCACCAAGGAGAGCTTCTAGGACTTATTGAAGGCCACCAGCATGGCCCAGATCATCTCTGTGGCCAGGCCTTTGGCACCTTCCAGGTCCAAGTCCTTCTGGGGACAGAGGTTCCCCTTGATAGGACCCCATGGAGGGTGTGGAGTCCCCTTGATGGGACCCATCAAGGATCTCCCCTACCCCACGTGAGGAGGGGTTTAGGACTTACTGAAGGCCACCAGCATGGCCCAGATCATCTCTGTGGCCCTGCCTTTGGGACGTTCCAGGTCCAAGTCCTTCTGCGGACAGAGATTCCCCTTGGTAGGACCCCATGGAGGGTGTGAAGTCCCCTTGATGGGACCCATCAAGGATCTCCCCTACCCCACGTGAGGAGGGGTTTAGGACTTACTGAAGGCCACCAGCATGGCCCAGATCATCTCTGTGGCCATGCCTTTGGCACCTTCCAGGTCCAAGTCCTTCTGGGGAGACCCCAGGGTGGAACCCCATGATGGGACCCACCAAGGAGAGCTTCTAGGACTTATTGAAGGCCACCAGCATGGCCCAGATCATCTCTGTGCCTTTGCCCTTAGCACCTTCCAAGTCCAGGTTCTTCTGGGGAGACCCCAGGGTGGAACCCCATGATGGGACCCACCAAGGAGAGCTTCTAGGACTCATTGAAGGCCACCAGCATGGCCCAGATCATCTCTGTGGCCAGGCCTTTGGCACCTTCCAGGTCCAAGTCCTTCTGGGGAGAGAGGTTCCCCTTGATAGGACCCCATGGAGGGTGTGGAGTCCCCTTGATGGGACCCATCAAGGATCTCCCCTACCCCACATGAGGAGGGGTTTAGGACTTACTGAAGGCCACCAGCATGGCCCAGATCATCTCTGTGCCTTTGCCCTTAGCACCTTCCAAGTCCAGGTTCTTCTGGGGAGACCCCAGGGTGGAACCCCATGATGGGACCCACCAAGGAGAGCTTCTAGGACTTATTGAAGGCCGCCAGCACGGCCCAGATCATCTCCATGCCCTTGCCCTTGGCAGCCTCCACCTCAGGGTCCATATCCAGCAGGTCCTTGGTCCTGTTCATGGCCACGTCGTACTTGTCGTCGGCCAGGCTGGCAAAAACGTTCTCCAGCACGTCCGAGGCGTGGGCCAGCACCAGCAGGGCCAGGGTCCTGCGCTCCATGCGCTGGGGCTCGTTGACCCAACGCTCCAGGACGCTCTCCTGGAGCCTCTTGAGCAGGCGCTGCTTCTCGGAGGCGTTGCACACGGGGTGCGTGGTCATGTCGAAGAGGAGGAAGTTCTGCTTCTCCGTGGTCAGGATGCCCTTCTCCACCAGGGCCTTGGCCAGGCGCTCGCGCACGTTGCGCAGCTGGTACTGCAGCTTGAAGGGGTTCCAGGTCTCTCCTGAGGGGACGGCAGGCTCTGGTCAAGGGTTGTTTGCCAATCCCAACGTCCTTCCACCCTTCCGTGGTGGCCTGCTTGGGCTCTGAGGTCCAAGACTTCCACCAAAGCTCCCAACCCAGAGAATTCTACTCTGCCCCCACATTCAACCTTCTCCTGGACCTTCAGGGATCTCCAGGGATCCACAGCCAGGCCAAGGAGACTCTGCTCAAGGTTTCCTTCCCAATTCCAATGTCCTTCCATTCTTCCATGATGTCCTGCATGGACACCAGGTTCTGCCACAGGAGGTCTGAGGTCCAAGACTTCCACCAAGCTCCCAACCCAGAAAATTCTACTCTGCCCCCACATTCAACCTTCTCCTGCTCTCCTCATCTCCATGGACCTTCAGGGATCTCCAGGGATCCACAGCCAGACGAAGGAGACTCTGCTCAAGGTTTCCTTCCCAATTCCAACATCCTTCCATCCTTCCATGATGTCCTGCATGGACACCAGGTTCTGCCACAGGAGGTCTGAGGTCCAAAATTTTCACCAAGCTCCCAACCCAGAAAATTCTTCTCTGCCCTCACTTTCAACCTTCTCCTGCTCTTCCCATCTCCAGGAACCTCCAGGAATCAGAGCCAGGTCAGGGAGGCTCTGGTCAAGGTTTGTTTGCCAATCCCAGTGTCCTTCCACCCTTCCATGATGTCCTGCATGGACACCTGGCTCTGATCCCTTGGTGGAACTCAGACCCTCCTGGTGAAGCTCCCAGTGGAGCTTGAGGAGAAATCCCAGGAGATCTCCCAGGAGATCCCAGGGCAAATCCCTTCCCAAAGCCTCCTCCACCCATGGGTCATCCCAGGCTTGGTGAGGCCTCAGCATTTGGATCCCCCAAAATGCTTCCCAGGAGACCAAAATCCCATTGAGGATCTGGAAATCCTCCCAGGAGACCCAAATCTTATCTGAGATCCTCCAAAATCCTTCCCAGGAGACCCAAATCCCACCTGGGACCCCCCAAAATCCTCCTTCAAATTCTACCTGGACATCTAAATATCCCCCAGGGTGATCTGGGAAGGGAAATCAGGGAATCATGGACAGGCCTGGAGAGGGGTTTGGAGGGATTTGAGGGTCCAGAGCAGTTTTGGGATTCTCTAATCATCAGATCCTGGAGCTCTGGATGCAGAGGGTGACCCTGGATGGATTTTGGTGGCTTTGGTTGGGTCTCAGGGATGTTTGGACAGCCCTTAAAAGGGATTTTAGAGAGGGGTTTTGGAGAGATTTGAGAGTCCAGGGTGGTTTTGGGGTTCCCTTACTACCAGATCCCAGAGCTCTGGATGCAGAGCATGACCCTGGATGGATTTTGGTGCCTTTGGTTGGGTCTGAAGGACTTTTGGACAGCCCTGGAGAGGGGTTTTGGATGATTTTGAGAATCCAGGCTGGTTTTGGAGTTTCCTTACTACCAGATCCTGGAGCTCTGGATGCAGAGGGTGATCCTGGATGGATTTTGGTGGCTTTGGTTGGGTCTGGGTCCTGGAGCTCTGGATACAGAGAGGGACGCAAAGGGTGACCCTGGATGGATTTTGGTGGCTCTCAGGGATGTCTGGACAGCCCTGGAGAGGGGTTTTGGATGATTTTGAGAATCCAGGCTGGTTTTGGGGTTCCCTTACTACCAGATCCTGGAGCTCTGGATGCAGAGGGTGATCCTGGATGGATTTTGGTGGCTTTGGCTGGGTCTCAGGGATGTTTGGAGAGCCCTGGAGAGGGGTTTTGGATGTGTTTGAGAATCCAGGCTGGTTTAGAGTTTTCCTCACCACCAGATCCCAGAGTTCTGGATGCGGAGGATGACCCTGGATGGATTTTGGTGGCTTTGGTTGGGTCTGGGTCCTGGAGCTCCGGATACAGAGTGTGACCCTGGATGGATTTTGGTGGCTTTGGCTGGGTCCTGGAGCTCTGGATGCAGAGGATGACCCTGGATGGATTTTGGTGGCTCTCAGGGATGTTTGGACAGCCCTGGAGGGAGCTGGGATGGTGGAATCTCCACCTGGCCCTACCAGTGAGCAGCTCTATCCAGGTCTGCACCGTCTCTGCTGTCTCTGTGGCCTTGATGTGCCTGAGGGTCTCATCCAGCAGCACATCCCCGGTGGGAGCATCCGACTTCAGCAGCACCTGGGAGGAGCAATATCACAGAATATCAGCAAATTGTAAATTGGTGTCATTATTATTTAATTTTACATTATTATAGTTATACATAAATATTATATTAATATCATAGAATATAATAATATTGTGATTTTGTATCATTATAATATTGAAATTATGTAATAACATAATATTCTATTAATATTATATAGTATTATAATATAATAATTTTGCATCATTATTATATACTATTGTAATTATATAATAATAGTCTATCAATATATAATATTATAATATTGTAATATTGGATAATTATTGTACAGCATTGTAATGTTATAATGACTTAAAATTATATTAATATTATATACTATTATAATGTGTTAATATATTTGTACTTAATATTACTATAGTATTATAATGTGTAATCATGTAATACTATAATTATATTATATAATGTAATACTATAATTATATTATATAATATTGTCTTTTTGTTACTATATAATATTATATATTCGTATTATTATACTATATTATATATTTTATTAGTATGACATAATATATAATAATGTTATTATTATATAATATTGTAATTATATAATAATAGTCTATCAATATATAATATTATAATATTGTAATATTGGATAATTATTGTACAGTATTGTAATATTATAATGACTTAATATTATATGAATATTATATACTATTATAATGTGTTAATATATTTGTACTTAATATTACTATAGTATTATAATGTGTAATCATGTAATACTATAATTATATTATATAATATTGTCTTTTTGTTACTATATAATATTATATATTCATATTATTATATATTTTATTAGTATGACATAATATATAATAATAATATAATAATTAATAATATTAATTAATTAATTAATAAAATAATAAAAGCAGGCAGCTCCAAGGCTCAGACCCTGCCAGCTTGGCAGAAGGGGCCCAAAGAGTAAGATTTAGGGTTTAAAAAGTAACACAGTATGGTAATGTAATGATTCTTATAGGTTGTATGGAAATGTTATAGGATATGCATGCTGTAGTAGATTGGTTGATGAAAATGAGATTGAAATGAAAGCAAGCCTTGAGATGCCTCAGTTACTGAACACCTGGAAAACCATGGTGTGCTCACTGAAGGTGATCCCCTTGTGATGGAACAACACCCTCTGCAAGCAGGCAGCTCCAAGGCTCAGACCCTGCCAGCTTGGCAGAAGGGGCCCATAGAGGAGTTTTTAGGGTTTAAAATGCAACACAGTATGGTAATGTAATGATTCTTATAGGTTGTATGGAAATGCTATACGATATACATGCTGTAGTAGATTGGTTGATGAAAATCTGAATATTCAACACTGAAGATGATTTATTGTATTGTAACGGGAACTTCGCTCTCTTTTCATGCTCACTTCTTCATTTTCTCCTCTGCACTTCTTCACCCCCTCCTTTCTACAAGCTCTCCTCTCTCAAACCTTTCTCTTTAACTCTCTTACACTTTAAGCCTCTCTTCTCTCAGTCCTGCTCCGAGCTGCGGCTGGGCAGCTCCCAGCAGGGCCCTGCACCCATGCCCTTTGCAATAAACTGCAAATTCTACAACTTGGCTTCAAAGAGATCTCATCTCCATCCATCCCAACCCCCATCACTCCCCCAGACTCTCCTACAGACACTCTTACAACCTTCCTCTCCAGCAGCCTCTTCTTCCTCAGGGCCAGCGGCTCCAGGCGGATGCGGCCGCGCAGCGCCAGCTCGATGAGGATCCCGCCGCGCAGCCCCGAGGAGATGCAGTCGTTCCAGAACGAGGTGTAGCCCTGGGGAGAAATGGCAGGGAATTGAATTTGTCCTCTCTGTGCTTCTCCGTCCCTCCTGGACTGCTGGGATCCTGCCCAGGAGTCTCCCCAAAGCTTCCCAGATTTGCACATTTCGCTGCTTCCTTTCTCTAAACCTTCCCAGATTTCCACATTTCCCTGCTTCTCCGCCCAAGGCTTCCAGATTTCCACATTTCCCTGTTCCTGTTTCTTCAAACCTTCCCAGATCTCCCCTGCTCCTCTCTCCAAATCTTCCCAAACTTCCCTGCTCCTGTCTCTCCAAATCTTCCCAAATTTCCCTGCTCCTCTCTCTCCAAATCTTCCCAAATTTCCCTGCTCCTCTCTCTAAACCTTCCCACATTTCCCTGTTCCTGTCTCCAAACCTTCCCAGATTTCCCTCCTCCCCAAACCTTCAAAATTTCCACATTTCCCTGCTTCCTTCTCTAAACCTTCCCAGATTTCCACATTTCCCTGCTCCTCTCCCCAAAGCTTCCAGATTTCCAGATTTCCCTGCTTCCTTCTCTAAACCTTCCCACATTTCTCTCCTCCTTTCTCTCCAAAGCCTCCCAGATTTCCACATTTCCCTGCTCCTCTCTCCAAACCTTTCCTTTTCTGCCCTTTTTTCTCCCTTCCTGCTCTTTTTCCCTCCCTTTCTGCTCTTTCTTTCCTCCCCTTCTGCTGCTTTTTCTGCTGCTTTCTTTCCTTTTACTGCTCCTTCTTTCCTCCCTTTCTGCCCTTTTTTGCTCCATTTCTGCTGCTCTTTCTGCTGCTTTCTTTCCTCCCTTTCTGCTCTTTTTTTCTCCTTTTCTGCTGCTTTCTTTCCTCCTTTTCTGCCCTTTTTCCCCCTCCCCTTCTGCTGCTCTTTCTGCTCTTCTTTCCTTCCTTCTTGCTGCTTCCTTTTCTCCCTTTCTGCTGCTCTTTCTGCTCTTTTTCCCCTCCCTTTCTGCTTTTTTCCTCCTTTTCTGCTGCTTTCTTTTCTCCCTTTCTGCTGCTCTTTCTGCTGCTTTCTTTCCTCCTTTTCTGCTGCTTTTTTCCTCCTTTTCTGCCCTTTTCCCCCCTCCCCTTCTGCTGCTCTTTCTGCTCTTTTTTCCCTCCCTTTCTGCTCTTTTTTCCTTCCTTCCTGCTGCTTTCTTTTCTCCCTTTCTGCTGTTCTTTCTGCTCTTTTTTCCCTCCCTTTCTGCTCTTTTTTCCTTCCTTTCTGCTGCTTTCTTTTCTCCCTTTCTGCTCTTTTTTCCTTCCTTCCTGCTGCTCTTTCTCTGCATGGAAAACAAGGATGGAAGGACCTAAAATCCACCAGGAGCCTGCAGAAAAAGTGAAAAAACCTTTCCCAAAGCAAACAGGCTGGGCACCCCCAGCCCTCCCCAGGGCTGAATTCCCCATCCCCTGTGGCTCTGTTTGAGCAGAGCATGTGGACTCTGGGCTTGCCCAGCACAGAGAACCATCAAATAAACGAAGATTTTTTTATTTGCTTTCTCCACTTCCTTGTGCAGGAACACAAAGCAACCTTTCATCCCTGCCCTCCTGGTTTCCTTTCCTGGATTTTGCTCCTGGCTTTTTACAAGCAAAGATCTCCAGGAAAGGGTGTGTGAAGATGGGCAAAGGTTTCAATTTCCGTGCCTCAAGGGCATGTTAACCCCCGAGGAAATTTGAAATTCCAAAGCTCCTGGGTTATTTTCCAGCTTGGAAAATAAAAGCCAGCCTGGTTTGCAGCCAGGTCCTCCTACATGGACAGACTGGCACTTTAAATAACGAAATCACACCCTGAGCTCATTGAATTTGGCAAAAATCATCTTGTTTTTCCCCAGTCACCAAAGCATGAGCGAACACCTGAGCTGTGAAAACAGAGCCCAGCTCAGGGCCAGGGCTGCTGCTGCCTCTGCTTGTGAGCTCCAGGAATGTGGAAGGACAGGATGGAAGAATAATAATAATAAAAAAAAAAAGTGTGGCAAGGTTTTTCCCCTATTTGTTGTTCCTGGTGGCTCAAGGGCTGTTCCCAGGATACATTAACCAAGAACACCAAACACAGCCCAGGGGAACAGCAGCCCACGGCACCCCACTCCCAGGCTGCTGTCAAATATTTGCTCCAGGATTATTTGCATTGTGTTCCCTGAGCTGCTGCCACTTCCCAGTTGGCTCCCAGATCTGCTCTGGGGCTCTGGGACAGGACAGCCCCAGCCTTTGTCACTGTACAGCCTGGCCTGGATCCCTGGCACAGCTCAGCACCAGCTGGGACCAGCCCACGACTGCACAGCCCTGCTGGGAAGAAGGTTCTGGAACCTCACAAAGGTTTAACTCCACCCCTGGGGGAGGAAGAGGATGAAGAGGAGGAGGACATCTACCTCACGGTGGGAGACACAGGAATCATGGAATGGTTACAGATGGAAGAGATCTCCACTTGACCAAAGTGGGTTCCTGGAGCTGCAAAGCCTCTCTAGAAGCTTCTGCTCTGCCACTGCCACCCCAAAAAGCACCTTGGGCACCTGGTTGGCTTCCCCTGGTCTGCAATTCCCCATCCACTCATCAGGAACAGCAGATTTTAGAATTGTGGGATGGTTTGGCTTGGAAGGGACCTTAAAAGATCAACTGATCCCATTTCCATGGCAGGGCCAAGGTTCCACCACAGCCAACCTGGCTCATCCAACCTGGCCTGGGCCACTCCCAGGATGGGCTCAAACAGAGCCACAGGGGATGGGAATTCAGCCCTGGGAAGTTTTTTTTCACTTTTTCTGCAGGCTCCTGGTGGATTTTAGGTCCTTCCATCCTTGTTTTCCATGCAGAGAAAGAGCAGCAGGAAGGGAGGAAAGAAGGAGCAGAGAAGGAGGAAAGAAAGCAGCAGAAAGAGCAGCAGAAAGGGAGAAAAGAAAGCAGCAGGAAGGAAGGAAAAAAGAGCAGAAAGGGAGGGAAAAAAAGAGCAGAAAGAGCAGCAGAAAGGGAGAAAAGAAAGCAGCAGGAAGGAAGGAAAAAAGAGCAGAAAGGGAGGGGAAAAAGAGCAGAAAGCCATGGGACAACCTGTGCCAGGGCCTCACCACCCTCCCCAGGCTGATGCAGGAGATGGATGCAGGGGTGAAATCAAGGCACGGGGACAGCTCAGAGAACCCCACAGCAGGCAGAGCTGATAAACCGGTTCCTAGCAGCTGATAAGCACAAACCAACTGACCCCGGGGTGACAGGCACACAGGAGGAGCTCCCACAGGGACATTCCCACCCCTGGCTGGCCCAGCAAGGCAGCAGAGCTGCAGCTCCTGCTCCCTGCCCATCGTGGCTCCACACTCAGCCCAGCTGGCTCTGCTGCTCTCTGCCTCTTTCCCCTCCATTGTTAAGGGTGTCCCTGTGTGCCAGCTGCTGCTTTGGGGCTGCAGAGGAGGATGAAAGGATGTTCACCCTTTGATAAAGCAGCTGAGCCTCCTTCTACCCATGGCTTCAGCCCTGGAAAAAACACCTCCAACTCTGCTCAGCCCCTGTCCCCAAGGCAGAGCTGCTGGGACAGCATTATCAGCCACGTGCACAGCTCAGCTTGCCATCTCCTGGCACGGGGAGCCCAGAGCAGCTGGACCATCCCTGCAAGTGTCCAAGGCCAGGCTGGACAGGGCTTGGAGCAGCCTGGGATGGTGGAAGGTGTCCCTGTCCATGGTGAGGGTTTGGAACTGGATGAGCTTCACAGTCCCAACGCTCAACGCCACGGCTCAGTTGAGGTGTTGGACTCCATGATCTTTAAGATCTCTTCCAACCCAGTGATTCTGTGAAGGCCCCAAGCAAGTTCTGAGGGACAGCACTGAGAAGAACCCATCCCACCCTTTCTGCTGCTCCCTGAGAGCCTGGAGCCCGGCTTGCCCGCAGCGCTGCCCACCAGGCTCACCTCCTTGTCCTTCAGCCCCAGGAGCAGCACCTCCTCCATGAGGGTCAGGCGGATGTCCTTGGAGTCGTCGGGCTCGTCCTCGTTCAGCTCCCTGTCCGCAGCCTCCTCCTCACCCTCGCCCTTCCTCTCGGAGCCCCGGCCCTCGGCCCGCCGGCCCCGGCGCGTCAGCGTCGTCATCTCCGGCTGCACGGGAGGGGGGCACGGGGTGCTGAGACCCCAGACTCAAAACTCCAGAGCCAAACCCACCCCCCAAACCCCCTCCTCCATTCCCAGGCCCAAACACAAACCCATTTCCCCAAACCCAAACGCCTCCCACAGACCCAAACCCCCAGAGCCAAATCCCCTTCCCCAGACCAAGAGGCGCTCATCCCTTCTGCCCCAGGATTTCCAGCTCCCCCAGACCCAAATCCTCACCCCCAAACCCCCTCCCCCATTCCCAAACCCCCATTCCCAGAGCCCCAGACCCAGACACAAACCCACTCCCCCAGACCCCAAACCCCATCCCCCAGAGCCAAATCCCCTTCCCCAGACCAGGAGACGCTCATCCCTTCTACTCCAGGATTTCCAGCTCCCCCAGACCCAAAATCCCTCCCCCAAACCCCCTCCCTCAGACCCAAACCCCCTTCCCCAGACCAACAGACACTCATCCCTTCTACCCCAGCATTTCCAGCTCCCCCAGACCCCAATCCTCACCCCCACATCCACTCCCCCAGACCCAAGTCTCATCCCGCAGACCAAGGGACGCTCGCCGCTCCTACCCCAGGATTTCCAGCTCCCCCAGACCCAAACCCCCTCCCACAGACCCAAACCCAAACCCACTCCCCCAGACCCCCTGACCCAGATCAAGGGATGCTCCTACCCCACGATTTCCAGTTCCCCTAGACCCAAACCCCCAGACCCAACCCCCATTCCCAGACCAAGAGGCACTCATCCCTTCTGCCCCAGCATTTCCAGCTCCCCCAGACCCAAATCCCCTACCTCAGACCCAAACCCCCATTCCCAGACCAAGGGGAGCTTGTCCCTTCTACCCCAGGATTTCCAGTTCCCCCAGACTCAAAGCCCCATTCCTGGACCCCAGACCCAAACCCCCTCACCCAGACCAAGGGGCACTCGCTGCTCCCACCCCAGGATTTTCAGCTCCCCCAGACCCAAACTCCCATTCCCAGATCAAGAGGTGCTCGTCCTTCTACCCCAGGATTGATTTCCAGTTCCCCTAGACCCAAATCCCCTCCCTTAGACCCAAACACCCTTCCCAGACCCCAAACCCAAACCCCCTCACCCAGACCAAGGGACGCTCCTACCTAAAGATTTCCAGCTCCCCCAGACCCAAACCCCAGACCCCCTCCCCAGCCCAAGGGGCTCTCGTCCCTTCCCCCCCAGGGTTCCCAGCTCCGGGGTTGTCGGGGATCCCCATCCCCGCCATCGCTGGGCCGGTCGCAGCCCAGGTTCTGAGGGGAGGAGCAGCGGAGCCTCCGAGGCCGCACGGGCAGCGTCCGGGGACAGCCCCTGACCCACCGGGCTCCCAACCCTGGCCCGGTTCCGCCTCATCCCCCCGGGTTCCGTCCCACCCCTCACAGCCCCGATCCGGTTCTGCCTCATCCCCCGGGGGTTCCGTCCCACCCCTCACGGCCCCGGTCCGGCTCCATCCCACCGCCCTTGTCCCATCCCTCACGGCCCCAGCCCGCCCCTGCCTCACCCCTCCAGGCTCCATCCCACCCCTCACGGCCCCGGTCCGACCCTGCCTCACCCCTCCAGGCTCCATCCCACCCCTCACGGTCCCTGCCCGGCCCCGCCTCACTCCCCGGGCTCTGACCACCCCTCACGGCCTCGGCCCGGCTCCATCCCAGCCCCCGGCCCAGCCCCGCTCCATCCTGCCCGCGGGTGAAAATCCGCCCCCCCATGAGGGCTGGGGGCTGCTAAAGCCCCCCGCCCGCTGCTCCCCGCCCGGCCTCACCGCTGCCCGGCGGGTCCGCCCGCCCCGTTCCGCTCCGTTCCGGGGCCGCGGGCAGGAAAAGCCTCCGCGGGGCCGCCGCTGCTTCCTGGCCTCCGCTGGTCCCGCCCACGCCGCAGTTCTGACCAATGGGAGCCCGCGCGGGTCGGAGCAGCCAATGAGCGCGGCTCGGGTGGGTCAAGGGGCGGGACTTCCTACTGTCAGTCAGGGATTAGCTCCGCCCCCGCCCGCGTGTCGTGTCCCGCTCCCGTTCCTGTTCTTGTCCCGTCCCGTGTCCCCTCCTGGGTCCCATTCCCTGTCCTGTCCCCATTCCGTGTCCTGTCCCGTGTCCCGTCCCGTGTCCCCTCCTGGGTCCCATTCCCTGTCCCGTCCCGTGTCACCTCCTGGGTCCCATTCCCTGTCCTGTCCCGTGTCACATTCCGTGTCCTGTCCCGTGTCCCCTCCTGGGTCCCATTCCCTGTCCTGTCCCCATTCCGTGTCCTGTCCCGTGTCACCTCCTGGGTCCCATTCTGTGTCCCGTCCCGTGTCACATCCCAATCCCGTTCCCGCTCCAGTCCCGTCCTGTCCCGTGTCCATCCCCGCTCCAGTCCCGTCCCCTGTCCCATTCCGTGTCCTGTCCCGTGTCCCATCCCAATCCCGTTCCCGTCCCTGCTCCAGTCCCGTCCTGTCCCGTGTCCATCTCCGCTCCAGTCCCGTTCTGCCCTGTGTCCCATTCTGTGTCCAATCCCGTTCCCGTTCCTGCTTATCCCGTCCCGTGTCCCATTCCGTGTCAAATCCCGGTCCCGTCCCGTGTCCCATTCCCGTCCCGTGTCCCGTTCCCGCTCCAGTCCCGCCTCCTCTCCATCCCATTCCCGTTCCCATCCCGTCTCCCTCTCCCATCCCGTTCCCGTTCCGTGTCCCGTTCCCGTCCCGTCTCCCTCTCCCTCTCCCATCCCATTCCCGTCCTGTCCCGTGTCCCGTTCCCGCTCCAGTCCCGTCTCCCTCTCCCATCCCATTCCCGTCCTGTCCCGTGTCCCGTTCCCGCTCCAGTCCCGTCTCCCTCTCCCATCCCATTCCCGCTCCAGTCCCGTCTCTCTCTCCCATCCCATTCCCGTTCCCGTTTCCTTCCCCCATCCCATTCCCGTCCTGTCCCGTGTCCCATTCCCGTCTCTCTCTCCCAATCCCGTTCCCGTTCCGTGTCCCGTTCCCGTTTCCCTCTCCCATCCCGTTCCCGTTCCGTGTCCCGCTCCCGTGCCCTCCCCGCTCCCGTGCCGGTAACGGAACGCGCCGCTCCACGCTGAACGCCGTTTAATGACGAACGGACATTGATCATTTAACAGCCAAACCCGCCAGGGACGTTCCGCTGTCCCCGCCCTTCACTCCCGTTCCCCGACACCGAACGAACGGTTCGGGCGTGCCGGAGGGCTCGGTACCGGGTCCCAGCCCTGCCTTAAACCGTTCTGAGCTCAACCGGGCTCTCCCGGTGCTCCTTGGAACCGAGCAGAGGAGCCGTGCAGACCGAAATTCCTGCGTTCTGGCAGCGAGCCTGGAATTTAAAGCATGAAGAGAGCTTGGTCTTCACCTGAGCATGGTGATTCTGCTCCGGGAGAAACGCAGAGCGTCCAACTCCTCCAATTATCCCGGTGGGAAAGGCAAAAACCGGAACTGCAAAAACTGTAACAGCCTCTAACGGACAGCCCAGCCCTGTGGAAAATTCCAGAAATCACCCCAAAACTGGAGAGGTTCTGGGGCAGGCTCAGAACCAGAGCCCACTGCTGAAACCTCGTGCTGGGGATGAGTTTCCTCTGTCCCCACCAGGACCCGGAGCCAACCCACAAAGCCCCAAAAATCCAAGGATTTCTGTACCAAATGAGTCTGGAATTCCTCAGCTGGGCTTGCTGACATTTTCCTTCCTTAAGAAACATCCTCTGATGGAGCAGAACAGATCCTTCAAACCAACAGTGAACAAGCAACAGGAGTGGAGAACTTGGGACAGAGGGAGATGGGCTGCAAAAACTGATCCTTGGAATTGCTGAGCTTCCTCCTTTGGGCAACTAAATCTGCTCCTTGGGCTTCTTCTTTTGGGCAGCTAAAACTGCTCCTTGGAATTGCTGAGCTTCTTCTTTTGGGCAACTAAAACTGATCCTTGGAATTGCTGAATTTCCTCCTTTGGGCAACTAAATCTGATCCTTGGGCTTCTTCTTTTGGGCAACTAAAACTGTTCCTTGGAATTGCTGAATTTCCTCCTTTTGGGCAACTAAAACTGCTCCTTGGAATTGCTGAGTTTCATCCTTTTGGGCAACTAAAACTGCTCCTTGGAATTGCTGAATTTCCTCCTTTGAGCAAATAAAACTGCTCCTTGGGCTTCTTTTGGGCAACTAAAACTGCTCCTTGGAATTGCTGAATTTCCTCCTTTGGGCAACTAAAACTGCTCCTTGGAATTGCTGAATTTCCTCCTTTTGGGCAACTAAAACTGATCCTTGGGCTTGCTAAGCTTTATTCTTTGGGCAACTAAAACTCATCCTTGGAATTGCTGAATTTCCTCCTTTTGGGAGCTAAAACTGCTCCTTGGGCTTCATCCTTTGGGCACCAAAACTGCTCCTTGGGCTTCTTTTGGGCAACCAAAACTGCTCCTTTGAATTGCTGAATTTCCTCCTTTGGGCAAGTAAAACTGCTCCTTGGGCTTGCTGAGCTTTATTCTTTGGGCAACTAAAACTCATCCTTGGAATTGCTGAGCTTCATCCTTTGGGCAACTAAAGCTGCTCCTTGGAATTGCTGAATTTCCTCCTTTTGGGCACTAAAACTGTTCCTTGGAATTGCTGAATTTCCTCCTTTGAGCAAATAAAACTGCTCCTTGGGCTTCTTTTGGGCAACCAAAACTGCTCCTTTGAATTGCTGAATTTCCTCCTTTGGGCAACTAAAACTGCTCCTTGGGCTTGCTGAGCTTCTTCCTTTAGGGCAATTAAAACTGATCCTTGGAATTGCTGAGTTTCATCCTTTGGGCAACTAAAACTGCTCCCTTGGACTTCTTTTGGGCAACTAAAACTGCTCCTTGGGCTTCTTTTGGGCAACTAAAACTGCTCCTTGGAATTGCTGAATTTCCTCCTTTGGGCAACTAAAACTGCTCCTTGGAATTGCTGGATTTCCTCCTTTTGGGCAACTAAAACTGATCCTTGGGCTTGCTAAGCTTTATTCTTTGGGCAACTAAAACTCATCCTTGGAATTGCTGAGCTTCATCCTTTGGGCAACTAAAACTGCTCCTTGGAATTGCTGAATTTCCTCCTTTTGGGCACTAAAACTGCTCCTTGGAATTGCTGAATTTCCTCCTTTTGGACACTAAAACTGCTCCTTGGGCTCGCTGAGCTTCCTCCTCTTGGGCAGCACCTCCTGGCTGGAGGAGGGCTCAGCCTGGTGCAGCTGCCAAGGAAAAGCAACAATGGAATTACAGGAGCTCTGTGGGGCCAGGGCAGGGCACGGCCACCCTCAGAGCTGTGACACAGCCAGAGCCTCACCCCAGATGTGCTGGGCCTGCAGGAACATCTGGATGCTGTTTCCTGGCAGGACTGACCCACTGAGGAAGGCTGGGATGTTTTCCTTGTTGGGATGTTTTCCTGCTGTGGCAGCAGGAACTGCAGCACAGGACAAGGAGTGGTGGGTTCAGACTGAAAGAGGGGAAATTGAGGTTGGAGAAAAGGGAGAAATCCTTCCCTGTAGGGTGGGGAGGTTCAGATTGAAACAGGAGAAATTGAGATTTGAAACATGGGAGAAATCCTTCTGTGGGGTGGGGAGGTTCAAAAGAGGGGAAATTGAGGTTGGAGATTTGGGAGAAATCCTTCCCTGTGGACTGGGGAGGTTCAGATTGAAACAGGAGAAATTGAGGTTGGGGATAGGGGAGAAATCCTTCCCTGTGAGGTGGGGAAGCCCTGGCACAGATGATTCCATGGATTCCCCATCCCTGGAAGTGTCCAAGGCCAGGCTGGGAGCAGCCTGGGATGGTGGAAGGTGACCCTGCCCAGGCTTTAAGGTCCCTTCATCCAAACCATTCCATGATTCCACGATTCCAGCTCTACAGAGGCTGCTCAGCACCCAAAAACTCCTGAGAGCTCTGTCCTGCTGCTTCTGACTGTGCCATCAAAAGGTGACAACGAACCTTTAAATTTCATTCAAAGGTGACAATGAACCTTTAAATTTCATTCAAAGATGAAAATGAACCTTTAAATTTCATTCAAAGGTGACAATGAACCTTGAAATTTCATTCAAAGGTGACAATGAACCTTTAAATTTCATTCAAAGATGACAATGAACCTTTAGCTCCACTGTCCTTTTGGTTATTTAAATCAGTTGTGTTTTGCTTAATAAATTTATTACTAAGTTCAGTAAAATCTCTTTGAAAAATACAGACATGAGGCCCAAAATCAAATTCCAGCCTGGACACAACATCTGCTCCAGCTGTGCCAGGTGGGAAGGATTTGGGTCCTCACAAGCAGCACTGCCTGCCAAATTTGATTTAAATAAATTTTAAAAAGGGATTTTTCTTGGAATGAAGGAGTCACAGGGGTGAGGTTACAATTTTGGCACTGGGTGAGCTCTGCTGGCACAGATGGGTCAAACCAGCAGGAAATTTGGCTAAATATCAACTAAAACTTAGCAATCTTTCTCAACCTGTGTTACCTGCATCAAATCAGCTTCCAGCTCCTTGAGAATTCTTTGTGGAATTGAATGGGAATTTAGGAAGTGATGAGAATTTCATTCTGCCAATAGCAAATGCATCCAAGCCCTTGAGTTTTAGTCACTGTTTGCAGCAGAAATGATGAGAATTAAAGAAAAATTGATACTAACAATGCAGCTTTGGAATATCTTTCCACTTCTTGTCCTGCTCTCTGACACAATCAGCTCAGATGTTTTTCGGGTCAAGTGATCAACCTGGAAGCAGAAAATTACAAAAAGCTGTAACAAATTAATTAAAATTAATTAAATTAATTGAAATTAATTTAAAAATTGTAACTAAAACTACAACTAAAATTACAACTAAAATTTAATTAAAGCAGATTTTGCTTTGTTACAGCAGCAAAAAATCCACCCTGGAGACACCCAGCAAGGCTCAGTGTGGGGAATTGACTGCTCTGCACAGTGCCTGAGTTCAGACTGAATTTTGGGAGGGTTTAAATGGTAAAAACCCCTGGAAATCACAGCTGGGTGTGCTGGAGAGCCCTAGCAGAGAGAATCATGTGCTGGTTTTGTTTTTTTCAAACTTAAAAACTTGAATTTTGAAGTTTGAATCGAGTTTTAAACTAGCGTTGCTTTGTCACAATTAGCAGTGGAATTCCCTGCTAATTATTTCCATTTCCATGATTAAAATGGAAATTAAATTCCCCCTTTTCACTCAGAAACAGCCCCAGCATCTGTTTGTTTTGTATTTCAGAGGAACAGCCCTTTGGCAGTGCTTTAGAATAGTTCTGGAAAACAGCAGGAAGTGAAATGTAAATTCAAAATAAAATTCAATAAACTTGAATTTTTAAGTTTGCATCGAGTTTTAAACAAGCTTTGCTTTGTCACAATTAGCAGTGGAATTCCCTGCTAATTATTTCCATTTCCATGTATTTCCATTGTTAAAATGGAAATTAAATTCCCCCTTTTCACTCAGAAACAGTCCCAGCATCTGTTTGTTTTGTATTTCAGAGCAACAGCCCTTTGGCAGTGCTTTAGAACAGTTCTGGAAAACAGCAGGAAGTGAAATGTAAAGGAATTCAATAAACTTGAAAATTTTTAAGTTTGAATCAAGTTTTAAACAAGCTTTGCTTTATCAGAATTAGCAGTGGAATTCCCTGCTAATTATTTCCATTATTAAAATGGAAATTAATTTCCCCCTTTTCACTCAGAAACAGTCCCAGCATCTGTTTGTTTTCTATTTCAGAGGAACAGCCTTTTGTCAGTGCTTTAGAATAGTTCTGGAAAACACCAGGAAGTGAAATGTAAAGGAATTCAATAAACTTGAAAATTTTTAAGTTTGAATCAAGTTTTAAGCAAGCTTTGCTTTGTCACAATTAGCAGTGGAATTTCCTGCTAATTATTTCCATGATTAAAATGGAAATTAAATTCCCCATTTTCACTCAGAAACAGTCCCAGCATCTGTTTGTTTTGTATTTCAGAGGAACAGCCCTTTGGCAGTGCTTTAGAATAGTTGTGGAAAACAGCAGGAAGTGAAATGTAAATTCAAAATAAAATTCAATAAACTTGAATTTTTAAGTTTGCATCGAGTTTTAAACAAGCTTTGCTTTGTCAGAATTAGCAGTGGAATTCCCTGCTAATTATTTCCATTTCCATGATTAAAATGGAAATTAAATTCCCCCTTTTCCCTCAGAAACAGTCCCAGCATCTGTTTGTTTTGTATTTCAGAGGAACAGCCCTTTGGCAGTGCTTTAGAACAGTTCTGGAAAACAGCAGGAAGTGAAATGTGAAGGGATTTTGTGGCTGGGAATTGTGACTGTGGGAAATGAGGCTTCAGCAGATCAGCCATGAATCACTCCAAGGAAGAAGGAGCTGCACAGGAGCTCCAGGAAAAGCTGAAGATGACAGAGCAGAGTGTTCCCACCTGAGGATTGGAAACATGGGCAGGAGTCTGGATCCCTCCAGCTTCATCTCCATGAGCTGAATTCTTTCCTGGAAGAATTAGAGAGTTAAATAAAGGTTTAAACAAAAAAATCAACAATCCAAAGCAAACAACACCAGCTCTGCCCCCCCCCCCCCCCCCCAAGAACATTACTAATTAAGAAAAAGCCCTGAATTTTCTGACTTTATAACTGCTGGGAACAGCTCCTTACAGAGCACACCCTTAACTCCACCAAGGTTTGAATTTATTCTTTAACTCTGCCATCCTCCAGCTCACACAAAGGGTTTGACCCCCAGCTCACTCACACACTGCCCTGCTGAAGGATTTGATTCAAACCTGAGCCTGTGCCTTGTGGTTCCTGTAAATAAAATATTGGCCAACTCCCCAGGACAAGAAATTTTCTGGATTTTTGCATGGCTTTGGAATTTTTACGACTCTTCAGAAGAATCAGGCACACCTTCACGTGGTTATTCCAGTTCTGCAGCCTACTAGAATTGTCAAAACAAAAATTCTGATCCACATGTGCTGTTTCCTACATGTTCCTACCATTATTTTTTCAACAGCATGGAAATGGCACCTGGTTTGGCAAAGCTGCAAATGTTTCTTCTCAAAAAAAAAAAAAAACAAAACAAAAGAAAAACAAAACAAAACAAAAAAAAACCAAATCTAACATTTCTGTACAGCAAACGGGTTCCAGATTGTCTGGATGCAACAAGCAGCAATTCCTCCTTCAGTTTGTTTGGCAGCAAAGTTGAGTCCTCAGGCCCCTGGGCAAAATGGGGAAATGTGAACACAAAGCATCCTCTGCTCTCTCTAAAATCTGAAAAGGAAACTACTGGAATGCAATGTGAACACAAAGCATCCTCTGCTTTACCTCAAATCTGAAAAGGAAACTCCTGGAATGCAATGTGAACACAAAGCATCCTCTGCTTTACCTCAAATCTGAAAAGGAAACTCCTGAGATGCCCTGAGGACAATTTGGTGGCTCATGTTTTGAGCTGGAGACAGTCTGGGTGCACATTTTGGAGCTGTGATTAAAAGCCAGCAGTGGGGAGTTTCCAGGAGAGTTATTGACTGACAGATTTTATTTACAATGATAGGGAAAAAAAAAACCACTTGAAGAAACTCATTTTTGTGGGATTCATCCTAACAGAAATAGTTGTACCTATTCAAGTTCTTCTACAAAGAAAGGCTGAGAAAGTTGGGGTTGTTCAGGCTGCAGAAAATGCTCCAAGGACAGCTCAGAGCCCCTTTCAGTGCCTAAAGGGGCTCCAGGAGAGCTGGAGAGGGATTTTGGACAAGGTCAGGAGGGGCAGGAACAGGGAATGGCTTTACCCTGATGGCTGGGGTGTTGGGAATTGGGAATTATTTCTGTCCATAAAACAAAACACACTCTGGTGAGGTTTCATAAAACAAAACCCACTCTGGTGAGGTTTCTGTCCATAAAACAAAACAAATTTGGTGAGGTTTCATAAAACAAAACACACTCTGGTGAGGTTTTGTAAAACAAAACACACTCAGGTGAGGTTTCTGTCCATAAAACAAAACACACTCTGGTGAGGTTTCTGTCCATAAAACAAAACAAATTTGGTGAGGTTTCATAAAACAAAACTCATTCTGGTGAGGTTTCTGGCCATAAAACAAAACACACTGGGATTGTATTTTGTGATGCCAAAAAAAGTTCACCTGCAATTCTCAAAGTGCTGCAGCACACAGGGAAAGGGCAGAGCCAAACACAGAATGGTTCATAAAATAAAACTCATTCAGGTGAGGTTTCTGTCCATAAAACAAAACACACTCTGGTGAGTTTTCTGTCCATAAAACAAAACCCACTCTGGTGAGATTTCTGTCCATAAAACAAAACAAATTTGGTGAGGTTCCTGCTGCAGCAGCAGCACAGAGAGGCACGACCAGCTAGGAAAAAGGTGGCTAAAAGTGGGATTGCTGCTGAATTGAAACTCAAAAAGCTGAAATTTAATTAAAAAAATCCCAAACAAACAGATCCAGAGCACTGGTTTTTGCACAGAGGATTCTGTTTCCCGACTCTGCAATAAAAAGCTCAACAGTACAAAACCTCTCTGAGCTTAATGTACAAACTAAATACTATCAACAACTAAATAAATCAGTAATTATTTGTAACAAAAAGAGTAGAAAAAGCAGTGAAGGAGCAGTTCATTTACATTATTTCATTTACCTTATTTATATACGTATTCATTTCTTAATTTATTATTTATATACATATTTATTTATATATTCATTTATATTATTTCTAAATTTAAACCCCATTCAATTTCGCTTAGCTGATAAAGTGGAACAGAAGATCAGAATTTTGAACAGTAACATAAAAAAATGTTAATTATGTTTTAACATGTTAACATTTGTTAACCAAGTGCTTCACAGAATGAAGGCCTGATAGAAAATGGAGGCACAGTCATGTATGTGAAGCAAAGAATGAAAATTTGAATATAGAAAATTGAGGGGTTTGAGAAATCAAATAAAAAATCACACAAAATTATATATATATATCTTTTATATACTATATATAATATAAATAATGTATATAATATATTATATAACATATAACATATAACATATAACATATAACATATAACATATAATATATAATATATAATATATAATATAATGTATCATGTATTTAATATATATTATATGTTATATATAATTTATATTATATATAATATCATATATACAATATATAATAAATATTATACAATATATATAATATATATTAAATATATTATATAATATATATTATATAATATAAACAATATATATAATATATGTAATGTAATGTATATAATGTATATTATATAATATATAATGTATATTATCTATAATATGATATATAATATATAATGTATATTATAATATATAATGCATGTTTAAAATATATAATATAATATAATATAATATAATATAATATAATATAATATAATATAATATAATATAATATAATATAATATAATATAATATAATATAATATAATATAATATAATATAATATAATATATTATGAACTATAATATGTACTATAATATGTAATATGTTATATAACAATATAATATTTATATCACTTAACACAAATATTTTAAAACATAATACACTTGAGATTATTATCTAAAAATTATAATATAAAATATACAAATATTACCTTGAGCTTCTGAAATATTCACATGATTCTTATCTTCCACTTCATTATCCAAGGCAGGATCCTCCTGGATCAAGAAACAGCTTTGTCACTGACTGCAGGCACACAAGGGAGAAGTTTGCACTCAGATGATTAAGGAGACACTTTTGAGATGGATTTGTGGTGGAATAAACTGAAATAAGTGACTGTGCCCTGTGCTGGGACACGTGGCAGTGTCCCCATGGTGTGAGCTGTCCCTCTGCTGCTCCTCATGCCCAGGCACTGCTTCAACACTGCAAACTGGAGCAGGAAAATTAAGAGGAAAATGAATTTAAGACATTTTTTCCTGCTTAAAAATGTCTGAAAATAGAGATGGCAGTGTCCCCATGGCATGAGCTGTCCCTCAGCTGCTCCTCGTGCACAGGCACTGACTGGAGCAGGAAAATTAAGGAAAAAATGAATTTAAGATATTTTGTCCTGCTTAAAAATGTCTGGAAATAGAGATGGCAGTGTCCCCATGGTGTGAGCTGTCCCTCTGCTGCTCCTCATGCCCAGGCACTGCTTCAACACTGCAAACCAGAGCAGTAAAATTAAGGAAAAAAATGAATTTAAGATATTTTATCCTGCTTAAAAATGTCTGAAAATAGAGATGGCAGTGTCCCCATGGTGTGAGCTGTCCCTCTGCTGCTCCTCGTGCACAGGCACTGCTTCAACACTGCAAACTGGAGCAGTAAAATTAAGGAAAAAATGAATTTAAGATATTTTGTCCTGCTTAAAAATGTCTAAAAATCGCACACAGCGAAATAATAATGGACATTTTTTAGATGACACACTGCAAAAAATTTTAAAAGCCACCCAAAACAAAGTCTGTGCTCTTACATTCATGTCCTGGCTCTCCTCCTCTGGGTCATCTCTGCTCACCCCACACACCTGGAGAGGCTCAGCAGTCTCTCCCTGCTTTAGGATGCTCTTATCAACATTCTCCATGCGCTGTCTCTCGGTGGTGATTTTCAGTTTCAGCAGGTGGAAAGGAGTTGGCACTTCCCCCACGTTCAGGTACATGGGCTCCTCCTGGAACAGCAGCCCCTCATCCTTGGCCTCCTTGAAGCCTGGGGGTTGGTAATCAGGGGGGGTAACTGCAGAGAAATGAAATGGTTTAGGTCTTGCAAAACTGATATTAACTCTTTTCTCCTTTAAATACAGAGAGTTACTGCAAAAAACTGCTTGGGGAGGGGAATGATCAAGGTTGGAGTAAATGAAGCACAACAGGCAAAGCTCTGGTAAAACTCTTTGGAAGGTTGTGGATACAGAGAGAGAAAACAGGAGCTCTGATTTGTCATTGCAAGGCAGAGAAATTAAATGTTTTAGGTCTTGCAAAACTGATTTTAACTCTTTTCTCCTTTAAATATAGAGAGTTACTGCAAAACCTGTGTGGGGAGGGGAGTGATCAAGTTTGGAGTAAAGGAAGCACAACAGGCAAAGCCCTGGTAAAACTCTTTGGAAGAGGTTGTAGGTACAGAGAGAGAAAATAGAAGCTCTGATTTGTCATTGCAAGGCAGAGAAATTAAATGTTTTAGATCTTGCAAAACTGATATTAACTCTTTTCTCCTTTAAATACAGAGAGTTACAGCAAAAAACTGCTTGGGGAGGGGAATGATCAAGTTTGGAGTAAATGAAGCACAACAGGCAAAGCTCTGGTAAAGCTCTTTGGAAGAGGTTGTAGGTACAGAGAGAGAAAATAGGAGCTCTGATTTGTCACTGTAAGGCAGAGAAATTAAATGCTTTTTAACTCTTTTCTCCTTTAAATATAGAGAGTTACTGCAAAAACTGAGACTCAGAGAGTCTGACACAGCTGGCTGTGATTGGCCATTAAGTAAAAACAATTCACACGTTTGGATAAACCATCTCCAGACCCCATTCCAGAGCAGCAAAACACGGAGAAGCTGAGGCTGCTCATCTTGCCAGGAGAAGAAACCCTGGTGAGGGATTTTTCAGCATACCCTCATCATAGTAGAGGAGTTTCATGGTGAGGCAGACGTCGCTGGGCAGGGGGCTCAGGTTCTGCATCAGGATGTAGATCTTGCGGATGAGGAGGATGCTGGCCCTCTTGGTGTCTGCACAGCTGATGGGGCACTCCGACTTGTCCTTGCTGAAAGCACACAGCAGCCACCTGAGCTTTTGTTGTGTTGTGATTTGGGGGTTTAGCTCAGAACCTCAGGTCCCTGCCCTGATAATTCCCTGCCAGGTTTATCAATCGTTTCTCCTTTCCCCTCCCAGCGCTGTCTGTCAGCCCTGGAATTCCAGAAGAGCAGGGAGTGATTGGCACATTCAAACCCCTGGGGGGGCATTGGGCCATCCAGGTGTCCTTTGTCCCTTTGTCCCTGCTTGGTGGCTCCCTGCCCCTTCCCTGGGGTTAAAGGAGCAGCACCCACGGGCTCAGGGAGTTCTGTTGGAGCTGGTGCTGCACTCAGAGAATAAAGCTCTGGATCCCAACCCTCCATCAGAACCGACTCCTTTCCTTCACCATCACCTTAGAGCTTCTCCACAGAGGGAAACCTGAGGAGCAGCCCCTGGTATGGGGGGAAGCTCCATCCCAGCACCACCAGAGCTCCTGCAGGCCTGGAATTGTCTCCATGCATCCAACTGCAGCACCCAGCCAGCCCAAAGTGTCTGTGGGGTGAAACACCACAAATCCAACCAGCCAAAAATGGGGTGAAACACCACAAATCCAGCCAGCCCAAAGTGTCTGTGGGTGAAACACCACAAATCCACAGCCAAAAGTGTCTGTGGGGTGAAACACCACAAATCCACAGCCAAAAGTGTCTGTGGGGTGAAACACCACAAATCCAACCAGCCCAAAGTGTCTGTGGGGTGAAACACCACAGTTTGCCACTTTTTGGTTCAGCACCAAGGGCCAGACAAGCTCAGGCTGTATTGGTAAATATTCCAGTAAAATTTGATGCAGAGTGAGCAGTTTCATTCCCTGTTTGTTGACAAACATTCCTTCCCTGAGGTCTGAGATGGAGCACTGCACTTCCTAACCCTGTCTGAGTCCTGCACGTTCTCTGCCCTGTGAGGGATCAAACCCTGAGCCAGAGACATCAGGAGAGCTCAGAGATCAGCACCTGGCACCAAATACCCCAAAGAAATAGTGAAAGGAAGAGAAAATGAGGCACTTGTGAAAGCTCAAATTCTGGGAAGTGTGCTTTCCCTTAAATAAAGGCTCTCTTCAAGTTTCCTCTACATTGAACACATCTAGGTTCTCTAAATGTTTCCTCAACATTGCAAATTTAGAGACATTTAGGTTCTCTAAATGTTTTCTCAACACTAAAATTTTTCTACAGATTTATTTCCCTCAATTGGTAATGACAATAAACCTGGTGTACAAGTGACTCTTGGCACCCAGCTCCAACATTTCCACCTGAAGCTGATCCAAATCCCAGCTCAAAGCCAAAACCTCTCCTTCTGTTCCCCAGCTCCTCACACCTGAGGGCCTGCAGAGCAGGGCAAGGAGCTCCTGCTTCTCCTTCTCTATTTGAAGGAGCATTTTATGCAGGAGGGAAGCTGGGAGCAGTTTGAACTGTATTTTAATTAATTGTCTTCAAATAAACCATTTATCTGCAGCTGTGACCGAGCAAAATGTTGTGTTTTTTTTTTTTTATTTTGGCTTTTTTTGGATGTTTTTTGGGTTTTACCTGCCAAAATCCAGGAGTGGCCCATTGTGGGTGTACTTGAACTTGAAGTGGTAACACTCAGTGACTGTCTGCAAACAAAGCCAGGATTAATTAATTAACTAATTAATTATTAAATTAATTATTAAATTGATCCTAAACACTCCTGCTGCAGCTCTGCTCACTAATCTATCAACCTTTAAAGGAAATTACTAAAACCCAACTCCCATGTGCTGAACACAGCTTCCTAATCCTCTACCAATTAACAGCAAAAAAATGCATAAAACTTTTTAAAACTTCATAAAAATGATGATTCTTTTCCAGGAATCAGTGTGATCAAATGTTTTGAAAATCAGCTGAAGGTTTTAGCATGAAATATTCCAGTTTGAATGAAAATGGAGCATTTGTGGTGACACCCAGCGGGTTTTGTGTTTTCCATAAAAGTCCCACAAATTTTTTAGGCAGAGTCAGGATGGGACATTTCACCCTGCAGTGATATTTTGCTTTCTGAAAATACTCAAATGTAATTCCACACATGGCAATTCTCACTGTAGAAATTTCCATTGTTACACCTGGTATTTCAAAATGCTCTTTTTAAATAGAGGTGCATGTTAAATATTTCTGTTTGCACCCACATTTCACCATATCCACATTATCACCAGTGAGATATTCCAGCAGATTTACCTGAGGCTCTTCTGTCTGGGTATAAACCTGTGGTTTTGAAGAAAATAAAGGAAAAGAAAATAAAGAATGAGAACTGCACATTCCTCAAAGAATATCCCTTAAAAAATGCCCCTGCCTTTCAGAGATACTCACTGCTAGGACAATCTGTCTCAGCTGTCAGGAACATAAACAGAGAAAAAACAAAAAAAAAGAACATTAAATATATTTCATTGCCCATTTGTGCTGCCCAAACTGCTTTTCTCTAGCTCTGAAATCCAACCCAGGCAATTAAAGCCTGTTGGAAGAAAAACTTCTTCCTCTGTTGAGGAGGAGAGGATTGAGCTGCAGAGAAAACACCCACAGATCCCTCTGTGCCTTTTTGTGCAGCTGTTTACAAGAGTTTGATGCAGAAATGTTTGTGCATCCCACACTGCAGCTGAGTGAGCTCAGTGAAATCAACATTGCAATAAAACTGAAATGAGACTGGCAAACTTACGTATTTCTTCTGCAAGGCATCATAGCATCCCAACATCCTGCAAAAACCAAAGAAGATTGGCCAGCTCCTGCTAATTTTCATTTCTTTCTTACTAACAGCACCAAAAAAAATGAAACTTTTGTGTTTATTCTTACTGTATTAAAGAAATAAATAACACTTATCCATCATTCTATCTTATTAGCAGTGATGCAAAATGTGTAACACCAAATCACCCCAAGCTATTGAAAGAGTAATTAAAAATATAATTTGGAGGTAAATCAATTTAAAAAATAATCAATTTATCAGTAAAAACATATTGCAATGCTTCCAACACATTGTATTCATTAATCAGGGGAGCAGCTTGGTCTGGAGAAAGTTGAGTTTCAAGGTCCCTTCCAACCCAAACCATTCCATGATTTTATTATCATTTATAATTACTGATTTATAAATCAGTAATTCAGCTGATCAGCAACATTGCTGAAGCATAAAGAAGTTATTACCTTTATTTAGATGTTGCTATTTACTTTTTATGCAAGACACAATTAGGGAATCAAAATTTACCCTATAATTTTTTTTTTCTTAGAGTCAACAAACAAAAACTGGGTTTGTTTATTAAATAAATAAATTAATTAAAATAAAACCTGTGAGATCTTCAAATTTCAGATGCAAAATGGTGGCTTTGAGTCTCCTGAGCAACTAGAGAGGAGCTGCTTTTAGATTTTTGCATTTTTGTGCATCCTTGAGTGCTCATGCTCAGAGGAATGAAGTCTACAAATGCATAGTGTGAGATATTTAGTGTTTATTTAGGTTTTTTTGGTGTTAGATATTTAGTGTTTATTTAGTTTATTTAGTGTTAAATATTTAGTGTTTTACCTATTTAGCTCATGCTCAGAGGAATGAAGTCTACAAATGCATAGCGTTAGATATTTAGTGTTTATTAAATTAATTAATTAATATAAAATCTGTGAGATATTTAAATTTCAGATGCAAAATGGTGGCTTTGAGTCTCCTGATCAATTAGAGAGGAGCTGCTTTTGGACTTTTGCATTTCTGTGCACCTTGAAGTGCTCATGCTCAGAGGAATGAAGTCTACAAATGCATAGTGTGAGATATTTAGTGTTTATTTAGTTTTTTTGGTGTTAGATATTTAGTGTTTATTTAGTTTTTTTGGTGTTAGATATTTAGTGTTTTATTTATTTAGCTCATGCTCAGAGGAATGAAGTCTACAAATACATAGTGTTAGATATTTAGTGTTTATTTAGTAAACATAAAGTATTTAATAAAGTATAGTCACTCTGCAAACAGAGATTGATGCTGTCCTAAGCCCTGAGCTGAAAATACCATTGTGACACAAATGTGGGAGAGAACTTTTTGCCTTTTCCTGCAAACAGCCAGGAATGAACCTTTGAGCATTTAGATGCTGAGGAAATCTTACCTGTGTGTAATCAACTTACCATTTCACCAGCTGGCTAGAGCCAGGAGAGTTTTTGTCTTCCCGCAGAATTTTCACACAAACATCTCAAAAAAAAAACAAACCAAAAAAACCACACACACATTAACTCAGGACAAAGTGCAATGAAAAGCTCAATGTCTAAAAGCACATATCAAGGAGAGACTAAAATTAAGATTACTGAGCTTAGTTTTAATGCCGAGTTAGCAGCAGCAGCAATAACAAAATGTAATTTATTAATACGTGAAATTTCCATCGCATGCATCAAAATGGCATCCACTCATTAAAAAGACCATGTGGCCTTAAAAACAACTCCATGACAAGAATTTTTGTAAATTCTGATGGAAACAGCCCCTCACCATCCATGTATCTGGTTCCATAGGCACTTTCAGGGAAGATTCCCCTCAGGTAAGTGATGCAGGACACTGCCACTGCCAGGAGCCTCTTCACCAGCATCAGGGATTGCTGCTCCGTGGCAATTTTCTTGGGAAATACAACTGCACTCTGAAAATCCCAGCAAGAAACCAATGAATTTGGGGGATTTATAAAGTTAAGCACATTCCTGACACTTGGTGTTACAGTAGTTGTGGGACACAGCTGGTTTCTACCAAGCACACAACAAAATTCAAATTATTTTTCTACACTTCTTCCTATCTATTCTTTATTCATTATTAAAAGACTAAATTACCCTGTTTTCCCATTATTGTGCTGAAATACACAAACAAAACCATACCACAGAATTCCTTTGCTTCTGAGCAGTTGCCATTCTGCAGAGATTCCTGTGCCTGTCAATGAAACATCTACATTAGGACCCGGATAAAGAAAAAGGGGCTGCAGCTTCTCCAGGGCATTCCCTGGATTTACAAACACCTCCTGCACAATTCACCAGCTCAAATAAACCTGTGTTTTTCACAAAACAGAGCAGGATGGCTCCTCTGATCATCCCCAGTATCAGATTCTTGATTTTCACGGCTTCCCTGAGGCTACAGGATGCAATAATTAGAACGTTTATATCTGTATTTCTATGAAATATGAACATCTAAAAGCAGTTCTCTTCAGTACCAACTGGTGCCCAACCTACAGGATTTTCGAAGGACTTTAGGAAAATGCTCCCCACATTTTGAACACCCCCAGACTTGAGTTGTTTTCATCTATAATTGAAATGAGTGTGGGAGAATCTGAACCCTCACCACTCTAAGCCTGACTCCACACAAACATTCCCCCCAACTCAGGAATAACAAATTCGCCCACGCCTGAGGAAAACACCTTCCCCAAGTTAGAAATAAGGTCTGGATCACAAAGGGCACCGAGCTCCGCTCAGTAATCCTCCATAAACCCCCCGATGGCAGCACAGGGCGGCTGTGAGGAAAGAGCCGCTCCCCTCAAGCCTCAGCCCAGAAACCACCACCTGCTTCGAGGGAAACTGAGGCAAGCGCGAAGACACAACGCTGCAGAGCAGCGCGGGGCGGCGGGCAACAAAATTCAGAGGTGAGGTGAGAGAGATAATCGAGGAAAAGCTGGAGAAGAATGTGAGGAGAAAGAAAGGAGATGAGGGAAAGGAGATGAGAGAAGCGCCCGCCCCCGCCCTCAGGGCGCCTTTCCCGCCCTCGCCCTCAGCAGGCTCCGCCGCGGGGCCGTGCGCAAACGTAGGGGGCGGGGCTTGCCAGCGGGGGGCGGGGCTTTCCCTCAGCCGGCGCCCCGCGCGCACCGCGCATGCGCAGCTCTGCCCCGGCTGTGAGGGGTCGGGGGGTTGTGGAATCTTCTGGGCTGTGCGGGAATTACAAAGATTTTATTTTTAATTTTTCATCCCTGTTCCTGTACTGACACCCCAAAAGCCCCACCCTGAGAGGGTTGTCGGAACGTTTCTGGAGGTCTGGCAGCTTTGGGTCAGCGTCATCACCCTCTGGGGGAAGAACCTTTCCTGATAATCCAATTTAAACCTCGCTGACGCAGCTCCAGCCATTCCCTCACACGTTATAATATTGGCTTTTCGCAAATATTCAAATGGATTCTGTATGTGTGATGTTAAAGTAACTATGTTATAAAGGTATGGGTTTTATTTTTGCCTTGGGATAAAATGGCACACAGTGTGTCCAAACTCCAGTAACATATTTAGGCTTCATATTGGGGAAACGGCATCATCCTGGGGATAATACACGTAGGAATAATTAATAATAAAAAAGGACCCCTTTAGGACACAGTGTTTATTTAACGGCTGTGAATTTGAATCAAGTTTTTGTGCAATGTGTGGATGGTTTGTTGTTAACAAGCAGTGATAAGAATGCCTTTACTTTACACACTGTAATTTCTGTATTGCCCTGGGCTAAAATGGCATCCAAACTCCATCTGGGCCAAAACAAACTCACATATTCACACTTAATTTTGGGAAAACAGCATAATCCTTGGGATAATACACGTGGCAATAATAAAGGAGGTGATCTTTGGGCTCCTTTTAGACATTTGAAATTCTGTATTGCCTTGGGATAAAATGGCACACAGCGTGTCCAAACTCCAGCTGGGCCAAAACAAAGTTACATATTGTTATAAATGAGAAGCTTGACTAGGCCAATATTCAAGCAGCAATCAATTTATTAATTAATTTGATAAAGTATGAGCAACACAGCGTTGGGTACAGTGGGGGAAGTTTTCTCTCCATCTGCACACCAATAGTTGAGGGTTACAGGTATTTCTAGGAGTACTCATCAGCTTTCTCAGCAGTTTCTATTCCCAATTTTTACATCACAATTCTATACACTATTGTGATTTAGTTTTTAATTTAATCCTTGAGTTGATGTTCATCTTCCTTTCTCAAGCTGCTTTTCACTGTTTTGTTAAGGCTTGAGACAAGCATGTTTCATTTTTATATATTCTAAAGCTATAAAGATTCTTGCTACAAGCAATATTCTAAAATTATACTTCAAAAGGCTCTTATTGCTGAACTCTGTAAGGATTAACTACAAGCAGAAAGTTCCTGTCAAAAAGCAACATCCTTAACACTTTAATTCAAATGCTCCTAAATCAACTTAGGAGCATTTAGTTAAATGTAAAGGTTAACCTTTAGTAACCTTACCTTTAGTACGGTTTAGTAATCTAACCCTTAGTAACATTACCTTTAGTAAAGGTTAATACTTAGTAAAATGCATAAAGGTTAATTGTGAGCAAAAGATAGGTTCAAAGCCCTTCTTCCATGTTTTACTTTCCTCAATTATTTATAAGAATTCGTCTTTATAACTGTCCCATGGTCGGTCTCCACACATATCACAATCACAAATACGCACGTTGCCTGTATGTACCTGACACGAAACACAGCTTTGTATTTCACAATATTTAGGCTTAATGTTGGGGAAATGACACAATCTTCGGTATAATACACATGGAAACAACAGCGGGGCTGATCTGGCTGATCTTTGTGCTCCTTCCCCCCTCACGACCCCCAGCCCGCGGCGCCATGTCCGTCCCCACGGCAGCGACCGGAAGTGGCCGCGCCGTCTCCATGGCAACGAGCGGAAGCGGCGACGCGCGGCGGGCGCGGAGCCGGAAGTGACGCCGGGCAGCCGTGGCGGCCATGTCGGCGGGCGGCGGAGCGCAGCGGGACGCGGGGGCCGCGGGCGGGTGAGGCGCGGCCGTGGCGGCTCGGGCGGCCCCGGTGCCGCTCGGAGCAGCGCCTCACGCTCCCTCTGTCTTTTCCAGGCGCCGCAGCAAGTGGGATCAGCCCGGCCCGGCTCCTAATTTCCTCCTCCCCGGTACGGCGCCGCTGCCCGGGCGGCCGTTCCCCGGTGGGGGCGGCGATGGCGGCGCCGCCGTGGCCGGGTCCGAGAGCTCGGCGGCGCCCTCGGGAGCGCTGGATGCAGCCGCGGCCGTGGCGGCGAAGATCAACGCGATGCTGATGGCCAAAGGGAAGCTGAAGCCGGCGCCCAGCACGGCGGACAAGGTGGGTGGGTGGGTGGGTGGGCGCGGGGGTGGTTCAGCAAATTGCCATAAAAATAGTCAGAAATAATTTAAAAAATATTTTTCCATCCTAACAAAAAGCAGTGCATGGCTGTGAGGTCAGATTTTACCAAAGCCACCTGTAGGGAGGTGAAAAAGTTTTATTTTTCGTCAAAATCGTAGAATATTCTGAGTCGTGAGGGAGGCACGAGGATTTTTGCAGAGAGCAGAGCTGATGGAAAAACTCCTGTGTGAAACAACTGCTTTAAAATTTGGGACCAAAATATTTTAGTGCCTGAAGAAATTACAGTATGAGCTGTATATCCAAGTCCTAACCAGCTTATTCAGCTTTTGCTGAGCCCTGCCCCGAGCTTGCCTGACCCTGATGAGCTCAGGCAGCTGGACTGGAGTGTTCCTCTTAAATAATCTCTGAGTTTTTTATTCTAAATAAAGTGGGACTTCAAGCTTCCAGTCACAGCCTCGTCTTGCTCTTCTGCCTGTGCTGGAGCCAAGTTTAGAAGCTGTTTCAAGTTTCATGGAGCCCACAGCGTGGTTTGGGTTGGAAGAGACTTTAGAGCTCATCTTGTCCCACCCCTGCCATGGGCAGGGACACCTTCCACCATGAAAGGGGTGAACAAGAAGGATGTTATTTTAATTATATGTGGTGAAGATAAATCCAGTTTTTATCTGGATTTATTTGGGCAGATGCAGCAGCAATTCCAATGTGCTTTCCTGTGCAATCTGTGAGGATGTTTTGAATGTGGAATCTGTAAAGATTTTGTCTCCAACAACTAAAAGGGGTGAACAAGAAGGATGTTATTTTAATTATACGTGGTGAAGATAAATCCAGTTTTTATCTGGATTTATTTGGGCAGATGCAGCAGCAATTCCAATGTGCTTTCCTGTGCAATCTGTGAGGATGTTTTCAATGTGGAATCTGTAAAGATTTTGCCTTTAACAACTGAAAGGGGTGAACAAGAGGGATGTTCCCCTCTCAAATTTGTTTGTGCTTTTTTTTCCACTTTTGCAACTGCTTCTCTTTGAAGCTGCAGGCTCTGGGCAAAGGTCCAGCCACGAGTAAAAGCAAAGATGACCTTGTGGTGGCAGAGGTGGAGATCAATGATGTGCCCCTGACGTGCAGGAACCTGCTGACCAGGGGCCAGACCCAGGATGAGGTATGTCCCACACTCCCAATGTCACATTTGTATTTGCTGAAAAATCCTCTTTGCCCAGGAGTTCTCTCCTGGGAAGCCTCAGAGAAAAAGGAAAACAAAATTATCTCATTTTACTTTTCCTGTTTTGCTGCTTTGGAGTGTGGTTGGAGATTGTTTATCCAACAGGTGAATTGTTTTTATTTAATGACCAATCATGGCCAGGCTGTGTTGGGACTCTGAGGAGAGAGTCAGGAATTTTTCGTTATTATCTTTTAGCCTTCTGTCTGTGTCCTTTCTCTAGTCTTTAGTATAGTTAGAATAAGATGATATAATATATAATGTAGTATTATGTAGTATTATGTAGTATCAAGTAGTATTATGCAGTATAAAGTAGTATCAAGTAGTATTATGCAGTATAAAGTAGTATCAAGTAGTATTAAGTAGTATTAAGTAGTATTATGCAGTATCAAGTAGTATTATGTAGTATAAAGTAGTATTAAGTGGTACTATGTAGTATTAAGTAGTATTAAGTAGTATTAAGTAGTATTAAGTAGTATTATATTTAATGTATAATATAACATAGTACAATGTAACATATAGTATTATATGATATATAAGATAATATATAATATAGTGTGGTACAATATACAATACACTATACAATACAATATTATTATATAAACTATAATATAAAACTATGATATAATATATAGTAATATATAGGACACAATATATAATATATTATTATATGGTATTATATACTTTATAATATATAGTATATAATGTATAATATATTGCATGATATGTAATACAATATAATATATAATGTGGTATAGTATACAATATAATATATAATATTTTATTGTATACTATAATATATAATATAGTATAATATAATATAGTATAATATGATATTATATACTATGATATGATATAATGTAATATATAATATGTAATATATAAGATGATAGAATATATAATGTTATATAATATATACTATAATATTATATAGTATATAATGCATAATATAGTATAATGTAATATATACTATTATATGATATATAAGGTAATATATAATATAGTGTGGTATAGTATACAATATAATAAACAATACAATATTGTAATATACACTATAATATATAGTAATATATAGTATACAATATATAATATATCATTATATGATATTATATACTCTATAATATTATATAGTATATAATGTATAATATAGTATAATATATTATATAAAATATAATATAATGTGGTATAGTATACAATAGAACATATATTATTATATTTATAGTATAATATAATATAATTAATATAATATAGCATAATATAATAAATTAGCCTTCTAAGAACATGGAGTCAGATTCATAATTTCCTGTCTTCATCTAGGGGACCCTAGAAACCCCTCACCCCAAAACCCCTCACCCCAAAACCCCTCACCCCAAAATCCCTCACCCCAGCAGCTGTGCTGCCTTGGCAGGGAGCTCTGGGCTTACATAACCCTGGCCACCTTTCACCTTGTTCCTGAGCAGATCAAGTGAAATGAACTTGCAGTGAACTCTGCTCAGGGCTTGTTTCTTTCTAGGAAACTCGTGTTTTCCAAAGGAGTTTGTTGGTTTGTTCAGTAAATTGTTGGATTGGTGCCTCAGGGTTTAGTTTTTATGTTTTTCAGGCTCTGTGTTGTTTTAGTGTGTGGGTCTGGGTTTCATATCAGGGGATGGTGAGCTCTGCACAGAGCAGGGAGACAAAACAATTCCTGCTCCAGCTGGCACCAAGGACAAATAATCCAAATTTCAGCCCAGGAGCACAAACAACGTGGGCTGAGGAGAGAAAAACAAGAAAAATGGGAATTCATGGGCTGGAGCTGTAATTAGACAATTAACTCCAATATATTAATAGACAAAACTTATAAAAGTGTGTGACCCCGTGACCAGTCATCCATTTTTGTGACCATTTTGGTTCACCTTGGGTTTCCACACCTGGCTGGGCTCTGGTGCTTCTCAAGGTGCATCTATTGAGGCATTTTAATAAACCCCTGCTTTATTAATTAACTCTGCTCTAAATCAGCCTTCACAAGGCATCATTATGACTTCAGAGCCAGCACTTTATTAACAATTTCTGAGGGTAACATTGTTTATGTTTTAGCTTTCTGAGTGTGCCTGGTTTGTTGTTGGCAGGTGTTTCACTGCTTTTTGTACATTTTTTGTTGTTGGCAGGTGTTTCACTGCTTTTTGTACATCTTTTGCAGATCAGTCGTCTGAGTGGAGCAGCTGTCTCCACTCGAGGGAGGTTCATGACTGCAGAAGAGAAAGCCAAAGTGGGACCTGGGTTTGTATTTTTTTTTTTTTTTTGGGAGGTTCTGCTTCTTTTCTTTGAGGTGACAAAGTGCTGAGGTTTTATTTAGTTGGTTTTCCTATAAATTTACCATTCTGATGGTGCTGGGCTGAAATAACCACCCTAACCATGACCCTGACAAATCACACTGCTCAACTTCTCCCCACAGAACATTACAACTTCCCAAGAAATACAAATTTCTTGCTGCTTTTATTTAGTGACCCATTTATGGGCAAGCTAATTAAAGTTTTCAGTGCTGTAATTTTCTGAATCATCATCAACTCCTGAATCAGATTTTCAGTGCAGAGCTTTTCTGCCTGAGCACTCTGGTAGTCAAGGAATTTGTGTTCTGTTATCTGGAGGGCATTTCAGATTTTTATGGAAGACTTTCTGGTAATATAATTAGATTTGGTTCATTATTATTGTGTTTTCTGGGGGTTTAATTGAATATTTGACTTTTTCCTTCCAGAGATCGTCCTTTGTATCTTCATGTTCAGGGTCAGACACGGGAGTTGGTTGACAGTGAGTACAAAATATTGTGGTTTTTCTCTCCCTGTTTGTGATAAAGAGTTGGATTTGAGTTATAAACACCTTGGTGGTGATAACAGACTCCATTCACACACTGATACTGAGATCTCTGCTCACAAATCCCTGAGGTGCCACAGACTGCATTCAGCAGGAAATGAAAATTTTGGATAGATTACAAGGAAGGTGGGGGGGAGTGCGCAGGTACAGCTCTTATCTCACTGATAACACACCCAGATCCATGGCAATAGGGGTGAGACAGGGAGATCTATCAGGAGGGACCACAGAGGGTCACATCTGGTGCCACCACCCTGCTCAGACAGGGACATCCCAGGGCACAGGATGGGGCCAGGTGGGTCTGGGGTACCCAGGCAGGGACACCCCAGGGCTCAGGGCTGCTCCAGGTGGGTCTGGGGTCCCTAAACAGGGACACCCCAGGGCTCAGGGCTGCTCCAGGTGGGTCTGGGGTCCCTAAACAGGGACACCCCAGGGCTCAGGGCTGCTCCAGGTGGGTCTGGGGTCCCTAAACAGGGACACCCCAGGGCTCAGGGCTGCTCCAGGTGGGTCTGGGGTCCCTAAACAGGGACACCCCAGGGCTCAGGGCTGCTCCAGGTGGGTCTGGGGTCCCTAAACAGGGACACCCCAGGGCTCGGGGCTGCTCCAGGTGCCTCTGGGGTCCCCAGGCACGGAGCCCCCACAGCCTCTCTGGGCTCTGCTCAGGGCTGGGCACTGCCCAGGGCAGCAGTTCTGCCTCCTGGGCAGGGGCAGCTCCTGGGCTCAGGCCCTGCCCGTGGCTCTGGGGCCATTGCTGGGCCTGGAGCAGAGCCTGGGGCTGCCCTGACCTCTGCTCACTGGGATGGACTGGGACAGACTGGGAGAGACACAGGGACAGACTGGGAGAGACAGGGAAACTCAGGTACATTCAGAGACAGCCAGGAACACACACAGGAACCTGGGGACACCCTGGGACACTCAGAAACACCCAGGGACAGACTGGGGACACACATGGACAGAAGGGACAGACAGGGACGCCTGTGGACGGACAAGGTCAGACTGGGATTGACACACAAGGACAGACTGGGACTGCTGGGAACAGCCAGGGGGACACTCAGGAACAGACTGGGACATACAGGAACACCTGGGGACACTCAGAGACTGTCAGGGACACCTGGGTACAGCCAGGAGCACCCAGAGACACCTGGGAACACCCAGGGACAGACAGGGACATACAGGAACACTCAGAGACAGACAAGGACACCCAGGGACAGACTGGGACACTCAGGAGCACTCAGAAACACACTGGGACAGACAGGGACAGACAGGGACACCGAAGGACACTCAGGGACAGACAGGGACACTCAGAGACACCCAGGGACAGACAGGAGCACTCAGAAACACACTGGGACAGCCAGGGACACTCAGGGACTTGAGGGACACCCAGGGACACTCAGAGACACCCAGGGACACCTGGGAACACTCGGGGACACCCAGGCACACCCAGGCCTGAGGCCCCTCTCCCTGGGGCTCCTCTCCAGGCTGAGCAGCCCCAGCTCCCTCAGCCTCTCCTGGGCAGGGACCCTCCAGGCCCTTCAGGATCCTCTGTGATCCCATCCAAGGATACAAACCCTGGGCCCCACTGGGAGATGCAATCCCATCACAGAATGTGCCAAACCAACCCTGTCGTGTCACAGTTCATACTCTGGGCTGCTGAGTAAGAATGAATTTTGTGTTCTCTCCCCCAGGAGCTGTTAACAGAATCAAAGAGATCATCACCAATGGGGTGGTGAAGGCAGCCACGGGCTCCAGCCCCACATTCAACGGGGCCACAGTCACTGTTTATCACCAGCCAGCCCCCATCACTCAGATCACTCCAGCTGTTGGCCAAAAACCTCCATTCCAGTCAGGGGTGAGTGAATTTTATTGCCTGTCACTGCCTACAATATTTCCCTTTTACAAAGCACACGTGTCACGTGTTATTTATTAAAAAAAAAAAAAAAAAAAAATCCCAACATAAAAGCTGAAAAACCACCCCAAAAAAATCACCCACACAGCTTGTGTTGTGAAATCTGGAGGACTAACAAGCCTGAGTCTGGAGAGTGAGACTCAGGTGACAGTGGCCTCCTAAAAGAAAAGGGATGGAGAGAGCAGTCCTACCTGCAGCAAAGCCCAGGGCTCACTGTGCCATCTGACACTGACCCCTTCTGTCTGTCTGTCCTCACTGAAATTAAAATTAAAATTAAAATTTTGCTGTTCATTTCCACTTGCATTATGTCCAGCACAAGTTGTCTGCAGATAAAAGCCTGCAGAAGGTGTTTACATTGAAATAGAAATCAAAATTTTTACTCCTGAACTGATATTTTTGTATCTGACACTGACCCCTTCTGCTGCCCTCAGTGAAATTAAAATATTAAATTTTTGCTCTTCATTTGCAGATGCATTATGTCCAGCACAAGTTGTTTGCTGATAAAAGCCTGCAGATGGTGTTTATATTGAAATAGAAATCAATTTTTTGAATTGACATTGAATTTTGAATTTACATTGAAATATAAGTCAATATTATGGACTGATATTTTTGTATCTGCCACTGAACCCTTCTGCTGTCCCATCAATGGGATATCTGCCCTCAGTGAAATTAAATTAAAAAATTCAAATTTTGCTGTTATTTTCCAGATGCATTATGTCCAGGACAAATTGTGTGCTGATAAAAGCCTGCAGTCGGTGTTTAATTTGAAATATAAGGCAATTTTTCCATCTGACACTGAACCCTTCTGTCTGCCCTCAGTGAAATGAAGTTAAAAAATTCAAATTTTGCTGTTTTTTTCCAGATGCATTATGTGCAGGACAAGTTGTGTGCTGATAAAAGCCTGCAGAAAGTGTTTGCATTGAAATAGAAATCAATTTTTACTGATATTTTTGTATCTACCACCGAACCCTTCTGCTGTCCCAGCAGTGAGATGTCTGCCCTCAGTGAAATTAAAATTAAAAAATTCAAATTTTGCTGTTTTTTTCCAGATGCATTATGTGCAGGACAAGCTGTTTGTGGGGCTGGAACATGCTGTTCCCACTTTTAATGTCAAGGAGAAGGTGGAAGGGCCTGGCTGCTCCTACCTGCAGCACATCCAGATTGAAACTGGTGCCAAAGTTTTCCTTCGAGGGAAAGGCTCGGGGTGCATCGAGCCAGCGTCGGGCAGGGAAGCCTTTGAACCCATGTACATCTACATCAGGTATGGGGGAGTTCAAAAAAATCCCATTAAAAATCCATTTATAAAAAAAATCCCATTAAAAATCAACATTAAAAAAACCCCATAAAAATCCATTTAAAAAATCCCATTAAAAATCCATTTATAAAAAAAATCCCATTCAAAATCCATTTATAAAAAAATCCCATTAAAAATCCATTTATAAAAAAATCCCATTAAAATAAATTTGAAAAAAATCCCATTAAAATCCATTTATAAAAAAATCCCATTAAAAATCCATTTATAAAAAAATCCCATTAAAATAAATTTTAAAAAATCCCATTAAAAATCCATTTATAAAAAAATCCATTTTAAAAAATCCATTTTAAAAAATCCATTTAAAAAAATCCCATAAAAATCCATTTTAAAAATCCCCAAAAAATCCATTTTAAAAATCTCATTAAAAATCCATTTTAAATATCCATTTTAAAAAAAATCCCATTAAAAATCCCATAAAAATCCATTAGGAAATACCCCATTAAAAATCCATTTAAAAAAATCCTGTTTAAAAAATCCATTTAAAAAATCCATTTAAAAAATCCTATTTAAAAAATCCTTTTTAAAAACCCTCATAAAAATCCATTTTAAAAAATCCCATTAAAAATCAATTCTTAAAAATCCTGTTTTAAAAAACTATTTAAAAATCCCGTTTCAAAATTCCATTTAAAAAATCCCTTTAAAAATCAATTTAAAAAAAATCAATTAAAAAATCCCATTTAAAAAGTCCATTAAAAAAAACTCATTTAAAAATTCTTTCTTAATAAAAATCTCATAAAAATCCATTTTAAAAAATCCCATTAAAAAGTCCATTTTTAAAAAATCCCATAAAAATCAAATTTTAAAAAATCCCATTAAAAAATCCCATGAGAATCCATTTTAAAAATCCTATTAAAAATCCATTTAAAAAATCCATTTGAAAAAAAATCCCATTAAAAATCCATTAAAAATGCATTTTAAAAGATCCCATAAAATATCAATTTAAAAAATCCCTTTAAAATCAATTTTTAAAAATCCCTTTAAAATTAAGTTTTTAAAATGGGGAATTCTTCATTTGGACTGATTTAATGCAAATTAAATAAATTTTTGAATCTAATTTGACTTTGGAGATATCTAAACTGATAAGAGCTGATAGGGCAAAGAAGGAGTTTCCAAATTTGCCAGAAATTTTCTTCTTCTGAATTTTTTTCATGAGAACAAAATTGATTTTATTTCCATCAAAAAATATAATTATTTTTTTTTCCGTAAGAACAAAATTTTATTTATTTTCATCAGAAAATATAATTATTTTTTTTCCATAAGAACAAAATTTTATTTATTTTTTCAGTCACCCAAAGCCAGAAGGTTTGGCAGCTGCTAAAAAGCTGTGTGAGAACCTCTTGCAAACTGTGAGTAAAATTTGATATTTTACAAAAATAAAATTGCAAAACTTTTTGGAGTTTGGGATGTGCAATAAAGAATTGTTGATGCTTTCAGCAAGAAATTTCTCTTTCCAAGAGTTTCTGTCTAATTCTTGTACAGAGAAGAAATAACATTTTTATTTATTCAGGAAGGAGCTGAGAATTTTGGAATTTTAGGGGGAAAAAAAATTCAAATGTTACCTGGGGATAAGGGAATATCTGCAAAAATAAATCTGATTTTTGCTCCTTTTTGATTCCAGAGCTGCACTCTGCTTTAGGAAAGATAAAGGGATTGGTGTAGAAAAAAAATTCTAGAAAATTTTTACCTTTTTTTCCTAGAAAATTTTTTTATTTTCTAGAAAATTTTTAGATTTTCCCCATCATTTCTCCCACATCCACTGAGAATATTCAATTTCTCAGCTTCTCCTATGTGGATGAAAATAAAATAATGTAGAATTTTCAGTTAATATAATAATAAGATAATGGAGTTTGGGATTCAAAGTCTCTTTGGAAAAATATTTGGAATTTTTTCTATTTTTGGAGGCTCTGTTGAAATAATTAATAATATTGAAGTAATTAATGTTGAAGTGATTATTAATGTTGAAGTGAGTAATTTGCCACTGTCTTTCCTATGAAAAATCATATATTATATTACATTTTTGTATTTTATTATTATATTCAGTATTAGATTTTATTACTATATTATTACATGTTTTTATTATATTTTAATCATATATTTCTTATTATTTTCTTATTGTTTTCCTATTAATTCCTTTCCATTTTCCTTCCATTTTCCTTCCATTTTCCTTCCATTTTCCTTCCATTTTCCTTCCATTTTCCTTCCATTTTCCTTCCATTTTCTTCCCATTTTCATTTTATTATATTATTATATTTTAATTATATTTTTATTGTTACTATTTTTACTATTTATATTTTATTATATTTTATTATTATATTTTAATTACATTTTTATTGTTACTATTTTTACTATTTTTATTTTATTATATTTCATTATTATCCCAACTATTATCCAAATATTGTATATATTATTACCCCAATTATTATTATTATATTTTACCCAATTTTAATAATTTTATAATATATTTATATTATATATTTATAATATATAAATATATAGTTATATATTATAAATATATTTATAATATATATAAATATATTATATATTTATAATATATATTACATATTATATATTATAATATATTATATTATAATATAATATATAGAAATATATTTATAATATATATATAAAGAAATATATTTATAATATATAAATATATTTATAATATATAAAAATTAATAATATAATTATTAATTTAATTTACCACAGAGGCCAGTGGGATCAGGGGATGTTTATGGGATTTTGGTGGGTGGATTGTTATGTTTGGGTCATTGCTCTCCTTGTGCACAGTGACTTTTCTAATCAGCATTCCTTCACATGCTAATGAGGAATTCAATAAATGTCAATATTTACATTTTAATTTTTATTTTCTATATTTTAATTTTTATTTTCTAATCTTTGCCATTCCCTGCAGGTTCACGCCGAGTACTCCCGATTTGTGAACCAGATCACCACCGCCGTTCCCTTGGCAGGTACCAACCCCAGCCTTTTCTCCATTTGGAATTAACTATTAATTAATTACTAATAGTTAAATAATGAATGAATTAATCATTTTGGTGTCTTTGACAGAGCTCTGATGTCCTTTTGTCCTTTCTCTCTCCAGGTTTCACCCAGCCAGCCACCATCAACAGCGTCCCCTCGCAGCCCTCCTATTACCCCTCCAACGGGTACCAGTCTGGCTATGCTGTGGTGCCCCCTCCTCAGCAGCCCGTGCAGCCTCCCTACGGCGTGCCAGGCATGGTGCCCCCTGCGGTGCCCCTGGCGCCCGGCGTGCTGCCAGCGCTGCCCACGGCCGTGCCACCCGTGCCCACGCAGTACCCCATCGCGCAGGTGCAGCCGCCAGCCAGCACGGGACAGGTACGTCGTCCATCTGTCCATCATCCTTCTGTCCATCCATCCCATCCATCCATCCTTCTATCCATCCATCCATCCATCCCATCCATCCATCCTTCTATCCATCATCCATCCATCCATCCATCCATCCATCATCCATCCATCCATCCATCCATCCATCCATCCATCCATCCATCATCCATCCATCATCCATCCATCATCCATCATCCATCCATCCATCATCCATCCATCCATCATCCATCCATCCATCATCCATCCATCCATCATCCATCCATCCATCCATCCATCATCCATCCATCCATCATCCATCCATCCATCATCCATCCATCCATCCATCCATCATCCATCCATCCATCCATCCATCCATCCATCATCCATCCATTCATCATCCATCCATCCATCCTTGTGCCCAGCAGAGTTCTCTGAGTACTGAATGAATACTTATATACTTATATAATACTTATATACTTATATACTTCACATGTATATAATGACATTTTTTTTGTGTTTTCTCCCTGCCTGTGCCCAGCAGAGTTCTCTGAGTGCTGAATGAATACTTCACATGTATATAATTACATTTTTTTGTGTTTTCTCTCTGCCTGTGCCCAGCAGAGTCCTCTGAGCACTGAATGCTTATATATTTATATACTTCACATGTATATAATTACATTTTTTTTGTGTTTTCTCCCTGCCTTGTGCCCAGCAGTCTTCTGAGTGCTGAATGAATACTTCACATGCATATAATGACATTTTTTTTTTGTTTTCTCTCTGCCTTGTGCCCAGCAGAGTCCTCTGAGTGCTGAATGAATACTTACATACTTATATACTTCACATGTATATAATTACATTTTTTTTTATTTTTTTGTGTTTTCTCCCTGCCTTGTGCCCAGCAGTCTTCTGAGTGCTGAATGAATACTTCACATGCATATAATGACATTTTTTTTTCGTTTTCTCTCTGCCTTGTGCCCAGCAGAGTCCTCTGAGTGCTGAATGAATACTTACATACTTATATACTTCACATGTATATAATTACATTTTTTTTTTTTTTTTTTGTGTTTTCTCTCTGCCTTGTGCCCAGCAGAGTCCTCTGAGTACTTATATACTTATATACTTCACATGTATATAATTTCTTTTTTTTTGTGTGTTTTCTCTCTGCCTTGTGCCCAGCAGAGTCCTCTGAGTGCTAAATGAATACTTCACATGTATATAATTACATTTTTTTTTATTTTTTTTTGTGTTTTCTCCCTGCCTTGTGCCCAGCAGACTCCTCTGAGTGCTCCTTTCCTTCCTGCTGCCCCAGTCAAAGCCAGCATGCCAACTGGGAGCCAGCCCCAGGTGCAGCCCCATGCCCAGGGCCAAAAGCGACGCTTCACCGAGGAGCTGCCAGATGAGAGAGAGTCAGGACTGCTGGGATACCAGGTGGAATAAAATCTGCAATTTTCCTTCCCCTCACCAGGCAGAGATTGGGTTTTGTTAGCCCAGGTTGTTGCAGCAGCAGGACAGAGAGCAGTTGCTTGTCCCAAAACACAGAAGTCACATTTTGGTGTCTCTGAGTGGATGCACTGCTCTAGAAATCTAGAAATCTATTCATTAATTAATTCCAGCTGCTTTCCATACCCTCAGCCCTTCCCAAACACGAGTGCTGCATCCAGCTCACAGACATGACAAGAGTGTGGGACTGCTTGGCTTAAAGAGAAATTATTTGGGGCTTTATTGGAAAATTTTTGGGGCTCTTTAGGTGGGCTTTTTGAGGGAGGGAAATGTAATAACTTTTAGTTTTTCCCATTTACCTTGCAGGTTACACTTGAGAGGATTTCAAGAAGCCTAGTTTAAAAAACTTATTTATTTAGGTAGTTAGATGACTTTAAGAAAAACAATTTTTAGGTAGTTAGATGGCTTTAAGAAAAATAATTTTTAGGTAGTTAGATGGCTTTAAGAAAAATAATTTTTAGGTAGTTAGATGGCTTTAAGAAAAATAATTTTGAGTTTTTCCCATTTGCATGAGAGCAAAGGGAGTGTCTGTAAATGTTTCTCTGGTGCTCTGCCACAGGCAGAGCCCTTAATAAAAGCTTTGCCTGGAGGCAATAAGGAGCTGTGCCTGTGTGTTAGAGCTGATATTAGAATCTCAAACAGAGTGTTCAGAATTAGCTGCTTGAGGAGCTCATAGGTGATCCATGAAGGGAGCAGCTCTCTTTATTGTCCTGAACTGCTGACAGGGTGGAGTTGGTGGTGAGGAATTTCCCAGAGTGGTTCTCACACCTGTTTCCCACCACTCAGCTATTTTTTTAGGAGAAAGCTGCCCTCAGATATTTTTTAGGAGAAAGCGATGCTTAGACATTCCTCCTGCTAGTTGGCTCTGAAAAGGTTGGGTTTCCTAACAGTATCATTAAGGAGCTGGAGCTTTTTGTTGTAGTTGTAGATTTGCTAATGCCGTGTGTTTTTCTGCTCATAGCATGGACCCATTCATATGACTAATTTAGGTACAGGCTTCTCCAGTCCGAGCGAAATCGAGGGAGCCGCGGCGAAGGCAGCGAGTTCCTCAGGAAAGGAGAGAGAGAGGGACAGGTGAGTGAGGAGCCACGGGCAGGTTCTTGTGCAAAGCTCATTTCTGACATGTGTTTGGTGTTATCTTCTCTGATTTGGGGGTTGTTTGGTTGTGGGTGGGTTTTTTTCACAGATGTGTTTGGTGTTATCTTCTCTGATTTGGGGGTTGTTTGGTTGTGGGTGGTTTTTTTCATAGATGTGTTTTGTGTTATCTTCTCTGATTTGGGGTTTTTTTTCCCAGATGTGTTTTGTGTTCTCTTCTGGGATTTTTGGGTTGTTTGGTTGTGGGTGGGTTTTTTTCCCAGTTGTGTTTTGTGTTCTGGGATTTGGAGGTTGTTTGGTTGTGGGTGGGTTTTTTTGACAGATGTGTTTTGTGTTCTCTTCTGGGATTTGGGGTTTTTTTTCCCAGATGTGTTTTGTGTTCTCTTCTGGGATTTGGGGGTTTTTTCCCAGATGTGTTTTGTGTTCTCTTCTGGGATTTGGGGATTGTTTTGGTTGTGGGTGGGTTTTTTCCCAGATGTGTTTTGTGTTCTCTTCTGGGATTTGGGGATTGTTTTGGTTGTGGGTGGGTTTTTTTCACAGATGTGTTTGGTGTTCTCTTCTGGGATTTGGGGGTTGTTTGGTTGTGGGTGGGTTTTTTTTTCCCAGATGTGTTTTGTGTTCTCTTCTGGGATTTGGGGTTGTTTGGTTGTGGGTGGGTTTTTTTCACAGATGTGTTTTGTGTTCTCTTCTGGGATTTGGGTTTTTTTTTACAGATGTGTTTTGTGTTCTCTTCTGGGATTTGAGGGTTGTTTGGTTGTGGTTAGGTTTTTTTCACAGATGTGTTTGGTGTTCTCTTCTGGGATTTGGGGGTTGTTTGGTTGTGGGTGTGTTTTTTTGTATTTTGGGTTGGGTTTCTTTAAGGAGAAGGGATGCAAGGGTTGCCTTTTGATGCTGCAGAATGAAAATTGCTGCATTTCCACTCCTAAGTCTTGGTGTGGGTCTGGTGTTTTGCCACTGTCACACATTGCATTGTACTGGCCCAGCACAGATCCTTGAGGGCCACCACTTGTTGATGGTTTCAGCTTGGACATTGAGCTGGGGTTGTAATTCTTGGGACATGGCTGTGCAGCCAGTTCCTTACCCTCTAACTGTCCATTCCATCCATCCATCCCTCCATCCATCCATGCACAGTCACTGGAAGAGTCAGGGAATTTAAAATTCAACTCCTCAGCCCAAGATCTGAGTTAGAAATTTGATTTTTATTACTTTTGACTCTTAGCTTGGTTTCAAAAAGAAAAAAAAAAAATCTTGTTTTCAACAGGCAGTTGATGCCTCCACCAGCTTTTCCTGTCACTGGAATGAAATCGGAATCGGAGGAAAGAAAAGGTGCGGGGTCTTTGCCAGGCAGCCATGGTGAGTGCAGTGGGTCAAACACCCTTCCAAGTCCAGTTTCCTTTCCCAAACACCCTCCCAAGTCCAGTTTCCTCTCCCAGATGGTGCTGGTTTTAACACTTGCCTAAATTGATGGGGTTTTTTGGGTGTAAGTGCAAAGCAGGTGATGCTGCCCTGCTCTAAAATCACTGGTGCTTGCTGTGGTTATACACACAGGTGGCTTCTCAAAGCTTTAATTAATATCTGTATGAAATGAAGAGAGTTTAATCAAGTGAGGGACTAAAAACAGGGAAATTTGGCCCATCAGGCAGCATAGAATGTGATGGGGTTGTTTTGTGGCTTTGCATTTTTATACACACAAGTAGCTTCTCAAAGCTTTAATTAATATCTGTATGAAATGAGGAGAGTTTGATTAAGAAGGACTAAAAACAGGGAGTTTTGGCCCATCAGACAGCACAGAATGTGGTGGGGTTGTTTTGTGGCTTTCATTTTTATACACACAAGTAGCTTCTCAAAGCTTTAATAAATACCTGGATGAAATGAGTGAGTTTGATTAAGAGGGACTAAAAACAGGGAAATTTGGCCCATCAGACAGCACAGAATGTGGTGGGGTTGTTTTGTGGCTTTCATTTTTATACACACAAGTGGCTTCTTAAAGCTTTAATTAATATCTGTATGAAATGAGGAGAGTTTGATTAAGAAGGACTAAAAACAGGGAAATTTGGCCCATCAGGCAGCACAGAATGTGGTGGGGTTGTTTTGTAGCTTTGCATGGTTATGTACACAGGTTGCTTCTTAAAGCTTTAATTAATATCTGTATGAAATGAGGAGAGTTTGATTAAGAAGGGCTAAAAACAGGGAAATTTGACCCATCAGGCAGCACAGAATGTGGTGGGGTTGTTTTGTAGCTTTGCATTTTTATACACACAGGTGGCTTCTTAAAGCTTTAATTAATATCTGTATGAAATGAGTGAGTTTGATTAAGAGGGACTAAAAACAGGGAAATTTGGCCCATCAGACAGCACAGAATGTGGTGGGGTTGTTTTGTGGCTTTGCATTTTTATACACACAAGTAGCTTCTTAAAGCTTTAATTAATATCTGTTTGAAATGAGGAGAGTTTGATTAAGAAGGTCTAAAAACAGGGAAATTTGGCCCATTAGGCAGCACAGAATGTGATGGGATTGTTTTGTGGCTTTCATTATTATACACACAGGTGGCTTCTTAAAGCTTTAATTAATATCTGTATGAAATGAGGAGAGTTTAATCAAGTGAGGGACTAAAAACAGGGAGTTTTGGCCCATCAGGCAGCACAGAATATGGTGGGGTTGTTTTGTGGCTTTGCATTTTTATACACACAGTAGCTTCTTAAAGCTTTAATAAATATCTGGATTAAATGAGGAGAATTTAATCAACTGAGGGACTAAAGACAGGGAAATTTGGCCCATCAGGCAGCACAGAATGTGATGGGGTTTTTTTGTAGCTTTGCATTGTGAGCAGCTGCCTCAGAGGCTGCTCAGGTGGGGATTTACACCCATTGACACACATTGACACACATTTACACACACACCCATTTACACACACTTACACACATTTACACACATTTCTGGCTGCAGACAGCACACTTCACCTTTCCTGTCACTCAGCAAGGTTTGAACCTGTCAGACCTGCAGCTGATGTCCCTCAGCTCTGCGGGGCCATCACCCAGCCTGGTTTAACCTTAGTTCTTCTGCAGTCTTGCTCGCAGACATTGCTCTCCTGTTTAGCTTCCTTTTGAGCAAAATTTCTACTTTTCTTTACGTGTTGATCTCTTTAACGGTGAAATTGCCCTCCCTGAGAGCCATTTGCTAACTTTACCTTTTCTGTGTGTTTCTTTCTTGTTTCTGTGTTCTCTTACATGGTTCTGATGGATCACATGGCTGTTGCTGGTGCTGTTTCCTGTGGCCTTCGACCTTGGATGACCATTGGCCTTGTGACCTCAAAATGGTGTCCAACTAACAATTTACAATTAACATCTTTTTTTATTATGATTAACTCGTTTCGGGGCATTTTATCTCTTTTGATTTGTTTTGTTTTTATTTTTTTTTTTTTCCTTCTTGGGGGTGCTGGGGGGGGGTTTGTTTTGTTTTCCCTTCCTAGATCATCAAGCCAAGAAGATGAAAACTGCAGAGAAGGGCTTTGGATTAGTGGCCTATGCTGGGGATTCTTCCGATGAAGAGGAGGAACACGGTGGCCATAAAAACGCAAGTACTTTTTCACAGGGCTGGAGTTTGGGGTACCAGTACCCATCCTCACAACAACGAGCTAAACAACAGATGCCTTTCTGGATGGCACCATAAAAACAAAAAAACTAAACTGCACAAGAGTTTTCATTCATCTGGTTTTTCCCCCCTCTAGCAATAATGCATGTATGTTCCAGAATGGACTTGGCAAAGAGGCGTTGTTTTTACATTTGCAGAAAAGGCAAATTTCCCCTTGGAAGGGCTCCATTGTTTTTTAAAGAAATCTTCATTTTTGGCAGTGTCTTTGTCAATTTTAAAAAGGAGTATTTGGAGTAGCATCCTGACTGGCCTAGTCCCTTGTAAAGAGGAACCAGGGAAGCCTCTTGGGCCATATTTTCAGTTCCTCCCAGATAAAGGGAAGAGTCAGTGCCACTGACTTCACTCTGCGTTTGCATTTTTGGAGTGCTCCTGCTGTCAGCCCCAGTGATCTGCTGGTGACTCAGCCTCAGTTTTGGACTTTGACCAGAGGGAAGAAACACCCAGCAGTCATGAAAACCTTGAGCATCACGTTTGGAAAACTCTTGGTTTTATTTCAGACATCTCCTGTAACTCAGCTTGGTTTTATTTTGAAATGTGATTTTACCAATCCCACAAGTTTGCATTCTGGCCAGATGTTGGGGTGGAGGATGCTCAGATTTTTGGATAGGTCCACTTTGCTCCAGGTGGACTTGGCACTGTAGCCCTAGTGCTGAATTGTTTCCAGTCACCCCAGGACTCCAAGTCAGCAGGAATTCCTTTTCCAGAGGCTCAGCCCCATCTCCTCCCTCACTCACCGGATTCCACCAGAGCCACAAGGTTCCACAGTGGTTTCCCAAAGGGCAGCAGCTCCTGCCTCACGTGCAGAACCTGGGAATGAGTTTTTGGACTGTTGTTTTTGGACTGTTTTGGACACGAGCTGAGCGAGGTGGGCTGCTGCAGCCAGAACTCCTGCACGGAGCAGTGACACGGGGACTGCTCCAAGGCACCGGGCAGCTTTTGGGACAGGAGTTTTGAGAAGGGGCTGTGTCACTGCTGCAGCCAGGGATGCCTCACCTGTACAAACCTCGGCTTCCCCATGTGTTGTAAATAATTAGAACCATACTTTCATTATAAATAAATGTATAAATATTCTGCTTCCTGCTGCTGATTTGGGCGGGGTTTGGAACCTGTGATAAGGGTGTGGGGGGAGCCCTGGGGCTGTGGGGAAGTTCTGGGGCTGGGGGAGCCCTCGGGGATGGGAGGGGATTCGGGGCTGGGGGTCCCCAAGGATCGGGGGATCCCCGAGGTTTGGAGCCTGTGATAAGGGTAGGGGGCATGCGGGGCTGGTGGAGCCCTCAGGGCTGGGAGGGGGTTCGGGGTCCCCAAGGATCGGGGGGATCCCCGGAGGTGGAGGGGCTTGGAGGGGAATTCGGGCTGGGGGGACCCGAGGGACTGAGGGGATCTGAGGCTGGAGAGGGGGTCCAGGATTGGGGGTCCCCAAGGATTGGGGGATCGCCGGAGGTGGAGGGGCTGGGAGAGGGGTTCAGCCTGAGGGGGAACCGAGAGGCTGAGTGGGACCTGGGGCTGGAGAGGGGGGTCGGGGCTGGAGGGAGTCCCTGCCTGCTGGGGATATGGGGATGGCGGAGGGAGTGCAGGCTGCGAGGGGAATCCCGTATCCCGTCGTATCCCGTCCTGTCCCGTTGCGTACCCGCTTTGTCCCATCCTGTCCCCGCCGTGTCCCGTCCTATCCCCGCTGTATCCCCGTTGTGTTCCCCGTTGTGTTCCCGTCCTGTCCCCGCCGAGCCGCCGTCGGGCCCCGCCCGCTGCGCTCCCCGGCCGGGGCGGGCCCGGGCGGGCGCTGAGGCGGAGGAGCCGCCGCCATTTCGGTGTCGCTGCGAGCGGGGCCGGCGCAGCGCTCAGGGGGCGGCGATGGATCCCGCAGCCCGCCCGGGCGGCGGCGGCGCCCCGGGGCAGTCCCGCGAGTACAAACTGGTGATGCTGGGCGCGGGAGGCGTCGGCAAGAGCGGTGAGTGCGGGGCTGCGGCCGCCGCCGGCCTCGGGACCCGGCGGGGCCGTGGGGAGCCGCGTTCGCTGACCGGAGCCCCGTTCTGGGCGCGGTGCCGCCGCTCCCGAGGTGCCCCGGCCCATCCCGGGGTGTCGCGACCCCTCCCGAGGTGCCCCGGCCCATCCTCGACCCTCCCGGGCTGTCCCCGCTGGGCTGTCCCGACCCCTCCCGAGATGTCCCGGCCCATCCCGGGATATCCCCGCCGCCCTGTCCCGACCCCTCCCGGGCTATCCCGGCCCCTCTCGGAACAACACGGCTTCTCCATCCCGAGGTGTCCCGGCCCCTCCCGAGATGTCCCGCTCATCGCTTTCCGCCTCCGGCCGCGTCCCGGAGCTGGTCCCGCCTTTGGACACAGGCGGAGCATCCCCGGGCCGAGGGCAGCGCCGCGCTCGGTGTGGGCCGTGCTCGGTTTGGGTCCGTGCGATAACGATGTGATGATCTGGGGAGTTGGGGGCTGAGCTGCTCACTTGTTCCCTGGTTTCTGCTTCCAGCCATGACCATGCAGTTCATCAGTCACCGCTTCCCTGAGGATCACGATCCCACCATCGGTGAGGAAAAAATCTCTTTTCTGTTTATTCATTCCCTCGGCAGGCCAAGCTGTAACAGTCCGTTGCTTTAAAGCATTCAATTCAGAGATATTTGTAAATCTGCCTGTGGATTGATCTTGGATCATCCATCAACAGGAGCAGGTCAGGGAGTGCTGCGGGCAGTACTGACCCTCTGCAGGGCTGTGCCCAGCTCTGGCACCCTCAGCACAGCAGGGACAGGGAGCTCCTGCAGGGTGACAAAGGTGCTGAAGGGCCTGGAGGGTCCCTGCCCAGGAAAGGCTGAGGGAGCTGGGGCTGCTCAGCCTGGAGAGGAACCCCAGGGAGAGGGGCCTCAGCCCTGGGTGTGCCTGGGTGTCCCTGTATGGCTGTCTTTGGGTGTCCCTGGGTGTTCCTATCTGTTCCTGGGTGTCCCTGGTTGTCCCTGGGTGTCCCTGTATGTCCCTGGGTGTTCCTATCTGTTTCTGGGTGTTCCCAGGTGTCCCTGGGTGTCTCTGGGTGCTCCTGGCTGTCCCCGGGTGTCCCTGGTTGTCCCTGGTTGTCCCTGTCTGTGAATGTCCCTGAATGTTTCTGAGTGTCCCAGGGTGTCTCCAGGTGTCCTGTGTGTGTCCCTGGCTGTCTCTGAATGTACCTGAGTTTCCCTGTCTGTCCCAGTCTGTCCCTGTGTCTGTCCCAGTCTGTCCCAGTCCATCCCAGTGAGCAGAGGTCAGGGCAGCCCCAGGCTCTGCTCCAGGCCCAGCAATGGCCCCAGAGCCACGGGCAGGGCCTGAGCCCAGGAGCTGCCCCTGCCCAGGAGGCAGAACTGCTGCCCTGGGCAGTGCCCAGCCCTGAGCAGAGCCCAGAGAGGCTGTGGGGGCTCCGTGCCTGGGGATCCCAGAGGCACCTGGAGCAGCCCTGAGCCCTGGGGTGTCCCTGTTTAGGGACCCCAGACCCACCTGGAGCAGCCCTGAGCCCTGGGGTGTCCCTGTTTAGGGACCCCAGAGGCACCTGGAGCAGCCCTGAGCCCTGGGGTGTCCCTGTTTAGGGACCCCAGACCCACCTGGAGCAGCCCTGAGCCCTGGGGTGTCCCTGTTTAGGGACCCCAGACCCACCTGGAGCAGCCCTGAGCTCTGGGGTGTCCCTGCCTGGGATCTGCTGTGGTCCTTTCCCACCTGAGCCCTCTCTGTGTTTCTGTGATTTGAGCGTTCTGAGAGTGGGGTGTGAATTCTGAGTTTCAGCCCTTTAATCATTTTCCATCCCTCCATTCAGGGCATGCCCTGTGTCTGTCTGTGTGGGCAGGCAGGGGCTGAAACTGCTGCTCAGCCGTTTTTAGTTCTCTATTCACAAAATCCAAACTTTGTGCTGTGATCAGCTCTTTGCTGTTCACTTGTCAGGCCAAATTGTTCTCTGTGTTTGAGAAATTGGGAGGGGGTGAAACAACTCGGGTGCTGTAGAACCTCAGCAGCATCTCCAGGAGAAGAGAGAATTATTTCAATTTATCTGGTATTCTAACCTGAACCAAACCAGTGGAAGGAAAAGTGGAGGGAAAGAAGCCAAAATCTTGCTGAGAATTGGTTCTTAAAGTGTGGCAGTGCTGACTGAGAGGGACTGAATATTTGTGTATTTATATATTTATAGACAGATTATTTGTTTATTATTTATTATTTATATATTTATAGACCGATTAATTTCATTTTTATATGGTGTTTATAATAAGTAATATTTACATGTATAATATATATAATTTACATATACAATATCTAGAATTATATAATATATATAGATAATTTGTAATATATAATTATATTATATTACATATCAAATATAATAATATATAATGTATAGTGTATACTATGTATGCATATATTACATATAAGATATTATAAATATTATATATTTATAATTATATATATTTATTGTATGTATAATTATATACATATATAATATGTATATGTTATATATTATATTATATTATATTATATTATATTATATTATATTATATTATATTATATTATATTATATTATATTATATTATATTAATAGAATATTTACATATATAATATATAGGTAATATTCACACATATAATATATATAATATAATATATATAATATAATATAATATAATATAATATAATATAATATAATATAATATAATATAATATAATATAATATAATATAATATATTACATATAAATAATATTTATAAATGTATTATAAATATATTTATAAATTTATGTTAATATATATAAAATGGAATAATTACATATATAAATAGATAATGTTTATATTAATATATAATATGTCTATATTATATATAGAGGTATAATATATTTTTATATCTAATATATTTATATATAGACATATTTGTAATATATTTATATATATAAATATATATAATCTATTTATATAAGATATATAAATACAATTACATATATAATGTTTAATATATTTTGCTGATATATATATTATAATTCTAAGAAATTATATATTGTAAGAAATCAGCACTTGGTGAGCAGTTCTTCCCTTGAATCACAGATATTTTCTGGCTTTGAGGAAAGCAAAGTGTTAATTCTCTGTGTTTTCCATCAAGGTGACCAAAATGAATTTCTGGGCTGTGTGCACCCGATTTTTGCACATGAAATGTTAAATCACAGCAGAAAAAAATAGAAATTCAATTTGATTTAATGGAAACAAAGCTCAGGCTGAGGCAGTGCCGTGCTCCTGGCAGGCTGGCTGGTTCTGGGGGAGCGTTTTCTTTGGGAGCTGATGAATTTTGTGCTTTTATCCCAATTTTTTTGGTGTCCTGGGGATGCAGAGGATGCCTATAAAATCCGGATCCGCATCGATGACGAGCCTGCCAACCTGGATATTCTGGACACAGCAGGGCAGGTATGTGAGCAGTGCCAGGAGAACTGAGAGCAGCCTGAAATCATCAGCTGGTGGGACAGAAATCGTGCAAAAAGAATGTTTATGTTTTATTTTATTGGTTTTGTTTAATTGCAGACTCTGGGGGGTTGGAGCTCTGTCACTTCTCAGCACTGGAGCTGTGGCTCTGGTTCACCTGAAGAACTAAAGAAGATCAACAAAATCATAAAAAGCATGAAACATCTATGACCTAAACTTCCTTCTCTTTCATTAATTCCATGAAAATTAGCTCTTGTTATCATCAACTTTAAAATGTTTTTTTCAACATTAAAAAATGCTCCTCAATTTACCTGTTCAGTTCCAACCATCAATAAAAGAAAACCAATTTTTACAACTATAAAAATAACAACTCAAATTATAACTACAACCAGAATGAGCTTGCTGACTATAACAAACCAAAACTTTGCAATTAGCTATTTACCTTTAAAAAAAAAATTACCTTAATTAAGCTCTACAAAATTCAAAATATTTACAGAATACATTATTAAATTATTCAAGTGTTTATTCATTATCTAAGTCGCAAATTGTTGCAAACAAAATTTCACACCTGAAACAGCCCAGCCACCCTGAATGACATAAAATTAGCAGGATGGGTTCTGAGGTAGTGTTGGAAACAGAAAAAGGTTTAATAAAAAGCTAAATAAAAAAGCTCTTGCAAGAGAAAAACCAAGCCAGGGGAAAGAGGTCCTTGCTCCTGCTGAAACACCCCACAAAAGGGATTATTTCCTTTGTTCTCTGCTTTTTTTTAGTGAATTATCTAGGTGGGACCTCCAATCAGGCAGCCCCAGGTCTGAGGTGAAGTCCCAAAGATTCTGTGAGGTGTCTTTGTACCAAATTGAGGAGAGAAACTCCTGGACCTTTTTCCTTTTTAAGCAGACAAAAAATAATTGAAGATGTCACTCCAAATGTCCTGTGAGGTGTCTTTGTACCAAATTGAGGAGAGAAATTTCTGAGCTTTTTTCCTTTCTAAGCAAAGAATAATTGAAGAAGTCACTCCATCAACAGGGAGCGCATCCCTACAATCCCATTTATAACTGAAAATTTGAAAACACAAACTCAAATACCACAGGACCAGCATGGACCTAAAATACCACAGGAGCCACACGGAGCTAAAATGCCATTTTTTTTTATTTGCAGGCAGAGTTCACAGCCATGAGGGACCAGTACATGAGGGCAGGGGAAGGTTTCATCATCTGCTACTCCATCACGGACCGGCGCAGCTTCCACGAGGTGCGCGAGTTCAAGCAGCTCATCTACCGCGTGCGCCGCACCGACGACACGCCCGTGGTGCTGGTGGGCAACAAGTCTGACCTGACCCAGCTGCGCCAGGTGAGGAGCCCTCCCCGAGGGGCTGCTCCTCTTGGGGAGACGTGGGAGAGCCAGAGGGGTTTGTGCTTTCCTTGCTGTTTGCTTGGGGTTTGTTTCCGCGCCGGGAGCGGCGCTGGTTTCGTGGGGAAATGTGGTGGGAAACAGCAGTCGCAGAAACAAAGTGTGTTCCTTGTTGGGAGCCTGGTTAGTGAGGATTTTGGACTTTTTGTCTAGAGAACAAGAGAACATTGCATTTGACCTGAGGACTTCCAAAATTAAATGATGAAACTGAGATTAGGAGTGTGCAGTTTGAATAGAAGTGTGTAATATCACATGGTAAAGAGCTCAGAGTTTAAGAGAAACAAAGAATGTTGGGAGCCTGGTTACTGAGAATTTTGGACTTTCTGTACTCATAGAACAAGGAACGTTGCATTTGACCTGAGGACTTCCAAAATTAAATGATAAAACTGAGATTAGGAGTGTGCAGTTTGAATGGAAGTGTGTAATATCACCCGGTAAAGAACTCAGAGTTTAAGAGAAACAAAGAATGTTGACACCCTGGTTACTGAGAATTTTGGACTTTTTGTGCTGACAGAACAAGAGAATACTGCTTTTGACCTGAAGACCTCCAAAATAAAGTGATAGAACTAGGATTATGGGTGTGTAGTTTGAATAGAAGTGTGTAATATCACATGGTGGAAAACTTAGAGTTTAAGAGAAAAAAAAACTTCAAAAGTTTTTCTTTTAAACTTAGAGTTTAAAAGGAAAAAAAGAGAACACTGCATTTGACCTGAGGCCGTGGAGAAGGCTTCCAAAATTGAATGATAGGACTTGTATGAGTGTGTAGTTTGAATGGAAGGGTGTAATATCACATGGTAAAGAGAACTGAGAGTTTTAAGAGAAACAAAATCTGTTGGAACCCTGAGCAAGGTATGCACTCATTTTCCAGGTGTCCAAGGAGGGAGGCTCTGCCTTTGGATCTGGGTGGAATCAATCTGTGCCTGAAGCACAAAACAGGGAAAAGCAAAGGAATAAACTGCTGGGATTTGCCTCCCTGAGCAGGCTGTGCTGCTGTTTTGCAGGTGTCCAAGGAGGGAAGCTCTGCCTTAGCATGGGTGGAATCAATCCTCTGGAAATCTTTGGAGCTGAGGGGAAATGTTCTGTGTTAGGGCTTGGAGTGTCCACACAGAGGGACAGAGAGCAAAACAGGGAAAGGAAAAGAAATAAATTGCTGGGGTTTGGCTTCCCTGACCAAGGTGTGCACTCATTTTCCAGGTGTCAAAGGAGGAAGGTTCTGCCTTTGGATCTGGGTGGAATCAATCTGTGCTTGTAGCACAAAACAGGGAAAAGCAAAGGAATAAACTGCTGGGATTTGCCTCCCTGTGCTGCTGTTTTGCAGGTGTCCAAGGAGGAAGGCTCTGCCCTGGCCAGGGAATTCAGCTGCCCCTTCTTTGAGACCTCGGCCGCCTTCCGCTACTACATCGACGACGTGTTCCACGCGCTGGTGCGCGAGATCCGCCGCAAGGAGAAGGAGGCCGCCGTGGCCATGGAGAGGAAATCCAAGCCCAAAAGCAGCGTCTGGAAAAGACTCAAGTCCCCCTTCAGGAGGAAGAAGGATTCAGTCACTTGAACAGCACGTTGCTGTGCAGAGCAGGACAAAAGCTGTGACCTTTTGTAGCCGGAGGAGCTCGGTGGTGGCGGCGACGCTGAGGGGACGTGTGGCACCTGAGGGGATTTGTGAGGGAGGGAGCGCCTCGCCCTGCCAGTTGTTTTTGTTTAGAACCATGTTGCCTTGATTCTGGGGGTTGAACTTCACACCCAGCGCCAGTTGTACTTTGTTTGTTGTCGTTTTATTTTCCTGGACCCAGCAGGGTCACCAAAGCCCGTGGGTTGGTGGCCTTGCACTTTGGAGTGTTTGTCCTTGGTCACAGCAGAGGAGCTGAGAAACATTGCTGGAGTTGGACCCAGCCTCGCTGAACCTGGGGTTTTTCCTGGTGGAAAAGAGGATTTTGCTGCTCCCCACAGTGTGAGAGGCTGGGCAAAGTGTCGTGGCCTTGGAGGCCACCAAATTTCTTGTGCCCCTCATGGAGGAGATTTCTTTCCAGCAAAATGGACGTGGAGTCTTTGTGTGATCAGTGCTGCAGGTGGGATGCCAACAAAGCAGAACAATCCCAGAATCATTTCAGCTGGAAAGATCTGTGGGATCAGTGACCCAGCCCCACCCTGTCACCACATCCAGGCCTTCAAACACCTCCAGGTGGGTTGGTGGCCCTGCACTTTGGAGTGTTTGTTGTCCTTGGTCACAGCAGAGGAGCTGAACTGTGCAAAACATTGCTGGAGTTGGACCCAGCCTCGCTGAATCTGGGGTTTTTTCCCCAGATTCTGGGGTTTTTTCCAGTTGGAAAAGAGGATTTTGCTGCTCCCCACAGTGTGAGAGGCTGGGCAAAGTGTCGTGGCCTTGGAGGCCACCAAATTTCTTGTGCCCCTCATGGAGCAGATTTCTTTCCAGGAAAATGGACGTGGACTCTTTGTGTGATCAGTGCTGCAGGTGGGATGCCAACAAAGCAGAACAATCCCAGAATCATTTCAGCTGGAAAGGTCTGTGGGATCAGTGACCCAGCCCCAGCCTGTCACCACATCCAGGCCTTCAAACACCTCCAGGGACAGTGACACCTGTGCAGGTGACCCAGACTTTGTGAAGCTCATAAAGAAGGATTTTGATGCTCTTAAAGAAGGATTTGATGCTCATAAGAATTATTTTGATGCTCTAAAGAATGATTTTGATGCTCTAAAGAAGGATTTGATGCTCTGAAGAAGGATTTTGATGCTCTAAAGAAGGATTTGATGCTCTAAAGAAAGATTTGATGCTCTAAAGAAAGATTTGATTCTCTAAAGAAGGATTTTGATGCTCTAAAGAAGGATTTGATGCTCTAAAGAAAGATTTGATGCTCTAAAGAAGGATTTGATGCTCTTAAGAATCATTTTGATGCTCATAAAGAATTATTTTGATGCTCTAAAGAATGATTTTGATGCTCTAAAGAAGGATTTGATGCTCTAAAGAAGGTTTTGATGCTCTTAAGAATCATTTGGATGCTCTGAAGAAGGATTTGATGCTCTGAAGAAGGATTTGATTCTCTAAATAATGATTTTGATGCTCTAAAGAAGGATTTTGATGCTCTAAAAGTTGATTTTCAGCTGAGGCAGAAGCTCCACACCTGAGGGACTCTGCCCTGGAGCTGATGGATTTTACAGCAATTTTGGGATCAGGTCCTGGGTCCTCCTTTGGATTTTGCTGTTTAATAAGCAAAATTAACAGCTGGGTCACTCAGATGTGGATAAAAGAAATTTCTCTGAGGGAAGTTCAGAGAAAAAATTCCAGAAAATTCTCTGGAATCATTCATTGTGAGAGTTAAAAAAGCTGATTATACTTAATAATCTTCTCTCAGCTCTGTGCTGCACTGTCAGTGCCATCCAAACCGAAAAAGGGTTGGTAAAATAAATATTAAAAAAAAAAAAAAATCTATATGTAAAAAATTCTTATTACCTAAAAAATCCTGTGCCTGTTGGTTTGGAGAGTTGTTTTCTTTGTGGAAATCTTCAACAGAAGGGAAGTGTGGCAGGGCAGATTTGATATTTTCTTTGTGATCAGCTGAATATTGAAATTTTCCATTTATTTCTCATCTCCTCCCTGCTGTGCTGCTCTGGGAGCAATCACAGAGTCCAAAAAAATGGTTTGGAAAGTTCAGATTAAAGCAAAAAACGCCTGAAGAAAATTCGGAATTTCTGACTCCTGTATGAACAGCCATCAGTGATTTTCTCATTTTTTGGATTAAAATCTGCCTAAAATTCAAATAAAAAAGCCAAAAACTGGAGGAAGAGGAGGAGGAATCACCCCTAAAAAAATGGAATTTCGTGCCTTACCGGAGTCCTGCAGTGCAGTTTAGCTGTTTACTAAAATTCTGTTGCTTCTAGAATTCATAGAATTCACAGTTTCCTTTAGAACAGCAGCCAGCACTTTTTTTTTGTTTTTATTTTTATTTTTTTTTTTTTTTACACAGTGTTATTCAAAGAGTTTTATTTTTTGGCATGTATAAATTTGTACACAGAGCAACGGCTTTATTTGACACAATATATATAATTTTTAATACAAAAAATACAAACTTTTGCATTGGATGTCTCAGTCTGTGGTGGGGTTGCTCAAAGAGGAAAATTCATTGTGGGCTTGTAAATTTGGGGGGGGAAAAATGGAATTTAAGTGGTGCAAAACCTGAAAATTCAGTGAGTTTGGTGCTAAATTGTTGAAATATGAAAATCTTCCACCTGAATTTTATCTGTGGTGATTTTCCAAGGAAATGATTTGTCAGATTTTGCCTTTTTCTGACCCAGACATGGGAAAACTGAGAGGAGTTTGAAAAACTTTTATTCCATTTTTAGTCTCATGTGAAAGGTGAGACAATACAAATATTATAATTTACAGCATCATAATCAGAACCAACTATTAATTAATTAATTAAAATACATTAGAAGTGTTTCTTAATCTATCACCTTTAACTACTCTATATTAAAAATACCTCAAAACTAATAATCTGAAATTATCTCTGGTAAATCCTGCTACAATCCATCTTTCATAATTATATTTTTCCAAAATAATATAATATAATATAATATAATATAATATAATATAATATAATATAATATAATATAATATAATATAATATAATATAATATAATATAAATTTATAGTTATATATTTGTATTTATAAATATTGTTTATTTACATATCTATATAAAATCTATATTATATAAATATATAAATTATGTATATATAAAATATATTAAATATATACACATTATATGTATACATTACATACACATTTTTATATTTATATATACACATTATATAGATACACATTATTTTTTAATTTTATATATACATTATAGATACATTTAAATATTTTATACATATATGCACATTATATATATATACACATTATGTATGTATCATATATATATATTATTGTTCTTACATTATATATCCTTATTTATATTCATATATTTATATTGTATATATACATTATAGACATTATTCTAATATTATATATACATTATATACACATATATGTGTATATATATAATATATATGTGTGTATATATATACCCATTATTATTGTAACATATATTTGTATATATATGATAATGGTTATACATATACAATATAATATAGTAAAGTATAATATAGTATAATATATATTTGTATTTATAAAATAGTGTTTATTTACATATCTATATATAATCTATAGTACATAAATATATAAATTTTGTATGTACATAAAAATATAAAATATACACACATTATATTACATTACATTACATTACATTATATTATATTATATTATATTATATTACATTACATTACATTACATTACATTACATTATATTACATCATATATCATATTATATATTATATTATATTATATTATATTATATTATATTATATTATATTATATTATATTATATTATATTATATTATATTATATTATATTATATTATATTATATTATATTATATTATATTATATTATATTATATTATATTATATCATATCATATTATATCATATCATATCATATATCATATATCATATTATATTATATTATATTGCACTGCATTGCATTGCATTGCATTACATTACATTACATTATATTACAATATATATACACAAATATGTTACAATAATAATGTGCATACACATTCTTATATTTAAAATATAAAATATGTGGGATCTTTCTGCTTGGTAGAAACATCTCCCTGTTTGTGGTGGGTTTATCCTTTGCTCTAAGCCATAAAACCCTTTCTAACAAACATAAAAATATCCTTTGGCTCCTTGGTTATCCAGCCAGACTGGCTCAGCAATTCTTTATTCCATATCAAAACCTTCTTTTCTTTCATTTCTATTTCATTTTCAGGCTCCACATTCAGAGCAGACACCTCTGTGAGATTTTCTCGTCCCACTTCCATCCCTCCCAGCAGTGAGGCCACAAAACCATTTATTTCTCTTTTCATCCATTCCGTTCACCCTTTTTTCCTTTGGTTTTTCCCCCTCTTTTTATGATGCAAATCCTTTTGTTTCCTGTAAGAACCCGAAACCCAGCGGGTTGTGAAAGGCTGCGTGCAGGAATCCAGCAGAGAAGGGCGAAGAAGAGAAATTCCCTTTTCACAATGAAGAGAAATTCCCTTTTCACATTGAAGAGAAATTCCCTTTTCACATTCTGCAGATAATCGGGGGTCGAATGGCCTCAGCCAACTGCTCAATAACTCTGATTATTCCCCTGATAAACACATGATTTGTGGTTAGGAATCGATGGAAGGGATGGAGCGTGGTGAAATCCCAAAACTAAAAAAAAAAATATCCAAAAAAGAAATCCAAAAACTGGAGTGGTTTGGGTTAAAATAGACCCAAAAACTCATCCAGTGCCATGGGCAGAGAAACCTTCCACCATCCCAGCCCTGTCCAGCCCGGCCTTGGGCACTTCCAGGAACAGAACAGCTGCTCTGGGAAATCTCTTTTCATGAATTTAATCCTAAATATCCAAAAATTGGGGAGTTCAGGAGTTTCAGCTCCTCACCCCTCCCTCAGTTTAGGTGCAAGGGGATTTTTGGGCGATGTTCTCATTGAACCATGGAATGGTTTGGGTTAAAATAAACCCAAAAATTGAAACAGTCCCATGGGCAGGGACATTTTCCACCATCCCAAGTGTCCAACCTGGCCGTGGACACTCCCAGGAGCAGCCACAGCTTCTCTGGGAAATCTGTTTTAATGAATTTAATCCCAAACATCCAAAGATTTCTGAGCTCAAGAGTTAAGAGTCAGATCCTCATCGCCCATTTTGGGTGCTAGGGGATTTTTGGGCAACGTTCCCATAGAACCATGGAATGGTTTGGGTTAAAATTGACCCAAAACCTCATCCAGTGCCATGGGCAGGGATATTTTCCACCATCCCAGGTTGATCCAAACCCTGTCCAACCCTGCCAGGGATGCAGGGGCAGCCACAGCTTCCCTGAGAAATCTGTTTTAATGAATTTAATCCCAAACATCCAAAGAATTCCCAGCTCAGGAGTTAAGAGTCAGATCCTCATCCCCCATTTTGGGTGCGAGGGGATTTTTGGGCAAGGTTCCCATAGAACCATGGAATGGTTTGGGTAAAAATTGACCCAAAATCTCATCCACTCCCATGGCAGGGACATTTTCCTCCATCCCAGATTGATCCAAACCCTGTCCAACACTCCCAGGGATGCAGGGGCAGCCACAGCTGCTCTGGGAAATCTGATTTCATGAATTTAATCCCAAACATCCATAAATTGGTGAACTCAGGAGTTTCAGCTCCTCACCCCCCCCCCCAGTTTGGGTACAAGGGGATTTTTGGGCAATATTCCCAAATATTGCCAAAAAATATTTGGGTCTGCAATGGTTTGGGTTCAAACAAACCCAAAATCTCCTCCAGTGCCACCTCCCAGCTTGTTCCAAGCCTTGGACATCTCCAGGGATCCATCCCCACCCTGCCAGGGAGGAATTCCTGCCCAAAATCCACCCCAAACCCGTCTCTGTCGGCTTGAAGCTGTTCCCCCTTGGTCCTGTCTCTCCATAATAAATAAATAAATAAAATAATTTATTTTTATCAATAATCTCTGTCCATAACAAATAAATAAATAAACCCAATAAATAATTTATTTTTATCCATAATCTCTGTCCATAATAAAGAAATAAACCCAATAATTTATTTTTATCAATTATCTCTGTCCATAATAAATAAATAAATAAATAAATAATTTATTTTTATCAATAATCTCTGTCCATAATAAATAAATAACCCAATAAATTATTTTCATCAATAATCTCTGTCCATAATAAATAAACCAAATAAACAATTTATTTTTATAAATAACTTCTGCCCATAATAAATAAATAAATAAATAAACCCAATAAATAATTTATTCTTATCAATAACCTCTGTCCAAAATAAATAAATAAATAAACCCAATAAATAATTTATTTTTATCAATTATCTCTGTCCATAATAAATAAATAAACCCAATAAATAATTTATTTTTATCCATAATCTCTGTCCATAATAAAGAAATAAACCCAATAAATAATTTATTCTTATCAATAACCTCTGTCCATAATAAAGAAATAAACCCAATAAATAATTTATTCTTATCAATAATCACTGTCCATAATAAATAAATAAACCCAATAAATTATTTTTATCAATTATCTCTGTCCATAATAAATAAATAAATAAATAAATAAATAATAAATAATTAATTTTTATCAATAACTTCTGCCCATAATAAATAAATAAATAAACCAAATAAATTATTTTTAACATTATTTTCCCACCGAGGTTTCTTCTGCGTGTGCTTTCCCTGTGAATTCAATGCACTTTTTCCACCAGAAATTCAAATTTCTAGAACCAAACCCTGGGAGTTTTCAGAGTTTTCAGTGTTGGTTGTCACACACGAGGCAAAGGCAGCAGAATTAAAGTGATTTAATTTTTATTTAATTCAATATTAACTTTATTTTACCACTGAGGTTTATTCTGTGTGTGCTTTTCCTGTCAATTAAATGCAATTTTCACCAGAAATTCCAATTTCTAGAAGCAAACCCTGGGAGTTTTCAGTGTTGGTTGTCACACACGAGGCAAAGGCAGCAGGATTAAAGTGATTTAATTTTTATTTTATTCAATATTAACTTTATTTCCCACCGAGGTTTCTTCTGTGTGTGCTTTTCCTGTCAATTAAATGCACTTTTTCACCAGAAATTCCAATTTCTAGAAGCAAACCCTGGAGGTTTTCAGAGTTTTCAGTGTTGGTTGTCACACACGAGGCAAAGGCAGCAGGATTAAAGTGATTTAATTTTTATTTAATTCAATATTAACTTTATTTCCCACCGAGGTTTATTCTGCGTGTGCTTTTCCTGTCAATTCAATGCAATTTTCACCAGAAATTCAAATTTCCAGAAGCAAACCCTGGGGGTTTTCAGTGTTGGTTGTCACACACGAGGCGAAGGCAGAAAAATTAAAGTGATTTAATTTTTATTTGCACGCTCAATGTGCCTTAACAAATTCAACATACAAGGTAGCATTATACAGAATGTAGGTTAGCTCATAGCATTACGCAGTTTCACACAGGTTGAGTTAGGTTTTTTTTATTTATTTTTTTATTATTATTATTATTATTTTATTATTTTTTATTTTTTTTTTTTTCCACACAAAGTTGTAACTGCCCGAGTTCGTTTTTTACAACAGAAGACACACAAGGTAAAGAATAAAACCACACCTGGGAGATTTTACAGTGAGTCTGCTGTCACTTTTACTGTCTATTTTTTTTTTTATGTTTTTAAAAAATATAAATCTGCACATTTTTTTTTTTTTTCAGTTCCCTATTATTTCCAGAAGAGTGTTGGAGCTACTCCTACCTGCCCGACAGCCTAAATCTATTTACCCTGAGCATGTTTTCCTTGACAAAAAAATTCATTTTTTATTTTTATTTTTTTTTTCCTTTCAACCAAAGGAAATTTTAATTTTAAGATCATCTCCGTGAAAAGTCCCACCAAAGGGAGAAGGGAAATTTTTGTTGCTGCTTTTTAGTCCTGGTCACATCTTTGGAGTGGTGTTGGAAAGGATTTTCTGAGGGGAAAAAAAAAGTGGTGAAAAATGGTGAAAAATTGCAGCAACGCAATTGCTTAGTGCAAAAAAAAAAAAAAATAATAAAAATAAATCAGCATTTAAAGAGATTTTACAGCAATTTCCAAAGGGGGGGGGAAACTCTGGGAAAGAGTTTTGAAGAAATTGAGAAAATTCACAAATCCTCAGGCAGAAATCCTGGTCCTGGGGATGGGGAAGGGGGAAAATCCAAGTTGGGAAATGGAGGCACAGCCTGGGAGAGAGCTCGCAAAGTGAGGAAAATCAGTTTTCCAAAAATAAATAAAAATGAGAAAAATCAGCTTGGCAAAAAGAAAATAAAAATGAGAAAAATCAGCTTGGCAAAAAGAAATAAAAATGAGAAAAATCAGCTTGGCAAAAAGAAATAAAAAGGAGAAAAATCAAAATAAATGAGAAAAATCAGGTTGGCAAAAATCAATAAAAATGAGAAAAATCAAAATAAATGAGAAAAATCAGGTTGGCAAAAATCAATAAAAATGAGAAAAATCAAAATAAATGAGATAAATCAGCTCGCCAAAAATAAAAATAAATGGGAAAAACCAGCTTGGCAAAAATCAAAATGAGAAAAATCAGCTTGGCAAAAAGAAAATAAAAATGAGAAAAATCAGCTTGGCAAAAATCAAAATAAATGAGAGAAATCAGGTTGGCAAAAATCAAAATGAGAAAAATCAGGTTGCCAAAAATAAATAAAAATGAGAAAAATCAGCCTGGGGAGAACCTGGCTCCATTATTCCCATTTCAGGGCAGAAAAGGTGAAAAATTATCATTTTTCCAACAGGGATCCAAAATTCAGCAGCTGAGTCCTGTAAGTAGTTAAATTATTTTAATTTTTCAAACTTTTAAATTATTTAAATATTTTCAAATTTTTCAAAATTTTAATGATTTCAAATTTTTCAAAATGTTTCAGAAATTTTCATCTGGAATTTGCATTTCTGTTCTCATCCCAAAGGGCTCAGAGCAGTCTGGCTGCTTGGGAACAACCAAAAATTTGAATTTTTTTTTGAATTTCCTTTCCTGAAAACCCGAGACCTCTTTGGAAAGCCAGGAACAATTTTAACGATAATAATTTATATAATTTTAATGATAATTATTTCTATTATTTCTAATGATTTGCTGCCAGATTTCTGCATCCAAACTTCATCAATTCCTGTTCCAAATTCCTGCAGGGTTCAAAGAGCCCCAAAAATTCTGAAAATTTCAGGTTAAAATTTCAGAATTCTCCCTCTCAAATGCAGAATTCTCTCTCTCTCAAAATTCAGAATTTTTAGTGCCAAATTTTGGATCATTTCTGAGCCCAGCATGGATGAAAAGAAGATTTTTTTCATTTTGTGGAAAATCAGATTTTTCACCTTGTCATGGACCAGCTCTGCCTCCAGGACCTTTCCTGGCTCAGCTTTTAAACAAAAATTATCAGAATTTGCTGTGAAATGTTTAAAATTTTCCTTATCAATCGTTGACACATCAGTGTTTGGGTTTTCTTGGAGGAAAGAGAAGAGGAAATAAAATTAAAATGAGCAGGATTAAATCATGAAAATAAACAGGATTAAATCATGAAAATGAGCAGGATTAAAAAAATGAAAATAAACAGGATGAAATAAAATTTAAATGAGCAGGATTAAATAATGACAATGAGCAGGATTAAATAAAATTTAAATGAGCAGGATTAAATGCACAGAGAGGATTAAATAAAATGAAAATGAGCAGGATGAAATCATGAAAATGAGCAGGATTAAATAAAATTTAAATGAGCAGGATTAAATGCACAGGGAGGATGAAATAAAATGAAAATGAGCAGGATTAAATGATGAAAATGAGCAGGATTAAATGCACAGGGAGGATGAAATAAAATTAAAATGAGCAGGATGAAATCATGAAAATGAGCAGGATTAAATAATGAAAATGAGCAGGATTAAATGCACAGAATGGATTAAATAAAATGAAAATGAGCAGGATTAAATCAAATTAAAACGAGCAGGATTTCTCCAATTCCTGCAGCCTGTGTGACCCCACAAAAGCAATGGGGGGATTAAATGCACAGAAAGGATTAAATAAAATTAAAATGAGCAGGATGAAATAAAATGAAAATGAGCAGGATTAAATGCACAGAAAGGATTAAATAAAATTAAAATGATCAGGATTAAATCAAATGAAACTGAGCAGGATTAAATTAAATTAAAATGAGCAGGATTTCCCCAATTCCTGCAGCCTGTGTGACCCCCACAAAAGCAATGGGGGGATTAAATGCACAGAAAGGATTAAATAAAATTAAAATGAGCAGGATGAAATCAAATGAAAATGAGCAGGATTAAATGCACAGAGAGGGTTAAATCAAATTAAAACGAGCAGGATTAAATGCACAGAATGGATTAAATAAAATTAAAATGATCAGGATTAAATGATGAAAATGAGCAGGATTAAATAAAATGAAAATGAGCAGGATTAAATGCACAGAGAGGATTAAACAAAATTAAAATGAGCAGGATTAAATGCACAGAGAGGATGAAATAAAATAAAAATGAGCAGGATTAAATCAAATTAAAACGAGCAGGATTTCTCCAATTCCTGCAGCCTGTGTGACCCCACAAAAGCAATGGGGGAATTAAATGCACAGAAAGGATTAAATAAAATTAAAATGAGCAGGATGAAATTATGAAAATGAGCAGGATTAAATAAAATTTAAATGAGCAGGATTAAATGCACAGAGAGGATGAAATAATGAAAATGAGCAGGATTAAATGATGAAAATGAGCAGGATGAAATGATGAAAATGAGCAGGATTAAATGCACAGAGAGGATGAAATAAAATAAAACGAGCAGGATTAAATCAAATTAAAACCAGCAGGATTTCTCCAATTCCTGCAGCCTGTGTGACCCCCCCAAAATCAGCGGGGTCACCTTGTTGGGGTTTGGATTTTGGGACGTTGTGACCCCCAGGAACACCCCGAGGACAAAGATTTCCGTCCCTGACACAGAATTATTTCTATTTTTCTGGGCGCCAGAGCCCTTCCCCTGCATTTTCCTCTTGTGCCAGTGCAGAATTTGGGGCTCCCCAAACCAGCACAGAACCCGTGGGCAGGCAAAAAAAAAATCCAGCGAGGAATCCAACAGCAGAATTGAGAAATTTGGGAGGAGCCAGCAAAGACACGAACACAACTCCATAGTGACAGAAAATTCATTAATTCATTCATTCATTAATTGTATTAAAACCTGCACCTCGATATTAGACTAATTGCAGTTCGTAGTAGGCATGCAATAGTGATTACACTGGTATATATAGTTGTGGTACTTTTTGTTTTTTGTTTATTTTTTCTTCCTTTCTTCTCTTTTTTATTCCCATTTTTTAAAGGGTTTTAGTGCCCTGCAGAACCCACATCAGCTGAAGAGAGCCTTTGTAAAAAATTGTTTTCTTTCTTCTCATTTATTCCCCATTTTATTGGATTTTTGTAGAATTTATTCCCCATTTTTAAAGGGTTTTAGTGCCCTGCAGAACCCACATCAACTGAAGAGAGCCTTTGTAAAAAATTGTTTCTTGCTTCTCATTTACTCCCCATTTTATTTCACTTTTTTGTAGAATTTATTCCCCTATTTTTTGGATTTCAGTGCCCTGCAAAACCCACAACTAAAGAGAACCTTTGTAAAAAATTGTTTATTTCTTCTCATTTATTCCCCATTTTATTGGATTTTTGTAGAATTTATTCCCCATTTTATTTATTTATTTTTGCAGAATTCATTCCCCATTTTTGAAACCCTTTACTACCTTGCGAAACCCACTTGAACTAAAGAGAAGTTTTATTTTGAATTATGTCTTCCTTGGAATTTATTCCCCATTTTTTTGTACAATTTATTCCCCGTTTTTTCGTAGAATTCATTCCCCATTTTAAAACCCCTTACGACCTTACAAAACCCACTTGAACTAAAGAGAAATTTTATTTTGAATTACGTCTACCTCATAATTTATTCCCCATTTTTTTGTACAATTTATTCCCCGTTTTTTTGTAGAATTCATTCCCCATTTTTAAAACCCTTTACTACCTTGCGAAACCCACTTGAACTAAAGGGAACTTTTATTTTGAAATTATTTCTTATAATTTATTCCCCATTTTTTTGTACAATTTATTCCCCATTTTTTCGTAGAATTCATTCCCCATTTTTAAAACCCCTTACGACCTTACAAAACCCACTTGAACTAAAGGGAACTTTTATTTTGAATTATGTCTACCTCAGAATTTATTCCCCGTTTTTTCGTAGAATTCATTCCCCATTTTTGAAACCCTTTACTACCTTGCGAAACCCACTCAAACTAGAGAAGTTTTATTTTGAATTACGTCTACCTCATAATTTATTCCCCGTTTTTTCGCAGAATTCATTCCCCATTTTAAAACCCTTTACCACCTTACAAAACCCACTCGCGCTAAAGCCAAACTCCCATTTCCCAACCACTTCCCCTCACCCACACCCCATTTTTTTCCCCACTTCCCCACCCTACCAAACCCAACCACAACCAACCAACCAAGCTTCTTCTTCTTCTCTCAACTCAACTCAACTCAACTCAACTCCACTCCAGTCCTAGTGCCAACCCAACCTGGTGGCACGCGCCAGGCTGGGTTTTAGTACTCGCTCAGGCTGTGCCACTTGGCCACGCTCTTGCCGGGGCCGTCGCACACCTGGTGCCAGTGCTCGGCGCCCGCGGCGCTGGCGCTGTGCGCGCCCAGGATCAGCCGCCCCACGGCCTCGTTCTTGGTGGTGCGCTCGAAGTCGATCACCAGGAACTCGACGCTGACGTCGGGCAGCAGCTCGGCCGGGATGTCGTAGCTGAAGGACTCGTTGAACACGGGGTTCAGCGTGCACTTCTTGACGTGCGTCTTCTTCTTGGCGATGCGCTTGCGGCCGTAGTAAACGTTCACCTTGACGTAGGGGTCTGCAAAAGGGACGGGGAGAGGGCGGCCAGTGACACGGCCCAGGGGGCTCCGGCACGGCCTGGGGGCACTGGGATGAACTGGTTTGGGGACTTCAACTCCCATTCTACCCATCCCTGGACCATTCCACACCTTCATCTACCTCAGGTAGAGATTTGGGCTGGCAGGGACTTAAAAATCCCATTCTACTCATCCCCATCACATTCCATACCTTTGTCTACCCCAGGCAGAGATTTGGGCTCTGGTTTGGGCTGGGAGGAACCTCAAAATCCCATTCCATTCTTGCTCATCCCTTTCCACACCTTCGTCTACCCCAGGTAGAGATTTGGGGTGGGAAGGACTTAAAAATCCCATTCCATTCCTGCTCATCCCTTTCCACACCTTCATCTACCCCAGGTAGAGATTTGGGGTGGGAAGGACTTCAAAATCCCATTTCACACCTTTCTGTACCCCAAGGTAGAGGTTTGGGCTCCGGTTTGGGCTGGGAGGAACCTCAAAATCCCATTCTACTCCAGCCCCATCACATTCCTCACATTCCACACCTTCGTCTACCCCAGGTGGAGCTACCCCGTAGTAAACGTCCACCTTGACGTAGGGGTCTGCAAAAGGGACGGGGAGAGGGCGGCCAGTGACACGGCCCAGGGGGCTCCGGCACGGCCTGGGGGCACTGGGATGAACTGGTTTGGGGACTTCAGCTTCCATTCTACCCATCCCTGGACCATTCCACACCTTCATCTACCTGAAATGGAGGTTTAAGCTCTGGTTTGGGCTGGGAGGGACTTCAAATCCCATTCCACACCTTTCTGTACCCCAGGTAGTGCTTTGGGCTGGCAGGGACTTAAAAATCCCATTCTACTTCTCCCCATCCCATTCCACACCTTCCAGTACCCAAGGTAAAGATTTGGGCTCTGGTTTGGGCTGGGAGAAACCTCAAAATCCCATTCTACACATCCCCATCCCATTCCACACCTTCGTCTACCCTAGGCAGAGGTTTGGGCTCTGGTTTGGGCTGGGAGGAGCCTCAAAATCCCATTCCATTCTTGCTCATCCCTTTCCACACCTTTGTCTACCCCAGGTAGATATTTGGGGTTGGAAGGACTTAAAAATCCCATTCTACTCCTGCCCATCCCATTCCATACCTTCATCTACCCCAGGTAGAGGTTTGGGCTCTGGTTTGGGCTGGGAGGAACCTCAAAATCCCATTCTACTCATCCCTGTCCCATTCCACACCTTCATCTACCCCTGGTAGAGGTTTGGGCTGGGAGGGACTTAAAAATTCCTGCCCATCACATTCCAGACTTTCTACTATTCCAGGTAGAGGTTTGAGCTCTGGTTGGGCTGGGAGGAAACTCAAAATCCCATTCCACACCTTTCTGTACCCCAAGGTAGAGGTTTGGGCTCTGGTTTGGGTTGGGAGGAACCTCAAAATCCCATTCTACTCATCCCCGTCCCATTCCATACCTTCATCTACCCCAGGTAGAGATTTGGGGTGGGAAGGACTTCAAAATCCCATTCCACACCTTTCTGTACCCCAAGGTAGAGGTTTGGGCTCTGGTTTGGGTTGGGAGGAACCTCACAATCCCATTCCATTCTTGCTCATCCCTTTCCACACCTTCGTCTACCCCAGGTAGAGATTTGGGCTGGGAAGGACTTAAAAATCCCATTCTACTCCTGCCCATCCCATTCCACACCTTCATCTACCCCAGGTAGAGGTTTGAGCTCTGGTTTGGGCTGGGAGGAACCTCAAAATCCCATTCCATTCTTGCTCATCCCTTCCCACACCTTCATCTGCCTCAGGTAGAGATTTGGGCTGGCAGGGACTTAAAAATCTCATTCCACACCTTTGTCTACCCCAGGCAGAGGTTTGGGCTCTGGTTTGGGCTGGCAGAAACCTCAAAATCCCATTCTACTCATCCCCATCCCATTCCACACCTTCCTGTACCCCAGGTGGAGCTACCCCGTAGTAAACGTCCACCTTGACGTAGGGGTCTGCAAAGGGACGGGGAGAGGGCGGCCAGTGACACGGCCCAGGGGGCTCCGGCACGGCCTGGGGGCACTGGGATGAAGTGGTTTGGGCTGAGAAGGAGTTAAAATCCCATTTCACACCTTCCTCTACCCCAGACAGAGATTTGGCCTGGGAGGAACTTCAAAATCCCATTCGATTCCTGCTCATCCCATTCCAGACCTTCTACTACCCCAGGTAGATATTTGGGGTGGGAGGGCCTTAAAAATCCCATTCTACTTCTCCCCATCACATTCCAGACCTTTGTCTACCCCAGGTAGAGGTTTGAGCTCTGGTTTGGGCTGGGAGGAACCTCAAAATCCCATTCTACCCATCCCTGTACCATTCCAAACCTTCATCTACCCCTGGTAGTGGTTTGGGCTGGGAAGGACTTAAAAATCCCATTCTACTCATCCCCATCCCATTCCACACCTTCATCTACCCCAAATGGAGGTTTAAGCTCTGGTTTGGGCTGGGAGGAACCTCAAAATCCCATTCCACTCATCCCTGCCCCATTCCACACCTTCATCTACCCCACGTAGAGATTTGGGCTGGGAGGGACTTCAAAATCCCATTTCACACCTTTCTGTACCCCAAGGTAGAGGTTTGGGCTCTGGTTTGGGTTGGGAGGAACCTCAAAATCCCATTCCATTCTTGCTCATCCCTTTCCACACCTTCATCTACCTCAGGTAGAGATTTGGGCTGGCAGGGACTTAAAAATCTCATTCCACACCTTTGTCTACCCCAGGCAGAGGTTTGGGCTCTGGTTTGGGCTGGCAGAAACCTCAAAATCCCATTCTACCCATCCCCATCACATTCCACACCTTCCTGTACCCCAGGTAGATGTTTGGGCTGGGAAGGACTTAAAAATCCCATTCTACTCCTGCCCATCCCATTCCACACCTTCATCTACCCCAGGCAGAGGTCTGGGCTCTGGTTTGAGCTGGGAGGAACCTCAAAATCCCATTCCACTCATCCCTGCCCCATTCCACACCTTCATCTACCCCAGGCAGAGATTTGGGCTGGGAGGGACTTAAAAATCCCATTCCACTCATCCCCATCTAATTTCACACCTTCCTCTACCTCAGGTAGCTCCAGGCTGGCCTTGGGCACTCCCAGGGATGCAGGGGCAGCCACAGCTGCTCTGGGAAATCTGTTTTAATGAATTTAATCCCAAATATCCAAAGATTGGGCAGCTCAGGAGTTTCAGCTCCTCACCCCCCCAGTTTAGGTGCAAGGGGATTTCTGGGCAATGTTTTCATAGGACCACGGAATGGTTTGGGTTAAAAATAGAATTTAAAACTCATCCAGTGCCAAGAGCAAGGACATTTTCCACCATCCCAGGTTGATCCAAACCCTGTCCAACGCTTCAGGGGCACCCACAGCTGCTCTGGGCACCTGCCCACCCTGCCAGGGAACAATTCCTGCCCAAAATCCCACCCAGGGTAAAGCCATTCCCTGCGTGCTGGCACTCCCAATCCATCCCTCTCCCTGCAGCCCTGGAAATCCACCCTGAGCTCACCCCAAATCCCTCTCTGAGCACCCCAACCCTGCTCAGGAGCCCAACAAAGGCTCGGGGCACTTCCAATTAATTTGCAATAATTTGCTGCCAGCAGAAGTTACTGGGAAAGAAAAAATTTAAAACAAAGCAACAAAGGCTCCCTTTTCCCCCAGCTGCTCTTTATGCAAGCACTGGATTACAATCAAGCCACCAGGCACTGAGGGAATTTTTATTTTCATTCCACACAAGTTTTGAAGGCCCTTGCTTGGCTGGCACTGCCTCATTTTCACCTTTTTTTTTTTCTTTTCACCCAGCTGGAATGAGTTTATGCATAATCCAAAGATCATATAAATAAACAGTGTGAGTCACAAGGTTCTGCAGGTAGAACATCACTGAACATTTTATTCTGTGCTTGGAGACTACACAAGCACAGATTTTTATTTTCTTTTTTTTTTCCCCTTAAAGAGTAAAATGCAGGGCCTACAATAATTCAGCCTAGTCTGCATCCCTCTGAGGAGAAAGCTGCAAAACCAGGCCTAGGTTTGAATCTCAGCTTGATCCCAACCATTTCCCCACGATCCTGAGGCAGAATTGTGCAAAAACCAGGGAAAAGCTGCAAAACCAGGCCTAGGTTTGAATCTCAACTTGATCCCAACCATTTCCCCACGATCCTGAGGCAGAATTGTGCAAAAAACAGGGAAAAGCTGCAAAACCAGGCCTAGGTTTGAATCTCAACTTGATCCCAACCATTTCCCCACGACCCTGAGGCAGAATTGTGCAAAAACCAGGGAAAAGCTGCAAAACCAGGCCTAGGTTTGAATCTCAACTTGATCCCAACCATTTCCCCACAATCCTGAGGCAGAATTTGCAGAATTCTCCAGCTCCTTCCCAGCTCCCTCAGGGATTCTCCATTCCATTTCCAGCTCCCTCAGGAATTTCCCAGCCCTTTCCCAGCTCCCTCAGGAATTCTCCAACCCCTTCCCAGCTCCTTCAAGAATTATCCAACCCCTTCCCAGCTCCCTCAGAAATTCTCCAGCCCTTTCCCAGTTCCCTCAAGAATTATCCGGTCTTTTTTCCAGCTCCCTCAAGAATTCTTCAGCCCCTTCCAGCTCCCTCAGAAATTCCCATCTCCCTCAGGAATTTTCTAACCCCTTCCCAGCTCCCTCAAGAATTCTCTCCATTCCTTTTCCAGCCCCCTCAGGAATTCTCAGCACCCTCAGGAATTCTCCATTCCCTTCCCAGTTCCCTCAGAAATTTTCCAGCCCCTTCCCAGCACCCTCAGGAATTCTCCATTAAATTTCCAGCTCCCTCAGGGATTCCCAGTTCCCTCAGAAATTCTCCAGTCCCTTTTCCAGTTCCCTCAGAAATTTTCCAGCCCTTTCCCAGTTCCTTCAGGAGCTCAAATTCCACCAATTTTTGGTGGGTCTTTAGTAGCTGAGCCCTTCAGGCTCTTCAAGAGTGTCCTGAAGGTCTGAGGGGTTTAGGAGCTCAATTTCCACTGATTTTTGGTGGATCTTTGGTACCTGAGCCCCTCAGGCTCTTCAGGAGCTCAATTTCCACTGATTTTTTGTGGATTTTCAGCAGCTGAGCCCCTCAGGCTCTTCAGGGGTGTCCTGAAGGTCTGAGGGGCTTAGAAGCTCCAATTCCACTGATTTTTTTGTGGATTTTCAGCAACTGAGCCCCTCAGGTTCTTCAGGAATGTCCTGAAGGTCTGAGGGGCTTAGAAGCTCCAATTTCACTGATTTTTTGTGGATTTTCAGCACCTGAGCCCCTCAGGTTCTTCAGGAGTGTCCTGAAGGTCCCACCAAGGCTGCCTGGGGGATTGAGGGGTTTAGGAGCTCCATCACAACTGAGAGTGATGCAGCACTCAGAGCAATCCAAAAACCCTTAAGAAGAATTTGAAGAGAAAAAAAAAAATTTATTCAAAAATATATATTTTATATTTATACATATAAAATATATATAAAATATAAAATCTTCAGCTAAACCAAAGGAAGAGCCCTGCGGGTAAATTTGGGGATTTTCCTGCTTTTCCCACCCACTCCAAGGTGGAGAAAATAGCTTCTACCTGAGAGGCCAGTGATGTCCATCTTTGGCAAATGCCTGGCCTTCAGCACCACCACAGTCATCCTCTGTGCCACGGGCTGGTAGGACAGGGACACCTGCAGCTCCCCTCTGCTGATGCACTTCTGCCAGAAAAACACACACAGCTCCTCAGGACAGGCTGCTCTTCCTCACTGGGAGGTGCCCAGAATTTCCTTTCCTTGTGTTAAATGGATAAAAAAGCAGGGAAATGAACCCCAGGTGTCTCAGGTGCAAAAATATGAGTTTGTGGAAAAAAACCAGAATTTGTTGTTGAGGATCTGCATTGTTCCTGCTTGATAAACCATGGAGGGTCCTGGATTAAAAGCTCTGGGATCAAACACAGCCATAAGACACAAAAAAATATGAAATTGTGGGAAAAATAGAATTTATGGTTGAGGATCTGCATCATTCCTGTTTGTAGAACCACTGAGGGTCCCAGATTAAAATCTCTGGGATAAAACACACCAAAAATATGAATTTGGGGAAAAAACAGAATTTATGGTTGAGGATCTGCATCATTTCTGTTTGTAGAACCACTGAGGGTCCCAGATCAAAAGCTCTGGGATAAAACACACCAAAAATATGAATTTGGGGAAAAACAGAATTTATGGCTGAGGATCTGCATTATTCCTGCTTAATAAACCATGGAGGCTCGCTCCTGGATTAAAAGCTCTGGGATCAAACACAGGTGTGTCACACCAAAAATATGAATTTGTGGAAAAAACAGAATTTATGGCTGAAGATCTACATTATTCTTTCTTGTTAAACCATGGAGGCTCCTGGATCAAAAGCTCTGGGGTCAAACACAGCCATATCACACCAAAAATATGAATTTGTGGAAAAACCAGAATTTATGGCTGAGGATCTGCATCACTCCTGTTTGTAGAACTACTGCAGAGAGGATTTTGAGGCTCCCAGATCAAAAGGTTTGGGGTCAAACGCAGCCATATCACACCAAAAAAAAAAAATGAAATTGGGTAAAAACCAGAATTTGTGACTGAGAATCTGCATCATTCCTGATCTGAATCTTCCAGATCAAAATCTCTGGGATCAAACACAGCCATATCACACCAAAAATATGAAATTGGGTAAAAAGCAAAATTTGTAGCTGAGGCTCTGCATCATTCCTGCTTGTAGAACCACTGAGGGTCCCAGATCAAAAGGTTTGGGATCAAACACAGCCATATCACAGCAAAAATATGAATTTGGGGAAAAAACAGAACTGATGGTTGAGGATCTGCATAATTCCATTTTGTAGAACCACTGAGGCTCCTGGATCAAAATCTCTGGGGTCAAATACAACCATATCACACAAAAAATATATATTTGTGAAAAAAACCAGAATTTATGGCTGAGGATCTGCATCATCCCTGATCTGTAGGTTCCAGATCACAATCTCTAGGGCCAAAGAGTCCCCCCACCATGGATTGGGGGTGCACACACCCACCTGGATGTTCCTTTTGAGGATCTCCCTGGTGAGCTGCACCTTGCCCGTGCTGGGATCCACGCCTGCAAGGTGGATGTATCACCAAAAACATGGATTTGTGGAAAAAAACCCAAAATTTATGGCTGAGGATCTGCATCACTCCTGTTTGTAGAACTACTACAGAGAGGATTTTGAGGCTCCCAGATCAAAAGGTTTGGGGTCAAACGCAGCCATATCACACCAAAAATATGAAATTGGGTAAAAAACAAAATTTATGACTGAGAATCCGCATCATCCCTGATCTGAATCTTCCAGATCAAAATCTCTGGGATCAAACACACCAAAAATATGAATTTGTGGAAAAAACAGAATTTATGGCTGAGGATCTGCATCATCCCTGATCTGAATCTACCAGATCAAAATCTCTGGGATCAAACACACCAAAAATATGAATTTGTGGAAAAAACAAAATTTATGGCTGAGGATCTGCATCATCCCTGATCTGTAGGTTCCAGATCAAAATCTCTGGGGCCAAAGAGTCCCCCCACATGGATTGGGGGTGCACACACCCACCTGGATGTTCCTTTTGAGGATCTCCCTGGTGAGCTGCACCTTGCCCGTGCTGGGATCCACGCCTGCAAGGTGGATATATCACCAAAAACATGGATTTGTGGAAAAAACCCCCAAAATTTATGGCTGAGGATCTGCATCACTCCTGTTTGTAGAACTACTGCAGAGAGGATTTTGAGGGTCCCAGATCAAAAGGTTTGGGGTCAAACGCAGCCAAATCACACCAAAAATATGAGTTTGTGGAAAAAACCAGAATTTATGGTTGAGGATCTGCATCATTCCTGCTTGATAAACCATGGAAGCTTCTGGATAAAAAGTTCTGGGATCAAACACAGCCATATCACACCAAAAATATGAATTTGTGGAAAAAACCAGAATTTATGGCTGAGGATCTGCATCATTCCTGTTTGTAGAACCACTGAGGCTCCCGGATCAAAATCTCTGGGGTCAAATACAACCATACCACACAAAAAATATATATTTGTGAAAAAACCAGAATTTATGGCTGAGGATCTGCATCACTCCTGTTTGTAGAACTACTACAGAGAGGATTTTGAGGGTCCCAGATCAAAAGGTTTGGGGTCAAACGCAGCCATATCACACCAAAAATATGAAATTGGGTAAAAAACAGAATTTATGGCTGAGAATCCGCATCATCCCTGATCTGAATCTTCCAGATCAAAATCTCTGGGATCAAACACACCAAAAATATGAATTTGTGGAAAAAACAGAATTTATGGTTGAGGATCTGCATCATCCCTGATCTGTAGGTTCCAGATCAAAATCTCTAGGGCCAAAGAGTCCCCCCACATGGATTGGAGGTGCACACACCCACCTGGATGTTCCTTTTGAGGATCTCCCTGGTGAGCTGCACCTTGCCCGTGCTGGGATCCACGCCTGCCAGGGGCACCATCACCTCGCCGATCACGTCGTCGCGGGAGAAGCGGTCGAAGCTGAGCACCAGGAAGTGCAGCACCAGGTCCTGCAGCTGGCTGTAGGGGATGCCGTAGAAGGTGAAGGTCTCGTCGAAGACGGGCTCCAGGGTCTTGCGCAGCACGCGGGTCTTGACGCGGTGCCTCTTGTCGGGCAGGATGGTCATCTTGATGTAGGGGTCGGAGCTCTGCGTGTGCTCGTCCATCACCGGCAGCCCGTGGGCCTCCTGGATGGTGACCACCAGGGCCTTTTTTGGGAAGTTGTAGTCCACGGAGAAAGTCAGCTCTCCCAGCATCACGTCGTCGCCCGGAGAAGAGGGAGAGGAGGTTTTGCTTCCTCCCGGAGTGAGGCTTTGATCCGGGCTGAGTTCATCTCCATAATCCACCTTGATGGGGAGCTGCTCCACCTGGGGGGGTCCGTCTGGAGCCTTGCTGGGGCCCCCCAAGCCGGCCTCAGCAGCATCCAGCAGGAGGTTGCCCCCGCTGCCGCCCTCCCCGGCCGCGCCGCTCTTGTCTCGGCGGATCCGCTTGATTTTCTTCTTGTTGCTCAAGGTCTCCGGGTAGATGCTGATGCCTTTCAGCATGTGGATGAATTTGTAAGGGGGGGTTTTGTGCTTCTTTTCTGCTTGCTGGTGACAGCATGTCCACACAAAGACTGTGACTGAGACGGAAACCACCAGCACGGTGGCGCCGATGAGTCCGGCCACCACGGGGGACACATCTGTGGGGAGACAGGGCAGTGAGGAGCAGCACGCCTGGTCACGCTTAATGCTGGCATTTCAGTGTCACAGCATCCCCAAAATTTATTTCTCACACTCTCAAGGCATCCCTGGCCTGTGTTCCATGAGCTAAGGAAGGATCTCTGTCCTGCCACCACAGGGGGAAATCAAGGCAGTGAGGAGCAGCACACCTGGCCGCAGATCTACGCATTCCTGTCGTGTTTTAATTCTAAGATCTGCCTATCACAGCTTCCCCAGACATCATTTTTTATCTCTAAATTTATTTCTCACACTCCTAAGTCATGCCTGATCCATTTTCCATGAGTTAAGGAAGGATCTGTGTCCTGCCACCATGAGGGACACATCTGTGGGCAGTGAGGAGCAGCACACCTGGCTGCAGATCTACACACTCCTGTCATGCTTTAAATTCTGGGATTTGCCTATCAGAGCATCCCCAAAATTTATTTCTTACACTCTCAAGTCATGCCTGACCTGTGTTCCATGAGCTAAGGAAGGATCTCTGTCCTGCCACTATGAGGGACACATCTGTGGGAGGACGAGGCAGTGAGGAGCTGAGACCTGGCTGAAGATCTGAACATTCCTGTTATGCTTTAAATTTTGGCATTTGAGTGTCACAGCTTCTCCAAAATTTATTTCTCACACTCCTAAGTCATGCCTGACCCGTTTTCCATGAGTTAAGGAAGGATCTGTGTCCGGCCACCATGAGGGACACATCTGTGGGAAGACAAGGCAGTGAGGAGCAGCACAGCTGATGCACTCCTGTCATGATTTTAACTCTGGGATCTGCCTCTCAGAGCTGCCCCAGACATCATTTTTATCATTTTTATCATTTTTATCTCTAAATTTATTTCTCACACTCCTAAGTCATGCCTGATCCATTTTCCATGAGTTAAGGAAGGATCTCTGTCCTGCCACCACACACCTGATGCAGATCCACACACTCCTGTTGTGCTTTTAATTCTGGGATTTGCCTATCAGAGCATCCCCAGACATCATTTTTTTATCTCTAAATTTATTTCTCACACCCTAAGGCATGCCTGATCCATTTTCCATGAGCTAAGGAAGGATCTGTGTCCGGCCACCATGAGGGACACATCTGTGGGCAGTGAGGAGCTGAGACCTGGCTGAAGATTTACACACTCCTGTCGTGTTTTAATTATGGAATCTGCTTATCACAGATTCCTCAAACATCATTTTCATCTCTAAATTTATTTCTCACACTCCTAAGGCATGTCTGATCCATTTTCCATGAGCTAAGGAAGGATCTCTGTCCGGCCACCATGAGGGACACATCTGTGGGAGCACAAGGCAGTGAGGAGCAGCACAGCTGATGCACTCCTGTCATGATTTTAACTCTGGGATCTGCCTCTCAGAGCTTCCCCAGACATCATTTTTATCATTTTTATTATTTTTATCTCTAAATTTATTTCTCACACTCCTAAGTCATGCCTGATCCATTTTCCATGAGTTAAGGAAGGATCTCTGTCCTGCCACCATGAGGGACACATCTGTGGGCAGTGAGGAGCTGAGACCTGGCTGAAGATTTACACACTCCTGTCGTGTTTTAATTATGGAATTTGCTTATCACAGATTCCTCAAACATCATTTTTATCTCTAAATTTATATCTCACACTCCTAAGGCATGCCTGATCCATTTTCCATGAGCTAAGGAAGGATCTGTGTCCTGCCACCACACACCTGGCTGCAGATCCACACACTCCTATCACACTCTTAATTCCAATATCTGCCTATCAGAGCCTCCCCAGACATCATTTTTATCGCTAAATTTATCAATTTTTTTATCTCTAAATTTATTTCTCCCACTCCAAGGCATGCCTGACCTGTTCCCTGAGCTCAGGATCTCAAACTGTTGCTTGCCTCATCTTGCCAAGCCCAGCTCCTGCCTCACCACATCTCCATAGGAACGCTGCTCTCGATGTGCAGGCAACATTTGCTTTTATTTTATTTTTTATTTTTTGAATGCCCTGCTCAGGAACGTTACACAATTCCGTTTTCACAACAGGGAGGGAGTAATAAATATGGCCAAAATGCTGGATTTGAGATATCCTTTATTAACAATATTGAAAATTTCCTTTTGTCCTGAACTGGGTGTTTTGTCCTGGTTTTTGTGGTTAAATTCAGGGCTAAACATGAAATCCCCCATGGAAATGCAGTGTCCAAAAACAGACAGAAAATCCTCCTATTATAAAATAATAAAGTTATTTTATTCTGCCTTGGAGTTAGGGATTAGCTGATATTTTCTAGATTTTCATACCAACTGTGTTAATCAGTAATGGCAAGGCAGAAATAAAAAAATAATTTAAAAAAATTTTAAAAATCCCTCAAAAACCGTTCATTTTTATTTGTTTCTTTGCTGATGGAGAAGTTTTAAAAATGAACCCAGAGGTGCTGAGGTCCCCAGGGAGGCTTTAGGAAGGTTTAGGTTTCATGTAAATTATTTTTGTGTATATATATATATATATATATATATATATATATATATATATATATATATGGTGTTTATATATATATATGATGTTTATATATATGGTTTATATATATATAGTGTTTATATATATATATAAGATTTTATATATATATATATGGTTTATATATACATATATGTTTTTATATATATATGGTTTATATATATTTATATATATATATGGTTTATATATCTATATATATGGTTTATATAGATATGTTTTTTATATATACATATGGTTTTTATATAAATATATAGATATGGTTTATATAGATATATGGTGTTTATATATATATATGTTTTTTATGCATATATGGTTTATATATATTTATATATGGTTTATATATCTATAGATATGGTTTTTATATATATATATATGGTTTATATATATTTATATATGGTTTACATATATATATGGTTTATATATCTATATATATGGTTTATATAGATATGGTTTTTATATATATATATGGTTTTTATATAAATGTATATATGGCTCTTGGCTCTAAAAACATCCCAAACTCCAGCGGTTCTGCATCCCAAAAACATCCCAAATTCTTGGCCCCCAAACCATCCCAAACCCCAGCAGTTGTGGGCCCCCAAAAACATCCTAAACCCAGTGGTTCTACATCCCCAGAACATCCCAAACCCCAGCGGTTCTCAGCCCCAAAACCATCCCAAACCTCAGCGGTTCTCTATCCTGAAAAACATCCCAAACCCAGCGGTTCTGGGCACCCCAAACTATCCCAAACTCCAGCAGTTCCCAGCCCCAAAACATCCCAAACCCCAGCGGTTCTGGGCCTCAAAAACATCCCAAACCCAGCGGTTCTCAGCACCAAAAACATCCCAAATTCTCAGCCCCAAAAACATCCCAAACCCAGCAGTTCTGCATCCCCAGAACATCCCAAATCCCAGTGGTTCTCAGCCCCATAAACATCCCAAATTCTTGGCCCCCAAAACATCCCAAACCCAGCAGTTCTGGGCCCCAAAAGCATCCCAAATCCCAGTGGCTCTCAGCCCCAAAAACAACCCAAACCCAGCGGTTCTGGGCCCCAAAACCATCCCAAATCCAGCGGTTCTCTGCCACCAAAAACATCCCAAACCCAGAGGTTCTGGGCCTCAAAACCATCCCAAATCCAGCGGTTCTCTGCCACCAAAAACATCCCAAACCCAGTGGTTCTCAGCCCCAAAAACAACCCACACCCAGCGGTTCTGGGCCCCAAAACCATCCCAAATCCAGCGGTTCTCTGCCACCAAAACCATCCCAAACCCAGCAGTTCTGGGCCCCAAAACCATCCCAAACCCAGCGGTTCTCGGCCCCAAAAACAACCCACACCCAGCGGTTCTGGGCCCCAAAACCATCCCAAATCCAGCGGTTCTGGGCCCCAAAACCATCCCAAATCCAGCGGTTCTGGGCCCCAAAACCATCCCAAACCCAGCGGTTCTGGGCCCGACGCCGCGGGGCAGGGCCCGCACGGATCTCAGCGGGCTTTGGCGCTTCTCCATCGCCCCCCAGGCGCTCCCGGTCCCGGTTCCCCCTCCCCTCCCCTGAGCATCCCCCGGTGCCCCGGGCAGGCCCCGCCTTGTGGCGCCGGTGCCGGTGCCGCAGCCGCCCCGGGGAGCGCGAACAAAGGCCGGGGCGCGGCGCGGCCCGGCACAGACATCACGTCATCGGCCCGGGCTGCACCTGCCCCCGGCCCCCGCTCCCCCGGTACCGGCCCCGAGCCCGCGGCCCAGCGCTGGCACCGCCCCAGCAGCGGAGACCGCGGCGGGAGCGGCATCGCCCGGCCCGCGGGGGCGGAGGGGCCGCGGGATGCTGAGGGGCCGGGCCCGGGGGATGCTGTGAGGGGCCGGGCGGTGCTGAGGGCCCGGGAGATGCTGTGAGGGCCCGGGGGATGCTGTGAGGGGCCGGAGATGCTGTGAGGGGCCGGGGGATGCTGTGAGGGCCCGGGGGATGCTGTGAGGAGCCGGGCGGTGCTCAGGGACCGCGGGATGCTGAGGGGCCGCGGGATGCTGAGGGGCCGCGGGATGCTGAGGGACCGCGGGATGCTGAGGGGCCGGGGGATGCTCAGGGACCGCGGGATGCTGAGGGGCCGGGGGATGCTGTGAGGGGCCGGGCGATGCTGAGGGGCCGGGGGATGCTGAGGGCCCGGCGGGTGCGGAGGCCCTGGAGCGCCGCTCCCGTCCCCCTGCGCGGCCACAGCGAGGCCCGGCCCCGGGGGCGCCTCTGCGGGCTCCGCCAGGACGGACGGGCCGCAGCCAGGACCGCCGCGGCCCGGCCGCACTCACCGAAGCCGGGGTGGACACTGGTGATCTCGGCCATGGCCCCGCCGAGGCCGGGGCCGCGGGGGTGCGGGCCCGGTGCGGAGGATGCTGGCGGCCGGGATGCAGGAGCTGCCGACTGGTCCCGCTGCGGCGCTCGCCCCGCCCGGCCCCGCCCCGCCCGCGGCGGCCCCGCCCGGCGGTGACTCGGCAACTGTCGGGGCTCCGGGCACGGAGCCGCGGGGCGTGTGCCCGAGCCGCGCTCCCACCGGGAGCCGGCAGCACTGGCAGCACCGGGCGGCCCCGCTGCGCCCCACGGGGACACCCCCAGCGGCAGAGGCGGGCGGGCAGCGGGGTGTGTGTGTGTCTCTGTGTGTGTGAGGCGTCGCACCGGGCCCCGGCGGCGGCGGCGCCCAGCGAAGATGGCGGTGACCACGCTCAGTGCCGCCCCCCCCCCCCAACTCCCACGGGCCCCGCCTCACCGGGGCCTCACCGGGGACCGGCCCCGGTCGCGCATGCGCAGAGCGAGCTCCGGGCCCTTCCGCTTCCTGCGCGGCGAGCGGGACCGGGCGGCCCGAGCGGGGCCCGCAGCAGCCCCGGAGCGGCCCCGCCATGGCCATGGCGCTCAAGATGCTGCCCTGCAAGAAGCGCAGAGCGGCGGCGGCAGCGGCGGGGCCGCCGAGCCCCCGGGAGCGCGGGGAGGACGCGGAGCTGCCCGGAGGCTCCGGTGCTGCTGAGGGAGGCGGCTCCGCCCGGCCCGCGGGGAGGGGGCCCGGGGAGGCCTCGCCGAAGAGCGGCAGGAAAGCCCCGGTGAGGGCGGCCCCGAGCCCCGGGCAGGAGCTCCCCGCGGGGCCCGGCAGCCCGGCGGCGGCGGCGGAAGGTACCGGGAGGGGCGGCGGCTTTGCGCCCTGGGATTTTGGGTTTGTTTTGTTTCGGGTTTATTTTCCTAAGGAAGTGTTACAGATTAAAATGAGAATGAGGTTTTCCCCGCTGTTTTATCATCCCTGGAAGTGTCCGAGGCTGGGCTGGACGGTGGAAGCGTCCCTGCCATGACAGGGATGGGATGGGATTTATGTTCCCTCCCCACACGAACCATTCCGTGATTATTTGGGAAAGGCTCCGTGGGCGATTGTGAGGCCGGAGATGAGGGGACTGGGACATGTCTGACAGGGAAAGGCTGAGGGAGCTGGGGCTGCTCAGCCTGCAGAGGAGCCCCAGTGAGAGGGACATCAGCCCTGGGTGTCCCTGTGTGTCTCTGAGTGTCCCGAGGTGTCCCTGGGTGTCTCTGGGTGCTCCTGGCTGTCCCCGGGTGTCCCTGGTTGTCCCTGGTTGTCCCTGTCTGTGAATGTCCCTGAATGTCTCTGAGTGTCCCAGGGTGTCCCCAGGTGTCCTGTGTGTGTCCCTGGCTGTCTCTGAATGTACCTGAGTTTCCCTGTCTGTCCCAGTCTGTCCCAGTCCATCCCAGTGAGCAGAGGTCAGGGCAGCCCCAGGCTCTGCTCCAGGCCCAGCAATGGCCCCAGAGCCACGGGCAGGGCCTGAGCCCAGGAGCTGCCCCTGCCCAGGAGGCAGAACTGCTGCCCTGGGCAGTGCCCAGCCCTGAGCAGAGCCCAGAGAGGCTGTGGGGGCTCCGTGCCTGGGGATCCCAGAGGCACCTGGAGCAGCCCTGAGCCCTGGGGTGTCCCTGTTTAGGGACCCCAGACCCACCTGGAGCGGCCCTGAGCTCTGGGGTGTCCCTGTTTAGGGACCCCAGACCCACCTGGAGCAGCCCTGAGCCCTGGGGTGTCCCTGTTTAGGGACCCCAGACCCACCTGTCCCCATCCTGTGCCCTGGGGTGTCCCTGCCCTCACAGGTGGCACAGGTCACCACCCTCTGTTGTCCCTTGAGACTTGATGGATTCTGTGATTCCCAGTGAGAATCCCCTCTGGTTCCCGTGCTGCTGTGATGGGATCCCTGATTTGACTGAAAGCTGGGTTTGTGGCAGGGAAGGAGCTGGGATGGGGCAATTCTCAGTTTTATGGGCCTGCCCAGACCAGGAGCGGAAGGGTTTGAAGGGTTTGTGTGGGTTCATTTGGCCATGAAAATTCATCCCAAATCTGTCTGCCCCCTCCTGTGGCAGGAACACTTGTACAAAAGTGTCACAACCACATTTTGGAGGAACCCCCAGGTTCTGGCTCTTGGGGTGGGTTTGATGTATTTGAACGGGAAAATCAACGAGGAATAAATGAAAAATTAATTTGTGAGGTGTAACACCCACTTTGGGGTGTTATCTTTGCTCTGTGCCGCATCTGCCTGCAGCTGGCTGTTCTGTTTGCAGGGAAAATCCCAAAGCTGTACTCAGAGGTGGAGGTGAGCTCTCAGAGGGATCTGGATCCAAGTGAAAACCCTGGGCCAGTGCCAGAATCTCCAGGCAGGAGCTCCCTGCAGCTTTCTGCTGCCAGGAATCCCAGCACCATGAGGCCACCCAAGAACAGCAGAACAGGTGAGTGCTCCCAGGAGGAAAATTTGGTTTTGGGGCTGTTTTGGATAAATCTGGCTGATACAGCAAACTCTGGAATTGTGAAGATGGTGAGGGATGTGTAGGTGCAGGGTTTTGTTTTAATTTTCATCTTGTGCTCCATAATTCAGTGCAACTTGCTGGAGTTTGTCTCTGCAATTTTTTTGGCTACTAGAAATCCTTCAGAGAAAATTGAGATTTTCTTTCTCTGAGCCAGCAAAGCAGCAAAACACTTTTTAAGTCCTGGAAACGAACCTGTTCTTGCTGTGTGGTACCTGGAGTTTATTAAAGGTGTCAAAAGGCTGCTGAGGCCATTTTATAAACCATTCCTGGAGGAGGTGGCAGCTGCAATGACCGTGATGTGCTCAATTAACTCGGGTCCTGCAGAGCTTGAATCCATCGTTCAAAAGAATTTCTGGTTCTCGTGGCTGCTTCTGTTTGGGTGGTTTTGCGTCAGCTGATGGAAGTTCTGCTGTTTCTTGCAAGAATCTTTGCAAGGAGAATCTTTGCAAGAGTCTTGGAAGGGGAATCTTTGCGAGTTGAATTTTTGCAAGGAGAGTCCTGCAAGGGGAATCTCTGCAAGGAAAATCTCTTCAAGAAGGGTCTTGCAAGGGGAGTCTTTGCAAGGAAAATCTTGGAAGAAGAGTTGCAAGGAGAATCTGGGCAAAGAGAACCTTTGCAAGATGGGTCTTGCAAGGAGAAACATCTTTGCAAGGAGAAACATCTTTGCAAGGAGAACCTTTGCAAGGAAAATCTTGCAAGACTTGCAAGGGGAATCTTTGCAAGGGGAATCTTTGCAAGGGGAATCTTTGCAGGAAAGGTCTTGCAAGGAAAATCTCTGCAAAGAGAACCTTTGCAAGAAGGGTCTTGCAAGTAGAATCTTTGCAAGGAGAATCTTGCAAAGGGAATTGTTGCAGGAATCTCTGCAAGAAGGGTCTTGCAAGGGGAATCTTTGCAAGGATAATCCTGCAAGAAGACTTTTGCAAGGAGAACCTTTCAAGAAGAATCTTTGAAGGAAGATCTTGCAAGAAGACTTGCAAGGAGAATCGTCTTTGCAAGGAAAATCTTGCAAGACTTGCAAGGGGAACCTTTGCAAGAAGACTCTTGCAAGGGGAATCTTTGCAAGAAGGGTCTTGCAAGGAGAATCTGTGCAAAGAGAATCTCTGCAAGATGGATCTTGCAAGAGGAATCTTTGCAAGGAGAACCTTTGCAAGTGGAATCTTTTGAGGAAGAGTCTTGCAAGGAGAATCTTGCAAAGGGAGTCGTTGCAGGAATCGCTGCAAGAAGGGTCTTGCAAGGGAAATCTTTTCAGGAAGGGTCTTGCAGGGGTAATCCTGCAAGAAAACTTTTGCAAGGAGAATCTCTGCAAGGAGAACCTTTGCAAGAACAACCTTTGCAAGGAGAATCATCTTTGCAAGGAGAATCTTTGCAAGAGTCTTGTAAGGACAATCTTTCAAGAAGACTTGCAAGGAGAATCTTGCAAGGGGAATCTTTTCAGGAAGGGTCTTGCAAGGAGAATCTTTGCAAGGATAATCCTGCAAGGGGAGTCTTGCAAGAGGAATCTGTGCAAAGAGAATCTTTGCAAGAAGGGTCTTGTAAGGAGAACCATCTTTGCAAGGAGAACCTTTGCAAAAAGGATCTTGCAAGGGGAATCTTTTCAGGAAGGGTCTTGCAAGGAGAGTCTTTGCAAGAAGGGTCTTTGAAGTAGAATCTTTGCAAGGATAATCCTGCAAGAAAACTTTTGCAAGGAGAACCTTTGCAAGGAAAATCTTGCAAGACTTGCAAGGGGAATCTTTTCAGGAAGGGTCTTGCAAGAAGAACCTTTGCAAGGACAATCTTGCAAGGAGAATCATCTTTGCAAGGAGAACCTTTCAAGAAGAATCTTTGCAAGGAAAATCTTGCAAGAAGACTTGCAAGGAGAATCTTTGCAAGGAGAATCTTTGCAAGGAGAATCTTTGCAAGGAGAATCTTTGCAAGAAGGGTCTTGCAAGAGGAACCTCTGCCAGGAGAGTCTTTGCAAGAGCAATCTTGCAAGGAGAACCATCTTTGCAAGGGGAACCTGTGCAAGGAAAATCTTGCAAGAGTCTTGCAAGGGGAATCTTTCAAGAAGACTTGCAAGGGGAATCTTGCAAGGGGAATCTTTTCAGGAAGGGTCTTGCAAGGAGAATCTTTGCAAGGAAAATCTTGCAAGAAGGGTCTTGCAAGAGGAGTCATCTTTGCAAGGAGAATCATCTTTGCAAGGGGAACCTTAGCAAGAAGGGTCTTCCAAGGAGAACCTTTGCAAGGAGAATCTTTGCAAGTTTTTTTTGCAGAATTCTGTTTTGTGGTTTTTTTTCAAACTCGTCCTTTTTGGATGCGAAGCAGCCGAGATTTTTAGATTCCATCTCTGCTGGTTTTTCAGAGGAGCAGGACGGGGAGGACGTCGAGAGGAGGAAGAGGAGGAGGAAGGCGAGCAAAAGGAAGAGGGAAGTGAGAAGCCAGGAGGAAGAGGGCTCCTTGTCCTGTGACATCAAACTGGACGAGTCCCTGGACCGCACCCTGGAGGATGGAGCCAAGCAGCACAACCTGACCGTGGTCAACGTCAGGAACATCCTGCACGTGAGTGTGGGGACAGGCAGGGCTGGGGGCTCTGGGCTTCCTCTTTCCTGCTCAGCAGAATTCTTGGTTGGAGTTTTGGATGCTGAGAACGTTAAACTTGCTGTGCTGACAGACCCTGGCTGCCAGGAGAGCCGTGCACTACTTGTCCTCCCTCCTTGTCCTTCCTCCTTGTCCTTCCTCCTTGTCCTTCCTCCTTGTCCCTCCTCTTTGTTCTATTCCTTGCTCTATTCCTTGCTCTATTCCTTGTTTCCCCTCCTTGTTCTCCTTGGTTTCCCCTCGTTGGTTTCCCCTCGTTGGTTTCCCCTCCTTGTTTCCTCCTCCTTGGTTCCTCCTCCTTGGTTCCTCCTCCTTGGTTTCTCCTCCCTGGTTTCTCCTCCTTGGTTTCCTCCTCCTTGGTTTCCTCCTCCTTGGTTTCCTCCTCCTTGGTTTCCTCCTCCTTGGTTTCCTCCTCCTTGTTTCCTCTCCTTGTTTCCTCTCCTTGTTCTTCTCCTTGGTTCCCCTCTTTGTTCCCATTGTTTTTCCTCGTTGGTTTTTCCTCGTTGGTTTTTCCTCGTTGGTTTCCCCTCGTTGGTTTCCCCTCGTTGGTTTCCCCTCTTTGGTTTCCTCTCCTTGTTTCCTCTCCTTGGTTCCTCTCCTTGGTTCCTCTCCTTGGTTCCTCTCCTTGGTTCCTCTCCTTGGTTCCTCTCCTTGGTTCCTCTCCTTGGTTCCTCTCCTTGGTTCCTCTCCTTGGTTCCCCTCTTTGTTCCCATTGTTTTTCCTCGTTGGTTTCCCCTCGTTGGTTCCTCCTCGTTGTTTTCCCCTCGTTGTTTTCCCCTCGTTGTTTTCCCCTCGTTGTTTTCCCCTCGTTGTTTTCCCCTCGTTGTTTTCCCCTCGTTGGTTTCCCCTCGTTGGTTTCCCCTCGTTGGTTTCCTCCTCCTTGGTTTCCTCCCTCCTTGTTTCCTCCCTCCTTGTTCTTCTTGGTTCCCATTGTTTTTCCTCTTTGTTTCTCCCTCCTTGGTTCCTCCTCCTTGTTCCCCTCTGTGTTTCTCCTGCTTGGTTTCCCCTCCTTGTTTCCTCTCCTTGTTTCCCCTCCTTGGTTCTTCTCCTTGTTTCTTCCTCCTTGGTTTCTCCTCCTTGTTCCCCTCCTTGGTTTCTCCTCCTTGTTTTCTCCTCCTTGGTTTCTCCTCCTTGGTTTCTCCTCCTTGGTTTCCCCTCCTTATTCTCCTTGGTTCTCCCTCCTTGTTCTTCTCCTTGGTTCCTCTCTTTGTTCCCATTGTTTTTCCTCCTTGGTTTCCTCCTCCTTGGTTTCCTCCTCCTTGGTTTCCTCCTCCTTGGTTTCCTCCTCCTTGGTTTCCTCCTCCTTGGTTTCCTCTCCTTGTTTCCTCTCCTTGTTCTTCTCCTTGGTTCCCCTCTTTGTTCCCATGGTTTTTCCTCCTGGTTTTCCCCTCGTTGTTTTCCCCTCGTTGTTTTCCCCTCGTTGTTTTCCCCTCGTTGTTTTCCCCTCGTTGTTTTCCCCTCGTTTTTTTCCCCTCGTTGTTTTCCCCTCCTCGGTTCCTCCTCCTTGTTTTCCCCTCCTTGGTTTCCCTCCTCGTTTCTCCTCCTCGTTTCCCTCCTGCCTTCCCCAATTTCTCCCAAATTTTCTGCAATGTAGCACTGAAATGTTTTAAAGACTGAATATTATTCCACGCTTTCTCCAGAGATTTACATATTCCATATTTTCTCCAGAGATTTGGGAGCCTGTGAGTGCTTAAAAATTGAAGTTTAATCCAGATTTAGTTGTAGCACTCCTCCTGTGACTGGGACCAGCACATTTTACTCATTCCATGACATGACTGATAACTGATATCAGACAAACTGCTGTGGGCTTTTGTTTTGATTATTTTATTTCTCTCTGTTGGGAATTTATTCTGGGGAGCATTCGCAGAGAATGTAGTGCAAATATTTTAATCTCTGCTGTGATTTGAATTTTAAATTCATTCATTATTTAAATTCATTCATTAATTTAAATTTTTTTTTAAACATGCTGGTTTTGTGTGTTCCTTTAGGAAGTGATCACCAATGAGCACGTGGTGGCCATGGTGAAAGCAGCCATCAGTGAGACAGAAGATCTTCCTTTGTTTGTAAGTAAAAAAAACTTGCTCAATTTATTTTATTTTTTGTTCCAAATAACCCAAGGCCTTCCTGGGCTTTAATGGGATGTGGGGAGAAGAGGTAGAACAAAAAAAAACCGAATTTACCTGTGATAATAATTATAATAATTAGGTTTCATTATCAGATTTACCACCTGGATGAAGTGAGTGTAAATTATAGAACAGAAATAGGAGGAGTTAGTTTTGAGTTAGTTTTGAGTTAGTTTTGAGTAAATTTTGAGTTATTGGTGAGTTAGTTTTGAGGTTAGTTTTGAGATAATTTTGAGATAATTTTGAGATAATTTGAGTTATTGGTGAATTATTTTTGAGGTTATTTTTGAGGTTATTTTTGAGGTCAGTTTTGAGGTCAGTTTTGAGGTCAGTTTTGAGTTATTGGTGAGTTATTTTTGAGGTTAATTTTGAGTTAATTTTGAGTTAATTTTGAGTTATTTTTGAGGTTAATTTTGAGTTAATTTTGAGGTTAATTTTGAGGTTAATTTTGAGGTTAATTTTGAGGTTAATTTTGAGGTTAATTTTGAGGTTAATTTTGAGTTATTGGTGAGTTATTGGTGAGTTATTGGTGAGTTATTGGTGAGTTATTGGTGAGTTATTGGTGAGTTATTGGTGAGTTATTGGTGAGTTATTGGTGAGTTATTGGTGAGTTATTGGTGAGTTATTGGTGAGTTATTGGTGAGTTAGTTTTGAGGTTCATTTTGAGTTATGGGTGAGTTATTTTTGAGGTTAATTTTGAGTTAATTTTGAGTTAATTTTGAGTTATTTTTGAGGTTAATTTTGAGTTAATTTTGAGGTTAATTTTGAGGTTAATTTTGAGGTTAATTTTGAGGTTAATTTTGAGGTTAATTTTGAGGTTAATTTTGAGTTATTGGTGAGTTATTGGTGAGTTATTGGTGAGTTATTGGTGAGTTATTGGTGAGTTATTGGTGAGTTATTGGTGAGTTATTGGTGAGTTATTGGTGAGTTATTGGTGAGTTATTGGTGAGTTAGTTTTGAGGTTCATTTTGAGTTATGGGTGAGTTATGGGTGAGTTATATTGTCTGAAAGGGAATTAATTTAAAGGTAATGAATTTAAAAAAAAAGAGAAAAGCTTCATTGTAAGCTGTACTTTACTCATAGTAAATTTACTTATAATAACTTTACTCACAGTAAAGAGTTGCTGGGAAAACCCTGTCCTTAAGGAAAGGATTGAATTTGTTCCTGTTTTGTTTTCACCTCTCAGGAGCCCAAAATGACTCGTTCCAAGCTGAAGGAAGTGGTGGAGAAAGGAGGGGTGAGTAAATCTCTGCTCCATCTCTGCTCTGTGTGCCTGGAGCTGGGGCAGGGAGGAACAGATCCTTCCCTAGAGGAAAAATTCCAGAATTCCCAGAAAGTTTGGGTGGGTTTTTGGGGTGTCTGTGCATGGATTGATGATTTTTATCAATGCTCCTCTTGGAGGGTCACACACCAAAATCACTGAGAGAGCAACAGGAGCATCCATGTGCTTTGAGTCTTGGAGTGAAAAGAACCAATTCAAACAATGAAATGATCAATTAAAACAATTAAATGATCAATTAAATGATCAATTAAATCAATGAAATGACTAATTTGGGCTGGGCAGCACAGAGCCAGGCCAGGCTTGGCAAGGGCAGTGAGCTCCCAGTGCCCATCCTGAATTCATTTCCTGGAGATCAAGTGGGAATTTTGAAGGTTTTGTTTGAGCTCAGCAGCTCCTCAGCTTGGTGACATTTCCCTGTGACACAGCCCAGGTGTTTTTGCTGTCCCCAGGTGATTCCCACGTGGAATATTTCTCCAATTAAGAAGGCAAACGAGGTGAAGGTGAGTGAATTATGGCTGGGGAAGGGCAGATTGCTGCTGAGGCTGAGATTTTGTGTACTGAGCAGACTTGTGTACTAAAATATAAAATAATTTCTGAGCTGCTCATGCCATTTCCATCATATAAATTCTAAATTATTTGTGCCTGTTCTTACACCTTGACTTTCCTTTACCTACCTTCCAGTAATTTATTTCTTTGCTTTCTTCAGGATTTCCTTTCTGAGCTTCAGGGTTTTTCCTAAATTTTAAATCTTTGATCTGATTGTGAACTCCTCCTCCTGCCTTTTTCTCTTTCTCTTGTGTGCAGCCCCCTCAGTTTGTGGACATTCCCCTGGAGGAAGATGATTCCTCTGATGAAGAATACCAGCCTGATGATGAAGAGGAGGATGAGACTGCAGAAGAGGTGAGTGTGCACTGTGTGTGTGTTCAGCACAGAGGGGCTGAACATCTTCCAAATGTTTAATTTCCTGAAAATCTTCACGTTTCTTCCTCATTTCTGAAAAACCAAAGTGAGTAGAATTAGGAAATAACAGGAAAATTTCATATAGCATCTTCCAAATGTTTAATTTCCTGAAAATCTTCACATTTCTTCCTAATGTCTGAAAAGCAAAGTGAATAGAATTAGGAAATAACAGGAAAATTTCATATCTTTGTGTGAAGTTTTCTCCCATTTCTGCTCAAGCAGAACAAGAAATTCACTCAGCCCTTGGAAATTTCTGTGCTGAATAAAACCTTTAATTAGGAAATAACAGGAAATTTTAATATCTTTGTGTGAAGTTTTCTCCCATTTCTGATGAAGCAGAAAAAGAGATTTACCTTGTCCTTGGAAATTCCTGTCCTGAATAAAACCTTTAATTAGGAAATAACAGGAAATTTTAATATCTTTGTGTGAAGTTTTCTCCCATTTCTGCTCAAGCAGAACAAGAAATTCACTCTGCCCTTGCAAAAAAGGCAGAAAAACACAATTTAATTTAACCCATGGACACCTAAAATCTTCCAGCAATCATTTTTCACTTCTCTACCATTCATTTAGCTGGAAGAGAGGCTTTGAAATATTATTTGGGGCAGGATGATTTTTGAGAATTTTTTGATTTTTGGGATGGTTTTTTTTGAGGGTTTTTTGGCACTTTTTGCCCTGCAGAGCTTGCTGGAGAGTGATGTGGAGAGCACAGCTTCTTCTCCTCGTGGGGCCAAGAGGTGCAGGACACGGCGCTCCTCTGATGAGGAGGGAGGGACCCTCTGTGAGGTAAAACTGGAGGGAAAAAAATCCCAATTTATCCATCCAAATCCCCTGAAAAAATCCCCTAAAATCCCCTTAAAAAATCCCCTAAAAATCCCCTAAAAAAATCTCCTAAAATCCCTTAAAAATCCCCTAAAAATCCCTTAAAATCCCCTAAAAAATCCCCTAAAAATCCCCTAAAAAAATCCCCTAAAATCCCCTAAAAAATCCCCTAAAATCCTCTAAAAAAATCCCCTAAAATCCCCTAAAAAAATCCCCTAAAAAAAAATCAATTTCTAAAATTGTGAGGCCAGGTGGATTTAGGGTCCCACTGCTACATTGGGCTGACTCTAAAATAAAACAAGAAATTCACTCTGCCCTTGCAGATTTGGCAATTCCTGTCCTGAATAAAATCTTTAATTAGGAAATAATAAGAAAATTTCATATCTTTTTTGTGAAGCATTTCTGCTCAAGCAGAAAAAGAAATTCACTCTGCCCTTGGAAATTCCCGTCCTGAATAAAACCTTTAATTAGGAAATAACAGGAAAATTTTATATCTTTTTTTGTGAAGCATTTCTGCCATTTCTGCTCAAGCAGAACAAGAAATTCACTCTCGGAAATTCACCAAAAATTCACCAAAAATTCACCAAAAAATCACCAAAAACTCACCGGAAATTCACCGAAAAAATCACCAAAAATTCACAGAAAATTCACCAAAACCTCACCAAAAACTCACTGGAAATTCACCGGAAAAATCACCAAAAATTCACCAAAAATTTACCGAAAAATCACCAAAAATTCACCAAAAATTTACCAAAAAATCACCAAAAATTCACAGAAAATTCACCAAAAAATCACCAAAAATTCACCGAAAATTCACCGAAAATTCACCAAAAACTCACCGAAAATTCACCAAAAACTCACCATAAATTCACCTCTTGGTCCAAAGCTAACTTTTCATATTTTTAAGCAGATGGAGGTGGTGCCCCCAGCCCCTGTGAGACACATCAGTGCCGAGGTGGTGCCCATGGGCCCCCCACCACCCCCCAAGGCCAAGCAGAGCAGGGACAGCTCCTTCATGGAGAAGCTGCACGCTGTGGATGAGGAGCTGGCCTCCAGCCCCATGTGCATGGACGCCTACCAGGTACTGCTGCCTTTGTTAATTCTCATTTTATGGAGAGGAGGAGAGTTTCTGGGGGTTTTTCCTGGTTTTTGGGGTTTTTTCCCTTTTTTTTTCCCCTTTTTTTCCCCTTCTTTTCCCCTTTTTTCCCCCCTTTTTTCCCCCTTTTTTCCCCCTTTTTTCCCCCCTTTTTTTCCCCCCTTCTTTCCCCCCCTTATTTTTCCCCCCCTTATTTTTCCCCCCTTATTTTTCCCCCCTTATTTTTCCCCCCTTATTTTTCCCCCCTTATTTTTCCCCCCTTATTTTTCCCCCCTTATTTTTCCCCCCTTATTTTTCCCCCCTTATTTTTCCCCCCTTTTTTTCCCGCCCTTTTTTTCCCGCCCTTTTTTCCCGCCTTTTTTTCCCCCTTTTTTTCCCCTTTTCCCCCCCGTTTTTTTCCCCTTCCCACCCCCCTTTTTCCCCCTTTTCCTGCGATGTCCTGGGTTTTTTCCTGGGACATTTTGGGTTTTTTTTCTGGGATGTTCTGTGGGGACTTTGTGGGCTTTTTCCTGGGTCTTTGGGGTTTTTTTTCTGGGACATTCTGGAGTGACTTTGTGGGCTTTTTCCTGGGCTTTTTCCTGGGATGTCCTGGGTTTTTTCCTGTGATGTTCTGGGTTTTTTCCTGTGATGTTCTGAAGTTTTTTCAGGGACATTCTGGGGGGACTTCATGGGCTTTTTCCTGGGATGTTCTGTGGGGACTTTGTGGGTTTTTTTAAGGAAGTTCTGTGGGGACTTTGTGGGCTTTTTCCTGAGACTTTGGGGGTTTTTTTTGGGACATTTTGGGGGGAGTTTGTGTGATTTTTTTCTGGGACATTCTGGAGGGACTTTGTGGGCTTTTCCCTGGGATGTCCTGGGCTTTTTCTGGGACGTTCTGGGCGACCTTTGTGTTTTTTTCCCCAGCACTTTATGACTTTTTCCTAGGACTTTATCACTTTTTTCCTGCCACTCTGTGGCTTTTTCTGAGCTGGCCACGGCAGGGATGTTTAATTTGTCCCTGCAGCCCCTGGAGGACAGCCTGATTGCCTTCAGAGACCTTCTGGGGGGACTTCATGGGCTTTTTCCTGGGATGTTCTGGGGTTTCTTTAAGGAACTTCTGTGGGGACTTTGTGGGCTTTTTCCTGGGTCTTTGGGGTTTTTTTTTGGGACATTCTGGGGGGAGTTTGTGTGTTTTTTTCTGGGACATTCTGGAGCGACTTTGTGGGCTTTTTCCTGGGCTTTTCCCTGGGATGTCCTGGGTTTTTTCCTGTGATGTTCTGGGTTTTTTCCTGTGATGTTCTGGGGTTTTTTCTGGGACATTCTGGGGGGACTTTGTGGGCTTTTTCCTGGGATGTTCTGTGGGGACTTTGTGGGTTTTTTTAAGGAAGTTCTGTGGGGACTTTGTGGGCTTTTTCCTGAGACTTTGGGGGTTTTTTTTGGGACATTCTGGGGGGAGTTGGTGTGTTTTTTTCTGGGACATTCTGGAGGGACTTTGTGGGCTTTTCCCTGGGATGTCCTGGGCTTTTTCTGGGACGTCCTGGGCGACCTTTGTGTTTTTTTCCCCAGCACTCTATGACCTTTTCCTCGGACTTTATCACTTTTTTTCCTGCCACTTTGTGGCTTTTTCTGAGCTGGAAAACCCCAGGGGTGTTTCATTTGTCCCCGCAGTCCCCTGGAGGACAGCCTGATTGCCTTCAGAGACCTTCTGGGGGGACTTCATGGGCTTTTTCCTGGGATGTTCTGTGGGGACTTTGTGGGCTTTTTCCTGGGTCTTTGGGGGTTTTTTTTGGGACATTTTGGGGGGAGTTTGTGTTTTTTTTCTGGGACGTTCTGAGCATTTTCTGGGACATTCTGGAGCAACTTTGTGGGCTTTTTCCTGGGCTTTTCCCTGGGATGTCCTGGGCCTTTTCCTGTGACGTCCTGGGGTTTTTTTAAGGAAGTTCTGTGGGGACTTTGTGGGCTTTTTCCTGGGTCTTTGGGGTTTTTTTCTGGGACATTCTGGAGGGACTTTGTGGGCTTTTTCCTGGGTTTTTTCCTGTGATGTTCTGGGGTTTTTCCTGTGATGTTCTGGGGTTTTTCCTGAGATGTTCTGGGGTTTTTTCAGGGACGTCCTGGGCGACCTTTGTGTTTTTTTCCCCAGCACTTTATGACCTTTTCCTAGGACTTTATCACTTTTTTCCTGCCACTCTGTGGCTTTTTCTGAGCTGGAAAACCCCAGGGATGTTTCATTTGTCCCCGCAGCCCCTGGAGGACAGCCTGATTGCCTTCAGGACGCGCTCCAAGCGGCCGCTGAAGGACGTTCCGCTGGGGCAGCTGGAGGCCGAGCTGCGCGCGCCCGACATCACGCCCGACATGTACGAGCCCAGCACGGGCGACGACGAGGAGTGGGAGAGGTGGCTCAGGGGGCTCATGAACGACGACGTGGAGAACGAAGGTACCTGGGAGGGGTCGCTGGTGTGTAAAACAACATGGATTTGTGTTAAAATCGCCATATCCTGGCTTGTTTAAACACGTTCTGAGGTGGTGATGCCATCACCTCCCTGGGCAGGCCATGGCAGAATTTGGAACTTGGTGAGAACGTGGTGTGAACTTACTTGGGCAGAACTTGGGCAGAACTTGGGCAGAACTTGGGCAGAACTTGGGCAGAACTTGGGCAGAACTTGGGCAGAACTTGGTCATGAACAATGACGTGGAGAACGAAGGTACCTGGGAGAGATGGAGCTGGAGGGGTCACTGGTGTGAAAAGCACGATGATTTTGTGTTAAAATTGCCCCATCCAGGCTTGTTTAAGCACATTCTGAGGTGGTGGCTCCACCACCTCTGTGGGCAGGCCATGGCAGAACTTGGTAGGAACTTGGTCAGAGCTTGATCGGAACTTGAGCAGAGCATGAGGAGAACTTGGTGAGAACTTGGTGCAAACTTACTTGGTAAGGACTTGGTGAGGACTTACTTGCTCAGAACTTGCTCAGAACTTGCTCAGAACTCGCTCAAGAACGATGACATGGAGAATGAAGGTACCTGGGAGAGCTGGAGCTTAGGGAGGGTCACTGGTGTGACAAACACCATGAATTTGTGTTAAAATTGCCACATCCAGGCTTAAATACATTCAGGGATGGTGATGTCACCACCTCCCTGGTCAGAGCTTGGTGAGAACTTGGTGAGAACTTGGTCATGAATGATGACATGGAGAATGAAGGTACCTGGTAGAGATGGAGCTGGAGGGGTCACTGGTGTGTAAAACAACATGAATTTGTGTCAAAATTGCCACATCCAGGCTTAAATACATTCAGGGATGGTGATGTCACCACCTTCCTGGTCAGAACTTGGTCATGAATGATGATGTGGAGAATGAAGGTACCTGATAGAGATGGAGCTTGGGGAGTCAGTGACAAACTGACAAACACCATGAATTTGTGTTAAAATTGCCACATCCAGGTTTGTTTAAACACATTCTGAGGTGGTGATGCCACCACCTCCCTGGTCAGAGCTTGGTGGGAGCTTGGTGGGAACTTGGCCAGAACTTGAGCAGAACTCAGTTTGAGCTGTCAGGTTTGTTCTTGTTTCCATAAATCCAAAATTCCTCTTTGTGACAGTGAATAAATAAAACTCCTGGCTCGGTGCTGGGGCAGGATGATGACAAAACCTGCTCAAAACCTGCTCAAAACCTGATTAGATCCTGTTCAAAACCTGTTCAAAACCTGATTAAAACCTGATTAAAACCTGTTCAAAACCTGATAAAATCTGCTCAAAACTTGATTAAAATCTGCTCAAAACTTGATTAAAATCTGCTCAAAACCTGTTCAAAACCTGATTAAAACCTGCTCAAAACTTGATTAAAACCTGCTCAAAACTTGATTAAAACCTGCTCAAAACCTGATTAAAACCTGATTAGATCCTGTTCAAAACCTGATTAAATATGCTCAAAACCTGATTAAAAACTGCTCAAAACCTGATTAAATCTGTTCAAAACCTGATTAAACCTGCTCAAAACTTGATTAAAACCTGCTCTAAAACCTGCTCAAAACCTGCTCAAAACCTGATTAAAGCCTGATTAAAACCTGTTTTTTTGCAGATGAAGCTGATGACGATGATGACCCTGAGTACAATTTCCTGGAAGATCTGGATGAACCAGACACAGAAGATTTCAGGAATGACCGTGCTGTGAGAATCACCAGTGAGTTCCTCAGGAATTCCCCCTCCTGCCTTGCAGTAATTCCTTGGGAATTGTTTTGTGGCAAGGAATTTTTTGTGGTGCAGGATATTAAATAAAGATTTATTTAATTAAAGAGCTTTTGGCTCTCTGGGAGTGCATGGGAGGATCTGGGCTGAGCTGCTGTGCTCAGCACAACCTGAAAAACAAAATTTAGGTGACAATAAAACCTGAAATTAGGTGATAATGCATTCTGAAAGGCAGTTCAGACTTGAATGTTTGCCTTGTGATTGAATTTAATTAGATTTTAAAGTCCCCACAGACTTTAGTTTTATAAACATAACATTTTCTGGCTTTGCAAAAAGCCACGCTTGCTTTAGGTCTTAGTGCAGATTTGCATAACTTTAAATTTAATCATGAATTATAAATGTGCAATTTTATAAATATGAAATATATTTAGATTAGATAAATATATATAATATATAAAATATATGAAAATATAAAAAATATATATTATATATGTTATATATTCTATGTTATATATTCTATGTTATATATTCTATATGATATGGTATATATTATATATATTATATATTATATATTATATATTATATATTATATATTATATATTATATATTATATATTATATATTATATATTGCATTATACATTACACATATATTGTACATTATATATTATATATTATATATAATAGTACATATATAATAGTATATATATATAATATTATGAATATAAAAAATTAGGTTTTATGTGATATTTTAGAATCCAGACAATCTCAGCTCGAGATTTTTTTTGGGCCCAGCATTAAAAAAGGAATTATATCAGGGGCCTTTCTTTTTTTGGTCCTCTGTTTGTAGGAGGAGGATTTCCCTCTGTGAGAGAAATTCCTTCAGTTGAGCTGATATTATGACAGGATCTGCTGAGTGTTTCTTGGGAAAAGGCATCTTGACAATCCCTTTTAATTTTCCTTGCAGAAAAGGAGGTGAATGAGCTGATGGAGGAGCTGTTTGAGACAGTAAGTGACAATAAAGTGGCACAAAAGCAGGGCTGGCAGCTGGCACGTGGCACTGGAGGGTGCTGGGCTGTGCCAGGGGCTCTGCCACTGCTGGGGCAGGTTTGGCCTTGGCTAGGGAAGGTCTGCAGGGATTGCCACGAGTGAGGATGTGTAGGGATTGCCTGAAGTGAAGATCTACAGGGATTTCCTGAAGTGAAGATTTGCAGGGATTTCCTAAAGTGAAGATCTGCAGGGATTTCCTGAAGTGAAGATCTGTAGGGATTTCCTGAGGGTCTGTTGGGATTTCCTGAAGTGAAGGTCTGTGAAATGAAGATCTGCAGGGATTTCCTGAAGTGAAGATCTGTGAAGTGAAAATCTGCAGGGATTTCCTGAAGTGAATGTCTACAGGGATTTCCTGAAGATCTGTAGGGATTTCCTAAAGTGAAGCTCTGTGAAATGAAGATTTGCAGGGATTTCCTGGATTGAGGGTCTGGGAAATGAAGATTTGTAGGGATTTCCTAAAGGGAAGATCTGCAGGAATTTCCTGAAGATCTGTGGGGATTTCCTGGAGATCTGCAGGGATTTCCTGAAGGGAAGCTCTGCAGGGATTTCCTGAAATGAAGATTTGCAGGGATTTCCTGAAGTGAAGGTCTGCAAGGATTTCCTAAAGTGAAGATCTCTAGGGATTTCCTGGGGGTCTGTAGGGATTTCCTGAAGTGAAGATCTGTGAAATGAAGGTCTGTAGGGATTTCCTGAAATGAAAATTTGTAGGGATTTCCTGAAATGAAGATCTGTGAAATGAAGGTCTGTAGGGATTTCCTGAAGTGAAAATTTGTAGGGATTTCCTGAAATGAAGATCTGTGAAATGAAGGTCTGCAGGGATTTCCTGAAGTGAAGATCTGTGAAGTGAAAATCTGCAGGGATTTCCTGAAATGAAGATCTGTAGGGATTTCCTGAAGTGAAGGACTGTGAAATGAACATTTGTAGGGATTTCCTGAAGGGAAGATTTGTAGGGATTTCCTGAAGGGGAAGATCTGCAGGGATTTCCTGAAGTGAGAGTCTCTGAAGTGAAGATTTGCAGGGATTTCCTGAACTGAGGATCTGTAGTGATTTTCTAAAGTGAAGATCTCCAGAGATTTCCTAAAGTGAAGATTTGTAGGGATTTCCTGAAGTGATGCTCTGTGAAATGAAGATCTGCAGGGATTTCTTAAAGTGAAGATCTGTAGGGATTTCCTGAAATGAAAATCTGTAGGGATTTCCTGAGGGGAAGATCTGCAGGGATTTCCTGAGGGTCTTTAAGGATTTCCTGAAGTGAAGATGTGTAAAATGAAGGCCTACAGGGATTTCCTGAAGGGAAGCTCTGTAAAATGAAGGCCTGCAGGCATTTCCTGAAGGGAAGCTCTGTAAAATGAAGGCCTGCAGGGATTTCCTGAGGGTCTTTAGGGATTTCCTGAAGGGAAGCTCTGTAAAATGAAGGCCTGCAGGGATTTCCTGAAGTGAAGATCTGTAAAATGAAGGCCTGCAGGGATTTCCTGAAGGGAAGCTCTGTAAAATGAAGGCCTGCAGGGATTTCCTGAAGGGAAGCTCTGTAAAATGAAGGTCTGCAGGCATTTCCTGAGGGTCTTTAGGGATTTCCTGAAGGGAGGCTCTGTGCTGAGCAGACCATCATGAGCTTCATGAGCCAAAGTTAAATTCCTTCCTTGAGCTCCCTCCTCTGAGCTGCTGCATGTCTCTGCAGTTCCAGGGGGAGATGGGCTTCTCCAGCATGAAAGATGAGAGGCCAGAAGATGGAGATGCTGTTACAGAGTCCAGGCCAAATTTCAACACCCCCCAGGCCCTCAGGTAGGAGAATTTATTTATTTCTGTCCTGATTTCCTCTCTGAGGAAAAGCCTCTGTGGCAAGCCACCAAAGAGAAAAACTGTCCTGGCAGCTCAGGGCGCTGTTCTGAAAGCTCTGAGCCATTTTTCTTCATGGCAATGTCCAGGCCCAGGCTGGACAAGGCTTGGATCAATGTGGGATGGTGAAAAATATCCTTGCTCTTGGGACTGGATGAGTTTTTGGGTCTGTTTCCACCCAAATCGTTCCATTGCCCAAAAATTCCCTTGCACCTAAACTGAGGGGGTGAGGAGCTGAAACTCCTGAGCTCACCAATCTTTGGATATTTGGGATTAAATGCATCAAAAAAAAGATTTTCCAGAGATGAGTTTTTGGGTCTATTTCAACCCAAACCATTCCATGGTTTTACGAGCACAGTGCCCCTACCAAAAATCCCCTTGCACCTAAAATGGGGGAGTGAGGAGCTGAAAGTCCTAAGCTCCCCAATCTTTGGAAATTTGGGATTAAATTCATTAAAAAAGATTTCCCAGAGCAGCTGTGGGTGCTCCTGGAAGTGTCCAAGGCCAGGCTGGACAGGGCTGGGATGGTGGAAAGGGTCCCTGCCCATGGCACTGGATGAGTTTTAAGATTTATTTCAACCCAAACCATTCCATGGTTCTATGAGCACATTGCTCCCACCAAAAATCCCCTTGCACCCAAATTTGAGGAGATGAGGATCTAACTCTTAACTGCTGAACTCAGAAATCTTTGGACATTTGGGATTAAACACATCAAAACAGATTTTCCAGGGAATCTGTGGTTGTTTCTGGTTGGACATTTTGGAGCACCCTGGCATTGTGGAAAGTGTCCCTGCCATGCAATGGGGGTGAAATTAGATAAAATTTTAAGCTCCCTCCAACCCAAATCATTCAATATTTCTGTGATTTCTCTCCAGGTAATAATTCCAGTGTTCCAGCAGCTCAGAAGGAGCTGCTGATGGGGGGTGGCTCCTCGCTGATGGGGCAGAGCAGCTCAAGGTGCAGCTGGGTCTGTTTGGGAAAGGAGCAAAAGCGAAGGCTGGGATGGCCGGGTGCTGTCCCTGGGCTGAGCAGTGCCACAGGGCAGGGCACAGCTCTGAACCAGCTACAGACTGAAAGCAGGCATATTTATTTGGAAATAGAATTTTATATAAATAAAAATACGTAATATTTATTTATTTATTTATCTATCTATTCATTTAATTATAAATATATATAATATATATAATATATATAATGATTATATATTTTATATATATTATTATGTAATATATAATATATCATATTACATTATTATATAATATAATATATCTAGTATATCATTATATATAATCATATAATATATAATATATATTATATAATGTATTATATATTCTATACTATATCATATATATAATATAATATATTATATTATATTATTACATAATAAAGAATATATAATATTATAGATATAATTATATTTAACATTATATAATATTATATAATAATATTATATAATATATAATATATACTATTATATATAATATATATTATATATAGTGTATATTTTATATTATATAACATATATTATATAATATATAATATATAATATATAATATATAATATAATAGATATATTTAATGTTATATAATAATGTTATATAATAACATTATATACTATTATATAATAATAGTATATACTATTATATATATAATATATATTATATATATTATTATATGTATAATTATGTATATAATATATAATATATAATATATAATATATAATATATAATATATGTATAATATATATAATATATATAAATTAAAACTAAAATAAATAAAATAATTATTACTAATGAAATAATGAATTCCTGCTCCAGGAGTAGCTCTTACTGTAGGACCTCTGGTAGAGTTCTCAGCATAAGGCTGGGAAATAATTAAATATTAAAAATTAATTCCGATTTAAATTATAATGAAATATTAATTATTATAATAATATTATAAATAATATCATGTTATTTTAATAAATATAAACAACAAAAATATTATTAAAATGTTATTAAAATATTACCAAAATTGTTATAAAATATTTTCTGTTATAAAATTATAAGTAAATATTTAAAATACATAAATATTTTCAAAAATTTTAGTATTTTTGAATATTTTAAATTAATTTTTTAATCAAGTAGCAGGATTTGAATCAGTTTTGGTCTTTCTGGAGACCTTCCAGCTGGACTTAGTATAGGGATGGTAAAACCGAACCCAGATAGAATAAAATATATAATCAACGTTCTAAATTAAAAAAAATATATATATATATAAATTTTGTTTTATATATATATAAATAAAATTCTAAATAAACATGAAGCATTATTGAATTAGGGATTTATTACATTTAATTACATATTTAAATTTTGATTTCCATCAGATTTGAGGAGCCTCTGGCCAATTTGCTGAACAAGCAGCACCAGACAGTGAAGGAACAACTGGAGCAGCTGAGAATTAAAAAATCCTCAATCAAAGCACCCCAAGAAACTGAAAAATCCAAAAATCAAAATGAGAAACCCCAGCACAGCCTGGTCCTGGACACTGCCCAGAGGAAGAGGCTCCAGCAGCAAATGCAGCAGGTAAGAAATTTATTTTAGTGATTGTATTCTGTAAAAATCCCATTTTTATAAATTTTTTTAACTGTTTAAGGGTAATATTCCTAATCTAGTTTGAATTATTTTTTTGTTTCCTCCTGCCACCGCACAAACTTGTGTATGGATTCAGAAATGGGCAGTTCTAAAAGCTGAAATCTTTGCTGTTAAAGAAATAATTATGTATTTTTATAGGAAAAAAATTAATTTCTGTGTTGGTCATGATGAGAATTTGGCACAAAAGCTGAGAAACTGCCCAAAAATTTCTGATATCTTCAAAATTTCTATAATAAACTCTTAACATTTCCCCTCAGTTTTCTGTTGATTTTAAGATATTTTTGCAGAGATTTTTGCTGTGCTCAGGGGATATTTCTTGTGCCTTTGGATTTGTGCTTTCCAATTCCTTGGATTTGTGCTAAACTTTAAAAAAATCCAAATTTTTCTGATTTTATTCCTCAAGCACGTTCAGCTCCTGACTCAAATCCATCTCCTGGCAAGTTTCAACCCTGCTCTGAGTTCAGAGGCCAGCACCACCCAGATGTTTTTGGTAAGAAATGCCCTAAAATCAAATATCCATAAATTCAAATTATTCCTGGTCTCTGGGCAAACTTAGAAATATTAATTTATTTGTAATTAATTTACTTAGAAAGGTGAATTTTTTTATTTATCCCATTAAACTGGGAATTAAGGTTCTGGATAGGAAACTTAGTTTTCAGTTTAATGGGATAAATATTGGTATGGATAATGGGATAAATATTGGAATGAATAATCAATTTAATGGGATAAATATTGGAATGGCTAATGGGATAAATATTGGAATGGATAATCAATTTAATGGGATAAATATTGGAATGGATAATCAATTTAATGGAATAAATATTTGAATGAATAATAAATTTATGGATAATCCATGGATAATCAATATATTGATATTATTATTTCACTGGATTTGTGATGCCCCAAATGAAGATTTATAATCAGACTATAAATATTAAAATAATATTAAATAATAATAATAATAATAATAATAATAATAATAATAATAATAATAATAATAATAATAATAATAAAATGTCATAATACAATCATAATAATATTGTAGTGTAATGTAATGTAACGTAATATAATATAATATAATGTAATATAGTATAATGTAATATAATGTAATGTGATATAATGTGATATAACATAATAAATATAATATAATAATGTATAATAATAATAGCACCAATTAATATTATTTATATAAATAATATTATAATTATAGCATCAATAATAATATAATGTAATTTGATTTATAACCTAATTACTTATATCACATTTTTAATCTGATCATTTATAATTTACAGTCTGATCTTTTCCATGTTAATACTACTACTACGAATAGATTTATAATATTATTATTTATAGCACTAAATATTAGTATTTATATAAATAATAATAGTAGTGTTGTAATAACAATAATAATATAATGTATAATGTATTAATATATATTTAATGTAATATAATGTAATGTAATGTAATATAATGTAATATAATATAATGTAATATAATGTAATATAATGTAATATAATGTAATGTAATGTAATGTAATATAGTATAGTATAATATGATATAATATGATATAATGTAATGTAATGTAATATAGTATAGTATAATATGATATAATATAATATAATTTATAATCTGAATATGTATATCATATTTCTAATGCGATCATTTACAATTTACAATCTGATTTTTTGCGTTTGTCTCTCTGTCCCCCGCCTGTCCGTGCTGCCCTTGCAGAGCGAGCTGGGCAGCTTTGCCTGCAGCTCCAGCCTGCACCAGGCGCCGCAGAACCCCAAATTCCAGAGCATGTTCCAGCCCTGCAACCTGCAGGGGGCGCTGCAGCTCCTGCACGACTTCCACGCCCGGGTGCCCGTGGAGTGCAGCCCCAGGAAGGCTGGCAAGAGTGGTAAGGGCGGGGTGTGCCCTTTGCTGACCCGCATTTGGGGCAACTGAGGGGTGTTTTAAACAATTTTTGTTCTATTTTCAGTCTCATGTGATAGGTGAGACAATCCAGATATCATAACTCACAGCATTGCAATCAGAAGTTAATTATTTCTACATTTCAATATACTAGAAGTGTTTTAGTATATTGAAATTTAGAATTTCCACACCAATTTTCTATAAATCCATTTCCCACAGGGACAGGGTGGGGAAAGCATGACCAGGCTGTGAGGAAATACAAGTGAGAGGACAGGGTGGGTTATGCCCTTTTCTGACCCAGATTTGGGGCAACTGAGGGGTGTTTTAAACAATTTTTGTTCTATTTTCAGTCTCATGTGAAGGGTGAGACAATCCAGATATCATAACTCACAGCATCACAATCAGAAGTTAATTATTTCTTAATTACAATATACTAAAAGTGTTTATTTGTCTCTCAGCTTTAGCCACACCAAGTAGCAGGTTATGAAGAAATATAAGTGAAGGGACAGGATTATTCCCTTTTCTGACCCAGATTTGGGGCAATTTAGAGTTGTTTTAAACAAATTTTATTCCATTTTCAGTCTCATGTAAAGAGTGAGATAATACAAATATCATAAATCACAATCAGAAGTTAATTATTTCTTAATTACAATATACTAAAAGTGTTTCTTGGCTCAGAGTGGCCACTTGCTCTTTGCCTTGCTACAAAGCAAAAGAAAAGATGAAAAAGGAAAAGAATTTTACATTTTCCTGGTGTAAACTTCAAGGGGAAAACAAGGAAATCTGCAAATTCTAAAAGCAAGAAGAAGTTCTTTTTGCAGTGAAAGGAGTAAAAAAAGCAGATTTTTCAAGGAGTGAGCAGTGACAAACATCCATCCACACACCCAAAACCGTCCTTCCCTGTTCATTCTTTTCCCAGCAAACGAATTCTCGTGTTTGCCCAAGCAAGTGGCCTGGATTTTGGCAACCAGGAAAGTTTTCATGTACCCAGAGCTGCTGCCCATCTGTGCCTTGAGGGCAAACCCTCCCCGGGACAAGATTGTCTTCACCAAGGCAGAGGACAAGTGAGTGATTATTGCCCAATTCTTGCACAAAATGGGGTGGAAATTGCTTTGTTAAAGAGAATTTCCATCCCTGGGGAGAGCTGAGAGGTTTCTTATCCCTTCCCTTCCCTCTTTCCCCTGCGCAGCTTGTTGGCTTTAGGGCTGAAACATTTCGAAGGGACGGATTTCCCCAAGCCTTTGATCAGCAAATATCTGCTGCCCACCAAAACTGCCCACCAGCTGACGGTGAGGATCAAGAACCTCAACATGAACAGAGCCCCTGACAACATCATCAGGGTAAGGGCCACCTCCTGGGCTCCTTATTTCAAATAAAATGTCATCCTTGGGGTGGCAGTGAGGATTTAAGCTTTTATTTCCATTAGTCGCTGGATTTCGGAGGTGTTTAGAGGCTGATTGGACTCTTTAGAGGTCAGATAGTCCTGGTAAAACTCAGTGATGCTGATTAGAACTTTATCCAGGTGAATTATTTCAAAGAAAAAGTCATTCTTGTGGTGGCAGTGAGGATTTAACCTTTTGTTTCCCTTAGCCAGAAAACCAGATTAAACAACACCTGCATAAAACAAAACCAGTTAAAACAAAATCTGCACAAAACCAGATTGAACAACTCCTGCACAAAACCAGATTAAACAACACCTGCATAAAACCAGATTAAACAGCACCTGCACAAAACAAAACCAGATAAAACACCCTTCCAGCAGCTGCTCTGTGTTCCAAGGGCTTCTTATTTTAAATAAAATGTCATCCTTGGGGTGGCAGTGAGGATTTAACCTTTTATTTCCCTTAGCCACAAAATCAGATAAAAACAACACCTATATAAAACAACACCTGCATAAAACAAAAGCACATAAAACAACACCTGTATTAAACAAAAAGAAGATAAAACAACACCTGCACAAAACCACATAAAACAAAAATGCATAAAACAACACCTGCATAAAAACACATAAAACAACACCAGATAAAACAAAACCAGATAAAACAGCACCTGCATAAAACAAAACCACATAAAACAACACCTGTATTAAACAAAAACAAGGTAAAACAACACCTGCACAAAACCACATAAAACAAAAATACATAAAACAACACCTGCATAAAAACACATAAAACAACACCAGATAAAACAGAACAACACCTGCACAGCTGCCTGAATCTGTGAGAGCAGCCAGCACGGCAGTGAGCTCCTGGTTATTATTTTTAATATTCCTGTGGGTGAAACCTTATTAAAAAAATCCCTTTATTGACATGAACACCTGCAGAGAGCCCAGTCCTTCACCCCAGCAGTGTCACCTGAGCAATGTCACCTGTGGCTGCAGTGTCACCCCAGCAGTGTCCCCTGTGTGCCTGTGTCACCTGTGTGGCTGCAGTGTCACCTGAGCAGTGTCACCTGTGTGGCTGCAGTGCCACCTGTGGCTCAGTGTCACCCCAGCAGTGTCACCCCAGCAGTGTCACCCCAGCAGTGTCTCCTGTGTGGCTGCAGTGTCACCTGAGCAGTGTCACCTGTGTCCCTTTGTCACCTGTGTGGCTGCAGTGCCACCTGTGTCCCTCTGTCCCCTGTCCCTCTGTCCCTGTCCCCTCAGCACTACAAGAGGACCAAGCAGCTGCCAGTGCTGCTGAGGTGCTGTGTGGCTGCATTGTCACCTGTGTCCCTTTGTCACCTGTGTGGCTGCAGTGTCACCTGTGTGGCTGCAGTGTCACCTGTGTCCCTTTGTCTTGTGTGGCTGCAGTGTCACCCCAGCAGTGTCACCTGTTTCCCTTTGTCACCTGTGTCCCTCTGTCCCCTGTCCCTCTGTCCGTGTCCCCTCAGCACTACAAGAGGACCAAGCAGCTGCCGGTGCTTCTCAGGTGCTGTGAGGCTGCATTGTCACCTGTGTCCCTTTGTCACCTGTGTGGCTGCAGTGTCACCTATGGCTGCAGTGTCACCCTAGCAGCGTCACCTGTGGCTGCATTGTCACCTGTCCCTTTGTCCCCTGTCCCTGTGTCCGTGTCCCCTCAGCACTACAAGAGGACCAAGCAGCTGCCGGTGCTGCTCAGGTGCTGTGAGGAGCTGCAGCCCCACGAGTGGAAGGCGCCCGTGGAGAGGGAGGAGCAGCGCCTGCCCTTCTGGTTGAAGGTATTTCCTCAGGGGAGTTGGGCTTTGGGTCATTTTTTGGGGGGTTTTATTTGGTTTTGTGGGGATTTTTTTTCCTTTTGTGGATTTTTTTTCCTTGTGGATTTTTTTCCTTTTGTGGATTTTTTTCCTTTTGTGGATTTTTTTCCTTTTGTGGATTTTTTTCCTTGTGGATTTTTTTCCTTTTGGATTTTTTTCCTTGTGGTTTTTTTTCCTTTAGGATTTTCCCTGTGGATTTTTTCCTTGTGGATTTTTTCCCTTGTGGATTTTTTCCTCGTGGATTTTCCCCTTATGGATTTTTTCCTTGTGGATTTTTCCCTTTTGTGGATTTTTTCCTTTTGTGGTTTTTCTTTTCCTTTTGTGAATTTTTTTTCCTTGTGGATTTCTTTCCTTTTGTGGATTTCTCTCCTTTTGTGGATTTCTCTCCTTTTGTGGATTTTCCCCTTGTGGATTTTTTTTCCTTGTGGATTTTATTTTTTCCTTGTGGATTTTCCTTTTGGATTTTTTCCTTCTGGATTTTTTCCTTTTGTGGATTTTTTCCTCATGGATTTTTTCGTCATGGATTTTCCCCTTGTGGATTTTTTCCTTGTGGGTTTTTCCCCTTGTGGATTTTCCCTGTGGATTTTTTCCTTTTGTGGATTTTTTTCCTTGTGGATTTTTTCTTTTTGGATTTTCCCCTTATGTGGATTTTTCCTTTTGGATTTTTCTCCCTATGGATTTTTTTCCTTTTGTGGATTTTTTTCTGGATTTTTTCCTTCTGTGTTGGTTTTTTTTTTTTTTTTTTTTTTTTTGTTTTGGTTTGGTTTGGTTTTTTTTTTGTTGTTGTTTTTTTTTGTTTTTTGTTTTTTTTTTGTTTTTTTTTTGTTTTTTTTTTTTCCTTCTGGATTTTTTCCTTTGGTGGAGTTTTTCCTTGTGGATTTTTTTCCTTGTGGATTTTTTCCTTCTGGATTTTTTCCTTTGGTGGAGTTTTTCCTTCTGGATTTTTTCCTTTGGTGGAGATTTTCCTTTTGGATTTTTTTCCTTTTGGATTTTTCCTGGAGCCACAGACACCATTCCTGTGAGTCAGGCAGTAAGGGAGCACTGTCCCCAAGGCAACAACTGCACTCGAATGCCATAAAATCCATTTCTCTTCATCACCCCCTGTTCCACATGGAACTTTCCTTCCCACAAAATCTGATTTTTACTAAAGCAACCTTTATAAAGCAAAAAAACCTTTGTTTTTCCTCAGGATCTCAGTCTCCTAAAGGCTTTGCAGTGCAACTCATGAATTTAATGTACTATTATGTTACTATTAAGTAACATGGAGTAGTAGAAAGGAAATAAATCCTGCTTGTAGAAGCAGGTAGAGGAAGCTCTGCCAGCTCACAGAGTTGCCTTCTGTGCTGCTGTGTGAAGGTGAAAATACAGAAATAAATAATAATTAAATAAAATAATTTAAAATAAATTCTTGCTCCTTTCAGGCAAGCTTGCCCTCCATCCAGAGAGAACTGAAGCAGCTGGCAGAAGATGCCAAGGAGACCCCAGCTTCACCTGCTGGAGAATCTGCCCTCGTGGGGGCAGAGAAGGAAACTTCAGGCAGGGAATGTGATGAAAAATATCCTTTGCTGATGCCCAAGGGGCTCGTGCTCACCCTGAAACCTCTGGGCAACCGCTTCTCCAGGAGGCCCTGGAGGAGGCAGAGGTGTGCAGCTCTGAAACCCGTGCTGATCCGGCCCAGCCCCTGCCTGCAGCCCAGCTCCAGCCCCCTGGGCGTGCAGAAAAACCAGAAATTGCCTCAGGCGGCAGAGGCTGCCCCCAGCAGGGTCCGCGGCCGCGTCCCTCGGCCCATCCAGCCGGCCCCGCCGCCCCTGAGGGTCCCAGCGGTGCTGGCGGCTGGGGATGCCGTGGAATTCCAGAATGTTCTGCCCACCGGGCAGCCAAGCTCCAGACAAGCCTTCCCCGGTGCTGTGGTGGCCTCAGAGCCGCCGGGGGGTTCCCAGGCCAAGGTGATGGTGCCGGCCCTGGGCGCGATGAGGGCGCGCAGGCCGTGCGTGAGGAAGGGCTACCAGAGGAAAAAAGGGCCCAAACCATCCCCGGTGATCAAAGCTGCCCCTGTGATCCAGCCCTCGCCTGTCATCCTCACCGTCCCTGCCACCACAGTGAAGGTGCTCAACATTGGCAATGGCTGCAATGTCATCCAGCCCCTGAGCACGGCCGTGGGCCGCGGCGCTCAGGCCATTCCTGTCACCACCCTGCTGGTGAACCCCTCCACCTTCCCATGTCCCCTCAGCCAGCCCCTGGTGACCTCGTCCATCCCATCCCTGATTGTGTCTCCCAGCCCCGTTGGGAGAGAAGGGGAGGAGAAGCTGACCCTGCTCCCTGCTCCAGGAGCTTTCCCTGCGGTGGAGCCCAAGGTGGAGCCCTCAGAGCTCTTTGTCCCTTGCTCCACTTTGTCCCCAAAGGAGGAGTGTGGCACCAACCCTGCCCGTGGGGACACTCAGGACAAGGGGAACAGCTGGGCAGTGGCAGAGGGAGATGGGAACACATCAGAGCCTTTGCCCGTGGTGGAGCTTTTGCCTCACTTGGAAAATCCCGACGCACCGGTGGAAATCAAGTCTGAAGATTTAAGTGATGCTCCCAAAGAAGCCAGCCTGGCACAAAAAAGAGAAGTTTTATGTGCTGAAAGGAAGGAGGAGTTCATGCTGGGCCTTGGCCAGGAGCTGAACATGGAGGCCGCCTGCTCCTGTGGGGACGAGCCCAAGAAGGAGCAGATTCCCTGTGAGGAGACGGCAGAGGAGCAAGGCCAGGCTGGGCCCTGCCCTGCCCAGGGGGAGCAGCAGGGGGAGCCTGGGGGGGCTGCAGGGCCCCCCGGCACCGGGGACTCCCCAAGGAACCCCCAGTGCCCAGCTGAGAGGGAGGCAGGCTTCAGCAGCCCCCCAGGGGACTCCTCCAGCGTCGATGGGCTCTCCGTGGGGACACCGGCCGGTCCCGAGGCCGCAGGGGACAGGGAAGGGCAGGAGGAGGAGGAGGAAGATGATTTTGATGATTTTACGCAAGACGAGGATGAGGAAATGTCGTCAGCTTCGGAGGAGTCGATTCTGTCGGTGCCGGAGCTGCAGGTAAAGATGAAACTTGAAAAGATAAAACTTGAAAAGATAAAACTTGAAAAGGTAAAACTTGAAAATCCTTAAAAAAGGGCAACTGGGGGTGTCCTAAAACACCCTGTGGAGTCAGGGATCCCACTGGGAAACCCACTGGGAATCCCATTGGAAATCCCACTGGGGATCCTACTGGAAGTCCCTCTGGGAATCCCACTGGGGAATCCTACTGGGAATCTAACTGGAAATCCCTCTGGGAACCCCACTGAAATCCCAATGGAAATCCTACTAGGAATCCCACTGAAATCCCAATGGGAATCTCACTGGGGATCCCAATGGAAATCCCAATGGGGATCCCTCTGGAAATCCCACTGGGGATCTAGAAATCCCACTGGGAATCCCACTGAAATCCCACTGAAATCCCAATGGAAATCCCACTGGGGATCTAGAAATCCCACTGGGATCCCAATGGAAATCCCACTGGGGATCTAGAAATCCCACTGGGATCCCATTGGAAATCCCACTAGGGATAAATCCCACTGGGGATCTGGAAATCCTACTGGGAACTCCACTGAGGACCCCACTGGAGATCCCTCTGGAGATCCCACTGAAAATCCCAGTGGGGATCTGAGAATCCCACAGGGGATCCTCCTGGAAATCCTCCTGGAGATCTGGAAATCCCACTGAAAATCCCACTGGGAACCCCACTGAAATCCCAATGGAAATCCTACTGGGGATCCCACTGATAATCCCACTGAAATCCCAGTGGAAATCCTACTGGGGATCCCACTGAAATCCCAATGGAAATCCCACTGGAAATCCCACTGGGGATTATTTCTAAGGAAATAATGATTTAAAAGATTATATTTTTTGAGCCAAATAAAATTTTAAAAAATTCTATTTTTGAGCCAAATAAAATTTTAAAAAATGGGATTTTTAAAATTATCATTTCTAAGGAAACAATGGAAAAACTGACCTGGCTGGCCACAGACAGACGTTTCAACCAAATAAAATTTTAAAATGGGATTTCTTAATTATTGTTTCTAAGGAAATAATAATTTTAAAAATTATATTTTTGAGCCAAATACCATTTTAAAAATTATGTTATGTTACATTATGTTATATGTTACGTTACTTTACGTTATATTATATTATATTATATTATATTATATTATATTAGGCTGCAACAGAGAGACATTTAAACCAAATAAAATTTAAAAATGGGATTTTTTTTATTATTATTTCTAAGGAAATAATAATTTAAAAGATTATATTTTTGAGCCAAATAAAATTTTTAAAATTATATTTTAAAAAATATTTTTAAATATATATTTTTAATTTTTTTAATGGGATTTTTAAATTATATTTTTGAGCCAAATAAAATTTAAAAAAATAGGATTTTTGAATTATTATTTTTAAGGAAACAATGGAAAAACTGACCTGGCTGGCCACAGAGAGACGTCTGAGCCAAGAGGGAGATTCTGAAGAGGAGAATTCCCAGGAGGAGAACTCAGAGCCTGAGGAAGAGGAGGAGGAGGAAGGGGAGGGAATGGAGAGCTCACACAAGGAGGATGAAACGTGTGGGGACCCCTCAGAGGAGCCCAAATCTGCTGCCACCACGGCCAAGGCGGCGTCCCCTCAGGTGGAGACCCTCAGGAGGCCAGCAGGTGGGTTTGGGGACACAGGGGAGTTTGGGGACAGCAGGTGGGTTTGGGGACATCTGGTGGGTTTGGGACATCAGGTGGGTTTGGGGACAGCAGGTGGGTTTGGGGACACGGGGGAGTTTGGGGACATCTGGTGGGTTTGGGGACACAGGGGGGTTGGGGACAGCAGGGGAGTTTGGGGACATCAGGTGGGTTTGGGGACATCTGGTGGGTTTGGGGACACGGGGGTTTGGGGACAGCAGGTGGGTTTGGGGACAGCAGGTGGGTTGGGGACACAGGGGGTTTGGGGACATCTGGTGGGTTGGAGACAGCAGGTGGGTTTGGGGACATCAGGGGAGTTTGGGGACACAGGAGGGTTTGGGGACACCGGGGTTTGGGGACAGCAGGTGGGTTTGGGGACACAGTGGGGTTTGGGGACAGCAGGTGGGTTTGGGGACAGCAGGGGAGTTTGGGAACAACAGGTGAGTTTGGGGACAGCAGGTGAGTTTGGGGACATCTGGTGGGTTTGGGGACACAGGGGAGTTTGGGGACACGGGGGAGTTTGGGGACAGAAGGTGGATTTGGGGACATCTGGTGGGTTGGGGACAGCAGGTGGGTTTGGGGACATCTGGTGGGTTTGGGGACAGCAGAGGAGTTTGGGGAAAGCAGAGGAGTTTGGGGACACAGGGGAATTTGGGGACACAGGGGGTTTGGGGACAGCAGGTGGCTTTGGGGACATCAGGGGAGTTTGGGGACAGCAGGTGGGTTGGGGACAGCAGGTGGGTTTGGGGACACAGGGGAGCAGATGAGATCTTTGGGGATACCAACAACGATTATACCCACACTTCCACTTGGGAAGTACATTTCTCCTCCCCTTCCAGGCGGCACAGAAAACGTATATTTTGCACAAATTTAACAATTTCTGTTTAATCCTCCCCAGGAGAGGCCCTGAAGGCCCCGGGGAGGAGCAGGAGCTCCCTGAGGAGCAGGAGCAGGAGGGGCAGAGCTCGGGGCAGCAAGGACACGGCCAAGCTGCTGCTGCTCTACGACGAGGACATCCTGGACAGGGACCCCCTGAGGGAGCAGAAGGACCTGGCCTTCGCCCAGGCCTACCTCACCAGGGTAAGGCAGCCCAAAAACATCAGGAATTTGGGGTTTTTTACCACAAAACGTCAAAAATTTGGGGTTTTTTACCACAGAACGTCAGAAATTTGGGGTTTTTTACCACAAAACGTCAAAAATTTGGGGTTTTTTACCACAAAACGTCAAAAATTTGGGGTTTTTTACCACAAAACGTCAAAAATTTGGGGTTTTTTACCACAAAATATCCCAAATTTGGGGTGTTCTGCCACAGAATATCAAAAATTTGGGGTTTTTTACCACAGAACGTCAGAAATTTGGGGTTTTTTACCACAAAACGTCAAAAATTTGGGTTTTTTTACCACAGAACGTCAGAAATTTGGGGGTTTTCTGCCACAGAACGTCAAAAATTTGGTGTTTTTTACCACAGAACGTCAGAAATTTTGGGGGTTTTCTGCCACAGAACGTCAGAAATTTGCCTCAGAACGTCAGAAATTTGGGGTTTTTTTACCACAGAAGATCAGAAATTTCCCACAGACTATCAGACATTTGGGGTTTTCTGCCTCAGAACATGAAAAATTTGGGGTTTTCTGCCACAAAACGTCAGAAGTTTGCCACAAAACATCAGAAATTTGGAGTTTCTACCACAGAACATCCCAAATTTGGGGTGTTCTGCCACAGAATATCAAAAATCATCTGCACTGGGATGAGCAGCTTTGGTTCATCTTTAGGAAATCACTCGGTTGCTTCGACAAAAATTGCAAAATTGTGTAACTTCTGAGTAGAGGAGATCAAATATTAATAGATTAAAAGAATTTAGGGAGAAATTCCTCCCTGGGAGGGTGGTGAGACCGTGGCAAGACCGGACAGAGCTTGGCATGGTGCAAAGCGCCCACGACGCGGCCTCGGAAGGATTTTTACCGTCCCTCCCACACAAATTACCCTGTGATAAGTTTATTTCTCCTCCTGGGTGTCCCCAATAATCCCCCCCCCCAGGTCCGTGAGACCCTGCAGCACATCCCAGGGAAATACGAAGATTTCCTGCGCGTCATCTACGAGTTCGAGATTGGCGCGGACAGACGGACGGCCGTGGATCTGTACTGCACCCTGCAGAAGCTGCTGCACGACTGGCCGCAGCTGCTGACGGATTTTGCTGCATTTCTCCTGCCAGAGCAGGCTTTGGAGTGCGGGCTGGTAGGTGGGGTTGAGAGGAGGAGGTCAGGTTTGAAGCGATGTAGAAGTTTGTGGGAGTGGAAAGATAAGGAATTCTTCCTAAGGCAAGGAAAGCAGCAAAATTGGCAGTTTTTGCCTTGCTGCAAATTTGCCTTGGTGCTTTTATGAGTCGGAATTGGGAAGTTTTTGGTGGTTTTTTTATGAATCTCCTGCTCAGTGTGGTTGTGGAGGATCAGCCTTTCCCATTTGGCTGCAGGTAAAGCAAGCAGTGATTCCCCTGTCTCCAAATCTCCCTTCCACTTTGCAGGTTGTAGGATTGAGGTTTCACCTCTTCCATCCTTGCTGAATTTCCCTGATTTATGTGCAAAGCCAAACTTTATAACTCAGTGAAAGTTAGAGGCTGTAAGCCACCAGAAAGAAAATCTTTTTGCACAATAATCTTCAGGCTGTGGTTCTGTAGACAGAGCAGAAGAGATTTATAAACACCCTGACTGTTTGAGCAACTAGGGATGCTATAATATAATATAATGTAATGTAATGTAATGTAATGTAATGTAATATAAATATAATATAAATATAATATAAATATAATGTAATATAATATAATGTAATATAATATAATGTAATATAATATAATGTAATATAATATAATATAATATAATATAATATAATATAATATAATATAATATAATATAATATAATATAATATAATATAATATAATATGAAATTATACTTTAGATGACATAATTATTATATATATTATTATACATTATATAATCAATATAACATAATATAACATGTAACTATATTATATATTTATACTTTATTATTTTATACGGCATTATATATATAATTTATATTATATAGAATTATATTATATTACATTATATTACGTTATATTATATGACATTATATTACATTACATTATATATTATATTACATTACATTACATTACATTACATTACATTATATATTACATTACATTACATATTATAGGGATGCTATTTTATATATATGCTATCAATATTGTTGATTATTCCAAGTGGTGCCTTTTGTGAAAGGCATCAACACAATGGGAAGCAAATCCCAGGACAGGAATTTCATTTGTTGAAGTCAATTCCAGATGCTTGGCAATATGTGCTTGAACAGGAGGGTGAATCCTTTTTCTTGTGGCCAGTTTGAGGAGCAGCAGGCCTTTGAGAAGAGCAGGAAGTTCCTCAGGCAGCTGGAGATCTGCTTTGCTGAGAACCCTGCCCACCACCAGAAGATCATCAAAGTGCTGCAGAGCTGTGCGGACTGCGTGCCCCAGGAGATCGCAGAGGTGAGCAGGGAGCCCCATCCCTGGCCCTGAGCTCCTGGAGAGCAGGGCAGCTGGCCCAGCACATCCTCCATTCGTGGTCAGATTCATGGCTTGATGGATTGATTGATTGATTGATGGATTGATTGATCACAAAGTGATTTGGGTTGGGCAGGAGCTTAGGGCCCATCTCATTCCAGCCCCAGGGACACTTCCCACCAGTTGGTTTCTCCAATTCTCTGTGTCATCTACAGAGTCTGCCTGGGCTCACAGCTCAAATTCATGGATGGATGGATGGATGGATGGATGGATGACAAAATGATTTGTATTGGGAAGGACCTTAGAGCCCATCTCGTTCCATCCCCAGGGACATTTCCCACCAGTTGGTTTCTCCCATTCTCTGTGTCATCTACAGAGTCTGCCTGGGCTCAATTCATGGATTGATTGATTGATTGATTGATTGATCACAAAATGATTTGTATTGGGAAGGACCTTAGAGCCCATCTCATTCCACCTCCAGGGACACTTCCCACCAGTTGGTTTCTCCAATTCCTGGCCTTGGATTCAGGGGGAATTGGAGAGAAAACTCTCAGTCTGTGTTTCTTCTCTCCCAAAGCTTCTCTGAGGCTTTGTGTCATCTGCAGGGTCTGCCTGGGCTTACAGCTCAAATTCATGGATGGATGGATGGATGGATGGATGGATGGATGGATGGATGGATGGATGGATGGATGGATGGATGGATGGATGGATGGATGACAAAATGATTTGTATTGGGAAGGACCTTAGAGCCCATCTCGTTCCATCCCCAGGGACATTTCCCACCAGTTGGTTTCTCCCATTCTCTGTGTCATCTACAGAGTCTGCCTTGGCTCAATTCATGGATTGATTGATTGATTGATTGATTGATTGATTGATTGATCACAAAATGATTTGTATTGGGAAGGACCTTAGAGCCCATCTCATTCCACCTCCAGGGACACTTCCCACCAGCTGGTTTCTCCAATTCCCATCCAACCTGGCCTTGGATTTAAGGGGAATTGGAGAGAAAACTCTCAGTCTGTTCCTTCTCTCCCACCTCCACCTTGCAGTTGAGACTTAGAAAAGTCTGTCTGGAATTCTGGAGGGATATTTCCAGGCTAATTTGACTTAATTTCCAGGCTAATTTGACAATTTCCAGGCCAATTTGACTTAATTTCCAGGCTAATTTGACAGCTGGGTGGGGAATGATCTCAGAACACCCCAGAATTTGTTGCCTCCCCACCTTCCACGCTGGCTCTGTGCCGATCCCTGCCGCTCCCCTTGCTCTCAGCAGCACAAGGAGATGAGCTTGGGATGATTTTTCTGCATTTTTCCCCATTTTTTCCAGCTGAAGACCCAGATGTGGCAGCTGCTGAAGGGCCACGACCACCTGCAGGATGAGTTCTCAGTTTTCTTTGACCACCTCCGTCCCTCTGCCAGCCGCATGGGAGACTTTGAGGAGATCAACTGGACAGAGGAGAAGGAATACGAGGTGCTCCAAATCTTCTCCCCCAAACCCAAAAAAATGATAAAAAACAGAGATAAGAATCATATCTAAGCTGAAACAACTCAATTAGAGGGTGCAGTTCTAGAAGCACTGAAGCAAACCCTTCAAATTTTGGAACGGCACAAAAAAAAAAAAATTTTTTTTTGTTTTTCTGGGCGGGGAAAAACCAAAATTGGGGTGAGCTGAGAGCAGCTGTTGTGTGTTTGTTGTGCTGCAGTTTGATGGCTTTGAGGAGGTGTCTCTGCCTGATGTGGAGGAGGAGGAGGAGCCCCCCAAAATTCATGGAGCCAGCAGGAACAAGAAGAGGAAGGAGATTGGGGGCCAACACCATGACAAGGTGGGGCTGGGGCATCTCATCTCTGAGCAAATTAAATTGAGATTAAATTTGGATTAAATTGGGCCTGGGGTATTTCCCTGGTATTTCTCACCTGTGAGCAAATGAAATTGAGATTAAATTTGGATTAAATTTGGCCTAGAGTATTTCCCTGGTATTTCTCACCTCTGAGCAAATTAAAAATTTGGATTAAATTGGGATTAAATTGGGATTAAATTGGGACTGGGGCATATCCCTGGTATTTCTCATCTGTGAGCAAATGAAATTGGGATTAAATTGGGCCTGGGGTATTTCCTTGGTATTTCTCATCTCTGAGCAGATTAAATTGAGATTAAATTTGGATTAAATTGGGCCTGGGGTATTTCCTTGGTATTTCTCACCTGTGAGCAAATTTGGATTAAATTTGGGTTGAATTGGGCCTGGGGTATTTCCCTGGTATTTCTCACCTCTGAGCAAATTAAGTTTGGATTAAACTGGGGTTAAATTGGGTCTGGGGCATCTCTCTGGTATTTCTCATTTTTGAGCAAATGAAATTGGGGTTAAATTTGGATTAAATTTGGCCTGGGGTATTTCCCTGGTATTTCTCACCTCTGAGCAGATTAAATTGGGATTAAATTTGGATTAAATTTGACCTGGGGCATCTCCCTGTTATTTCTAATCTGTGAGCAAATTAAATTGAGATTAAATTAGGATGAAATTTGGATTAAATTGGGCCTGGGCTATTTCCCTGTTATTTCTTATATGTGAGAAGATTAAATTGATATTAAATTAGGATGAAATAGGGATTAAATTTGGCCTGGGGTATCTCCCTGCTATTTCTCACCTCTGAGCAGATTAAATTGGGAATAAATTGAGCCTGGGGTATTTCCCTGGTATTTCTCACCTGTGAGCAAATTGGGATTAAATCTGGGTTGAATTGGGCCTGGGGTATTTCTCTGGTATTTCTCACCTCTGAGCAAATTAAAAATTTGGATTAAATTTGGATTAAATTGGGATTAAATTTGGCCTGGGGTATTTCCTTGGTATTTCTCATCTTTGAGCAAATTAAATTTGGATTAAATTTGGGTTAAATTGGGATTAAATTGGGGCTGGGGCATCTCCCTGTTATTTCTTACCTCTGAGCAAATGAAATTTGGATTAAATTTGGATTAAATTTGGATTAAATTGGGCCTGGGGTATTTCCCTGGTATTTCTCACCTCTGAGCAAATTAAATTTGGATTAAACTGGGATTAAATTGGGACTGGGGTGTTTCCCTGATATTTCTCACCTCTGAACAAATTAAATTTGGATGAAATTGGGGTTGAATTGCGTTAGTGAGGGTGTGTGGCAGAGGTGGAGGGAGGGTTGACGGGGATGTTTCTTGTTGAGCTTGGCTTTGCCAGCAGCACTTCAGCCCCCGTGTCCCTTGTCTGTCTGTCTGTCTGTCTGTCTGTCCGTGCACAGGAGGTGGAGTGGGTGGAGGGGCTGAAGGAGTGCTCCTGCCCCTGCTCCTGCCATGAGGGCAGCAGTGACCCCAAGCTCAAGAAGAGCAAGAGGAGGAGCTGCAGCCACTGTGGCAGCAAGGTCAGTGCGGGGCCAGGGAGGGGGGTCCTGGGGGGTCCTGGAGCCCCCAAATTCCTGGGGGAGGAGGAGAATCCAACCAAAAGTGAGCAAGGGAATCCATCCAGAGGTGAGGGGAGGCCTGGGGATACTGGGGATGAGGAGGGGAATCCATCCAGAGATGACGAAGGGAATCCATCCAAAGGTGAAGGGGTCCTGGGGATCCTGGAGCCCCCAAATCCTGGGTGAGGAGGGGAATCCAACCAAAAGTGAGGAAAGGAATCCATCCAGAGGTGAGGGGAGGCCTGGGGATCATGGAACCCCCAAATCCTGGGGGAGGAAGCGAATCCATCCAGAGGTGAGGAAGGGAATCCATCCAGAGGTGCTGATCCTCGAGCCTCCCAAATCCTGGGGGAGGAAGGGAATCCTTCCAAAAGTGAGGAGGGGAAGCCAGCCAGAGGTGAGAGATGAACCTCCTTCTGATCCTTGAGCCTCCCAGATTCTGGGTGAGGAAGGGAATCCATCAAAAAGTGAGGAAGGGAATCCATCCAGAGGTGAGGGGAGTCCTGGGGATCATGGAACCCCCAAATCCTGGGGGAGGAAGGGAATCCATCAAGAGATGAGGAAGGGAATCCATCCAGAGGTGAGGGGAGGCCTGGGGATCCTGGAGCCCCCAAATTCTGGGGGAGGAGGGGAATCCATCCAGAGATAAGGGGGTTCTGCTGATTCTCAAGCTTCCCAAACCCTGGAGGAGGAAGGGAATCCATCCAAAAGTGAGGAGAGGCCTGGTGATCCTTCAGCCTCCCGAATCCTGGGTGAGGTGGGGAAGGGAATCCCAAATCCAGAGGTGAGGGAGGAATCCCAAATCCAGAGGTGAGCAGGGGGATCCATCCAGATGTGCCTCCCTGCCTGCACCTCCCTGCCCTCTCCCATCTCCTATGAGAAAAGATCCATTATTATTATTAGTAGTAGTAGTAGTAGTAGTAGCAGCATTAGTATTGGTATTGTTATTATTATTACTATTGTTATTGTTATTAACATTGTTATTAGTATCATTGTTGATATTAATATTAATAAACATAAAATAACAATATCAATAATAGTAATTGTATTAATAACAATTGTAATGACAAAAACTATACTAATAATAAAAATAAAGTAACAATGACAATAATACTACTAATGACAATTATAATGATTATAATAATGACAATAATAAAAATAAAATTGCTATAACAATAATAACGTATTAATAACAGTAATAACAATGATAATTATAATTGCAATAACAATAATTAATAAATATAATGATATGTTATTAATATCACAATAACAGTAATAACAGTGATAGTGACGACAATAATAAATTAATAAAAATAAAACAACAATAGCAATAATAATGGTATTAATAACAATTATAATAATGGTAATGATAATAATAAGTTTAAAATGTAATAATAATGGTATTAATGATAATGATACTACTACTACTACGAATAATGATGATGATGATAATAATAATAATAACAGTGATAGTAATAGTAGTAGTAGTAGTAATAATAATAATAATAATAATAATAATAATAATAATAATAATAATTTCTAAAGCAAACACAATGCCAAAGGGAAGCCCCTGGCAGGAACAGCTGCCCGCACAGTCTGAGGTGTGCTCGGGAAGGACAGCCCTGTGGGTGAAGGTGCCTCTGGTTGCTTTGCAGGTGTGTGAAGGCAAATTTTATAAAAACAAAGATTGCCAGGAGCTTCCTGCCAGCCTTGCCCAGAGGGAATCCAGTCCCCAGCCGGAGGGGAAGGAGCCCGGGATGCCCAGGGAAGCTGGAGAAGAAACCCTGGAGAGCAGAGAGGAGGCAGAGGAGCCCCAGGGCAGGACAAAGCCCGGCTCCAGGAGGGGGGAGTCGCTGTCCCCAGGTGTGTGCAGCTCCTGCCTGCTGCTGGCAGCTCTGGGACCCTCTGCTCACGGGCCAGGGGAGGCTCAGGCACTGCTCTTTATTTATTTATGTTTATATATTAAATATATATTACATTACATTACATTATATTATATTTAATATATATTATATTTAATATATATTATATTTAATATATATTATATTTAATATATTATATTATATTATATTATATTATATTATATTATATTATATTATATTATATTATATTATATTATATTATATTATATTATATTATATTATATTATATTATATTATACTATATTATACTATATTATACTATATTATACTATATTATATATAGTATACTATAACATGCTACAATATGCTATAATGTACTAATATAATATACTATACTGTAATATACTAATATTATATTATATATATTCTAATTATATTATACTATAATATACCAATATTATATCTATATTATATTTCATTAATATAGTATACTATAATATAACACACTGCAATATACTATAATGTACTAATATACTATACTATAATATACTAATATAATATAATATAATATAATATAATATAATATAATATAATATAATATAATATAATATACATTATGTTATATTTCTATTATATATGATATGTTTATATATTATATATAATATATATTTAAATATTATATATACACACACACATATATATGTGATATATAATACATTTAAAATGCACATTTATTGAGTATAATGAGAACTCCTAATCATTGCCTTTTCACTTTTTTTTCCCCTTGTTCCTCCACTCTGGATGCTCTAAATTTAACAAACCCTTTCCTGCCTAGAGAATTTTCTGCCCTTTTCACAGTGATTACTCCATTTATAGATATATTATACATATATATCTATATATATCTCTCTATATATATCTATATCTATCTATCTATATATGTAAATATATATATATTTAACTATACATAAATATATATGTAAATAAATATATATATAATATAAATGCATATTTATTGAATATAATGAGAACTCCTATCATTGTCTTTTCACTTTATTTTCTCTTGTTCCTCCACTCTGGATGTTTTAAACTTAAAAAAATCTTTCCTGCCTAGAGAATATTCAGCTCTTTTCACAATGATTACTCCATTTATAGATATATTATGTATATATATCTATATATATATATCTATATCTATCTATCTATCTATCTATGTAAATATATATATATTTAACTATATATATATATATATTTAACTATATATATATATATATATATTTAACTATATATATATATATATTTAACTATATATATATATGTGCATATTCACTGGAGGGTTTTGCTCTGGGCAAGGCACTTTTGAGATCTCCATCCCTTCACCCAGCAGTTGGTTTCAGCAAGAAAATTGGTGCATATTGTTTTCTCTGAAGCACAGCTGGAGTCACAGAGCTGCTCCCATGTGCAGCTTTAGGCTCTGTGAATAAAAATGTATTTAAAAGTCAGGGAGTGAAGCGTCCTTGCAGCTTGTGTGACCTCGTTTGTGTTTCTCCGCAGGATCCCAGCTGGAAGGAAGGCTGGCCCCCAGCAGGCCTTGTGCCCAGCCTGCCCCTGCTGATGCCCAGCTTCCAGAAGGTTCCAGTGCGGCTGTGGGCGCTGCCAAGGACAGAGACTCTGCTGCCAGCGACCCCAGATGGGCACAGCCACCAAAAGCTGCTCTGGAACCACCTCAGGAAACCAAAGGCTGCCCTGCGGCCCTGCAGCAGCCAGAGGGGGACACGGAGGGGCTGGGCAGGGACCTGTGGAGCCCAGGGCCCCATCCCTGCCAGCCCGAGGGGCTCCACTCTGACCACGGGGGCTCTGCCCTCGCTCCTGAGGGCGGCACACAACTCGAGGGAGCAGGAGGAGCTGAGGCCAAGCAGAGCAGCAGCTCGGGCTGCCCTGACACGCAGCACAGCGGCGGCTCTGGAGCTGCTCCTGAGGCCAGGCCAAGCAGCAGCTCCCTGGGGAAGCAGCAGCAGCAGCATCAGGGGGAGCCCAGGGCAGGAGCAGCAGCCCCAGGGCACAGGGAGGAGCAGCAGCGAGTGACAGAGGCCACCGTGTGTGCCAAGAACAGCAAAGTCAGCTCCACTGGGGAGAAGGTTGTGCTCTGGACCAGGTAATTCTGCCTCAGCTCCTCTTGCTGTGCCCCCTGTTTGCCTCCTGGGTCACTTATTTTCATTTTGTGTCCCTGATTTCTGACCCTTCCCTTTGCTCAGTCCATGCTTGGCCCCATGAGCTGCTCCTGGCAGGGAGCACTTCAGATTGGGAAAAGAAACTTAAAACCATCTCAAAAGGTTCCTCAAAAAGCCTTAAAACCTCTCCTAAAATCTTCTTCAAAAAAATAAAGCCAGGGTAGCTTAGAGAAGGGTCCTGGGGTTGAGGGTGGCAGGAGGAGCCTTGTTAGGGATTGCTGAAATGGGAACTGAACTGGAATTAAACTGGGATTGCTGAGCTGGGATTGCTGAGCTGGGAATTAAACTGGGATTGCTGAACTGAGATTGCTAAAATGGGAATTAAATTGGGATTGTTGAGCTGGGAATTAAACTGGGATTGCTGAGCTGGGATTGCTGAACTGGGAATTAAACTGGGATTGCTGAAATGGGAACTGAGCTGGGATTGCTGAGCTGGGATTGTTGAGCTGGGAATTAAACTGGAATTGCTGAACTGGGATTGCTAAAATGGGAATTAAACTGGGATTGCTGAAATGGAAATTAAACTGGGATTGCTGAAATGGGAATTAAACTGGGATTGCTGAGCTGGGATTGCTGAACTGGGATTGCTGAACTGGGAATTGAGCTGGGAACTGAAACTGAGCTGGGATTGTTGAGCTGGGAATTAAACTGGGATTGCTGAACTGGGATTGCTGAAATGGGAATTAAACTGGGATTTCTGAACTGGGATTGCTGGGCTGGACCTGAACTGAGATTACTGAGCTGGGAATTAAACTGGGATTGCTGAGCTGGGAATTAAACTGGGATTGCTGGGCTGGGATCAGAGCTGGGGTGTTTGAGTCTCCCACTGTTTCTGGGCTGCTCTCACAGGGGTTTTGCTCTGCAGGGAGGCTGACAGAGTCATCCTCACCACGTGCCAGGAGAAGGGAGCCCACCTGGACACCTTCCATGCCATCTCCCAGAAACTGGGCAACAAAACTGCCAGTGAGGTGAGGCTGCTGTGGGACAGGGCTGGGAACCTCAGGGTGCTGCCCCATCCACCTCCCAAACTTCGATTTGATGAAAATATCATCTCAGTTGCAAATAAAAAAAATCAAAACCAAACCAAACTCTGTTTTAGTGCCCTGGTCCTGCCAGGGTTACCATTGATATTTGAGCTGCACCTTTGGCACTGGAGTTGTTTCAGTGGCTGCTCCTCAGCTTCTCCTCCTGTACAAATCTGAATTTTGTCTCTGAATCCTCCCAAAGCGCCAGATTGCACCTGGAGAATGAAACTGTTCCCCCAGAGCAAACAAACCCCAGAGCTCTCCCATTTCTCCTCCTTTTCGCCTCAGTCTTGTAAGAAACGCCACCGTGGTGTTGAATTTGTGTGGAAATTCCTGAAACTCCTGAAACTGCAGCTCCATGGCAGCCCCCAGGTCACCCTGGCTCCCCTTTGCTCCGCAGGTGTCGCACAGGTTCAGGGAGCTGATGAGGCTCTTCCACACCTCCTGTGACGGCAGCTCTGAGGATGAGGAGGATGCCACCAGCACCAGCAACACCGACCAGCTGTCAGACAAAGATCTCCTGCTTTCTGAGGAGGAACCTGATGATTGAGGTGATCCAACTACTGACTGCACCAGAAAAGGGATTTTATTTGCTGCTAGACAGGTGCTGTGGGAAAATGTTTGCACAGGTACTTGAGACAGCACCTTAATTTTTTTTTTGTTTTTGTTTTTTTGTTTTTTTTGTTTTTTTGGTTCAACTTCCAGCCTGTGCCAAACCAAAGGCAGGAAGTAAAATGAGAAAATTCTTTAGAACTCACTCCCCTGGGGAGTTTCAGCAGTGGAATAACAGAACTTGTGGACATTGATCTGGCCTTGGGGCCTCTGCCCAGGACCTGTAAATATTGTACCCTGAATTGTCACTTTTCATGTGACTTTTTCTAAGCTCTCCCCTCTTGTGCTGATTGTATGTGAGATAGTTACAGTCTGAATTTTCTATTTATTGTGTGGGTTTATTTGAACAGGCAGAGCAAATCCCATTTGCTCAGCTGAAAAAAAAGAAAATAAACCCAACCAAAAAGCAGCTTTCCTCCTTTGCCACACAACTGTGAGTAGGCGGAAAGCTCCACCCAGAAGATTTTTTTTGGTAATAAAACGAGAAGAGCATCTCCAAAACCATTTCTTTATTGTGGGAGCCATCTCCAAGCCACTCCCCACTGTGGATCAGTCTGAATCTGCTTCATCCTCGGAGCCATCAGCTGCAGATCCTGTCTCGTAGCACTGGGCCAGGCTCCTGAGCTCCTCCAGGGCCTCCTGGACGTCGTCGAGCTCCAGCCCGGCCGCGCAGGAGCCGCCCCAGCGCCGCGGCCGCAGCTCCCGGCACAGCCCCGAGAGCAGCCCCGGCACGGCAGGGCAGCTCTGCAGGGCTGCCAGCACGGGCACGCTGCCAACAGCTGCGGGGAGACGGGCACGGAGAGGGTTAAACAGGCACCAAACCCTCAGCCACCAGCCAGGCACAGCGAGGGTTAAACAGCGCCGGACATCGGGCACGGCAAGGGTTAAACAGCACCAGAACCTCAGCCACCAGCCAGGAACAGAAAGGGTTAAACACCACCAGCCAGGCACAGCAAGGGTTAAACAGACACCAAACCCTCAGCCACCAGCCAGGTACAGAAAGGGTTAAACAGCACCAGCCAGGAACAGAAAGGGTTAAACAGCACCAAACCCTCAGCCACCAGCCAGACACAGAAAGGGTTAAACAGCGCCAGACATTGGGCACAGCAAGGGTTAAACAGCGCCAGAACCTCAGGCACAGAAAGGGTTAAACAGACACCAAACCCTCAGCCACCAGCCAGGCACAGCAAGGGTTAAACAGCACCAGCCAGGCACAGCAAGGATTAAACAGCACCAGAACCTTGGGCACAGAAAGGGTTAAACAGCACCAGACATTGGCCACCAGCCAGGCACAGAAAGGGTTAAACAGCACCAAACCCTCAGCCACCAGCCAGGCACAGCAAGGGTTAAACAGACACCAAACCCTCAGCCACCAGCCAGGAACAGAAAGGGTTAAACACCACCAGCCAGGCACGGCGAGGGTTAAACAGCGCCAGAACCTCGGGCACAGCAAGGGTTAAACAGCACCAAACCCTCAGCCACCAGCCAGGCACAGCAAGGGTTAAACAGACATCTGGGTATTGATAATTTTGGTTATTGCTATTTTGGGTTATTAATAATTTTTGTTATTGATAACTTTGGGTTGTCACTGATAACTTTGGGTTGTCACTGATAACTTTGGGTTGTCACTGATAACTCTGGGTTGTCATTGATAACTTTGGGTTGTTACTGATAATTTCCCCCTGCCAGGCCCTGCTCCCTCTGTGGCAGTTTCAGAGCTGTCTGTTCGTTCCTCACCTGCTGAGGACGAGCCCCGCGCTCTGTCCTGGAGGAACCCCCGTGTGCTCAGCAGAGGAGAGAAGAACTGCGGGAAGGGCGCCTGGGTGTGACAGGGCTGCTGCAGCACGTGGGCCGTGCTGTGGGGAGATCAATAAAATCACCAGAGCCCCCCCTGTGCCATTCCAGCTCCCCCTGAAGCTCCAAACCCGCACCCACCTGAAGGCTCCGGGGAACTGCGTGTGGAGGTAGTGCTGGAGCACCTCCTCAGGGCTCTCTCTCTGCCTGCAAAGCAAACCCAGCCATTTCCCAGCTCCTTTTTTGGCTGTTTTGCTCTAAAACCAGCAGCATCAGGTGCTGCTTTACCTGCTGCCTTTCTCCTGGCACACCCCTCGCAGCACAGCAGACTGAGCAAAGCAGGAGCTGAGCTTCTTCTGCTCCTTGCAGGAGGACAGGAGCTGCCAGGGCACCTCTTGGTGGGCGCCCAGCACGTCGGGCAGCGAGGAGCCAGCCAGGGCAGGCAGGGGGAGAGCTGCCCAGGCAGCCACAACCTGGATTTGGGCGACAAAACTGAGTCTGGGATGCTCTCCTGGCACGGCACAGCTGGAAGGGCCCCTCCTCATCATCCTCACCTTCCTCCCAGAGAAGGTGAGCGAGTCAGCAAGGTGCAGCATGGAGGCCTGGGAGGAGCAGAGCCTGTAGGGAGCCGTGAGGGTGTCGAGGGCTGCAGCCAGGATGGCGCTGCTGTGGTAGCTCAGGGATGCCTGGGGAGGAGACAAGGCAGGAGCTGCAGGGCAGCTCAGAGTTTGTGTGTTTTAACTTAAACCAGATTGTAAATTGTGCCTTCAAAAGCGGTGGATTGTAAATTGTGCCTTTAAAAGAGGTGGATTGTAAATTATGCCTTCAAAGGAGGTGGTTTGCAGTTATTTCATGGTTAGAATAAGCAGCCAGGGTGGGAACTGCAGCTCCAGCCCAGCTGTTGCTCAACAAATTCTTTGCTGCCACTTTTCTTTATCTTTTTTGGCTGGAGTTACTCCAAACATGGGGAATAATTGTAGTAAAGCCTTTTCCTCGGCGCCAGCACCCACCAGAAAGCACGAGGGCCAAGGAAATGTGTTAATATTTTCAAAGGCAGGAAGAAAGCTACAGAAATGAAAAGTTGGCAGCTTAAAGTGCCAGTGAAAAAGGAGGAAAAGGTCTCTGCTGAGCAGAACGGCGGCAAGAAAAACCACCAAAATACAGAACTGCAGGAAACACCGAGAGGGGTGAAGCTGCAGGAGCTCAAGGCCAGCACTTACATTGTATTTTATGTATGGAAATGTCACAGGAGGTTCTGGCTTGAGTCCCAAGCTCCCATTGAGTGACAGGGGGCAGAGGAGAGAGCTGTGACGGCACAGGTGGGCAATGCCCAGGGCCGTGTTCATCAGTCTGTAAAAACTCTTCTGAGGGTCCTGTGGGGGGGGAAAAAAAAATCCAACCCTTGGAACCAACAAGAACCTGCCAAAGGCAGGCTGGGCTCCTGCTCTGGGCTCCCTCGGTGTTTACTCACTGCCACAGCGCTCAGGACTGGAGTCAGGCCCCAGGTGAGGATCCCCTTGCGCGCGTACTCATCGCGGAGCAGCTCGGTCACCCTGGCACCAACCCCAGAGAATCCATTGTGGAGGTCACAGAGCACCTGAAACCCCTGTGGGAAACCAGCAGCGCGCCTCAGATTCTGCTTCAGCTCGAGCAGGAAGTTTCCTGGAAGCAAAGGGAGCTCTGGGACAAGGTGAGGACCTGGAGGTAATCACACTCCTCAACAAAGAAGTGCAGCCGATCTTCCAGCTCCTCCACACAGGCAGGGTCCTGCAGGAGGCTTTCACCTTGCCCAAAGCCTTCGAGACAGCCACAGTCCCTGAGGGAAAAAGGGGTAAAGAGGGGTTATTTTATCCTTTTTATTCACCCTTGAAGGCAAAACTCAGCCCTGGTTTGGGTTCAGGAGCAAAGCCCTGGCCATACCCATCGTGCAGGTACTGCCGGATCACGTAGAGACTCTTGGGGTGCAGGTTCACACTGAGGTAATCAGACCAGAGCCTGGTGTTGGGAGTGTCCTGGGACCCTGCAGGAGAGGAACCTGCAGGGGACAGAGGGGAGAGCAAAGGTCCTGGCAGCTCTGAGCATCCCCATGAATGTAAAATCAGTTTTTTAACATGTTCTTAGCGTCCCCTTTGAGTTCTGAGCATCCCCGTGAATGTAAAATCAATTTTTTAACATGTTCTGAGCATCCCCTTGGAGCTCTGAGCATCCCCTTGAATGTAAAATCAATTTTTTAACATGTTCTGAGCATCCCCTTGGAGCTCTGAGCATCCCCTTTCTGCTCTGAGCATCCCCATGAATGTAAAATCAGTTTTCTAACATGCTCTGAGCATCTCTTTTCAGTTCCTGAGCATCCCCTTTAGCTCTGAGCACCCTTTTTCTCCTCTGAGCATCCCCTTGGAGCTCTAAGCATTCCCTTTCAGCTCTGAGCACCCCCATGAATGTAAAATCAATTTTTTAACATGTTCTGAGCATCCCCTTGGAGTTCTGAGCATTCCCTTTCAGCTCTGAGCATCCCCATGAATGTAAAATCAGTTTTCTACCACGCTCTGAGCATCCCCTTTGAGCTCTGAGCACCCCCTTTCCGTTCCTGAGAATCCCCTTTCAGTTCTGACCATCCCCAAAATGCAAAACCAATTTTTTTTAAACTTATCCAGGGACGGTTTTTTAGCCCATCTGCTGGGCTGAAAAACCCGGATAAGTTAAAAAATTGGCTCAGCCCATCTGCCCCAGCTCTCCATAAGCCAAGCACCGTTATCCCGCAGTTTTCCTTCTCCCACAGCAGGAACCGGGGAATTCTGATTTCTGCCTTTCCGGAGCCGAACCCGGCCCGCACAAACCTGGCCCCGCAGCGCCGGGGTTCCCCTTGGCGTCCCCGGCCGCGTCTCCCTGCGGGAACAATCCCGGCCCGGTTACCGGGCGCTCCGCCTCGGAGCCGGGCCGGGAGCGGTGCGGGCCGCGCTCACCCTGCGGCTCCCGGAGTCCCGCGGCGCGCGGCCCCGCTCCCGGTAATCGGCGACGGCGCCGTCCCTGCGGCACAAAGCGGCGGCAGCTGCGGGAGCGCGGCCCGGCCCGCACCGGCGGCCCCGTCCCGTCCCGCATTCACCCGTTTAGCGGAGGCTCCGTGTCCGCCGGGTCCCGCACTCACCGGCGGCCCCGTCCCGTCCCGTCCCGCATTCACCCGTTTAGCGGAGGCTCCGGTCCCGTCCCGCACTCACCGGCGGCCCCGTCCCCGTCCCGCACTGTTCCGCACTCCTCAGCTCACCGGCGGCCCCGTCCCGTTTCCTCCCGCACCATCCCGCGCTCACCGGCGGCCCCGTCCCATCCCGTCCCGCACTCACCGGCTCACCGGTGGCCCCATTCCGCCCCGGTCCCGTCCCGTTTCCTCCCGTCCCATCCTGCCCCATCCCGCACTCACCAGCTCACCGGCGGCTCCGTGCCCTCCCCGTCCGCTCTGAGGGCGCCTACGCCGCCTGCAAACAGAGCCCGGTCACGGCGGGGCCGCCCGGTGCCCGATCCCGCCCGGTGCCCGATCCCGCCCGGTGCCCACATTCTCCCCGCTGCCCGCACCCATCCCGCCCGGTGCCCGCATCCATCCCGCCCGGTGCCCGCATCCCGCCCGGTGCCCGCACCCATGCTGCCCGCAGCCATCCCGCCCGCTGCCCGATCCCGCCCGCTGCCCGCACCCATCCCGCCCGCTGCCCGCACCCATTCCCCCCGCTGCCCGCATCCCGCCCGCGGTACCTTTCAGCTCCAGCGCCACCAGCCGCGGCTCGGGGCTCTCGGTGCCGCCCGGGCCGCGGCCGAAGCGGAGCAGCGCGGCCGCGCGGAGCTCGTTGTGCTCGTCGGGGCTGCGCAGCGCCGCGGCCTGCGGGGAACGGCGGCGAGCGAGACGCGATCAGAGCGAGCCCCGGGCCCGGCCCGACCCCCGGCCCCGTCCCCCGGCCCGTCCCGCACCTGCAGCCCCCACCAGTGCGCGCCCACGCAGCCCGAGTAGTGCCCGAGCTGCAGCGTGACCGCCTCCCCCGGCATCGCCCCGCAGCACCGGAACCGGGAGCGCGTCACGGGGCCCGCCCCGGACGGGCGGGGACGCCAGCGGGGGCGGGAACGGGCGCGGGACACGGACACGGACGCGGGGAGCGGCGGAACGGAGCCTTTATTGCGCTACAGGGGCCCCGCCAGGCGGTCCAGCTGCCGCGGGTTGGAGCCGCTGAGGAATCGCAGCTCCGCTTTGCCGTCCTCCGTGTGCGCTGCGAGGGAAAAAACAGAAAAACTGAGCTGGAGGAGGGAGGGAGGGATGGAGGGAACAGCTCCGGTTTTCCCCCTCACCCAGCACCGACCTTTCTCGTGCTGCAGCCACCTCCGCTCCAGGTAGTAGCCGTAGCAGCTCTCGAACTCCCTGGGGCTGTAGTTGGGGACCGGGATGGGCACAAAGGGGTCCAAGGCATCGAAACCCTCCTGGGAAGGGAGGTCAGGCACGGTCAGTGCTGGGGGCTGGCTGGGGACACGGCCCAGAGCTCGGTCACGGAGCTTTGGAGGATCCAGAGTTGGAAGGGATCCCCCAGTCGTGGCCCTGAGACAGCCCAGCGATGCCATCCTGTGCCGGGGAGTGGTGTCCAAGTGCTCCTGGAGCTCTGGCAGAGCTCGGGCTCCCTGGGGCTGTGCCCATTCCCTTCAGGAGAAAAGCCTTTTCCTGCTGTCCATCCCAGTCCTTCCAGATCCAACCTTTTCCTGCCCTCCAGCCCAGCCCTGCCTGACACAGCTCCAGGCATCCCCTTGGCTCCTGTCCTGCTCACAGAAATCAGAGCTGCCCCTCTGGAGCAGCTGCAGATCCCTGAGATCTCCTTTCAGGCTCCTCTTTTCCAGCTGGACAGAAATGCCCTCAGATGCTCCTCATCCTCACATCCCTCCTTGGGACACCCTCAGCAGCTTCAGACCTTTCAGATTGTGATGCCCAGGGCACTTTTGGCTCCCCTGGCACTCAGGGCACTGCTGACCCAAAGGTGTGTGTGACCCTCACCAGCGTCCCCTTGAACAGAACCAGCTCACCAAACATTATTTTCGTTTGTTTCCCAATGTGAAGAGGGGGAAAAAAAACCCCAAAGAGGCTGTGACTGACCTTTCCCAGCAGCTCCTGGGGAGTGTAGGCAGAGCTGGGCTTGAAGAGAGAGCCAGTCTGGCTCAGGGTGGTCACAATGGCACCTCCACTCTGGAAAGCAGAGCAGAAATAAAAATCCTGTCGGCTGCAAACTCACTGCTGGTTCAGGATCAACCCCTGAGGCGTTTTTTTATTGCAGGATGGAGCTGCTGCAGCAAGTCCAGAGCAGGGTTCCATGGTGGAGCCAGGCTGGAGAAGGGAAAGAGTTCAGAGCCCCTCCAGGGCCTGATGGGGCTCCAGAAGAGCTGGAGAGGGACAGGGGACAAGGGATGGAGGGACAGGACAGGACAGGGGGAATGGTTTCACAGCAATAGGGCAGGGTTGGGTGGGATATTGGGAAGGAATTCCTGGCTGTGAGGGTGGGCAGGCCCTGGCACAGGTGCCCAGAGCAGTGCCCAAGGCCAGGCTCGATGGGGCTGGAAGCACCTGGGACAGTGGGCAATGTCCCTGCCCATGGCAGGGGTGGCACTGCGTGGGCTTTAAAATCCCATTCTGGGATCTGGATTCTTCAAAAATTCTGCAAGATTAACTTTTTATCATGCTCCAGACCACACTAACCAGGCTGCTCCATGTGAGCACAGGGAAAATGAATATACAGCTCATGTTCCCAGGGTTGGCATTAAAACTTTTCTTACTTATTATGGGTTTTCTATGCCAACAAGTGAAATAATTTAAAATGGACTCTCCTATACAGCTTTAGTTGTTCTAGCTCTGGGGACTGAAAAAGCAGCAGGAGGAGTTGATCTCCTGCAGCAAAATGTTGAGAAAGCAGAAGTTCTCACTAGCTCAAAGCACTCACAACCCAAAGGGCTGTCAGACACCTCCAGCTCAGGGTCCCCCAGCAGAGCTTGCCAGGAGGATCAGAAAATGCTGCTGCAGATCCCAGCTGTGCTCATTGTGCTCACAAACACTGCTGAGACACTGCAGCTCTCCCTCAGCACTGCTGCACTCGTGGCTTTGGGCTTGTGGCAGATTCATTGCTGGGATTTCACTGCTGGGGTTTCATTGTTGGGATTTCCCTGCTGGGGTTTCACTGCTGGGGTTTCATTGTTGGGGTTTCATTGTTGGGGTTTCATTGTTGGGATTTCATTGTTGGGATTTCACTGCTGGGATTTAATTTCTGGGATTTCACTGCTGGGATTGCATTGCTGGGGTTTCATTGTTGGGATTTCACTGCTGGGATTTCACTGCTGGGATTGCATTGCTGGGATTTCACTGCTGGGATTGCATTGCTGGGATTGCATTGCTGGGATTGCATTGCTGGGGTTTCCCTGCTGGGGTTTCACAGCTGGGATTTCACTGCTGGGATTTCACTGCTGGGATTTCACTGCTGGGATTGCATTGCTGGGGTTTCACTGCTGGGATTGCACTGCTGGGATTGCACTGTTGGGATTTCACAGCTGGGATTGCACTGTTGGGATTTCCCTGCTGGGATTTCCCTGCTGGGATTTCGCTGCTGGGATTTCGCTGCTGGGATTTCGCTGCTGGGATTTCACAGCTGGGATTTCACTGCTGGGATTGCATTGCTGGGATTTCACTGTTGGGATTGCACTGCTGGGATTTCACTGCTGGGGTTTCACTGCTGGGATTGCATTGCTGGGATTTCACTGCTGGGATTTCACTGCTGGGGTTTCCCTGCTGGGATTGCACTGCTGGGGTTTCACTGCTGGGATTTCACTGCTGGGGTTTCCCTGCTGGGATTTCACTGCTGGGATTGCACTGCTGGGGTTTCCCTGCTGGGATTGCATTGGTGGGATTGCATTGCTGGGATTTCACAGCTGGGATTTCACTGCTGGGATTGCATTGCTGGGATTGCATTGCTGGGATTTCACAGCTGGGATTTCACTGCTGGGATTTCACTGTTGGGATTGCACTGCTGGGATTGCATTGCTGGGATTTCGCTGCTGGGGTTTCACTGCTGGGATTGCATTGCTGGGATTTCACTGCTGGGATTGCACTGCTGGGATTGCATTGGTGGGATTTCACTGCTGGGATTGCATTGCTGGGATTGCATTGCTGGGGTTTCGCTGCTGGGGTTTCACAGCTGGGATTGCATTGCTGGGATTTCACTGTTAGGATTTCACAGCTGGGATTGCATTGCTGGGGTTTCACTGTTGGGATTTCACAGCTGGGATTTCACAGCTGGGATTTCACAGCTGGGATTTCACAGCTGGGGTTTCCCTGCTGGGGTTTCCCGGCTGGGATTTCACAGCTGGGGTTTCATTGTTGGGATTGCATTGCTGGGATTTCACTGCTGGGATTGCACTGCTGGGATTGCATTGCTGGGGTTTCATTGCTGGGATTGCACTGCTGGGATTGCACTGCTGGGATTTCACAGCTGGGATTTCACAGCTGGGATTTCACTGCTGGGATTTCACAGCTGGGATTTCGCTGCTGGAGAGGCAGAGCCTGGAACTCACCCAGTCGTTCCTCAGCATCTTCCGCAGGTTGTGCACGAGCGTCAGCTCCTCTGGAGAGACCTGGTGGAGATGTCTGCATCATTTCATTGCCAGCAGCTTCAAATTCCCCTCCCCTCCTTCCAACCAGCCTGGCAGGATCATTTCTACCCTCCAGGCACGTTTTTATCTTTGCTTTCCCTCAAAGCAAGCCTGAGTCATGCTGCACTGAGCACCAGCCAGGCCCTGCCCCTCCAACAACACCCACCTGCACTTCTGCCTCAGGGAGAGACAGGGAAAACTCAGGAAAATTTGTCTAAAGCACAATATGAACCTTTTAGGCCCCTCCAAAGCCTGAACATTTTCAGGGGTTGCCACAGAACTAAAATTAAGCAGCTCCTCCCTGCAGCAGGAATCCCCCAGGGCAGAGCTCTGGGGGAATGATGCCTTAGGATTTTAGCTTTTATAATTTTAAAACATTACATATATATATTTTAAAATATATTTATAATTTAAAAATATTATATATAAAAAAATTTATATATTATAAATTTTCTATATCTGTAATCCTGCAATTCTTTGGTGTATAACTCTAAACTCCATACACACTGCTAGCTACAGCTTTCCCATTTTGGGCAGACACAAAAATTCCTCTCCAGGCCTGGCAATCAAGGACACCTCACTGTCTCAAGCCTTGAGAAATGTAAAGTAAAAGTGAGTTGGGGGGAGCAAATTTGGGGTAAATTATTTCATTACCTGGAGCTGTAATTGGAACATTAACCCCCAAAATAGAAATGAACCAAATTTCTAAAAGTGTGAAACCTGTGATGTGATGTCTATTTTGTGTGCAGCTCCTGGGGCCTTTGTCTGCCCAAAATGTACCTGAAGGCCCCTCAATAAAAATAACTGCTTTTATTCTCTTAATTTTATCTGGCCTAAAGAAGAACAATTTGCTCTAAAACTTCTATCTTGCTTCATACTTCTTTCTGTAGTCTAAAACCCCAAACTTTTAAGTTTTGTTTGTTTTTAGGTAACCCAAAAAGGCACCTGTGGAAGAGGTTTTACAGTGACTTGAGTGAGCCAGAGAAAAGCTTGAGAAGAGGATCCGTGTTTACACCAGAAAGAATTTTCTTGGTTTCTGTGTCAAGGTTGTTGACACAGAAACCAAGAAAGAAAGGAGGAGAAATAAGAGAAACTACGAGCACTTTGCCTGTCTGTCGTGACGAATGAGTAAAGCGTCAACTTCTGAGTTTTGAAAGAACGTATAAAAAGCATGTGTGGCGATGCTTTTTATATAAAAAAAACCAGGTTTTTTTTGAAGAGAAGCCTTCAGAAATGGAGTGTTTTTGGCACTGTGACCATCCCAGCCCTCCCCCAGGCCCATCCTCACGGGGCTCTTGTCCTCCTTGCTCAGCGTGGTCCTGCCCCAGAGCGCGTTGGCGCCGTCCACGGCCACCAGCAGCCGGCGGGGCCCGCGCTGGCCCTGCAGCCTCAGCTCCCTCAGCAGAGCCCCCACGGCATCGCTGGAGCTCCGGACCCGGGCCAGGCCCTGCGGGGACACAAACACAAACACGGGGACACAAACGTGGGGACACAAACACAAACACGGGGACACAAACGCGGGGACACAAACAAACGCGGGGACACAAACGCGGCTCAGCTGCCTCTGTCCCCGGCTGGGCTCTGTTTGTCATCTCTTAGAGACAGGGCAGTTAGCTGCTGTTCATTGTTAAAATTAACACTGTTTAACACTGTAAAAATCATGTGGGGCAGTTATCTGCTATTAATTGTTAATATTAACCCTATTCAACGCTGTTAAAACAGGGACACAAATGCGGCTCAGCTGCCTCTGTCCTGGGCTGGGCTCTGTTTGTCTCTGTTAGAGACAGGGTTCCTGTTTATTGTTGTTAGCTGCTGTTTGTTGTTGTTGGAAAAGAAATGAAATTTAGCAAAATGTTTCATTACAGTGAGTTGTGTGTGAGCTGGTTTGTTAAAAAGCAGTTTTGTAGCCGTCGAAAGTGTGTGTTGGGTTTTGTGTGTAACCTAGCAGGTGGTCTTAGGGATTTAATAAATATTTCAACTAGGGCAGGAAAGTAAGAATGCTAACCTGTCTGTTAGAGACAGGGCAGTTAGCTGCTGTTCATTGTTAAAATTAACACTGTTTAACACTGTAAAAATCATGTGGGGCAGTTATCTGCTATTAATTGTTAATATTAACCCTATTCAACACTGTTAAAACAGGGACACAAGGCATGGCTGCTTCTGTCTTAGTTTGGGCTCTGTTTGCCCTCTTTAGAGACAGGGCAGTTATCTTCTCTTAATTGTTAAAATTAACACTGTTTAACACTGTTATAACCAGGTTGGGGCAGTTATCTGCTGTTAATTAAAATTAACACTGTTAAAACCAGGTTGGAGCAGTTATCGGCTGTTAATTATAATTAACACTGTTACAACCAGGTAGGGGCAGTTATCTGCTGTAAATAATTATAATAATTCAGAGGGAGAGGATTTCTTGCCAGGGATTGACTTTTGGGCAGCTCCTCCAGGGGAAGACAAACTGAAAGTCAACAACCTCTCCCAAGAGCAGCCTGAGCACACCAAAACATGGAAATTTCAAATTCTAACTTTGCCACCCGCCCAAATTCTCTGCGCAATTTTCTTTCCAGATCCACCACATCATCTTTGCATGCATAGGGAGACACCTCCTATTTTTAAGATTTTTAGGACTCGGGTTTTTAACATTTTTAGGAGCAATCTGTCCCACAAGCCCAGGATGCTCTGGTCCAAGGTGAGGCCACACCAGCAGCAGAGTTTGCTCCTTACCTGCTCCACCACTTCCCTCAAAGGTCTGCCCTCCTCTGTGCTCTCTCTTTTGCCCCAAATGTATTTTTTTTGTGTTTTTATCTGTGGGGGGAGAAAACAACGATGAGATTGGGGATGACAAAGGCTGGGTGGCAGAATGTGGTGCAGCAGAAGCACCAGAGGGATGCAAAGTGCTTTTCCTGCAGGGGTTGGGGTTTTTGCAGCCACAAACCTCGTCCAGGAAACGTTCATTGGAGGCTTTGAAGTTCTTGAGCCACACAGAGGCCTGCAGAGGCTGATCCAGCCTGTCCTTCTTGTAGGAAGACTGGAAAAGCTCCTTGCAGTTCTTCACCCACAGATGAGCTGTCAGCAAAAAAAAAAAAAAAAAAAAAAAAAAAAAAAAAAAAAAAAAAAAAAAGAAGTTGGTTTGACTTTTATTTTAGTTTTTTGGTTTGTTTTTTTTTTTTTTTTTTAGGCAAAGTAATGGTATGAGGTGGGGTGTTTGTGCAATGCTCTATTTTATTTGGGTTTGGTTTTGGTTTTTTATTTTTGTGTTTTATGAGCCTTTTCCACTATGAAAAAACAAGGACGGATTGTGGTGGGATATCCTACAGCTCCCAAACAATCTCTTCCCATGCTCATTACAATGGAGAAAACCAAACTGGCCCCAAGGATGTGTGAAAATAACTAATTATGCTCTATTTTATTTGGAGATTTTTGTGTTTTATGTTTTATGAGCCTTTTCCACCACAGAAAAACAAGGATAGTTTGTAATGGGATATCCTACAGCTCCCAAACAATCTCTTCCCATGCTCATTACAATGGAGAAAACCAGACTGGCCCAAAAGATGAGCAAGTGAAAAATCACTAATTATGCTCTGGTTTATTTGGGGTTTTTTGTGGTTTATGTTTTCTGTTTTATGAGCCTTTTCCACCACAGAAAAACAAGGGTAGATTGTGCTGGGATATCCTACAACACCCAAACAATCTCTTCCCATGCTTGGTAACAATGGAGAAAACCCAACTGGCCCACAGGACATGTGAGCAGGTGAAAAATAACTAATTATACTCTACTTTATTTGGGGTTTTTGTGTTTCATGAGCCTTTTCCACCATGGAAAAACAAGGGTAGATTGTGCTGGGATATCCTAGAGCTGCTGAAGCAGCTTCTTGGGGTGTTTGGTGTGTAGCAGAGCCCTGTTTTTCTCACCATCGGGGACGTGCACCACCAGCCAGCCCTGCCTGGAGCAGTAGTGAACCACGTGGCACAGGGTCATGGTCTTGCCTGTTCCCCTCTCACCATCTCCAGCAAGATCTGTCAAGGAAAGGCTCTGAAAAAACCACTTCAGTTTGTGTTGACTGTGATTCCTGCAAGAAAGGGAGCTCAGAGCAAGGATTTCACCCAGAGAGCTCCTTCTCCCTGTCCCCCAGCCCACTGCCCTGTGTGCTGACCCTCTCTGAAGCTCTGTGTTAAAATTAAAGAGTCAAAATTAAAATTAGGAGTTAAAATTAAAGAGTTAAAATTGAAATTAGGAGTTAAAATTAAAGAATTAAAATTAAAATTGGGAGATAAAATTAAAGAAACCCAAGCTCTGAGCTCCCTGAAGTGCCCAATCCCTGCACTGAGCACACACCACAAGAATGTACAAAAAACATGAGTGCTGTAATAAAACCAGGTTTGGAGCCTCCTGAAAATGGAGTGTGCTGCTTTGTCTCAACTACAACACAGCCAAATATTCCTGTAAATTCTGAAAATATTCCTGTAAATTCTGGAAATATTCCTGTAAATTCTGAAAATATTCCTGTAAATTCTGAAAATATTTCTGCAATTCATTTTGTGCTTGGATGTTAGACTGGAATGAAAGTCCCCACGTCCTGAGACCAATCACCCTCTGCCCTGCAGGAATTCCTTGTGTTTCTCCTCATTCCACCCCAGGTGAAGGATACAGATCACATATCTGCTTCTGAAAATGGAGTGTAGCTTTGTACTGTCTCTGTCTCAACTACAACACAGCCAAATATTTCTGTAAATTCTGAAAATATTCCTGTAAATTCTGGAAATATTCCTGTAAATTCTGAAAATATTCCTGTAAATTCTGAAAATATTTCTGTAATTCATTTTGTGCTTGGATGTTAGACTGGAATGAAAGTCCCCACCTCCTGGAGACCAGACCACCCTCTCCCCTGCAGGAATTCCTTGTGTTTCTCCTCATTCCACTCCAGGTGAAGGATACAGATCACATATCTGCCTTCTGAAAATGGAGTGTACTGTCTCTGTCTCAACTACAACACAGCCAAATATTCCTGTAAATTCTGAAAATATTCCTGTAAATTGTGAAAATATTCCTGTACATTCTGAAAATATTCCTGTAAATTCTGAAAATATTCCTGTAAATTCTGAAAATATTCCTGTACATTCTGAAAATATTTCTGTAACTCATTTTGTGCTTGGGGAATGAAACTCTCCACCTCCTGGAGACCAGACCACCCTCTCCCCTGCAGGAATTCCTTGTGTTTCTCCTCATTCCACTCCAGGTGAAGGATACAGATCACATATCTGCTTCTGAAAATGGAGTGTATTGCTTTGCATTGTCTCTGTCTCAACTACAACACAGCCAAATATTCCTGTAAATTCTGAAAATATTCCTGTAAATTGTGAAAATATTCCTGTACATTCTGAAAATATTTCTGTAACTCATTTTGTGCTTGGGGAATGAAAGCCCCCAACTCCTGGAGACCAGACCACCCTCTGCCCTGCAGGAATTCCTTGTGTTTCTCCTCATTCCACTCCAGCTGAAGGATACAGATCACATATCTGACAGCAGGGTGGGCGAAGTTGGAGCCCTTGAGGTAGGTGAGGATCTCCAGCGCCGGCCTCCGCACCATCAGCCGCGCCTCGTTGAAGGTCTGGATCTGAGGAGGGACCAAAGTGTCACCAAAGTGCCACCAGCTGTGCCAGCCCTGCTCCCAACCTGCCTGCAGGCTCCCAGCACCCCCAGCTATTCTCCAGGCTGGGGATTGAAGGCACCTGAGGTGGTTGTTCATGGTCACACTCAGGTTTTGTTGTTATTTCTTATCTGTGTTACAGCCTCACAACCATGAGCTCTGCAGCCTTTCATTAACCAGGCACAAAATGGTTAAATATCTCTTGTTACAAGGTCTTTTGAGACCAAACCATCCAATTAAGAAATGATATTTAGATTATTCCCCTTTTACCCCAATAACTGATCCCTCCAAGCCTGCAATGCAGACTTTTCTGTCTAATTACAAAATGCCACCCAAACCCATGAAGAAGAAAGAAGGTAAAGAAGAAGAACCTGTCTTTGCTCTAAAACTTCCATCTTGCTTCATATTTATTTCTATATTCTAAAATCCCAAACTTTAGTTTTGTACTTAGTGATGTTACACACTTCTAACCAACTACACACCTGTAATTTTAGTATTATTAATTAATTTTTGAAGCCTTCTTTACAGCTAGATTATTTCCCTTTTAATGACACTTGGATTATTTCCCTTTTAACCCAATCACTGATCCCTCCAAGCCCACAATGTGGAATTTTCTGTCCAATTACAAGACATCACCCAAACCCATGAAGAAGAAAGAAGAAGAAGGTAAAGAAGAACAATTTTGCTCTAAAACTTCCATCTTGCTTCATATTTCTTTCTATATACTAAAATCCCAAACTTTAGTTTTGTATATAGTGATGTTACACACTTCTAACCAACTACACACCTGTAATTTTAGTATTATTAATTAATTTTGAAGCCTTCTTCACAGCCTCAGGTCAATTGTAGTGTTCTCTTGTGGGTCTGTGCCAATTAAGAACTGACACCTGGATTATTTCCCTTTTAACCCAATAACTGATCCCTCCAAGCCCACAATGTGGAATTTTCTGTCCAATTACAAAATGCCACCCAAACCCATGAAGAAGAAAGAAGGTAAAGAAGAACAATTTTGCTCTAAAACTTCTACCTTGCTTCATATTTCTTTCTATATTCTAAAATACCAAACTTTAGTTTTGTACTTAGTGATGTTACACACTTCCAACCAACTACACACCTCTAATTTTAGTATTATTAATTAATTTTTGAAGCCTTCTTTACAGCTAGATTATTTCCCTTTTAATGACACTTGGATTATTTCCCTTTTAACCCAATCACTGATCCCTCCAAGCCCACAATGTGGAATTTTCTGTCCAATTACAAAGTGCCACCCAAACTCATGAAGAAGAAAGAAGGTAAAGAAGAACAATTTTGCTCTAAAACTTCTACCTTGCTTCATATTTCTTTCTATATTCTAAAATCCCAAACTTTAAGTTTCCTACTTTGTGATATTACATGCTTCTAACCAACTACACACCTGTAATTTTAGTATTATTAATCAATTTTTGAAGCCTTCTTCACAGCCTCAGGTCAACTGTAGTGTTCTCTTGTGGGTCTGTGCCAATTAAGAACTGACACCTGGATTATTTCCCTTTTAACCCAATAATTAGTCCTTTGAAGCCCACAATGTGGATTTTTCTGTCCAATTACAAAATGCCACCCAAACCCATGAAGAAGAAAGAAGAAGGTGAAGAAGAACAATTTTGCTCTAAAACTTCTACCTTGCTTCATATTTCTTTCTATATTCTAAAATCCCAAACTTTAAGTTTCCTACTTAGTGATATTACATGCTTCTAACCAACCACACACCTGTAATTTTAGTATTATTAATTAATTTTGAAGCCTTTTTCACAGCTAGATTATTTCCCTTTTAATGACACCTGGATTATTTCCCTTTTAACCCAATCACTGATCCCTCCAAGCCCACAATGTGGAATATTCTGTCCAATTACAAAGTGCCACCCAAACCCATGAAGGAGAAAGAAGAAGGTGAAGAAGAACAACTTTGCAGAGCCTGACACAAATCAGAATTTTCTACCAAGGTTGTTGACACAGAAACCAAGAAAGAAAGAAGGATAAACAAGAGAAACCTGCAATTATTCCAATAAGCATTTTGTTTGTCTTTTCCTGACTAATGAGTAAATGTAAACTTCTGAGTTTTGTAAAAATGTATAAAAAGCATCCATGCTGGAATAAAACCAGGTTTGAAGCCTTCTGAAAATGGAGAGTGTTGCTTTGTGGAAAATATTTCTGCGATTCATTTTGTGCTTGGATGTTACAGATGAAAAACACTGGAACAAAAAGGTGGAACCCTCAAACTCTGCTGCCCTGGGTGCTTGACTCATCTCTTTCAGATGTTGAAAACAACAGAAAGGGCAAGGAATAACTGAGGAATAACTGCTCTCTCTCATTCCAACAGGAAAATATCCCAGATCTGGTTCTCCCCACACAGAATCGTGGAATTGGGCTGGATGGGAGAACCTTGAAGATCATCACACCCATGATCCCAGGTTGTTCCAAACCCTCCTCCAGCCTGGCCCTGGGCACTTGCAGGGCTGCAGGAATTGCCCCAAAGCTGCAATACCTGCTGCTGGAAACGATGGGGCAGCCCATGGGGGAACACAGCCTTCACCTCCTCCAGGGGGATGTTGTACAGGCGGCCCTCGTGCTGCTCCGTGTGCTTGGCCTGCGAGAGAAAAGGGGAATTGGCACCGTGGGAAATGGGAATTGGCACCCTGGAAAAGGGGAATTGGCACTGTGGGAAATGGGAATTGGTACCCTGGAAAATGGGAATTGGGACCCTGGGACAGAAAATGGCAATTGGGATTCTGAAAAAGGGCAATTGGTACCATGGAAAATGGGAATTGGGACCCTGGAAAATGGGAATTGGCACCCTGGGACAGAAAATGGGAATTGGGACCCTGGAAATGGCAACTGGCACCCTGGAAAATGGGAATTGGTATTCTGGCAAAGGGCAATTGGCACCCTGGAAAATGGGAATTGGCACCCTGGGAGAGAAAATGGGAATTGGGATTATGAAAAAGGGCAGTTGGTACCATGGAAAATGGGAATTGGCACCCTGGGAGAGAAAATGGGATTTGGGACCCTGGAAAATGGGAATTGGGACCCTGGAATATGGGAATTGGCACCCTGGAAAAGGGGAATTGGCACCCTGGCAAAGGGGAATTGGTACCCTGGAAAATGGGAATTGGCACCCTGGGAGAGAAAATGGGAATTGGCATCCTGGAAAATGGGAATTGGCACCCTGGGACAGAAAATGGCAATTGGGATTCTGAAAAAGGGCAATTGGCACCCTGGAAAATGGCAATTGGTATTCTGAAAAAGGGCAATTGGTACCCTGGAAAATGGGAATTGGGACCCTGGAATATGGGAATTGGCACCCTGGAAAATGGGAACTGGGACCCTGGAATATGGGAATTGGCATCCTGGGAGAGAAAATGGGAATTGGCATCCTGGAAAAGGGCAATTGGAATCCTGGAAAAGGGGAACTGGCACCCTGGGAGAGAAAATGGGAATTGGTACCCTGGAAAATGGGAATTGGCACCCTGGAAAAGGGGACTTGGCACCCTGGGAGAGAAAATGGGAACTGGGATTCTGAAAAAGGGCAATTGGTACCCTGGAAAATGGGAATTGGGACCCTGGGAGAGAAAATGGGAATTGGGACCCTGGAATATGGGAATTGGCACCCTGGGAGAGAAAATGGGAATTGGCATCCTGGAAAATGGCAATTGGCATCCTGGCAGAGAAAATGGGAATTGGGACCCTGAAAATGGCAATTGGCACCCTGGAAAATGGGAATTGGCATCCTGGAAAATGGGAATTGGCACCCTAGAAAATGGGAATTGGCATCCTGGAAAATGGGAATTGGCATCCTGGAAAAGGGGAATTGGCACCCTGGCAGAGAAAAGGGCAATTGGGACCCTGAAAAAGGGCAATTGGTATTCTGGAAAAGGGGAATTTGGATCCTGGGAGAGAAAATGGGAATTGGCACCCTGGAAAAGAAAATGGGAATTTGGATCCTGGAAGAGAAAATGGCAATTGGGACCCTGGAAGAGAAAAGGGCAATTGGTATCGTGAAAAAGAAAAATCCTGGCTGTTCTAGAGGTGCCCTGCTGGAAGGAGGTGTCAAAAACTTCTTTTTCCCAAGCTCATTTCAAACTGGATTTCCTGGAGTTGTGCTGGACACAGCAGCTGAGGTTTTCCAGAAGAGCAGGACTCCATTCTCAGCTTCATCCCTGACCTGCTGCATGACTTTTGGGCAAATTCCTTCACTCTCCTGCTCAATGTGGGTGGTTTATCCTCGTGTTTCCTCACTTGGAGCTTTGCTGATGGCAGGAAACATAAACTGAGCAAAAAATGTGATTTTTAGTGGCTTTTTGAGCCCCATTTCAAGGGGATTGTGGGGGGCAGGAGCTGGGGTGCCCCAGCCAAAGATTTGCACAGGTCACAATCCCTGACCTGCTGCATGACTTTTGGGCAAATTCCTTCACTCTCCTGCACAATGTGGGTTTTCCATCCTCGTGTTTCCTCACTTGGAGCTTTGCAAATGGCAGGAAACATAAACTCTGAGCAAAAAAATGTGATTTTTAGTGGCTTTTTGAGCCCCATTTCAAGGGGATTGTGGGGTGCAGGAGCTGGGGTGCCCCAGCCAAAGCTGTGCACAGGTCACAGTGGCAGAGGCAGCTGCCTGGCAACCCAAAAGGAGGCACAGCACAGAGGGGACAGAGGGGACAGTGGGGACAATGGTGGCCATCTGGCCTGTGCTGTGCCATCCTCGGGGTCACGTGTGAGAGATCATCTCCTGCTGCTGTTTCCATAGAGACCCCAGAGGAGCCACAGAGGCTCCAATGGCACAGCAGCACCTCCGAGCTCCTTCCATTCCCTCCCTGCCCTTCATTTCATGCTCCAGACACACACAGAGCTGTGCTGGGGCAGGGCTGTGCTCAGGGCAGTCTGGGCTGTGATTTTTATCCTTTCATCCCCTCCACAGCCAGCCCAGGGAGGGTTTCCCAGGGAAGAATAAGGCTGGAGTTGGGATTAAAGGTGTCTGAGCCCGTCCCAGCTGCTGCAGCCTCATCTGAGCAGCTCTGGAGAGGGGACCAACCCCTGTGCCCAGGAGCTGTCACTCCATCCTGAGCAGGGGACAGTGGTGGCAGGATGGCCCTGGTGGCACCCAGGGGACAGTGGTGGCAGGATGGGGACAGAGGTGACCCCAGGGCACAGTGGTGGCAGCCAGGGCTGGCTGTGGCAGGGGGAGTGGTGACAGGATGGCCCTGGTGGCAGCCTGGGGACAGTGGTGGGTGGCAGGATGGCCTCAGTGGTGGCAGGATGGGGACAATGGTGACCCCAGGGGACAGTGGTGACCCCAGGGCACAGTGGTGGCACCCAGGGGACAGTGGTGGCACTCAGGGGACAGCGGTGGCAGGATGGGGACAGTGGTGACCCCAGGGGACAGTGGTGGCAGGCAGGGCACAGCAGTGGCAGGATGGGTTCAGTAGTGGCACCCAGGGGACACTGGTGGCAGGCAGGGGACAGCGGTGGCAGGATGGGGACAATGGTGGCACCCAGGGCACAGCGGTGGCAGGATGGGCACAGTGGTGATCCCAGGGCACAGTGGTGACCCCAGGGGACAGTGGTGGCAGGATGGGGACAATGGTGACCCTAGGGCACAGTGGTGGCACCCAGGGCACAGCGGTGGCAGGATGGCTCTGGTGGCACCCAGGGCAGAGTGATGGCAGGATGGGGACAGTGGTGACCCCAGGGGACAGTGGTGGCACCCAATGGACAGCAGTGACAGGATGGGCACAGTGGTGACCCCAGGGCACAGCGGTGGCACCCAGGGCACACTGGTGGCACAATGGGGACAGCGGTGGCACAATGGGGACACTGGTGACCCCAGGGGACAGCGGTGGCACCCAGGGCACACTGGTGGCAGGATGGGGACAGCAGTGGCACCCAGAGGACAGTGGTGGCAGGGCAGGATGGCCCCAGGGCACAGTGGCGGCACCCAATGGACAGCGGTGACAGGATGGGCACAGTGGTGACCCCAGGGCACAGTGGTGGCACCTAGGGGACACTGGTGGCACCCAGGGCACAGCGGTGGCAGGATGGGCACATTGGTGACCCCAGGGGACAGCGGTGGCACTCAGGGGACATGGTGGCACCCAGGGGACACTGGTGACCCCAGGGCACAGCGGCGGCACCCAGGGCACAGCGGTGGCAGGATGGGGACACTGGTGACCCCAGGGCACCCTGGTGTCAGGATGGGCACCCGGTGCCAGGCTGACTCACCGGGTCGCTCTCGCTGGTGTGGAAGATGGCTCGGGGCGCTGCTGCTGCTGCTGCTGGCACAGCCGGGCCGGGCACAGAGCTCAGGGCAGCCCTGGCCGCGGGCAGGGCACTGCCACGCTCACGCTGGGGACACCGGGGGTGACAGGGATTAATGAATGTCACATGTGCTGTGCTGGAAATTTATCCTGTGTTCATTCCTTAGGTAGTGTGTTAAATGCAGTGGTAGGTTATAATGTTAAAATAGAAACGATGCTACAATGTTAAACATTATTATTTTTATGTTCACATAATACATAAACATGTATTAATTTTCTTAAGGAATGTGTTAAATATAGTTTTAGATTACAACATAATCTAAAATTAGATTATAACAAAATGTTAAAATAGAAATTATGCTATAATGTTAAACATTATTAATTTTTATGTTCACATAATACATAAACATGTATTGTGTTAAACATGTGTTAATTTTCTTAAGGAACGTGTTAAATATAGTTTTAGATTATAACATGTTAAGAGAATCTATGCTATAATGTTAAACATTATTAATTTTTATGTTCATGTGTATTATGTTTATATAATACATAAACATGTATTAATTTTCTTAAGTAGTGTGTGAAATACAGTTTTAGGTTATAACATAATGTTAAAATAGAATCTGGGCTATAATGTTAAACATTAATAATTTTTATGTTCACAAACCCTGCACCTGATTTTTACCCAAAACACAAAACTTGAGGTTTTTCACCCAATTTACACAAAATTCCTTAAGATGCCACATGAAACCATGAAGGCCTCACTCCACACTGAGGAGTGGCAGCACCCTGAAAATTCAGTCTAACAATCCATAATCAATTACCCAGGGATTAGTGCAGCTCTGCCCACTATTTAATATTCCACCTCACTGAGCCAAACCCTGCACCTGGGTTTTACCCAAAATTTCAGGATTTTTCACCCAATTTACACAAAATTCCTTAAAATGCCACATGAAACCATGAAGGCCTCACTCCACACTGAGGAGTGGCAGCACCCTGAAAATTCAGTCTAACAATCCATAATCAATCACCCAGGGATTAGTGCAGCTCTGCCCACTATTTGATATTCCACCTCACTGAGCCAAACCCTGCACCTGGGTTTTACCCAAAATGTCAGGATTTTTCACCCAATTTACACAAAATTCCTTAAAATGCCACATGAAACCATGAAGGCCTCACTCCACACTGAGGAGTGGCAGCACCCTGAAAATTCAGTCTAACAATCCATAATCACCTCAAGCTCTGCCCACTATTTGATATTCCACCTCACTGAGCCAAACCCTGATTTTTACCCAAAACACAAAATTTGAGCTTTTCACCCAATTTGCACAAAATTCCTTAAGATCCCACATGGAGCCTCACTGCTGGAAGGGCCCACACTGAGGAGTGGCAGCACCCTGAAAATTCAGTCTAACAATCCATAATCAATCACCCAGGGATTAGTGCAGCTCTGCCCACTATTTGATATTCCACCTCACTGAGCCAAACCCTGCACCTGGGTTTTACCCAAAATGTCAGGATTTTTCACCCAATTTACACAAAATTCCTTAAGATGCCACACGAAACCATGAAGGCCTCACTCCACACTGAGGAGTGGCAGCACCCTGAAAATTCAGTCTAACAATCCATAATCAATTACCCAGGGATTAGTGCAGCTCTGCCCACTATTTCATATTCCACCTCACTGAGCCAAACCCTGCACCTGGGTTTTACCCAAAATTTCAGGATTTTTCACCCAATTTACATAAAATTCCTTAAAATGCCACACGAAACCATGAAGGCCTCACTCCACACTGAGGAGTGGCAGCACCCTGAAAATTCAGTCTAACAATCCATAATCACCTCAAGCTCTGCCCACTATTTGATATTCCACCTCACTGAGCCAAACCCTGATTTTTACCCAAAACACAAAATTTGAGTTTTTCACCCAATTTGCACAAAATTCCTTAAGAACCCACATGGAGCCTCACTGCTGGAAGGGCCCACACTGAGCAGCGGCAGCACCCTGAAAATTCAGTCTAACAATCCATAATCAATTACCCAGGGATTAGTGCAGCTCTGCCCACTATTTAATATTCCACCTCACTGAGCCAAACCCTGCACCTGGGTTTTACCCAAAATTTCAGGATTTTTCACCCAATTTACACAAAATTCCTTAAGATGCCACATGAAACCATGAAGGCCTCACTCCACACTGAGGAGCGGCAGCACCCTGAAAATTCAGTCTAACAATCCATAATCAATCACCCAGGGATTAGTGCATCTCTGCCCACTATTTGATATTTATAATCACACTCCCCACACTGATTTCCCTGCATCCAGACTCTGGCATGAGGACCCAGACGTGGCTGAGGAACCAAACCAAGCCAGCTCAGCTGATTAATTCATTTTTTTTTTTTTTTTCCCCAGCCAGACTGCTGAAGCCTGCCTGCAAAGCCCAGCCAAAACAGGCGAGGCAGGACAAGCATTTTATTATGCTGTGCTGAAAGAAAACACAAACATTTGCCAATGATTTGCAAAGTGCATCCTCCAGACAGGCTCTGAGAGCCCCTCAGCAGCACTGACAGGGCTGAACAGAGGCAGCAGTTTCTGATTTTTGTGCGTGGGGGTGAGAGCAGCAGAATGCAGAGCTCAGAGCAGGGACAGCTGTGGCGTGGCACAGCTCTGCTGCCACCTCAGGGAGCCACTGCAAAGCCACCAGGGCTCCGGGGAAAGTGGGATCAGGCACATTCCAGATGCCTGAATCAGCATTTGGGCACTCGGCCTCCTGTTAGGGAAGGAATGAAACCCAGCCCGGAGCCTCTGGGACAAACAGCTGCAGTGCAAACAGGGAGATCACCCAGCACATCTTGTTCCCACGTTGCCCTTTTCCTCCTCAAATGCAAATTATCCTTTAGGATGGCTTATTATAGTTGAAAACCCACAGAGCTGACAATTTACAGCCTCGAGCAAGGCACAAAGATGCCAGTTTAGCACATGAATAAATACAGAAGGCAACTCTTGCCACCCGATCACCCAGAAAATGCCAGCCCTGAGTTTGGAATATACCACGAGTTTATAAATTAATATTATATCCTGAGTTTAGAGCACCGAGGTGCTTGGTCCCTCCTCCCAGCATCCACCCCTGGGCTTTGGAATGTCAGGAACATCCACAGAGCTCTGCACAGCCATCCTTGGGCTTTGGAACTCCAGGAACACCCACAGAGCTCCCCTGCAGCCCTGCTCAGCCACCCCCAGCCCATCCCCATCCCCACAGCCTCCCCTAGCGCCGTTTTCCCGGAGCAGAGAGAGGATTTCGGGCTGGTGTTTCCATCTGCCCGAGGACAGGAGCCGCCTCTCCGGCATCCCTGAAATGGCAGCGAAACCATCACGTGGTGCCCGAGCTGAACCGGGAGCGCCGAGCCGGGAGGTGGAGCTGTTCCCGCACCTTCCCGGGATCCCGGGATGTTCCTGCATCTTCCCGGGATCCCGGGCTGTTCCTGCACCTTCCCGGGGTGTTCCCGCATCTTCCCGGGATCCCGGGCTGTTCCTGCACCTTCCCGGGGTGTTCCCGCATCTTCCCGAGATCCCGGGCTGTTCCTGCACCTTCCCGGGGTGTTCCTGCATCTTCCCTGGGATCCCGGGATGTTCCTGCACCTTCCCGGGGTGTTCCTGCACCTTCCCGGGATGTTCCTGCACCTTCCCGGGGATCCCGGGATATTCCTGCACCTTCCCGGGGTGTTCCTGCATCTTCCCGGGATGTTCCTGCACCTTCCCGGGATGTTCCTGCACCTTCCCGGGGATCCCGGGCTTTTCCCGCATCTTCCAGGGATCCCGGGCTGTTCCTGCACCTTCCCGGGGATCCCGGGCTTTTCCCGCATCTTCTCGGGATCCCGGGATGTTCCCGCACCTTCCACAGATCCCGGGCTGGGGAATACCCGGCTGGTCCCGAATCTTCGGGGATCGCGGGCTGCTCCGGCATCTCCCGGGAACCCCGAGCTGTTCCCGCACGATCCAGGGATCCCGGGCTCTGGGAATGCGAGGCTGGTTCCACTTGTCCCTCAGATCCTGGGCTGTTCCTTCATGTTCCACGGATCCTGGGCTGGTCCCGCCCGATCCAGGGATCCCGGTCTGGTCCCACAAGTTCCAAGGACCCCGGGCTGTTCCCACATCTTCCAGGGATCTCCGGGAATGCCCGGGCTGTTCCTGATGTCCCAGGGATCCTGAGCTCAGGAATGCCAGGCTGGTCCCACTTGTCCCACAGATCCCGGGCTCTTCCTTCATGTTCCACGGATCCTGGGCTGGTCCCGCATCTTCCAGGGATCCCAGGCTGTTCCCGATATCTCATGCATCCCGAGCTCCGGGAATGTCGGGCTAGTCCCACATCTCCCACAGATACTGGGCTGGTCCCGAACCTTCCAGGGATTCCAGACTCTTCCCGGGCTCTGGGAATGCCGCGCTGGTCCCAATATCCCAGGGATCCCCAGCTGTTCCCGATGTCCCACGGATCCAGGGCTCTGGGAATGCTGGGCTGCTCCTGCACCTTCCAGGGATGTTCCCGCATCATCCAGGGATCCTGGGCTGCTCCTGCACTTTCCAGGGAGCCCAGGCTGGGGAATACCGGGCTCTTCCTGCTTGTCCCACTGATCCCGAGGTGTTCCTGCATGATCAAAGGATCCGGGCTCCTCCCACATCTTCGGGGATCGCGGGCTTTGGGAATGCCGGGCTGTTCCCACACCTTCCTGGGGATCCCGGGCTGCTCCCTCATGTTCCACGGATCCCGGGTTGTTCCTGTATCTTCCAGGGATCCCGGGATGGTCCTGCACGATCCAGGGGTTCTGGGTTGGTCCCCCCATGTTCCAAGGACCCTGGGCTGGGGAATGCCAGGCTGCTCCTGGCATCCTCCGGGGATCCCAGGCTGTTCCCGATGTCCCAGGGATCCAGGGCTCTGGGAATGCTGGGCTGCTCCTGCATCTTCCAGGGATCCTGGGCTGCTCCTGCACCTTCCAGGGATTCCAGGCTCTGGGAATTCTGGCTCTGGTTCCGCTTGTCCCACGGATGCCGGGCTCTTCCTTCATGTTCCATAGATTCTGGGCTGGTTCCTGCATCTTCCAGGGGTCCCAGGCTGCTCCCACATGTTCCAGGGGTCCCGGGCTCGGGAATGCTGGGCTGTTCCCTCATGTGCCATGGATCTCGGCTGTTCCTGATGTCCCAAGGATCCCGGGCTGGTCCAGCACGTTCCACCCCAGGCTGTTCCCAAAGTCCCACAAATCCCGGGCTGTTCCTGCATTCCCAGAGATTCCAAGCTCTGGGAATGCTGGGCTGGTCCCCCATGTTCCAAAGACCCTGGGCTGTTCCCACATCTTCCAGGGATCCCGGGCTGGTCTCCCCTGTTCCAAGGACCCTGGGGCTGGGGAATGCCAGGCTGCTCCTGCATGATCCAGGGATCCCAGGCTGGAAATGCTGGGATCCCTGGAAATGAAATGCTGGGATCCCTGGAAATGAAAAACTCGGGGAATGCCGGGCTGGTCCCACTTGTCCCATGGATCCTGGGCTCTTCCTTCATGTTCCATGGATCCCAGGCTGGTCCTGCATCTTCCAGGGATCCTGGGCTGTTTCTGATGTCCCAGGCTGTCCCTGATGTCCCCTGTTCCAAGGACCCTGGGCTGGGGAATGCCAGGCTGCTCCTGCATGATCCAGGGATCCCAGGCTGGAAATGCTGGGATCCCTGGAAATGAAATGCTGGGATCCCTGGAAATGAAAAACTCGGGGAATGCCAGGCTGGTCCCACTTGTCCCACGGATCTCAGGCTGGTCCTGCATCTTCCAGGGATCCTGGGCTGCTCCTGATGTCCAAGGGATCTCTGAGAATGCCAGGCTGCTCCAAATGTCCCAGGGCTCCTGGGCTCAGGAATCCCAGGCTGTCCCTGATGTCCCGGGGATCTCTGGGTATCCCGGGCCGTTCCCCGATGTCCCGGGAATCTCTGGGAATTCTGGGCTGTTCCCAATGTCCCAGGAATTCTGGGCTGTTCCCACAGCCTGCCCAGGAAGGGAAGCACAGCACAGCCACAGCTGCAGCCACCTGGCTGTGCTGGAGGGGAAAAGCCTGGAAAAGGCAGCAGCAAACCACAAACCACACTGAGCTGGAGCTCTTCTCCATCAGGAAAAAAAATTCCAGGCCTGCTCCATGGGCTCCTGCTGCTGTTTAGGGTTTAAGGAGGCTCTTGGATGGCACAGGGATGCTGTGAGCTGGGGAAGAGTGCATCACCACACCCACCCAAAGCACTGAGCCATTTTTTGGCTCAGAAAATGAAAAAAAAATAAAAGGTTTTTGTCCCAGAGGGTGCTGGGCACAGCCCCAAGGCTGCCAAAGCTTCAGGGCATTGGGAGATCCCAGCACAAGGGGGGATTGCAGGGCCAGGATTCTTCCAGCTGGGGATATCCCAAAGTTCTGTGATTTTTGGCAAAACCCTTCCCACAGCACCTGTGCAAGGCTGCTGGGTTGTTCCTCTGGACATCCCAGCCATGCAGAGCTGTGGAATAATCATTTTTCCTGAGAAACACCTGAATGGAAGGTGCAGGATCTCAGAAGTGGCTCTGCCTCTCCAGACCCCTCAGGGAAATGTGGGAATGCTGGAGCTGCTCTTCCCTCAGCCCACAATGGGAATTCACTCATTTTCTGTGCTGAAAATTATCATTCCAGGCCACTGGAAATCACAAATATTGGAAATAGCACCAGGCTCTTACAGGGCTTACCTTCAGAGAATGGCACACGAGTCCTTTCAGGCTCCTCAGCATTTTCCTGCAGGAACAAAAGTGGATATTTTATTTTTTTTTATTTTATGATAATTATGATAATATTCTGATTATTTTATGCTGAGAGAGAACTGTTTGTGTTGAAAGACCTTCATGACAAAGCAGAGAAATAATTCAGAGCAAGTGTCAGGTGCTCTGCAGTAACACAGAGTGGTGGTCAGCACCACTTGCTTAGGAAAAGCTATTAAGAAAATGAAATAATAATAATAAATTTTAATAATAATAATGAAATTCAATAATAATAAGTTTAATAATAATAAAATATAATAATAATAGTTATAATTATAATAGTAATAATGGTAATAATAATAGTAATAATAGTAATATAGTAATAATAACAACAATGCTGCCATGCCATTAAAATAAAAATTAAAAATAGTTATGAATTAAAAAAAATTGAAATTTAAAAACATTTAAAATTAAATTTTAAGATTTTAATGGAATAGTTTAACACAGAATAAATAGTTTAATGCTCTGCAATAGCACAGACTGGTGATCAGCACCGCTTGCTTAGGAAAAGCTATTAATAAAATGAAATAATAATAAAATATAATAATAATAAAATATAACAACAACAACAATAATAATATAGCATGCCATTAAAATAAAAATTACAGATAATTTTACATTTTAAAAATTGACATTTTTAAAAAATTTAAAATTAAATTTTAAAATTTTTAATGGAATAGTTTAACAGAGAATAAATAGTTTAATGCTCTGCAATAGCACAGACTGGTGATCAGCACCACTTGCTTAGGAAAAACTATTAATAAAATGAAATTATAACTATAACGATGATGATGATGATAATAATAATAATAATAAATAATTATACATTAAAAATTTTAGATTTTTTTAAATTTGAAAATTAAATTTTAAAATTTTAATGGAATAGCTTAACAGAAAATAAATAGTTTAATGGAAAATAAATTTTTGGTTTTTAAACCCCCTTTATCAGGGACTTTTTCCCAGAACCTTCCAATGAGAAAAACCTGATATTGCCTACGATGCTTTGAGAATTCTTGGGTGCAGTAATTTGCATCCAGAGGGAGAATTAATTACCTGAATTTTGCCCAGCAGGAGCTGCTGCCTCGGTGGAATTGGTGAGCAAACCAAGCTGGTTCACCTGCACAAAAGAACATTTGCACTGTTACTGCAGGGAGCAGGAAAACAACCCCACAGGGCAGGCTGTGAACGCTCTAAATTTGAATTTTCATTCCTCCACCTCAAATAAACACGGGGTAAAAAAGTAAAAACCCAGTCCTGCTATTTCAGCAGTGAGCAAAAAGGGAATTTTGGCGGTGCACAGCAAGGAGAAATCCTGCAGATCCCATTGATTTCACAGCAGTTTTAGCTGCAAAGAAAGCAGGGATGGGAAATCTTCTTGCCCAGACACAGCCAGGAAAATGAAGGAGTCACAAATCCTGAATTATATGAATACTTGATTTTTTTTTTTTTAATTTGATTTTTTTTTAAATTTGCTGCTGGCTCCTTTAAAACCCGCGGTTAATTTTGGGCATTCTGACAGAATTCTGTCAAATTCTGACAGAATCCCTGAACGACCAGCGCAGCTTTAGGGTTCAGTACCGGGGGAAGGAACGGGAATCACGGCCCTGAGCGCACCGGGGCCGGGTTAGAACAGCCCCGGTGCACCGGGAGAGCACCGGGAGCGCCACGCGCGGATTTCCGTGGGTTAACCATTAAAATCACAAACAACGCACCCCAAAGGTGCCCTTACAGCCACCAGAACGCCCCGTTTGTCCCAATCAAACAAAACCAACCGAGCGCGGCCCGCTCCTCCCGGTGCCCCCCACGTGCTGCCCGTGCTGAGGGCTCCGCTCCCCACTCCCGGTCACAGCGGGGGCCGGAGCGGCGCGGCCGTTCGGGTGCAGCCCCGGGGAGAGCGGGAGGGCGCGGCCGAGCCCTGAGGGAGCCGCGGTGTGACCGAAGGGGCCGCGGTGCCCTCACGGTGTCCCCACGGTGTCCCCGCACTCACCGGGCCCGCCGGGGCCGCTCCCGCCGCGGTGACGGCGCCGCTACGGGAAGCGCTGAGGGACAAAAGAGGCGTGGCCACGAAGGGCGTGGTCGCGTGGGCGTGGTCGCGGGCGTGGCCTCGCTGTTTCTGAGGGAGCGCTGTTAATTGATTTAATTAATTTCATCCCTCCGCGCCGCGTTCGGCAGGGACAGAGCGGGTTCGTGGGAAGGTTTGCAGCAATGGGGAAATGAAATCAGAGCGCTGGGATGGGGCGGATCGAGGGGCATCGCTGTGTGAGGGCAGGGACACCCCAGGGCACAGATTTGGGACCAGGTGGGTCTGGGGTACCCAGGCAGGGACACCCCAGGGCTCAGGGCTGCTCCAGGTGGGTCTGGGGTCCCTAAACAGGGACACCCCAGGGCTCAGGGCTGCTCCAGGTGGGTCTGGGGTCCCTAAACAGGGACACCCCAGGGCTCAGGGCTGCTCCAGGTGCCTCTGGGATCCCCAGGCACGGAGCCCCCACAGCCTCTCTGGGCTGTGCTCAGGGCTGGGCACTGCCCAGGGCAGCAGTTCTGCCTCCTGGGCAGGGGCAGCTCCTGGGCTCAGGCCCTGCCCGTGGCTCTGGGGCCATTGCTGGGCCTGGAGCAGAGCCTGGGGCTGCTCTGACCTCTGCTCACTGGGATGGACTGGGACAGACTGGGACAGACACAGGGACAGACCCAGGGACACTCAGGGACAGACAGGGACACCTGGGGACACTCAGTGACTCTCAGGGACACCGAGGGACGCCCAGGGACACCTGGAGACACCCAGGAACAACCAGAGACACCCAGGGACAGACAGGGACACCTGCAGACACTCAAAGACACCCACAAACAGCCAGGAGCACCCAGAGACACTCAGGGACAGCAAGGGACACCCAGTCACACCCAGGGCTGAGGCCCCTCTCCCTGGGGTTCCTCTCCAGGCTGAGCAGCCCCAGCTCCCTCAGCCTTTCCTGGGCAGGGACCCTCCAGGCCCTTCAGCACCTTTGTCACCTGCAGGAGCTCCCTGTCCCTGCTGTGCTGAGGGTGCCAGAGCTGGGCACAGCCCTGCAGAGGGTCAGCACTGCCCGCAGCACTCCCTGACCTGCTGGGAATGCTCTTCCTCACCCAGCCCAGTATTTTGTTGGCCTTCTTGGCCTCCAGGTCACAGTGCTGGCTCGGGGACAGGCTGTTTTTCATTTCTGAGGGGTCATCTGGGTCCTCAGGATTGAATTTTGCATGCGTAGTGCAGGAGCAATTTGCTGTTCATGGTTTCACTGCCAGGTTTTCAGGTATTGACAACTTAAATCTCTGCTTCTGCAAAGAATTCACATTTCTTTTTGCTGTTTAGTCCCAGGGAGTTTTGTTCATTTGGATCTTATGTATACGTATGCATATACATATACATATACATATACATATACATATACATATACATATACATATACATATACATATACATATACATATACATATACATATACATATTGTTTAATATGTATGCGTAAAAATATGCTTAAAAATACATTTTTAAATTAATTTCTCCTATTTCTGGCAGCAAATAAAACACTATTTAGCGAAACAAAGCATTATTTCACTGAATAAAACACTATTTAACAGAAATTGCAAATGGCTGTAGAAATTCCCATCAGATATTGTGAGCATCATTCCCAAAATATGAAGGATATGGAATTGTTGGAGGAATTCTAGTGGGGACAACAATGTCACTAAAAGGGCTGGGGGAGTTGGGAATATTCAGCCTGGAGAAGAGCAGGATCTAAAAGGGGCTCCAGGGAGGTGGAGAGGGACTCTTCATCAGGAACTGTAATCATAGAACAAGAGGTAACGGGTACAAATTGACAGAGGGAAAAGTGAGGTCACCTGTTAGGAAGAAATTCCTCCCTGTGAGAGTGGGGAGCCCCGGCAGAGGCTGCCCCTGGATCCCTGGAAGTGTCCGAGGTCGGGCTTGACAAGCCTTGAGTGATCTGGACTGGTGGGAGATGTCGCTGCCCAGGGCAGGAAGGTTGTGCCTTAAATACCCTTCAAGCTCCATCCCAACCCATGAAGATCCTACGATTCCACATTCACTCAAAGACTTTAACAACCCACAAAACCGGCAAGCGCGTGGGTGTGGCATTCAGGCAAAGATGGCTTTGGGGATGAAAAAACCACCTGCATCATTTTGGGGCAAAAATTCCCCTTTTCCTTCCCCTCCTTTTCCTTCCCCTCCTTTTCCTTCCCCTCCTTTTCCCTTTTTTCCCTTTCCCGACCCCTTTTCCCGGTGGGCGTGACCTGAATAATGAGGGGCGTGGGTTATCGGTATATTTACATATTTAGGGGCGTGGCCAATACGGGGGCGTGGCCGTCACACCCTCTGCCCCGCGGGGGTGTGGCCGCGCTGGAGGCGTGGCCGGGCGCGGAGGGGGCGTGTCCGGCGGCGGGGGCGTGGCCGTGCGCTCGCTCGCGGCGGAGCAGGAGCCGCCGCCATTTTGGTTCCGCCGCCTCGCTCGGCTCAGGCCCCGCCGCGGCGGCCGCTCGGTCCCGGTCCCGCCCCGGCCCCGTCCGCGCCCGGGCGGCCGCGGGGATGCGGCGCGGAGCAGCCCGTGCTCGGCCCCGGCCGCGCTGCCGCTGACACGGTGAGGAGCGGGCGGGGACTGGGACCGCCTCAGGCCCGCGGCCCGGGGGGAGGGGAGGCGCGCTGGGCTCCGCCGCGGGGCCGCCTCGCACCCCCCCCGCATCTCCCCGGTATCCCCCGCGCTCCGCAGCCCCGCTCCGGCCGCGGCGGCGGCCGCGGGGGATCCCCGCTGAGGGCGGGGGATCCCTGGGGGCGGCGGCGGGGGGGGGATCCCCGGCAGGGCCCGGAGCGCGGCGTGGAACCGGAGCGGGAGCGGCGCGGGGCGTCCCCGGCGGCCGAGGGTGGCCCGGGGAGTCCCCGCACCGGGAGGCACCGGGAGGCACCGGGGAGCCCTGACAGGCGCCGCGGCGAGGGGCGGGGGATCCCCGCTGGCGGCCGGGCCCGCTGACAGCGGCGGGGCTGCGGGAGCCGCGCTCGGCCGGGCCCGGCGGCTCCGGTGGCACCGGGGGCAGCCCCGGGGGCCCCTCGTGGGTCCCGGTTCCCTGCGGAGCGGGGCCGTGCCCGGGGCTGCGCATCCCCGAAGTTTCCCCGGGCACGGCGCGGTCCTGCCCCGAGTGACGGGCGGATCTCGCTGCCAAATATTGATGCGGTGGTTTGGGGTCTTTTGGGGTTTTTTGGGATGTTGGTTGGTTTGTTGGGTCAGTGCCTTGTAGACTTTGCGATCTTCCTTGTCCAAAATGCTACTTCGGAGGTTTATTCCGTTTTATTTATTATTTCATTGCGTTTTAAATCCTGTCTTAGCTTTATTGGCGGTGATTTGGGTTCAGGTGGTTGAACCTTATCTTGGCATTTCTCATTAAAATCCAAAACGTGTTCCCATCCTTGTCCCTCTCTTCCTTGCTCTCTTGACTTCCTAACTCCTGCTTTGGCCCTCGGTTTGTGGTTCTGCACGCTGTTAATTATGGAGCAGGGAGCTGCCTGGAATGTGGGTTTCCATCCCATGGCCTGGGGACACGAATTCACTTTCGGTGTTGTCAGAGCCACTGGGGAAAACTGGAGCTGCTGGGAGCAGGGACAGAACCTGTGGCTTCACCCCCATCCCATCAAATCTCCTCAATTTTCATTTCCAGCCCCTTTTTCCCTGCTTTGTTTCAGCTGTCCTCCTTGCTAAGTATTTTAAATTCCACCTGCACTTGTTTTCCAGGGGTTTGGGGTGAATCCTGTGCTCATCTTGGGATCATCCCTGGCAGCAGGGACAGAACCTGTGGCTTCGCCCCCATCCCATCAAATCTCCTCAATTTTCATTTTCAGCCCCTTTTTTCCTGCTTTCTTTCAGCTGTCCTCCTTGCTAAGTAATTCAAATTCCACCTGTTTTCCAGGGGTGAATCCTGTGCTCATCTTGAGAGCCTTGGGATCATCCCTGGAGCTGCTGGGAGCAGGGACAGAACCTGTGGCTTTACCCCCATCCCATCAAATCTCCTCAATTTTCATTTCCAGCCCCTTTTTTCCTGCTTTGTTTCAGCTGTCCTCCTGGCTAAGTCATTTCAATTCCACCTGCACTTGTTTTCCAGGGGTTTGGGGTGAATCCTGTGCTCATCTTGGGATCATCCCTGGTTCTGGTGGCAGCTTTGGGAGCAGGGACAGAACCTGTGGCTTTGCCCCCATCCCATCAAATCTCCTCAATTTTCATTTCCATCCCCTTTTTCCCTGCTTTGCTTCCCCTATCCTCCTTGCTAAGTATTTTAAATTCCACCTGTTTTCCAGGGATGAATCCTGTGCTCATCCTGAGAACCTTGGGATCATCCCTGGACCTGCTGGGAGCAGGGACAGAACCTGTGGCTTTGCCCCCATCCCATCAAATCTCCTCAATTTTCATTTCCAGCCCCTTTTTCCCTGCTTTGTTTCCCCTATCCTCCTTGCTAAGTAATTCAAATTCCACCTGTTTTCCAGGGGTTTGGGGTGAATCCTGTGGTCATCCTGAGAGCCTTGGGATCATCCCTGGTGCCTCTGTGGGAAGCAGGGAAATTCTGGCAGCTGCTTGAACATATGGGGAGAGATGGGCTCTAAAATCATCATCTGTCTGCCTGCTTGAGTTCTTGAGGAGTGTTCTTACCCAAAGCTTTTCTCAGCTGGCTGAGAGTATGAAAGAGATGCTTTCCTTTTCTTTTTTTTTTTATCATTTGAAACAGTTCTAAGTCTGAAACATCTTGGTTTAAAAGACAAAATTACCACAATTTCTTTTTGGGCTTGAATTCATTGCTGCAGTCTCCTAAAAAGGTTTGAGTGATGGTAACCAGTGACAAAATTTGAGTTACAATTTCCAGAAGAAGCTTTTTTTTTTTTGAAGTTGTTTTCAAAAGTTTAAAGTCTCCTGAAGGATATAAAAATGATATAAAAAGGATATAAAAAGTTTTTTCCTTGGTGGAAGAGACAGACATATTGGTAAAAATGGCAGTGCTGTTGTGACAAGTGAAAAGTGGCAATAGCACATGGAGTCACTGAATTAAAGTTATTTTAAAATAGATGTTGTTTTCTATGGGATTGTTGGCTGTTTTAAAATGAAATTAATTTAATTTAATTGCTGTTGTGGCCATCTTCTCCCCCTCCAATCTCCAGCTTGCAAAGGGAAAAAACTCAATCATGAGACTTTTTGTGATTGTTCTGAGAAAGCAAAATCTGTGTTTGTCCCTGGTTTTGTGTCCCTTACCTGTGCACAGGTGGCTTGGGAATAACCAGAGGATTGAAAAGGGAAGTTCTGGTTTGTTGTGACCCTTATCTTTTACAGGATGGATAGAAATAAATGGATTTTATCCAGAAAAATCCCCTGGGTGTGGAGACACCTCCTGCCTCGCCCTGTCCAGCTGGGATCACATTTTAGGAGAATTCCCAAACTGCTTTTCCCTCACTGATGTTGGCACTCACAGCCTGAGGGTGGAGGAACTTTGCTCCACACGGATTTTTATGCAGATTTTAGCAATTTTTGCCTTTATTTCCATATGAATAAGGAAGCAACAGAATCACCCTGCACCTCCAAATCCAGCCTTGTGATTAAACCTGAGGCCAGCTTAAAAATCTTAAAAATCTCAGCTTAAAGGAGAAACTCTGAGATCTGCTTCCCAATTTTCCTCCCTTTGGAACATTTTTCCAGGGTGTTTTTTGGATCTATCCTCTGCTTTCCCCCCCCCAAAAAAATCTGTGTCCTGTTCCAGGTGCTTTCCCTGAGCTTTCCTCTGCTCCTGTGCAATATTCTTCCTGACAGGACAGCTCCCCTGGGAATTCTGTCTGTCAGAAATAAAAACCCAGCAGCTCCTGATTGGGAAGGGTTTTATTTGTTACCTCCTGTCAGGCAAACTTTATTCCTGAGAAATGTTTTTCATTTCTAAACATTTTAAAGATGCTTGTGCAGGTGATCCAAGGGCTTTGAGCTCCTGTTTCTCCTATTCAGTAATTGTGATATAGATAAATATTTTAAGGGTTTTATTCTACTTTTTATTTCTCTTTTTTGAGTGTGGTTTGTATTCCTTAGCAAGGAAAAGTAGACAAGGAATCTGAGAGGGGACAGGAAACTTTATTCCTGAGAAATGTTTTCATTTCTAAACATTTTGAGGATGCTTGTGCAGGTGATCCAAGGGCCTTGAGCTCCTGTTTCTCCTATTCAGGGATTGTGATATAGATAAATATTTTAAGGGTTTATTCTACTTTTTATTTCTCTTTTTTTGAGTGTGGTTTGTATTCCTTAGCAAGGAAAAGTAGACAAGGAGTTTGAGAGGGGACAGGAACTTTATTCCTGAGAAATGTTTTTATTTCTAAACATTTTCAGGATGCTTGTGCAGGTGAACCAAGGGCTTTGAGCTCCTGTTTCTCCTGTTCAGGGATTGTGATATAGATAAATATTTTAAGGGTTTATTCTACTTTTTATTTCTCTTTTTTGAGTGTGGTTTGTCTTCTTTCTCCAAAACAAGAGGACAAGGAATTTGAGATGTGAGAGGAACTTTATTCCTGAGAAATGTTTTAATTTCTAAACATTTTGAGGATGCTTGTGCAGGTGATCCAAGGGCCTTGAGCTCCTCTTTCCCCTTTTCAGGGATTGTAGAGAAATACTTTAAAGCTTTATTCCATTTTTTAGTGTGGTTTTGTCTTCTTTAGCAAGGAAAAGAAGACAAGAAATTTGAGATGGGACAGGAAACTTTATTCCTCAGAAATGTTTTCATTTCTAAACATTTTGAGGATGCTTGTGCAGGTGATCCAAGGGCTTTGAGCTCCTATTTCTCCTGTTCAGGGATTGTGATATAGATAAATATTTTAAGGGTTTATTCTACTTTTTATTTCTCTTTTTTGAGTGTGGTTTGTCTTCTTTATCCAAAACAAGAGGACAAGGAATTTGAGATGGGAGAGGAACTTTGTTCCTGAAAAATGTTTTCATCTCTAAACATTTCCAGGATGCTCGTGCAGGTGCCTTGAGCTCCTGTTTCCCCTGTTCAGGGATTGTGATGTAAATAAATAATTTAAAAGTTCATTCCACTTTTTATTTCACTTTTTTGAGTGTGGTTTGTCTTCCTTAGCAAAGAAAAGAAGACAAGGGATTTGAGAGGGGACTGTGGGAGGCCACAGAGTCAGTAGGAATATTCTGAGAGTCAGGAGCAATATTTTGGGATTTCTAACACTTAGCTCAATTGGTTTTCATGTCCCTTGGAGCTGAAGCAATGAAAAGAGCCAAAAGAAAAAATTTTCACCTTCCAAATGTGCCTTGACAGTGAGATTTGATCAAGAAAGGCAGCAGAGGAATGAACAGAGGGGGAAATCTCAGTTAATTTTGCTGAGGGGGTGTGGGGACACATGTTTGGGATGTGGGATTTTCTTTCTGGGAAAGCAGAGGGACAGCAATGGGCAGAAAGGGCTTGGGATGTGATATCAAGGGAATAAAGATGAATTCCAGGAATTAAAACTGGAATTTTAAAGCAGGCATCAGGGAAATCATGAATGAGCAGCACTCAGCTCCAGTGGCACGTGTCAGAATGGATGTGTAAATGTTTCACGGGTGATTTTTTGGGGGAAGAACAATTTCAGGAGGGATTTGAGATCTGCAGAAGCTGAGGGCAGGAGTTTGATGTGATTTCCTTGTCTGGTTTATGATTTGAGAGCCCTTGCAGGGATTTGGGACTGGGTGGTTTGCAATCAGCAAAAGTTTTGTTACCCTTCAATCCCATCTGTCAGAGTAAGACTTTCTTCTGACCTAGAGATGGGGCAAGTGAGAGGTGTTTTAAAAACTTTTATTTTGTTTTCAGTGTCATGTGAAGGGTGAGACAACATAGATGTTAAAATTGTAATCAGAAATTAACTATTTCTTAACTACAGTGTATTATAATGGTTTAATCTGACAGCACCATGAGGGATAACTCAGAACAAGACTTGGAATATAAATGTTATAATCATAAATTAATATAATATACTGTAGTTAAGAAATACTTATTTAATCTGATAGTTTGGGTGAGGGATAATTCAGAACAAGACTTGGAATATAAATGTTGTAGTTATAGTCAGAAATTAACTATTTCTTAACTACAATTTTTTATAATGGTTTAATCTGACACTGTTCATGAGGGATAATTCAGAACCAAATTTGGAATATAGATGTTATAGTTATAATCAGAAATTAACTATTTCTTAACTACAGTATATTCTATTATTTAATCTGATACTTTGGGTGAGGGATAATTCAGAACAAGACTTGGAATATAAATGTTATAATCAGAAATTAACTGTTTCTTTACTACAATATGTTAATAATGGTTTAATCTGACACTTTGGATGAGGGATAAATCAAAACAAGACTTGGAATAGAATTATGATCAGAAGTTAACTACTTCTTAACTACAATGTATTATAATGGTTTAATCTGACACCACCATGAGGGATAACTCAGAACAAGACTTGGAATATAAATGTTGTAGTTATAATCAGAAATTAACTATTTCTTAACTACAATTTTTTGTAATGGTTTAATCTGACACTGTTCATGAGGGATAATTCAGAACAAAATTTGGAATATAGATGTTATAGTTATAATCAGAAATCAACTATTTCTTAACTACAGTATATTATAGTGGTTTAATCTGACACCATGGACGGGTGATAATTCAGAGCAAGACTTGGATTATAATTATAATCAGAAATTAACTATTTCTTAACCACAAAATATTATAATGGTTTAATTTGACACTTTGGATGAGGGATAAATCAAAACAAGACTTGGAATAGAATTATGATCAGAAGTTAACTACTTCTTAACTACAATATATTATAATGGTTTAATCTGACAGCACCATGAGGGATAACTCAGAACAAGACTTGGAATATAAATGTTATAATCATAAATTAACTATTTCTTAACTACAGTATATTTAATTATTTAATCTGATACTTTGGGTGAGGGATAATCCAGAACAAGACTTGGAATATAAATGTTGTAGTTATAGTCAGAAATTAACTATTTCTTAACTGCAGTATATAATATGGTTTAATCTGACACCGTCGATGAGGGATAATTCAGAACAAAATTTGGAATATAATTATAATCAGAAATTAACTATTTCTTAACTACAATATGTTAATAATGGTTTAATCTGACACCACCATGAGGGAAAACTCAGAACAAGACTTGGAATAGAAGTGTTATAAATATAATCAGAAATTAACTATTTCTAAACTACAATATATTATATGATTTAATCTGACACCATGGATGAGGGATAACTCAGAACAAGACTTGAAATATAAATATTGTAGTTATAGTCAGAAATTAACTATTTCTTAGCTACAATATATATGATTTAATCTGATACCACCGTGAGGGATTACTCAGAACAAAACTTGGAATATGAATGTTATAATTATAATCAGAAGTTAACTATTTCTTAACTACAATGTATTATAATGGTTTAATCTGACACCATGGATGAGGGATAATCCAGAACAAGACTTGGAATATAATTATAATCAGAAGTTAACTATTTCTTAGCTATAGTGTATTATATTATTTAATCAGACACTTTGGATGGAGGATAGTTCAGAACAAGACCTGGAATATAAGTATTATAATCAGAAATTAACTATTTCTTAACTACAATATATTATAATGGTTTAATCTGACAGCACCATGAGGGATAACTCAGAACAAGACTTGAAATATAAATATTGTAGTTATAGTCAGAAATTAACTATTTCTTAGCTACAATATATATGATTTAATCTGAAACCACCATGAGGGATTACTCAGAACAAAACTTGGAATATTAATGTTATAATTATAATCAGATGTTAACTATTTCTTAACTACAATGTATTATAATGGTTTAATCTGACACCATGGATGAGGGATAATCCAGAACAAGACTTGGAATATAATTATAATCAGAAGTTAACTATTTCTTAGCTATAGTGTATTATATTATTTAATCTGACACTTTGGATGGAGGATAGTTCAGAACAAGACTTGGAATATAAGTATTATAATCAGAAATTAACTATTTCTTAACTACAATATATTATAATGGTTTAATCTGACAGCACCATGAGGGATAACTCAGCACAAGGCTTGGAATATAGATGTTAAAATTATAATCAGAAATTAGCTGATTAGGACCTGATTAGTTAATCCTAATCAGGATTAACTGATTGGCAATTTGTTGAGAGTAATTAATGGATAAATGAATGAGCTGCTCTGTGTTTGTGAGAGCCATCCCTTTGTTTTGGGATGGTTACTGATCCTCTTGTGAGCACCTTTCCTTTGCTCTTTGCCACTCTGCATTTTGAGTTTCTGAAGGTCAGTGTGTGAGTCTTGCTGTTGGTTTTGTATTTGAAGCTGATTAATTAATTTTATTTGGGAGGAAATGTCTGGATTATTGGCACTGCTGTGCACTCCGGGCACTAGAGGAGGAAAGAGTTGTGTGAGCACAGATTTGATGGCATGTGGGGCTCCTTTTCTTTTCCTTGGACTTGAATAAAACAAATTCAGGCTTTAGCTCAGGATTATTTACCTGCTGGCCACTTTTCCTTGCACATTGATGTACATGAAAAAATCCATTTTTAGTGACATGGTGAGTCCTGTTGGACTGACATTGCCCTGACTCACTTTCTGTGGCCATGTCACACTGCTCAAACCCTTTTTTTCCTCCTTGTAAAATGGAGATTTTATCTAATTACCTCTGTTCTTATGAGTAATAATTGCAGGTTTGATTGCTGAGGATGTGTGGAGCTGGAAATCCAGAGCTGCAGCTACAAACCCCATGAATAACGTGCGCAGAGCACATGGAAATAAATTTATTTTCTCTGAGGACTTAGCCAGGGAAGCCTGGCTTTGTGACTGGCTGCATTTCTTCTGTCCCCACTAATGCTGGCATCTGTCCCCAACCTGTGTCCCCTGCAGCTGCCTTGGTGTCACCTTTCACATTCCTGGTCCTTTCTCCACCCCAAACCAGCTCCTTGCTGCTGCTTCCCCAGGTTTTGTCTGCCCAGGATGCCAAAAATCCCAGAAAAGCTCCCTGAGACCTTGATCTGAAACTCATTTTGAGCTCATGGCATCTTCCCATGCCATTGCTCACAATTAATGACTCAATAAATGATTTCATGACTGTAGGGAAGGTGAGGACAGAAGATTCAGGCTGGTTTGGTGCCCCGTGATGCACTTTAGGTTTTTTCAGACCTGTTGCTGATCCATTTCATTTCAAAAAATGATAAGCGTTGAAGATATTTCAACATTTTCTCCTTAGAATGCCCCTCACAACAAATAACTTTTCAGGAGCTTGCAAGAAAGATGGAGAGAGAATTTAGAAAGGTTTGGGGACAGGATGGGAGGAATTGCTTTTGGCACAGGGTGCCCCATCCCTGGAAGGGTTCCAGGACAGGTTGGGCACGCTGGGTTAGTGGAAGGTGGCAGGGGTGGGATGAGGTGATCTTCAAAGCCCAAACAGTTCTGGGATTTTGGCATTTTTGATTTTTGTCAGCATGATAAAATGCCAAGGAGCACAGGTTTGGTTTGTTCTGTGGCAGGGAGGGAAGCTCAGGGTCTGGGGACCCTCACAGCCTTAGAGCTGACTCCAATTTGCTGTAGTTAAGATGATCCCCTCTATTATTTTCTGCTGAATAAATCAATTTTCTATTCCTGTCAGTGTCTGTGCTGGTGGAAGTGTGGCCTTTCCTCTTGCCCTGCCTCAGGAAGCACAATCTGTGTGTGAATGTTTGGCGTTGGCATCTGTTCCCCCATTCCTTCTCTCCCTGAGCTGTGGATTCTGGGCTGTGTTTGTAAACTGATGCCCACGTGGCTCAGGCTCAGCTTTCCTGGTGCAAAAGAATGGAATTATTTTCCTCCAGATAATTAATTAATTAATGATGGTCCTCAGATAATTAAATCCAGAATGTTGCTGGGATTTGGGTGCTTTCTCCTGGCTTTCATTTGCCTGCAGCTCTCCCAGTGAATCCATAACCTGCAAGATTTGGATTAACTGGGCTCTGTTAATAAATAAAAAAATTAATTCGATGCTCAATATTAAAATCTGTAGCCATCATTTGAAATGTCACATGGATAATTTGGAAATTATAATAATCACATACTTTTTATTTTTCACTTATTATTTAAAAGAGTTTCACAGATAAATTGTGGTTTTGAAGGAGGTGACTGGAAGTGTTGGTGTCTTAGAACATCAGCTGCTGTGCTTGTCTGAAGTACCATTGTTTGGGTTTATATATTATTTTTATATTGGTTTTATATGTTATATATTGGTTTTATATATTATTATTTATATATTTGAGGTAGATATTATTTATATATTGGTTTTATATATTACATATAGGGTTTATATATTATTATTTGTGTATTTTAGGTAGATATTATTTATATATTGGTTTTATATATTATATATAGGGTTTATATATTATTATTTGTGTATTTTAGGTAGATATTATTTATATATTGGTTTTATATATTATATATAGGCTTTATATATTATTATTTATATATTTGGGGTAGGTATTCTTTATATATTGGTTTTAGATATTATATATTGGTTTTAGATATTATTATTTATATATTGGTTGCATATATATTAGTTATGTACTCGTTTTATATATTATATATTGGTTTTAGGTATTATATATAGGCTTTATATATTATTATTTATATATAGGGGTTATATATTATATATAGGTTTAGATATTATTTATTTATTGGTCTTATGTGTTGCTATCTTAATATTGGTTTTGTATATTATTATATCAGTTGGGTTTATATATATTATTTATATATTGGTTATATGTCTTATTATTTCCATATTGATTATATATTATTATTTACGTATTGGTGTATATATTATTATTTACACATTGGTTTTATATTTTATTTATATATTAGTTTTATATATTATATATATTTGATTTATATATTCTTATACATTGGTTTTATATATATTATTTATATATTGGGTTTATATATTATATATATTTGGTTTATATATTATAAAACCAAAATATAATTTTGGGTATATATATATATATTTGGTTTATATATTATTATATATTGGTTTTATATATATTATTTATATATTGGTTTTATATTTTATTTATATATTTGGTTTATATATTATAAAACCAATATATAATTTTGGGTATATATATATATTTGGTTTATATATTATTATATATTGGTTTTATATATATTATTTATATATTGGTTTTATATATATTATTTATATATTGGTTTTATGTATTATATATTGGTTTTAGATATATTTATATATTGGTTTTATATTTTATTTATATATTAGTTTTATATATTATTTATATATTGGTTTTATATATTATTATACATTGACTTTATATATATATTATTTATATATTGGTTTTATATATTATATATTGGTTTTATATATATTATTTATATATTGGTTTTATATATTATATATATTTGGTTTATATATATTATATATATTGGTTTTATATGTTATTATACATTGACTTTATATATATTATTTATATATTGGTTTTATATATTATATGTTGGTTTTATATATATTATTTATATATTGGTTTTATATTTTATTTATTTATTAGTTTTATATATTATTTATATATTGGTTTTATATATTATATATATTTGGTTTATATATTATATATATTGGTTTTATATGTTATTATATATTGGTTTTATATTATTATCAATAATAATAATAGTAATAATAGTAGTAGTAGTAATAATAATAATAATAGTAATAATGTATTGGTTTTATATTTCTCTATTGTTTTTATTTCACATTAATTTCTGCTAGGAAATCCAAGTTAATGCTTTCTGTCTTTTCCTCCCACAGAGTGAAAGATGCTGACTGCCCATAGTGGACCAGCTCTCCTGAGGAACAGATCTCTGTAAATCTTCCCTAAAAAAAAAAAAAAAAACCAAAAATCACCAGAAGGCAAATATTGTGTGATGGACCCTCGCAATACTGCTATGTTAGGCTTGGGTGCTGATTCTGAAGGGTTTGCTGGCAAAAGCCCCTCTGTGGCAAACATTGGCACCTTGGTGGGCACGGGGGAAGCGGAGCTCGAGGGCTGCAGCCAGGAGGAGGAGGAGGGGAGGAAGAAGAGCAGGGAGGGCAGCGCAGAGAGCGGCAAGAGCGACGCTCTGGGCGATGCGCAGCAGCAGTTCTCCGTGAAGGAAACCAACTTCTCCGAGGGAAACCTCAAACTGAAGATTGGCCTGCAAGCCAAGAGGACAAAAAAGCCTCCCAAGAACCTGGAGAATTATGTCTGCAGGCCTGCCATAAAAACCAGCATCAAGCAGCCAAGGAGGGCTCCCAAGAGTGGGAAGATGACAGAGGAGAAGAACGAGCACTGTCCTTCAAAGCAAGTGAGTTTTTTTTTCATTTGGGGTCATTTGCAAGTCATGGTACATTTAAACTTGGGTTTAAAACCTTCCTCATCTCTGCAGCACTGTGTTCTGCTGCTTTTCTGTCTAACCTCTGATACTGAGGTGGCTGGAGTTAGAAATGGTTTTATTTTGTGGGCCATTAGGAGGAAAAAATGCCCTTTGACAGTGTGCCAGTTTGTTGTTTCAACAGCAGTGAAAGATGATTCCCGTGTTCATTTCTGAAAAGTGCTGGGGAGATTTTTAGTCTCTTTTCTGTAGCAAAGTGGAGAGGTCTGGATGTCTTGTCTCTCTTGAGATGGGGCTCTGGATGTGCTGTGCTTGAATTTCTATTTTTTCCTACCTGTTACCAGCACTTGTTTTGCTGTGTCTCACCTGTCACTGCTCAGGCAGGGGCTGAAAAGTAAAATAAACTTTTCCAAATGAATTAAAAACCAGCCTGGTGATAACTGCATGGAAAGCAGTGGCTGGAGAGATGTGCCAGGGCTTTTCCAAACAGCAGCAAGTAGCCCTGCCTTGAGGATTTGTTTTTCTGATCTCCGTGATGTAATCAGAGCAGATAGGGAAAACAGGAAAAAATGGCAAGGATTACAAATATAATTGCATAGATGCTGAATTTTTGAAGGGTTTGGTTACAGCCTGCTCTTTTTTTTCCCCCATAAACATAAATTTTTTTGGTAATTAAGGTTAGAAAATACCTGTGTGGTAGTGCCAGGGGAATCCAGGGAATCCCTGCAAGTTGGAGCCCTTCCTTTGCAGGGATTTTCTGTGCAGGCTGTTCCTGCTCCAGAGCTTCCCAAGGCTGAAGCATTTCCATTTCTGCAGCCTGTGTCCTGTCCTCAGGGCTCCCTGCATGGATCAGTCCTGGCAGAGCCTGCCCAGGGCAGGAAAATTCCTCTCTTTGTGCTGAGGTGGTGTGTGCCTGGCATATATGAGTATATTTTATTTTTTATTTCGTTTTTTTATGCAACCTTCTCCAAAGGAAACATCTCAAAATATTTCTATTAAAAGTTACTGGATGAAATTTTGCTCTTCAAAATTTCCCTCCAAAATGATTCTGTTAATCATGCTGATTATTAAGTAGATTTATAGGGGAAAAAAAAATTCCCCAATAAGAATTTTGGGTTTAAAAATGACAGACTTTTTTCGACTTCTTGTCTGACATCTCACTAGATGCTTCGTGTTCTTTGAAATAATTCTCAGTGTGCTTGGAAAGCTCACTCACCCTTAGATGAGAAAACTTTCCAGGGCACACTCGTTCAGCTTTCAAAGGATCCGTGTTTGATGCTAAAGTCTTGTTTTCAAAATCCTGGCATCTTGCTCAGATCAAAGCTGCTGTTTGGAAGGGTTTTGTTAGTTATATATTTATTATTGAAGTGTCTTTTCAAACTTGCAAGCCCTTTGTTTGGAAAAGGAGGTGAGCAGGGAAAAGCAGAGCCTGCCAAGAAGTGTTGGATACCCAGTGAGGGCACCGCAGAACCTGGCCCAGGGGTGGCACAGCACCCAGGAGGAGCAGGAAAAAGAATAAATAATGTGGAATGTAAACACAGCCATGAGGAGCTGAATTCCCAAGTCAGTGTTTAGGTGGATGTTTTGAAGTCTGCTGAACAAAGGAGATTTTTCTTCCAAAGTTCTTGCCAGAATTGCAGGCTGGAGGAGGAGGAGGAGGAAGCTCTCTGAAGGCTTTAACAGTCATTAGTGACTCTCTGGCACTCAGAGCCTGCCCCAGGGAATTCCAGGAGCGTTGGATTGCAGGCTCAGGGCGGTGCCATGCTGACTCAGGGGTTTCCCTGTGCGTGCCAGGCCTGCAGGTGGGCACAGAGAACCCCCCTGTGCCCTGGATTTGGGGTGCAGAGGCTCCCCCATTCCCCACACAGCTGCTTCTCCTCTCAGCAGTGTCCAGCTGGATCCAGGCTGCAAATTCCTGCTTAAGTGCAGCTGAGTGAACAAATCCTTCAGGATCAGCACCAAAATTTGCTGTTCAGAGGAATCCAGGCTGTTTCTTCCTTCAGCATCCATAGGAACAGCTCTGGGGTCAGGTGCTGGAAGTGCCTTTGCCTTATGAGTTTTTATGGCAGAGGGATGAAGAGCTGTGGCATTGGTGTCTTTCTCTCCATATTTTGTGTTTGTTCTGGGAGGTCTCAGGAGGTTTCAAATTGGGAATGAAATCACAGCATCACAGTGACTTTGGGCTGGGAGGATCTTAAAGCCCAGCTTATTCCACACCCCTGCCATGGCAGGGACACCTTGCACTGTCCCAGGCTGCTCCCAGCCCTGTCCAGCCTGGCCTTGGGCATTGCCCGGGATCCAGGGGCATCCACAGCTGCTCTGGGCACCTGTGCCAGGGCCTGCCCACCCTCACAGGGAGGAATTTCTCCCATTTATCCAACCTAAATTTACCCTCTGTCAGTTTGAAGCCATCCCAGTGCTCCAGTCCCTTCATCAACCTCATGGCTTCCTCTGGACCTGCTCCAACATTCCCATGTCCTTCTGATGCTGGGGACATCAGAACCATGGGCAGAATTGTCATATAATTAGCATTATTCCCTTCCATTCCCAGCCCCTGCACTGCAGAGATGTGTTGGGCACTGTGTGTAAAGAATGTCCTTCCAAAATAAAAGATGAATTTATTGAGATGCTCTCAGTAAGATTTATGATGTGTTGCAGTTTTGATTTTAACCTTTACAGAATAAATTTCAAGTTTGGCTAGGTGTGAGTTTCAGTTATTCCATTTGTGTGCATTATCACCCCCTTCTCCTCTATTTGCAAACAGAATAATTTGACTTATTTTATTTTGTTTATTTTTTTGATTGTCAGTGTTGGGCAGGGAGGAGCAGCTGTTGGTGCAGGGGCTGGGGGACAGTGCCAGCCCTTCCCTTCCAGGGCACTGCTCAGCTGCTGCTCAGCACCATGTGAGCTCTTCAAGTGCTCTCACACTATAAATAGCCCAGCACTTTGTTGGTAGTGAGTTTTTATTAATAAACATCAACAGTATTTTTGGAGGATATTTTTAATAATCGGGGGACAGATTAAATGGTTTTTATTTCCGGACTGGGAGGGAGTTTGGGTTTTGTTAACATCAGCAAAGCCTCAGCGTGTCCACCATTAAAACATTTTGGTTTAAAATATGAATTATCACTATTATTTGCTGAATGTGTTTATTTTATTATGCCATTATTTAAATTACTGATATTACTATTGTTTTGTTTGAAATTCATGGGATCATTCAGCCTCTGTTTATACAGTAACCTTGATACCAGAGCAAGTGTTAATCACCAAAACATAAAAAAATACTGTGTTGCTCAAAGTGATACTTTGTACCCTGTTCCTAAAGACTTTTTTTGTTTATTAACTTTTAGGACCCTTCCAAGTCTTACAAGAAAGCTGGAGAAGTTGCACCAGTTGAGTTACACGTGGAAGAAGGTATCGAAGTAGAAACAACCCCTTTATCTAAGAAAGTTTCCCCATTGCATTCTGAAATGACAGATTATATCAAATCATCTCCTCCAACCCTTATCAGTAGCCATAACTCTGATTTAAAGGATAGAACAGAAATTAACGGAGCAACAACTGTCACAGAAAAATTGGCTCAACTTATTGCAACTTGTCCTCCTTCCAAGTCTTCCAAAACCAAGCAGAAGAAGCCTGGGAGTGGAAATGGAGCTACATCTGGTTTGGTGAAAGACTCTGGGAAGAAGCTGCCAGGAGCTGTAAGTGCGAGCGGGTTGGTCAACAAAGATTTGGTGAAGAAGCTGCCAGGCTCTGGGATTGCTGTTGGCTTGGTGAACAAGGACTCAGGGAAGAAGCCATTGGGGATTGGCAGCGCAGCCATATTGGTGAACAAAGACTCTGGGAAGAAGCCCCAAGCAATCAGCCCCTTAATTGGATTGGTTAGCAAAGACTCTGGGAAGAGGCCTCCAGGCATCAGCACTCCAACGGGGTTAGTCCACAAGGATGCAGGAAAGAAGCAGCCAGTGACCAGCAGCTCTGCAGTTGGGTTGATCAGCAAAGATGTGGGGAGGAAACTTGCAGGGATCAGCCCTCCAACTGCCCTGCCCAGCAAGGAGCCTCTCAAGAAGCCAGTAGGGATCAGCACTCCAGCAGGATTGGTGAGCAAGGATGCTGGGAAGAAGTTGTTGGGAATAAATAATCCTACAGGTCTGCTTAGCAAGGATTCTGGAAGGAAGGTGCCAGGCACTGGGAGCAGCACAGCTCTGGTTAACAAAGACTCTGGGAGGAAGACACCAGGGATTGGCAGCCCCATGGGGCTGGTTAGCAAGGAGCCTGGGAGGAAGGTGCCAGGAATGAGCAGTGCTGTGGGGTTGGTGAGCAAGGAGTGTGGGAAGAAGCCAGCAGGGATTGGCAGCCCAGCTGGTTTGGCTACCAAGGACTCTGGAAGTCTGAAAGCAGATTCCCTCGTGCCCTCCTCAGAGCCCTTTAAGCTTCCTTGCAATTCAAACCTCAGCAGCCTTGAAAGCCACGAGCCTGCGGATTTACTGAAGGAAAACACAACCAGCAAAACCTTTGAGAAGCACATTATGAGACAGAGCAAAGAAAGCATCTTGGACAAGTTTTCAATTCGGAAAGAAATTGCTGACGTGGGCAAGGAGATGTTCAGCGAAGGAATGTGTGTTCCACAGGATGCCTACTCATCCAGTGAGAAAGGGATTTACGAAACGTCAAAGCACGAGAAGCAGCCTCCAGTTTATTGCACTTCACCAGACTTCAGGACAGGAGGTGCCTCGGAGGTGTCGACAGCCAAGTCCCCGTTCAGCGCGGTGGGAGAGGGGAATCTCCCATCTCCTTCCCCCACCGTGTCTGTGCCCACCCTCAACAGGAGCCTCTCCACAGCCTCCTCCCAGCTGGCGTCCAACTCATTGCACTTAAGTTCCACGGCAGAGCTCCTGGAAGGCATTTCAGATCCCGTGGGCAAAGCGCCCTTCTCCTCGGACAGCTCCCTGCTGAGCCTGAACAGGACATTGAGCCACACCCTCAGCACTGATTTTAAAGGTGCTGAGAAGGATTTAAGTGATTCGAAAGCGTCTTACGTGGAAACTTCGAGAACAAGTCCTCCCACGGGGAAGAAGCCCATTTTGGCAGCTGAGACAAGCATCCACGCTACTGTCACCCCTTCAGTTGTTAGTTTTACCAGCTTGTTTGGGAGCAAGCAGTTCCTCAAGATCGGTGCAATAGCTGCATCTGAGAAATCCTGCCAAGGAGCAAAAAACCTGAGCAGCACTCAGCAATCAAAGCCTTTAAAGAAAAGAAAAGGGAGGAAGCCACGATGGACTAAAGTGGTGTCGAGGAGCGCGTGCCGGCCTCCGAAGGGTCTGGAGCTAGAAAGGTCAGAGCTTTTTAAAAACATTTCATACAGTGCACTATCGAGCAGTAATTTGGAGCAGGCCAAATTCCTGAAAAACATCGGATCATCCTCGTTTGTGGAGCATGAATTTGTCAAACATCAGTTGCCAAAGCTGAATGAAGCTAATGGGCAGTCCCTGGCGCTGCTGGCTGAGACTGACAAACAAACTCCAAAGTTCTACAGCTCTCACAAACAACCCTCCAGCTTGTGTATGTCGGATGATTTCTTACCTGACATTTACAAACCCAAGAGAGGAAGACCTAAATCCAAGGAAATGCCAGAGCTCGAAGGTCCCCCCAAAAGAACTCTTAAGATCCCAGCATCAAAAGTCTTCTCAGTGCAGTCAAAAGAAGAGCAAGAACCTCCAATTTTGCAGCCTGAAGTTGAAATTCCCTCCCTAAAACAAAGCTTATCAGGACAACCTTTTCCTAAAAAGAGGGGGAGACCTAAAAGGCAGATCCGGTCGTCAATAAAAATGAAACCACCTATTCTGTCTGTGGCACCTTTTGTTGGAACAGAGAACTCGAGCAAGATGGGGCCTGAAAGTGAACAGCACCGACCCAGCGAGTTCTTTGAGAGGAAGGACCAGCTCCGAGGGCCAGAGGAAGTCCAAAGCCCCAGTATTTGTAGCATGAGTGATTTGGAAGTAGACTCAGACAGAAAAGTTGCCAAGAGAAATAATGGCCAGTTAATGAAAACAATTATTCGAAAAATAAATAAAATGAAAACTCTGAAGCGCAAGAAACTCCTGAATCAGATTCTGTCCAGTACAGTGGAACCAAATACCAAAGGGAAGATGCAATCCAAGCTCCACAACACCGTGTCAACTCTTGCTGCCACCTTCGGTTCAAAACTAGGCCAGCAAATCAACGTCAGCAAGAAAGGAACGATTTACATAGGAAAAAGGAGAGGCAGGAAACCTAAAGCCGTCCTGAACGGCCTTTTAGCCAGCAGCGCCGCCAGTCTGACAGTTCTGGAGAAATCTGCCCAGCAAGCTCCCGGCACGTCCCTAGGACAGGTCCTGCCCCACCTGTTGCCCTCGGCGGCCAACCCCTCGGAGATCCTGCCGTCCCCGGTGTGCTCGCAATCCTCGGCCGTGAGCGGCGGGCAGAGCCCCGTCGGCAGCGACGCCGGCTTCATCGAGCCCAGCTCGGTGCCCTACCTGCACCTGCACCCCAGGCAGGGCAGCGTGGTGCAGACGCTCGCCATGAAGAAAGCGGCCAAGGGCAGGAGGAGGTTGTCGCCGCCCACGCTGCTGCCCAACTCGCCGTCGCACCTGAGCGAGCTGACGGCGCTCAAGGAGGCCACGCCGTCGCCCGTCAGCGAGTCGCACAGCGACGAGACCATCCCCAGCGACAGCGGCATCGGCACGGACAACAACAGCACCTCGGACCGCGCCGAGAAGTTCTGCGGGCAGAAGAAGAAGAGGCACTCGTTCGACCACGTGTCCCTCATGCCGAGCGAGACCTCCGCCGTGCTCGGCAACCTGAAGGAGAAGCACAAGCACAAGTGCAAGCGCCGCGGCCACGATTACCTCAGCTACGACAAGATGAAGAGGCAGAAGAGGAAAAGGAAAAAGAAGTACCCTCAGCTCCGAGGGAGGCAGGACCCCGATTTCCTCGCTGAGTTGGAGGAGTTGATAAGTCGATTAAGTGAAATTAGGATAACCCACAGAAGTCACCATTTTATACCCCGAGATTTGCTGCCTACCATTTTTAGGATAAATTTCAATAGTTTCTACACCCACCCTACTTTTCCTTTAGATCCTTTGCACTACATTAGAAAACCTGACTTAAAGAAAAAGAGAGGCAGGCCTCCAAAAATGCGGGAAGCTATGGCAGAAATGCCTTTCATGCATAGCCTGAGCTTCCCCCTGTCCAGCACCGGGTTCTACCCCTCCTATGGCATGCCTTACTCCCCCTCTCCCCTGGCAGCTGCTCCCATAGGATTAGGTTATTATGGAAGGTACCCTCCAACCCTTTACCCTCCTCCGCCCTCTCCTTCTTTCACCACCCCCCTACCCCCACCTTCCTACATGCATACAGGCCACCTGCTCCTCAACCCCACCAAATACCACAAGAAGAAGCATAAACTCTTGCGCCAGGAAGCTTTCCTCACCACGAGCAGGACTCCTCTGCTGTCCATGAGCACGTACCCCAGCGTCCCCCCCGAGATGGCCTACGGCTGGATGCTGGAGCACAAGCACAGGCACCGCCACAAGCACCGGGAGCACCGCTCCTCCGAGCAGCCCCAGGTCTCCATGGACACCATCACGGCCAACAGCTCCTCCAGAACGGTTCTGGAGTCCTTGAAGCGCTACAGGTTTGGCAAGGAGGCTGTTGGAGACAGGTACAAACACAAGGAGAAACACAGGTGCCACATGGCTTGTCCTCACCTCTCACCTTCCAAGGGTTTGCTAAGCAGAGACGAGCAGTGGGTCAGGAGAGAACCTTCGGAGCCCAACTCCTTGGCGCTGGGATTGCAGACACCTCTGCAGATTGACTGCTCTGAAAATTCCCCAGCCCTGTCCCTGGGGGGATTCACTCCCAGCTCAGAGGCAGCCAGCAGCGATGAACACACAAACCTTTTCACAAGTGCAATAGGCAGCTGCAGAGTCAGCAACTCTGCCAGCACCAACGGACGGAAAAAGTTACCGGAGAGCCCCGGGCTGTTCGGCGGGCAGGACACGGCGCTGAGCCGGCCCCTCCGCAAGGAGCCCGTGCCTTCCTCCCTGGAGAAGGCCCTGCAGCCCCTGGCAGGTAAGGGAGATGAGGCTTTCCATGAGTTTTGCTGAGTTTTGTTGTACCAAGCACAGCTGGAGCAGTGGCGGGTGAGGTTTGGGCTCTGCAGGGATCGTTCTGGGGTTCAGCCCTCACCAAGAGCTCTGTTCCATGAGCTTTGCTGGGTTCTCTTGTACCAAGCACAGCTGGAGCAATGGTCAGGTGAGGTTTGGGCTCTGCAGGATCATTCTGGGGTCCAGCCCTGCCCCTGCCCTCACCAAGAGCTCTGTTCTGTGAATTTTGCTGGGTTCTCTTGTACCAAACACAGCTGGAGCAATGGTCAGGTGAGACTCTGGCTCTGCAGGATCATTCTGGGGTCCAGCCCTGCCCCTGCCCTCACCAAGAGCTCTGTTCCTGCAGTGTCAGCACAGGCTGACGTGGGATCTCCCCCAGAGCCACCCACAGCACTCTGTCCCCCTCCCAACAAACTCCTCTTGCTTCCTTCCACGCTAAGGCTTCGCTTTCTCATGCAAAGGTCTTTGCCTTTTCCATACAATTTTAATTTTCTGGAGAAATGAGGGAAATTCTCACAATTTTTGATACTTTCAAAGCCGTGTTTGAAGTCTGCTTGGTTTGGTTCAGACCACCTGTTGCTGCTACTGTTGTGAGTAATGTTTCCATTTAAGAAATTGTTTCCTATTCCTTTTGTAACTCCATTTTGGTGATTTGACAATCTCTGCTACAACAGAGCTTTCAATCCTTGCCTTGAGGCCTCTTGCAACACCTCAGAACAGCTGGGGATGCCTGAGACCAAACCTAGAAATTTTGGATTTATTCATAGTTGGGAAATGCATCTGACAGCCTCGAGCAAAACTGGAACAGGAGGAGCAGGAACAGGAGCTTGTCATTTGCATAATATTGAGGAAAATAAAATAACCTGCAAAGGGCAAGTGCAGCTTGTGCTCCTCCTGCTTCCAGGGTGTGAAGGAAGCCTGAGCTGCTTCTCCCTTCCCTTCTTGCCTGCATTCTCCCTTGGAGTTTAAATCATTGTCCAAAGCCACTTGTGCACTAATATTTCACAGAGCAAGAACTGAAAAATCCCTCCTCACATTCCTGGCTCTCATCTTGCTCCTTCCCATGGGATTCTGATGCCTGCTGCCACCTCCTCTGCTCTGCACACCTGCGTGTGGACTGGGATTTTCTCTTGATTTGGGGGGTTTGTGTTTCCCTGTTTTATTTTAAGCACAAATTCATATTTCTTTGTGCTGGTACTGAAATTACTTGAGGTGGTGAGTGGCGTGTGGAGAAGGCAGCAGAACCATGAGATTGCTTCTCCTGCAGTGATGGAAAGAGAAGTTCCAGGTGCTGGGTCACTCAGAGGGTTAAATGTGGCTCTGAGGAGTGAATTGTGCAGCTCTGGGAATTGAGGAGGGTTTTCCTTTGGGGTGAATGATATCAGCTGGATTTGTGCGAGGAATAACCCAAGGAGGGGGAGAGCAGAGACGCTTTTTGTGCAGGTTCTGCCTGCTCCCTGCCCTGGAAGTTGGAGCGATTCCTCAGGCTGGGATGTCACTTTAGTGAGGTTGGCATTAGGCTCAGTGTCCAGCTCATTCCCAAGGAGCCCCACACCACTTGGAAAACTTAAACCACGTCTGGTACAAAGCCCCAGGAAAGAGAAATGCCAATTGCAGGTGGAAAAGGGATCAGCCCGAGTGCAGGAGGCAGGCAGGGAGGAGAGGGGATCAGCCGCAGTCGGTTCTGCTTCTGTTCCCTCTGCAAGCCCCGGGCCGGGTGTGAGGCTGCTCCTGCTCTGGCTGTCCCGGTCTGGGTGAGGTGCAGGTGCCATCCCCGGGATAACCGGTGTCACCGTGGGCTCCTGGGCTGACCCGGGCAGTCCCAGACCGTGTGTCAATCCCTGACCGAGGGGTCCCTGTGCCGGTCCCTTTCCCCAGGGTCCCTGTGTCTGTCCCTGTGTCTGTCCCTGTTCCGAGGGGTCTCGGTCCCTGTGCCGGTCCCCATCCCGAGAGGTCCTGGTCCCTATCCCAGTCCCGGTCCCTGTCCCGATGGGTCCCTGTCCCAGTCCCGGTCCCTGTCCCGATGGGTCCCTGTGCCGGTCCCTGTGCCGGTCCCAGTCCCGTTCCTGAGGGGTTTCCGCCGTTCCCGTTCCCGCCCCGGGCCGCGGGACCGGCGGGCAGCAGCGCCCCCTGGCGGCGGCGCCGCTCCTCTGCCGCGTCCCGCCGAGCCCGGTGGGGCGGGGGGACCCGAACGGGACCGGGGGGACCTGGATGGGACAGGGGGACCCGAACGGGACAGGGGGGACCTGAACGGGACAGGGGACCTGAACGGGACAGGGGGGACCTGAACGGGATGGGGGGACCTGAACGGGATGGGGGGGACCTGAACGGGATGGGGGGACCTGAATGGGACAGGGGGGACCTGAACGGGACAGGGGGGACCTGAACGGGCCGGGGGGACCTGAACGGGATGGGGGGACCTGAATGGGACAGGGGGGTCCCGAACGGACCGAGGGGACCCGAACAGGCCGGGGGACTGAACGGGCAGAGGGGACTGGACCACCGATGGTGACAGCCCCCAGGACACTGCGGTGACATCCCCCAGGATGTGCCACCCCTTGCCAGCAATGCCATCCCTGCCACCCCCAAATCCTTCCCCTTGGTTTTTTTCCTTGTTATGAATTACAGTCCATTCCCCACTCAGCTCCCGCTGTTTAATTTCAATCCCAGCTCCCAGGGTACTTGGTTAATGTAGATTTTTTTAATTCAATGCATCTTGGAGTTCCTCAGGAGGAAAAGTCACCCTGGAATCACAGACCTGCTACAGCAGCTCCCTGAGCCCAGAGGGGTGGGTGGGCAGCGGGTCAGAATAAAGCAAAACTCATGGGTTGAGATAAGACCTGTTTAATAATTGAAATAAAATTATATGTAATAATAATAAGAGTAGTAATAATTGCCATGAAAAGGACATGAAGGCCAAGAAGCACAAATGATGCCTGGTTCAGGTGCGCTTGGACCTGAAATCTGGATTATTTGTCCTTGGTCCCAGCTAGAGCAGGAATTATTTTGTCTCCCTGCTCTGTGAGGAGAGCTCACCATCCACTGATACGAAACCCAGACCCACACAATAAAACAGCACAGAACCTGAAAAATACAAAAACTAAACCCTGAGGCATCAGTGGGATAATGAATATATAATATTCATTATTAAGATAATTAATATACCAAAATATAGTATAGTAATGAATATTATATATTCACTATTTTGGTGGTATTATTATTATCATTATCATTATCATTATCAATATCATTATCATTATCATTATTTTTTTGGTATTATTATACATAGTGTAGAGTACATATATTATCTATTGTATACTGTATATGTTATACATTATACATTATATACTATATATTATATATTATGCATTATATACTATATATTATTAAATATTATCTACTATTTTTAATACCAAAATAATGAATATATAATATTCATTACTATACCATATTTTGAAGGAAAACAGCAAAAATCTGTTTTTTTGCATCCTGGATTTTATCTTCTATATATTTTCAGTATAAGCACATTCTCCTCTTGCACTACCACGTGCGTTTTTGCTTATCTGGGGTTTTATACTGATCAGAGTTTTTAATATCTCAGCATTTTCATCACTGCAAAACCAGGTTTTTCTATGACATTTTCATGACTCCCACAGCCTTTGCTTTCAGGGAGTAATTGGGATTCTCTGAAAGTTGAAATTTTAGGAAAATAAAGCAGTTTACTGTAAGAAAAAGGGAAACAAATAGATCTTTACTCGTGTTCTTAGCAGAGCTGCCATTCCCAGCCCTGTCCCTTCACCCTGCAGCAGTTGTGGGATTCCTGGATCTTTCTAAAATTGGTTTTTACTCAAGGAATGGTAATTGTGCTGCCTGGTGACATCACCCGATGATTTAGCAAGTACCAACAAGCCCTGGGAGCACAGTGAAATGTGTTCTGCACTGAAATCCAGTGCTGCTCTGTGTGTAGATCATCATCATCATCCTCACAGGTTTAGGCCCCAGGGCTGTAACAGATTTGCCATGATGGACTGGAGCAGGAATGTTTGTGGGTTTTATTGTGACAGGGTCTTGAAAAGGAAAAGCAACGCAGCAAGGGAGAAATTGAAAGAATTTTAAAATTTTAGGGATTTTCTTTTTGGCTTTTCACCTTTGTGCAGTTCCTGGCGAGCAGTTCTGCCCAAGGAGGGGAAGGAAATGCTTTTCCAGGGTGAAAAAGCACAATCAGCAGCACAAAGCCACTCAGGGTTCCACCTCCTTCCCGGTGCCTGAATGGTGGGACAGTGGCTGAGAGCTGGATCAGTCACCCAGAGAGTTTGGGAGAGCTGGGATTGCTCATCCAGAGATTTTGGGAGAGCTGGGATTGCTCATCCAGAGGGGCTGGGAGAGCTGGGATTGTTCATCCAGAGATTTTGGGAGAACTGGGATTGCTCATCCAGAGAGTTTGGGAGAACTGGGGTTGCTCATCCAGAGGATCTGGGAGAGCTGGGGTTGTCAAGCCTGGAGCAGAGGATGCACAAAGGGAGCTCTTCCCAGCGTGTCCATGTTCCTTTTGGGAGGGAATGAAGAAAAAGGAGTGAAACTGGTTCTGCTGGTGCCCAGTATGAGGAGCCCACTGGAGTTCAGGGAATTCTGTTTGTGGTCACAGTGAGGGTGGGGGAATTGCAGATCAGGGAATCTGTGTCACTGGAGATGTGGAAAACACAACAGAATGTGGTGGCCCTGAGCAAGCTGACCCTGTTTAGAGCAGGGTGGTTGGTCTTGGTAATCTGCAGAGGTCTTCTCCAAACTCTTCTGAAAATCAAGGAGTTTGGATTCAACTGAGAGTAGGAATATGTGGGGGATTTCTCTTTCCTTTCCTTTCCTTTCCTTTCCTTTCCTTTCCTTTCCTTTCCTTTCCTTTCCTTTCCTTTCCTTTCCTTTCCTTTCCTTTCCTTTCCTTTCCTTTCCTTTCCTTTCCTTTCCTTTCCCCTTTTCCCCTTTTCCCCTTTTCCCCTTTTTCCCCTTTTCCCCTTTTCCCCTTTTCCCCTTTTCCCCTTTTCCCCTTTTCCCCTTTTCCCCTTTTCCCCTTTTCCCCTTTTTTTTCCCCTTTTCCCCTTTTCCCCTTTTTTTTCCCCTTTTCCCCTTTCCCCTTTTCCCCTTTCCCCTTTTCCCCTTTCCCCTTTTCCTTTTTTTGCCTTTCTTTCCCTTTCTTTCCTTTCCTTTTCTCACTCACAAGCTCATTCTGGTTGTTAATATTCCATGTCTTTACTCACGCCTTGTTTACCTCTGCACTTTCCTGTGGCAATCCCTGCTTGGTGTTTCCTTTCCCTCCTTCCCCTGCATTCTGGGAGCTCACAGGTGTTCAGAGTAACCTGAATTTAAACCTTTACCCTCAAATGATGTTTTTTTTTTTTTGTGCCTTTCCCTGCTCTGCCTTGCAGGCACTTTGCCCAGCCAGGAGAAGCCCTCGCAGAGGCAGTCGGAGAGCACAAACTGCAGCCCCTCCAGGAAGAGATCCACGTCAGAGAGCACTTCTTCTCCAGGCAAGTGCTGCTCAGGGACCTGGGCTTTGGGGTACCTGGGTGCTCAGAGCTGTGCTGAGACACACCATGGCTGGAGAACTTCAGCTCATGGAGATATTGAGGTTTTCCTCTGATATTCTGGGATATCATGGCAGGAGAGCTTCAGCTCATGGAGATATTGAGGTTTCCCACTGATATCTTGGGACATCATGGCTGCAGAACTTCAGCTCATGGAGATATTGAGTTTTTCCTCTGTTGTTTTGGGACATCATGGCTGGAGAACTTCAGCTCATGGAGATATTGAGGTTTTCCTCTGATGTTTTGGGACATCATGGCTGGAGAACTTCAGCTCATGGAGATATTGAGGTTTTCCTCTGATGTTTTGGGACATCATGGCTGTGAGAGCTTCAGCTCATGGTGATCCTGAGTTTTGGGACACCATGGCTGGAGAACTTCAGCTCGTGGAGATATTGAGGTTTCCCACTGATATTTTGGGATATCATGGCTGGAGAACTTCAGCTTATGGAGATATTGAGGTTTCCCACTGATATTTTGGGACATCATGGCTGTGAGAGCTTCAGCTCATGGAGATATTGAGGTTTTCCTCTGATATTTTGGGATATCATGGCAGGAGAGCTTCAGCTCATGGAGATATTGAGGTTTTCCTCTGATATCTTGGGACATCATGGCTGTGAGAGCTTCAGCTCATGGTGATCCTGAGTTTTGGGACATCATGGCTGGAGAACTTCAGCTCATGGAGATATTGAGGTTTTCCTCTGATGTTTTGGGACATCATGGCTGGAGAACTTCAACTCATGGAGATATTGAGTTTTTCCTCTGTTGTTTTGGGACATCATGGCTGGAGAACTTCAGCTCATAGTGATCCTGAGGTTTTGGCAGGGGGTGGAACAAGATGGTGTTGGAGGTCCCTTCCAACCCAAACCATTCTGTGATTCTGTAAAAATGGACTGAGCTCTCCTAGGTGCTCACATGTGAGAATCCTGGGTGGAACAAGATGGAGTTTAAGGTTCCTTCCAACCCAAAATATTCTGTGATTCTGTAAAAATGGGATGTGAGCACCTGGGACCTCACATGTGAGAATCCTGGGTGGAACAAGCTGGTCTTTGAGGTCCCTTCCAACCCAAAATATTCTGTGATTCTGTAAAAATGGGATGTGAGCTCCCCTGGGAGTGGACAGAAGAAAATCCAGCAGGTTGACCCATTTCGTGAGACGCTCATTTGCAGAAGCACACTCATTACCAGAATTCAGACATTTCTCAGACTCCCAAACTGACTGCAAATATGTAATAAGTCCCTGAGATTGGTACTTAGGACAAAGTTATGGTTTCCATCTAGGAAGGATGTGCCAAAAGTGCCATTTCCTCCCTGCTTTGAACAGATGTTTGCAGCAGATGCTCCATCCAGCCTGTGCTGCAGAAATCCTTTGCAGTGGGAATGAAATCTTCTTTTTTTCCTCTGTCTCAATCCCTTTTTTGCCCTCACCCCTTGCAAGGGGCAGCTGCAGTTGCTGTGACTGGGAACGGGAGGTGTTAAAGTGAGCAGAGCTTTGTGCAGGAGCATTGCAATCGCATCAATCACAAATTTATCCACTTCAAAGCCCCCGAGGTGCAGGTGCAGCTGAGCAGATCAGTCATTTTTGTGTTTTCCCTGCATGTGGAATGTGTGAGGGTTCCAGGGGGTTTGTCAGGGAGGAGCTGCAGCTGTCCCAACCCTTTGGAGCAGTTCCAGCAGCATTTCCAGGGGATGTGGAGCTGCCTGAGGCTCCCTGAGCAGGTGAGGAGCCCCAGCTCCATCTAAAGGCCAGGAGAAAACAAAGGGTAAATTATCTTTATTATTTCATCTGAATATACCCACTTTAAAAACCTGCAAGTGCAGTGAAAATATTTGTTTCAGTACTTCCAACCTATAAAAAAAAAAGAAACATGAGTTTAAAAATATATTAGATGTTGCTCCATTTTTATCAGGATTGAGTTTTTATGTGCACAGAGGGTTTTGTATTTTTAATATTGAACAGAAAGAAACTTGAGGACAATGTGAACCCTCATTGCTTTTTGCTGTTAGAAATGAGGGATTGTGTGGGAATAAAGAGAAAATAATTGTATGTTAGAAGGGGTGATAGAAAATGTGACTGACTTGTGTCACTGGGTCCCTGTCCATATTCCAGAATCTCTTCAGGGAATTGTTCTGGGCAGCCCCAGGACACAAATGCTGTCAGGGGATGCAGCTGTTGTGTTTTAGCTCCATGTTTTTGGTCCCATCCCCACTCCAATCCCTTCTTGGGCTACCTAAAAACAGAGGCCAGACAGAATTAGGAGACTAAAAAGTTGGTGTATTTGTTGAAGGGCTTTCAGGTACATTTTGGGCAAATGAATCCTGCTAAAAATGGATAATGGGTCATAGGTTTTCAGACTTGTAAAAATTTGGTCCATTTTCATATTGGAGGTTAATCTTCCAATTACAGCTCCAGATAATGAAATAATTTACCCCAAATTTGCTCCCCACAACTCACTTTTGTTTACATTTCTCAAGGCTTGAGGCAGTGAGGTGTCCTTGGTTGCCAGGCCTGGAGAGAGATTGTTCTGTCTGCCCAACATGGGAAAAACGTAGCTAGCAGTGCATATGGAGTTTAGAGTTATACACTAAGATTATTATTATTATTATTATTATTGTTATTATTATTGTTATTATTATTATTATTATACTACATAGTATAGAGTACATATATTATCTGTTGTATACTGTATATGTTATACATTATATACTATATATTATATATTATGCATTATACACTACATATTATTATATAGTATATAGTATGCATTATATATTATATTCTATATATTATATATTATATATTATATGTATTATTCTATTAGATATATATTCAATATATTTTAGATATATATTATTTTATATATTATTTGTTATTATATTATATTATGTGGTGTCTTATTATTATATATTGTTAATCATACATATATTATATAGATTATATATTATAGATATATATTTAAGTATATATAATGTATACTAGATATTATATATATTATATATAATAGATTTTTATATTATTATATAGATTCTAGATATTATTCTAGATTTTATTGTATATATATAATAGATTATATTATTATTGCTATTATTATCATTTAGGTTAGTATATATAATATATAATATATCATATAATATATATTATATATGATATATATATTATATATCATATTATTATATTAGAATTACTATATTACTAGAGTTATACATCAGAGAATTGCAGATTTACAACCACATGAAAACCACAAAAACAAATTCCTATTATTTAGGCTAATATATATTATGTATTATATATATTATGTATCATATATGATATATATTATATATCATATTATTATATTAGAATTACTATATTACTAGAGTTATACGTCAGAGAATTGCAGCTTTACAGCCACATGAAAACCACAACAATAAAGCCCTGAGTGACCAGCTGCAGGCCTGTGTGTGTGTTTCAGGGGTGGCAGTGCCAGCCCGGGCTGCCCGCCTGGCCCCGGCGGCCGAGGACTCGGTGGACGCGCTGCTGCAGCGCATGGCGCAGCAGGACGGGCCCCCCCCGCTGGACAAGGGCCTGGAGGGGGTCATGGGCAGCCCGCCCTCGGCCAGCCCTGCCCGCAGCCACTCCCGGGAGCGAGCCCTGGGCAAGCAGGACGGGCTGGGCAGCGCCAGCATGCCCGGCGCCGAGGGCATCTCGCTGCTGCAGGAGCGCCTGCCCGGCTCCTACTCGCCGCGGCACCTCAAGAGGAGCGTGGTGGAGGCCATGCAGAGGCAAGCGAGGAAAATGTGCAATTACAACAAAATCCTGGCCACAAAAAAAAATCTGGACCACGTCAACAAAATCCTGAAAGCCAAAAAGCTGCAGAGGCAGTCGAGGACGGGGAACAACTTCGTGAAGCGGCGGCCGGGGCGGCCGCGCAAGTACCCGATGCAGGCCGTGGTGTCCATGCAGGCCCTGCAGGCCGCCAGGATGGTCAGCCAGGAGCTGCAGGACAGACAGCCCAGCAGCAGCCCCCTGCACCTGGGGCCGGACACCATCACGGACGTCATCGAGGCCGTGGTGCAGAGCGTCAGCCTGGACCCCGAGCACCGCAAGGGCTGGAAGAGGAAGCGGTGGCTGCCCGAGGAGCAGGCCAGGAAGAGGCACAAGTCTCTGCCTGAGGACGAGCAGGAGAGCAATAAGAGGTGATTCCCTTGCAGTTTTGTGCCTCGGTTGGGTTTAGAATGTTTCAGTCATTGAGGGGATCTTCTGTTTCATTTTGTGAAGTGTAGCGGTCACGTTTTCTGGAAAAATCCCTTCGCCCAGGATTTTTCTCCTGGGAAACTGAGAAGCCTCAGAGATAAAGGAAAACAATAATTATCTGATTTGCTTCTCCTGTCTTTTGCTCCTCTGGAATGTGTTTGGAGATTGTTTATCCAACAGGTGATTGTTTCATTGGTTTCATGTGAATTGTTTTGACTCAAAGGCCAATCAGTGCCAAGCTGTGTCAGGACTCTGGAAAGAGCCACAAGTTTTCATTATTATCTTTTTCCATTATTATCTTTCACTATTATCTTTACAGAAAGATAAATATATAAATATCCTTTCTGTATAATATAATATAATATAATATAATATAATATAATATAATATAATATAATATAATATAATATAATATAATATAATATAATATAATATAATATAATATAATATAATATCCTAAAATAATAAATGAGCCTTCTGAAAACTTGGAATCAGATTCATCATTCCTTCCTTCCAACATCTGGGGGAAATGCAAATACAATAATGAAGGAGTTCAGTCTAGAAGGAACCAACTGTGGTCTGTTCAGAGTTACTATTTGTGGCAGCAGGCCCCCAGCCAGGTAATAATTAGCATTGACACTATGATGCAGCAGGCTGAATATTGTTTTATTCTTCTATACTATATTATAGTATATTTTATAGAAACTTCTAATTTCTTCTGATACAGCTTTGATTTAATTTGCCAAGTAACCCAAACACTATTGCTAGTGTCTAATCCAGAAACTTCTCTTTGGTAAAGGAATCTCTTTGGCAAACAAATCTCCATAACACATTCTACATGTATCTGGCAACAGGTGTAGCAAGTGATGATCAGAATTGTTGTAATTCTTTCTCTGAGCTTTCTCACAGCTTCCCCAGGAAAATGCCTGGGAAGGTCTGTGAGAGCTGCTGCCACAACCAGCAAGTGAGCCCTGAGTGTGTTCAGGTACTAAAAACCCCAGAAATGAGAATTTCAGGTGATCTGAAAGGGTTGGTTCTGTATTTGTGTTGGTGAAGGATGTATTTAGGGAGTTGGTAGCTGCTGAGGTGCCACAGATTGTTCCTTTATCCTCTGTGGAGCAAGGAGCCCTGAGGAGTTGTGTGTGCCATGGAATCTGCTCAATGTGGGTCACAAACACTTCCAGGCAGCACAGGATGTGAAATGAGGTCAAGTGATGTACAGCTGATAAAGATTAAAGCTACAGCAGCAAGGAGGAGTTAAGGGGTGCCCCTGTGCTAAAGGCACACCCCAAAAATCTCTTATCATCTCACGCTCATCCCCAAATCCATCAACAAGCTCTCCTCTCCAGAAATGGGAGCTGTGAGGGTGCTGGTTCAGGAGTTGCACTGTGGCTCTCCTGAAGGCTCAGGAAAGGGTTACCAGAGTGCAGAGCAGAGAGCAGGAGCTGCCTTCTGAGTTACTCAGCTGAGGCTCCAAGGATAAACATTAGCAGCACAAACAACATTCTTTTTGTAATAATAATGTCACAAAAAGAATCATACTTTTCTTATGATTATACTTAACCCCCAGTTGATCATGATTGTTGAGCTGCATTTTTTTTAAGCAGCTGAGTCGCCCAGAAATTCAGAAACATGAACTTTTTCTGCTGTCCAGATTCGAGAGAGGAATAAAGAAATACTGTGAGATGATCTTAATGGGAAGGTGAATTTTTAATCTCTGCTTTTTCTTCCAGTTTCTCTGAGACAGCAGCTGAACCTCCCAGTCCCCATGAGGCCCTTGGGAAAGCACCTGAAGCTGAAACCCCTGAGCAGCCTTTGCCTCCTCTGACCCAGCGTGAGAAGAAAGCCCCTCGACCCCCAAAGAAGAAATACCAGAAGGCTGGGCTCTACTCTGATGTCTACAAAACCACAGAGTAAGTGAAACAGAGCAAAACTGCTCTCTGATCATCCAGGGAAAACTCTTTTTTTTCACCTAGAGCCATAAAGAGCTGCCACTCATGAGTAGGTGAATTAAAACAATCAGTTTAATTGAAGCCTGTGGAGAATGATGTGATGGTAATTGTGAGAACCTGACCCAGTGAGGATGTAAAATGTAACCCCAGTCAGAAAAGAGCCTCAAGCAGTCTGGAAGTGTTTCTGGTTATCAGTTTTGAAGAAGATAAGAGATTTATTCAGGAGTGTGAGTGGTCCTGGCAGTGCAGGTGCTGGGAGGGCTGGATGTGTGCAGGTGCTGAGCAGGATTTGAGCACAGTGTGCAGAGAAGGGGTCAGCAGGTTCCTGTTGTCATTGGCTGAGGGGTGACAAGTGCTCATCTTCTGTGTGAAAGAATTTCACCTATGCACCCACTTCATTTCACAGCTCACTGAAGTTCATCTCTGTTTTCTCTGAGATGTTTAGGGTAGAAAAATCCAGCATTTCTTTATTTTTCCCACTGCTTGGTTTGCAGCCTGGTGTCCACTAGAATGTGAACACCTCCCTCTGTCCCTTCCCTTCCCTTCCCTTCCCTTCCCTTCCCTTCCCTTCCCTTCCCTTCCCTTCCCTTCCCTTCCCTTCCCTTCCCTTCCCTTCCCTTCCCTTCCCTTCCCTTCCCTTCCCTTCCCAAAACTTCCCAAAACTTCCCAAAACTTCCCAAAACTTCCCTTGCCTTCCCTTCCCTTCCCTTCCCTTCCCTTCCCTTCCCTTCCCTTCCCTTCCCTTCCCTTCCCTTCCCTTCCCTTCCCTTCCCTTCCCTTCCCTTCCCTTCCCTTCCCTTCCCTTCCCTTCCCTTCCCTTCCCTTCCCTTCCCTTCCCTTCCCTTCCCTTCCCTTCCCTTCCCTTCCCTTCCCTTCCCTTCCCTTCCCTTCCCTTCCCTTCCCTTCCCTTCCCTTCCCTTCCCTTCCCTTCGTAGTTACACATTTTCTAAAGCCATGTGAACAAAGCAGTTCAAGTCAGGAATTTGTGCTTCTGTTCCAATGTCATCTGACATATTGAAAAGAGAGAAAATTTGGCACCTTCTCACAATGTCACAGACCACTTGAAAATGTTTCAGAGACCACTGGGAAGCTGCCAGTGCAGTTTATCAGCTGCTCCTGCTGTAATCTCTGTCTGTAGTAAGAGAAGAAACCATGAAAGGGTCAAGACTAAGGAAGAAACAAAGATCTCAGTGTGAGCAAAGTGAGGCCACTTGAATTTTATCTCTTTTTAAAGAGATGTGCTCAAACTTTGCCACTTGGATGTTCTGGCACTGCTGTACTCAGTTCAAACCTCACAGTTTTATCTGTTGTCACAGAGGAGGAGCTGAGAGAGTCTTCTCCTTTTCTTCAATGTAAATATTTGGAATTTGAGTGTTCCTAAGTTGGAAAGGACCCACAAAGATCATGGAGTGCACAGCCCCAACAGACCCACCCTGCTGCCTGAGCTGTGTCCAAACCCTCCTGGGGCTGTGCCCGTTCCCTGGGCAGTGCCAGCACCCTCTGGGGGATGAACCTTTCCCTAAATCCATCCTGATCCATCCCTGGCCATTCCCTGGGGTGCTGTCACTGTCACACAGAGCAGAGATTGGAGCTGCTCCTCCTCTCTCTTCAGGGGAAGTCACAAATCACTTACAGAGGGTTGGTTTGTCTTCCCTCTGCCTGTTGCTCCACATGCTGAGCTCTTCCCTGCTCTGACACTGGGTTTGGGATGAGCTGCCACAGCTGCTCTGGGCCTCCCCACCCTCACAGGGAAGAATTTCTTCCTAAGTGTTTCCAGTTGTTGATATCTGTATCACAAAATGTGTTTTCAGCTTACATTTTGCCTTCTCTGCTTAAACAACGATATCACATTTTTTATTGAGCCATCTTTCTTTTACTTGTCCAGTTCTTAAAATAAATCTCTTAAAAAACTTCAGTAGGCTTCAATTTCATTTAATCTTTGGTCTGTTTAACATTTAGAAGTCTCCTTTGAATGTTGCAGGAGTGCAGTTCTAAATATAACCACATCAGATTCTATTTTCCAAGGTTTGTTGCTGGCCAGGAGGAGATGTTTACAAACACCAGATTACAGAGCTGGCACCTGCCTGACCCCTACAACCATTCTAATTCCATTCTCTTATTTTTCTCCCTTCAAAGGGATGTCTCATTGCTTTTTTAACTCTGATTTTTGTTCTTTTTTCTGCCTTTCCTGATGAACAACCTCCTAAAGGGCAGCAGATGAATGTTTGCTCTTAGGAGAGCAGGGCTGTGCATGTGTAACGGGTCCAGTTCCTCAGCAAAACCACCAGATACAAATCTGCTGCTCCTCTTTTATGTGTGTACCTTTAGTTATTACTTTTAGATCACATTTAAAGTCAGTGGTGTCCCATTGGGTGTTGCCTTAGGAGAAAAACCCCAAATTGTGGGAGGGCTGGGATCAGTGTTTGACAGGAGAGCATTTCTTTGGTTATTTCTGTTATTCCTCCCTTGCCTGATGCTCCAGCCATTTGTGCCTTACCTAAAGCAGAAAATGCATTTTTGCAAGTGACACATGATCCCCATGGTGACATTTTGGTCCTGTCCTTGTCCTCCACAGCCCCAAGAGCCGCCTGATCCAGCTGAAGAAGGAGAAGCTGGAATACACCCCAGGGGAGCACGAGCACGGGCTCTTCCCAGCCCCTATCCACGTTGGTGGGTACCTCAGCTGTATTTTCAGTGTTGGGAGATAAATGTGGCACTGGGGGGGCTGCACAGCTTCTGCTTTTCTCTGGTTTTTATCCCTTGCCAGGTCACTCGTGGCTTTTGGCACATGGACTTTGCCAGCTCATCCCCCTGTGTTCCCCAGTTCAGTCTAGAAGCTTTTTTTTTAGCTTAAAACATTGCTCTTGATTTTTTTGGGGTGTCAGAAAATACCATTCTGGTTGAAAACCTGCTTTGATATCTTTGTCAGAAAATACCATTTTAGTTGAAAACTTAAGTGTGATAGCCCTTGGATGAAATGCAGAGCAATAGTCTCCACCTCAAAGTCAATTATGACCATTTAAATCCCAAAAGCTGGAATGATAATTTCCCCCATGTCCCCATGCACTTCATGGTGTCTGTCTTTCCATAGGGATAAAAGGGTGGAAGAATTGAAAGCTTTGCTGTTATCTTTGGTTTTATTTCATCCCCATTTTTAGGTCTTGGGTAGGGAAAAATTGAGATTTAGGATTTCACAGAATCATGGAATGGTTTGGGTGGGAAGGGACTTTACAGATCATCTTATTCCAGCCTGTTCCATGGAATTCCAGAGCCCAGGTTGCTCCAAGCCCTGTGCCTGTCCCATAACCCAGGTCAGTCCCAGGCCCTCAGAGGGGATGGAGCTCAGGATGCCTCTCCTGGGGCAGGAGGGAGAGGCAGAGCTCCACTGTTCACAGCTCAGGTTAAACCTGGTAGGATTGAGTAATTCCCTGATTCCCAGGTAATTGTTTCAGCTTTTGAAGTGCTGTGATTGTGTTGCTGCAAGTCCTGTCAGGCCCAGCAGGTTTGTGGAATTCAGGAATTTTTGTCCCATCAAACACCAGCTCTCACTGCTTTGTCTCCTGTACCTGAACTCTTTTGGCTCCCTGCACAGTTGGGCAGATCTGTGTGAATCAGGAGCCACAGAACAGGTTTCAGAGCTGAAGGTGACAGCTGAAATCCTTCAAGATGTGCTCTTGTTCATCTCCTTTTTGAGTGGGTTCATGTAAAACCAGGTTCAGCAGGTTCCCAACCCACATTGTTGCATCTCCAGGGGTTCCTGGGGATGGTTGAACCCCAGAGCAGTGACCAGGGCTGGGGTTCTGCACTGGGGACACTCAGGGAGGGCTGGGGGCCCAGCAGGTTTGTGGAATTCAGGGATTTTTGTCCCATCAGACACCAGCTCTCACTGCTTTGTCTCCTGTACCTGAACTCTTTTGGCTCCCTGCACATCAAGGCAGAGCAGTTGGGCAGATCTGTGTGAATCAAGAGCCACAGAACAGGTTTCAGAGCTGAAGGTGACAATTGAAATCCTTCAAGATGTGCCCTTGCTCAGCTCCTTTTTGAGTGGGTTCATGTAAAACCAGGTTCAGCAGGTTCCCAACCCACATTGTTGCAGCTCCAGGGGTTCCTGGGGATGGTTGAACCCCAGAGCAGTGACCAGGGCTGGGGTTCTGCACTGGGGAGGGCTGGGGGGACCTGCCCTGTGCTGAGGGCACGGTGCCAGGGCACCTGAAAGAGCCTTTTGTTTGGGCTGCTGAGGTCATGGAAGTGAAAACAAATTCCCAGCAGATTTAGCTCTTTCCTGGAACCTGCTAGGGATGAATAAGGCATTGAAAATGGAAAGTAATTTAGGGGTAAATTGTAAGGAAAACATTACCATTTGTATTTTCCAGTGGTGAGGGTATGCATGTGAATTTATATGAACCCCCAGAGCATTGCTGGAGGAATATAAAGGCATTTGTTAACAGTTTAAAAAGCTGGGGGGAAAAACGATCAGCTTGGGCCTGACACCTCATCCTAAGCACTCTGCTCCCTGTGGTTTTGTGACACAGGATTGCAGCAAAATGATCAGAGAATGTTGAATCTTGGCTGGAGCTAAGCAGTGTCAGCCCTGGGGACTGGTGTGAATGATGTAATGGGTCTGTGTCCTTTAGGGGTGACAGGGAATGAAAGGATGGAGCCAAAATCTGCAGTGAAAGCAGGAACTCCTGTCTAAAACGAGTTCCAGTTATTGCTGAAAATACAGATCCCCTTGAAGCCTTGCCAAAAAATCTGGGAACGCATTTGCCAAGTCTGAATTCATTCTTAAATCTCTTCTGGTAAAGGTCACGGGAACAGGCTGGGAGACTCTTTTCAAAGCTGATTTGATTTCTTTGAGTACAATATTGTGATTTACCAGCCTGCATGGGCGGTGCAGGGCTTGTCCTGGGTGTTGAAGTGTTGGGTTGTGCACAGGAAAACTCAGGAGAAATGTCAGCTTGGTGGTCAGTCCTGTCAGGTGCTCTGGTCAGTTCTGTCAGGTGTTGTGGTCAGTCCTGATAAGTGTTGGGGTCAGTCCTGTCAGGTTCTGTAGTCAGTTCTGATCAGTCCTGATAAGTGTTGGGGTCAGTCCTGTCAGGTTCTGTGGTCAGTTCTGATCAGTCCTGATAAGTGTTGGGGTCAGTTGTTTCAGGTGCTGTGGTCAATCCTGTCTGGTGTTGTGGTCATTTCTGTCCAGGGTTGGCTGTGGTACTTTCACGGGACTGTGGTCAGTCCTGTCAGATGCTCTGGTCAGTTCTGACAGGTGCTGTGGTCAGTGCTGTGGTCACTTGTTTCAGGTGTGGTCAGTGCTGTCCAGGGTTGTGGTCAGTTCTGTCTGGGCTTGGCTGTCTTACCCTCACAGGGTTGTGGTCAGTGCTGTGGTTGTGGTCAGTTGCTTCAAGAGTGGTCAGTCCTGTCAGATACTGTGGTCAGTGCTGTGGTCAGTTGTTTCAGGTGTGGTCAGTGCTGAGGTCAGTGCTGTGGCCAGTTGTTTCAGGTGTGGTCAGTGATGAGGTCAGTGCTGTGGCCAATTGTTTCAGGTGTGGTCAGTCCTGTCAGGTGCTGTGGTCAGTCCTGTGGTCAGTGCTGTGGTCAGTTCTGTCTGGGGTTGGCTGTGGTACTCTCACAGGGTTGTGGGCAGTTCTGTCAGGTGCTGTGGTCAGTGCTGTGGTCACTTGTTTCAGGTGCTGTGGTCAGTTCTGTCAGGTGTTGTGGTCAGTGCTGTGTTCAGTTGTTGCAGGTGTGGTCAGTACAGTGCTCAGTGCTGTGGTCAGTTGTTTCAGGTGTGGTCAGTGCTGTCCAGGGTTGTGGTCAGTTCTGTCAGATGTTTGCTGTGGTACCCTCAGAGGATTGTGGTCAGTGCTGTGGTCAGTTGTTTCAGGTGTGGTCAGTTCTGTGAGGTGTTGAGATCAGTGCTGTCCAGGGTTGTGGTCAGTGCTGTCCAGGGCTGTGGTCAGTTCTGTGAGGTGTGGTCAGTGCTGTCCAGGGTTGTGGTCAGTTGTTTCAGGTATGGTCAGTGCTGTCCAGGGCTGTGGTCAGTGCTGTCCAGGGCTGTGGTCAGTGCTGTCCAGGGCTGTGGTCAGTGCTGTCCAGGGTTGTGGTCAGTTGTTTCAGGTATGGTCAGTGCTGTCCAGGGTTGTGGTCAGTTCTGTGAGGTGTGGTCAGTGCTGTCCAGGGCTGTGGTCAGTGCTGTCCAGGGCTGTGGTCAGTTCTGTGAGGTGTGGTCAGTTCTGTGAGGTGTGGTCAGTGCTGTCCAGGATTGCCCATGGCAGGATCTGACCCAGCTCCTTCCATCCCTCCCTGCCCGTGGAGGCCCCTCCTGACCAGCTCCCCATTCTGTGTCCTGAGGGGGTTCCCTGTGCCTGCCCTGACATCCAGAACATTCTCTGAGCCTTCTCCCCCTCTCCTTTGTGCCTGCAGCCCTGCCAGGTGCCTGGCAGCAGCTCCCCTTCCCTCAGGACGTGTGCTGTGCCCCTCACAAACCTTTCTGTGCTTTCAGGGAAGTACCTCAGACAAAAGAGAATCGACTTCCAGCTGCCTTACGACATCCTCTGGCAGTGGAAACACAACCAGGTAGGAGATAAGAGCTCGCTGGGCTTGCCAAGAGTGGGATCAGAAGGAAACAGCAGCACTCAGGGCTTGCCAGGATTGGGATCAGAAGGAAACAGCAGCACTCAGAGAGATTCTGTTCACACATCCCAGCTGCGTGAGGGGAGAAGGGATTTGCATTTGTGTTTCACGGTGAAAATCCCCATTATTCCAGCTCCTGCAAAATAGCAACCCTGGGAGTTGGTGCTCTGACAAAAGTCATTAATTTGGCTGCAGACTTTTATTTTGGCAGTGCTGCTGTGTGTGGGGAGCTGGTTTCAGACACGCCTCGGGAGAATTGGGATGTACTGCCAGCAGCACTGAGAAATTTCAGGCCTTATTTTTCTTGGATCAATCCCAGCAGAGTGGAATTTATTTTTCACTTGCAAGCTGAAATTTTCATACTGAGGGAAGGAGAGAAACTATTTAACAGTCTCATTCTTTTTTAAAGAGCTTTAAATATGTGCAGGATTAAAAATAGGATTTTTTTTTTTTTTTTATTGCCTGGGATGTTTCCACCAAGTGATTTACCACAGGATTTAAGGGAGAATCTTCCCTCAGCTCTGTGGTGGGAAAGTGCTCTCAGACAAATCCAACACCCCTGGAATCTGATCCTCAACTCAGGAGCATTTCAGCCTAGGGCACTTTCTTGTCATATATTAACAATTGCCTGTCTCATCTCTTCTGTATTTTATAAGTAATAAACACATGGAATCTGTTTCCTTGACGTTTTCCAGCTCTCCCTGGAATATTGGAGGCCCTTGCAGAGGAATTTCTCTGTACAGGGGTGTGGAGATGTCTGGGTTGTCCCTGTGGGCCACAAGGGTCACTGAGGGAAGGCTCATAGTGCAGGAAATGTGTGTGAAACAGAGAATAATTGGAAATTATTCCTCAAAGCTAGTTTGACAGGCTGGAATATATCTGAAATTATGAGTTGTGATGTAAATTTTCCTTTCCCTTCCCATCATCTCCATCTGCAGAGAAGATAAATCTGCATTTCTCATGGCTCCCCCTGTACTCACAGTTCTTAGAGAATCCCAGAATCCTTTAGATTGCAAAAACCCCTTAAGATCACAGAGTCACTTTGATAAATCAGCACCTTGATTTTTTGTTTTCACTTTTTAAAGCATTGGCACGTGGTGATTGCACCAAAGATGGTTTCTCCAAAGTAGAGGTATAAATAATTAGGTAATAATAATATAACAAATAATTTATTTATAAATAAATATAAATAAATAAACAGGGCTCTTCTTCTAAGCCCTGTTCAGAGGAGCCTGTCCTCAGGACAGCTGTTTGCCACATTGCTCTGGGCACACAGAATAAATAACGTGGTGAACAAACTGCTCCACTGCCTCAGCAAGCCCAAATTCTGCTTATTCAGGTCCTTTTTGTGACCTATTTGTTAATGCAGTCTGAGCCTAGGGAAGAGAACACAGATTTCTAGTAATGATTACAGAACAGTTGCCTATGTACAGAACATAATTTCCCTGATCCTTTTGAATAACAGATGCACTTATGCAATGTATTAAAATTGTCTTTCTCTTCCTTTTAGTTGTATAAAAAGCCAGATGTCCCACTTTATAAAAAAATCCGTTCCAGTAAGTAAAATCTTATTACTAAAATGTGATAACTGTGGAATTTTCATGTGATACCCTCCTTTCTGTCCTGCTCTTTGTCCTACCAAAGACTCTTCCACCTGCTTTTTTTTAAACTTTACTGATTGGAATGAAAATACTGTAGATAAACAGGTCTGTTTTTTCACCTGAAAAGAATTCTTTTCCCTATTTAGGTTTGTTTTTTTCTTTTTTTATTTATTTTTTTCCCCTCCAGATGTCTATGTGGATGTCAAACCTCTCTCTGGCTACGAGGCCACCACCTGCAATTGTAAGAAACCAGAGGATGACAGTGGGAAGGGCTGTGTGGAGGATTGTCTGAACAGGTTAGAAATGGATTATTTCTAAATACAGTTTAGAGGGAAATTCCCAGTTGGAATTTGGACACCTGGGCTGGTGTATATATTTTATATATTCAAATTATTTCATTTCTTATTTATGAAATGATTTCTGTATTTATATCTTGATTTCATATATTGATTTATGATTTTATCTATTATTTTAGTTTATATCTAATAATATATATTACGTTATTATATTTATAATATAAATATAATTATTTTATTATAGTAATTTTATTATGATGATTTTTCTTATTATAATTGTTGTTATATGCAATAGAATATAATGCAATAGAATATAATGCAATAGAATAGAATAGAATGGAATAGAATATAAATTTAATATACATTTGATATAATATACATTAAATATAATATATACATTTAATATAATGTAATGATATAATGTAATGTAATATAATATTATGTAATATAATGCAATAGAATAGAATGTAATAGAATAGAATAGAATATAAATTTAATATAATATACATTTAATATAATATAATATACATTAAATACAATATATACATTTAATATAATGTAATGATATAATGTAATGTAATATAATATAATTAATATAATGCAATAGAATGGAATAGAATGGAATAGAATATAAATTTGATATAATATACATTTAATATAATATAAATTTAAAAGAATATACATTTAATTTAATATAGTAGAATATACATTTAATATATACATTTAATATAATGTAATATGATATAATGTAATATGATGTAATGTAAATAATATAATGTAATATAATGCAATATAATGCAGTATAATATAATATAATATAATATAATATAATATAATATAATATAATATAATATACATTTAATATACATTTAATATACATTTAATATACATTTAATATACATTTAATATACATTTAATATACATTTAATATAATATACATTTAATATAATGTAATATACATTTCATATATATTTACAGTATAGTAATATAATAATATATAATACAATTTTTAATTATCTTTATGATCTTATTCTTATCTTTCCATTTATGATTTTGCTTTATTTGCATGACAGATCCCAAAGTCCCGTCCCCTGCCTTGACCGTGTGCTGTGTGTTGCAGGATGATCTTTGCAGAGTGCTCCCCCAACACGTGTCCCTGTGGGGAGCAGTGCTGCAACCAGCGCATCCAGAGGCACGAGTGGGTGCAGTGCCTGGAGAGGTTCCGGGCTGAGGAGAAGGGCTGGGGCATCCGCACCAAGGAGCCCCTCAAGGCAGGACAGTTCATCATCGAGTACCTGGGAGAGGTTGTCAGTGAGCAGGAGTTCAGGTAGGAATGTTTATTTGGTGCTTGGCGTGGAAGGATCATGAATGGGATATGGAGAGATAAACTCTGTGTAAATCCGGGGTAGAGATCCTTGGGATGAGTAGCTTGTAACATTGGTACATATTTTATGGCATTTAGTAGGAATTATAAATTCTACTCTAGGTCATCCATGTGTTGATTAGAGTGGTTGGGATATCCTGAGGCAGGAACAAAAAGAAAGATGAGGGGGAAAAGGAAGGCTTAGAATTCTGCGGGTTTTGGTTAACCAGGTTTTTCCCAGTGCATTAGCAGATAGATTTCCCAGTGGCTCATTAGCAGATAGATATCTCCTGGAGGGAGGATTGATTGTGGAAGAGATAAAGAGAACTGCCCAGTGAACAGAAAATAACTGCTCCACAGATAGGAATAGAAAACACACACCCATTTCCAACCTAGGACAAAAACCCTGTCTGAAATGTGAAATGTGCTCTCACTGTGCTCTCGCTGTGCCACTTCCTGTGTGCTGTGTGGGCACAAGCAGAATGACAAGGTTCCCCCTGTGTGTCCCCCACAGGAACAGGATGATTGAGCAGTACCACAACCACAGTGACCATTACTGCCTGAACCTGGACAGCGGCATGGTCATCGACAGCTACCGCATGGGCAACGAGGCGCGCTTCATCAACCACAGCTGCAACCCCAACTGTGAGATGCAGAAATGGTGAGCAAAGGGATTATTCTGCTCCCTGCAAGGCCTGTGTACCCTGAGAGAGGGAGAACCACTTCAGCTGAGGGAGTCAGATCTAAAAATAGGGAGGGGAGTTGTGGTATTCACATTCTCTGAACAGAGAGACACATAATTCTCTCTTCTGGGATTTTTCCTGGGGAAGGCAGTGAGAAATTTAGAGAAGAAAAGAAAACAATTCTTATCTCTACTTGCTGCTCTTGTTGTTTGGCAAATGTGGAATATATTATGGAGATTGTTTACTGAAAGTGATTTAATTAGACACTGGTGATGGTTGTTTGGATTGATTGGCCAGTTGGGCCAAAGCTGTGTTGTGACTGTCTCAGATGGGTTTTTCTTTAGTATCTTTTTAGTATGGTATCTCTTTAGTATAGTATCTCTTTAGTATAATATCTCTTTAGTGTAGTATCTCTTTAGTATAATATCTCTTTAGTATAATATCTCTTTAGTATAGTATCTCTGTAGTGTAGTATCTCTTTAGTATAATATCTCTTTAGTATAGTATCTCTTCAGTATAGTATCTCTGTAGTGTATTATCTCTTTAGTATAATATCTCTTCAGTATAATATCTCTTCAGTATAGTATCTTTCTCTTTAATACTATATTGTATTAGTGTAATATAGTATAGCTTAATAAAGCATTTGTTCAGCCTCCTATCAATGGAATCAGAGCACATTATTCCCTACACTGAAGTCGCCCTGCATCAATAGGGAGTCAAAGCTGGAAATGATCCTTACAGGTGCTCACGTTGCTCAGGAGAAGTTGGGTAGTGTTGGTAAGTGCTGGGTGCTTTGGAGACAGGATTCAGGTTTGCTGGCAGATCCAGCACTTGCTGGCTGTCACACTGGGATGTTTCCCTTCCAGCATTACTGGTTACACTGGGCTGTTTCCCTCCCAGTATTGCTGGTTTTCACACTCTTAATCTGCTGCAAAGGTTGAAGCCTGGGTAGTGCTCTAAAATCATCTATCTGTATATAAACCCTTTGTTTTGACAATTCAAATATTTTTTGAAGCAGGAAGAAAGGAAATTGTGGGATTGCAGCCTGTGTCATACCAGCACTTAGGAGGAAATACTGCTGAGGGATTTGTAGTGAGTGATTTGCCGGGGAAGGACAGAAGAACAGGAGTCACTGAACATCAAAGTAGCTCGTGGTTCTCAGATAATTCTAGATTTAAGCAATAGCAAAGTTTTACATTTGAAAATCCAACTCAAAATAGTTGCAAAGACAGAGGAGATTCTGCCCTGCTCAGGTGAGACCCCTCCTGCAGAGCTGCCTCCGGTCTGGGGTCCCAGCACAGCAAGGATGCAGAGCTGCTGGAGTGGCTCTGGAGGAGGCACCCAATTAATTAGAGAGAAGGAGCAGCTCTGCTGTGAGGAAAGGCTGAGAGAATTGGGATTGTTCAGCCTGGAGAAGAAGAGCTCCAAGTGACCTAATTGTGTCCTTCTAGTACCTGAAGGAGCTGCAGGAAAGATGGAGAGAGATCATTTACAAGGGCCTGGAGTGACAGGACAAGGGGCAGTGTCTTCCCGCTGCCAGCTTAGATGGAATATTGGAAAGGAATTGTTCCCTATGAGGGTGGGGAGACCCTGGCATTACTACTCTTGTTAAATGTGGGGTTCACTTTTTAGCTTTCAAAGTTTATTGTAAGAGATAAATAAAAGAACTGCACAAGCATAAGCCAGGGCACAGCAGAGGTGTTGCTGCCTGTCTCTGGCACTGCCACTCCGTGCACAGAAGATGATTTTATGTTGAATTTTTGGGGTGTTTGATTGGATTTTCCCCTCAGGTCTGTGAATGGTGTGTATCGGATCGGGCTCTATGCGCTGAAGGACATGCCTGCTGGGACTGAGCTCACCTATGACTACAACTTCCACTCATTTAATGTTGAAAAACAGGTAAAAACCCCACTGTGAGACCTTGAAAAATCTCACTGAGGCCTAACAGTTCTGTAAAAGTGTAAAAACAATAAAACCTATTGTGTTGTGTTAAGCAGAAAATGTTCATTTTAATATTGAGAGAGGGTTTATTGGATTTTTTTCTTTCTCCTCAAAGCAACTCTGCAAATGTGGCTTTGACAAATGCAGAGGAATAATTGGGGGTAAAAGCCAACGCATGAATGGACTCTCAAGCAAAAGCAACCAGCCTGTGAGCACCCACAGAAGACCTGGCAGGTCGAAAGAGAAGAGGAAGTCAAAGCACAAACTAAAGAAGAGAGTAAGTAGCAAAGACAGAGTTTGGGTGGGTGAGGTTGATGGGAAAATCAGTTTGTGCCACCAGACCAAAGACTGGGGTATTTGTAAATTTTAAACTTGAAACAGAAACCCAGACTTTGAACAGAAATACAACAGAGTAACGCTGCAGGTTCTGTCTCTGCTTTGGCTGCTGTGCTGAGTTCTTGGCACAGTTTTTCCTGTCTATCAGAACAATCTCTTTTCCAGAGGGGCCACATCCCTGAGGAACCCAGTGAAAGTGTGAACGCCCCAACGAGGCTGACACCTCAGCTGCAGATGAAGCCCATGTCTAACAGGGAGAGGTAAGGGCTGATTTCAGGGGGATTTGCCTCAGAAATGGAGTGCTGTGCGAATACTGATGTGTTCCTGAAATTGCTGAGGATGCAGCTTTTAGTTCTCCTTGACCAGCCAGGCTGGAATTCCTCTTCACTGAGCTGCTCTGAATGTCCAGCTTTTCCCTACATTAAAAAATGAATTTTCCAGTAAAAAGCATCTTTTAGTTCTCCTTGACCAGCCAGGCTGGAATTCCTCTTCACTGAGCAGACACAGGTTACACCTCTGAATATCCAGCTTTTCCCTACATTAAAAAATGAATTTTCCAGTGAAAAGAGCTTCTTGAATAGCTCCCTAATCCCTGCAGGAATTTTGTGCTGAAGCACCACGTGTTCTTGGTCCGGAACTGGGAGAAGATCAGGCAGAAGCAGGAGGAGGTGAAGCACAGTGACAGCATGCACAGCTCGTCGCTGTACACGCGCTGGAACGGGATGTGCCGCGACGACGGCAACATCAAATCTGGTGAGGCCACTCAGCCACCCCGGCACACAAAGAGTTAAACTCTGTGTAAATCCATTCTTGGAATGAGTAACTTGCGACCTTGGTGTATATTTGTCTTGGTTTGCTAAGGAAGGCAGGAGCCTCCCATGAAATGGAAAATGTAAATCCGCTCCCTCTGAATTGCTGCAGTTTTGGAATTAAGGGTCTCTCAGGCAAAGATATGGGAGCAGGAATTACAGTTCTTTACTAGGAAAAATAAAAATACAAATGTAATAGTACAAAAAAAAAAAAAAAAAGAAAAAGGGAAAAAACCAACGCTGCCAGAGTCAGAACATGCCCTGGCCAGCTGTGGTTCTGCTGCAGCAGGGATCCTGCACAAGGGGGGAGTTTTCCTCTGCAGCTCCAGGGCTGCTGGAGATGGGCCTGGGCTCCCTCTGGGAATGCAGGGGGCAAAGGCTGCTGGAGTGTCCCAAAGCTCAGATTGGATCCAAGTAGGAATGTTCCAAACCTCAGATTGGATCCAGGTAGGAATGCTTGGCTCCTCCCCCTGGGCGGAGCATCTCCCAGTATTATAATGTGCCTCTATAACACATATCAGCTATTTCAGTATTATAGCTAAGCTTAATAAACAACAGAAATAAAAACTGTATAACAAAGTTGCTTTAACACCACACATATAGAATCCATTTTAAGATTTGCAAAAAGCCAATATTATAATGTACATCTATAACACATATCAGTGCTGTTTCATTATATCAAGTATATTTCACTACTATGTCTAAGCTTAAAAATAAATAAAAATAAAAAAGAAATAAAAACCATATATTTACAACAAAGTTCCTTTAACACCACACATACAGAATCCAGTTTAATATTTACAAAAAGCCAATATTATAATGTACATCTATAACACATATCAGTGCTATTTCATTATATCAAGTATATTTCACTACTATGTCTAAGCTTAAAAATAAATAAAAATGAAAAAGAAATAAAAACCATGTATGTACAACAAAGTTCCTTTAACACCACATGTACAGAATCCAGTTTAATATTTACAAAAAGCCAATATTATAAAATGTATCTGTAACACATATCAGCTGTTTCAGTTATATCAGCTATATTTCACTTCTATGTCTAAGTTTAATTAACAACAGAATTAAAAACCGTTTCTTTACCACAAGGTTACTTTAACACCACACATATAAAATCCAGTTTAACATTTACACAAAGCCAGTACTCTGAGGTGTCTCTGTGATGTGGAGTGACCCTGTGCTCTCTCCCAGACGTGTTCATGACCCAGTTCTCGGCGCTGCAGACGTCGCGCTCGGTGCGGACGCGGCGCTTGGCGGCGGCTGAGGAGAACCTCGAGGTGGCTCGAGCCGCCCGCCTGGCCCAGATCTTCAAGGAGATATGTGACAGCATCATAGCCTACAAAGGTGAAGGTGATTCTCTTTAAAAATATCTCCGTGGGTATGTTTTCAAGCTCTGGGAATAGGGAATGCTAGAAAAATATGGGGTGTTAAATAACTCCTATTCTTTAAAATTTCTTCCCTTACCAATAATCACTTTGGTTTAGCCTCAGTCCCCTGCTTTACCACCCAAATCTGCAGATGTTGCTGTCCTTTGAAACTGATTTTTCAAAATTTCAGAAGAAATCAGAAACCATCATCCTTGTGCTAGCTGTACTGCAGTTACAGGCGCCAACATGTAGAAATGCAGAAGCATTTCAATTCCCCGTGGCTCAGTTAAGAGAAAAGCCTTTTTTTTAACCCAGATTGAATGTTGTTAGTTGCTTTTCTTTGGAAGTTTCACTCCAGTGATGTCACCAAGCTCTGTTCCTGTTGCAGACTCCTCCAGGCAGGCGCTGGCAGCTCCTCTCCTGAACCTGCCCCCAAAGAAAAAGTAAGTGCTGCCTTCCCAGAGCTGCTTTCTCTGATGGATTTGCACAGTGGGAATTGCTGCTCAGCCTGACATTGTGCCAACATTCCTGTTGTAGAAATGCAGACTATTATGAAAAGATCTCTGACCCCTTGGACCTTGCCACGATTGAGAAGCAGATCCTGACTGGTTACTACAAAACTGTGGAAGCTTTTGATGGGGACATGCTGAAGGTCTTCAGGAATGCAGAGGTAAGGCTCTGTCTGGCCTGAAAGCTGCTGCACTGGCAGCAGGAATGTGCCCTCCTTTAATGCTCTTACAGGAATAAAAGAAGAAATTTTATTCTGGAGGAAGAGAACTTGGGCTGATCCATTCCTGATGAGGGCTCAGTAGCAGATCATGAGCCCTTGAGTGCCTTAGGTCACAGAGAATTAATAACTGATTTAAAGAAATTTCTCTTTCTTTTGGAAGGGATACCGTGTTTTTCAGTGTGAGGTGTCATGGAATCACAGAATGATGGAATGATTTGAGCTGGAAGGGACCTTAAAGCTCATCCCATCCCACCTCTGCCATGTGCAGGGACAACTTCCACTATCCCAGGCGGCTCCAAGCTCTGTCCAACCTGGCCTGGAACCCTTCCAGGGATCCAGGGGCAGCCACAGCTTCTCTGGGCACCTGTGCCAGGGCCTGCCCACCCTCACAGGGAATATATCACATATATCCAACCTAAATTTTCCTTTTTCCAGTTTGAACCCATTCCCCCTTGTCCTGTCACTCCAGTTCCTGATGAACAGTCCTTCTCCAGCTTCCCTGGAGCCCCTTCAGACCCTGCAAGGGGCTCTGAGGTCTCCACACAACCTTCTCTTCTCCAGGCTGAACATTCCCAGTTGTCCTAGCCTGGCTTCAGTCCCCTCAGCAACTTTCTGGCCATCTCTGGACTTGCTCCAGCATTTCCGTGTCCTTCTTACATTGTGGGTCCTGGAACTGGACACAGCACCTCAGGTGGAGTCTCAAGAGAGCAGAGCAGAGAGGAAAAATCCCTTTCCTTGATCTGCTGCCCATATTCCTTGGATGCAGCCCAGGACAGTGGTGGTTTCTGGGCTGGGAACACACAGGGCCAGGGCATGTTGAGTTTTTGGTCACCCATCACCCCAAATCCTCCTCCCAGGGCTGCTCTCAGTTCCTCCCCTGCCTGTGTCACATCCATGCACCTGCTGGCCAGTCAAGAGGGAGATGGAGACCTCACCCCAGCTTTGGGGCTGCAGCTGTAGGGAGAACACCTCCCTGCAGCTAAATAGGAAATAAAGCACTTTTTGGTAAGGTTTTGGAGAAATACTATGGCAGGAAGTCCCTGATGGGGCTGACATTCACCAGCTGTGCAAGGCCTACTACAACAATGGCCAGAATCATGAGGGAGATGGAGAGGCCACCCCAGCTTTGGGGCTGCAGCTATAAGGAAAACCCCTCCCAGGTGCTAAAGAGGAAATAAAGCGTTTTTGAGGGGTTTTTTTTGTTGGTTTTTATAGAAATACTATGGCAGGAAGTCCCTGATGGGGCAGGACATGCACCAGCTGCTCAAGGCCTACTGCAACACTGGCCAGGATCAGGAGGGAGATGGAGAGGCCACCAGGCCTCCCAGGTGTACACAGACAGGAACTAAACAGGACAGGACTTGGAAATAAAGCACTTTTTGGGTTTTTTTCTGATTTTTGTAGAAATACTATGGCAGGAAGTCCCCAACGGGGCGGGACGTGTGCCGCCAGCACAAGGCCTACTACTACTTATGAGAGTAGAGTCAGGAGGGAGATGGAGAGGCTGCCCCAGGTTTGGGGCTGCATCTGTAGGGAGAACCCCTCCCAGGTGTGCACAGGCAGGAGCTAAATAGGAAATAAATCACTTTTTGGGGTTTTTTTTTGGTAATTTTTGCAGAAACACTATGGCAGAAAGTCCCTAACAGTGTGGGCTGCGCTAGGCCTACTGCAACACTGGCCAAAGTCATGAGGGAGATGGAGAGGCACCAGCCTCCCAGGTGTGCATGGAGAGGAGCTGAACAGGACAGGACTTGAAAATAAAGCTTCTTTTGGGTTTTTTTGTGATTTTTTCAGAAATACTATGGCAGGAAGTCCCCGGTGGGGCAGGCTGTGCAAGGCCTATTGCAACACTGGCCAGAGTCATGAGGGAGATGGAGAGGCCACCAGGCCTCCCAGGTGTACAGACAGGAGCTAAACAGGACAGGACTTGGAAATAAAGCTTCTTTTGGCATTTTTTGGGATTTTTTCAGAAATACTATGGCAGGAAGTCCCCGACGGGGCGGGACGTGTGCCGCCTGCGCAAGTCCTACTACAGTGCTGGCCAGAGTCATGAGGGAGATGGAGAGGCCACCAGGCCGCCCAGGTGTACACAGACAGGAACTAAACAGGACAGGACTTGGAAATAAAGCACTTTTTGGGTTTTTTTGTGATTTTTTCAGAAATACTACGGCAGGAAGTCCCCGACGGGGCGGGACGTGTGCCGCCTGCACAAGGCCTACTACCACTTATGAGAGTAGAGTCAGGAAGGAGATGGAGAGGCTGCCCCAGGTTTGGGGCTGCATCTGTAGGGAGAACCCCTCCCAGGTGTGCACAGACAGGAGCTAAATAGGAAATAAATCACTTTTTGGGGTTTTTTTTTGGTAATTTTTGCAGAAACACTATGGCAGGAAGTCCCCAACAGTGTGGGTTGCGGTAGGCCTACTGCAACACTGGCCAGAGTCATGAGGGAGATGGAGAGGCACCAGCTTCCCAAGTGTGCATGGAGAGGAGCTGAACAGGACAGGACTTGAAAATAAAACTTCTTTTGGGTTTTTTTGTGATTTTTTCAGAAATACTATGGCAGGAAGTCCCTGGTGGGGCAGGCTGTGCAAGGCCTATTGCAATGCTGGCCAGAATCATGAGGGAGATGGAGAGGCCACAAGGCCTCCCAGGTGTACAGACAGGAGCTAAACAGGACAGGACTTGGAAATAAAGCTTCTTTTGGGATTTTTTGTGATTTTTTTTCAGAAATACTATGGCAGGAAGTCCCCGACGGGGCGGGACGTGTGCCGCCTGCGCAAGTCCTACTACAGTGCTGGCCAGAGTCATGAGGGAGATGGAGAGGCCACCAGGCCGCCCAGGTGTACACAGACAGGAACTAAGCAGGACAGGACTTGGAAATAAAGCACTTTTTGGGTTTTTTGTGTGATATTTTCAGAAATACTACGGCAGGAAGTCCCCGACGGGGCGGGACGTGTGCCGCCTGCGCAAGGCCTACTACAATGCGCGGCACGAGGCCTCGGCCCAGATCGACGAGATCGTGGGGGAGACGGCGAGCGAGGCCGACAGCAGCGAGACCTCGGTGTGTGACAAGGACAACGGGCACGAGAAGGACGAGGACGTCATCCGCTGCATCTGCGGCCTCTACAAGGATGAGGGGCTCATGATCCAGTGTGAAAAATGCATGGTGGGTGTTGGGTTGATTGCTGGGTTTTGGGTGTTCAGAGACCTGAGCAGTTCTGGATTGCTGTGAGATTTTTTTATTGCATTAATAAATCAGTCTGGAAGGCAAAGACACTTCTGTTGCATGGATAGCCTGTCAGTCTGCTGATGTGGTGTAAAATAGTTCATAGAAAATCTCCTCTGTGAAGATTATTTTCTTGCTTTCCTTAATATTTGTTAAGAAAATGCAGTTTGCAGCTATAATCTGTGCCAGGACTTTGTGACTGAGCTGTACCTGTTTTTCCAGGTGTGGCAGCACTGTGACTGCATGGGTGTGAACTCAGATGTTGAACACTACCTGTGTGAGCAGTGTGAACCTCGAGCTGTGAACAGGGTAAAACAAAACTCTTCCTATCACTCTTATAAATCTCCAGCAGCTCCTTAGGGGTTTAGTTTGTATTTGTGTTTTGAATTTGTATCTTTTGGAATTGGTGAAGCTTCCTTGATTTAGGTTCAGTTCCATGAGGGGTCAGTTTTTCTCTGCTTTTTTCTCAGTTTTTCTCTGTGTATTTCCACAGGGTGGTGTGGGAATTGGAAAGATAGAAATATTCACAGACTCAAGTGGGTTTGATTTGTAGCCTTTGAAGAAGCCTAAATAAAAGCAAAGTACACAAACATTGAATAGAAAAATCATAAACTTAGGCTTGTATAGTAATAAGTAAGAATATTCTTTAAGTAAGAAAATATATATCTGTAATACTTCCATATACACATATATATAAAAACAAATACATAATACCTATAATATATATAATATATATGATATATATCATATACTGTATTAAATATATTTATAATATCTATTAAATAAGATGATAAAACATTTTGTAGTATAGTAATAATGTAATTGTATAAAATAAGCTTAACATTTAGATGTTATAATAAAAACTTATGTAATGTCTTACATATTACATACATGTAGACAAAAATATCCACATTACAATGAAAAGAAATAAAAGTGATAAATCAAAAAAGCAAAATAAACTCTGTTAACATCAGCCTATTGGGTCAGAAAGTTATACAACACCTTATAATAAAAAAAAAAAAACTATAACCAACTATTTCCTGTGTTATAAATCTCACAACTCCCTTTCTTTTTCCCTGCAGGAGGTTCCCATGATCCCTCGGCCCCACTATGCCCAGCCTGGCTGTGTTTATTACATCTGCCTCTTGAGGGATGATCTGCTGCTGCGCCAAGGTGGGTGCTGCCTCTGGGGCCAGCAGAGTGCAGGGATCTCTGGCATCACCCTGGCAAAAACACTTTCATTTTTCACAAGTGGAAGCTGCCACTTGTGCCATTACTCTGTCAAAAATACTTGCATTTTTCACAAGCGGAAGCTGCCACTTCTGGCAAAAATACTTCGATTTTTCACAAGGGGAAGCTGCCAGTTGTGCCATTACTCTGGCAAAAATAATTTAATTTTTCACAAGTGGAAGCTGCCACTTTGTACCATTACTCTGTCAAAAATAATTTAATTTTTCACAAGTGGAAACTGCTACTTGTGCCATTACCTTCACAAAAATACTTTGATTTTTCCCAAGTGGAAGCTGCCACTTGTGCCATTACTCTATCAAAAATACTTTCATTTTTCACAAGTGGAAGCATTTTTCACAAGTGGAAGCTGCCACTTGTGGCAAAAATATTTTCATTTTTCCCAAGTGGAAGCTGCCACTTGTGGCAAAAATACTTCGATTTTTCCCAAGTGGAAGCTGCCACTTGTGCCATTACTCTCTCAAAAATACTTGCATTTTTCACAAGTGGAAGCTGCCACTTGTGCCATTACTCTGGCACAAACACTTCCATTTTTCACAAGTGGAAACTGCCACTTGTGGCAAAAATATTTTCATTTTTCCCAAGTGGAAGCTGCCACTTGTGGCAAAAATACTTCGATTTTTCCCAAGTGGAAGCTGCCACTTGTAGCATTACTCTATCAAAAATACTTTTGATTTTTCACAAGTGGAAGCTGACACTTGTAGCATTACTCTATCAAAAATACTTGCATTTTTCACAAGTGGAAGCTGACACTTGTGGCAAAAATACTTCGATTTTTCACAAGGGGAAGCTGCCAGTAGTGCCATTACTCTGGCAAAAATACTTTCATTTTTCACGAGTGGAAGCTGCTAGTTGTGGCATCTGTCAAAAACACTTTCATTTTTCACTGCTCTCTCTGCAGTGCTGGGAGTGACACACAGTCAGAGTTCTCACAGGCTGTTGATGAAGAAATGTTAATTAGCACAGGGTTGTCCTGGCCAGGGGAGGATGATGCTGAGCCAACTGCTGGTAGTTAACATTTAGAAGTAAAGGCCAAGAAAGCTGTCAGACCTCCAGTATTTTAGTGCAGAATGGGCATTAAAACATCCAGCTTGTTGCTTGTGTGTTCCCTAAAGTTTATCTCCTCTGGACTGTGCTCTGAATTCCTGAATCTCTCCGAGGCAGCTGCCACAGCCACACAATTCACCTCACTTATTATGTTTTTTTTTTAATTTCATCCTACAGATAGAAGGTTAGAAAAAACCCTTTATCACTATCAGGAAACTGCTCTTGAAGGAGTGAAACCAGCTGATAAGTTTGCTGGAGGGGAATAGGAGAGCCTTCAGGAAAATGGGGAATTTAGAAAAAGGTCAAAACCCAGCATATTCATTATCCCATCTGCAGGATTCTGGAATTTGCATTCAGTTCTCCTTGCTGGGTGTTGCTCTGCATTGTCTGTTCTGTCCAGAGTTCAGCCTTTGGGTTTCTCATGTCATTTTTTACTTCAAGGGCTGTATTAGAACTTGCTTTTATATCTTCTGTTGAAATGGATGATGTTTTATCAGGAGCTTGTGGCATCTTCCAGGTGTTCAGAGCATTAAGATCATTTCTGTCACAAGTGTGTTAAATTTTCCTTGTGTGTCTCTGAGCTGATCTTGGTGACCTTAATTAGAGAAATGCCCTTTCAAGAGAGAAATGTCCCTCTGTGGGACATTGCTGAGCTCTGTGTGCCACCAGCAGGGGACAAAGAGACCAAACTGCAGCTTCAGGGCACCTCTGCAGGCCCAGGGAGCAGATGAAGCAAATTCCACCACAAGGTGCTGGAACAGAACATGCAGCTCCAGCAGGGGAAGGGGAAATCCTTGGGCTTGTTGATTTTTCCACCCTGAGTCCTCAGGCAGAACCTTTACTGTGCTGTGGGTGTATCAGGCAGCTTGGACTGTGGCAAAAATAGCTTTTTACTCCCTCTGGTGTCTACAGGGCCTCATAATTCCACATTCTGAGGCAAAATCATGCTCTGCAGCCCCTCAGTGTGTGTGGGGGTTTATATTTTCCTGGGAGTTGTGCACTGAGTGCCTGCCCAGGAGGAGCTGCACCCTGAACAGCAGTTCCAAGCTTGAGAGCTGATGTTTTGGAGCAACAAGACTGAAAATCATCTGTGTGAGTGGTCACACTCTGCTGTGACCAAATCCCTCTCAGAGGGATCTCAGGGATGGTTGCAGGACTTGTTTCTTCATTTTTTGGCAATTCTGCTGGAAGTTGTTGAGTGTTACACCACTGCAAAAATTCCCTAATAGCTAAACTCAGGAGATGATGCAAATAAAACAGATCTGATCCATTCCATCCCATGGAGTTCTGTCTTGGGTAGGAATTGATAGAATGCATCCTGGAAAACCCACCTAGCCAGAAATTCTAACAAATCATCATCCCTGATGCACCAGCAACAAGTGCTCTGATTTTTCCTTGGAAACTTCATTTTTGAGGCAGAATATCAGTATTAACTGGAATTGAAATCAAGTTTCCTGACCTTTAGAGCAAGAGTCTACATCTCCTTCTGAATGCTCCTTTTTCAGTCAGGCACAATAACGCTGGAGTTGCTTTCTTCTCATGGGAGAGGTGAGGAAGGAAAGTTGAAAAAAGCTGGTTTAAAATGAGGTTTTAAATTGAAATGGTTTTATTTGCATTCTGCTTGGGGCCAGTAGCTCCTCTCAGTAAGTTCCTTGTATTCTAAAACTCTTTTAAGGAACCCACCTCTCCAATTTCTTTAAAAGTTACCATTAAATTTGTAAAGGGAAGCTGTTGTTATCCCAGTTTTAGGTCAGGTGGGAAGAAGACACCAAGCTGTGTGGTGTAGTCAAAATGCTGAAGGGAAGGGATGGATCCAGAGGGACTGGACAGGCTGGAGAGGTGGGACCATCATGAAATTTAGCTTGGATATATGGGAGAAATTTCTGCCTATGAGGAGTCCTTAGGATCATCTTTTAAACTTAGACAAGATTGATAAATGGGGTTATATGAATGAAAATATAATGTGCTTCACTTTAATCCTGAATGTGGTTATAGCAAAACTGAGGTGTTGATGACCCTGAGGCCACGATGTCCTCAGTGGCTCCTGGCATCTTTTTCCCAAGCCTGCTAATTAACAACACCAATATCCATGGAAGGCAAACAGCCATAACTACACATACACAAAAACAGGGGAAAATAGGGAAAACAACTCCCAGGAATCATTGTAATTTAATGGAAACACGAGAAAAATGTTCTAGCTGAGTCAAAAGGGCAAAGGGAGTATCAGAAATTGTTATGCACAAAATAGCAGAGGGATTGTGCCCTTCTGTAACCTCCTGGGGTGTCTGTCTGCCCTGCCTGCCCTGTGCTGCACAGAGGATCCCCACTACCTGTAAAAACAAGGATAACAGAGATAATCTGATCTGGATCATCTTTTCTGTGCACAGAGTCTGCCCAGGTGATTGGGAAGGTGAGTGATGAAGGTCTTGGAAATGTGGCTCAGGAAGGTGCAAGGATGCAGAAATGAGGGAGCAAACAGAAATTAGCTGGCAACAGTTAAACCTCTAGGAAGGATTTTTTTACAAAATCTTGACTAGACTGTGGCAAGCCTTGCCACAGGAGGGTGGAGAGGTCAGAGTATAAATGGTTCCAAAAAAGATTAGACAAATACTTGGAAGAAGGATTAATTCCCCAAAGCCTTTGGCTCTGAAAGTCCATTAACAGGAAAAGCAGGGACAGCACAGGGAGGTTTTCTTGGCTTGCCTGTCCCTGTGCTCTCTCTTCCTGAGCAGCTGCTGCTGCCAGCCAGAACATTCTGCTGTGTGACCTCTGCTCCTACCCAGGGGAGCTTTTATGACTTGGGACCTCCCAGGTTTTGGTAATTTTGAGGTAAATAACAGAAAAAATGGAATCTTCTGCCAGCCCTGGAAGTGCTTAAGGGCAGGTGGGATGGAGCTCTGAGCAGCTTGGTCTGGTGGAAGATATCCCTGCACATGGCAGGGAGGTGGGTCTGGATGGTCCTTAAAATCCTTTCCAGCCCAGGTAATTTTGGGATTTCACAGGTCAGAGCAGAGAAATTAAAGAGTGAATTCACTTATGGGACAAAATGAATAAATTTAAGCTTAGGGTTGTCCTTGGGAAACACTTTTTGATTGCCAGCAGTGCCAGTTTGTTCAGTCCTTTTTGCATTCTCTTTATTTTTTCTGAGCTCTACATCTCATTGGAATTCTGCTGGAATAACCAAAGGCTTGGGGCTTCTCAGGACAGGATTTTCTTAATAGTAACCTCCTCTCTAAGTATCTTTTCTCTCACAGATTTATTGCAGCCATCACTAATTCCTACACCTTTTCCTAATCATGACTGGCATGTTTACATATCCTGTGGTTTGTCATGGTTTTGATCCCTTACAGGTTGCTGTTTTCAATCTGGCATGGAAAGCTGTGGGTATTTTTTTCTGTAAAGCTGCAGCGAAAAACATCTGAGCGCTCTTGGCAGCTTGCGCAGCGAGTTCATTCATGCCATTCCTTACACAACCCACCATTAGGCTGTGTTCATTTTAATGATTATTCCCTGTGGTTCTCAGGCCAGGCTGCTCACAGGTGTGTCCTTTGTGCCCCTGGCCAGGTGACTGTGTGTACCTGATGAGGGACAGCCGCAGGACCCCCGACGGGCACCCGGTGCGGCAATCGTACCGGCTGCTGTCCCACATCAACCGCGACAAGCTCGACATCTTCCGCATCGAGAAGCTCTGGAAGAACGAGAAGTGAGTGCCAAGACAGCCTTGGAGTTTGAGCCATCCCACTGGCCTGCCTGCCAAAGAACAGCAATTGTGTGGCAGTCTCACCTTTAGGGTGCAGGAATGAGCAAGGTGCAGAGGTTGGGAATTCCCAGCTGGAGCTTGTGCTCTGCGCGGTGGAAACGTGAGGTTGGAGGTTTAAGCAAAGGATCAGAGATAGAAATGGATGGGTTTCCTCAGTGTTGGAACAGGCTGTGGGTGCAGTGACAGCTGTGCTGTGCCCATGGAAACCATGCTGTGGCTTGTGCTCCACAACTGCATGGTGGAAGTATGTGAGGTTGGAGGTTTAATCAAAAGAAAGGGAGCACAAGTGATGCCCAATTTCTATCAAGAGATAGAAATGGATGTGTTTCCTCAGTGTTGGAGCAGATTGTGGGTGCAGTGACAACTGTGCTATGCTCTGATCAGTCACAGTCTGCTGTGCCCATGGAAACCACACTGTGGCTTGTGCTCCACAACTGCATGGTTGGAAATACATGAGGTTGGAGGTTTAATTAAAAGATCAGAGATAGAAATGGATGGATTTCCTCAGTGTTGGAGCAGATTGTGGGTGCAGTGACAGCTCTGATCAGTCACAGTCTGCTGTGCCCATGGAACCACACTGGGAGGGTTTCCCCTCACTGCAGGCGGGCAGTGGAATATGGAATTTGTGTGACTCTGCTGTTCAAGTGCAAGAGAGGGAACTCAAAGCAAAGCAGGGGGATGGAGTGAGCTGTGTCCTGGGCTGATTGGTGTTTGTGTCCCCTCTGCACCCTCAGGGAGGAGCGCTTTGCCTTTGGCCACCACTATTTCCGTCCGCACGAAACGCACCATTCCCCGTCTCGCAAGTTCTACCACAACGAGCTCTTCCGGGTGCCCTTGTATGAAATCATCCCCTTGGAGGCCGTGGTGGGCACCTGCTGTGTGCTAGACCTCTACACCTACTGCAAAGGTGGGAATTAAACACATTCCTGAGCATTTGGGCACTGAGCTGTGTGATTTAACCCCTGCTGGAAGCTCAGCGCTACCCAGCCACTCACTCCCCCTGGGATGGGAGGGGACTGGAAAAAGTTAAAACCCAGGGGTTGGGGTAAAAACAGTTTAATGGTTGAAATAAATTAAAATATTGTAGTAATAATAATGATAGCAACAGTAGTAATAAAATAGGAGGTTACAGAAAAAAAGGTGTCCAGTAGCTGGAGGGGATAGGAGAGAGGCTCTTAATCGTGAACTGGAGTGACAGGATAAGAGGGAATGGCTTCAACCTGAAAAAGAGTCAATTTAGGTTGGATGCACAGAGGAAATTCTTACCTGTCAGAGTGGGGAGGCCCTAGCACAGGTTGCACAGAGAAGCTGTGGCTGCCCCTGGATTCCTGGCAGTGTCCAAGCCAGGCTGGATGGGGTTTGGAGCAACCTGGGATAATGGAAGGTGTCCCTGCCCATGGCAGGGTGGAATGGGATGAGATTTAAGGTCCCTCCCAGCCCAAACCACTCCATGATTCTGTGAATAAACCCCAGGGAGCACAAGTGATGCCCAGTGCAGCCACTCCCCAGCACAAGTTGGGGATCCCAGCCACCCCCACTGGGCTGGACGCTCCGTGGTGTGGAACATCCTGGGGTCAGCAGGGCCAGCACAGTGGACACTCCATGGTGTGGAACATCCTGGGATGATCCTCCCCAGAGCAGGGGACCCTGGAGGGTGCTGGGCTGAGGGTGAGCACTGCTGGGCACCAGCCAACATCATCCTTACCCTGAACCAGGCACTGGGAGAAACCCACTCTGTTCTGGAAGCAAGGACATGCACTGGAGCAGTTCCTGCTGTCCAAAGGCCATGGGGGTTGTTTGTGTGGCTCAGAGCCGGCCAAAAGCTGAGGCTTTGCCCTGGGACAGGGATTCCTGTTTGAAGAGGGAAGAGGAAATGCTGTCAGTTGATATTTGTGTCTGTGAAAGTTTGGGAAGTGTTTGATCAGAGCATGCAGGTTCTCCCCTCAGAGCGACCCTGCTGTGGTTCTGAGAGAGAGAGCAAACAGGAACACTGTGACAGCTCCCTCCCAGTGTGATAAACCCCATTTCCCCCTCAGTCCATGACTGTTTTCTCCTTGTTCTGGTGCCAGGGAGGCCGAAGGGTGTGAAGGAGCAGGATGTTTACATCTGTGATTACCGCCTGGATAAATCTGCTCACCTCTTCTACAAGATCCACCGCAACCGCTACCCCGTGTGCACCAAGCCCTACGCCTTCGACCACTTCCCCAAGAAACTCACGCCCAAGAGGGATTTCTCTGTGAGTGGCTTTGCTCTCAGCCTCCTCACCTCTTTGTGGGAGGCTGGATGGAGTTCTGGAAAGCTCCTGAGTGTTGATAAATGAAGCTTGGTCAGGCAGAGGGAGCTGATGCTTTAGGTGGGGGTCAGGCTCCGCTCCCAAGGAACAACGGGCAGGAAAAGAGGAAAAGGCCTCAAGTTGTGCCATGGGAGGCTCAGGTTGGACATCAGGAGGAGTTTCTTCATGGAAAGGCCTTGGCAGGGAGGTTTGGAGTCCCATCCAAACCTCCCTTCAGATCCAGAGAGTTTTGGGGTCCCCATCCAAACCTCCATCCAAACCCAGAGAGTTTTGGGGTCCCCATCCAAACCTCCCTCCAAATCCAGAGAGTTTTGGAGTCCCCATCCAAACCTCCCTCCAAATCCAGAGAGTTTTGGGGTCCCCATCCAAACCCAGAGAGTTTTGGGGTCCCCATCCAAACCCAGAGAGTTTTGGGGTCCCCATCCAAACCCAGAGAGTTTTGGGGTTCCCATCCAAACTTCCCTCCAAATCCAGAGAGTTTTGGGGTCCCCATCCAAACCTCCCTCCAAATCGAGGAAAGTTTGGAGTCCCCATCCAAACCCAGAGAGTTTTGGAGTCCCCATCCAAACTTCCCTCCAAATCCAGAGAGTTTTGGGGTCGCCATCCAAACCTCCCTCCAAATCCAGAGAGTTTTGGGGTCCCCATCCAAACCTCCCTTCAAATCCAGAGAGTTTTGGGGTCCCCATCCAAACCTCCCTTCAAATCCAGAGAGTTTTGGGGTCCCCATCCAAACCTCCCTCCAAATCCAGGGAGGTTTGGAGTTCCATCCAAATCCAGAGAGTTTTGGGGTCCCATCCAAACCTCCCTCCAAATCCAGAGAGTTTTAGGGTGCCCATCCAAACCTCCCTCCAAATCCAGGAAAGTTTGGAGTCCCCATCCAAACCCAGAGAGTTTTGGGATCCCCATCCAAACCCAGAGAGTTTTGGGGTCCCCATCCCTAGAGGTGCCCAAGGAACACCTGGAGGTGGCACTCAGAGCTCTGGGCTGGGCACAAGGTGGGCATTGGGCACAGTTTGGACTGGATGCTCTGGGAGGATTTTTCCAACCTCAGTCATTCCAGATTCTGTGAGTATGCACAGCCTGGGGGAAAGCTGGCTGGAAAGGAAGCTTGGAAATGAAACTGGGTGTAACAGAACCTGCAATTGAGAGGCAGAGAGGTGCTCAAGGGATGGTGATGGTGAGCTCAGAGAGAGACTCAGATGTAGCAAATCTGCAAACCTTCTGCAAGTGAGCTCTGCTCTTCCTGGAGCAGAGGTTTCTGTAGTGGCTTTGGAGAGTGTTCCAGATTCATGCTGTGCAGAAAGCAAAGATGATTTTTTTGTCATGACGGTCTGTGGCTTGAAATTTATTTAGAAGGTGTGAAAAATCAGACAAGTCTGGCTCTAATTTATCTCATTACATGATTGTGCCTCCTCCTGTGAGGTCTCTTTGAGGTACACCAGCATTTCCAGAGTGTCCTGCGTTGGCTTTCAGAGTATTTGACAGAGCAGCACTTCCTTCCACTGTGAGTTTGATTTTGTATTGATCATAACTTTTATTGTTCTTGCAGCCTCATTATGTGCCAGACAACTACAAGAGGAATGGAGGCAGGTGAGTCTCCCCTCCCACATTGTTGAGAAGAGATGAAATAATGTTGTTTGTTTGCTGTGCCCACTCTCTTCCTGCCCCTTTCCCCTGGGTGCTATGGAAATAAGAAGTTTAAATTATTTAAAGCTCTCTGAAACTTTCAGAGAGATAAAAGGGAACAAGTGAGGAAGGATGGGCATTAATAATAATGTATATCAGGAGAAGAAAGGAGCCATTTGACAGTCAGGAAAAAGCAGCTGAGTGAGGAGATGCTCAAAACAGGAGGCTTCAGAGCCCAGATATGGTAGAGCCTGCAAGAGCATCCCACTAAGGGCTGGGCCAAAGTGGTTTTGGAGGTAAAATCTTTTGCAACTGAAAATAAAAATCCATTTGGTTTTCAGAGCTGCGCTTGGTGCGATGCAGATAAAGCTGCTGGGTTTGGTGTGATGTAGCCCTGGGGGGTGTGAGTGCAGGGATGGAGGGAAGAAATTGAGCTCCAGAGATCCCCAGCCCATGCATGACTCCTGGACTCGTTGAAAATTGTCCTTTCAGGTGAAAAACTTTCTTTTAAACCCCTTTTCTTTTTTTCCTGCAAGGTCATCCTGGAAATCGGATCGCTCGAAACCCCAGATGAAAGACTTAAACCAAGAGGAGGATTCCCTGCCCCTGATGGAGGAGGTGCTGGGGGCCCCTGAGCAGGCTCCAGGGGAGCTGCCCAGCCCCGAGGAGCCCGACAAGGAGCCCGTGGCCAGCGAGGGCTGCGAGGCTGACAAGAAAGGGGACGAGAACCCCTCGGACACGAGGCCGCTCTGCAGCCCCGAGGAGCGGCGGCACCTCCAGAGGGAGAGGCTCAACCAGATCCTGCTCAACCTCCTGGAGAAAATCCCAGGGAAAAACGGTGAGGGTTTGCACAGCCCCTGGGTCTCCTGCAGCTCTGGGGTGGCTTGGCTGAGCTGTGTTGATAAAACAAGTGGTTTTGTGTGAATTTCTTGCTGGCGGGCATTAGGAAAGTCAGATTTCTTTTGTAGCCATGTTTTCCTTTGCAACAGAAATCCACTAAATCCAAGTGGAATTTCTTACGACTATGACACTGTTTTGTATCATATTTTTAGGGTTTTTTTGTATAATATTTTTAATAACCACAAAACCTTTCCATAAACTAATTCCCCCCCCATCTATATCTATCTATCTATATCTATATCTATCCCCATTCCATATCTACAATAGATAAACTTAACAGACAGGCCAGGAAAGACTGAGAGGGGTTTGGAAAGTCTCTTTTGACCTTTTATGAGCTTTCCTTTGGTTCTGAGTACCTGCTGGAGGTGCTGTCTGAGCTGTGGGATGAGGGGACACTGGTGAAGTGTGACCCTGCTTTTAAATTAAAAGCCAAAATGAGCCCTGTCCAGTCTGTCCAATGCCACACAGTCATGGACTGATGCTTCATTTGGGTTGGGAGGATTTCTGGTCCAGCCATATCTCAGGGCTTGGGTCACTCAGCACCTTGTCCAGGCACGGTTTGGATTCATCCTTGAAAGAACCAGGAATAAAGAATCAGGAATTTTGTGTTTGGGGAGCGACGGGAGGCAGCGCTCAGCGCTGTGCTCTGGGCATCACTCCCAGGTTGGATTCATGATCCTGGAGGGCTTTTCCCAGCTCAGTGATGCTGCAGTGAGTGAGCTGAAGGACAATTTGCCAAGTCTCTTTTGTGCTGTGCTCTGTTGCAGCCATCGATGTCACGTACCTGCTGGAGGAGGGCTCGGGCCGGAAGCTGCGGCGCCGCACTCTGACCATGGCCGAGAGCAGCTTCAGGAAGTGACCCACGAGGGGCAGCCGAGCTCTGGGGTCTGGCAGGGCTGGGGGCAGAGCCCAGCCTGGGCAAGGAGAGAGGGCAGCAGCAGCAAACTGACAAAATACAAACAGTAGCACCTGGGGGGCCAGGCTGGCACGGTGCCCACCCTGCTCTGCAGTGCTCTTGGTGTGTGTGTTGGTGGGCGTGCCTTGTATTGATGTTAGGTACTGAGGAAAACCTCGTGGTTATTGTCCAGGATGGTCAAATTTAATTTATTTTTTGCTTGATATTCCCACTCAGAGGAGAAAAAAAACAAAAAAGAAAAAAATTAAAAAAAAATAATAATAATAATAGGGAGGGCAGAGGAAAAGGACTGAGTTACTCTGAGGAGGATGTTCCCCACGGTCACTGCTCACCTGGGATTGTACCAGCCACCCTCAGCACCGCCAGGGAAGGGAATCCAGGAATCCAGAGGGGAGAGAGGAAAGGCCCAGTGGCTTGAAAGGAAAAGCTGCCCTGAAGCTGTGGCCTCTGATTTGCACAAGTTCCAGAAGAGAGAAACGTCCCCAGCCGAGCACCAGGTTCGCCGTGGGACAGCTGAGCACGCGTCCCTGTGCTCTGTGCCAAGGAGAAGCTTCCAGAAGCTTGGAGCAGGGCAGGAGAGCTGGGATGAGGCACTTGCTGTGCGGGGGGGAGGGGGTGGGGGTGTGAGGTTTTTTTTCACTTTTTTTCTGCAGAGAAATTTTATAAAAGCGAAGTCAGCTCCTGACGCCACCATTGCTGTTGGTTTTTTTGATAAGCTGTGGTTTCTCGTGTGTCTCGTGTGTTGTGCAAATAAAAAAAATCCGTTAAAAGAAAATAAGGAAGAAAAAAAAAAAAAAACAAAACTAAACTAAAAAACACCAAAAAAAAAAACAACCCCAAGGACCCTTTCACTCCGTGCCCGTCAGGCAGTATCCGAGCGAGTGTTTGTCGTGAGCTGTAGAATTTTATCAACTGCTAACACTACCCTCGTGTGCTGGTGGACAGCCGGACGTCCGGGCAGCGCCACCCGCTGGCGATTGTCGCGATTGTCGCGATTGTCCCGCCAGCGCCGGCCCCCGGACGGTGGCTTTGCTTTCCTGTCTCAGACGTACACATGCATATCCAGTCCTGTTTTAGGTGTTCTTATAAGAAATCCAGTTTTTAATGTGCCAAGTTGTATATATCTGCTGCGTGGATGTAAAGCAATACCGTAGTTACATGTTCCTTTTTATGGACCAAGCTTGTCCTAATGTACATTCTTGTTATTATTATAATTATTTTACTCTTAGTGGAACATGACTCATTCCATTAACTTTTATGTGTTGATTTCAAAAGAGAAAACAAAACAAAACAAAACAAAAAAAAAAAAAGAAAGGAAAAAAACCCTTTGAGAAAAAAAAATATTTTATTAAAAAAAAAAAGAAATAAGAAAATAGTTTGGAATATTTTCTTACTGTAGAGAAGCACTGTACAGTACCAGGAACCCTGAGTATAAAATACTCGTGCGTGTAGTAGGAATATCGCATGTCCAACCCCTCGAGTTGTCTCATTTAGTTTCAAACAGAAATCATTGTCTCAAATGGTGTTAAACACTAAAAAGTTTTTAAAAAAAAAAAAAAAAATAAAGTGCGTACAGAAGCGAGACACTAGCTCTGTCATTTTATCTTTCTTTTGTTGAAAGACTAAACAAAATGTTTTTTAGACAATCAAATGTTAGGTAAGTGCAAAGAATTGTTTTTTCTTACTGGTGTAGAAATTAATGACTTTTTTTATTTTTTGGTTATTTTATAATACTGAGCAGACCCGTGTGTCCCCAGGATCGCCGCCGGAGCCAGGAAGCACTACGTTACTGCAAATAGAGCTGAACCTTAGTCTGCATGGGTGTAGGCTGTGTGATTGCTGAAAATAAATGCTGCTAATATATTTCCTTTTTACAAAGCATATCTAAATAGATCATTGTTTTGATGTTAATCTTTGTAAATTATGTATTACCAATTTTAACATTGGATGTAATTGCATAAAAAGCCTGCATCTCAATCCTGAGAGTCTAGTATTAAATGGAAAAAAAAAAAAATCTTTTCCTAAAGGTTGGCTCGGGGGGTTTTCTTTGCTGAGCTGGGTGGGAGGGTGGATGGACAGGAGGACAGGAGGAGGGTGGATGGACAGGAGTTCAGGAGGAGGGTGGATGGATGGACAGGATCCACCTGGGCAGCTGGATCCATGGGATCTGTGGGGTGAGGCTCAGCAAGTGCTGGGTGCTGCCCTTGGGTCACAGCAACCCCACAGAACGTTCCAGGCTCGGGGAAAAGGGGCTGGAAAGGCCCTGGGGATGCTGGGGATGCAGCTGGACATGGGCCCAGGTGTGCCCAGATGTGCCCAGATGTGCAAGAGGCCAATGGCACCTGGCCTGGGCCAGGACAGTGACCCCAGCCCCTCCTGCTGCCTCTGCTGAGGGACCTCAGACCCTGGGTCAGTTTTGGGTTCTTTATGACAAGAGATTGAGGGACTGGAGCTGGGAAGGGAATGGAGAATTGCTGAGGGAGCTGGGAAGGGGTTGGAGAATCCCTGAGGGAGCTGGGAACGAATGGAGAGTTTTTGAGGGAGCTGGGAATGAATGGAGAATCCCTGAGGGAGCTGGGAATTTCTGAAGGAGGTGGAAATTGAATGGAGAACTCTTGAAGGAGCTGGAGAATTCCTGAGGGAGCTGGGAAGGGAATGGAGAATCCCTGAGGGAGCTGAGGGGGCTCAGCGTGGAGCAAAGGAGGCTCAGGAGGACCTGAGCTCTGCACAGCTCCTGCCAGGAGGGGACAGCCAGGGAGGATTTGGGATCTTATCCCAGGGAACAGGGACAGGAGCAGAGGGAACGGCCTCAGGCTGAGGCTCGGGGTGGGCACAGCAGGAATTTCCCCACGGAAAGGGGGCTCAGGGATTGGAGCTGCCCAGGGAGGGCTGGAGTGCCCATCCCTGGAGGTGTCCAAGGAACACCTGGAGGTGACACTGAGCGCTCTGGGCTGGGGACAAGGTGGGGATTGGGCTGTCCTGGCTCCTGAACACACCCTGGGAACCTGGGAACACCCCCTGGGATGGGAACCAACCCGGGAACACCCAGGTGGGATGGGAACCTGGGATCGTCCTCTGGGATGGGAATCCAGGGACACCCATCTAGGATGAGAACCAACCTGGGAACACCCAGCTGGGATGGGAACCTGGGATCAACCACTGTGGTGGGAACCCAGGAACACCAACCACTGGGATGGGAACACGGGAACATCTCCTAGGATGGGAACCTGGGATCACCTAGCTGGGATGGGAACCCTGGAACACCCAGCTGAGATGGGAACCCAGAAATACCCAGTGGGATGGGAACCTGGGATCACCCACCTGGAATGGGAACCAACCCAGGAGCATCCCCTGGGATTGAGCCCCATCTGCCAGAGGTCTCAGAGGGTTCCGTGCGACCCCAGTGGGGACAGCACGGTCACTGAGGTGTCACAGGGGCTCTGACCACGGCTGCCCGTGAGGCAAACTGGGGCAGGAGCCATTAAATCCACGGATTTGGTGCCCATTCCCAGGGGACAAAGCCAAGGAGCCCCCTTGTCCCGCTCAGGCTGGGGACTGTCACCCCCAGGTGAATGCAGAGAGATCTCTCACCTGCAGATCCCTCAGGAACGAAACAGCTTCTCCTCCTCCACACCCCTTTCTGTGGAACCTGATTTTTCCTTTTCCCTTCATCTCGCTCTCTGTGACAATGAAAATGCCACGTTTGACCCCTGTGCTCCTTTTAAAGCCAAGGCTCGGAGGGCTGTTTGTTTAAAAAAGAAAATAAACAAATGCAAGTAGCACCTGGCTTCTGGCATGACCTCGTTCCGAAAGCCCAGAAGCAGCTGTGGAAATCAATCAAGGCTCCTCGAGGCGAGCCGAGGAACATTCCAACTAGGACATCACGTCACTCGTCTGAGAATAAAAACCCCGGCGAGAGAAGTGGAAATGAGAGAAATGAGAGCAGAGTGAGAGGAGAGCGGCTTCACCCGGGGGCCGACGCAGCGAAAGGGGAAATCAGGAGGGTGAAACGTGGCCATGGCAGGGACAGAGGCCCAAAACTGTCCCTGCTGCTGCCGTGGGGCCGCTCCCTGCTACGGCCACACCTTCCTTCCACTGGGGAGCCCAGCAGGAAACGCAAATTCTGGCCTGAAATCACAAGCGACGGCAAAACCACGAAGAACTCTGAGCCGCTCAGCCCCTGCTGCCATCCCCTGGGCTATGGAAAGATCAGCTGAAGTTTTATAAATAACCAAAGCAGCGACCTGGGCTGTTCCCAGCAGCTTTTCCAGGGATATTCCTGGCTCGGGGAGGCTGTGGAGGAGCCTGGGCATCTTCAGGGCACCTCTCCTGCCCTCCCTGCCTGGGGATGCTGCGAGACGCAAAGCTGTGTTTCATGTCAGGTACAAACAGGCGACGTGTGTACTTGTGATTGCAAAATGTGTGGACACATTTTGTGGAAAACACAATGTGTGGAAAATAAAGCATGGAAAAAGGCCTCTGAACCTATCTTCTGTTTGCAATTAACCCTGGTTGATTTAGGTTGACTTAGGAGAATTAAGGTGTTAAAGATGTTGCTTTTTGCTTGCATTTAATCCATAAAGAGTAACCTTTTGAAGTATAATTTTAGAATATTGCTTGTATCCTTGAAACTATAGCTTTAGAATGTATATAAAGGAAATACGCTTATCTCACGCCTTATTGAAGCAGAGAAAAACAGCCTGAGAAAGGAAGATGAGCATCACCTCAAGGGTTGATGGTTTCGACCAAAGGGAAACTGGACCGCCACCATCTGGGGTCCTCCTTTTGAGACACATCCTGAGAAACTAAGATCACAATAGTGTATAGAATCATGATGTAATGATTTGGAATAAAAATTGCTGATGAGTAAAAAAAATTGGAATAGAAACTGCTGAAAAAGCTGATGAGTACCCCTATAAATACCTGTAACCCTCAATTATCGGAGTGCAGTTGGAGGGAAAACTTCCCCCACTGTACCCAGCGCTGTGTTGCTCACACTTTACCATATTAAATAATAAATTGATTGCTGCTTGAATATTGAACAAGCTTGAATATTGAACAAGCTTCTCGTTCACAACAATGCTGAGCACCAGCACAGCCCCAGCATCTCCTCATCCCACCCCGTTGCCCATTGCCACACGTGCACACGTGAGCCACAACCTTTATTTCCAGCTTTTTATTTTCCCTGCAGAACGAGCTCATTCCAGTGGTTGTAATTATTTACAGAGTGCACGGCGGGGCACTGGAGGTGGCAGGACAGACAGACAGACGGACAGACGTGACATGGGGCTGGGAGAGGAGCTGTCCCTGCCCTGGCACGGGGGTGGGCAGCTTGCTCTTGCTTCTGCTTTGCTCCTGCTTGCTCTTGCTTCTGCTCATTAACTAGTTCAGCTGAACAGTCCAAATTCCTTCCTGGATTGTTTCTCCTTTCCATTTTGGAACGAACTTGAACCTGCTCTGGGCTGGGCCCTGGGAACACCGAGGGTTTGCACCTTGTGGCTGCAGCAGCTGCCCCAGCACAGGAGGGACTGAGAACAGAGGGATTGATAACAGAGTGACCACCCCAAGAGAGACTTTCTGAATTTGTCATCTTTGTCATAGTGGTGTCACCTGGTATTGTTCATTCTGTGTGCTGGGGGTGCTGTGCCTGTCCAACAAACAGGTTCTTTCCACTTGTCTCCGAGGGATCCTTCCCGAACTGGTTGGGGAGATGAGCCCTGTGGGTTTGCTTTGGCGATTCCCTACCAAATTTGCCCTAAACCAGAACAAAACGTTGTGAGCCACAACCTTTATTTCCAGCTTTTTTTTTTCCCGGCGGAACGAGCTCATTCCAGTGGTTACAATTATTTACAGAGTGCACGGCGGGGCACTGGAGGTGGCAGCAGTGGCAGGACGGACGGACGGACAGACGGATGGAGGCGACACGGGGGTGGGCGGCAGCTGAGGGACCCCCGAGCTGCCAAGGAGGGGCCGGGGGGGGGACACGGTGGCACACGGTGACCTCATGCAGCAGTGACAGGCACAGGGCAGGGCGCCCTGGGAGCCGCCAGCCCCGGAGCTGGGGAAGCTCTGGAGGTGACAGGAGACACCCAGAGCTGGCACCGCTCCGGAGAGCTCGGCTGCTCCCCCAGGTCCCTTCCTCCTCCTCCTCCTCCTCCTCCTCACAAAATCAGGGATGTGTAACCAACGGGAACGAGGCCGGTGCTGTTGCCATGGCAGCAGCGGATCCAGTCTTCATCCACGGTGGAGAGAAGCTCCAGGATGTCCCCTTTGTGGAAGCTCAGGTGCCCATCAGCCGTGCCCGTGTGGTCACACAGTGCCCGGACTGCCCTGCGTCAAAAATGTCACCCCTGGGCCACAAATGTCACCCCCTGTGCCACCAAATGTCACCCCCTGCGCCACAATGTCACACCCTGTGCCACAAATGTCACCCCTGTACCACAAATGTCACCCTCTGGGCCACAAATGTCACCCCTGGGCCACAAATGTCACCCCCTGTGCCACAAATGTCACCCCCTGTGTCATCAATGTCACCCCTGTGCCACAAATGTCACCCCTGTACCACAAATGTCACCCCTGTGCCACAAATGTCACCTCTGGGTGGCACCAATGTCCCCCAAGGGTGTGGGGACATTGGGGTCAGCGAGGATGGGGAAGAGGGAAGCACCAAACACCGTTTGGGATGGCCACAAACCCACCCTGCCCACCTGGACAGAGCTGTTCCTACGCTTGCCCCACACAAATCGCCACGAATCCACAAAGCACACAAGAAAATGCCAAAAGTTGTCCCCAAAACGTTTTGGAAAAGCAGCTGAGCCCAGGTGGGCAGAGGCTCAGGTTCCCCCAGAGCCCAGCAGGGGGAAGGGGATCCTTGGGGGTGCTTTCCCTTTAGGGATGTGTGTGACCCCCTGAAAGCAGCCCCGGCTTTCCCCCAGCCAGAAAAGCCCTCGCAGCCCTGCCCAGTCCCTCTCCCAGCTCTGTCCATTCCCAGCCCTCTCCCATCCCATCCCATCCCATTGATCCCATCAATCCCATCCCATCCCAGCTCTGCCCTGCTGTGCCCATCCCAGCCCTGCCCAGTCCCTGCCCTGTCGATCCCAGCCCTGCCCTCTCCCAGCCCATCCCATCCCATTGATCCCATCCCATCCCATCCCATCCCATCCCATCCCATCCCATCCCATCCCATCCCATCCCATCCCAGCCCATCCCATCGATCCTATCAATCCCATCCCATCCAACTGATCCCATCCCATCCCATTAATCCCATCAATCCCATCCCATCCGATCAATCCCATCCCATCCCATCAATCCCATCCCATCTCATCCCATCCCATCGATCCCATCCCATCTCATCCCATCCCATCCCATCGATCCCATCCCATCTCATCCCATCCCATCCCATCCCATCTCATCCCATCCCATCCCATCCCATCAATCCCATCCCATCCCATCAATCCCATTGATCCCATCCCATCCCATCAATCCCATCCCATTGATCCCATCCCATCAATCCCATCCCATTGATCTCATCCCATCAATCCCATCCCATCCAATCCCATTGATCCCATTAATCCCATCCCATCCCATCCCATCCCATCTCATCCCATCCCATCCCATCAATCCCATCCCATTGATCCCATCCCATCCCATTGATCCCATCCCATCCGATCAATCCCATCCCATCGATCCCATCAATCCCATCCCATTGATCCCATCCCATCCATCCCATCCCATCCCATTGATCCCATCCCATCAATCCCATCCCATCCCACTGATCCCATCAATCCCACCCCATCCCATCAATCCCATCCCATCCCATCAATCCCATCCCATCCCACTGATCCCATCAATCCCATCCCATCCCATCCCATCGATCTTATCCCATCCCATCAATCCCACCCCATCCCATCGATCCCACCCCATCCCAGCCTCACCTGCGCCCCGGGGCCGGGCCAGCCTCGCTCCTGCCCGCTTGCGGCTCCGGGCTGCGGCTCCTGTCCGGTGCCAGCCCCTTCACCACCCCGGCCAGGACACGGGGGCTGGGGGCCAGCCAGCGGGACGGCCTCCTGCCGGAGCAAAGGGAGCCGCCAGCTCACCTGGGAGCCCCTCCTGCTGCTGATCTCAGGCCTATCTGCTGATCTGGGAGCTGATAAACAGCACTGAGCCTGCCCAGGAGCACCTGCTGCTCCAAGGCGATGGCAGCAGCGCTTGGGATGTGCACTAATGCCAAGGGGAAACCCTACAAGATCCCCATGAAGCCACCACAGAAACCCCTCCTCAGCCCACCTGAGCACAGAGAAATCCCACCTGAGCACACAGAAACCCCTCCCCAGCCCACCTGAGCACACAGAAACCCCTCGTGAGCACACCTGAGCATACAGAAACCCCTCCTCAGCACACAGAAACCCCTCCTGAGCACACAGAAACCCCACCTGAGCACACAGAAACCCCTCCCCAGCACACCTGAGCACACAGAAACCCCTCCTCAGCCCACCTGAGCACACAGAAATCCCTCCTGAGCACACAGAAACCCCTCCTGAGCACACAAAACCCCTCCTGAGCACACAGAAATCCCTCCTGAGCACACAGAAACCCCACCTGAGCACACAGAAACCCCTCCTCAGCCCACCTGAGCACACAAAACCCCTCCTCAGCCCACCTGAGCACACAGAAACCCCTCCTGAGCACACAGAAACCCTTCCTCAGCACACAGAAACCCCTCCCCAGCCCACCTGAGCACACAAAACCCCTCCCCAGCCCTCACAAACCCTTCCCCCTGTGCCTGCCCAAGCCGGGTCTCACCTGGACCTGCCCGAGGCGGCGTCAGGGCTGCAGGGGAAGCTCCTGCACGAGGGGTTGGTGGCTCCAAAGAGCCAGCCCAGCCAGCTGCCCCTGTCAGGAGGCTCAGCCATCCCTGCCTGGCTCCTGCTGGCAGGAGGCTCTGGGGAAGCAGCCAGGAGGTTTTTTCCAGCAGCGGGACCGTCCAGCTTGGCGAGCGCTCTGGTTCCAGTGGGCAAGAAGAGATCTTCAGGGGAGGAGCTCCCTGAGGTGTCAGTGCTGCTGCTGGGCTTTGGGTGAGAGGGTTCAGGGCCAGCTTTGCTCTGCAGGAGCTGCAGCTCCGTGGCTCTGGGCTCACTCAGGGAAATTTGGGGTTGCCCAGCCTGGCCCGGGCTGGGCTCCCCTGCCCGCAGCTTCGTCCACCAGACCGAGGGGGACTTCTCCTTGCTGGCAGCAGTGTAAACCCTGGAGCTCTGGCTCAGCTGGCCCCACCAGCCACTGAGGCCAGCCCCGGTGCCCCCAGCACCCTCCTGGCTCTCTGAGGGGGTGGCAGAGCCCAGCAAGGTGCGGCTGATTTGGCCGCCCCAGCGCAGCACCTGCTGCAGGGTTTGCTGCAGGGCAGCCCCCACTGGTGGGGCGGGCACCAACCCACCCACGGCGGCTTGGGAGCGGCCCCCTGTGCCCCCCGCCCTGCCCAGGGCATCAGGAGGGGTCTCATCCTCCAGGCTGTCCCCAGCAGCACCCAGGGACCCCCGCGCGGGGCCGGGGGACAGCGGGGGCTGCAGGCGGCGGGACAAGGGCCGGACGTCCACGGAGAGGTGGTGGTGCTCAAAGAGCAAGTCCAGGTGGAAGGTCAGCACCGAGAGGGGCTGGATGAGCAGCAGGAGCTCGTCAGCAAGGTGGGGCAGAGGGCCCTGGCTCAGGGCAAAGAAGGCCGTGGGGGAGTAAAGCACGGAGACGACACCTGTGGGGACAGGGGCAGGTGAGGCAGGGGCAGGGTGGCCCCCGCGCTTGTCACATCCCCACCAAGCGCCAGCCAGGCTGCCCACGTCACTCAGAGCACCCTCTGTGCTGAAGATGCACCGTGGAAAACCATCCACTATGGGGAAGTGGAGGTATCCCAAGCCCAGAGTGGGATTTTCAGCCTGGCAGATTGAGAGGGCTCAGGGAGGGAGCTCCCGGGCACCGTGTCCTTACCTGGGCTCTTCTGCAGGTGAGATATCCACAACTCCAGCTGTTTAGTGCTAAACAAGACAAAGAGAACCCAAATTAGAGCCCCTGGGACAGCTCCAGCCTGCTGTGGGGCTGGCAGGGTTAACACCACTCACTTCAGAAGGCCGAGGATGAAGGCGTGGAACTTCTGCCTGCTGCTGCTGAGAGGGGCCAGCCCGGCCACGTGCCAGCACAGCGAGTGCAGGGAGCGGCTGCTGGGGCCTGTGGGGTGCAGAGCACAGACACTCGGTGCCCAGGGCACAGACACTCACTGATCAGGGCACAGACACTGCCCAGGGCACAGACATTCACTGATCAGGGCATAGACAATGCCCAGAGCACAGACACACTGCCCAGGGCACAGACACTCACTGATCAGGGCACAGACACTGCCCAGGGCACAGACACTCAGTGCCCAGGGCACAGACACTCACTGATAAGGGCACAGACAGTGCCCAGGGCACAGACACTCACTGATCGGGGCACAGACACTGCCCAGGGCACAGACACTCAGTGCCCAGGGCACAGACACACTGCCCAGGGCACACACACTCACTGATAAGGGCACAGACACTGCCCAGGGCACAGACACTGCCCAGAGCACAGACACTCAGTGCCCAGGGCACAGACATTCACTGATCAGGGCACAGACACTCAGTGCCCAGGGCACAGACACTCACTGATCAGGGCACAGACACTCAGTGCCCAGGGCACAGACAGTGCCCAGAGTACAGACATTCACTGATCAGGGCACAGACACTCACTGATCAGGGCACAGACAGTGCCCAGGGCAGAGACAGTGCCCAGGACACAGACACTCAGTGCCCAGGGCACAGACACTGCCCAGGGCACAGACACTGCCCAGGGCACACACACACACCCACCCCAGCTGGCCCAGGGCACAGCAGCACTCCAGGCACCTGGAGATGCCCCCACCCTCACCCTCACCTGTCTTCACCGAGGCTTCCACCACGCTCCAGGGGGAGTTTCTCCTCTGGCCTGTGATAACATCCTTCTGGAACGGCTTCAGCCCGTCCTCCACCAAGGCGCAGAGCGCAGGGCACAGGGTGTGCAGCAGCAGGTAGCCCACGTCGGGGTTGAGCCGGCTGTCCCCCAGCTGGGCCTGGGGAGAGCAGCAACACGAGGAGATGGGAGGGAGGGGAAGAGCAGCACCCGACCCTGATTCCGCTGGGAGGGATGAGGGAATCCCAAAAATCCTTCCCAGCCCTCACCTTCTGCACCACGTTCCGTGCGGTGCTGAAGTGGGCGATGACCTTGTCCACAGCGGAGCTGACGGCGACTAGCAGCGCTGGGGACGAGGGAGAGGAGGAGAGAAAGAGAGAAGGAGAGAAGGAGAGAAGGAGAGAGAAGGAGGGGTCAGTCTGGAGGGACCCGGACACCACCGGACCCTGCGGTGCTGGAACCGCAGGTCGGGCACCCTCGGGGGGTTGCGGTGGTGGCCGCAGCCGCGTTCTCCGGCTGGCCCGGATCACCTGCCGGGGGCGGGCAGGGCCGGGCCCGGTGCGGGCAGCGCTGCCGGTTCCTGCCCGTACTGTCCCGGCCTGCAGTGTCCCTGCGTGCCTTCCGTTGTCCCTGCCCCAGCCCAGCCCTGCCGGTGCCCCGGACACCGACCCGCCCCAGGACGAGCCCCTCGCACCCTCCCGACCCCGCTGCCCCCTCCCCTCCTCTCCCTCCCCGTTCTGCGAGGATTTGCCCCAACCTTTCGCTTGCTCGCCATGCGGCCCCTCCGCTCTTCCCCCGCCGGGCCGGGCGGCTCCAGCGGCGGCTCCAGCGGCGGCTCCGGCGGCGGGGAGCGGCTCGGGCCTGGCTGGAGACAGCGGGGCAGCGGGGTCAGGCGAGGCGGCGGCTGCAGCGCTGCCCGGGCCCGGCGCGGGAGGAGCGGGGTCGGCGGCGGGGCCCGGCTCGCTCCGGCTCATGGGGCCAAGCGCGGCGGGGCCGGGCCGGGCCGGGCGGAGGAAGCGCCGGGAGCCGCGGGGCGGAGCGGCAGCACCGGGACGGCCCCGGCGCGTCCCGAGCCGCGCTGGGCCATGCGGGGGGAGCCCCGGAGCTCGCCGTGCCCGGCCCGGAGCCACCCGGGATGGCTCTCACCGCCCGGAGACCCGCAGCTGGCCCCGCAAGCCCCGGGCAGGGTCCCGGAAGGAGCCGGAGTCACCCCCAGAGTCACCCCCAGACTACCCCCAGAGTCACCCCTAAACTCTCCCCCCAGAGTCACCCCCAGACTCCCCCCAGACTCACTCCAGACTCAGCCCTAAACTCTCTCCCCAGAGTCACCCCCAGACTCCTGCCCAGGCTCACCCCAGACTCACCCGACTCCCCCCACACTCACCCCAGATTCACCCGACTCCCCCCACACTCACCCCCGACTCCTGCCCAGACTCTCCCCAGATTCACCCGACTCCCCCCAGACTCACCCCAAACTCCTCCCAGACTCATCTCCACACTCACCCCCAGTCTCACCCCCAGACTCACCCCCCGTGCGGGTCTCCTCTCCTCTCTGCGCCGCCCGTGGCACCGCGGGGTCCCCGCCGGGCCCCCCGAGCCCCCGCAGCGGGGCTGTCCCCATCCCCTTTTCCCCTGGGGGCAGCCGCCCCTTCTCCACATCCCTGGGCTGCCCCTCGGCGATGGGCTGCAGGCTGGGCCGCGCTCTCCTCCTCGCCTGGTGCCCGTCGCCGGCTGCCAGACCCTGTGTCACCCCCAGGGACACCGCGGGTCCCCAGGCCGGGGCGGGCACCGGGGGGTGCTGGGCCGGCTCTGCCCGCGGGCCCTTGGGCTGCCGGGCGGCGCTGCGGGACCGCAGCTCCTTGAACGTGGTCACCTCTCTCTGCCTGGGGCCGGGGGGCCTGGCTGGCCCGTCCTGCTGCCCCTGGGGCTGGGGCCGGGCCGGCTCCTGGCCCGCCGTGCCCGAGAGCAGCTCGCTGCCCGGGGGCAGCTCCGTGTCGGGCGAGAACACGATCAGCCAGTCGCTGCGGTCAACCCTGGCCTGGGCGGGCGCGGGCACAGCCGCGTTCCTCTTCCTCCTCTGGGCCAGCTCGTGGAAGGAGGTGATGGTCTTGGTGGCCGCGTCTCTGCAGAGCTCAGCTTTGGGTTCTGGCCCCAGCTGCTGCTCCGCTCTGTGCGCGTTCAGCACCTGCAGCCGCCGCCGGGGCCGAGGGGGCACCGGGGGAGGGACCCCGCCGGGCCGGGGCCGCGGCTCCGGAGCGCTGCTCGGGACACCGGGGTCCCTCCGTTCCGGCACGGGCGGCGGGGCTGCGGGCGCCGCATCGGGCTCGGGGAGGGGGTTGCAGTTGGGGTCGAGGTCGGTGCTGGTGCCGGTGGTCTCCGGTGCTGCTGTGCTGGGAGAGAGCTCCTCGCAGTGAGAATCGAGCGAGTTGATGCTGCAGAGGCTGTCTGGGCTCTTGCTGGCCACAGAGCTCTTGGTGGCTCTCGGGGGCACCGGGGAGTTGTGGTTGGCATCTCTCCCATGGCATGTCCTGTGCTGGTCAGCCAGAGATTCTCCATCAGCCAGACGCTCTCCATCAGCCAGACGCTCTCCATCAGCCAGAAGCTCTCCATCAGCCAGAGGCTCTCCATCATCCAGAGGCTCTCCATCATCCAGAAGCTCTCCATCATCCAGAAGCTCTCCATCATCCAGAGGCTCTCCATGCCAGGCATTTTCTGTGGGAATGACGTTCAGCTGCTTGTCAGGGGACTGGCACTCTGCTCTGGCCAACTCCTTGCAGTACACCGAGACCGGCGAGTCATCCAAGCTGAAATCCGAGCAGCTACTGACAGAGGAGGAGGAGGAGGAGGAGGAGGAAGCCAGATCACAAGGGGGATCACAAGGGGAAGCCGCCTCCTCCTCCTCGTCTCCGCTGTGCAGGCAGGGGAAATCCTCTGGGCTCTGCAGCCCGAGCGTCTCCGGCTCCGGAGCGTGGGACTCGCAGCAGCGACATTTCACCGAGGGATTGTTGGAATTGGCATCCACGGGCTCCCGGTTCTCCGGGCACTGCGTGCAGCCCGTCTGCTCCCCCTGGCCCGTGGAGCCCTCCTGGAGCTCGGGGTGCCGGGAGAGGTGCAGCCCCAGGGAGATGTGCTGCAGGTGGATGTGGTTGAGGTTGCACAGGAGGCCTTTCTTTGGGGCCAGCATGGTGCTGCCTCGCTGGAAGTGCCCAGGGCTCCCAGGAAAGGCCAGCAGCTCCTCTCTTCACACCATCCAGCTCCCTGCAAGCACCAAACACCCTCCTGGTCAAGGAAAAACACGGCAGGACAAACCTGGAGAGAGGCACGGCCGGGGGAAGAGGGACGGCGGTGACCTTGCAGCAGGGCCTGGCACAAGGGCTGGGGCTTCGAGAAGGGGACGTGCCCCCAGGGAGGGGCTGCCCCACAGATTCCTGCCCCGTTTGGGGCCCTGAAGGCAGCCCCGGTCCCTGGAGCACGGCCTGGGAACGTTCTCAGGAAGCTCGGGCTGCTCCGGGGCTGGATTCCCTCCGGAGGGTCGGGAGCATCTCGGGGATGCCTCAAGGAGAAAACGCCCTTGGAGCCTCGTCAAGGCGGGGCGGGCAGGGGGGGCTCTGTCCTGCCTGGGGGCGGTGGCACCAGGGGGGCTCAGGGACCAGGGCTTGGCCGGAACCGCCGCAGAACCGGCACCGCAGCCCCGGCCCCGGCTTTACCGGGGAGGAGCCGCAGCCCCGGGCCCGGCTTTACCGGGGAGGAGCCGCGGCCCCGGGCCCGGCTTTACCGGGGAGGGGCCGCAGCCCCGGGCAGCTGCTGGAGGCTCCGGGCAGGGAACGGGCAGCGGAGAGCGCGGGAGGGCGGATCCGAGCATCTGCCAGCCCCGAGCATCCCCCGGTTCCGAACATCCTCCAGCTCCGAGAATCCCTCGAGCATCCTCCAGCTCCGAGCATCCCCCAGCCCTGAGCATCCTCCAACCCCGAGCATCCCCCGGTTCCGAGCATCCTCCAGCCCTAAACATCCTCCAGCTCCGAGTATCCTCCAGCCCTGAGCATCCCCCACCCCCAAGCATGGTCCAGCCCCAGCATCCTCCAGCCCCGAGCATCCCTCGAGCATCCCCCGGCCCTGAGCATCCTCCAACCCCGATCTCCTCCAGCCCCAGCATCCCCCAGCATCCCCCAGCCCCAGCATCCTCCATCCCCCGAGCATCCTCCATCCCCCGGCCCCGGGTCGAGCACGGGCGGCCGGGCAGCAGGAGCGGCCCTGCTGGGCGCGGCCCTCCCCATCCCCCTGCAGCCCCCGCCCGGCTCCATCCCCTTCTTCCCCCGTCCCCCGCTCACCTCCTCGGCGCTGCGGCGGCGACTGCGGCTGCGGGAGCGAGGGAGGAGCCGCGGCCCCGCCGGGAGCCGCCCGGTCCCGCCCCACCGGCGGCGGCGGGGGCGGCGCTCCGGGCATCCCCGGTACCGGCATCGCCCTCCCTGCATCCCACCCTGTCCCCAGATAACAGCAAGCAGCGCGCCTACAATAATTTACATTTATTGACATAAATCAGATGGCAGAGCACCTTCTCTCCAGCCCACCCCCGGCCCCTCCCAGGGCAGGGAGCAGCTCCAGCCCCCTCCCTGCCTGGCTCCTCCATCACTTCTGCCGCTTGTAAATCTTCTGTGCCAGGTCCAGGAAGATTTGGCGGGGCAGGCGCCGGGCGTGGCTCCCGATCAGCGCCTGCAGCCGCGCGTAGCTGCTCTCCTCGTACTCGCGGAACGCCGCCTGCATGCCCAGGGCATCGTAGAGCTCCTTCACCTTGGCCACCTTCTGGGGCTCCTTAGAGCCGTAATTTTCCTAAAAAAAAAAAAAAAAACAAAAAACCCTGGAGTGAGTCAGGGTCATGGCAGCAGCTTTGTTCTCTCTTCTCTCTTTGTTACTGTGGTATTTTATGGAGTATCTTTTGGATAGGATTTTTTTTTTCTCTCTTGGGAAAAAGAGAAAGCTGAGATGAGAAGCTTCGGAGGAAAAAAAAACAAAAAAACCAATATTATCTGATGGATTCTCCTTGGGATGTGGCTGGTGAATTTTTGATTGGTTCCATGTGAATTGTTTTTATTCATGACCAATCCCAGCCCAGCTGTGTCAGACTCTCTGGTCTGTCACAGTTTTGGGTTTCTTTTTTTTTTTTTGGTTTTGGTTTGGTTTTTGTTGTTGTTTTTTAATTTTATTATTATTCTTTTTTTAGCCTTCTGATGTATTCCTTTATTGTTTTGTAGAGTTTTAGTATATAATTTCATATATAATATAATATAATATAATATAATATAATATAATATAATATTATATTATATTATATTATATTATATTATATTATATATAATATAACATAATATAATATAACATAATATAATATAACATAATATAACATAACATAATATAACATAACATAACATAACATAACATAACATAACATAATATAATATAATATATAATATAATATATATAAAATATATAAAATATACAATATAATGTAACGTAATATAATTTAATGCAATGTAATGTAATATAATGTAATGTAATGTAATATAATGTAATGTAATGTAATATAATGTAATGCAATGTAATGCAATGCAATGTAATATAATGTAATGCAATGCAATGTAATATAATGTAATGCAATGCAATGTAATATAATGTAATGCAATGCAATGTAATATAATGTAATGCAATGCAATGTAATATAATGTAATGCAATGTAATGTAATGTAACATATTATATTATATTATATTATATTATATTATATTATATTATATTATATTATATTATATTATATTATATTATATTATATTATATTATATTATATTATATTATATTATATTATATTATATTATATTATATTATATTATATTATATTATATTATATTTCAGCCTTCTAAGAATTATGGAGTCGCATTCACCTTTTCCCTCATCCTAGGACCTTCACAAACAACACCCCAACACTCTCTTCTTCCTTCTCACCCTCCTCCTCCCAGCCCCTGGCACTCCAGGTGCCCATCCCAGCACTCCAGGTGCCCATTGTGCCACTCCAGGTGCCCATCCCAGCACTCCAGGTGCCCATTGTGCCACTCCAGGTGCCCATCCCGGCACTCCAGGTGCCCATCCCAGCACTCCACCCCCTCTGCCAGGTGTGTGCTGCCAGCCTTACCTCCAGGATCTGCCTCTGCTCCGGCGTTGCCCTCTGCAGACACTGCACCACCAGCCAGCTGCACTTGTTGTCCTGGATGTCGGTGCCAACCTTGCCCGTCAGGGCCGGGTCCCCGTAGCAGTCCAGGAAATCGTCCTGCGGGGCAGTGCCAGGGCCTGAGTGCCACGGGCAGCAGCTGGCAGGGACCCAGCGGGGCAGGGGCAGCTCCTACCTGGATCTGGAAGAACTCCCCCATCTCCAGCAGGATGGCTTTGGCGTCCTCGTGCTCCTCCTTGCCGTCAATGCCCGCCTGGGGGAGGGAACAACAGGGATGGAAAACCTTCCAGGGCCTGGGGTTAAAGTAAAGCCTGCCAGGGCCTGGGGTTAAAGTAAAGCCTTCCAGGACCTGGGATAAAGTAAAGCCTTCCAGGACCTGGGGTTAAAGCCAAGCCTTCCAGGACCTGGGATAAAGTAAAGCCTTCCAGGACCTGAGGCTGAAGTAAAGCCTTCCAGGACCTGGAGCTAAAGTAAAGCCTTTAAGGAACTGGGCATAAAGCAAAGCCTTCCAGGACCTGGGGGACAGAGCCTTTCAGGACCTGGAATAAAGCAAAGCCTTCCAGGACCTGGGTATCAAGTAAAGCCTACCAGGACCAGGAAATAGGTAAAGCCTTCCAGGACCCAGAGATAAAGCAAAGCCTTCCAGGACCTGGACTGAAGTAAAGCCTTCCAGGACCTGGGCATAAACTAAAGTCTTCCAGGACCTGGGCATAAAGCAAAGCCTTCCAGGACTTGGGGATTGAGTAAAGCCTTCCAGGACCTGGGGGATAGAGCCTTTCAGGACCTGGGATAAAGTAAAGCCTTTAAGGAAGTGGGCATAAAGTAAAGCCTTCCAGGACCTGGGGATAAGATAAAGCCTTCTAGACCCTGGGGCTAAAACTTTCCAGGACCTGAGGATAAAGCCTTCCAGGACCTGGGGATAAAGCAAAACCTTCCAGGACCTGGGCATAAAGCAAAGCCTTCCAGGACCTGGGGATTGAGTAAAGCCTTCCAGGACCTGGGGGATAGAGCCTTCCAGGACCTGGAATAAAGCAAAGCCTTCCAGGACCTGGGGATTGAGTAAAGCCTTCCAGGACCCGGGATCAAGTAAAGCCTTCCAGGACCTGGGGATTGAGTAAAGCCTACCAGGACCAGGAAATAGGTAAAGCCTTCCAGGACCCAGGCATAAAGTCTTCCAGGACCTGGAGATAAAGCAAAGCCTTCCAGGACCTGGGGATTGAGTAAAGCCTTCCAGGACCTGGGGGATAGAGCCTTTCAGGACCTGGGATAAAGCAAAGCCTTCCAGGACCTGGGATAAAGCCAAGCCTTCCAGGACCAGAAATGGAATAAAGCCTTCCAGGACCTGGGGCTAAAACTTTCCAGGACCTGGGGATAAAGCCTTTCAGGACCTGGGGATAAAGCAAAGCCTTCCAGGACCTGGGAATAAAGCAAAGCCTTCCAGGACCTGGGGATCAAGGAAAGCCTTCCAGGACCAGGAAACAGGTAAAGCCTTCCAGGACCTGGGCATAAACTAAAGCCTTCCAGGACCTGGGCATAAACTAAAGCCTTCCAGGATTTGGGGATTGAGTAAAGCCTTCCAGGACCTGGGGGATAGAGTCTTCCAGGACCAGGGATAAAGTAAAGCCTTCCAGGACCAGGAAACAGGTAAAGCCTTCCAGGACCTGGGCATAAAGCCAAGCCTTCCAGGACCTGGGGATAAAGCAAAGCCTTCCAGGACCTGAGGCTGAAGTAAAGCCTTCCAGGAACTGGGCATAAAGTAAAGCCTTCCAGGACCTGGGCATAAAGCCTTCCAGGACCTGGGATAAAGTAAAGCCTTCCAGGACCTGGGATAAAGTAAAGCCTTCCAGGACCTGGAGCTAAAGTAAAGCCTTTAAGGAACTGGGCATAAGGTAAAGCCTTCCAGGACCTGAGGCTGAAGTAAAGCCTTTAAGGAACTGGGCATAAAGTAAAGCCTTCCAGGACCTGGGGGACAGAGCCTTTCAGGACCAGGGATAAAGCAAAGCCTTCCAGGACCTGGGGATAAGATAAAGCCTTCTAGGCCCTGGGGCTAAAACTTTCCAGGACCTGGGGATAAAGCCTTTCAGGACCTGGGAATAAAGCAAAGCCTTCCAGGACCTGGGGATCGAGTAAAGCCTACCAGGACCTGGACTGAAGTAAAGCCTTCCAGGACCTGGGCATAAACTAAAGCCTTCCAGGACCTGGGGATAAAGCAAAGCCTTCCAGGACCTGGGGATAAAGCAAAGCCTTCCAGGACCTGGGCATAAAGCCTTCCAGGACCTGTGCTGGCGGCAGCAGGGCGAGGCCCCAGCACACTCACCATGTACATGGCTGCAGCCACGGGCAGGTAGAAGGAGTAAAACGCTGTCTTGTACTTGACAATGGCCTTGTACCTGTGCCACAGGAACCAGGCTGAGCCCCAGAACCCCCGCGGCAGGGCAGGGACTGAAAACCAGCCCCAGGCACCCCAAAAACCAACCCCAGGCACCCCAAAAACCAGCCCTAGGGCCCCCCTCTGCAGGGCACCCCAAAAACCAACCCCAGGCACCCCAAAAACCAACCCCAGGCTGTCTCTGCATGGCAGGGACTGAAGGGCACCCCAAAAACCAACACCAGGCACCCCAAAACCAGCCACAGGCTGAGTCTCTGCAGGGCAGGGACTGAAAACCAACCCCAGGCACCCCAAAAACCAACCCCAGGCACCCCAAAAACCAACCCCAGGGCCCCCCTCTGCAGGGCACCCCAGAAACCAGCCCCAGCCTGAGTTTCTGCAGGGCAGGGACTGAAGAGCACCCCAAAACCAACTCCAGGCACCCCAAAACCCAGCCCCAGGCACCCCAAAACCCAGCCCCAGGGTCTTCCTCTGCAGGGCACCCCAAAAACCAGCCCCAGGGCCATCCCGTGCAGGGCACCCCAAAAAACAGCTCCAGGCACCCCAAAAACCAGCCCCAGGCTGAGTTTCTGCGGGGCAGGGACTGCAGGGCACCCCAAAAACCAGCCCCAGGCACCCCAAAACCCAGCCCCAGGCACCCCAAAACCCAGCCCCAGGGTCCTCCTCTGCAGGGCACCCCAAACCCAGCCCCGGGCACCCCAAAAACCAGCCCCGGGCTGAGCAGGGCAGGAAGGAACCAGGCTCTGTGCCCCCTGTACCTCTGCTCGCTGAACTTGCTCAGGTCCACCTGGGAGACTGGAGCAGTGATGAGGTCCAGGGTCTGCCCCAGCTCGGTCTGGTAGCCTGTCTGCAGAGGAGAGAAAGGATCTGGGGCCTTGTTCCAGCTTTTCAGTGTTTAAAGGGGGTGTAAAAACAGGGAGGGGGATGTTTTATGTGGGGAGAACGAGATAAAGGGTGATGGTTGTGATATATCAGTGATAGTGAGATTGGGAGGAGTTTCTGGCTGTGAGGGTGGGCAGGCCCTGGCACGGGGTGCCCAGAGGAGCTGTGGATGCCCCTGGATCCCTGGCAGTGCCCAAAGCCAGGTTGGATGGGGCTTGGAGCAGCCTGGGATGGTGGGAGGTGTCCCCATGGCAGGAGGGTTGGAATTTCATCATCTTTAAGGTCCATTCCAACCCAAACCAGTTTGGGATTTCATGATTTATTCACACACAGCCCTCTATAGCAGGGAGGTGGAATGGGATGATCTTTAAGGTCCCACCCAACTCAAACCAATGTGGGATTCCATGATTTATCCACACACAGCCCTCCATGGCTGGAGGGTTGGAATTTGATGATCTTTAAGGTTCATTCCAACCCAAACCAGTCTGGATTCCATGATTTATTTAGACACAGCCCTCTATAGCAGGGAGGTGGAATTTTATAATCTTTAAGGTCCATTCCAACCCAAACCAGTTTGGGATTTCATGGTTTATCCACACACAGCCCTCTATAGCAGGGAGTTGGAACTTGATGATCTTTAGGGTCCATTCCAACCCAAACCATTGTGTGATTCCATGGTTTATTCACACACAGCCCTCCATGGCATTGGGGTGGAATGGGATGATCTTTGAGATGATCTTTAAGGCCCCATCCAACCCAAACCAGTTTGGGATTTCATGATTGATTCACACAGCCCTCCATGGCAGGGGGGTGGAATGGGATGATCTTTAAGGTTCATTCCAACCCAAACCAGTTTGGGATTCCATGATTTATCCACACACATCCCTCTATAGCAGGGAGGTGGAACTTGATGATCTTTAGGGTCCCATCCAATCCAAACGAGTCTGGATTCCATAATTTATTCACACACAGCCTTCCATGGCATTGGGGTGGAATGGGATGATCTTTAAGGTCCTTTCCAATCCAAACCAGTCTGGATTCCATAACTGATTCACACACAGCCCTCCATGACAGGGGGGTGGAATGGGATGATTTTTGAGGTCCATTCCAACCCAAACCGCTCTGGGATTCCATGGTTTATTCACACACAGCCCTCCATGACAGGGGAGTGGAATTTTATGATCTTTAAGGTCCATTCCAACCCCAACCATTGTGTGATTCCATGGTTTATTCACACACAGCCCTCCAGGAGAGTCCCAACCCCACGGTGCAGAGCCCAAGCCCTGATTCAGCTCCTCTTTGGGTCTAAAGGCAGGACATGTCTGTCACAGCCACATTTTATGAAAAATCCTTTTGTTAAGATCTTTTCTCCTGAGAAGTTTGAGCTTCCCCATGTTTTGCTGCTTTGGAATGTGATTTAGAGAATTGTTTACCCAGCATGTGAATTGTTTTTAATTAACGACCAATGACAGCCACCTGTGTCGGGGCTGTGAGCAGTCACAAGATTTTATTATCATTCCTTTCTATTCCTTCCTGAAACACTTTCTTCTATTCTTTTAGCATAGTCTTAATATCTTATTTTCTCTTAATGTAATATATATTTATTTACATATAATTTATATTTAAATATATAACTATTTATAATATTTCTATATTATACTATATTATATATTATAATTACTGCTAGATCTGCCATATTATATTATATATTATATTACATAATATATTATATTATATATCTAACATATATTATATATAATATACACTATTATATATAATACATTATATATTATATATATTATATAATATATATTATATATTATATAATATATATTATATAATATATATTATATAATATATAATATAATATATAATGTATATATTATATATAATATAATATATAATGTATATATTATATATAATCTATATTAGATATATAATATATATTAGATATATATTATATTAGATATATATTACATTAGATATATATTATATTAGATATATATTATATTACATTATATATTACATTATATTATATTAGATATATATTATATTATATTATATTTCTGATTATATTATATTATATTTCTGTTTATATTACATAAATATATAATTTATATATATAAAAAATAATAAATCAGCCTTCTGAAACACGGAGTCAAGATTCTCTTCCCTCATCCTGGGACCCTCAAACACCACCACACACGTCCAGGACACCCAGGAATTTCAGGCACACATCAGAAAACAGACCCAGACCCCAAGAAACCCCCAAGGAAGGATTTGGGGAGCCGGGCTCACCTGCAGGAAGAGCTCCAGCAGGTGCAGGTAGAAGGGCTGCTGCCCACAGTACCTCCTCAGCAGCCTGTACACCGAGGACTCCAGCAGAAAAGCATCATTGATGGCATCCAGCCCGATCCCCTCCTGCAGCAGGGACACAGGGAGGGGTCCCAAAGGCTCCTGGTGACGCCCAAGGGACACCCCCAGCCCCGAGCGGGGCCCCCCTGAACCCCCTCTCACCTTCTTGTACCAGCAGAGCTGCCCCCGGCGGGTCAGGGACGAGTCCATGATGTCGTCGGCCACCAGGAAAAAGGCTTGGAACTGCCAGAGGGTAGGTTAGGGATGGAGGGACCATCCCCAGGGGTCCCCATACCCACTGGGGTCCCAGTCCTCCAGAGGATCCCATTCCCCAGAAGGGGGGGGTCCCTTATCCATGGAGATGCCATACCCAGGGGGGTCCCATCCCCACTGGGGAGAGTCCCATCCCCATTGAGGGGGGCTCCCTTTCCCTATTGAGGCGGGGGGCTCCCAACCCCATTGGGGTCCCCATCCCCCAGGGTGTTCCCTAGGGGAGCTCCATCCCCAGGGGGATCCCATCCCCATTGGGGTCCCCATCCCCTGGCAGGCCCCATTTCTAGACGGGGGTCCCATCCCATGGGGGATCCCATCTCCATTGGGGTCCCATCCCCATGGCGGGTCCCCATCCCCATTGGGGTCCCCATTTCTAGACGGGGGTCCCATCCCATGGGGGATCCCATCCCCATGGCGGGTCCCAATCCCCATAGCGGGTCCCCATCCCCACTGGGGTCCCGGTTCTCACCAGCTCGATGCACCAGCCCACGGCCAGGGCACGCCGGATGCTCTCCGGGTCCTGCCGCTCGGGCCCCGCCAGCCGCCGGTACGCGGCCACCACCGTGAGCCCCCGGTTGCACTTCCCGCCCGGCGCGTTGTACTCCAGCACCTGCGGGGCGCGGCCAGGTGAGCGGCCATGACCTGACCCACCCCTCCATCCCCGGTCCCACCGGCCCTTCCCACCCTCCAGCCCCGGTCCCACCGGCGCTCCCCACCCTCCAGCCCCGGTCCCGCCAATCCCTCCCGGTTCTCACCTGCTTCAGCCGCGCCACGGAGTCTCCCACCTCCGGGTGTCCCAGCATGTCCTCCGTCAGGTCGCGGACGATCTGCGGGAAGAAGGCGGCGAACTCCTCGCGCTCGGCCGCTGCCCGCGCCCCGCTATCGCCGCCGCTCATGGTGCCGGTTCACGCTGCCGGTTCGCGCTGCCGGTTCGCGGTCCCGCCGCTGCCGCCCGTGGCCTCCAGGGCACCTCTGGCCCCGCCCCCGCCCCGCCCCCCTCGCGGGGCACGCCGGGATGCGCAGTCCCGAGGCGCGGCCGCGGCCTCTTCCAGTGACGCCGCTGGACTACAACTCCCAGAGTGCCCCGCGCCTGGAGGCGGACCAGCGGGCACGCGGCTGGAGCAGCGCCCATTGGTCCGTTTCATCGCGCGAGGATGAGCCCAAGGCGGCTAAGCCAATGGGAGCGCGGCGGGGGCGGGAGCGAGGCCGGTGATTGGTGGAGAAGGGGAATGGAGAGAGCGCCCGGCGTGGCGCGGGGGCGTGGCGGGGATTGAGGGCGGGGCTTTAGGGCGTGGCTTTAGGGCGTGGCTCCAGGGCGTGGCTTTGGGGCGGGGCTTTGGGGCGTGCCCGGTAACCGGGAGGGGAATGGGGGTGCGGGCACTCGGACGGGGATGGGGTGCGCTGGAACGGGGGCCAATCGGGGGTCAATCGGGGGTGTGGGGGGCCATGAGGTCTGTGGGGTTGTAGGGCGGGCGTGGGGCGCTGTGCAGGTGTCTCCGGGCAGGTGTGGCATCACATGTGATTGTGGGGTGCAGCACAGGCGTGGGGTGCCATGCAGCTGACATGCTGTGCAGGTGTGGGTGCATCGCAGTTATGGGGTACAGAGCAGTTACGGGGTGCAGGGCAGTTATGGGGTACAGAGCAGTTATGGGGTACAGAGCAGTTTTGGGGTACAGAGCAGTTATAGGGTGCAGTGCTGTTATGGGGTACAGAGCAGTTTTGGGGTGCAGAGCAGCTCTGGGGTGTGCTGTTATGGGGTACAGAGCAGTTTTGGGGTGCAGAGCAGCTTTGGGGTGTGCTGTTATGGGGTACAGAGCAGCTCTGGGATGTGCTGTTATGGGGTACAGAGCAGTTTTGGGGTGCAGAGCAGCTCTGGGGTGTACTGTTATGGGGTACAGAGCAGTTTTGGGGTACAGAGCAGCTCTGGGGTGTACTGTTATGGGGTACAGAGCAGTTTTGGGGTACAGAGCAGCTCTGGGATGTGCTGTTATGGGGTACAGAGCAGTTTTGGGGTGCAGAGCGGCTCTGGGGTGTGCTGTTATGGGGTACAGAGCAGTTTTGGGATGTGCTGTTATGGGGTACAGAGCAGTTTTGGGGTACAGAGCAGCTCTGGGGTGTGCTGTTATGGGGTACAGAGCAGTTTTGGGGTGCAGAGCAGCTCTGGGGTGTGCTGCAGACCGTGCAGGTGCTGCACAGGTGCAGGTTACCCGCAGTACAGGTGTGGAGGGTGGGTTGCACCACACACCCGTGTGCCCAGGCGAGCTCCCAGGTTCCGGGGAGGGGTCCAGCTGCCCACGGACCCTCGATGGGCACCGCAGGGTGACCCGGGCCGGGCACAGGCGGTGCCACCTCCCCGCAGCTCCTGCCTGGCCCCCGCCCCGCAGATCGGCCCCGAATCCCCTAATCCCGGCTCACCCGCGTTAATTAATCTCTGTACGGTGCCCTCTAATCCCCCTCCCGCCGCCACCGGGACGCGGGGGCTCGGGGCAGAGCCTCCGGTGCCGGGACGGGTGTCCTTGGGGAGCGGGAACCGGGCACGAACGGGGGCTCTGCCCGCATCCCCGGGGCTCCGCGGGGCCGCCGTGTCCCGGGGCTTTGCCCTCACCCACCGTGCCCCGGTGTCCCCGTGCCTCGGCCGCCAGCCCTGCCCGAGGACACAAACCGAGCGTTGGAACGGGAATAGGACAAATGCTGGAATTCATTCCCCCCCCCAAAAAAAATTCCCCTTTTTTTTTTTTTTTTTTTTGCCCTGCGCCCCCTTAATCAGGCTGGCTGCGGTGTAATCTGAAATAATCAAATTAGAGAGAAACCGTTAATCAGCGCTGAGCTCCTCGTGTGTCACGGAGCCTAATTCCTGCGGGGAGCGGGGAGGGGGGCGCCAGCACCGTTACCTGCCCCGGTAACGGGGGAGTGAGGGTAAGGGATGCCCCGGTAACGGGGGGGTGAGGGTAAGGGATGCCCCGGTAACGGGGGCTGCAGGCAATGGATGCCCCGGTAACGGGGAGCTGAGGGCAGGGGCTGCTCCGGTAACGGGGGGCTGAGGGCGGGGGCTGCTCCGGTAACGGGGGGCTGAGGGGCTGGCCTGTCCTGGTAACGGGGAGCTGTGGGCAGGGGCTGGCCCGGTAACGGGGGCTGAGGCCGGAGCTGCCCGGTAACGGGGGCTGCAGGCAATGGATGCCCCGGTAACGGGGAGCTGAGGGCAGGGGCTGGCCCGGTAACGGCGGGGCTGAGAACAGGGTCTGCCCCGGTAACGGGGACTGCAGGCAATGGATGCCCCGGTAACGGGGAGCTGAGGGCAGGGGCTGGCCCGGTAACGGGGGGCTGAGGGCAGGGGCTGCCCCGGTAACGCGGTCCTGAGGGCGGGGGCTGCTCCGGTAACGGGGGGCTGAGGGGCGGGCCTGTCCTGGTAACGGGGGGCTGCGGTGGGGAGACCGGGCAGGGCATAGCTGGGTGGCCACCGTGTCCTGTCCCCACCGTGTCCTGTCGCCACCGTGCCCTGCCCGGGGCCCGTGGCGGGTGACGGAGCGCGGCTGTGCCCGCAGGTGCCGCAGTGCCCGCGGCTCGGCTGCCCGGGCCCACCTTGCGCTGCGTGACCTTCATTTAATCGCGTTAATGCCTCGAGTGCTGCGCTGCAATCAGGCGGGATCCAACCCGCCCTTCCCCACCCCCCCCCGCAATAAAGGGACCGGAGATGGAAGGGGAAAATAAGCAAAGATTAAACATTAATCTGCCCAGAGCCCAAAGGGACAGGGGTGGGTGGGAGGGGATATGTTGCCTTTGGGCTCCTGCCTGGTCTGTGGGGCCTCTCGGTGCCTCCCGAGGGGTTCCCAGCTCTGCAGAAGGGAGGGATTGGAGCTGGGGTGCTGCAGCATCCCCCTGTGCTGCGGGATCGCAGGAGGTGCAGAAAGATTTTTCCCCCAAGACCAGCTCAGAATCTCTCTTTATTATTTAAACCCATTATGTACAACGACCAAAAAATTAAAAAAAAAAAAAAACAACAAAAAACCGCTCTTAAATTTCTCTGCGAATATGAAAACTACAAGCTCTGTACGTGGACTGCCGTGAGTGCAAGAGTGGAAGGGTCATGGTCTTTGGTGGCTAAACTCGCGCCCCCAGCCCCTCCAGCCTCCCCCGGGGTGGGCACCGCTGCCACGAGGTGCCCGGGCCGGCGGTGCCAGGAGCGCTGAGACATGGAACACCACGCAGTGTGAGCACAGCCCGGGCGATCCGGGACAGCGCGGCCCCGCTGCAGCTTCCCCGCCCGCCCGGGGATGGAGCGGGATGTGAGCGGGGCAGGGGGATTGAAATCCATGGAGAGAGGGGAAAAAAAGGCAGTGTAGGACATCCCCTGCCGGGATTCCTGCTGGGCTGGTGCTCCCAGAGCAGCCCCGCGCTCCGGAGTGCTCTCCCCGAACCGCGAGGGTGGAGAAGGGGATCTCTCACTTGGGGAATTACCGAGGGGAACGAGACCTCGCCCGAAGACAAGCCACGGTTCCTGGCTCCGGGAGGGGGAAGCAGCTGGCACAGCGCGGTGGGGACGGAGGGGACACTACTCTAACCAGGACTGAACACGGCTGGCCCGAAGCGACGCTGGAAGCAGAGCTGGGCTGCTTGGCAGAGCCACGACTCGCACACACATTGCACACTACTGTCTCCGGGGAGGGGGGATTTGGGACATCTGTTGGATGGGGGGGGTGACCCCACAGCCCCCACATGTCACCCAGGGATTGGCATCTCTTTGTGACAGCTCCTGTGGCACCGGTGAGTGGCATCTCCAGGGGACAGGGCAGGGCAGGGGAGCAGAGCCCGGGCTGGGCATCCTCCTGCAGCCACAGGCAGTGGGGGCCCTGCAGGTGACCCTCTGAGCATCCTCCTGGAGCCACAGAAGGGTCATCCCAGATGACCTGGACATCCTCCTGGAGCCACAGAGGGTTCCCCTTGGACTGACCCTCTGAGCATCCTCCTGGGAGCTGCAGGCAGCAGAATCCCCCCCAGGCTGCCCCCATTCAGTGCCCGGGTGTGGGGCAGAGCCCTGCCCAGCAGCACACCCCAACCTCGCTGGCACTCAGCACCTCTGAGGCAAAACGGTCCCACCAGCAGGGGAGAGGGACTGGGGCGCTGCCCCTTGGCACTCGTCACACCAGGGGAGCCCTGCCCAGGACCCCCAGGTGGTCCTGGCACTCTGGGAAGGGGGAGCGCCGCCCCTGGGCCCCCACGCCCCGGGCCATGGGCTCCAGCCTCCTCCCTCCACCCTGGCAGAGGAACCAGGGGGTGCCTCTGCCTCCTCGCCCTGAAGGCAAAGGGGCTGGGCAGGGGCTGGGCAGAGCAGTCTGGGGACCGAGGTGGGCATCGGGCAGCCCCTGCTGTGACAGAGGACAAGCTGGAGGAGCTGCCATCGTCAGCCTGGCCCCGAGGACAGGCTGTGGGACACACGGCATGGAGCGTGGGGGGCCCAGCCCCCCGAGGGGCAGCTTTGGGGAGCTGAGCTCCCCAGAGAGGCCAGAGTTTGGGGCAATCTGACCTGCCCTATGCCTCCGGCAGGAGGGCAGAACTCCCAGATGGTGATGAGCAAGGAGGGGCACTCAGCAGAGCCCCCTCCTCATCCAGCCGGCCCCATGCCCATCCCTGCCGCGTCCCCGTGCCTGAACCAGCCCCTCCACGGCCCCGGCTGCTGCCTCTCACCTCATTTCCCCTCCGAGCCGGCGGGGCTGATGCTCTGCTTCTCCCGCCTCCCTTCCTGCCCGTGCGGCCGCCAACAGGACTCACATGTTGGACGGGAGTTTGGACTTCGCCGTTTCCACCTCGGGGCTGAAGGCCACGGAGCCCTTGCGGGAGGGAGCGGCCGCCGGCCGGGACGCGGGGCCCGGCGACTGCGGCGCGGAGCGGCCGGGCTGAGGCAGCGGCCCCGGGGGCTGCGAGTGCGCCGCCACCCCCGAGCACGGCTTGGCCAGCAGTCCGGCCACCGAGGGCGAGGACCTGCGGGCCAGGTTCCCCGCAGATTTCCTGCCCTGCTTCAAGGAGCTGCCGTCGGCTTGCTGCGCCACTTTGTTGGGCAGGGAAGGCTGCGAGGCGGAAAGGAGCCGGACATCCTGCGTGAGCCGCCCCACCGGCAGCCCCTGGATGCTCCTGTGCTTCACCAGCTGCTGGGGATGCATCAGGAGCGAGATGTGCGAGCCGGTGGCTCGGGACAGGCTGTAGTGCAGCGTTCTCCCCGGCGGCAGCGCCTGCTCGGAGCTGGGGGACGCGGCGCCCGCCGCTTGCTGCAGCAGCGAGGTGGACACCGAGGCGCCGCGGGAGCGGGAGAGCTGGGGCTGGGGGCCGCCCGGGGGCTGCTTGGGCCCCGCTGCCACCTCCGCCCTCTGCGCCGAGCGGGGAAGCGGCTGAGCCCCCGAGCTGGGTCTCTGGGCCCCGCCGCTCTCCAGCGGTACCTGGGGCTGGACCATGGGCGAGGAAGGCGAGCCGGCGGCCGGTGTGTGCAGGTGGGACGGAGCCCCGGAGGGCGAGCCGACCGACGAGGGCCGGGAGCCGCCCAGGCTGGGCTGGGAGCGGCGCACGGGCTTGGCGAGCAGCGTGGCCTCGGGAGAGAGCGGGCTGGAGATGGAGGAGGGCGGCAGGAAGATGTGAGCCTGCAGGCTGTGCTGGTGGGTCAGCGCGATGGCCACGTTGGTGGTGGCGGCGGCCGTCTGCAGGGGTGCGTGCACCAGGGGCTCCCAAATCACCGGCTTGCCGCTCAGCTCCCGGCCCATCGCCATCTGCTGCAGGTCCTGGATGTTGTGGGCCATGTCCTGGTCGTGCTTCACGATCTGCTGGATCATCTCGGTGTTCAGGGGCCCCGAGCTGTGCTCGGCTCGCTTGCGGAGCAGGATGGAGTTCTTCTTGCCTGGAGGGGAGGCAGGAGTGTCACCGACCCTGGGAGGGTGGGCTCTTTGGGGACAGTGTGGAGGGCAGGGACAATAAAACCTCACCAGCTTTTCCAGGGCAAGCAAGACCCTGGGAAGGGTCTAGATTAGAGCAGTGGAAGCAGCAGGGACAAACAGGAGAGTCCTGACTCCAAAGGAACTGGGGAATGGGGTCCTGCTTGTCCTCCACAGGCAAGGGAGGGTGAGGACAAGCAGCTGGGTGTGGGGCCATGTGGGCCTGAGGGCCATGAGATATCATCACTGCAAGCACTGCAAGGACCGTGCAGTGCAGTTACATTTCTGCCTGTCCTATGGCACTGCCTGGATCTTGCTGGGGGGGGAAAAGAGAGGGCAGGCTCCTTCCTCATGCTCCCCATCATCCTCATTGCTGGCACCCACTCATGGGCTTGGGGCACTCATGCCAGTTCTGGGATTCCACACCTACGTGGATCCTGGGGGTGGCTGCGGAGGTGGCTATGCTGAGCCCAGGGGGTCCCTTCTCCTCCTCCTCCTCCTCACCTATGCGGTCCAGGCGGTCCATGGCCACGGTCTCGAAGGCTCTCCTCATCATGGGGTACTCCTCCAGCACCTCGTTGAAGTTGTCCACGGCCAGGGAGTAGAGGCGGCAGTAGGTGTCGGCTCTGACGCTGGCCGTGCGCCTGCCCCGCGTCAGCAGGCAGATCTCTGCAGGGACAGGGGCTGCCCTCAGGGTGGCACGGCCGGCCAGCCACCCCCAGCACTGCCCAGCACCCTGCACAGAGCACGGTTCAGACCCCGCAGCCTCTCTCCTTGGCCGGGCATTTCCCTCCCTCTCCAGGCCATGGTGTGGCTGCTGGGATGGCCTGGCCTGTTTCCCTCCCAGAGCTGTGCCTGTATCCTATAAACCGGCTCAGATGTTCTGCTCTAACCTCCTCTCCTCCCTGGCCAGCTGTGGATGCTCCCTCTGCCCCAGCCAGACAGAACTGGGGGGAAAACTTTGGCACTTTAACTGGAGGCCAAGACTTTGGCACTGGGCAAGAGGAGAAGGGCAGGCAGAAACATCAGGGATGCCCTGGGCAGAAACATCAGGGATGCCCTGGGCAGAAACATCAGGGATGCCCCAGCTTCTGCTCCAGGGCAGAAACATCAGGGATGCCCTGGGCAGAAACATCAGGGATGCCCCAGCTTCTGCTCCAGGGCAGAAACATCAGGGATGCCCTGGGCAGAAACATCAGGGATGCCCCAGCTTCTGCTCCAGGGCAGAAACATCTGGGATGCCCTGGGCAGAAACATCAGGGATGCCCCAGCTTTTGCTCCAGGGCAGAAACATCAGGGATGCCTCAGCTTCTAGTCCAGGTAGAAACATCAGGGATGCCCTGGGCAGAAACATCAGGGATGCCCCAGTTTCTGCTCCAGGGCAGAAACATCAGGGATGCCCCAGCTTCTGTTCCCAGGCAGAAACATCAGGGATGCTCCACTTCTGCTCCAGGGCAGAAACATCAGGAATGCCCTGGGCAGAAACATCAGGGATGCCCCAGCTTCTGCTCCAGGTAGAAACATCAGGGATGCCCCAGCTTCTGCTCCAGGGCAGAAACATCAGGGATGCCCTGGGCAGAAACATCAGGGATGCCCCAGCTTTTCCTCCCAGGGCAGAAACATCAGGGATGTCCCAGCTTCTGTTCCCAGGCAGAAACATCAGGGATGCCCTGGGCAGAAACATCAGGGATGCCCCAGCTTCTGCTCCAGGGCAGAAACATCAGGGATGCCCTGGGCAGAAACATCAGGGATGCCCCAGGTAGAAACATCAGGGATGTCCCAGCTTTTCCTCCCAGGCAGAAACATCAGGGATGCCCCAGGTAGAAACATCAGGGATGCCCCAGCTTTTGCTCCAGGGCAGAAACATCAGGGATGCCCCAGGCAGAAACATCAGGGATGCCCTGGGCAGAAACATCAGGGATGCCCCAGCTTCTGCTCCAGGGCAGAAACATCAGGGATGCCCCAGCTTCTACTCCAGGGCAGAAACATCAGGGATGCCCCAGCTTTTGCTCCAGGGCAGAAACATCAGGGATGTCCCAGCTTTTGCTCCAGGGCAGAAACATCAGGGATGCCCCAGCTTCTGTTCCCAGGCAGAAACATCAGGGATGCCCTGGGCAGAAACATCAGGGATGCCCCAGCTTCTACTCCAGGGCAGAAGCATCAGGGATGCCCCAGCTTCTGCTCCAGGCAGAAACATCAGGGATGCCCTGGGCAGAAACATCAGGGATGCCCCAGCTTTTCCTCCCAGGCAGAAACATCAGGGATGCCCCAGGCAGAAACATCAGGGATGCCCCAACTTCTACTCCAGGGCAGAAACATCAGGGGTGTCCCAGCTTTTCCTCCCAGGCAGAAACATCAGGGATGCCCCAGGCAGAAACATCAGGGATGCCCCAGCATCTGCTCCAGGGCAGAAACACCAGGGATGCCCCAGCTTTTCCTCCCAGGGCAGAAACACCAGGGATGCCCTGGGCAGAAACATCAGGGATGCCCCAGGTAGAAACATCAGGGATGTCCCAGCTTTTCCTCCCAGGCAGAAACATCAGGGATGTCCCAGCTTTTCCTCCCAGGCAGAAACATCAGGGATGCCCTGGGCAGAAACACCAGGGATGCCCCAGCTTTTTCCCCCCAGGCACCTTTTGCCCCCTACTCTGTCCACCAGCTCCCCCAGCCCAGCCTCACCCCCAAAGTAGGAGCCATCAGACAGCTTGGTCTCCTTGTTGCCCTTGGTGAGGATGCTGACCACGCCGTGCTGGATGAAGTACATCTTTTTGCCCACGGTGCCCTCACGGATGATGAAGTCGCCGGGCTGGAAGACCTCGAAGCGCAGCTTGGTCAGCATGGCCGTCACAAAGTTGGGGTCGGCGTTGGCAAACAGGGGCATGTTGGCCACCAGGTTGCGGCAGTTGAAGTTGATGATTTCCTGCGGGGTGAGGATGAGGAGCAGATCAGCGGGTGTGTGGCCACATTTCACAGAGAAAAGCAAGGCATAATTCTCCCCAAAAATATTTCTGGGTTTCACATTCTCTGAACCTCAGAGCGAGGAAAAACAATTATTATCTTATTTTCTGTGCAAAAGTAGAATGCAATATGAAAATTGTTTGCCCAAAGTGGTGGTGTTTTGTTTCCTTGGCCTATCAGGGCCAAGTGTGTATATATGACAGAATGCTGGCTGAGAGCCATGAGATTTTAAGCAGTTGTGTACAAAGTTGAGTATTTGGCAAATTCAGTTTAGATGTAATGTAATATAGTGTAATATAGTAAAATATAGTAAAATATAATATAATGTAGTAGAATATAATATAGTAAAATATAGTATAGTAAAATATAGTATAATATAATATAGTATAGTAAAATATAGTATAATATAGTATAATATAGTATAATATAGTATAATATAATATAATATAATATAATATAATATAATGTAATGTAATGTAATGTAATGTAATGTAATGTAATGTAATGTAATGTAATATAATATAATATAATATAATATAATATAATATAATATAATAATTTCTGTATTTATAGAGTCCTCCTCGTAATTTCTCCCCACATGGGGGTCATCCTGTTTCGATAAGTGGGGAGTTGGGTACTTGGCAAATTCAGTTTAGATGTAATGTAATGTAATATAACGTAACATAATGTAATGTAATATAATGTAATACAATATAATACAATAAAATATAATAAAATAATTAATTAATTTTCCGATATTATAGAGTCCTTCTCATCATTTCTCCCCACATGGGCGTCATCCTGTTTTGATAAGTGGGGAGTTGAGTACTTGGCAAATTCAGTGTAGATGTAATATAATGTAATGTAATTTAATATAATATAGTATAATACAATATAATAGAATAAAATATGATAAAATAATTAATTAATTTTCTGATATTATAGAGTCCTTCTCATAATTTCTCCCCACATGGGCGTCATCCTGTTTTGATAAGTGGGGAGTTGAGTACTTGGCAAAATTCAGTGTAGATGTAAAGTAATATGATATAATATAGTAAAATATAGTAAAATAAAATAAAATAAATAAAAATATAAAATAAAATAAAATAAAATAAAATAAAATAAAATAAAATAAAATAATTAATTAACCTTCCAATATTATAGAGTCCTTCTCATCATTTCTCCCCACACAGGGGTCATCCTCTTTTGATAAGTGGGGAGTTGAGTACTTGGCAAAATTCAGTGTAGATGTTAAGTAATATGATATAATATAGTAAAATATAGTATAATATAGTAAAATTAAAAAAAAAAGTAAATTAATTAACCTTCCCATATTATAGAGTCCTTCTCATCATTTCTCCCCGCATGGTGGTCATCCTGTTTTGATAGGTGGGGAGTTGAGTACTAGGCAAAATTCAGTGTAGATGTAAAGTAATATGATATAATATAGTAAAATATAGTATAATATAGTAAAATAAAATAAAATAAAAAAATTAAAAATAAAATAAAATAAAATAAAATAAAATAAAATAAAATAAAATAATTAATTAACCTTCCAATATTATAAAGTCCTTCTCATCATTTCTCCCCACACAGGGGTCATCCTCTTTTGATAAGTGGGGAGTTGAGTACTTGGCAAAATTCAGTGTAGATGTTAAGTAATATGATATAATATAGTAAAATATAGTAAATAAAAAAAAATTAATTAACCTTCCGATATTATAGAGTCCTTCTCATCATTTCTCCCCACATGGTGGTCATCCTCTTTTGATAAGTGGGGACATCACCGAGCCTGGCCCCTGCCAGCACCAGCCTCTGCCCTCCAGATCACGGCCCAGGAGTGCTGCCCTCACCTCTTTGAGGGGCTCACTGAGCTCCCCCACGATGTTCTCCTCATCAAACCTGCCGCCCTCACCTCTTTGAGGGGCTCGCTGAGCTCCCCCAGGACGTTCTCCTCATCAAACCTGTTGCCCTCACCTCTTTGAGGGGCTCGCTGAGCTCCCCCAGGATGTTCTCCTCATCAAACCTGTTGCCCTCACCTCTTTGAGGGGCTCGCTGAGCTCCCCCAGGATGTTCTCCTCATCAAACCTGTTGCCCTCACCTCTTTGAGGGGCTCGCTGAGCTGCCCCAGGATGTTCTCCTCATCAAACCTGTTGCCCTCACCTCTTTGAGGGGCTCGCTGATCTCCCCCACGATGTTCTCCTCATCAAACCTGTTGCCTTCACCTCTTTGAGGGGCTCGCCGATCTCCCCCAGGATGTCCTCCTCATCAAACCTGTTGCCCTCACCTCTTTGAGGGGCTCACTGAGCTTCCCCAGCATGTTCTCCTCATCAAACCTGCTGCCCTCACCTCTTTGAGGGGCTCGCTGAGCTCCCCCAGGATGTTCTCCTCATCAAACCTGCTGCCCTCACCTCTTTGAGGGGCTCGCTGAGCTCCCCCAGGATGTTCTCCTCATCGAACATCTTGCCCTGGTAGCGGTGCTCGTAGTACTCGTGGATGCGCTGGCGCGTGTCCCCGGGCAGCTTGTGGAATGACATGTACTGCTCCACTTGCTTGTACTGTGGGGACAAGGGGAGTCACACAGGGCTCAGCTGGCAGCGTGATGTGTCCCTTCCCCTCAGTGGGGTAGATGCACACACCCCTGCTCCAGTGCCCTGATGCAAAAAGGGGGCAAAGGACAGGAGAGGATGCAGGGGGGCAGAGGGCAGGGTGGGGCCACACCAAAGTGACCCCCAGTATGGACACCAATATGGTCCCACTCTCCACCTCCAACAACCCAAGAGTGAGAGTGGCAAGGCCAAAGGTCCCAACATCTGGCATCAGAAGGGCACAACAGCTGCGCTGAGCTGGTTCTGGAGCTGTGCCAGGGCTCTTCCCCCAGCACCCAGGCCCTCCCCTCCTGCTCCCACCGATACCTTCTCCTGGTACTGGCGGCGGGACGAGTCCAGCGACTGGATGAGGGCGGTGGCGTGGCCGATGAACATGGCGTAGCAGGTGGCCCCCACGATCATGCTGAGCATGGTGAGCCACACGTCGGTCATGCCCTCGGGCGCCTGCTGCCCGTAGCCGATGCACAGCATGTGGCTCATGGCCTTGAACAGGGCGTGCGAGTACTGCTTGCCCCACGAGTCGTTCTGCAGGTGAGGGACGGCGCTGCTGAGGGGTTCGGGGGAAGGTGCTGTGCAGCTGAACCCCCCCCCAGTCCCACCTCCCTGAGTCCAGAAACCAAGGTTCCTCCAAGGCCAAAGGAATGAGTTCTCCTCAAATGAAGAGGATTTTGAAGCCCTAAAAAGGCACCAGCCCCTCTCTGGAGAGGAGGCAGGAGCCCCAGTGTCCTGTTCCCTCCCCAAGGGATGAATTCTCCTCCATGAAGAGGACTGTGAAACCCTAAAAAGGCACCAGCCCTGAACTGAGAAGGAGGCAGGAGCTCCACTGTCCTGTTCCCTCCCCAAGGGATGAGTTCTCCTCCATGAAGGGGACTGTGAAACCCTAAAAAGGCACCAGCCCTGCTCTGAGAAGGAGGCAGGAGCTCCACTGTCCTGTTCCCTCTCCAAGGAATGAGTTCTCCTCAATGAAGAGGATTTTGAAGCCCTAAAAAGGCACCAGCCCTGCTCTGAGAAGGAGGCAGGAGCCCCAGTGTCCTGTTCCCTCCCCAAGGAATGAATTCTCCTCCAAGAAGAGGATTTTGAAGCTCTAAAAAGGCACCAGCCCTGCTCTGAGAAGGAGGCAGGAGCCCCAGTGTCCTGTTCCCTCCCCAAGGGATGAATTCTCCTCAATTAAGAGGACTGTGAAACCCTAAAAAGGCACCAGACCCTCTCTGGGGAGGAGGCAGGAGCCCCAGCGTCCTGTTCCCTGATTCCAGCAAGCTGGGCTGAGATGGGAAGGTGATGCAGGGGGGTCCCCCTCTGCCCCATCTCCCAGCTGTGACCACAGAGACAATGCTCACCACCAGCACCTCTCCCAGCAGCTCCAGCCTTGGGGTGGGAGACAGGGAACCAAATCCTCTCCCCACCAGGAACCACCCCAGCCTGGGCCCTCACCACCATGCGGTTCTTGGAGACCCAGCAGTCCTCGGGGAAGTCCTGCAGCATGGGCACCAGGAACTGGAGGCAGCCATCCCAGTGGCACAGCAGCAGCATCATCCCGATGAGGTTGAAGATCCTCACCACGGCGCTGGCCAGGTCGTACGTCATGTGGAAGATCTGGAGGACACGCAGGAGGCACAGCTGCAGAGGAACTCCCCTAGAACAGCCTTCAGAGCCCTCTGCCCTCCAGCTGGGGACCCCCAGCCTGGCCTGGGGCACCGAGCAGGAGGCCCCCAAGGGGTTCTCACCTCCTCCCACTGGTGGATGTAGCGGATGAGGCGCGAGAGGCGCAGCAGGCGCAGCAGGCTGAGGATCTTGGTGAAGCGCACGATGCGCAGCGCCCGCGCCGTCTTGTAGACGTCGGAGTCCACCTGGGTCTCCAGGTCGACGATGAGGAAAATGTAGTCCACAGGGATGGAGGAGATGAAGTCCACCAGGAACCAGCTCTTCAAGTACTTCATCTTGATGGTGTGAGGGTCGAGGATGATCTCCGTGTTGTCCTCCACCACGATGCCTGTCCGGAAGTTCAGCACCAGGTCAGCCAAGAAGAAAGTGTCCGACAGCACGTTGAAAACGATCCAGGGAGGGGTGTTCTCATCCTTGAAGAAGGTGATGCCCACGGGCAGGATGATCAAATTCCCCACCATCAGGAGCAGCATGATGAGGTCCCAGTAAAACCTGCGGGGAATGCAGGAGTGGGACAGGCGGGACACAGACAGACAATTAACCCGGGATCAAAGTTAGGCTCTGACAGAGTGCAGAGAGGCAGGTGCTGAGCAGACACACACACACACGTGCCTGCCCACACACATGACTAACACCCTGGGACAGATGTGAGCAGAATTGGGGTGCAGAAATCACCCTGTGTGGGAATGGGGGGTGCAGGAGCTTGGCTGTCTCTCTCTCTCTGCTGCAGGGCAGTGCATGCCCACCCATGCCCCCACCCCAAAGCTGCCACGTGCCCCACGGAGAGCTCAGAGAGGATGTGGGCTTTGCTCCCCTGAGGTTCCCTTGTCATCCGCCGTCTCCCTGCCACCACCCGAGCTGGCTTAGCAGGATTTGGGATAAGCTTTGCTGGTTATGCAAACGGAGAGCCGAGCTCCTGGGGCAGCACAAAAGGATCAGGGAGGCTGCTGTGGCGAGCCAGGCAGCAGCCAAGCAAGGAGAGACCACGCTGGCACCAGGGGAAGGTTGGGAGGAGGGTCCAGCCCTACGGGAGGTGCCACATGCACAGGGCAGGATGAGGGCACTCCTCATCCACCTCCTTTGACTGAGAGTTTGGCAGGGAGGGAAAGCCAAGAGATGCCGGCAGCAGCTGGGTATGTCAGGACACCCAGCAGCCCTGGTCACATGCAAACGCCACCGGGATGTTTTCATGCTTCACGCAGACACATCACGACTTCCTCCACCAGATTTGTCACTCCTGGGATCCCCCACCAGAACCCTCACGGGCCCTTGGGAAAGCAAGCCCAGCTTTAGGTGTCCCCAGGCATCCCCTGTTAGTCCCAGCCCTGGCCGTGGGTGTAGGCTCAGATCTCCAAAGGTGATTTCAGGGCAGCTCTCAGTGCCCAGCGAATCCAAACCAGCTTTTGGTGGTGGCAGAAACCTCTGGGGATTTCCTAGCCTGCACCCATGGTGGGGCACGGGTACTGGGATCTCTGCAGAAGGGGAAGGGGAAAGGAGGTCGTGGTGCAGTGAGAGGCTCCTTCAGAGAGTAAGGAGAGGCATCCTCTCCTCAAGGAGCCACTCCAAGGTCAGATCCAGACACCACCCCAGGGCCAGGAGCCACCCCAGGGTCAGGAACCTCTCCCAAACAACACCTTCCTGCCGGTGGCCAGGATTTGCTGGGCCAGGGAAGGAAATAAGGCAGAAAGGGCCTGACCCAGCCGAGGAATCTCCTCCTGCGCCTCCATGCTGTGCCCTGAGAAGCCGAGCAGGGAAGCTGCCTGTCCCTGCAGCTGCCCAAGCCTGCCTGGAGCTCTCACTTCAGATTTAGGCTTAAGCTCTTTAGGACAGGCCTTGTCCTTCACTGAGTGTCACACTGAACACTCGAGGCCCCTGATCTCCATGGCCTTTATGTATCTCCCTAATGGGATAAACACCGGAGTAATCCCTCTGTCTGTCTACCTGCCAGCTCCCCTCACGGCTCTGCTTGCAGGAACTGCTCCTGGAAAGCTCCAGGCTCACAAAGTTTGGGATGCTTTCCCTGGAAAAGGGGCTCTCGGGGCTGGGTGTCACGCTGGGGTGGTGCAAGGGACGCGCTGAGTGGTGAGGGGGGGATGGCTACAGGTGCCAGGGACCCACAGCGGGCGCTGGCTGCGCTCTCCAGGCTGGGGACATCATCCATGTCACAGCTTGCTGCGGGAGATGACTGCCTGGCAGCTCCGTTCCCCGCGGAGAAAGCCCACCCTATATGACTCAACATCCCCGTGACACCCAGTTCCTCCCACATCATCCATCCCCGAGCTCCCGCTGATGATCCCGGTGACACCGAGAGCCGGGCCCGGCTCCTCGCTGGGCGACCGGCCCCGCTCCAGCCGCGGGGAGCCGCGTCCCGGGGGGGATGAAGGCTCCGGATCGAATTAAAAACAGCATCGAGAAGGGCGAGGGGGAGCTCTAAGGGCAGGCAAAGCCCAGCATCCCCCGCCGCCGCCTCCGCACGCCCGCGGCCGGGTCAGCGGAGCCCCGTGGCTCGGCGGAGCGGGGCTGCCCCGGGCACCGGGAGCACCGGGAGCCCGCGGGAGCCGGGCAGGACGGAGCCGTCCGTGCGGGCGGGATAACCGCGGACGGGAAGGGGCTGTGGCAGCGCGGCCCCGGGCTCCGGCGGTGGCAGCCGCCTCCCCGGGCCGGCGCGGAGCCCCGGCTACCGGCACTTGTTGCCCCTACGGTGGCGGGCGGCTGGGCCGCGCTCAGCACCACGGACAGCGGCGGCGGGCACCGGAGCCGGGATGGGGCTCGGCGCCGGTGCCGGGGCGGGGGTCGCGGTCCCACCTGAAGTCGCTGTAGGGATGGATAATCCAGGCGCCCGCCGACTTCACCCGTTGCCGCTCGATCTCCACGGCCCGGTGGCTGCCGAACATGCGCAGCGAGAACTTGTTCACGGCGGGCTGCAGCATCGCCCCGAGCTGCCGCTGCACGAACGTGCCCGCCGCCGCCGCCTCGCCCTCCGCCACGATCTGCTCCGTCGCCGCCGGCGAGGCCGGGGCCGCGCCCGACGCCCCCGCGGGCGCCCCCGCCGCCTCCCCGTCCAGCACCGGCGGCTTCTCCCGCGGCTCGGGGCTCCGCCGCGGCGCCGCCTCCATCCCGCCGCCGCCGCCTCGCCTCACGTTTCCTTCAAACGCCCTTGCCCGGGCGCCCTGCCCGCCGCCCCGCCGCACATGCCCGGCCCCGGGCGGGCGGGCGCTCGCTCGCCGCCCGCGGCCACTCGCTCACCGAGCGCTCACGGAGCTCCGCCGGCGCCCGCCTGTTGCGCACGCTCCGGCGCGGGCGCGGCGGCCGCCGGCAGCCGGGAAGCGCCGGTGGCACCGGAGCGGCGGCGCGGGGAGCGGCGAGGCCCGGGCGGCACCGGAGCGGCGGTGGCGGCGGGACCCCGCGGCGGGCGGGGTGGGGCGGGGCTGGCGGGCGGGGCCTCGGGAAGGAGAACGCGCCCCCCGGTACGGCCCCGGTGCCGCCGGAGGGAACGGAGAGGGGCGGGGCTTCAAGGAGAGAAGGGCGGGGCTAGACACAAGGGGCGTGGTCACTGTCTGGTAGCCCCGCCCATCACAGGCAGCAGGCCGACGAGGGGGCGTGGCTTAGTGAGCTGGCGGGCGGGCACGGGGCGGGGCTCCTGGCGGCGAGGGGCGGGATTATCACTATAGGCCACGCCCACATCTTGACCCCGCCCCTCGGCAGGGCCCCGCCGCCGTCAGGAGGGAGAGGCGTGGCTTCGGGGAGGAGGTGGGCGGGGCAATCTACCCCGACCCCGCCCCTCTGCCTCGCCCAGCCCGCGCCGCCGCGTCCAAAAAGGGGGCGTGGCTTAAAGAGCGATCCGTGCGGAACCGGCCCCGCCCCTCGCCTCTAACCCCGCCCACCGGCCCCACCTGCTGTGACGCAGCTCCGCGCGCCTACGTGCGTGCGTACGTGATCGCGTCCGTGCGTGCGCGGCCCCGCGGGCTGGCAGGACCCGGATCGGCGGCGGCGGCAGGAGCTGGAGCGGGGCCCGGGGCCCACGGCCGCCATCACGGATTTCCTGTGGGACAAGCGCACCGGGCTGGCTGCGAGGACGGTGCGTGGCGGCGCGGCGCGGTGCGGGGCCCCGCGGGCCGGGGCGGGGTGGGTAGGCCGCGGCCGGTGAGGGCGGCGCGGGGCGGGCCCGGTTTGTCGTTCCCGGCGGGGCCGCGGTGGGAATCGGCGGTCTGGGTGTCCCCGTGAGGGCGGCGTGGCCGGATGGCCCGCAGGGACCGGCTCGGGGCCTCCCCGCCGAGGCCGCCCCGCCCTCCGCCCATCTCTCCCGGTGTCCCGGTGCTTCCGGGCCTGCACGGCGGAGGCCCCGCCCGGCGCGGCCGCCATCACCGTCCCCAAAGCGGTTCCAGCCCCGCTGCGGAACGCAGCCCCGGTGCTCGTTCCATGGAACCGGGGCTTGGCGGGCCGCCAGCGCCGCCTTCGCGCTCCCTTCATTCCACGGCTGGAAACCGGGGGGAGCCCCGGGCAAAGCCCCCCGTGCAGGCGGTACCGGGCCCGTACCCCCGATCACCCCGCGCCGCCGGGGCCGGTTCGGCCTGTCCGAGCCCTGGCGGTGATGTCAGCGCTGGGCGGGGACGGGGACGCAGCCGGGGGCATTTTGGATGGGGGAATTTGGCACAGATTGCCCAGAGGAGCTGTGGCTGCCCCATCCCTGCGGTGTCCGATGCCGGCTTGGAGCAGCCTGGGCCGGGGGAAGGTGGCCCTGCACATGGCAGGGGGGTGGGACTGAGTGAGCTCGAAGGTCCCACCCAGCTGACGTTCCATGATTCCACGAATTGTGCTTGGAACCAAAGTGCGTGCGGGGAATGGTTGAGAGCTGTGGGGTACGGTCTGAGGGGCTGCACCCACTGTGCCATCTCACCTCGGCATCCCCTTGGCTCCAACCTCTCCAGAGGGGCAGAGCTGAGACCCCCTGAGGGTCTGCAGGGCTCTGTTGATGTCCTTTGGATGCCCTTGGCTCCAGCCTCTCCAGAGGGGCAGAGCTGAGGGTTTTCAGGGCTCTCTTGGTGTCCTTTGGGTCCCCTTGGCTCCAGCCCTTCATGTTTCTCCAGGGGGTAAGAGCTGAGGGTTTTCAGGGCTCTCTTGGTGTAGCTGAGACCCCCTGAGGGTTTTCAGGGCTCTCTTGTTGTCCTTTGGTTCCCCTTGATTCCAGCCCCTCCAGAGGGGCAGAGCTGAGGGTTTTCAGGGCTCTCTTGGTGTCCTTTGGGTCCCCTTGGCTCCAGCCCTTCATGTTTCTCCAGAGGGTAAGAGCTGAGGGTTTTCAGGGCTCTCTTCGTGTCCTTTGGTTCCCCTTGGTTCCAGCCTCTCCAGAGGGGCAGAACCGAGGATTTTCAGGGCTCTCTTGGTGTAGCTGAGACCCCCTGAGGGTTTTCAGGGCTCTCTTGGTGTAGCTGAGACTCCCCTGAGGGTTTTCAGGGCTCTCTTGGTGCCCTTTGGGAAGGGAGGCTTTGCTCCTGGTGGTTCTCCATGGACAGAGGGATGTGTGTCACCAATCTCCTGAGCTGGGAGGGATCCACAGGCCCTGATGTCCTTCCCCAGGACACCCCAACAATCCCAGTCTGTGCATCCCTGGGAGCATTGTCCAAGCTCTCCTGGAGCTCTGGCAGTCCTGGGGAGCCTGGGCAGTGCCCAGCACCCTCTGGGGGAAAACCTTTTCCTGTATTCATCCTCAACCTTGCTGCCAGAGCCCCAGCCATTCCCTGGGCTGCTGTCACTGTCACACAGAGCACAGACCAGAGCTGTCCCTCCCGGGGAAGCTGCAGCCCCCTGAGATCTCCCCTCAGTCCCAGCTGAACAGCCCCAACACCCCCAGAGCCTTCCCCACCCTCGTCCCAGTGCAGGTGTCACTTGGCAGGAAACCTGAGCATCTCTTGAGGAGCTGCTCTCTGGGCATCCTTTGCTGGATTTTGCCTTTTTCTGACCCAGGCATGGGGCAGCTGAGAGGCATTTTAACAACTTTTATTCTATTCTGAGCTTCACGTGAAGGATGACACAATACAGATGTTATAATTCACGCCATCACAATCAGAAATGAACTATTTCTTAATTACAATACAGTAGAATATTTTTGGGCGTATTTAGCCACACCATGCTGTAAATACAAGAAAACAAATAATTTTAAATTGCCCCTCATGGGTCCCACTCCAAGGCATCTTTCATAGTTCTGTTTCTCCAAAGCATCCAGTCTTGTTTGCAAGGCCACCTTTTGAAACTCCTGTCAGGCTTGGAGGATTTTTTCTAAATCCATTTCTCACATTGCTCAGGGGGCTCTGGTGACATCCAGAACTTCATTTCACCTTCCTTGGTGCTGCTTCCCCTCCTTCCTGAGCAGCTTAAAGAGAAATGGTCCAAAAGCTGTTCCTGGAGCTGTGGGCATAGAGGTGGGTGTGAGGAAGGGATACAAACCTGGGAATGAGAACCAGGGTTCTTTTTTTTGTTTTTGGGAGAGAAAACGGGGCAAGATGACCATGGGTGGTCTCACCCTGTCCTGTGGGGCTCTGGGCTCTCTCAGAGTTTGCTCTCCTCTCTCACATCCCCTGGCCACACTCACACACGTTGGATTCCTGTCCCATGCAGCTGTTAATGCTGCCCTGCTGTCCCCACGGGTGTCACAGGGTCCCTGCTGTCCCCAGAGATTCCTGCTGTCCCCATGGGGGCCTCACAGCAGAGAGGGGGTCCCCACTGTCCCCACGAGTGCCTCACGGGGTCCCTGCTGTCCCCATGGGTGTCACAGGGTCCCTGCTGTCCCCACAGGTCCCTGCTGTCCCCACGGGTGCCTCACAGTGTGCCCCACTGTCCCTGCTGTCCCCACGGTGTCCCTGCTGTCCCCACAGATGCCTCACAGGGTCTCTGCTGACCTCACAGGGTCCCTGCTGTCCTCACAGTGTCTGTGCCATGCCCACATGTCCCTGCTGTCCCCATGGGGGCCTCATTGTCCCTGCTGTCCCCACAGGTGCCTCACTGTCCCTGCTGTCCCCATGAGTGTCTCACAGGGTCCCTGCTGTCCCCATGTGTGCCTCACAGTCCTTACTGTCCCCGTGGGTCCCTGACAGTCCCCGCTGTCCCCACAGATCCCTGAGTGTCCCTGCTGTCCCCACAGATGCCGCACTCCCGAAGGTACTGCTGATTGGAGTGCAGCAGCCGCAGCAGTTACCACGGGGTCCCTGCTGTCCCCAGGGTGTCTCTGCTGTCCCCACGGGTCCCTGACTGTCCCTGCTGTCCCCTTGCTGTCCCCACAGATGCCGCACTCCCGAAGGTACCGCTCGTCGGAGCACAGCAGCCACAGCAGTTACCACAGGGTCCCTGCTGTCCCCCCGCTGTCCCCACAGATCCCTGACTGTCCCTGCTGTCCCCCCACTGTCCCCACGGGTCCCTGAGTGTCCCCGCTGTCCCCACAGATCCCTGAGTGTCCCTGCTGTCCCCACGGGTCTCTGACAGTCCCCACTGTCCCCACAGATGCTGCACTCCCGAAGGTACCGCTCATCGGAGCGCAGCAGCCACGGCAGTTACCACAGGGTCCCTGCTGTCCCCATGGGTGTCCCTGCTGTCTCCCTGCTGTCCCCACAGATCCCTGAGTGTCCCTGCTGCCCCCATAGGTTCTCTGACTGTCCATGACTGTCCCTGCTGTCCCCACGGGTCCCTGAGTGTCCCCACTGTCCCCACAGATGCCGCACTCCCGAAGGTACCGCTCGTTGGAGCGCAGCAGCCGCAGCAGTTACCACGGGGTCCCTGCTGTCCCCCCACTGTCCCCACGGGTCCCTGAGTGTCCCTGCTGTCCCCACGGGTCCCTGAGTGTCCCCACTGTCCCCACGGGTCCCTGAGTGTCCCCGCTGTCCCCACAGATGCCGCACTCCCGAAGGTACCGCTCGTCGGAGTGCAGCAGCCGCGGCAGTTACCATGGGGTCCCTGCTGTCCCCCCGCTGTCCCCACAGGTCCCTGACTGTCACTGCTGTCCCCCCGGGTCCCTGAGTGTCCCCACTGTCCCCACAGATGCCGCACTCCCGAAGGTACCGCTCGTCGGAGCGCAGCAGCCGCGGCAGTTACCACGGGGTCCCTGCTGTCCCCTCGCTGTCCCCACAGATCCCTGAGTGTCCCTGCTGTCCCCACGGGTCCCTGAGTGTCCCTGCTGTCCCCATAGGTTCTCTGACTGTCCATGACTGTCCCTGCTGTCCCCATGGGGTCCCCAACAGTCCCTGCTGTCCCCACAGATGCCGCACTCCCGAAGGTACCGCTCGTCGGAGCGCAGCAGCCACGGCAGTTACCACGGGGTCCCTGCTGTCCCCCCGCTGTCCCCACAGATCCCTGAGTGTCCCTGCTGTCCCCACGGGTCCCTGACTGTCCCTGCTGTCCCCTTGCTGTCCCCACAGATGCCGCACTCCCGAAGGTACCGCTCGTCGGAGCGCAGCAGCCGCGGCAGTTACCACGAGCGCTACCGGAGCCGCAAGCACAAGCGGCGGCGGACGCGGTCCCGGTCCAGCAGCAGCGAGCGGGACCGGCGGCACCGGCGGGAGGACAGCTACCACGTCCGATCCCGGAGGTGAGAGGGGCTCTCAGCTGCCCCCCTGCACGGGCTGACACGGGGGCTGAGCTGGGAGGGACCTCTGGGGTCACCCAGGGCTCAGGGATGCGGCCAGGTGGGTTTGGGATGGCTCCAGAGAGGGAGGTGCCATGCTCGGCCTGGGCTGCTGTGGCAACAACTTCCTGTCGCTGGGCACCACTGGAAAAATGTCTGGCATCTGCCTTGGAGATATTGATGGGGATGTCCTTAAAGAGGGAGGTGCCGTGCTCGGCCTGGGCAGCTGTGCCAGTGCTCTGCAACCCTCTGTGCCAACAACTTCCCGTCACTGGGCGCCACTGAAAAGTGTCTGGCACTGTCCTGGCATCTGCCTTTGAGATACTGATGTGGGATGTCCTCTGAGAGGGAAATGCCATGCTTGCCCTGGGCAGCGGTGCCAGTGCTCTGCCACTCTCCATGGGAAGAAATTCTTCCTTGTGTTGAGGTAGAGTGTGGTGTGTTTTAGTTTTTGGCCATTGCTCCCCATCCTGTTGCTTGGCACTAAAAAAGTGTCTGGCACCATCCTGGTATCTGCCTTGGAGATCCTGATGTGGGATTCTTCAGAAAGGGAGGTGCCATGCTCAGCCTGGGCAGCTGTGCCAGTGCTCTGCCACCCTCTGTGGGACTAAATTCTTCCTTTTGTTGAAGTAGAACGTGCTTTAGTTTATGGTTTTGCTCCCCATCCTGTCACTGGGCACCACTGAAAAGTGTCTGGCACTGTCCTGGCACCTGCATTGGAGATCCTGATGTGGGATGTCCCTAAAGAGGGAGGTGCCAGGCTTGGCCTGGGCAGCAGTGCCAGTGCTCTGCAACCCTCTGTGGGACTAAATTCTTCCTTTTGTTGAAGTAGAATGTGCCTTAGTTTATGGTTTTGCTGCCCATCCTGTCACTGGGCACCACTGAAAAGTGGCACCGTCCTGGCACCTGCCTTTGATATATTGATGTGAGGTGTCCTCTCAGAGGGAAATGCCATGCTTGCCCTGGGCAGCTGTGCCAGTGCTCTGCCCTGCTCTGGGAACAGCTTCCTTGTGTTGAGGTAGAGCATGGTGTGTTTTAGTTCATGGTTTTGCTGCCCATCCTGTCCCTGGGCACCACTGCAAAGAGTCTGGCACCATCCTGGCACCTGCCTTGGAGGCACTGATGTGCAATAATGAGATTTCCTCTCAGTCATCTCCAGGCTAACGAGGCCCATCTCCCTCAGTCTCTGCTCATTAAGGGAGATGCTGCAGTCCCTCAATCATGGCCGAGTCATCCATTCTCAGCCAGGTTCCAGGGCTGCTCTGAGCTGTCACAGCCTGGGCAGTGCTTGTCACCAAAGCCCCTCACTCCCCTCTTAGGGGAACTTCCCTGTGTGGCACCCAGAGCCCCACTGGCAGTGCCACTGCACCCCCTGGGCTGGGACTGAGCCCCTTCAGTGACCCAATGTTTGCCCTGTTTGACTCCCTACACACCCCACACTCCCAGTCAGACCAGTTTCCTTACTGGTTTCTCACAGCAGGTTCTCTCAGACATCTCAATCCTTAAAAATCTCGGTGCAATAACAAAGAAACAGCTCTAGCTGGTGCCTTCAAGGAGGGGTCCTGAACAAAGGACCCTCTGAGCTTTTATCCCTTCACAGTTTCAGTACAGGAAGATCTGGGGTCCCTCAGTGTCCCTCACCTGGCTGGGACACAGATCCCTGTCCCCTTTGTTGTGCCAAGGGTTGGCAGCTCATGGCTTCTTGCCTTGGGCTCCCTCAAAGCACTGCAAAAGTTTTGGTGTTCCAAACATAACAAGGACATGGAACTGTTGGAACAGGTCCAGAGGAGGCTGGGAAGTTGTTAAGAGAACTGGAACACCTTCCTCATGGAGAAGGGCTGGGAGAGTTTTCCAGGCTGGACAAGAGAAGGTTTTGGGAGAATTGGGACTGGAAGAGTTTCTAGGCTGGGGAAAAGAAGGTTGTGAGAGAATTTGGGCTGGGAGCGTTTTCCAGCCTGGAGAAGAGAAGGCTGTGAGAGAATTTGGGCTGGAGAAGAGAAGGTTGTGAGAGAATTTAGGCTGGAAGAGTTTTCCAGCCTGGAGAAGAGAAAGTTGTGAGAGAATTGGGACTGGGAGCATTTTCCAGCCTGCAGAAGAGAAGGTTGTGAGAGAATTTAGGCTGGAAGAGTTTTCCAGCCTGGAGGAGAGAAAGTTGTGAGAGAATTGGGGCTGGAAGAGTTTCTAGCCTGGGGAGAAGGTGGTTGTGAGAAAATTTGGGCTGGGAGAATTTTCCAGCTTGGAGAAGTTTGTGAGAGAATTTGGGCTGGGAGAGTTTTCCAGCCTGGAGAAGAGAAGGTTTTGGGAGAATTGGGACTGGAAGAGTTTCTAGCCAGGGGAAAAGAAGGTTGTGAGAGAATTGGGGCTGGGAGCGTTTTCCAGCCTGGAGAAGAGAAGGCTGTGAGAGAATTGGGGTTGGAGAAGAGAAGGTTGTGAGAGAATTTAGGCTGCAAGAGTTTTCCAGCCTGGAGAAGAGAAAGTTGTGAGAGAATTGGGACTGGGAGAATTTTCCAGCCTGGTGAAGAGACGGTTGTGAGAGAATTGGGACTGGAAGATTTTCTAGCCTGGGGAGAAGGTGGTTGTGAGAAAATTTGGGCTGGGAGAATTTTGCAGCTTGGAGGAGAGAAGGTTGTGAGAGAATTGGGACTGGGAGAGTTTCTAGCCTGGAGAAGAGAAGGTTGTGGAGAATTTGGGCTGGAAGAGTGTTCCAGGCTGGAGAAGAGAAGGTTGTGGATAATTTGGGCTGGGAGAGTTTTCCAGCTGGAAAAGAGAAGTTTGTGAGAGAATTTGGGCTGGGAGAGTTTCTAGCCTGGACAAGAGAAGGTTTTGTGAAGACCTCTCAGCACCTTCCAGTGTTAAAAGGGGCCTACAAGGAAGGTGGAGAGGGACCCTCCATGAGGAGCTGTAGTGACAGGATGAGGAGCAATGGGTACAAATTGAAAGAGAGAGAATTTAGGCTAGACAATGAGGAAGATCTTCCCTGTGAGGGTGGTGAGACACTGGCACACAGCTTGGATGGGGCTGCCCCAACCCTGTCAGTGTTCTCTAGGCCAGACTGGACAAGGCAATGATGATCTTCAAGTCCACTCCAGCCCCTCAGCATTCCCCAGTGCAGGAATGTGCTCCATGCTGACGGAGTGACCAAATTATTCTTTGTCTGCTTAAAAAAAGCAAAAAGCCCAGAAGTTCCTCTCCCAATTTGGTACAAAGACACCTCATAGGACCTTTGGGACTTCACCTCAGACCTGGGGCTGCCCCATTGGACAGAGGCCAAGAGGTCCAGCCTAGGTAATTTGTTGGACAGTAATTCACTAGAAAAAGAAGAGAACAAAGGAGATAATCCCTTTTGTGGGATGTTTCAGCAGGAGCAAGGACCTCTTTCCCCCAGCTCAGTTCTTCTCTGTAAGAGCTTTGTTATTTTGCCTTTTATTAAACCTTTTCCCAACACTACCTCAGAAGCCATCCTGTTAGTTTTTTGCCATTTGTGGTAGTTGGGCTATCTCAGGTGTGTGGGTTCCTCTGAGAGCAAAAATCGAGTCAGGGACAGTTTTTCTCTGTGAGAACTTTGTTATTTTGCCTTTTATTAACGCTTTTTCCATTTCCAACATTACCTCAGAGCCCAACCTGTTTGGTTTTTGCCATTTGGGGTAGCTGGACTATCTCAGGTGTGCTGGGTTCCTCTGAGAGCAAGAACCTCATGCCCCTGGCTCAGTTTTTCTCTGTAAGAGATTTTTTATTTTGCTTTTTATTAAACCTTTTTCCAACACTACCCCATCCTGCTACTTTTATACCATTTGGGGTAGCTGGGCTGTCTCAGGTGTGCTGGGTTCCTCTGAGAGCCAAAACAGAACCAGGGACAAGAGGTTTTTCTCAGTAAGAGCTTCTTCACTTTGCCTTTCCCAACACTACCTTGGAAGCCACCCTGCTACTTTTTTGCCATTTGGGGTAGCTGGGCTATCTGAGGTGTGTGGGTTCCTCTGAGAGCAAAAATGGAGCCAGGGACAGTTTTTCTCTCTGAAAGCTTTGTTATTTTGCCTTTTATTAACCCTTTTTCCATTTCCAACACTACCTCATAAACCATCCTGCTACTTTTACACCATTTGAGGTAGCTGGACTATCTCCGGTGGGATGGGTTCCTCTGAGAGCAAAAATCGAGCCAGGGGCAAGCGTTTTTTCTCTCTAAGAGCTTCTTTATTTCGCCTTTCATTAAACCTTTTCCAACACTCCCACAGAACCCAATCCTGCTACTTTTATACCATTTGGGGTAGCTGGGCTGTTTCAGGTGTGCTGGATTCCTCTGAGAGCAAAAATCAAGCCAGGAGCACGAGATTTTTCTCTGTAAGAGTTTTGTAATTTCGCCTTTTATGAAACCTTTTCCCAGCACTCCCACAGAACCCACCCTGCTACTTTTATACCATTTGGAATAGCTGGACTATCTCAGGTGTGTTGGGTTCCTCTGAGAGCAAAAATCGAGCCAGGCGCACGAGATTTTTTCTCTCTAAGAGCTTCTTCATTTCGCCTTTCATGAAACCTTTTTCCAACACTCCCACAGAGCCCACCCTGCTACTTTTATACCATTTGGGCTATCTCAGGTGTTCTGGATCCCTCTTAGAAGGACTAACCCCTTCCCCTGTCCCCATCCCCCGCGCCCAGCTACGACGACCACTCGGCAGACCGCAGGGCCTACGACCGCCGTTACTGTGACAGCTACCGGCGCAACGACTACAGCCGCGAGCGGGGCGACGCCTCCTACTACGAGCCCGAGTACCGGCAGCATTCCTACGAGTACCGGCAGCGCTCCCGGGACCGCGAGGGCAGCTACCGCAGCTGCAAAAGCAGCCGGCGTAAGCACAGGCGGAGGCGGCGCCGCAGCCGGTCCTTTAGCCGCTCCTCATCGGTGAGTATCCTGCTGTGCCGTGCCTGCCCTGTAACCTTGCTCTCTCTCCCCCAGGTGCTGAGCTGGGTAAGTAGAAAAATTCACTTTCTAAACGCTCTGTCGGAGTCGGATTGAGGTCTGTGTGTGTGTGCGTGTGTTGTTTGGAGGAGTTGTTGTTGTTGCTCGCGTCCCTTGCGCGCCGCGGTTGGCGCTGCCCGGTGCCAGCTGGGCACGGGTGGCTCAGGTCCTCTCTCAGTGGGAGGGACAGGAGTGCCCGGCGAGGCTGACGGGTCCCCAGGGTGGTGCTGCATCTCCTCCCATTCAGTGATGCTCGTGGAGGAGCCCCAGCCAGGCAGGGTTTGTGCAAGGCTCGAAGAGCCAGCGCTCAGCTGGTGCCAGTCCCAGAGAGCCTGGGACAGGTGGCTGCCCCTGTGGTCCCTGTTTCGGGCCCTGGCTCTGAGCAGGATCCTCCTGGCTGGGCCCAGCTGATGTGGGCTTTGTGGAGGAGCAGAGCTTTTGGAGCACTGAGCTCAGGTGGAGGCAGAACCATCCCAGGCTCTTCCCGGAAGCATCCCTGGCTTTCTCTTCTTGTCTGTTCTGCTGTTCACCTTCCACTTCTGTTAGACCCCAGACACATTCTCTGCTCTGTGTGTGGAGCTCTCAGTGTTGTCTGGTCTGTTCTGGCTCTGTGTCCAGGGAGGGGATTGGGGGCTGGATTTGGGTCCCAAGTCTGCTGGCTGGTTGCTCCCAAGTATGGGGATACTTAGCTGAGGAACCGAAGGCAGGAATTTTCTCTTCTCCAGCATAAACCTCTTATCTGCCTCATCCCAGGGCTGTCCCAGTTCCCTGTTGGGTTCTGCTTCTCTTCTGGAAGTTAGTCCTTCCAGGATCAGCTTCTTTGGGGGAGGGTCTAGGAAGAAGTGTCCATCTTTCCCCAGGCAGTCACTGGGAACTTTCCATTTTGGATGGATCATTGTATCTAAAGCTGCTTTTCTGAAATCTCGGAGTTCATCTTCCCCTGAGTGTCGGGGCTGGGGGAAGCTGTGTGGGAGGTTATTGGAGTGGGATAGGGGTGCCTGTGGGGGCAGCCTGGGCTTGTGCAGGAGCTGCCAGCCAGCACGTGCCTCCTGCTGCCCCTGCTCTGCGGCGTGCTCAGGCAGTCCCCAGGACCCGAAGGCCGGTGCTGTTCCTCTCTGAGCCCCTGTGGGAGCAAGAACAGCCAGCCCTTTCCATGCCCCTCAGCTCCCTCACTCTGACAGCTCTGCTGTCACACTGGTTCGGGTTGGGGCTGTTTGTAGGTTCTTTTTTTTCTTATTTTTTTCTTTTTTTTTTTTTTTCCTTTTTCTTTTTTTTTTTTTTCCTTTTTTTTTTTTTTTCTTTTTTTGCTACAACGAAAAAGCAAACTGTTTTTTTCTTTTCTGAGCTAGTGTGTTGTATCTTGACATGTTCCCTTGCAATATCCCTATCGTTATATATTCCTCTGTGCCGTATGAATTGGCTGGGAATCTCCTCCTGCAACCCCTCCTCAAACAACCATGTGAATTTCCAAACCAACCAATGCGTGACGCTGGCTGCTGCTGCGCTGGTTTGAAAATCTGATTGGTGAATGATGAATTCCCTGTCTGCCTGGGCCAGCAGCGGAGTCGACAGAGCAGCAGAAGGGCCAAGAGTGTGGAGGACGACGACGAGGGGCATCTGATCTATCGCGTCGGCGACTGGCTACAAGAAAGATGTACAGCCAAATCGTAACATAATTTAGCTCTCTAGTTAAGCTCCCATCGCAGTCGCAGATCTGTCTTATCTTTCTGTTTCATTTTATTTTCATTGTTTATTAAAGAGAAAACCCTCTCCTTTTCCTTCCCCTTTTGTTAAAGCTACGTTTATATTGTGTATTGTTACTGAAGTGCCAGGGAAATTAGGGCAGCTGCCTTGTGCAGCCGGTGTCAGCCTTCCGCTGCTCCGGTCTCTCCAGCTGTGTGCAGGATAGGTGTTGCAATGCATTCTCCTCTGCCCTGTGTATCGCTGCAGCCAGGTCCTGCTCCCTCTCTCAGCTCCTTCCCTCTCCTTCTCTCCCTCCCAGATGAGATTATCAGCACCCTGGGGGAAGGGACCTTCGGCAGAGTGGTGCAGTGCATGGATCACCGGAGGTATGTGGGGAAAGGGGGAGACCACAGCTGGGGGTGAAAATCACTCTCTTGGTTTTCGATATTCTCTGCTGCTCCAGGCTCTCACCCTCTTTGTGTTGCCCATGTGCTGGGGGAAGCTTCAGGGCTGTTTAGTAGGGAGGGAAAGGGACATCTTTGGTGGACACACCTGCTTGAGCAAGGGAGGCTGGTCAGAAGGTCCCTTCCACAGGGCACAGCCTCTTTTACCTGCTCAGGGCTCACCTGGTGCTTTCTTCCTGTTTCTCCCACAGGGTTGTTTTGTAGGGAGGGAAAGGGACACCTTTGGTGGACACCCCTTAATATTAACCTGCTTGGGCAAGGGAGGCTGGTCAGAAGATCCCTTCCACAGGGCACAGCTTCTTTTATCTACTCAGGGCTCAGTTTGTGCTTTCTTCCTGTTTCTCCCACAGGGGTGGTGCGCGCGTTGCTCTGAAAATCATTAAAAACGTGGAGAAATACAAAGAGGCTGCTCGACTGGAAATCAACGTGCTGGAGAAAATCAACGAGAAGGATCCTGAGAACACAAAGTGAGTGTGCTCCTGGTGTTCAGCAGGAAGGGCTGGTTTCAGGGCTGGGGTGGAACGGGTGCTGGGTGTTGTGTGGTTGAAGGTGATCCTGGATAGTTTTGGAAGCATCTTGGCTCGCTGTGAGGTACAGACTGAGCAGGGAAAGGAGGAGCCTGCAGAGCTGTTCCCAACTGGAATGTTTCTGTCAGTCTCTGTGTCAGGATGTTTGACTGGTTTGACTACCACGGCCACATGTGCATCTCCTTCGAGCTGCTGGGGCTCAGCACCTTTGATTTCCTGAAGGATAACAACTACCTGCCTTACCCCATCCACCAAGTACGGCACATGGCCTTCCAAGTGTGCCAGGCTGTGAAGTGTAAGTGTTCCTGCTGCTCTCCTGTGCTTTGGGCTCACCTGGGGAGCTGAGTAGGTTGCACTTCTGCAACTGGTGGCCCAGAGCAACAAGTTTTTGCTGTGGTTCTGAGCCCTGAGCCTTCCTGCCCCTCTGGGAATGAATCCTCTTCATTTTCTGGTGCTTGTGGGCTGGCAGTAGCTCAGAGCACTCCAGCATCCACCCCCCTGCACCTTCTGGCGATCAATACAATAAATCTTTGTGCTTCTGGTAAAGCACCATGGCCTGGGCTTTGCCTGGCTGTTCACACCCAGGTTGAAATGTGGCTTAAACTGGTGCCAGTGATGGCTTTTGGGGGGGTGTAGCCTCGTTCTGCTTCTCTCCCCTCACCCAAACTCTCTTTTCTCCCTCAGTTCTGCATGACAATAAACTCACCCACACTGACCTCAAGCCAGAGAACATCCTCTTTGTGAACTCTGACTACGAGCTCTCCTACAACCTGGAGAAGGTAACACATAACACACAGCCTCACTTGGCTCTCCTCTTGGTGTCCCTGAGGGGTCAGACACAGCCCCAGGGGACGTGGGCTCCCTGCAGTCCTTGAGGGCTTTGCATGACCTGCCAGGCAGTGCTGAGTGAGCCGTGGCTGTGCTGGGAGCTGCTTTGGGGCTGCCAAAGCTTTCCCCTGCCGTGGTGCCCTCAGCTGGGTGAAGCAGGGTTTGGAGGGGCTGCCAGGTGATGGATCCCATTGTCCCCCCCTGCAGAAACGGGACGAGAGGAGCGTGAAGAGCACGGCCATCAGGGTGGTGGACTTTGGCAGTGCCACCTTTGACCACGAGCATCACAGCACCATCGTGTCCACCAGGCACTACCGAGCCCCTGAAGTCATCCTGGGTAAGGTGCCCCTGGGTCTCTGCCCCTTGTACCCCGCTGGGATGGGGAGTGTTGGGCATCCACATCATTCAGGAGCTTTCTGGGTTTGCCCTGGGAGATGGGAAGTTGATTTAACAGCTCTGCAGTGCTGTTTCCTGGGACCTCCATGGTGACAGCCCTGTCATTGTTCTGGGTTTGTTCCCCCTGGAGAAAAGGAGGTTCAGGGGGGGGGATCCTCTCACTCTCCACAGCTTCCTCATGAGGGTTTGGGCTCTGCTCCCAGGGAGCAAGGAGAAATGGCCTCAAGTTGTGCCAGGGTTGGACATCAGGAGGAATTTCTTCCTGGAAAGGGTGGTCAGGCATTGGAAGGGGCTGCCCAAGGAGGTTTGGAGTCCCCATTCCTGGAGGTGTCCAAGGAGTGGCTCGATGTGGCACTGAGTGTCCTGGACTGGGATTGGTCACAGGTTGGAGTTGGTGATTCCATGATCCACCATCAGCTGAGCAGTATATTGAAAGCAGAGCACCAGAAGCCTGGCTGGAATAGGATGTTATTTATTTTTTTATTAGTTATTTATTTTTAAAAGAAAGAGGAATTTGGACTCTTGGGTTGTAACTGGATCATTTATTTAAACAACATTGTTTTTCAGAGCTTGGCTGGAGCCAGCCCTGTGATGTGTGGAGTATTGGCTGCATCATCTTTGAGTATTATGTGGGTTTCACCCTTTTCCAGGTGAGAACTGTGTGGTGTGGGTGCTTCCCAACTGGTGAGAGGATGCTGGCTGCTTCCCTGAGACTGATGGGGGTCCCTCCATCCCTGCAGTCCCGTGGAGACACCCAAGGTGTTGGCCAGGATGGGGGTTCTGGGTGGGGGAACACCCAGGGCTGGAGGCAGAACCACTGCAATCTATTCCATGCCTTCCCTTTCCATTTCTCCCTGCCAGACACACGACAACCGGGAGCACCTGGCCATGATGGAGAGGATTTTGGGGCCAATTCCTTCTCGAATGGTCCGCAAGACAAGGTGAGCAAAGCCAGCCCTCCTGCTGCCACGGGCAGTGCTTCACCCTGGGGGAAATGCCACTTTGTCCCACTGGGGCTGGCACCTTGCTGCTGTGTAACCTGCTGTCCCTTTATTCTGACAGGAAACAGAAATATTTCTACCACGGCCGCCTGGACTGGGACGAGAACACCTCAGCTGGACGCTACGTTCGGGAGAACTGCAAACCACTGCGGGTGAGGCAGCTTGGCCCCTGCTCAGCTTCTCCCTCTGGGCAAGCCTGGAGTTTGGCATTGCTTTTTGGCTGCTTGGGTTAACCTATCTAAAAAAGAAATGTAGGATTTTCACTTTGTCTGATAGTAGTATAAGCATTTATATGGGTGTACTAGCTGGCTTGACTGAAAACAAAGTTTTTCTAGCAGCATCTTTAATATCTGTTAATACAGGTTGAGAGCAAAAATCGAGCTAGGGACAGTTTTTCTCTGTAAGAACTTTGTTATTTTGCCTTTTATTAGCCCTTTTTCCATTTCCAACACTACCTCATAAACCATCCTGCTACTTTTATACCATTTGGGATAGCTAGGCTGTCTCCGGTGTGCTGGGTTCCTCTGAGAGCAAAAATGGAGCCAGGGGCAAGCGTTTTTTCTCTCTAAGAGCTTTGTTATTTTATTTTTTATTAAACCTTTTTCTGACACTACCTCAGAGCCCACCCTGCTACTTTTATACCATTTGAGGTAGCTGGACTATCTCAGGTGTGTGGGTTCCTCTGAGAGCAAAAACAAAACCAGGGACAAGAGGTTTTTCTCAGTAAGAGCTTCTTCATTTCGCCTTTCATTAAACCCTTTCCCAACACTACCTTGGAAGCCATCCTGCTACTTTTATACCATTTGGGGTAGCTGGGCTGTCTCAGGTGGGATGGGTTCCTCTGAGAGCAAAAACAGAACCAGGGACAAGAGGTTTTTCTCAGTTCTTCTTCTTCATTTCGCCTTTCATTAAACCCTTTTCCCCTCCACCTGCAGCGATACCTGACCTCGGAGGCTGAGGACCATCACCGCCTGTTCGACCTCATCGAGAGCATGCTGGAGTACGAGCCCTCCAAGCGTGTCACCCTGGCTGAGGCCCTCAAGCACCCCTTCTTTGACATGCTGGGCATGGAGCCCAGCACAAAAATGTGGGACTCGAGCCGGGACATCAGCCGGTGACGCCACAGGTGCCAGCCAGCCCTCGGATTCTAGCCCCCGTGGAGGCCTGTGTGATTTCTATTCAGACACTTGGTGCTTTTTTTTTTTTATATATATATATATATAAAAACATGAGATGAACTTCCTGGACACGTTTGTAAAGCTGTTAATATGTGAGATACTGTAAATAGCCCAGATTCTCTGTCGGCCTAGGAGCACCACGGGCCTGACCTGCTGTTGCTGCTGCTGTTCTTGTGAGGTGAGGGGGGGTCTGTGTGTCCGTGCTGTAAATACCTCTTGTCCTGTGTTGCTTTGTCTCCTGTTCCTGCCCCTCCTCGGTGTAAATACTCCAGGACTCGCAGCTCTCTGTAGCTTCTCTGTTTCCTTGTAAGTTATGGAACTGGTGGGACTGCATGGGAATTATTTTTTGGATCAATGTCATAGCCCATCCCCACACCAGAGTTTTATAAGAATTTTGTACAGTCTTTGTGAAAAATAAATATGAAGTGAATAAAGCACCTGGTCTGGGTTTGGCCTGACAGCTGCTGATCCTGGGGTTGTTCTGCTGTGCCCTGTGGGGGGAAGGAGAGGGGTGAAAGGAACTTTGTGGTCCTGCTGTATCCACCTACACTGAGTAGGAGCTGCTTTTGGCCCTCAGGGCTGCAGCTGGACCTGAGTAGATGCTGTTTTGTGGGGTAGAAAACCAGGGATTGGCTTTTTCTTCGTGCCCTGGGTCCAGTGTTGGGGTGGGAGGCAGAGAAGGGACAGGGAGGGTTCTCTTACCTGAAGGAACCTCTCAGCCTTAGCTGGGGTTGTCAGGAGCCCACATCCAGCTGTCCTACACCCACCCCAGGGCTGGCTGTGTCTTTTGGACTCTTCCCAGCTCTGCAGGGAGGCTGGGCCTTGGTTTGGGCTGTTCCCTGGGTGTTTTTTGGGCTGTGTCACAGCTGATGGCAGGGCCAGAGCCTCGCTGGGGTGTGGGTGACACATGATGTGCTCTGCTGTGGCACCATCAGGCTGTGCCAGGCTGTGCCCATGCAGAGGGGAAAGGAAATGTCTGCTTTCACTTGGAGTGAGTGTGGGGAGCCTCAGGGTGGCACTGAGCCATCTGCATGGGCCTCAAGAAGGTGACAGCCATCTCCATGGGCCTGTGAGAGCCTCAGGATGGGTGACACTGAGCCATCTCCATGGGCCTCAGGAAGGTGACACTGAGCCATCTCCATGGGCCTCAGGAAGGGTGACACTGAGCCATCTCCATGGGCCTCAGGATGGTGACACTGAGCCATCTCCATGGGCCTCAGGATGGTGACACTGAGCCATCTCCATGGGCCTCAAGAAGGTGACACTGAGCCATCTCCATGGGGCTCAGGATGGTGACACTGAGCCATCTCCATGGACCTCAGGAAGGGTGACACTGAGCCATCTCCATGGGCCTCAAGAAGGTGACAACCATCTCCATGGGCCTGTGAGAGCCTCAGGAAGGTGACACTGAGCCATCTCCATGGACCTCAGGAAGGGTGACACTGAGCCATCTGCATGGGCCTCAAGAAGGTGACAACCATCTCCATGGGCCTGTGAGGGCCTCAGGAAAGGTGACAGAGCCATCTCTGTGGGCCTCAGGAAGGTGACAACCATCTCCATGGGCCTGTGAGAGCCTCAGGAAGGTGACACTGAGCCATCTCCATGGACCTCAGGATGGGTGACACTGAGCCATCTCCATGGGTGATGTGAGAGCCTCAGGAAGGTGACACTGAGCCATCTCCATGGGTGATGTGAGAGCCTCAGGAAGGTGACACTGAGCCATCTCCATGGGTGATGTGAGAGCCTCAGGAAAGGTGACAGAGCCATCTCCATGGGCCTCAGGAAGGTGACACTGAGCCATCTCCATGGGCTTGTGACCCTCCCTGCGCCCAGCCCCACACCGAGGCTGAAGTAGAATTAAATTATCTGCTTCATACCTTAACTTCAAGAAAATAACAAACTCCTGCTGCTGTCCAAACCCCAAATCCACAGCTTCCACCTCTGCCGGGAGCAGCTCCAGCTTTGGGAGAGGTGGGAGCTCACCTGTGGCGTTCAGATGTCACTCTCAGTCTGTGCAGAGTGTTTTTAGCAGTTTGCTGAGCACGGGGAGGGGACAGGGTGGGGACAGAGCGTGTCCTGCTCCCGGGATGCTGACGGCACCCGGGATGGGCTCGGTGTGCAGCCCACGGGCAGCTGGAGGGGAAGGATTTGGGAGATTCCTATAAATAACAGCTGCAGGAGGAATTCCCCGAGTGCTCGTCGTGCCCGGGCTCGGGGTGGGTCCGGCTCGGTGACAGCTGCTGGAGCGACCCCTGAGGGGACGGGGGGGCTGTGTGGGCAGCAGGTGAACGGTACCGGTACCGGGGCTGCCCGGTAAGAGCAGGGAGCAGGAGCGGGGGTGGGGACACGGCAGGGCAGGAGGAGCCGCTGTCCCGGCGGGTCCGGCTGGGTGGGGACCCGGAACCGTGAGGGAACCGGGGGGTGATGGGCACCGGGACACCGGGGAGTGATGGGTAATGGATACAGGGACACCGGAGGGTGATGGGTGGTGGATACCGGGACATCGGGGGCGATGGGCACCGGGACACCGCGGGGTGATGGGCGGTGGATACCGGGACACCGGGGAGTGATGGGTGATGGATACCGGGACACCGGGGAGTGATGGGCACCGGGACACCGGGAGGTGATGGGTAATGGATATAGGGACATCGGGGAGTGATGGGCACCGGGACACCGGGGAGTGATGGGCAATGGATACCGGCACACCGGTGGGGTGATGGGTGATGGATGCCGGGATACTGGGACACCGGGAGGCGATGGAGGACGGATAATGGGACACCGGGGGGTGATGGGTACTGGATACCGGGACACTGGTGGGGCGATGGGTAATGTATACCGGGACACGGGGAGGTGATGGGTAATGGACACCGGTGGGGCGATGGGTAATGGACACCGGGACACGGAGGGGTGATGGATACCGGGACACCGGGGGGTGATGGGTACTGGATACCGGGACACTGAGGGGTGGTGGGCGGTGGATACCGGGACACCGGGACACGGAGCGGTGATGGATACCGGGACCCCGGGGGGTGACGCGGTCCCGTCCCGGCCGCCCCTCCCGGGGGTGCCCGCAGGAAGGGCGGGGCCCGGGGCTGGGGTGGGGACCGGGCGCGCCGCACGTGACCCCGGGACACGTGGCCGCGTCACGCGCGCGCCCCGCCCGGCGCGGCTCCGGCGCGTGCGCAGCGGCCCCCTGCGGCGGGGGTCTCCCCGATGACGTCACGGCGCGGCGGGACCAATCAGCGGCGGGCAGGGGCGGGGCCTGGCGGCGGCGGCGGCGCCGGTCCCGCGGGTGCAGCGCGCTCCCGGTCCCGGTCCGGCCATGGCCCAGCGCGGCGGCCCCGCGGTGCTCCCGGACAACCCCTTCCAGGACCCCGCGGCGCTGCAGGCCCGGCCCGGCGCTGTGCTGGATGGCTACAACCCCTTCGAGAGCGACGCGGTGAGCGCCGGGGCCTGCCCGGGCACCGGGGCCTGTCCCGGTACCGGATCTTCTTCCCGGCACCGGAGCCCTCCCCGCTACCGGCGCGGTCTCACCCCTCTCCTCTTCCCCTGCAGCCACCGCCGCCCTTCCAGACCCCTTCGGTAGCGCCGCCGCCCCCGGTACCGGCGGCCGCGCAGCCCCCGCGGAAGGCGAGTCCCACCGAGCCCCGCAACTACGGCTCCTACGGCTCGCAGGTACGGGGGGAGGCGCCGCCGGGCCGGGACGCGGGCACCGGCCGGAGCCCAAGGTTCGTGTCCCCCCTCTCCGCAGGCCTCGGCCGCCGCCGCCACGGCGGAGCTGCTGAAGCGGCAGGAGGAGCTCAACCGGAAAGCGGAGGAGCTGGACCGGCGGGAGCGGGAGCTGCAGAACGCGGCCCTCGGCGGTGCCCAAAGTGAGCGGCGGGGCTGGGCAGGGCTGGGACCCCCCTGGAGCCCTCCTGGCTCCTCCTCACCCTCTTCCCTCCGCAGCGAGGCTCAACAACTGGCCGCCGCTGCCGTCCTTCTGCCCGGTGAAGCCGTGCTTCTACCAGGACATCCCCGTGGAGATCCCGGCTGACTTCCAGAAGACGGTGACAACCATGTACTACCTCTGGATGGGTGAGTCGCCAGCAGAGCCCGGCAGCAGCTGGAAGGATGAATTTGGGTGCTGCTGCTCTGGGGAATCGGGATGAACAGGTGGTTGTGGGGTTGGGGGAGCCTGGATGGGCTCCTGAGCTCTGTCCCGTCCCTCAGCCAGCACCATTGCTCTGTTCCTGAACTTCCTGTCCTCGCTCGCCTGGTTCTGCGTGGATCCCACGTCCGGCTCTGGGTTTGGCCTCTCCATCCTCTGGGCTCTGCTCTACACGCCCTGTTCCTTTGTCTGCTGGTACCGGCCCATGTACAAAGCCTTCAGGTGTGTCCCGAGCCCTGGGCACCTGCAGGGTGGGCTCTCCCACCCCCAGCTCCCTGTTCTCCTGCTTTAAGGAAGGTTTGGGAGCTTCCTAACCTGACTCATTTCTTCCTCCCAGGAGCGACAGTTCCTTCAACTTCTTTGTCTTCTTCTTCGTCTTCTTTGCCCAGAACGTGATGTATGTGCTGCAGGCCATCGGCATCCCAAACTGGGGATTCAGGTGGGCCGTGTGCTGACCCTGCAAGGGGTGAGAGGTGGGTGGGGGAAGAGGGAACCTGGGGGCCACAGCCTCTTGTTTTGCAGTGGCTGGATCCTGAGCCTGATAGCACTGCGGACTAACAAGGCCGTGGCAGTGATGATGATCCTGGTGTCCTTGTCCTTCACGGCCGTGGCTGTGCTGGGCATCATCATGCTGAAAAAGGTGGGTTGGGGATCGAAGCCTGCAGCCTGAGCCATCCCTCATCCCTTTTTGGGGGATGTTTGGACCATCACAGCGCTGTGTTGTTAGGAGCTGCAGCCTGAGCCATCCCTTTGGGGAGGTTTGGTCCATCACAGCTTTGTTTACTGGGAGCCTCCAGTTCAAGCCATCCTTTTGGGGAGCTTTGGGCCATTTCAACTCTCTTTACCAGAGGCCTGCAGCCTGAGGCATCCCTCATCCCTTTTGGGGAGGTTTGGGCCATCACAGCTCTGTTTCCTGGGGGTCTGCAGCCAGAGCCATCCCTCATCCCTTTTCGGGGGAAGTTTAGGCCATCACAGCTCTGTGTACTTAGGACCTGCAGCCTGAGCCATCCCTTTGGGGAGCTTTGGGCCATCACAGCTCTGTTAAACTGGTGCCTGCAGCCAGAGCCATCCCTCATCCCTTTTTGGGGGATTTTTGGACCATCACAGCTCTGTGTAGTTAGGAGCTGCAGCCTGAGCCATCCCTTTGGGGAGGTTTGGTCCATCACAGCTTTGTTTACTGGGAGCCTGCAGTTCGAGCCATCCTTTTGGGGAGCTTTGGGCCATTTCAACTCTGTTTACCAGAGGCCTTCAGCCTGAGGCATCCCTCATCCCTTTTGGGGGAGGTTTGGGTCATCACCACTCTATTTACCAGGACCTGCAGCCAGAGCCATCCCTCATCCCTTTTTGGGGGAAGTTTGGGCCATCACAACTCTGTGTACTTAGGACCTGCAGCCTGAGCCATCCCTTTGGGGAGCTTTGGGCCATCACAGCTCTGTTAAACTGGTGCCTGCAGCCAGAGCCATCCCTCATCCCTTTTGGGGAGCTTTGGGCCATCACACCTCTGTTTTCTGGGAACCTGCAGCCAGTGGCATCCCTCATCCCTTTTTGGAGAGGTTTGGGTCTTCACAACTCTGTTTACTCAGGACCTGCAGCCTGAGCCATCCCTCATCCTTTTTGGGGGAAGTTTGGGCCATCACAGCTCTGTTTAAATGGGACCTGCAGCCTGAGCCATCCCTTTTGGGGAAGTTTAGGCCATCACACCTCTATTTCCCAGGGCCTGCAGCCTGAGCCATCCCTTTTGAGGGAGGTTTGGGTTGTCACCACTCTATTTACCAGGACCTGCAGCCAGAGCCATCCCTCATCCCTTTGGGGAAGTTTGGGCCATCACAGCTCTGTTAAACTGGGGCCTGCAGCCTGAGCCATCCGTCATCCCTTCTGGGAGAGGTTTGGGCCATCACAACTTTGTTTACCAGGACCTGCAGTTGCAACCATCCGTTTGGGGAGCTTTGGGCCATCACAGCTCTGTTTAAATGGGACCTGTAGCCTGAGCCATCCCTTTTGGGGAGGTTTGGGCCATCACTGCTCTGTTAAACTGGAGCCTGCAGCCTGAGCCATCCTTTTGGGGAGGTTTGGGCCGTCACAGCTCTGTTTCCCAGGGCCTGCAGCCTGAGCCATCCTTTTGGGGAAGTTTAGGCCATCACACCTCTGTTTCCCAGGGCCTGCAGCCTGAGCCATCCCTCATCCCTTTGGGGGAGCTTTGGGCCATCACAGCTCTGTTTCCCCGGGCCTCCAGCCCTGACCCCGTTCCCTGCTGCCCCCAGATCCACTCCCTGTACCGCCGCACGGGTGCCAGCTTCCAGAAGGCGCAGGAGGAGTTTGCCGCCGGCGTTTTCTCCAACCAGGCCGTGCGCACGGCCGCGGCCAACGCCGCCGCGGGCGCGGCCACCAACGCCTTCCGCGCCCCGTAGCCTGCGGGCCCTGCCCCTCCCGGCGCCCCGGGGCTCCTCCCGAGGAAGAGGAAGGCCGAGGAAGAGGAAACCCGAGTCGCACTTTCACTGGATCCCCATCGGCTCTCAGAGGCTGCCTCATCCCGGCTTGGAAGTGCTGGTGCCTGAATCGTCTGCTGCTCTTAACCCCCTTTTTTCCTCACGGACAGAGGCTGTTGTGGTTTGTGCTGGTCCCCTCCCCTCAGCAGATTGTGGGGGAGCAGGGTGGGGAGCCCTGAGCCGTCGTCCTCCCTCCCAGCACCAGCTGCTGGGGGCAGGATCCTCCCCAGATGGCTGCGATGCTGCTTCCAGGGACTGGAACGGTCACTTGCCTTCCTTGTGCTCTCCTGTTTCCCCACCTGGTGATGACACTTGTGCTCCTTTAGGGTGTGGGAGGGTCCCCTGCCACCCCCGTGTGCCCAGGGGACCCCCATGCTCTGCCAAGAACGTCATCCCCCTCTTCCTCCTGGGGCTTGCTCCAGTGGGATGAGGATGGGGCTGGTGCTTTCCCCAGGCTGTCTCGTCCTTTTGTCCTGTCCCTTTCCCCATCCTCTCCCTCTCTTCAGGCCCAGGGATGAGGAGAGCAGGGCAGGGACAGGCAGAGCTCGGGCAGCTGCTGCTTGTGGGGATCCTGCCTTTATCGCCCGTGTGGAGCCCAAAGCCAGGCTGGGTGCCGAGGAGCAGCCCTGGCGTTTACATGGCACCCCTTTGCCTCCAGGGAGGGCTGAACAGCTCCTGCAGCCCCCTCCCCACCCGCTTCGAGGACTGTGACCCCCTTGCTGCCCCCAGCACCCTCCAGCCAAGGCCTTTGGGGGCTGAGCCAGCCCCGTGTGCAGCCCCTCGCCCCCCTTACCTGCCCTCTGTCCCCTGCCCTGGTGTCCCTGGGCGTCCCCAGGACAGGTCTCACGCATTCTGCTTCAGTCCATCTCCTCTCGGATGCTCCGGGGCTGGCGAGAGGCTTTGTGCCTTCAGCCGTGGGGGCCGGTGCCCTCCCGGTCCCGCTGGAACCGGGGCTCCTCCGGGCGTCCCCGCCTCCTCCGCTGCTCCCCCGTGTGCTGTTCCCGCCCGCTCCCGGTTTATTTAAGGAATAAATGAAGGTTCACTCTCTTCCTTCGCCATCTCCGTGCGCCTCCCGGGGGGCTGGAGGGGAGCAGCGGGGCCGCTGTGGGCGGACTACAGCTCCCGTCGTGCCGCGCGGCCGCTGTGGGCGGACTACAGCTCCCGTCGTGCCTCACGGGGGCGGCCCCGGCGCGGGCGCGGCCCAGCCCCGCCGGCCTGTGTGGGACCGGCCCCGGCGCTCCCGGCGCTCCAGCTGCGGCCCCGGGCGCTCCCCGGCCATGCTCGGCCGCAGCCTCCCGCCGCTCCGCCGTCCCCGCCCGCCGCTCCGTGCGGCGCCACGGCTGCGGGGCGCGGGGCGGACGGACCGCCGGTAGCCGCCCGCCGCCCTTAGCGGTACCGGGAACCGGCTCTGCGCCCGCCGCCGCCAGCGGAGGATGCTTCGGTCCGGAGCGCGGCTCCCGCCTGCAGGCGCTGCCCCGGGGGCCGCGTCTCGGGCGGCGGCTCTCGGTCCCCGCGGGGCGGGATGATCTCCCGGCGGGGGCCCGGCGCTGCACCGACGGCCAGGGAGGCGGCGGCGGTCCCGGGGCCGCGCTCCGTGCCCGGCCGGCGGTTCTAGGCCGGTTCCGTTCCGCGTGGCCGTGGGCGCTGCCCGAGCCCCCCCCCCCGCCCGGGGCAGGGAAGAGCCGCCATCAGCATCCTCCGGCAAGGCCGAAAGGTGGAGCCCGGCCCGTTCCCGCAGAGCGGCTGCTCCCGCTGCCCGCGGTCCTGGCGCGGTGCCGCCGGCTGCCCCGGGGCTCCGGGGCCGGCCCCGAGCCGCCGCCCGCCGCCGCCATGCCCTCCCCCAGCGACTCGAGCCGCTCGCTGACCGGCCGCAGCTCCCGCAGCCTCACCCACCTCCGCCTCCAGCGCGCCTGGCTGCAGGTCCTGCTCGTCCTGGGGCTCGTGCAAGCCGTGCTGGGCGTCCTCATCGTCACCTTCAGCCTGGTGGCGGCCACCATCACTCCCTCCACCAAAATCCGGCACTCCTGCCCGTCCTGGGCCGGCTTCTCGGTGAGTACGGGGCTGAGGGGGCTGCGCTGCTCCCCCGGGGGCTGAACCGGCCGCCGGTCCCAGGGGAGGGCAGCCCCGGTGCTCCCCCAGCCTCTGCCCGTGCCTGCCGCGGTGCATTGTGGGAGAATCCCAAGGGCTCCCCCAGGGTGACTCTGAGGGATGGGGACCCCCGAGGGGTGTGGGGGGATGTCTGGGGTCCGCAGGGAGGGCTGTGGGGGCACCACAGTGACCACAGGGCAGGGACAGGATGGCGATGGGGGCTCCGCTCTGGCTGCCGGGTATTGGGGTGGGGGCAGCACCCGGGGTCCCCCGAGGTGACCCTGCAGCACGGATGCTGGCCTGGGTTTGCTCGCTGCCCAGCCAGAGCAGCCCGCAGTCCCCAGGCCCTGAATCAGCAGTTTCTCCCATCTCGTGGCGCCAGGGCTGCTCCCGGGCTGGCTCCAGGCCTGCGGGGACCAGGGGGCTCTGCCCGTGGGCAGGGGCTGCTCTGGCCCCTGTGCCTGACAGAGCCTTCTCCCTGTGCTCACCCCGGGCCTTGTGCACCTGCAGCTGGCACTGTCCGGGCTGGTCGGCATCGTCTCCTGGAAGCGGCCGCTCACCCTGGTGGTAGGTGTTGGGGGGACACCCTTACCGCAGGCGGGGCAGCCCAGCGTGGGGAGAGCGAGCATCCCCCGGGTGCTCCGCCGGCTCCCTGCTCCGCCGGCAGCCCCTCTCCTCCCGCTGCAGATCGCCTTCTTCACGCTGCTCTCGGTGCTGGCCGTCATGCTGAGCCTCGCCGGCTCCATCCTGTCGTGCCAGAACGCGCAGCTGGTGAAGACCCTGGAGGCCTGCGAGAGGGTGAGGCCGAGCAGGGATCCCCGGGGTTCATGCCTGGCTTGTGGGGGGGCTCTGCGGAGCTGGCGGGGATGTGCTGGTGGCTCTCAGGGGGATTGCACGGCACCCGGAGCTTCCTCGCAGTGTTTCTTGTCGCCAGGAGAGGGACACGTGTGTCTGCTGCCAGGCCCGCTCGGAGCCCCCGCCCGCCTCCTGCAGCCAGCAGAGCGAGCAGCTCACCATGTTCCCCAACGCCAACTGCCGGAGCATCCGTGTGGCGCTCAAGGTGGAGGAGCTGGGGAATGCAAGGGTTCCCTGGGAAGCGGCCGCAGCCCCGGCCATGGCTCTGCGGGCTCTGCAGCTCACCCCACTGCTCCCCAGGATCTCCTCTTCAGTGTCTGTGGCTTGACCATCTTCTCCACCGTCATCTGCATGCTCTCTGCTGTCGTGTGCTGCATCCAGATCTTCTCCCTTGACATCGTCCATGTGGTGAGTCCCAGGCTGGGGTGGTCCCTGGGGTGCCAGGGCAGGACCTGGCCCCAGCCAGGTACAGATTAAAGCCCGGGATGCACATCCCTTGCTGGATCTCAGCCCAGGAGGTCCCAGCTCTCCCCTGTCCCCTCCCCCTGCAGCTGGTCCCACAGCGCTCCAGCTCTGTGACGTTGGAATGCACGTCCCCACCTGACACCTTCCTGCAGAGCATGATGGACTTCGAGGAGTTTGTGCCCCCAGTGCCACCACCCCCCTACTACCCACCTGAGTACACCTGCAGCTCCGAGACGGATGCACAGAGGTACCACTGGGAGCAAGGCTGCTAGCACAGGGGGGTCTGTGTGTCCCCAGGCTGGGCTTGTCCCACCCAGAGTGGCTTTTCTGCTTTGTCTCCACAGCATCACCTACAACGGCTCCATGGACAGCCCCGTGCCCCTCTACCCAACCGATTTCCCCCCATCCTACGAGACTGTGATGGGGCTGCGGGGAGACAGCCAGGTGGGGGCTGTGGGGCTGTGAGCAGAGCAGGCTGGGCACGATGGGCCTCCAGCTCAGCTGAGCCCCGTGCCTGCTCCCCCACAGGCCACCCTGTTCGACTCGCAGCTGACAGAGGGCTCCCACGCCTGCACCTGTGACCGCGTCCCCTCCATCGTGCTCAGCGGGGAAGGTGAGTGCCGCCCCCAGGACGATGGCAGGGCCGGCCCTGGCAGCTCCTCAGCCGTGCCCATCCTCTCCCCTCGCAGTCTCCATGGACAGCGGCTCCCTGATCATGTCGGAGATCATGGACATCCCCGGGGACAGCAGCCCCTCGGAGGACTCGTGCCTGCTGGAGCTGCAGGGCTCCATGCGCTCCGTGGATTACGTCCTGTTCCGCTCCATCCAGCGCAGCCGCGCCGATTACTGCCTGAGCGTGGACTGCGTGCAGTGCAGCCACCACGCCCGCAGCCCCACGCTGGCCCTGCAGGGCCCCTTCGAGGAGATGCCCCAGCCCCGAGTGCGGGGCGAGCGCTCCTATTCGTGCTCCACCGCCGAGCCCGGCCCCGACGGCGGCGGCGTCCTGGTGGGGGGAGCCGTGACCCACAGCTGCAACCGGCTGGTGGGGCCCGTGCGCTGTGCCGGGCCCTGCTTCCCCGAGGTGCGCCTCAAGGACAAGGGCTCCTCGCTGCAGGGACGCGGGGGTGGCCGCCACACGGACAGCGCCACCGCCGGCCGCCCCCGGCGCAACAGCGAGACCTCGTGCCCTTCGTCCCCGGCCCCGGGGATGGCCCCGCGCCCGCTGCTGAGGTCGCACAGTGACCCCGGTGTCCCCATGGCCGGCCGTGCTGGTAGGTGACAGTGACCTCTGGGATGGGATGGGAGTGTGGCAGCGTCTGTGCGGTGCGGCCGGGTGGGATTAGAGCCAGTCTGGGATGGAACGGGGGGAGCAGGGGAGGTCTGCTGGGCTGGGAGCAGGGGTGCTGGAGGGTTTTGCTGCTTGGGGTGTGCACACCTGCCCAGGCCTGAGGGCTCTCTCTGCTCCCAGCAGATTTCAGGGAAGTACTTTATACCAAAGCACTGGAGGACACCGTGTCCGACTCCTCCGCTGATACAGGTCAGAGCACTGGGGTGTACTGGGAGAGAAATGGGGCACAGGGGGGTGTCTGAAGCCCTCTGGGGATTGAACTCAGCCTGTTGGGGCTGGGACTGCTCCTGTTGACTGGGGATGGGACACAGCAGGACCCCAGGGCTCTGAGGGTAGGTCTGCTGGGAGCAGCATCCTGGGGTGTGACAGTGGGGACGGGTCCATCAGAGCAGTGTCCTGTGCCTGTCAGAGCAATGTCCTGAGTCTGACAAAGGGGACAGGTCCATCAGAGCAGTGTCCCGGGTCTGATGATGAGGACAGGACTGTCAGAGGAGTGTCCCAGGTCTGATGGTGGGGATGGATCCATCAGGGCAGTGTCCTGGGTCTGACAATGGGGACAGGTCCATCAGGGCAGTGTCCTGGGTCTGATGATGAGGACAGGACTCTCAGAGCAGTGTCCCTGCTCTGTGTGTCCCAGTAACACTGCCACAGCAGTGTCCTGGGTCTGACAATGGGGACAGGTCCATCAGGGCAGTGTCCTGGGTCTGTCGGAGCAATGTCCTGGGTCTGACAGTGAGGACAGGACTGTCAGAGCAGTGTCCTGTGTCTGATGACAAGGACAGGACTGCCACAGCAGGGTCCTGTGCCTGTCAGAGCAGTGTTCTGGGTCTGATGACAAGGACAGGACTGCCAGAGCAGTGTCCTGGGGACACCAATGGGGACAGGTTCATCAGGGCAGTGTCCCTGGTCTGATGACAAGGACAGGACTGCCAGAGCAGTGTCCTGGGTCTGACAATGGGGACAGGTCCATCAGGGCAGTGTCCTGGGTCTGTTGGAGCAGTGTCCTGGGTCTGACAGTGAGGACAGGACTGTCAGAGCAGTGTCCCTGGTCTGATGACAAGGACAGGACTGCCAGAGCAGTGTCCCTGGTCTGGTGACAAGGACAGGACTGTCAGAGCAGTGTCCCTGGTCCGATGACAAGGACAGGACTGCCAGAGCAGTGTCCTGGAGACACCAATGGGGACACCAATGGGGACAGGTTCATCAGGGCAGTGTCCCTGGTCCGATGACAAGGACAGGACTGCCACAGCAGTGTCCTGAGTGTGACAGTGTCCTGAGTGTGACCTCCCCACAGGGCTGTGCTCCGAGGCCTGCCTGCTCCACCGTTCCCACTGTGATTCCCCGCCGCTGCTGCGGGCTGGCTCCGTGGGGAAGAACAAGCTGCCACCCTCCAAGAAGGTGCCACAGCAGCTGTCCAAGACGGCCACCCGCTCCCTGGGGGACCTCAAGGGCTACCGGGGCACCCGTGGGCTGGTGGCCAGGTTCCTGCAGAGACCCAAGCGCAGCGTGGAGGTGTCTGGGCACAGCTTCCACGGGCACAAACAGGTGGGTTCTGGAAGCCACAAGGGATGGGCAACTCCTCCTTCCCATCCACGCTCTCCCTCCCTTCTCTTTCCATCAACACCTCCGCCCTGGCCCTTCCATTGTTTCATTCCCCTGCTGCACCCCCATCGTGTGGGCACCCTGGCTGCAGGCAGAGCGTTCTTCCTGCAGCACCATCCTTGCCCAGCCCTTCCTGGGGGGCAGCTCCTTTTCCTTGATCCCCACTGGAGCCACAGGTGGGAAAATCATCCCTGTTGCAATGGCTTTTGCTTTGCCCCTGAGTCACTGCACCCGGAGGCAGCTGCTGGGACATCCCCACAGCTCAGCTTTACGGGAGTCCTTGCGCAGCCCAGGAGGCCTCGACGGGAACCAACCTGTCCCAAATGCCAGCGTGGGCGCGTGATGCACGCCTCTGCCATCCCTGTCACCTCTGTCCTCCTGCCCCATGTGCTGCCTGGCCGTGCTGGCGTGGGGGGGATTGAGCACATGGGGGTGGCACAGGCACTGGTGCCATGGGCAGGGATGCCACGGGCAAGGGTTCATGGGCAGAGGTGTCATGTGCAGAGGTGTCATGTGCAGGGGTACCATCGGCAGAGGTGCCATGGGCAGGGGTGTCACGGGCAGGGGTACCATCGGCAGGGGTGTCAGGGCTAGGGGTGCCATGGGCAGGGGTGTCAGGGCTAGGGGTGTCACGGGCAGGGGTGCCACAGGCAGGGTGTCATTGACAGGAGTGTCATGGACAGGGGTGCCACGGGCAGGGGTGCCATGGGCAGGGTGTCATGGACAGGGGTGTCACGGGCAGGGGTTCATGGGCAGAGGTGCCACGGGCAGGGGTGTTACGGGCAGGGGTGTCAGGGCTAGGGGTGCCATGGGCAAGGGTGGCACAGGCAGAGCTGCCACGGGCAGGGGTGCCACAGGCACACATCACAGGCAGGGGTACCATGGGCAGGGATCCACGGACAAGGGTGCCATGAGAAAGGGTATCACGGGCAGGGGTACCATGGGCAGGGGTTCACAGGCAGGGCTGCCATGGGCAGCGGTGTTACGGGCAGGGTACCATGGGCAGGGGTGCCACAGCCAGGGCTGCCATCCCTGTGGCTGCAGCCCATCCCCGTGCCCTGCAGGTTCCCTGGAGTGCCTGGCCGGCTGCAGAGCGGCCCCACGAAGGGATCCACCTGCAGAGCTGCGGGGACCTGAGCTCCACGTCGTCCCTGCGGCGGCTCCTGTCCTCGCGCCGCCTGGAGCGCGGCCGCCCGCGGAGCCTCAGCGGCGCCTGCAAGGAGAGCGCGCTCTGAGGGCACGGCCTGGCACGGACCCTCTGCTCCGGGGAGGGAATCCTGCTCTGGGCTCAGCCCTGGACATTGCTGGGACATTGCTGCTGCTGCCCTGGTGGGGCTGGGCCCTGCCCTGCTGCCCCGGGCGTTTGGCTGAGCCCCTTCCCCGAGCAGGGCTGGGGTTGGGGGCTGGTCCCCTGGGGTGTCTGTGGGGAGCCAGGACAGCTGTGCCTGTCCCCATCTGCCTGTCTGGGATGGTTATGCCTGTTCCTTGTCCTGTTCCTTCTTCTGGGCATGCCTGTCCCTTGCCCTGTCCCTTGTGCCAGCTGTGCCTATTCCCTGGGATGGCCACGCCTGTCCCCTGCCCTGTCCCATGTCGTGGCTGTGCCTGACGCACGCACTGGCCATCCCCTGTCCCTCGTGCCAGCTGTGCCTGTAGCCTGGCATGGCCGTGCCTGTCCCCTGCCCTGGCCATGCTGTCTCTTTGGCTGGCTATGCTGGCTTGATCCCCGGTCCCTTGTGCCAGCCATGCCTGTCCCCTGTCCCCTCCACTGGCCGTGCCTGTCTTCTGCCTTGTTCTTTTGGCTGGCCATGCTGGCTTCATCCTCAATCCCCTGTGCCAGCCGTGCCAGTCCTCCAGGACGACCTTGCCTGTCCCCAGTGCTGGCCCGGTCCCTGGCCTCCTGTGCCAGCGTACCCCGGAACTGCCACGCCTGTCCCTTGCTCTGTCCCCTGTCTCCAGGCCCTCCGCCCCGTTCGGTGCCGGTGCCGGTGCTGGCCGTGCCCGTTCCTCCCCGCCCGGCTGCGCCCGGGCCGCGCTGCGGGGCCGCTCCCGCGGCCGCTGCCCCTCGCTAGAGACCGAATAAAGGTGGTCGCCGCCGCCCACGGCGCCGGTGTCACGGGGCGGGCGGGGCCCAACGGGGCGGGGCGGGCGGTCAGCTGACCGGTCACGGGGTGCCGGCTCCCGGTTTCCCGGTAGCGGCTCCGCGGGACGGGGCGACCGGTGCCGTCGGGGCCTGGGGAGGCAGCGGGGACTGAAACCGGGACCGCAACCGGCACCTGCACCGGGACCGGGAGCGCAACCGGCACCTGCACCGGGACTGGCTGCTCTTCTCGGGGAGGGACCGGGGGGAAGCGACCCCGTTCCCACGCGGTTCTCCCGGTTGGCGGGGGAAGGGCCGGGGCCAGGCCCGCCCAGAGTCGGTGCCGCTCCTGCACCGGGTGTGGGCGGGACGAGCTGCCCGGGCGCCCTTAAAGGCAAGGCCGGCGGCGGAGCCGGTGCAGCCGGGCCGGCTCCGAGCGCGCCGGGAGCGGCGGGGCCATGGGGGCGGTCGGAGCCCTGTGCTGGCGGCTGCTGCCGGTGCTGCTGGCCGTGCACCGGGCCGCAGGTGAGCGAGGGGGACCCGGGGGTACGCGGTGGGTCCGGGGATGGGGGTGCCGCGGCGGCCCGGAATGGGACGGGAGGAGCTGGGAATACCTTTGGAGTCCGTGGCCGGGGATGCCCGGGAGGTGTCCGGGGGTCCGTGGGCAGCGCGGTGCTCGGTGCTCGGGAGGTGCCGGGATGTGGAGCACGGGGGCAGCGGTGTCACCCCCGGGGCAGGGACACTTCCCTGAGGCTGCCCCCACCACCCTCCGTGCCCCCCAGGCGCCCGGCCCTGCAGCCCCAAGTACTTCGGCCGTGATGCCATGGTCTGCGTCTGCAATGCCACCTACTGCGACACGCTGGACCCCCTGGTCCTGCCAGCCCACGGCTACTTCGTCAAATACGAGAGCAGCAAGGCTGGCAAGCGGCTGGAGAGGAGCGAGGGGAAATTCCTGCACAAACTCTGCGCCCCAGGTACTGCCGCGGACGGCAGGGATGGGATGGACCCTGCAGCAACCCGCCGTCATGCTGGGCTCCCCTCCCTGCAGATGTCGTCCTCAGGCTGGACACGACGCAGCGCTTCCAGAGGGTGAAGGGTTTTGGTGGCTCCATCACCGACGCGGCCGCCATCAACATCTTATCCCTGCCGGAGAGAGCCCAGGATCACCTGCTGCGCTCCTACTTCTCCGAGGAGGGTAGGACGTGGGGGACACAGGTGGGATGGTGGCGGGGAGCGTGGACATCATGGACACCTCGTGTCCCGCTGTGCTGGCAGGGCTGGAGTACAACCTCATCCGGCTCCCCATGGCCAGCTGTGACTTCTCCCTCCATGCCTACACCTACGACGACGTCCCCTACGACTACGAGCTCACCCATTTTGCCCTGCGGGACGAGGACACCAAGCTGAAGGCGAGCGGTGGGAGGGAGCAGGGAGGGGATGGAGGGTCACAGGGGCTGAGCTGAGCTGGCCCCTCCACCTCCTCCTGCAGATCCCCCTCCTTCACCGAGCCTCGGCCATGAGCAAGCGGCCGCTGTCGCTGTACGCCAGCCCCTGGACCTCCCCCACGTGGCTGAAAACCAGCGAGTCCTACGTGGGGAAGGGGACACTGAAGGGGCAGGCAGGGGACAAGTACCACAAGACCTGGGCCAACTACTTTGTACGGTGAGGAGCTGCTGGGAGATACCTGGGGGTCTCTCTGTGGTGGCGCTGAGCACTCCTCATGGCTCACCCCTTCCTCCATGCCAGGTTCCTGGATGAATACGCCAAGCACAATGTGACATTCTGGGCAGTGACAGCAGAGAACGAGCCCACGGCTGGGCTGATCAACAACTACCCCTTCCAGTGCCTGGGTTTCACAGCTGAGCAGCAGAGGGACTTCATTGCTCGGGACCTGGGCCCAGCACTGGCCAACAGCTCCCACCGCCACGTCCAGCTCATCATCCTGGACGACAACCGGCTCCACCTCCCGCACTGGGCCAGAGTGGTGAGTGTGGTGACCCTGGGAAGAGCCCCTGCCCTTGTGGGGGACTTGAGTGCTCTGTCTGTGGAGCCTCTGTGCCCCATGGGATTGACTCTCCTCCCTGCCAGGTCCTGGAGGATGAGCAGGCAGCTCGCTATGTCCACGGCATCGGCATCCACTGGTACCTGGACTTCATTGGCCCCATACAGGACACAGTGCTGCCCACTCATGAGCTCTTCCCTGACTACTTTATCCTGGCCACGGAGGCGTGCATCGGGGCCCATTTCTGGGAGAGGGATGTGATTCTGGGCTGCTGGGAGCGGGGGAACCAGTACAGCCACAGCATCCTGACGGTGAGGCCCCTGCGTGCTGGGCCCTGGGAGGGTTGGTGGTGCTGGGCAGGCATCTGAGCTGTGCTGTTGCAGAATCTGAACCACTTTGTGGCCGGCTGGACTGACTGGAACCTGGCCCTGGATCTGGAGGGGGGCCCTAACTGGGTCAAGAACTATGTGGACAGCCCCATCATCGTGGACAGCAGTGAAGGCATCTTCTACAAACAGCCCATGTTCTACCACATGGGGCACTTCAGGTGGGTTGGAGCCCACAACATGTGCTAAGCTGCCTTGTCCTGGGAGAAGCAAGGCGAATTTGGCTCCAGAGGAGCTCTCCTGGGGGTCTCCCTGAGGTTTTTCCTCGTTTGTCTGTTCAGTAAATTCATCCCCGAGGGCTCCCAGCGCGTGGGGCTCGTCGCCTCCAGAGAGTCCAAGAAGACAGCGCTGGAGTACACGGCTTTCCTGCGCCCCGACGGGGCTGTGGTCGTGGTGGTTCTGAACCGGTGGGTGATGCAGCCTGGCCCCCCTGCGTGGGACCCTTGTCCTGCCAGCCCTGTGTGGGACTCCTGTCTTGCTACCCCTCTGTGTGACTCCTGTCCCATCAGCCCTGTGGGGGAGACCCCAGTCTTGCCAGCCCCTGTGCTGTTAGCTGGATGTGGGACCCCTGTCCTGCCAGCCCTGTGTGTGACCCCCATTCTGCCTGCTTTATGTGGGACCCCCATCCTGCCACCCCTATGTGAGACCCCCATCCTGGAACCCCCGTGTGGGAGCCCTGTCCTGCCAGCCCTGTGTGTGTGACCCCCATTCTGCCTGCTTTGTGTGAGACCCCCATTCTGCCAGCCCTGTGTGTGACCCCCGTCCTGCCACCCTTGTGTGGGACCCCTGTCCCATCAGCATTGTCTGGGACAGGGGTCCTCCTTCCCCTGTGTGTGACCCCTGTCCTGCCACCCCTGTATGGGACCCCTGTCCTGCCAGCCCCAGTGGGATCCCCGTCCCATCAGCCCTGTGTGGGACCCCCATCTTGCCACCCCTGTATGGGACCCCAGTCCTCCCACCCCTGTGTGTTACCCTCGTCCTGCCACCCCTATGCTGGACCCCATGTCATGCCACCCCTGTGTGTGACTCCTGTCCCATCAGCCTTGTGTGGAACCCTCATCCTGCCAGCCCCGTATGTGACCCCTGTCGTGCAACCCCTGTGTGTGACCCCCATCCTGCCACCCCTGTGTGTGACCCCCATTCTACCTGCTTTATGTGAGACCCCCATCCTGCCAGCCCTGTGTGTCACCCCCATCCTGCCAGCCCTGTGTGTGACCCCCATCCTGCCAGCCCTGTATGGGACCCCAGCCCTCTGGGCCCTGTGCAGGTGTGACCGCCCTGCTGTCACCCCGCAGGTCCCCGCAGGACATCACCTTTGGGCTGGCGGACACCGTGGGCCTCCTGGCGGCCGTGGCTCCGGCCAACTCCATCCAGACCTACGTGTGGCAGCGGCAGTGACGGGGCCGAGGCGCCGGGGGCCGGACGTGCAGCCCCAGCTGCCCGCGGGCTCGGGCCGGGGCAGCGTCCCCAGGGCTGTGACAGAGCCAGGATGGGCCAGGCCGGCGACGCTGAGCGTGTGCAGGAGGGCCGGGGGCACGGTGCCCCTCAGGGTGGAGACCCCACAGGCTGTGAGCGCTGTGTTCTGCTGTTCCGACATTAAACACGGATGCTGCCTTGATGTATGCGGCTGGAAGGGAAAGCTCCGGGTCCCTCCCCCGCTCCTGGGCGCTGCGGCTGGGTGCCGCCCCCGGCGTGGAGCCTGCTGGAGCCTGGCGAGCAGCACAGAGCAGCTGGAGCGTCGTGGGCACCCCCTCTCCCTGCCCAGCCCCTCTCCCTGCCCTTCTGCCCACCTCAGACCCTGCTGAGATGCTCCAGGCGTGCCTCTGTCCCAGCTCTGAGCACGCACTGCCTGGCTGGGGCTGAGCAGAGCCCAGCTGTGCTCCTGCTGCTGTTGGGGACAGGTTTGAGGAGCTAGCAGGTGGCTCAGGAGTCACCCTGAATGCTCTGGGTGCTGCATCAGGAGCAGGCACAAAGCACTTGGACACCCACCCTCCGTGGAAGGGCTGAGCGGGGATTGCAGGCAAGCCTCAGCTTTCTGTGCTTTCCCTGCCACTCTGGAGCCACCTGCAGCCTGAGGTCAGGCCAGGGGCTCTGTGGGTCACATCTCCCCCAGACCAAGGTCCTGAGGCCGGGGCTGGAGGCAGGGCCAGCTCCAGGAGCATGGCAGCATGGGGGGCTCAGGGTCCCAGGCAGCTCTGGCTGAGCTCAGGGCAGTGCCAGCTGTTCCTGGGGCTTTTTCGAGACAGGGAGACTGAGCCCCAGCTGCTCCTGGGGCTTTTCTGGGATAGAGAGGCTGCCCAGGCTGCAGCAGCCCTGCCTGGAGCCTGCTGTTCCCCATGGGGGCTGATTTGAGGGGTCCCCACCATGGTGAGGAAACTGGGGGTGCACCCAGGCCTCAGGGTCCCAGGCAACTCTGGCTGAGCTCAGGGCAGTGCCAGCTGTTCCTGGGGCTTTTTCGAGACAGGGAGACTGAGCCCCAGCTGCTCCTGGGGCTTTTCTGGCATAGAGAGGCTGCCCAGGCTGCAGCAGCCCTGCCTGGAGCCTGCTGTTCCCCATGGGGGCTGATTTGAGGTGTCCCCAATGTGGTGAGGAAACTGGGGGTGCACCCAGGCCTCAGGGTCCCAGGCAGCTCTGGCTGAGCTCAGGGCAGTGCCAGCTGCTCCTGGGGCTTTTTCGAGACAGGGAGACTGAGCCCCAGCTGCTCCTGGGGCTTTTCTGGGATAGAGAGGCTGCCCAGGCTGCAGCAGCCCTGCCTGGAGCCTGCTGTTCCCCATGGGGGCTGATTTGAGGGGTCCCCACCATGGTGAGGAAACTGGGGGTGCACCCAGGCCTCAGGGTCCCAGGCAGCTCTGGCTGAGGTCAGGGCAGTGCCAGCTGCTCCTTGGGCTTTTCTGGGATAGAGAGGCTGCCCAGCCCTCTGCCTGGAGCCTGCTGTTCCCTATAGGGACTGATCTGAGGGGTCCCCACCATGGTGAGTAAACGGGGTGCACCCGATGCTCAGCACCCACCACAGATCTGGGGTGCCTGGAGCAAGCGGGGGCAGGAGCGGGAGTGGGTGCAGAGTGTGGGCGCACCCAGGAAGGAGGGAGGGAGCTGGCAGGGTGTGAGAGCAGGAGATTAGGGCAGGGAGGTCATAATTTCAGGGCGGCGGGGTTCCGTGCAGGTGGGATGTGCCCAGGGGTGCTGTCAGGACTGACAGCCGCGATACTGCGTGGGCTGAGCGCGGCCCAGGCGTGGCCGCTGAGTGACAGTGTCACCCTGGGACACTGGCACGCCACGGAGCCATGCTGCTCGTGGGACCTCCGGGAGCTGTCGCCAGAGTCCTGTGTGAGAGCAGCGTGCTCCTGCCCCGAGGCTGTTGGTGTTTGTCCACAAGAGGGAAATGTTTCTCCAGGATCACGCAGCGAGCCCCATCCCCATGGCCCCGCTGCCAGCATCCCTCTCCCAGGGGTGCAGGGCCGCTCCCCCACCTGTTCCTCGCTTACCTGCCCCGCTGCTCACGGCTGTGGCCGGATGCTGAATCACCCCGGTGCACGTGTCGCGGTCCCTGCGCTCGGCTCGGTGCTCAAGGACCGACTGGCTCCGGGATAAACGCAGCGGGGGCGAATCCTCCGACGTCGCTGGGCTTGGCTCTGCTCATTAATTCTTGTGCAAAGCCTTGGCTCGTGTGGGGTTCGCGGTGGTTGGGGGATGCTGGGGTCCCACAGACCAGTGGTTACCCTGGGGGTTGTCCCCACGTGCTCTGGGCTGGGGTCTCGCTGTGGGGAAGGACTTGCTGTGATGCCACGCTGAGGCTCTTTGGCATAAATATCAACAAAGTCGTGATCCCCTGAAAGATGACTCAGGCCAGCTCCGTGTCCCTGTGTCCCCATCCACACTGGCCTGGCTTAGGGACAAAATTCACCCTCTGACTCTTCTGAGGACAAAATTCACCCTCTGGCTCCTCTGGTGGCTCCTTTGGTCCCACCTCCTTGAACAAGCCCATCTGAGCACTGCAAAGGGTGCTCACACCATGTCACAAGGCCCCTGCGGCCCCCAGGAGCTCCCCCTCTTTGGAGATGGGCCACAAGAAGCAGCTTTGGGGGCTTGGTGGGGCTGCCTGGCATCTGCTGTGCCAGCAGCTCCATGCGAGGCGTTGCCCGGCCCCTGGGTCTCACTTTTCCTGCTCAGCAGGGCGCTCTTATCAGCTGCTGTTGATAAGGATGAGCCTCAGCAGCCTCCGCAGTGTTTTGCTTCCAGGAGCTGTGGGACCTGAGCCAGCTGGGGGGCTGTGGGTGATGGGGGGCAGGAAGAACTGGAGCTTGGAATGGGAAGGGGTGAGCAGGGGCACCCTGGATGGCTGGAAGTGAGCTCCAAGGTGGCTGATTGCCTCAGGAGCTATTAATCCCTCCCCAAAATTGGGGCTCATTAGCCTGGGTGTAGCAGTCTGGTCACACCTTAATCACACTTGGGAGGTGGGAGAGCCACAGTGCAGCGGGACAGGGACAGGACCTCCCTCCTGGGGCACCTGTTTGCCCCGTGAGATGTCACCAGGGGCTGCCTGGCCCCATCTGCCCCTGCCCCAGAGCCTCCAGGTGTCTCATGGCTCAGCTCCCAGCAGAGGGGTGGAACTGTGGCAGGGCCCATGGCAGGGCAGTGCTGGTGCTAGGAGGAAATTTGATGAATCGATTTGCCCCAGAGCTGTATCTGATATGCCAAAAATGGAGAAAATTACTCATAAAGTGCTGCTCCACCCATGGAGGGAAAGCTAACGGAGCAGTTTAACCCTGTGCAGGGCAGGCCTGAGCTGATTGATGCTCCAGGCTGGGAGCTGGGCCTGGGAGCTGTGGCCACTCTCCATTCCCACACCAAGCCTGTGTGGGGATGCTGAGGATGTCCCCACAGTGAGGGGGAACATTCTGGGTGGTGGCACCAGGCAGGATCTGTGTGCCCAGGTGAGCTGGCCCAGTTCAGCCTTGGCTTGCTGGGCTGGAGGGTGACTCCTGGAGGAGCAGGGAGTGCTACAGGAGCGCCAGAGCTGGGCTCTGCTCCTGGTGTTGGGACAGCAGGGTCCCCTTTGAGGCTCTAACTGCTGTTGACAGTTAGATAAACCCCAACCCAGGGGCTGCTTGCTGTCACTGTGCCACTGCTGTCACTGCTTTCATCTTCCCCAGCACATGCTGAGTTGGGGAGAGTGATGCCAAGGGCTTGGGCAGGCAATGACAACAGCCCCAGCTCCCATGTGGCCACCCCTGCTGTGCCCTGTGCTGCCCTGAGCTGTGCAGCCACCTTACCTGGGTGTCCTGGACCCTCCTGCACGGCCCTGTGGCTCCTGGGGGACAGTGGGGACAGCAGGGTGGCAGGCAGGGACACGTGGATGTCCTGTTGGAGGTGCCCAGCTGATCAGACAGCCGTGTCATCAACCTGCCCTTGGCTCTGCTGGGCTCTCAGGGTGATGATCCAGACCTGCCTGACAAAAATAATCAATTCTTCCTTCAGTGGGGTCTCTGTGACCCTTCCCTGTGCTGGCTGGACCTTTCCCTGAGGCCCAGCTGCCAGCACCATGTCCCTGTCCCTCCTCGCCGTGGCAGCGGAGGGCGAAGGGGACCCGGCGAGCCGGTGATCGGCGGTCCTCGCCCGAGGGCAGGTACGGGCCGGGAGCGGAGCAAGGAGGAGCTGTGGGGGTGGGAGAGGGTGTGCTGCGGAGGGAGGTCTCCGAGCAGCTCCCTGTAAAGGCCAGGTGGGGAGGCTGCAGCTGCTGAGGAGGAGGAGGAGGGCTGGCGGCAGCGCAGGTCGGGAGCAGCCGGGGTGAAGGCGGGCGGGCTCCGGGCAGGGATGGACGCTCCCCGAGCCACATCAGGGGGTTTGGGGGGGAATGCAGGGTGTGACAGGAGCTCCGTGGGGTTGGGGAGATGGGGCTGAGCCCTCCATCCCCCTGCCGTGCCTGGGGGTGTCCCCGCCGCAGGTGCTGCTCCCCGGGACCTTCCAGAGCTCGGGGAACGCGGAGGGGCCATGCGGGCTCTCGGCATCCCGGGCTGGCTGTTCCTGCTGCTGCTGCCGGTGTCTCAGGTGGCAGGTGAGCGCGGGGACATCGCGGGGGTGGCAGCGGGGCTTGGGCACCCTGGGGCAGCGCGGGGCTGCGTGCCCAGGAGGTGCCCGGGATGCCAAGCGCGGGGACAGTGACATCTCCCCGGAGCAGACGGGGACACGTCCCTGAGCTGGCAGCCACCCGCACCCTCCCGTGCCTCGCAGGTGCCCGGCCCTGCATGCCCAAAGATTTTGGGCACGGCTCGCCGGTCTGTGTCTGCGATGCCACCTACTGCGACACGCTGGACCCCCTGGTCGTGCCAGCCCCCGGCTCCTACGTCAAATACGAGAGCAGCAAGGCCGGGAAGCGGCTGGAGCGGAGCGAGGGGAAATTCCAGAGCAGAATGAGCCCCCGAGGTAGCGCCGCTGGTGGGTGCTGGTGCCACCGCGGGTCCCCGGGCAGCAGGGACCGAGCCGGGCTCTCCCCGCAGGGCTGCTGCTGACGCTCAACATCTCCACGCTGTACCAGCACGTGAAGGGCTTCGGAGGGTCCCTCTCGGATGCTGCTGCCATGAACATCCTGAAGCTGTCCCAGCCGGCCCAGGACAACCTGCTGCGCTCCTACTTCTCCGAGAGCGGTGAGCAGCGAGGGCACGGCGGTGGGAGCAGATCCTGGGGTCACCAGAGGTGGCTGTGCCTGTCCCCGCTGCAGGGACATCGTCACCCGCTCCGGTGCCTCTTGACGCTTTTCCTGCTCCTCAGGGATCGAGTACAACCTCATCCGGGTGCCCATGGCGTGCAGCGACTTCTCCGTGCGCCCCTACAGCTACGATGATGTCCCCAAGGACTACGAGCTGAAGCACTTCAGGCTGGCGGAGGAGGACGTGGAGATGAAGGTGGGAGGCTGAAGCCGCTGCCATCAGCACCTTGTCCCCTCTCGTGTCGGAGCTCCTGCGTGTGCTGGGACCCCCAGGACCAGGTGCTGCTGTCCCTGCACGCCGTGGCAGGGTGCATGGGGACAGCCTGTGGGAGCTGGCACCTCCTCCGGGGCACGTCCTGGCTCATCCCACCTGGCACTGGCAGGGTGAGGAGCCAGGGCGCTGTGCCGGGGGGGGTGGTGCTTGCCAGCTGCCAGTCCCTGCTGAGGTCCCTTGAGTTCTCCCATGCTTTGGGCTCTGTGGTTTTGGGGAGCTGCAGCTGGAGCTGACTCCGTCCCTCTGCCCCATCCCACAGATTCCCCTCCTGCGCCGAGCTTTGGCCATGAGCAAGCGGCCGCTGCTGCTGTTTGCCAGCCCCTGGACTGCCCCAGCCTGGATGAAGAGCAACGGGGACGTCCGTGGGAAGGGGACTCTGAAGGGGAAGGCCGGGGACAAGTACCACAAGACCTGGGCCAACTACTTCATCAAGTACCGTCTGTGGAACCAGGCTGGGACGGAGAGCGGGAGGATCGGGGAGTGGGGTGGGGTCGGTGGGACAACACATCTGATTCTGCCCCCGCTTCTCCACACCAGGTCCATCAAGTACCATCTGTGGAACCAGGCTGGGACGGAGAGCGGGAGGATCGGGGAGTGGGGTGCGGTGAGGGGGCAGCACATCTCATTCTGCCCCTTCCTTCTGCAGGTTCCTGGATGAATATGCAAAACGCAACGTGACTTTCTGGGCGGTGACGGCCCAGAACGAGCCGCTGGCGGGGCTCTTCACGCCCCCCCAGGCCCCCACCATCGCCTTCACGGCCGCTCAGCAGCGGGATTTCATCGCACAGGACCTGGGCCCCGCGCTGGCCCGCAGTTCCCATGGCACACGCCTCCTGATGCTCGACGACCAGCGCATCCACCTGCCGCACTGGGCCAAAGTGGTGAAGAGCAGCTCCCCTTCCTTCCCCTCCGCCTCGCTGCCCAGCCCCAGGCTCTTCGGGAGATGGAGCCGTGGCCTCTCCCAGCCCTAGAGAGAGTGGGAGCAAACCGGGTCTGCCGGAGCGGCCGCCTCCGCCTGTGCCCGGCGGGAGTGAGGACAGGAGGTGGCACCCACACCCTGGATCCCCGGATCCTGCCGGTGCTGCTGGGCACCAGCACCTTTTCTGGGCAGAGTTTTGGCTGGTTTGGTTTCCACCCATGATGCTGTTTGGGGATATTGCTTTAAACAAGGAGGAAAGAAAGTAAAAATGTGCTCCTGTCCCAGCCTCAAGCCAGGCAGTGTGTTCCTCCTTTCCCTCCATGGCTGCAGGGCTGGACCACCCCAGGGGGGTGTGGAGGGAGGACAAGGCAGAAGTGGGGGCAAGGGGCCCACTGAGGGGAAAACTTGTGCCCACCCCCTTAGCACTGCACCCAGCAAGGTGCCAAAGCCATGCTAGGGTGCAGTGCTGCAGGGTGTGGCACCCATGGGAGGGGACAAGAGGTGGCCCTGAGAGACCACATGGAGTCCATGAGTCCATCCCTGTAGGCTTCAGGCATGGGTAGCCTGGGTGTGAGGCATCTCCTTTGCTCCCCAGGTGCTGGGAAATGCCACAGCTGCCCGTTACGTGGCTGGCCTGGCCGTACACTGGTACCTGGATGCCATCGTCCCACCTGCCTTGAGCCTGGAGGCCACCCACAAGCTCTTCCCTGACCATTTCCTCCTCTACACTGAGGCCTGCACTGGCTTCTTCATGTTCCGCTTCGCCGTGTCCCTGGGCTGCTGGGAGAGAGGAGACCACTACAGCTACAGCATCCTGACGGTACTGCCCTCACAGAGCCCTCACACAGGCCTCACACAGCCCTCACTCTGCCCTCACAGTGCCCTCACTCTGCTCTCACACAGCCCTCACTCTGCTCTCACAGTGCCCTCACTCTGCTCTCACACAGCCCTCACAGTGCCCTCACACAGCCCTTACAGAGCCCTCACACGGCCCTCACACAGGCCTCACACGGCCCTCGCTCTGTCCTCACAGGGCCCTCACAGTGCCCTCACACCACTTTCACAGTGCCCTCACTCTGCCGTCACAGAGCCCTCACACAGGCCTCACATGGCCCTCACTCTGCCCTTACAGTGCCCTCACTCTGCTCTTACACAGCCCTCACAGTGCCCTCACACAGCCCTTACAGAGCCCTCACACAGGCCTCACTCAGGCTTCACACGGCCCTCGCTCTGTCCTCACAGGGCCCTCACAGTGCCCTCACACCACTTTCACAGTGCCCTCACAAGGCCCTCACGCAGCCCTCACACAGCCCTCACAGTGCCCTCACTCTGCTCTCACACAGCCCTCACAGTGCCCTCACACAGCCCTCACAGTGCCCTCACTCTGCTCTCACACAGCCCTCACAGTGCCCTCACACAGCCCTCACAGTGCCCTCACTCTGCTCTCACACAGCCCTCACAGTGCCCTCACACAGCCCTCACAGTGCCCTCACTCTGCTCTCACACAGCCCTTACAGAGCCCTCACAGTGCCCTCACACAGCCCTCACACTGCCCTCACAGTGCCCTCACACAGCCCTTACAGTGCCCTCACACTGCCTTCACAAGGCCCTCACGCAGCCCTCACACAGCCCTCACAATGCCTTCACTCTGCTCTCACACAGCCCTCACAGTGCCCTCACACAGCCCTTACATGGCCCTCACAGTGCCCTCACACAGCCCTTACAGTGTCCTCACAGTGCCCTCACAGTGCCCTCACTCTGCTCTCACACAGCACTCACACGGCCCTCACTCTGCCCTCACACGGCCCTCACAGTGCCCTCACACCACTCTCACAGTGCCCTCACTCTGCCTTCACACAGCCCTCACACAGCCCTTACAGTGCCCTCACTCTGCCCTTACAGTGCCCTCACAGTGCCCTCACACAGCCCTTACAGTGCCCTCACACAGCCCTCACACCACTCTCACAGTGCCCTCACACAGCCCTTACAGTGCCCTTACAGTGCCCTCACTCTGCTCTCACACAGCCCTTCCAGGGCCCTCACAGTGCCCTCACACAGGCCCTTACAGTGCCCTCACAGTGCCCTCACTCTGCTCTTACACAGCCCTCACAGGGCCCTCACAGTGCCCTCACACCACTCTCACAGTGCCCTCACTCTGCTATGACACGGCCCTCACACTGCCCTTAAAGTGCCCTCACTCTGCCCTTACAGTGCCCTCACACTGCCTTCACACCGCCCTCTCACAGCCCTCACTCTGCCCTCACACCCCCAACCCAGGTCTGGGGGGACCCCCACTCAGCCCCTTCCCTGCCCCCTCAGGTCATGAACCACTTTGTGTCCGGTTGGACCGACTGGAACCTGGCCCTGGACCTGGACGGAGGCCCCAACTGGGTCAAGAACTTTGTGGACAGCCCCGTCATCGTGGATGGCAGCAAGGATGTTTTCTACAAGCAGCCCATGTTCTACCACATGGGGCACTTCAGGTGGGTCAGGGGGGCTCAGGTGCGGCCACCAGCCCCAGAGCAGGGGCAGAACCCCTCTGCTGGTCCTCTCCCCACAGCAAGTTCATCCCCGAGGGCTCCCGGCGTGTGGGGCTGCACAGCAGCCGCCGCTGCCTCCTGTGCCAGCTGGAGCACGTGGCCGTCCTGCGCCCTGACGGTGCCCTAGTCCTGGTGGTCCTCAACAGGTCAGCCCAGGCAGGGATGAGGGTGGTGCTCAGCCCCAGCCGTGCCTGCTCAGCCTTTCTCTTTCTCCTCAGGTTTGGCCGGGATGTGCCCTTTGGAATCCGGGATCCTGCCATGGGCTTCATTGAGACTGTGGCTCCAGCTCACTCCATCCAGACCTACCTGTGGCGCCAGCAGTGACAGCCAGAGGACTGCTGGGGGACTCTGGGGGTCAACTCTTCATCCACCCTTTCCAGCATCCCTCAAGGGTGGAAGAAGAAGACGGGAGTGCACGAGGGGTTCTGTGTGCTCCTGGCACCGGGACCTGCTGCTCCCCATCCTCCCCATCCTCCCCATCCTCCCGGCACTTCCCATCCCCCTGGAAGTTCCCTCAGCGCCGTCTCCTGGAGCACACTTCCACACGTGGCCCCCTTGAAACCTTCGCGTGTGCGGCGGGCGCCAAGTAAAGCCATGACACGCTCCCTCCGGAATGCGCCGTTGTTCCCGTCAGTGTTTCCTCTGCGCGCTCGGAAATCGCTCGGTTTTCCTCGCCGGGGCCAGGGCTGCCCCGGGGGCTCCTGCCCCCGTGGCCTGCGGGTGGCTCCTTGTTTATCCCTGCAGCTGGAGCCTCTGCTGCTGCCAGCCCTTGATTCGTTCCATATGTGCTGTTGGTTTTTCCCCAGCCTACTTTTATTTGGGGGGGGGGGGGGGGAATTAAAAAAAAAAAAAATCCAAATGTCAGACGCTGTCGGAAAGGCAGAGTAAATGATATCAGTGTGTCCATCCACCAAACCTTATGGACAAATTAGGCTGGTGCCACCTCTCCAGGGTGGCCTGTGGACAGAGTCCCCTCTATTCTGGCTGTGGCCAACCCAGGCCGCAGCCCGCAGTGACCTCCCCGTCCTGTTTGCTTTCCCTAAATACCAGTTACAGTATTCCCTGTGCCTTTGGCAACGTTACCAGCACCTTTGAAGTGCAGGAATGAGAAAGCCAGAGCTCTCCTTAGCCAATGCCCCTGTGTGAGAGCCACGGAACTGCTGAGGTTGGGGAAAATGAAAAACCCAGAGGCTTTACAGCTGGTTTATTGGAGTGTGGTGTGAAGGTGGCACTGGGCTCCGTCCCAGCCCTGTTCCTGGAGCACACCAGCCTGTCCTGTGCTTTTATCCATGTTCCTGGGGAGTGCTGGCCCCAACGGCAGCTGGGTCTGGCTGCCTGTGCTTAGAATCATAGAATGGAGTCATGGAATCCTTGAGGTTGGAAAAGACCTCGGAGATCATCAATTCCAACCCAAGTTCCCCCAGCGCTGCCAAGGCCAGCCCTAAATCACGTCCCCAAGTGCTCCTTACACATTTGTTAAATCCCTCCAGGGATGGCAACTCCACCACTGCCCCAGGCAGCTGATGCCAGGGCTGCACAGTCCTGTCCATGAAGAAATTTTCTTTAATATTCAACCTAAACCTCTCCTGGGAAATGCCACAGCTCTCCTGATGCAACTTGAGGCCTTTTCCTCTTGTCCTCTCCCTGTTCCCTGGCAGCAAAGCCTGACACCCTGTCCCCCTTGTCAGGGAATTGTGCAGAGCCAGAAGGTCCTACCTGAGCCTCCTTTTCTCCAGAATGAACCCCCCCCAGCTCCTCTTGGAGTTCCAGACCCCTCCTCAGCTCCATCTTCTTCCCTGGACATGCTCCAGACCCCTCCTCAGCTCATTCCCCTTCTCAGGTCATGCTCCAGACCCCTCCTGAGCTCCATCCCCTTCCCTGGACATGCTCCAGCCCTCATGAGGGGCACAGAACTGACCCCAAGGATTTGAGGTGTGACCTCATCAGTGCCCAGGTCCTGCTGCCACACCATTCCTGACACTTTGGGAATGTCCCCTTCCCAAGGTGATGGCCCACACAGGACCCTCACCCCTCGGTGTTCAGCAGTGCCCAGGGGTCAAACCTGCAGGGAAAGGCTTTAGCCCAGCCCCTCTGGGCTGGCTCGCTGCTCCTGCCTGTTTGGAACCACAGCAGGATGGTTGAGAGGGGTGGGGTGAGGCTGAAGAGCCACCCCCATCATCCTCACTGCCTGCAGCGTGGGCTGGGGGATCCCTTCTGCGGGGGCAGCAGGAGGAGCAGGGCCTGGGGTGGGAGGTGTGTTTTCTTCATGGGATGGGACTATTGGGGTACATTCCTCGAGCTTTATTTGCAGCATCACCCTCATGACATGGTTGAGAAAATAGGAAGGTAAAGCTCGTGTACAGCCAGTAGCAGCTGAAGATTTCTTTGTTACAGAGCGCTTGAAAAACTTTCTAGCCAAGAGCACATTGCTAAAGCTCACAGACAATTGTTTTGGCCAATAACTAAAAGTACTAAAAATACTAAAAGTACTAAGAGTACTCGTTAACATTTTCTACTTTCAGACTTTGCAGCTGCTCTGTTCTTGCTGTTTCTAAGGCCTGCATTTCAAGCTTTCAAATCATCTCACCTTTGCTATTTCCCACAGGGGGCTGTGACCCTGGTTCCTGGCTGGTGATGTGACACTGAGTGAGGGACGGTGGTCCCTGGGTGGGGGTCTCTTCCTGGCCACCCCCACCAGCTGCCCAAGGGGACCCCGAGGAGCTGCCACTCCTCCTCCCCACTCTGCCCGCCTCCTGTTTCTCCCGCGGAGCAGATGCCTGTAATTAGGAAGGATCCCAAATTAGACGGTGCGGAGCCCAGACTTGTTTTGCCGATGATAAACCGCTGCTGCCGGCTCCACCCAGCCCGCTGCGGCGTGGGGCTCCGGCCCGTGGGGCACGGCGGGGGCGAGGGGACTTGGGGGGCAGACCCCGCTCTGTGCCCACACCAGGAGGGGTGGGCAATCCCTGCCATGAGCGGCTGCTGCCTCTGCCCGTGCCAGGAAAGGTCCTGGAGCAGCCACAAATGGGACACAGGTCGTGGTGGTGGGACTGGTAGCACAAAGCCCAAGTGCTGCCAAGAGCAGGGACGCAGGTTGGCACAGCCTGCCCTGTCTGAGGTGTTCCAGGGACACAGAGCTGCTCTTGCCAAGGACAGCAGGGCAAGCCTGGCCGTGAGGGGTGATGGAGGCACCTGGGGGGCTGGTGAGCATCCTCCCCTCCCCAGCTTCCCTCTGGCCACTGGAACAGGTTTCAGGAGAGCTTTGCAAATGCTGCGGTGTGTGGAAAGCTCATTGGAGCCAGGTTGCAAAATCATCCCCGGGCTCCTCTTCAAACACCGAGTCCCATGAGCTGTCCCATTCCAAACTCACCTTTCCTGCTCCTCCAGAAGCGTCCCCTCCCACCAGGCTCAGCTGGGACACGGGACCTGCCACCGCTGCCACAGAGACGCAGCAGCAAGAGGTGGTTTGGAGGCAGGTGAGTCCCCTGGGCCCGAGGTGGGAATGGGGACAGAGATGGGCATCAGGATGGGCATGGGACAGCCCTGGGCAGCAGGACAGTGCTGAGGCTGTGCCCTGGCCAAGCTGGGCATCACTCCCAGGCAGGAGTGGGAGGCAATGGAGGTGGGACAGCTGCTTGGCCCCACTCCACGTCCCACAGGAGCTACAAGAGGGCACCATCCCACCCTGGCAGAGGTCCCCAGGTGTTCTCAGTCTGGCACCAGGGTCCCAAGGCTTGGAGGTGGCTCCTCCTGTGCTCTCATTGACAGGCTCCTTGCCCAGCACCACGGGAAGGACAGGACAGGGTGGGAGCACCTGAAAGAACAGGGGAACGTGGGACCCTCCATGCCAGGAGCTGGAGCCCCAGACCACTCTGGCTGGACAAGCTCCAGCTTCCAGACCTGTGGGATTGGGAGTGTGGAGCCGTTTGCTCCTGGGCATGGCTCGGGGGGCACTGGGGATACATGGGGTGATGCAGCATGGCATGACATGGCATGGCATGGCACAGCTGTGGAACGGGTGAGGAGGAGAAGGAGTGGGAGGGAGTTGATGGGAGTGAACAAAGTTGCTGGGTACAGCCAGCGTGGGCAGCTAGGAGCAGCAGGCTCACACCTGGGGGCTGCCCACACCTGGGGGGCTGCACCCACACCTGGGGGGCTGCACCCACACCTGGGGGGCCGCACCCCCACCTGGGACATGGCCAGAACTGTTGGTGGGCTCTGGAGGGGTGGGAGGGAAGGTGGGCTCTGGGCTGGAGCAGTGGGCAGAGGGCAGGACGGGCTTAGCCCTGGCACGGGGTGGTTCTAGGAGTCCCCTGGGCAGGGGGATGATGCTGGGGCTCTCGCTGTGTCCCTGTGTGTGGCTGGGCCAGGCTGAGCAGCTCTGGGTGCTGACACCTTGCCCTGCTCCCAGCGTGTCCATCGGCGTCGTCGGAGCTGCTGCAGCAGAGGTGCCATGGGGCCAGGCTGTGCCAGTGTCCTGGGCTGGCTCCTGCTGGCACAGGCAGCCCTGCAGGTCACAGGTATGTGCTGGCACTTGTCCCTGGGCTTTGGAGGGTGGCGGATTTGGAGTCTGTCATGGGTCAAAGGGATGAGCTGGACTTCTGCCACAGCCCTCAGTGCCCACCTGGTCTTTCCTCTGCTGCAGGTGGCCGTCCCTGTGATGCCAAGGATTTTGGGCATGGCTCGCTGGTCTGTGCCTGCAGTGCCACGTACTGTGACACTCTGGACCCCCTGGTCCTGCCAGCCCCTGGCTCCTACATCAAATATGAGAGCAGCAAGGCTGGCAAGAGGCTGGAGCGGAGCGAGGGCAGCTTCCAGCACAACGCCAAGAGCCCAGGTACCACCCTGGCCTGTGGGAGGGTCTGTCCTCTCACAGGTGGCACGGCTGGTGACACTGTGTGTCCCCACAGATTTCCACCTCACCCTGGACACCACACAGAGGTACCAGAAGGTGAAGGGCTTTGGTGGCTCCATCACTGACGCAGCTGCCATCAACATCCAGTCCCTGTCCAAGGCTGCCCAGAACCACCTGATCCGCTCCTACTTCTCCGAGGAAGGTGAGCCCAGGGCAGCGAAGCTGTTGGGGTCTGGCAGCTGAGATTTGTTCTGGGGAGCCCCCAAATGCAACTTGGGGATGCCCATCACCACCTGCCCTGTCCTCAGGCATTGAGTACAACCTGGTGCGCGTGCCCATGGCCAGCACTGACTTCTCCGTCCGCCTGTACACCTACGCTGACGCCGAGGGCGACTTCGAGCTGAGGCACTTCAACCTGACCGAGGAGGACACGCACATGAAGGTGAGTCCTGCAGGAAGGGTCTGAGGGACTGGGGCTGCTGCCTGGGTGGGATGGGATGGGATGGGATCCGTGGGATGGGATCAGTGGGAGGGGGTGGGAGGGGATGGGATCCAATCCATGGGATGGGATGGGATGGGATGGGATGGGATGGGATGGGATGGGATGGGATGGGATGGGATGGGATGGGATGAGATAGGATGGGATCCATGGGATGGGATGGGATCAGTGGAGGGGATGGGATGGGCTGGGATGGGATGAGATAGGATGGGATCCATGGGATGGGATCCATGGGATGGGATCAGTGGGAGGGGGTGGGAGGGGATGGGATCCAATCCATGGGATGGGATGGGATGGGATGGGATGGGATGGGATGGGATGGGATGGGATGGGACCCATGGGATGGGACCCATGGGATGGGATGGGATGGGATGGGATGGGATGGGATGGGATGGGATGGGACCCATGGGATGGGATGGGATGAAATAGGAAGGGGAAGGGGATCACTTCCAATGGGGAGGGAGAGGACTCTACTGTGCTCTGGGATGGGATGGGGTGGGATGGGGAAAGGGAACACCTTCCCATCTCTGGGAACCCTCCTGCTGTCCACCACTGGGACAGACCCAGAGATCTCTGTGCCATCCCACTTCTCCCTAGATCCCCATCCTGCAAGCAGCGCAGGCAGTGGCCAAGCGGCCGCTGTCTCTGTACGCCAGCCCTTGGACCTCCCCGGTGTGGATGAAGACAAATGGAGCAATGACAGGGAGGGGAACACTGAAGGGCAGCCCTGGGGACAAGTACCACCGGGCCTGGGCCAAGTACTTTGTCCGGTGAGGGGCCACGGGAGTGTGGTGGGTGCCAGGGATGCCATACCTGGAGCTGGCACAGGCGTGACGGGGCCGTTCACCTTCTACCCCATGCCAGGTTCCTGGATGAATACGCCAAGCACAACCTGACCTTCTGGGCAGTGACAGCAGGGAACGAGCCCACGGCTGGTGAGATTGTCTTCTACCCCTTCCAGTGCCTGGGCTTCTCCCCTGAGCACCAGAGGGATTTCATTGCCCAGGACCTGGGCCCGGCGCTGGCCAACAGCTCCCACCGCCACGTCCAGCTCATCATCCTGGATGACCAGAGGGTGATGCTGCCCTACTGGGCCGAGGTGGTGAGTGCCCACAGCAGCTGTTCTGGCCCCACAGCAGCAGATTTCCCAGCTCTGGGCACTGGTGTGACCCATTTCTCCTGCCAGGTTCTCAAAGACCCTGTGGCTGCCAGCTACATCAGCGGCATCGGCATCCACTGGTACCTGGATTTTCTGGCACCCATTGACCTGACGCTCTCCATCACCCATCACCTCTTCCCAGACTATTTCCTCCTCTCCACGGAGGCCTCCACAGGCTCCTACTTCTGGGAGCCCAGGGTGGTCCTGGGTGGCTGGGAGCGTGGGAGCAAGTACAGCCACAGCATCCTGTCGGTAGGGCCTGGTGGCAGCTGGGGACACATTGGCCACCCTGGCCAGCCCCTGGGCCTGCCCGTGGCTCAGTGCCACCCTCTGCCCTGCAGAACCTCAACAACTACGTGACAGGCTGGACCGACTGGAACCTGGCCCTGGACATGGAGGGAGGCCCCAACTGGAGCAAGAACTACGTGGACAGCCCCGTCATCGTGGACAGCAGCAAGGATGTCTTCTACAAGCAGCCCATGTTCTACCACCTGGGCCACTTCAGGTGGGTCAGGGGGGCCACAGGCTGCTGGCTCCAGCTGCCACATCCTAAGTACCACACTCTGACCCAGCTTGTCCCCACAGCAAGTTCATCCCCGAGGGCTCCCAGCGGGTGGGACTGGCTGTCTCCAAGAAGTGCCACCGGTGTGACCTGGAGCACTCTGCCTTCCTGCGCCCCGACGGCGCCGTTGTGCTGGTGGTCCTGAACCGGTGAGTGGCTCGGTTCTGATCCCTGCTAAAAGGCCCCACTGAGCCCACTGAGCCCCCATCCCCTCTCGCTTTCCCCACAGCTCCCCCACGGACGTGTCCTTTGGGATCTCTGACCCACATGTCGGCTTCATCGAGGCTGTGGCTCCCAGCGACTCCATCCAGACATTCCTCTGGAAGCAGCCAGCCTAGCCTGGCATGGGAGGGAGGTGCCAGAGCCAGGAACACGCTGCTGGTGGCAGCTTGGAGAGAAGACTCCAATGGGGTTGGTGCTGCAGCACACTCCCTGCAGCCCCCTGTGCCCCAGAGGACCTGTATGACCCTAGGGCTGCAACGCCTGTGCTTTTCTAGATGTTTCATAAAATCAACAGGTTTTCTACAAACTTGCATGAACCCCTGATCTCCCCTTGGTGCCAGCTCTGTGGGTAGGACTATGCCAGGGGCCAGAGGAGGCAGATTTGAGGTTCCTGGGCCATCCCACAGGGTTGGTGCTGCAGGGGACTGTCCCCATAAGGGGTGGCATCTCTCTCCTGCCTTCCACTGCAGCATCCCCCAGGCAGGCAAGGGCCCAAAGCTGCAGTCAGGACACGAAGCCGGGATTTAGAGCAGAGCTCTGGCGTCGGCAGCCCCAGCTTCTCCCCAGCCAGAGCTGTGCTTTCTCCTCCTGCTGGAGCAGCCATCAGCCCCTGCAGCTAATGCGAACCGGGAGCACGGGGCACATAGTTCCTGAGTGACGTTAGAGGGGTTTGCACTGACTCACCCCCTCCCACTGGGGCCCCTCGAACTGGGCCAGTATGGGGGAGGCTCCGCAGCTGGCCCAGCACCGCGGCTCTGCTCCAGCCCAGCGTGGGGGCCCCTGGCTACTGCACCCGGCTTGGGGGTGCACAGCAGCGCAGCCTGGGGACATTCAGCCACGGCAGCAGCAGGGCTGGTGGTGCCTGGGTGGGGGGCACAGCAGCGCAGCCTGGGGACACTCAGCCGCCGCAGCAGCAGGGCTGGGATGCCGCTGGTGGAGGGCACAGCAGCGCAGCCTGGGGACACTCAGCCGCCGCAGCAGCAGGGCTGGGATGCCGCTGGTGGTGCCTGGGTGGGGGGCACAGGAGAGCAGCCTGGGGAGATTCAGCCGCAGCAGCAGCAGGGCTGGGGTGCTGCTGCTGGAGGGCACAGCAGCGCAGCCTGGGGACACTCAGCCGCCGCAGCAGCAGCAGGGCTGGGATGCCGCTGGTGGGGGGCACAGCAGCGCAGCCTGGGGACACTCAGCCGCAGCAGCAGGGCTGGGGTGCCGCTGGTGGTGCCTGGGTGGGGGGCACAGAAGCACAGCCTGGGGGCGTTCAGACGCCGCCGCAGCAGGGCTGGGATGCCGCTGGCGACTGCCGAACAAGCGAGAGCTCTGTGCCGGCCTGGCCCCGCGCCGCCTTTCCATCCGTGCATCGTCAAGCGGAGCCGCAGAGCAGCCAAGAGCGGCACCAGCCCCACGCCCGGTGGGAGCGCGGGGGCAGACGGAGCCCAGGTGGCCGCCCCCGAGCCCGCTCCCAGCCCGAGCGATGCGCTCCCAGCTGTGCCAGCTGCGGGAGCTCCCCGGCGCTGGCAGGCGCGCTGGAATGCAAACAGATGTCAGCGCTGGAGGGATCCCGGCTGCTGGAGCGGGGCTCCGGGTGTCCCGCTGGCAGCGGGGAGTGCTCCTGGGCTGGGGACGTGTCCTGACGAGCAGCCTCGGCTGCCCTTGGCTCTGGTTTTGTGTCTCGGCTGTGCTGCCGGGCTGGCAGCAGTGTGGAGGGGAGGTATCAGCGCTGCAGAGCTGCTGTCTGCACTGCCCTGAGCGCTGCCACAGGGGAATGATGCAGGGGAAATGTGGGGCTCAGCCCCAGATCTGTTGGAGAAGGGACAGGGACACTGCTCAGATGCCACAGATGCTTTTAGATCCCCCCCTCTGGGACCCCTGCAAGACCCAAAGCTGGAGTGAGGGGCAGAACTACAGCCAGAACACATTGGTGCCTGCTGCAAAACTCCAGCCTGGGCAACTGGGGAAACTGGGAAGGGCCTTGGGGGTGCTGGGAGTACGAGAGGGTGCAGGTGGAGAGAGGGAGGTTTATTGGTGAGGCAGGGACGCTCCCACGGAGAGGGCTGTGGTTCCTGGTGGCGGGACACAGAGCAGAGCAGCGATGCTGCCAGGCTTCCATAAGAGTAAAAACAGTCAGTTCCAGGGGCTGGGAAGGAACAGTCACACAGCTCTTCCTCCTCACTCCTCCTCCTCCTCTTCCTCCTCCTCCATGGCGATGGGCTGCCGGCCGGCCGGCCCCACGCCGCCGCGCTGGATGGAGACGATGCCGCTGAGGAAGGCGTAGCCCAGCATGGCCGCCAGCCCCACCAGCACTGACAGCAGCTGCTTGCGCCGTTTGTGGGGGTCCTCCTCTGCCTCAGCGCTGTCCGTGCCTGCAGCCCGAGGGGCAGTGCTCAGGGGGTCACCTGGAGGGGGGCAGAGCAGGAGTGAGGGTGGGAAGGGTCACCCTGGGAGGGTGGGGATGCACCTTGCGGGGACAGGTCACCCCACAGCCGCAGGGTGGGTGAGGCGGGGGATGGCTCTCACCTCCGTCCCAGGGGAAGTAAAGGCTGAGGATGGAGGTGCAGTAGTTGCACAGGTTCTGCAGGGACTTCAGGTGCTGCTGCAGTTTCCCGTTGGGCAGCTTTGCCTTCAGGAGCGGCGCCAGGCGGCTGAAGACCAAGGCGTCGAGGGAGGCCGGCCTGGGGCACAGAGAGCAGTGTCTGGGCCACTGTCCCCACCCAAAGCCACCCAGAGCCACCGGGCACCGCCAGCCCCAGCACCCCCAGGGGACAGCACGTGGCTCTCCCTCCTTGGGACAGTGCCCTGTCCCCTGTTCTGCCCTCAAAGTGGCTGCAGCTCCCCTGCAGACCATGGGGCCTCAGCCCTGCTGGGGTGAGGGGGATCTCAGGCCCTTTCCCCTCCCCACTTTGGCCACCTACGAGTCTCCAAAGAAAAACTTCTGGGAGCCGAGGCGCTGGGAGAGGAGTGTCAGGCATTCCCGAGCTTCCCGGTAGAGCTGCAGGAGGAGGACAGAGGGTTGTCACCTGCCCAGGTACCACCACAGCGCTCAGGGGAGCAGGAGGGGGGAACCCACACCCCAGTTTGAATTTTTTCAGAGCCAATCTTAAAGGTGCAAAGCTTATTTCTGGGCTAAACATACAAATGGGGATACGAGCATCGTGAAGCCACCCCAGGACAGCCTCACAGGGATTTCCCTGTGAGGACCCACTGTGCCCAGACCCCATCCCTCACCTCCTTCTCCAGCTTCTCCTCATCCTCCATGTAGTCATCCCCCCAGATGAGCTGCAGCCGCTGCAGGTGCCGCTTGTGCATGGCGTTGGGCAGGAAGAAGTTGAGGGGGAAGGGGATGGTTTCCGCGTACCACTTGCGCGTGTGCTCCACGTAGTTCTTGGCGTCCACCCAGAAGGTGTGGATCTGTGGTGGAGAACAATCCACAGCCTGGCCACGGCAGAGCTGCTGGCACGCCAGAGCCCCTGCCTGGCACAGCCACCCTGGAGAGCACGAGGGGCTGCAGGAGCATTGGGGTTAAGGGCAGGCCCCAGCCTGGGCTGCACAATCCACGGCTGCCACCCCCAAACTCCTACCCCAGGATGCTGCTGCTGGCAGCTGGGCACACCCAAGCCTGCTTTCACAGCTGCAGGGAGCAAAGCCCATCCCCAGCAAGCCTCCCTTCCCTGCAGCCTCACCAGGACTGGCAGCAGCTTCTCCTCCAGCAGGGACACGAAGGCCAGCGTGTCCGCGCTCTGCGTGGCTGACAGGTCGTAGTCAGCGTTGTATTTCTGCAGAGAAAACGCCAATTTAATCCCATGGGATACCCCAAATCCCATCCATGGGGGACACATCCATCCTCCCTGAGGGGCTCCAGCACCCAGCAGCCCAGGGCAGGGCAGCCCCAAGCCCCTGTGTACCTGTTTCCTGAGGTGGGTTATGATCTGCTGAGGTTTGGAGATGGTGCCCTCGTCCCGTGTCCTCAGCGCGGGCAGGTGCCCTGTGGGCAGGGGGAGTGAGCAGGGACTGCAGTCACCGTGCCCTGGGCAGGGGAGGGGTGCAGGGGGCTGCAATGGGGGGATGGACCCCCATGCCTGAACGAGGGGCACGAGGCAGTGCAGGGGTGTGAGGTGAGGTGGGGACAGAGCAGCACAGGGGAGGGGGGAGAAGCTGTGTGATGGGAAATGGGGAATGTTCCAGGACAAGGGGGGTGTGGTGGGGATGGACAGGGGGTGCCGTGGGGAGTGACAGGACGGGGGCAGCAAATGGGGCATAAGAGTGCAGTGATGCATGGGGGGACAGAAAAAAGGGGGTGCAATGAGGTAGGGGGTGCAATGAGGGTGTTCAATGGGACAGGAGTCACAATGGGATGGGGGGGGTGCAATGGGACAGGGGATGTGGTGGGGCATGAGGGTGCAATAGGGCAAGAGGGGGTGTGATGGGACAGGGATGGGGATGAGAAGATGGGCGTGTGAGGGGATAGAGGGGAGTGCAGTGGTGGGGGGGACACACAACGGGGTACAATAAGATGAGAGGGTGCAGTCAGGGGCATGGGACATGAGGGATGCTGTGGGGTGGGAGGAGGTGATGGGGTAAGGGGTGTAATGAGATGGTAATGGTGGTAACGGGACAGGGGGTGTGATGAGGTACAGGGAATGTAATAGGGCAGGATGGTGCCACGTGGGGAGGAGAGGCCATAAGGCAAGAGAGATGCAGTGGGATAAGGGGTGCAATAGGGCAGGGGGTCAGCGGTGTGGGGCCACAGGACATGAGGGATGCTGTGGGGTGGGAGGAGGTGATGGGACAAGGGGTGCAATGAGATGATAATGGTGGTAATAGAACGGGGCGTGATGAGCTACAGGGGGTGCAACAGGGTAGGATGGTGCCACGTGGGGAGGAGAGGCCATGGGGCAGGAGAGGTGCAGTGGGATAAAGGGTGCGATAGGGCAGGGGGTCAGCGGTGTGGGGCCACAGGAGGGATAAGACGGGCTGGGAGGGTGTAATGGGGTGGGGAGCGTAACACGTGCAGGGGTGAGGAGTGGGGGATCGGGATCACGGGGCTGCCATGGGGTGGGGGTCCCGCTGGTGGTGCCGGTATCCTCGGCAGGGCCCTTACCGGAGGGGCTCCTCCAGGGGCTGGTGACCCGGTGCACCTTCAGCGGCGCCCCCGTGAACCGCGCGTAGGTCTGCGGGAGGGACGGACGGAGCGATAGAGCGGGGCTCGGCCCGCGGCACCCCGGCCCACCCCCGCGCCGGCCCCGGCGCTCACCAGCACAGCCAGGCAGTCAGGATCCACCGAGGGCAGCCCCCAGCCCCCGGCCCAGCAGAACAGCTCCATGGGCGCCGCCATCTTCCGCCGACCCGGAACCGGACGGGCGGCCCCGCCCGCCCCCGCCGCGGGGCGGCACCGACCGGGGGTCCCGTGATGGAGCGGAGCCGAGCGGGGTCGGGGCTGGGAATGGTGGGGTGGGGTCTGCAGGGTCCTTGGGGAAGAACCCGCGTCCCGTCCCGCAGCGCACGGCTCAGCTCAGCTCCACGCTGCTCGGCCCCGCAGCGTGTCACAGCCCCGCACCGTGTCCCGCACCGTGCTCACGGTCCTGCTGTGTCCCGCACCGTGCTCACAGCCCCGCTGCATCCCGCATCTCTCTGCACCGCCCCGCTCAGCTCCACACTGCTCAGTCCCGCATGGCCCCACATTGCCTGGCACGGCTCAGCCCAGCTCCGCACCGCTCACCCTGCTCGCCCCGCACCCTCCCGCAGCTCTCCCCGGGCAGCAGCCGGGCCCGGAGCCCGCTGGCAGCGGCGGAGGGAAAACGCCCCGTGTGCAGCTCGGGAGCCCCCCCCTCCACGGCCCGCACCCCCTCGTTACGCGGGGTCGCTGGCGCGGAGCCGGCCCGGGGGCGCGGGGCTGGGGCAGCCCCGGGGCCGGGCTCGGCCGGTTGTTATGGTACCAGGGGAAACAGCTGTAAACACGGCCGGGACGCCGCGGGCCGCCCGCCCGCCTTGGCCGGAGCTCCGCGGGAGCGGCTCCGCGGCCCGAGCATCCCCCGGCGGTACCGAGCGGCCCCGGCGCTCTGCCGGTCCGCGGCGTGGGGCACCCCGGTACAAGCGGCCCCGCGGCCGGTCCCGCTCTCCCGGGCCGGGATGCTCCGGCGCTGCTGGGGCGGCCTCAGCCCCCCCGCCTGACCTCCCGGTGAACCGGCGCTGTCAACGGGGGGACCGGCAGTGCCGGGGGGGTCCCCGAAGCCCCGCGCTCAGTGCGCCGCGCCGGCACGGTGCCCCCCTCCGGGGCCGGAGCCGCGGCCGGTGGCCCGCCGGTGTCCCCGGGATGCGCCCGGTGATTGACGGCTCTTTGTTTCCTCCTCGCCGGCCCCGCCGGCCCCTCCCCCGTGCGCCACCCCGCCCCGCCGCGCTCCGCTCCGCACCGGCGGCACCGGCGGCACCATGGGGGCACCGGGGAGCCCCGCGCTCCTGGCGCTGCTCCTGCTGGGCGCCGCCGCCGCGGCGCGGCAGGAGCTGCAAGGTACCGGAGGGGCTCGGGGCGGCGGGACGGGCGGCACTGGGGGGTCGGCGGCGGCAGACCCCGTCCCACGGCCGCTGACAGCGGCTCTGCTCGCCCCGGGGGAGCTGCGGGCACCGGGGACGCTGGAACGTTCGCCCCGGGGCGCTGAGTGGCCGCCGGCTCCGGTGCTGGCTCGGGGCCGCGGGGCAGTGCGAGGCGGGGGCTGACCCCGGCGCCGCTGCCCCTCTCGCTCTGCCCGGTGCGACTGCACGGAGCAGGAGGGCACCCGTGCGGCAGCGGCACCGAGCTGTCCGCGCTCCCCCCTCAGCGCCCCGAGCCGGTACCGGAGCCCGGAGCGTCCCTCCGGTGTCTCCCTTACCGGGGCTGGCCCGCGGGGAGCTCCGCGGAGCGGGATGCAGGGAAGCCCCAAGAGCGGGGCGGGCTCCGGGCCGGGACTCAGCCGGTCCCGCCGGTGCGGGGGCTCCGCGGGTCCCGTTAGGAGGCGCGGCCGGTCCTGGAGCGCCACCGCGCGGGGGCGGCCCCGGAGCCCCCCGGGCTTGCCCGGTCCCCCCAGAGCCCGGCGGTCCAGGGACACCCCCGGCCACCCCCGCTGTGACCGCACCGGGCACCGGAGCTGCGGCTGCCGGCGCAGTGGCCACCCCGGTGCTTCGTGTCCCGCAGTCATCGACCTGCTGCTGGTGAGCGAGGCTCGGCAGATGGCCAGCGTGGCCCACAAGATCCGCATGGAGCTGCTGACTGTCAACGACGTGTACCTCCTGTCCACTTTCCGCCTGCCCCCCAAGCAGGGCGGGACCCTCTTCGGCCTCTACTCCAAGAAGGACAACACGCGATGGCTGGAGGTGTCCGTGGTGGGGAAGATTAACAAAGGTGGGTGGCGATGGGCTGGCACGGATGGGGCTGAGCTCCTGCAGGGAAGAACGATGGGCGCACACGCCACTGCCAGGGTGCTGCCGGTGCTGGGGCGGGGGAGCTGACGGCCCCTTCCCGCTGCCCTGCAGTCCTGGTGAGGTACCTGCGGGAGGACAACAAGGTGCACTCGGTCAACCTGCAGCACGCGCAGGTGGCGGACGGGCAGAGCCACTCTGTCATCGTGCGCCTGAGCGGGCTGCGCAGGGACGCGCTCGGCGTGGAGCTCTACGTGGACTGCAAGCAGATGGACTCCAGCGTGGGGCTGCCCGAGCTCTCCGAGATCCCCCTGGCCGAGGTGGAGTCCATCGAGGTGCGCACAGGGGTCAAGGCTTACCAGAGGATGCAGGTGAGTGCCCGGGGGGTTGAGAGCCTGGCTAATTAATGCGTGTTTGGGGATGGGCGGAGCTCTCCGTGCTGATTGCATCTCCCCACCCGCATCAGGGGTTTGTAGAGTCCATGAAGCTGATCCTGGGAGGGTCCATGAGCCGTGTAGGGGCCCTGAGTGAGTGCCCTTTCCAAGGAGATGAGTCCATCCACAGTGCAGGTAATGGCCTGGGGGGCTTTTGGGGTCATGCGTGTGGGTTGTGGCACAAGGAGGTTGGGGGTGACAGCACAGAGGAGTGTTCCTGCCCCTCGTGGCCCAGTGTCCCCACACAGGTGGGAGCTGCAGTGCTGCACATGTGCTGACCAGGAGTGAGGTGACGCTGCCGGGGTGTCACAGCAGCATTTGGTAATGCCCCTTCTCTCTCCTTGCAGTGACGAGCGTGCTGGCCTCCATCCTGGGTAAGTCCCTGCTCTGCTTCCCTCATTGACTGGTGAGGCGTTTGGGGCCCCACAGAGGCAGAAATCCCTGCACAGCCTGTGCCAGTGCCCCATGTGGGATCAGAGGGTGTGGGGTGTGCTGCAGGGAAACGTGCCCTGTGTGAGCACAGGCTGTCAGGTGCCTCATCCTCCTAGCTCAGTGCCAACGGGCAGAGCAGTCCTGGCCCACAGCCCTGGGAGATTTTGTGCTGGGATTGACCTTTCCTTTCTGCTGCTGGCAGGTGAGCAGACCAAGGCACTGGTCACGCAGCTGACCCTCTTCAACCGGCTCCTGACCGAGCTGCGGGAAGACATCAGGGACCAGGTGGGACTGAGGGGGTGCTGACACTCCCCGGGCTGGGTTTTCCCAGCACCCTCCTGATGCTCTGTGCTCTGCTGCCTCGCAGGTGAAGGAGATGTCTCTGATCCGCAACACCATCATGGAGTGCCAGGTCTGCGGTGAGTGCTGCCGAGGCCCTGCTCCCACCTCGGGGGGCAAAGAGCCACCTTGTGTCACCCTTCACCTGCCTCTCCTCTCCTCAGGCTTCCACGAGCACCGCTCCCGCTGCAACCCCAACCCCTGTTTCAGCGGCGTGGACTGCATGGAGACGTACGAGTACCCTGGGTACCGCTGCGGGCCCTGCCCGCCGGGGCTGGAGGGCAACGGCACCCACTGCGCTGACATCGAGGAGGTGGGCATGGCCTGGGGGGCACCAGCAGCCCCTGGCACTGCCAGGCTGAGGATGCTTCCTCTGGGAATGCCCTGGGGCGGCAGCCGCCCTGCGGGATGCTGTGCCAAGGATGAAGCCTGTCTCTCTGCTGTTGCAGTGTGCCCATGCCAACCCCTGCTTCCCCGGCTCCAAGTGCATCAACACAGCCCCGGGGTTCCGCTGCGAGCCCTGCCCGCGGGGCTATCGGGGCAACACCGTGTCTGGCGTGGGGGTGGACTATGCCAGGGCCAGCAAGCAGGTGAGTGGGATCCCCGTGGGATCCCCTGAGTGCAGGACAGCATGGATGATGTTGGAGCAGGACATCTTCCCGTGGGCAGGAACGGGCAGAGCCACCCGCAGGGAAAAGCCCCCAGGTGATCATTTCTCCCACATTACTCACAGGTTTGCACAGATATCGATGAATGCAACGATGGCAACAATGGGGGCTGCGACCCCAACTCCATCTGCACCAACACTCAGGTGAGCAGCGCTGTCCCGCTCCCTCCCTCGCTCCTGGGGCCGCTCAGCTCCCTCATCCCAGCCCTGCCTTCTCTCCCCCAGGGCTCCTACAAGTGTGGGCCCTGCAAGTCGGGCTTTGTGGGCAACCAAACGTCTGGCTGCGTGCCCCAGAGGTCCTGCAGCACTCCCACCTCCAATCCCTGCGACATCAACGGCTTCTGCCTGTTTGAGAGGAACGGGGAGATCTCCTGTGCTGTGAGCAGGGGATGGGGCAGGAGGAGGGTGTTGGGGGTACAGAATGGCAGCATTGGTCCTGCCAGGGCATTTCCTAGCCCCTGATCTCTTTTTTATTCAGTGCAACGTGGGCTGGGCTGGCAACGGCAACGTGTGTGGGCCAGACACAGACCTGGATGGGTACCCAGACGAGCCCCTGCCCTGCATCGACAACAACAAGCACTGCAAGCAGGTGGGCTCCTGCAGGGGAGGCCCAGGGGGTGCAGGATCCACAGCAGGGCTGTGCTCCACCCCTCATCTCCTCCCTGTCCCTAATGCTGGCTGTGCCTGCAGGACAACTGCCGCCTGACGCCCAATTCTGGCCAGGAGGATGCTGACAACGACGGCATTGGGGACCAGTGTGATGACGATGCTGATGGTGATGGTGTCAAGAATGTGGAGGTGGCTGTGCTGGATGGGTGGCCATGGCAGTGGCTCGAGGAGGGCTTCTTGTTTTGGCTCAGTTCTGAGTCCCTCCAGATGCTTCTCCCGGGGAGCAGCAGGCTGGTGGTTTGGGGATGGTCTCAGGGTGCTGGAGATGTCTGTCTGCCCTGACCACTGTGGGACTGTGGCCTCCTCTCTGCCCATCACCGCAGTGCCAACATCCCCGTCTTCTTTTCCACAGGACAACTGCCGGCTCTTCCCCAACAAGGACCAGCAGAACTCGGACACTGACTCCTTTGGGGATGCCTGTGACAACTGCCCCAACGTGCCCAACAACGACCAGCGGGACACGGACAGCAACGGCGAGGGGGACGCTTGTGACAATGACATTGATGGGGACGGTGAGCTGCTCTTGGCTTGGCCTGGCTGTGCCAGGGGGCCAGGGTATCCTGTAGGGGAGGGCATCCACTCAGCACCATCCTTGCAGGGATACCCAACATGCTGGATAACTGCCCCAAGGTGCCCAACCCTCTGCAGACCGATCGGGACGAGGACGGTGTTGGGGACGCCTGTGACAGTTGCCCTGAAATGAGCAACCCCACTCAGGTATGGCTGGGGCCAGGCTGGGCCTGGGATGACTGGGGCCTGGCTCAGTGGGGCCTCCTCTTCCTCGCCCCAGGATGTGCACTGAACTAGGGCTCCGCTCTCCTCCAGACAGATATGGACAGTGACCTGGTAGGAGACATCTGTGACACCAACGAGGACAGGTGGGGATGGCACTGCTGTGGGGTGGCCTCCCAGTTGTGTCCCGGGGGGCAGAAGTGGGCTCCTGGTTCAGGGGCCTGTCAGGAGGGACAATGGGGTCTTTGGGGAGATCCCCACTTTTGTCATTGCTCTGACCTCGTTCTTGCTCCCAGTGATGGAGATGGACATCAGGACACCAAGGACAACTGCGCTGAGATCCCCAACAGCTCCCAGCTGGACTCGGACAACGATGGCCTGGGGGATGACTGTGACAACGACGATGACAACGATGGCATCCCGGACTATGTGGCACCCGGCCCAGACAACTGCCGCCTCATTCCCAACCCCAACCAGAAGGACTCAGACGGTGAGCATGGGGCGGGCAGGAGGAGATGGACCTGCCTGCGCTCAGCCCAGCCCTGACTGAGCACTGTCCCCAGGGAACGGCGTGGGTGACGTCTGCGAGGAGGACTTTGACAATGACACGGTGGCGGACCAGCTGGACGCGTGCCCTGAGAGCGCCGAGGTGACGCTGACCGACTTCCGCGCCTACCAGACCGTCATCCTCGACCCCGAGGGGGACGCCCAGATCGACCCCAACTGGGTCGTGCTCAACCAGGTGTGGGTGCTGCGCCCCGTGTTTCTGGGGGCCGCGCTGCAGGGTTGGGCGCTCAGGGCACTGGGAGGTCACCAGGGGTGTCCCTCACCCAGCTGTCCCCTCACAGGGCATGGAGATCGTGCAGACCATGAACAGCGACCCGGGTTTGGCTGTGGGTAAGATATATTCACTCACCCACGGGTTCTTGGGGGCAGCCCTCCGTCACTCCCACCATGCAGGGTGAGGGTGGGTTGGGAGTCCCGTGGGGAGAGAGGGCTCCCCACAGCGTTTCCCGCCTGTAGGTTACACAGCCTTCAACGGGGTGGACTTCGAGGGCACCTTCCACGTCAACACCGTCACCGACGATGACTACGCCGGCTTCATCTTCAGCTACCAGGACAGCGCCAGCTTCTACGTGGTGATGTGGAAGCAGACGGAGCAGACTTACTGGCAGGCCACCCCCTTCCGGGCTGTGGCCGAGCCGGGGCTGCAGCTCAAGGTGGGTGGTGGTCCCCCACCCACGGGAGTGGTCAGGCCCCCTTTTGAGCCCCCCCCTGAAGCCCCCATGCGCCTGCAGGCGGTGAAATCCTCGACGGGCCCCGGGGAGCACCTGCGCAACGCTCTGTGGCACACGGGCCACACGCCCGACCACGTCCGCCTGCTCTGGAAGGACCCGCGGAACGTGGGCTGGAGGGACAAGACGTCCTACCGCTGGCAGCTGGCACACAGGCCCCAGGTGGGCTATATCAGGTGAGCAGGGGGGCGTGGGGACCGCTGGGGAGGGGGCTGTGACACCACGGTGCACCCCCAGTGCGGGGGGAAGTCACTGGGGAGAAACGAGCCCTAGAGTGAAGCAGCCCTGATGATAGCCACGAGTAAGGTCCTGCGGATCCCCCTCAGGGGTAGGAGGATGTCCTTGAGGAGGCGTTGTGCTTCCTGGGACCACCCTAGTGAGGGGATGCCCACCATAGGGGGGATCCAGCTCTGTGGGACCACCTTAGCGAGGGGATTTTGGCCATGGGGAGGGATCCAGCCCTGTGGGACCACAGCAGTGAGGGGATGCCGGCCATGGGGGGATCCAGCTCTGTGGGACCACCCTAGTGAGGGGATTTTGGCCATGGGGAGGGATCCAGCCCTGTGGGACCACCCTAGTAAGGGGATTTTGGCCATGGGAGGGATCCAGCCCCTGAGACCACTGCAGTGAGGGGATGCCAGCCATGGAGGGATCCAGCCCTGTGGGACCACCCTAGTGAGGGGATGCCCACTATTGGGGGGATCCAGCTCTGTGGGACCACTGCAGTGAGGGGATTTTGGCCATGGGGGGATCCAGCCCCTGACACCACCGCACTGGGGGGATTTTGGCCATGGGGAGGGATCCAGCTCTGTGGGACCACCTTAGTGAGGGGATGCTGGACATGGGGAGGGATCCAGCTCTGTGGGACCACTGCAGTGAGGGGATTTTGGCCATGGGGGGGGATCCAGCTCTGTGGGACCACCTTAGCGAGGGGATTTTGGCCATGGGGGGGATCCAGCTCTGTGGGACCACCCTAGTGAGGGGATGCCCACCATAGGGGGGATCCAGCTCTGTGGGACCACTTTAGTGAGGGGATTTTGGCCATGGGGGAGCATCCATCCCTGTGGGATCACCGCAGTGTGGGGATTTTGGCCATGGGGAGGGATCCAGCCCCTGACACCACCGCACTGGGGGGATTTTGGCCATGGGGAGGGATCCAGCCCCTGACACCACCGCACTGGGGGGGATTTTGGCCATGGGGAGGGAGGGTTCCTGCCCGGTGGGGCCGCAGCCGCGTTTCTCCTTTAAGGCTCCCGCCGGGGCGGCCGCGGCGGGGGGGCTCCGCCGCCGGGCCCTCCGCCCCCCGGGCCCCCGGGGCCATTGTCCCGTCGCCATGGCGACCCCGCCGGCGCCTTTCACATGCAAAGCGCCCGACAAAGGCGGCGGGGCCGGGCCGGGGGCGGCGCGGGGGGCTTCAGCCCGGCCACGGCGGGGGGCCCCGGCCCGAGCATCCAGCCGCTCCGGTGCCCCAGCCGCTCCGGTGCCCCCGGCCCAGTCTCCCGCAGGATGCCCCGGCTACAGCCCGGTGCCACCGTCCCCGGGTCGGGATGCCCTGGGCCCGGTGTTGCTCGTGGAGGGATCCCAGTGGGATCCGGGTGCTGGCCCCGATGGCGTCTCAGTGGGATCCCGGTGTTTGCCGGTCGGGTACCGGCGGGGTCCCGGTGGAATCCCGGAGCTGGCCCCGGCGGGGTCCCGGTGAGGGCCCGCTGAGCGTTCGGGCCCCGTTCCCCGGCAGGGTCCGTCTGTACGAGGGCCCGCAGCTGGTGGCCGACTCCGGTGTGATCATCGACACCACGATGCGCGGGGGCCGGCTGGGGGTCTTCTGCTTCTCCCAGGAGAACATCATCTGGTCCAACCTGCAGTACCGCTGCAACGGTGAGCAGGGCCCCCCGGGACCCCCGCCCCGGCCCGGCGGCCGGCCGAGCATCCCCTCCCGTGCCCTGGCCCGGGGGCTTTACCGGAGCTCGCCGCTCTCGGCGGCTCCTGACGCCCCCCGCGCTGCTCCCACAGACACGATCCCCGCCGACTTCGAGCCCTTCCGCCGGTTCCTGCTGGAGGGACGCGAGTGACCGCGCCCGGCACGGGCCTCCCCCGCCAGCGGCACCGGTGGCGCTCCGGGCTCCCGCCACCGGCGGCACCCGGACGCGCACCGGGCCCCGCCGCTCCTCCCGGCCGGGCCCCGTTCCCGGCCCCCCGCGGACTTTGCACTGCCAGTACCGGGGCCCCGCAGTGCCGGGGCTCCCGCCACGCCTGCCCCGGGCGCTCCGGTCCTTGCCCCACGCCTGGCCATAAAGTTTTGAGTGTTTTCTACCCTGCGCGCCCGCTCCTTTAAGGGGTTCCCACGGGTCCCCCCCCCGCCCCCGTGCTCTCGGTTCCGTCCCGCGCCGTCCTCCCGGTGGTCGCGGGGTTGCGTCAGCGCCCGGCCGGTCCCACCGGCGCAGCCCGCGGCGGCGGGAGGCCGGGACGAGTGCAATATTGGTGGGCGAGAGCACAACACTGCACCGCATCCCGGCCCTCCCGCCGCCCCGGAGGGAGCGGAGCCGCCGCCGCCGCCGCCCGGGCCGCTCCGTGGGAACTGCGCGGCGCGCACCGCGGCTCGGCGGCAGGGACCGGTCGCCACGGCGACGGCTGTCCCGGCAACGCGGCGGAATGTGCCCCCACCCCCCCCATCCCGCCCGCCCCGGCACCGGCCCGGCCCCCCCGCCCCGCGGCGGCGGCGGCGGCGACAATGGGCGCGGCGGCACCGGGCCCCTCTTAAAAGGGCAACGCGGGGTTGCCCTCCGGTGTTGGGGATGGGACCGGGGCCGCGGCGGGAGCGCAGCTGGCTCTCCCCGGGAGTACCGGGACAGGTGAAATCACCGCTGGCTGCTGAGCGCCTCCTCCCGCGCCCCCGAGCTGCGAGGGGCGCCGCGGTTCCCGTTCCTGTTCCGGTCCTTCTTCTGCTCCCTCTCCGATCCCGGTCCGGTACCGTTCCCGGTTCCATTCCCGGTGCGGTCCCGCTCCGCTCCTGCTCTATCTCCTGCTCCCTTTCCTAGTCCCGGTCCCGTTTCGCTCCAGTATCGCTCTCACTCCCGTTCTGCATTACTGCGCTCGACTCCCGATGCCGCTCCCGGTCTGTTCCCAGCAGCGGTTCCGCTCTCGCTCCAGTCCCAGTCCCTGTCTCGCTCCCGGTTTCACTCTAGTAGAGTAACCTTTCCCCTCCCGGTCCCGGTCCCGGTTCTGGTCCCGGTGCGCGGCGGGAGCGTCATGCGGGGCTGTGTCCGCCAGGGGGCGCCGCAGGTTCGGGGCCACCGGCCCGGGGTGGGGACGGGGAGAGTCGGGACCACCGGACACGGACACACGGACACACCGGACACGGACACACGGACACACGGACACACCGGGTACGGACACACGGACACACGGACACACCGGACACGGACAAACGGACACACGGACACACCGGGTACGGACACACGGACACACTGACACACTGGACCCGGACACACGGACACACCGGGTACGGACACACGGACACACGGACACACCGGACACGGACACACGGACACACGGACACACCGGGTATGGACACATGGACACACGGACACACCGGACACGGACACACGGACACACTGAACACGGACACACGGACACACCGGGCACGGACACACCGGGCATGGACACACGGACACACCGGACCCGGACACACAGACACACCGGACCCGGACACACGGACACACTGGACACGGACACACCAGGCATGGACACACCGGACACGGACACACGGACACATGGACACACCGGACATGGACACACAGACACACCGGGCACGGACAGGCTGGACACAGGGAATACACTGGGCATGGACAGGGTGGATACATAGGGCCCACCAGACAGGGTGGGCATGGGCACCTGTGACCCACTGGACACGGCGAGGTTGGGCACGCAGAATCCATTGGGCAGGGTGGGGTTGGGCAGATAAAACCCCTAAGACACAGACAGGGTGAACACATGGAGCCCGTGGGGTGGTGGGCACACAGGACCCACCAGACGTGGGCAGCGTGGGCACATGGAACCCACTGGGCACGGATTGGGTGGACACGTGGGACTGACTGGGCAGACAGGGTGGACACATGGAACCCACTGGTCATTGGCAGGGTGGACATACAGACCCACAAGACAAGGTGGGCACACAGACCCACTGGGCATGGACAAGGTGGGCACATGGAACCCACTGGGCATGGACAAGGTGGGCACATGGAACCCACTGGGCATGGTCAGGGCGGGCTAATGGCCCCTGCTCCCAGGGCTGGTGGGTGAGAGCAGTTGCTGGCACCCCTTCTTGCCCCTCAGCCCCACGCACAGCGTGTCCTCTGTGGGGTCTGCAGGAGGAAAACTGCGCCCCTCACTCCGGGGGGATTAGGGCTGGCTCAGGGGAAAACCCCCAGGGCTGCGTGGGGAGGGGGATGAGGGCTGGAGCAGAGGGCAGCAGGGTCAGCATCACTGCACGGGGAGAGCCTTTCCCGTGGTGAGGCCTTTTGGGAAGGAAATGTTTGCCCAGAGGTGCTGCCTGCACGTGGCCTGGCTTGCCCAGGCTGTGGCTGCTGTGGGGAGAGCAGAGTGCTCTGGGGAGAACAGAGTGGTGTGGGGAGAGCAGAGAGCTGTGGGGAGCAGAGTGCTGTGGGGGGAGAGCAGAGTGGTGTGGGGAGAGCAGAGTGGTGTGGGGGGAGCAGAGTGGTGTGGGGCTAGCAGAGTGATGTGGGGAGAACAGAGTGCTGTGGGGGGACCAGAGAGCTGTGGGGGAGCAGAGAGCTGTGGGGAGAGCAGAGTGATGTGGGGGGAACAGAGTGGTGTGTGGGGAGAGCAGAGTGGTGTGGGGTGAGCAGAGAGCTGTGGGGGGAGAGCAGAGTGGTGTGGGGAGAGCAGAGAGGTGTGGGGAGAGCAGAGTGGTGTGTGGGGAGAGCAGAGTGGTGTGGGGAGAGAGCAGAGTGGTGTGGGGGGAGCAGAGAGCTGTGGGGAGAGCAAAGTGCTGTGGGGAGAGCAGAAAGCTGTGGGGGGAACAGAGTGGTGTGGGGGGACCAGAGTGGTGCTGTGGGGGGAGCAGAGTGGTGTGGGGGGAGAGCAGAGAGCTGTGGGGAGAGCAGAGAGCTGTGGGGAGAGCAGAGAGGTGCTGTGGGGAGAGCAGAGAGCTGTGGGGGGAGCAGAGTGGTGTGGGGAGAGCAGAGTGCTGTGGGGAGAGCAGAGTGGTGTGGGGAGAGCAGAGTGGTGTGGGGCTAGCAGAGTGATGTGGGGAGAACAGAGTGCTGTGGGGAGAGCAGAGTGGTGCAGTGGGGGGAACAGAGAGCTGTGGGGTGAACAGAGTGGTGTGGGGGGAGCAGAGTGCTGTGGGGGGAGCAGAGTGGTGCTGTGTCCCACTCCACCTGCACATCCATCTCTTGCCCTTGTCCCCCCTCCCTGCTCCCCTTCTCAGCACCGCCTCAGAACCCTTTGGCGTGCCTGGGGTGGCGCTTTGGCCTCGCACGAGGCTGGCCAGGAGCCAAATGTGGGGATCCCAACCACGACCTCCCCAGGAACTGGGACCCTCACAGGAATCAGCACCTTGCTGAGACACTGCGGCTCTCCCAGGGATCGGGAATTTCTGCACAGTGGCACCAGTAGCTTTTGATGCCCATCCGTGCCAGGAGCACATGTCACCTGCGCCCAGGCACGGGCGGTGCCCGTTACCTCTGGGGTGGGGCGCTGGCACCTGGCATCCCCCGTGTCCTGGCTGGGGATGGGGGTTCGTGCCTGCTGGGGGGGCCCTGGCACCTGCAGGGAGCTTGCAGGGAGGCGCTGGGATGTGGTGGGGCCCTGGGCTGTACCTGCGTAATCGTTTCGGGGGGGTCACCGCTGCTTATTTGAGTGTAGGGCGAGGCGATGACCAGCCGCTAATGATTAACCCTGGGCTGAGCCGGAGGATGAGGCCCCCCCTGCGCCAGGGGCTGGGGGGGCTCCCTGTGCCCCCCGTGCCCCGCACCGGGCTGGTAGCTCAGCGTGGGCAGCCTGGCAGACGCTGCTCCACCCCTGCACCAGGATGCCCGGCTGCTGTCCCGTCCTGTGCCCACCGGGGCTGTGCCCACCCGAGGCGCGGGGACGCTGCCAGTGGCATCTCCAGAGCCAGGGAAGCGTGAAGGACCCAACCTGGGGGGCTGACGCTGTGGGTGCCCCCTGGGCGCCGTGGCACCCCTGTGCCAAGCGGGGCAGAACGACCCCCCCCGCCTGGAGCCGGCGGCGGGGCGGGGCCTCCCCACCTGCTCCAGGTGCTCTATAAAGCTCAGGCCGCTGCCGAGCTGCCAGTTCCGGATCCCTGGAGTGAGGAGTGTGCCACCGGCTAACGGGAGAGCAGCCGCTGCCCAGCCCCGAGAGGCGCCGGCACCCCCTGGACCAGCCCCATGGCGTTCCCTGTCCTTCTGCTGCTGCTGGTGCTGGGCACAGGTGAGGGGCTGGGCACAGGGGAGGGGCAGGGGGAGCAGAGCGGGATCCCTGTCCAAGGGGGGACTGGGGGATGCTGGCACCAGTGGCATCCTGGCACCCTGTTCTGGCTCTGGGGTGCAGCACCCGGGGCTGGTTGTGCCCAGGTGCGTTGGTAGCTGGGGGCTCAGGGCACAGCTCGTGTCCACAGCTCGGCCAAGGGCTGGGCTGTGCCGGGACCAGCCGGAGCAGGCTGTGCCCGGGGCTGGCGGGCTGGAATGCAGGTGTGTCCCGCTGAGCACCCAGACCCCGCTGGGAACCTGCCCGAGAGCTGCCCGTGCTGGCCCCCAGCCAGGCCAGGCAGGTCTGGAGGGCACGAGGGCACCCAGCCTGTCACCCACAGCAAGGGGAGCTTCGTTGGGTGGCATGCCAGGGTTTGCAGCTGGCTGGGCATGGCGCTGGTGTCAGTGCCCAGCCAGCTGCACCTGGACCCTTGGTGGTGCCGCAAGTGCCCGATCTTGGGGTGTTGCTGAAGGTCTTGTTTGCCTGGTGGGTGCTGGGGGTTGTGGTGCTGCCCACAGTGCCCAGCTGATGAGGTGTTTTGGGTGAAACCTTCCCTGACCGAGCTGCAGGCGTTGACCCCAGGGGTTTCCTCCAGGTACCCGTGCCACGACCACCGAGACAACCATGGAGATGGAAACCACCGAAACGACCACCGTGGAGATGACCACGGAAAGCACCGCCAGCACCTGGCTGCCAAATATATTCCCCAAAAGCACACGGGCCAGCCGGCCCCAAACCCCCGGCTTCCCCTACGCCACCGCGTCCCCTGGCAAAAACAGCACGAACTTCCAGTTTGGCAACCACTCCACCAGCAATGCCACATCCAATGGCACCGTGGTGCCCGTCCCCAGCAGCCCAGCCATCCCCCATGCCAATGCCACCTCAAACAGCAGCAGCTGGGCACCCCACCTTGGCACCAACGGCAGCTCTGCCGCTCCCACCGCCACGCACGGCAGCACCCAAGGCAACGGGAGCACCAGTGCTCAGGTCTTCCCCACCCAGATAACGTCTGAGAGCAGCACAGCTCCCACCCAGGGTGGTCTCAACCCCAGCAAAACCTCAGCCCAGCTGCCTGGTCCTGTCCAGCTGCTCGTCCGTGTCCCGCTGTCCTTCCGGATCATCAACAGGAGCTTCAACGAGAGCCTGCGTGACCCAGCATCAGAGGATTACAGGAGCCTGAGCCGCACTGTCCTGACCATGGTGAGTCCCAGCCCCACCAGCAGAGGCTCTGGGCTGTGCTGGGAAGGACCCCCCCTCAATTTGGGGCAGAGGCTGTGCTGGGAAGGAGCCCCCTCAATTTGGGGCAGAGGTTGTGCTGGGAAGGACCCCCCTCAATTTGGGGCAGAGGATGTGATGGGAAGGACCCCCCTCAATTTGAGGCTTTCCATGGAAGCATCCATTCTGCCAGTTCTGCACGGAGACAGGAAAGTGGGGTGTCTGTGTCTGTGTCTGTGTCTTGGGGAGGTGGCCATGACCTCAATGCTTCCTTCCAGTTCCAACACGTCTTTGGCTGCCCGGGCTGCATGGGCACGCAGACCTACACCGGGTGCAGTGAGCTGCAGTACAGGTGAGCAGCAGCAGCAGCGCCACTGAGGTGTCCCGCAGTGTATCCCCCTGGTTTGTACCCCCTCAGGGGGCAGTCCGGGTGCTGATGTCTCCTCCCATGCAGCCAAGGCTCGGTGCAGGTCCAGTCCACCCTCGTGTTTGGGAACGGAAGCGACGCCGTCACTGCCGACGCTGCTGAGCAGCGCCTGAGGAAGAGCCTGGACCAGAATGGCTTCATCATGGGCCTGCAGCTGGACAGCATCCAGAGTGAGAACCTGGGGAGGGACGGGGATGGAGCCTGGGGGAAGCTTGGGGGGCTCCAGAAGCATTGCCCTGTCCTGGTTGAGGCCGGGGCTTGCAGAGGGTGGGGCACATTCCCAGTGCCTGTGTCGGGCAGGATCCCTCTCAGCAGGGCTCAGACCCTGTGTCCTGTCCCAGGGCCCTCTCAGGGCTCTGTCCCAGCTCTGCCTGTGGTGCACACACAGCTCTGCTCCTTTCAGGTTCTGCAACAGTGATATCCCCAGCTCCAGCGCCCATGATCCCGGACTGGGCCATCGCTCTGTTGGTCCTGGTCAGCATCCTGCTGCTCTTCACCATCTTCACCTGCCTCCTCCTGATGGTGAGGCCCCATCCCCAGCCCTCACCTGCACGCTGTCCCTGTGCCCACACCAGCCGAGCTCTGAGCCCTCTCTCTCCCCAAGTCCACCTGCACGTGCCGCCGCAAGAGCCGAGGGAAGCTGGACCTGCTCAGCCAGAAGGATTCCTACCACCCCATGGCTGAGTACCTGCAGTACCAGAGCCACGGGCGCTACGTGTCCCCCAACAGCAAACCCAACCCCTACAGCCAGGTGAGAGCCGGGCGCCCACACACCTGGGGGCTCCCAGGGAGCAGGGCTGAATCCCTGGGTGCGTGGCTGGGATCCCTGGGGTAGTGGGAGGTGATGGCAGGGCAGGGATGGGGATGGCAGGGATGGGGATGGTGAGGCAGGGACAGAGATGGCAGGGCAGGGACGGGAATGGCAGGGACGGAGATGGCAGGAACGGGGATGGCAGGGCAGGGATGAGGATGTCAGGGATGAGGAAGGCAGGGCAGGGGCAGAGATGGCAAGGGCAGAGATGACAGGGCAGGGACGGAGATGGCAGGGTCAGAGATGGCAGGGACAGGGATGGCAGGGACAGGGATGGCAGGGCAGGGATGTAGATGGCAGGGTCAGAGATGGTAGGGACAGGGGTGGCAGGGACAGGGGTGGCAGGGACAGGGGTGGCAGGGACGGAGATGGCAGGGCAGGGACAGGGATGGCAGGGCAGGGACGGAGATGACAGGGACAGAGATGGCAGGGACGGGGATGGCAGGGCAGCGATGTAGATGGCAGGGACAGAGATGGCAGGGCAGGGATGGAGATGGCAGGGATGGGGATGGCAGGGCAGGGACAGAGATGGCAGGGACGGGGATGGCAGGGACAGAGATGGCAGGGACGGGGATGGCAGGGACGGGGATGGCAGGGACAGAGATGGCAGGGACGGGGATGGCAGGGACGGGATGGCAGGGACAGAGATGGCAGGGCAGCGATGTAGATGGCAGGGACAGAGATGGCAGGGACAGAGATGGCAGGGACAGAGATGGCAGGGACGGGTCTGGCAGGGACGGGTCTGGCAGGGACGGGGATGGCGGGGCAGGGACGCTGCGCAGGGAGCTCGTCCCTCCCCAGCCCTGCCGGCAGGTGAGTGTAACATTCACGCCTGGCTGGAGCAGCAACCAGCGCGGGCACACCCGGCCCGGCTCCGGGGAGTTCCCCCGACCTTGGGCAGCCTCTCCCCGTGCCCGGCATTCAGGGGGCTTGCTGCCTGCCCACCCTGCCCCTTCTCCTGCCCTGCTGCGTCCCTCAGCTCTGCCGTGGGTGGGGGCAGCGCTGGGGCACTGCAGAGCTGACGGAGGCGGTGCTGAGGAGGTGATTCCCGCAGCCAGCATCCCTCATCCCGCACCGGCAGCTCCCAAACTGCAGCCGGAGCTGCCGCTGTGCCTCCGGGAGCCACAGAGGGCTCTGCCAGGCGATGCTGGGCACGGGGGGGGCCGCTCTGTGCTCCCCCCAGGCGGGGCCGTGTCCAGCTGCTCCGGCTCGCTGAGAGCAGCTCACCCTGAGCAAATACCAGGGGCCTGGGTAAATATTTACCCTCGCACTCGCCGGGCCGGCTTATCGTGCGGGAACACGGCCGGGGCCGCCACGGCTCCTCCTGCGCACGGGGAGCGGCGGCCCGGGGTGTCCCTGGGGGCCCGGGGTGTCCGCAGTGCCCATGGATGGGAGCCCGGGGTGCCCACAGTGCCCATGGATGGGGTCTCAGGGTGCCCACAGTGCCCATGGATAGGGGCAGCAGCCCACCACGGTGGGAGGATGCAATTTTTGCTTGCCCACAGTGGGCATGGAGAGGGTGCAGGTCTTCCTGTGCCCACCACGGTGGGAGAATGCGATTTTTGCTTGTCCATAATGGGCATGGAGAGGGTGCAGATCTTCCTGTGCCCACCACAATGGAAGGAAGTGATTTTTGCTTGCCCACAAGTGGGCATGGAGAGGGTGCAGATGTTCCTGTGCCCACCACGGTGGGAGAATGCGAATTTTGCTTGTCCACAAGTGGGCATGGAGAGGGTGCAGGTCTTCCTGTGCCCACCACGGTGGGAGAATGCGATTTTTAGTGTTCCATAGTGGCCGTGAAGAGGGTGCAGCTCTTCCTGTGCTCACCACAATGGAAGGAAGTGATTTTTGGTTGCCCATAGTGGGCATGGAGAGGGTGCACATCTTCCTGTGCCCACCACAATGGGAGGATGCAATTTTTGCTTGTCCACAGTTGGCATGGAGAGGGTGCAGATCTTTCTGTGCCCACCACGGTGGGAGAATGTGATTTTTGCTTGTCCATAGTTGGCATGGAGAGGGTGCAGGTCTTCCTTATGCCCACCACGGTGGGAGGATGCGATTTTTGCTTGCCCACAAATGGGCATGGAGAGGGTGCAGATCTTCCTGTGCCCATCACAATGGGAGAATGCGATTTTTGCTTGCCCATAGTTGGCATGGAGAGGGCGCAGGCCTTCCTGTGCTGCCCTAGGATGGGGGCTCAGCCCAGCCCTGACGCTCCTCTCACCTTTCCCGCCCCGAAGGTGGCCGGCGGCAGCACCACGAGGTCGGGCACCTTCACCTACACCAACCCCGCCGCCGGCTCCGACAACCTGTGAAGGGCTGGCTGGAAGGAGCGCGGCTGCCCAGGGGAGGGGGCAGCCCCAGCAGAGAGGCGCCCCCCGCTCCCGGGAGGGCAGCACCGGCCCCGGGCGCATCCCCCGGTGCTGCCCGGCCGTGGGCAGCGGGAGCCGGACGGTTCTGGAGCAGCCGGATTCGCGCACATGACAGAACTGCACGAGCGGAGGTGGGAGAGGGAGGGAAAGATCCCGCACACAGCCCACGGTCCCCGCGCTCGCTTGGCTTTGCAACCCCGCTCCCATGCCAGGAGGACGGGGCTCGGGCTCCCGCTGCGATTTTTGTGGTGTTGTTTTATATAAATGTCTCTGTTTGCGGGGTGTCGGTGCCGGGCTTGGCTCGGCGGGGTGGCAGATCCTGGGCTGGGGTGTGTTTATCAAATAAAAGGATGGGGGGCAGCCGTGTGCCAGGGGGGCTTCTCTGGGACAGGCCTGGCGCCCGCCGAGGTGCGGCCTGGGCTTGGGTGGTGGCTCTTGTTTGCCATTCCAGGAAACGCTGGCCTTGCTGCTGGGGATGTCACCGTGTCACCCCCTCTGGATGTCACCCATGCCGCCAGAGCCCGTCCCTCTCACCCCTCCTGGCAGTTTCTGCCCACGGTTTGCCGCGTCTGGTTTGACGCACCCGCTTTCCCCGTGGCTGCACAGGCGGAATGCTCAGCTGCACGTGTGCCCCTGGCTGCCTGCAGCGTGTCCTGCTCCCCTCTTCCTGTGAGCCCAGGCTCTTCCAAACCCTCACCGAGCCCCAAACAGGCTCCGGGGGATGCTGCAAGAAGAGGCTGCGTGGCAGCAGCAGGGCACAAACCTTGGGAGCAGCCATCCCTGGCGGCCCCCTGGCAGCTCCAGTTTGAGCTGGGCCCCGTTCCTGGGCACTGGGAGTGTTTTGGCAACGGCTGAAAAGGCAGAAAAACAAGGAGAGCAACCCTTGCCCAAAGAAAAGCCCGTGTGGTGGCAGGCACGGGGCCAGGGCTTGGCTGGCTGGGAGCAGCCCCAGGAGCAGCACTTGGGCAGCTGATGGAGCCCTCGGCCACAGAATGTGGGCTCTGGGTGGGGCCCGCGGCTGTGCCAGGTGCCCAGGAAGCCTGGCACGTGCTGGCAGCTATCAGAGCTGGGCTGGGGTGCAGCCAAGGGGTCTCTGGAGAACAGGGGGCTCCCCGAGACTGCTAGGGGGGTGCATTGATGGACATCTGGCACAGTGGAGCACCCCCTCCACCCCCAGATCCATTCTGCCAGCTGGATATGGGGTCGTGTGCTTAGCACAGAGCCCCAAAGGGGATGGGGTGTGCCTGGCACTGCTGCTTCCCCCCTCAGCCCCCCCCAGGCCTGGGCAGGGCCCCAGGGATCAGAACAGGGCCCTGATTTGAAGGGCTGGGCCCTACAAAGAGTTGCCTGTTCACAGAGAGCTCAGCCCTGTGGGCCCATCCCCTTCCAGCTCCAGGGACAGGCACCCACCCACCCGTGGACCCTGCCCCTGCCATGCAGAGCACCCAGGTGAGGGGGTCCAGCTCCAACACCCATCTGAGAAGGTGCCTCAGCACCCAGCAGCCCCCCAGGCTGTTCTGGCTGCCCATGGGACTCCCCAGCAGTGCTGAAGTTTATTCTGGGCCCAGTGGAGAGCTGTCCCCTCCAGGAGCCCCCTGTGATGGGGTGGCAGCGACCCACGTGGCCAGGCAGAGCACGGGCAGGACCCGACACGTCAGCGCTGCCCGGGCTGGGCACGGTTGGCACCTGCTGGCCACGGCCCAAAGGACAGCCCGGCCCCGTGGCCCCGGTGCCGTGCACGCCCCTGGACACGTGCTGCTGCTGGACAGCCTGCTCTCACGGGCCCACGGCCAGCCCAGCAGCACAGCCCTGCTACCCCACAGCTCTGTGATCCCATAGCCCTGAGACCCCACAGCCCTGAGACCCCACAGCTCTGTGATCCCATAGCCCTGAGACCCCACAGCCCTGCTACCCCACAGCTCTGTGATCCCATAGCCCTGAGACCCCACAGCCCTGAGACCCCACAGCGCTGTGATCCCATAGCCCTCAGACCCCACAGCCCTGCAAATACACAGCCCTGCAGCCCCACAGCCCTGTGACCCAGCAACCCTGAGACCCCACAGCCCTGCTACCCCATAGCCCTGCAAATACACAGCCCTGCAGCCCCACAACAGCCCTGTGACCCAGCAACCCTGAGACCCCACAGCCCTGAGACCCCACAGCCCTGAGACCCCACAGCTCTGTGATCCCATAGCCCTGAGACCCCACAGCCCTGCTACCCCACAGCGCTGTGATCCCATAGCCCTCAGACCCCACAGCCCTGAGACCCCACAGCTCTGTGATCCCATAGCCCTCAGACCCCACAGCCCTGCTGCCCCATAGCTCTGTGATCCCATAGCCCTCAGACCCCACAGCCCTGAGACCCCACAGCTCTGTGATCCCATAGCCCTCAAACCCCACAGCCCTGCTACCCCACAGCTCTGTGATCCCATAGCACTCAGACCCCACAGCCCTGAGACCCCACAGCCCTGCTGCCCCATAGCCCTGCAGCCCCACAGCCCTGTGACCCAGCAACCCAGAGACCCCACAGCCCTGAGACCCCACAGCCCTGCTACCCCACAGCTCTGTGATCCCATAGCCCTCAGACCCCACAGCCCTGCTACCTCATAGCCCTGCAAATACACAGCCCTGCAGCCCCACAGCCCTGTGACCCAGCAACCCAGAGACCCCACAGCCCTGAGACCCCATAGCCCTGAGACCCCACAGCCCTGAGACCCCACAGCCCTGAGACCCCACTGCCCGCTTCCCCCACAGCCCCATGACCCCACAGCCCTGCTATCCCATAGCTCTGAGACCCCACAGCCCTGAAAACCCACAGCCCCATGACCCCACAGCCCTGTGACCCTACAGCCCTGCTACCCCACAGCCCTGCTACCCTACAACCCTGCAGCCAGCCCCACAGCCCCATGACCCCACAGCCCCATGACCCCACAACCCTGAGACCCCACAGCCCCATGACCCCACAGCCCTGAGACCCCACAGCCCCATGACCCCACAACCCTGAGACCCCACAGCCCCATGACCCCACAGCCCCATGACCCCACAACCCTGAGACCCCACAGCCCCATGACCCCACAGCCCTGCCACCCCACAGCCCTGCTACCCTACAACCCTGCAGCCAGCCCCACAGCCCCATGACCCCACAGCCCTGAGACCCCACAGCCCCATGACCCCACAGCCCTAAGACCCCCACAGATCTGCAGTCTCACAGCCCCATGACCCCACAGCGCTGAGACCCCACAACTCTGTGGCCTCACAGCCCTGCAATCCCAAAGCCCCGTGACCCCACAGCCCTGTGACCCTGGAGCCCCGTGACCCCACGGCCAACCCAGCTCCCCATGTCCCTTGTCACCCTGTCCCCATGCACACTCCAGCCCCACAGATAGCTCAGTCCCATGCTCCCCCTGTGCCAGGGAGGCTCTGGAACGAGTCTGGCATTGCAGTTTATTGTAGGAAACCATGAAAATACAGCGTTTGCTGTAACAGAACCCAGGAGAAATGACAGCAGCTCGGACAGAGCCCGGCGTGGCACTGCTGGCACAGCCCCCACGGCTGTGCTGGGGCTCCCTGGCGGGTCAGATCCAGACCCTGCAGGCCCAGCCCACCCCGGCCACGGGTTGGGCACCCAGAGGTGTAACGGGAGCCAAGCGTGGCCCTGAGGCCACGTGCAGGGCTGGCCAGGCACGTTGCTCCCCAAGGACAGGGCAGAGCAGGCGGCAGGCACCGGGGTGCCCGGCAGCCCACGGGAGGGACCCCACGCTGGCTGTGTGCAGGGGCTGTGCCTGGCTGCAGCCAGATGATCCACGTTGAAAATGAGCCATTTTACAAAACACCTTCACACCTTGTTCCAGCCCAGCCTCCCCCCACCTCCCTCTCCCCTACCCCAGCTGCCTCCCCCACCCCAACCAGCACCCGGCCTCTCCCCTGCACTGTCACCCCACTGTCACCTTCCACCCCCCTCCCTGCGCAGCCCCGTCCCCCTCCCTGACCCCTCTCTAGGGCTGACCCTCTGCCAGCCCTGCCCACAGCCCCAGCCCAGAGCAGCCTGGGGCTGAGCTGGAGCCAGGGCCGGGCAGACAGGGTGAGGAGGGGACGGCAAAGCTGTCCCCGTCCCCCCCATCCCACAAAACAAACACCTGGCCTGTCCCCGGTGGCGGCAGGGCTGGGTCCACCCCTGCTCTGCTCTGCTCTGCTCCCTGGCCACTTGTGTCCCCCTGGTGCTCGCAGGGTGCCCGCGGGGCGTGTGGGGACCGCGGGCGTGGCTCAGTCCAGCTTGGCAAAGTTCCCAATGGTCACTTTCCTCTCCTGCTTGTTGGCCACCAGCTCCTGCAGGTGCAGGGCCCCCCCTCCGATGAAGCAGAAGGCGGGGCAGACGGGCCCCGAGCAGTCCACGCCGCACTCCCAGAGCTCGCGGAAGGACACGGCGTCGTAGAAGCTCACCTTGCCCTGCTCGTAGTCCAGGCAGATGCCAATGCGCGGGGGCAGGGGCACGGTGCAGCCGTTGGGGTCGCGGGACGTGAGGGCCGAGCCGTGGGACAGCAGGATCTTGCCCATGCCGATGGTGAGGAAGGCGTAGGGAGGAGGCGCCTCCACCGTTGTGTCCTCTGCCCCGCTGTCGTGGCCACTGTCGGGGTCATACCTGTGGAGGGGGGACAGGTGAGTCCTCCCACGGGAAAGGCTGGAGATCCCTCCACACCTCCAGGGATGGGCACCCACCCAGGAGGGCCCTGCCCTGCCTGTGGCCTCTCCACCTGCCATGCAGAGTGCCCAGGTGGGGGGATCCAACTCCAATACCCATCTGAGAAGGTGCCTTAGCACCCGGCAGCCCCCCTGGGTGGACTGGCCACTCATGGGACTCCCCAGCAATGCTGAAGGTGTTTATTCTGAGCCCAGTGGAAAGCTGTCCCCTCTCGGAGCCCCCTGACACCCAGCTGGGGAGGTAGGAACAAACCCTGCACCCTCCAATCTCACCTGGGGCTCACCACGTCCTGCGGCACCTGGAACCACTCCTGCAGCTTGCTCTCCAGCCCCACGCCCACCTTGACCAGGTAGGAGCTGGGGTCCACGCAGCAGGCCCAGTAGCTCTTGCCCTGGGTGATGGCCACGTCGCCGATGACCAGGTCGATGGACAGGTGGCAGCTGGTCATGAGGCGCTCGGCGGCGAAGAGCATGGGGATGCCGGGCACGCTGCGCACCGCGCGCTGGTCCTTGCTGATGGCCAGCCGGTCCCGGTTGAAGCCCCAGCGGTTGTCCAGGAAGAAGTTGAGGACTGTGGGGAGCAAAGAGGAAAAAGGTGAGCAAGCACAGCACAGCGGGGCGCCCCGCGTTGAGCCAAGAACCCATGTGTGGTAATCACATATCCTCTGAACAGAGAGAGACGTAGTTCTCCCAGGATTTTCCTGGGAAGCTGTGAGAAAGCTCAGAGAAAGAATTAAAACAATTATGATCTCAATCTCTGCACGTAGCAGCCAATCTGTTTGTCAAAGATGTTTACAAGAAGCGGCTGTCCCTTCTTGACCAACAGGTGAGAGAAGATTCCTAAAGGCCAATCAGGTCTTAGGTCTACCTTTGTTTCTATAAGAACTGTAGATTTCTAATAATAAAGTGCCTTTCATGCCTTCTGATGATGGAGTCTCACCTTTGTCTGACCCCGAGACCCCCCCCGAGAGAAGGTGACCCTGACAAGATCCCGTCCCCTCTCACCTGGGGTGGGTGGGTGACACCCCTTTGGTGACAATTGGTGACCCCCAACATGATCCCATCCCCTCTCACCTGGGGGTGGCAGGCAACACCCCTTTGGTGACAACTGGTGACCCCGACGTGATCCCATCCCCCTCTGACCTGGGGTGGGTGGGTGACACCCCTTTGGTGACAATTGGTGACCCCGACGTGACCCCATCCCCTCTCACCTGGGGTGGGTGGGTGAACAACCCTTTGGTGACAACTGGTGACCCCGACGTGATCCCATCCCCTCTCACCTGGGGTGGGTGGGTGACACCCCTTTGGTGACAATTGGTGACCCCGACGTGACCCCATCCCCTCTCACCTGGGGTGGGCGGGCGGGCGATATCCCTTTGGTGACAATTGGTGGCCCCAACGTGATCCCATCCCCTCTCACCTGGGGCGGGCTCGCAATACCCCTGAGGTGACAATTAGTGACTCTGACATGATCCCATCCCCTCTCAACTGGGGTGGGTGGGCGATACCCCTTTGGTGACAATAGGTGACCCCGACGTGATCCCACCCCCTCTCACCTGGAGCGGTGACAATTGGTGACCCCGACGTGATCCTCTCCCCTCTGGGCAGGCAATACCCCTTTGGTGACTATTGGTGACCCTGACGTGATCCCATCCCCTGTCACCTGGGGTGGGCAGGCGATACCCCTTTGGTGACCCCGATGTGATCCCATCCCCTCTCACCTGGGGTGGGCAGGCGATACCCCTTTGGTGACCCCGACGTGATCCTGTCCTCTCTCACCTGGGGTGGGCAGGCAATACCCCTTTGGTGACCCCGATGTGATCCCGTCCTCTCTCTCCTGGGGTGGGCAGGCGATACCCCTTTGGTGACCCCGACGTGATCCCGTCCCCTCTCACCTGGGGCGGGCGGCGTGTGCAGGTAGATGTCCTCGCTGTAGTCCCCAAAACCCGCCTTGTTGTAGCCCTTCACCCGGAGCACGTAGACGCTGTCGGTGTCCAGGTACTCGACGAGGGCGCAGGTGCCCCTGACCTCCTCCCGCCGCTGCCACAGCTTCAGCCCCTTGGCCTTGGCGTCGGTCTTGCGGAACTCCACGGTGTAGTGCCAGGCGGGCGGCGAGTGCTGCGGCAGCCGCCAGCACAGGAAGATCTGGTCGTAGGTGTAGGTGCGCTGCGTGTCGATGACGGGGGCCTCGGGCGCTGCGGGGAGAGGCGGCAGCGGGCGTCAGGCAGCATCCCCCACCCCGTGGGCAGGGAGGCGGCCGGACGCAGGGAGGGGGCATTCCGGGATTCCGGACGGACGGACGGATACGGACGCACAACCAGCGGAGTCTAAAGGGGTCTGACTGCGGAGGACCGTGTGTCGGCACCGGAGGAGAGCGAGAGTCGGGGAGACAGAGGAGCTGCTGCTGTGGGGCTCCAGGGACCAGACAGGCCGAGTGCAAGTCAGGAGGGAGGAGAGAGAGAGAGAGAAAGAGAGAGAGTGGAGGCAGCAGGAGAGGAAGAGGAAGAGGAGGAGGAGGAGATGGGGATGGAGGGTGGTAGAAGGTACTGGCAGGAACAGAGGCAGGGAGGGGAGGGGAGATGAAGGGTGGCAGGTGGGAGAGGGGTAAGGAAAGGGTGGGAATGGGGCAAGGAAGAGAAAGGAAACAGGATGAGGAGGGAGGTAGAAATGGGGCAAGGAGAGGGATGGAAATGGGAGAGGAAGAGGACAGAAATGGGGTGAGAGTAGGATGGAAATAAAGAGAGAAGGAGAATTGAAATGGGGTAACAATGGGGCAAGGACAAGGTGGGAATGGGATGCAGAAAGGGAAAGAAATGGGGTGAGCAGGATGGAATTGGGGTGAAGAGGCAGATGGGAATGGGGCGAGGGGGGAAAGAAATGGGATAAGGAGAGGGGTGGAAATAGAACGAGGAAGAGAAGGGAAATGGGGTGAAAGTGGGAGAGAAATAGGGGGCAGATGGGAAAATAAATGGTAGAGGAATCTGGACATAAATGGGGTGAAGAGGAGACAAATATGAGGCAAGAAAGGGAATGGAAATGGGACAAGAAGGGGAAGAAAATTGAAGAAGGAGAGGGGTGGAAATGGGGCAAGGAGAGGATGAAAATGGAGCGTGGAAAAGGATGGAAATTGGGTGAGACTGGGATGGAAATGGGGTGAGACTGGGATGGAAATGGAGAGTGGGGGAATGGAAACAGGATGGGAAGAAAGTGGAAACGGCAAGGATGGGGTTGAAATGGGGCAAGGGAGAGTGGAAATGGGATGAGGAGGGAGCAGAAAATTGGATGATGAATGGGACAGAAGTGAGGTGAGCATGTGGACAGAAGTGGGGTGACAGTTGAACAGAAATGCAGCGAGGAAGGGGATGGAAACAGGGCGAGAGGAGACAGAAATGGGGCAATGAAGAAAATGGAAACAGGACAAAAGGGGATGGAAATGGGGAGAGTGCAGAAATGGGGCGAGGAATGGAATGGAAATGGAGCAAGGAGTGGGACAGAAATGGGGTGAGAAAGGGATGGAAATGGGGTGAGAGACGGCAGAAATGGGGCAAGGAATGGAATGGAAAAGGAGCAAGGAGTGGGACAGAAATGGGGCGTGAGTGGGATGGAAATGGAGTCAGGATGGGGATGGAAATGGAGCAAGGATTGGGGACAGAAACGGGGTGAGAAAGGGATGGAAATGGGGTGAGAGAGGGCAGAAATGGGGCAAGGAAGGGGATGGAAATGGAGCAAGAAGCGGGACAGAAATGGGGCACGAGGGGGATGGAAATGGGGTGAGGATGGGGATGGAAATGTGGCGAGAGGGGGCGGGAGGGCAGGAGGAGGGCGGCAGATGGAGGAGGCAGAGCCACCGGCTGCCAGCGCCGGCGGGCAGGACGGGGATGGAGGGGATGGAGGATGGCGGCGGAGCGGGGCCAGGGACGGGAGCAGGATGGAGGGATGGAGGGATGGGAAGAGAGAGCGGGGCGGCTCTGGGGCAGGGGTGTGACTTGCCTCAGTTACTTCGGTGACGCCTCGGCAGCGGCCGCAGCCTATAAACAAAGAGAGGTAGAAGCAGGTCTGAAACGTGTCGCCAGCGGGTCTGGCAGGGCCACGCGGCTCCTGCCCTGCGGGAAGCGCCTGCCCGGCAGCGGGGGCAGCTCCGTACTCACCCCGCGGCACTGCTGCTGCCCTCACCTGGCACCACGGCCCTGCCTGCCTGCCCCTGGCCCCGGCGCCCTGGCACAGGGCAGGGCAGGGGTATCTCTGGGGGCTGCTGGGGCGGGGGCTGTCCCTGACGGGGAGGGGGCACCGGCAGATCCGCGAGCAGCCGTGGCTGAGCTGCAGCTCCGAGGCGGGCAGGGACCCGCTCTGCCCGCAGGGGCTGTGCCTGGGCACGGGGCACAGCCGGTGCCCGGGTCCCGGTGCCTTTACCTCGGATGAAGGCCAGGTCAGTGAGCAGCTTCAGCTCCCTGCTGACATCCAGCTGGAAGTGGCTGAAGGAGGCGTTGGCTGCAGGACGGAAGCTCTGCAGCGAATCGGTGGCCCTGAGGATCCTGCAGCGCAGGAGAGTGGCCATGTCAGGGTGGCACCGCGGGCACCAGAGAGTCCCAATGCTCCCTGGCAGCTCCACGCCCACAGCCCAGTACCTGTTGTGCAGCTGCTTGGCAGCCTGGACAAAACAAGGGTGGTCAGTCTCCTTCAGCACCTCCTGGGCATAGCCCACCATGCCCGAGTTCTCCAGCATGGCCTGGTGCTCCCGGATCTGGCCGTGCAGGCTGGCCAGCCGCTCCTGCTGGCACTCCTCGATGGCCTGCAGCAGCGTGGCCCGCTTCTCCTCCAGCATGGCACAGAGCCCCTGGATCAGCTGGGACACCTCTTCCTTGGCCTGTGAGCCGTTCACCTGCCGGGCACAGGCATGGCAGGGTCAGCGTGTGGCACCTCCTGGGAGCAGAGGGGACCGGGCTGGCTGTGCCACCCCTGCCTAGGGACAACTCAGGGACATATGGGCACCCTCTGCCCTTACCTCTGTGTGCTTCACTGTCTCCTCCAGCTCAGCAATCTGGGTCTGCACTGTGTCCTGGCTGCTCAGGATGTAGGCGAGGCTCTTTGTCAGCTTCTCCTGCAGGAAGGTGATGAGATGTGGTGCCAGCAGCCCCCGCCCCACACCCCCCCCGTCTGCACTGGGGCTCTGTGGTGCCCCCAATTCCCCACAGAGCCCCAGCCTGGCCCCAGGAGCCCTTACCCTGAGGGCCTGGTAGGCGCTGAGCACCGGGGTGATCTTGTGGCTGGTGTGGGTGCGGCGCACGCGGCAGAGCTGGCACACCAGCCGCTGGCAGGTCTTGCAGTAGTGAGTCACCTCCTCCTTGTGCTCCGGGCACATCAGCCCCTGCACGAGCACAGCAGGGCTCAGCGGGGCTCTGCACCTCCCTCCACCCCCAGGAGTGCCACCCCTGCACCCCCAGATCTCAGCATCACAGAATGGTTGGGGTTGGAAGGGCACCTGGGAGATCATCTTGTTCTAACCTGCCTGACATGAGCAGGGACATCCTCAACCAGACCCCATTGCTCAGAGCCCCACCTTGGCCTTGAACACTTCCAGGGCGCCGTGCCCCAGAACCACACCACACTCACTACAAGAATTTTTTCCTAATTTCTAACCTAAACTTACTCCCTTTCAATCTGAACCCATTGCTCTTTATCCTGTCACTCCAGGCTTTTGTAAACCTGTAAATCCTTTCAAAAGCTCCCTTCAAACACCCAGAAGGCCACCATTTGGTAACCCCAAACCTTCTCCTCTCCAGGCGGAACAATCCCAACCCTCTCAGCCTCAACCAGGAGGATTAAGGCGGGCAGGACGACCCACCTTGGGGCGGAAGGTGAGCGTGGGGGGCGTGGGCTCGTGCTGGGCTTTCTGCGTGCCCCAGGGGTGGTAGAGCTTGAAGCACTCATTGCAGAAGCTGGACTTGCACTCCGTGCAGCCCTTGGTGGCCTCCAGCTGCGGGGGCTTGCAGAACTGGCACATGATGGCGGCGCTGATGTTGATGGTCTGCCGGTAGCGCTCCACCACGCGCTCCAGGGTCAGGTTGCGGAAGAGGCTGCCCAGGCCCCGCTCGCCCAGGTCCACGTCCCGCTGGCAGGCGGGGCACGGGAAGCTGACGGTCTGCGGGTGCACGGCGCCCCGCTTGCGCCCCGGGTAGGTGCCAAAGCCTGTGGGAGGGAGGCGGGGATGGGGTCAGCAGGGCAGAGAGACCCAGCCTCACCTCTGTCCCTTCCTGCTGTCCCTGCTCCCAACCCCTCCAGCCATCCCTGTCCCCGTCCTTTCCAGCCATGCTCACCCCCTCTGCTGTTCCTGTTCCTTCTGCCATCCCCTCCAGCCATTCCCTTCCGCTCCATCCATCCCTGTTCCCTCCAGCCATCCCTGTCTCTCCAGCCATCCCTGCCCTCATCCTCTCCGGTCATCCCTGTTCCCTCCAGCCATCCCCTTCTCCTCCAGCCATCCCCCTCTCCTCCAGCTGTCCCAAACCCCTCCAGCCATCCCCGTCCCCATCCCCTCAACCATCCCTGTCCTCTCCAGCCATTCCTGTCTCCTCTGATGTCCCCATCTCCTCCAACCATCCATCCCTGTCCCCTCCAGATGTCCCCATCACCTCTGGCTATCCCAAACCCCTCCAGCCATCCCTGTCCCTATCCCTATCCTCTCCAGCCATCCCTGTCCCCTCCAGCCATCCCCCTCTCCTCCAGCCATCCCTGTCCTGACCCCTCTGGCCGTCCCAAATCCCTCCTGCCATCCCTGTCCTCAACCTCTCCAGCCACCCCTGTCCTCTCCAGCCATCTCTGTCCCCTCCAGCTGTCCCCATCCCCTCCAGCTGTCCCAAACCCCTCCAGCCATCCCTGTTCCCATCCTCTCCAGCCTGTCCCCATCCTGTCCCCATCCTCTCCATCCTGTCCCTATCCTCTCCAGCCATCCCTGTCCCCATCCCCTCTGGCTATCCCAAACCTCTCCAGCCATCCCTGTCCCCATCCCCTCTAGCTGTCCCAAACCTCTCCAGACATCCCTGTCCCCATCCCCTCAGCCACCCCCACCGTCTATAGCCATCCCTGTCCCCTCCAGCCATCCCCCTCGCCTCCAGCCATCTCTGTCCCCTCCAGCTGTCCCCATCCTCTCCATCCTGTCCCTATCCTCTCCAGCCACCCCTGTCCTGACCCCTCTGGCCGTCCCAAATCCCTCCAGCCATCCCTGTCCTCATCCTCTCCAGCCATCCCTGTCCTCTCCAGACATCTCTGTTCCCATCCTCTCCAGCCTGTCCCCATCCTCTCCATCCTGTCCCAAACCTCTCTAGCCATCCCTGTCCCCTCCAGCTGTCCCCATCCCCTCCAGCTGTCCCAAATCCCTCCAGCCATCCCTGTTCCCATCCTCTCCAGCCTGTCCCCATCCTCTCCAGCCTGTCCCCATCTTGTCCCCATCCTCTCCATCCTGTCCCTATCCTCTCCAGCCATCCCTGTCCCCATCCCCTCTGGCTGTCCCCATCCTCTCCAGCCACCCCCGTTCTCTCCAGCCACCCCTGTCCCCTCCAGCTGCCCCCATCCCCCTCAGGCTGTCCCAAACCCCTCCCTGTCCCCATCCCCTCAGCCACCCTTGCTGTCTCCAGCCATCCCTGTCCCCTCGTTGTCCCCTCCAGCCCCACCTGACTTGAGCAGGCGGTCCAGCCGGTCGGGTTTGGGGACGGCCCTGCGGCCCAGGCGGGGGCTGCGGGTGGAGGGGGTGGCGGCGGGCGAGGTGGGCTCGGACGTGGGGTCGCAGTACAGGTGCCCGTGCTGCAGCAGCACCTCGCTGGCACACACGTGGCACACGTTGTGGGCACAGGGCAGGGCCAGCGGCTGCTTGTACATCTCCTTGCACACCGGGCACACCAGCTCCCGCTCCATGTTCTTCATGCTGGTCTGCGGAGAGAGCGGGAGCGTCACCCGCTGGGGACACGGCGGGGCTGGACCAGATGGGACCGGCACCAGGGCCAGGATCTGGGCCAGGACCAGCACCAGGGCCAGGAGCAGGGCCAGGACCAGCACCAGGGCCAGGACCAGGGCCAGGACCAGCACCAGGGCCAGGATATGGGCCAGGACCAGCACCAGGGCCAGGAGCAGGGCCAGCGTCAGGGCTGAGATCAGCACCAGGGTCAGGATCTGGGCCAGGACCAGAACCAGGACCAGAATCAGGGCTGAGATCAGTACCAGGGCCAGGACTAGGACCAGGGCTAGGATCAGGGCCAGGACCAGGATCAGGGCCAGGACCAGCACCAAGGCCAGGACCAGGATCAGCACCAGAACTGAGATTAGCACCATGACTGGGATCAGGACCTGGGAACAGCTCTAGGGCCAGGACCAGCACCAGGGCCAGGATCTGGGCCAGGGCTGAGACCAGCACCAGGGCCAGGAGCAGGGCCAGCATCAAGGCCAGAATCAGGACCAGAATCAGGGCTGAGATCAGCATCAGGGCCAGGATCAGAGCCAGGACCAAGACCAGGATGAGCAGCAGGCGTGAGACCAGCACCAGGACCGGGATCAGCATCAGGACCAGGATCAGCACCAGAACTGAGATTAGCATCATGACTGGGATCAGCTCTAGGGCCAGGACCAGCACCAGGACCAGGATCAGCACCAGAACTGAGATTAGCACCACGACTGGGATCAGGACCTGGGAACAGCTCTAGGGCCAGGACCAGAACCAGGGCCAGGATCAGGGACAGGACCAGCACCAGAGATAAGATCAGAATCAGGGCTAGGACCATCACTAGGGCTGGGATCAGGGCCTGGGACCAGCACCTGGGCCAGGATCAATATCAGGGCTGAGATCAGCACGAGGGCCAGGATCAGGGTCAGGACCACAGGGACATCAAGGCCATCAGGACATCAGGGCTGATATCAGAATCAGGGCCTGGGACCAGCACCTGGGCCAGGATCAGCATCAGGAGCAGGATCAGCATCAGGAGCAGGATCAGGAGCAGTACTGGGACCCAGGATGGGATGGAGACAAGGACAGGGACCACCATCAGGCCAATGATGGGGCCTGGGACCAGCACCAGGGACGGGATGAGGACAAACACCAGGAGCAGCAGCAGGATGAGGATCAGGGCTGCCACTGAGATGAGGAATGGAGCTGGGATCAGCATCAGGGCCAAGATCAGGGCCAGCACTGGAACCACAGCCAGGAGCAGCACTGGGATAGGGGCAAAGGCTGGGACCAGCATCATGGCCAGGATCAGGCCTGGAAGTCAGGGCCAGCAGCAGGATGAAGCCCAGGGCTGCACTGGGGATGGGAACTGGGGCCACAGCAGGACCAGGACTGGGGCCAGCACTGCCACCAGGAGCAGCATCATGGCCAGGATCAGGCCTGGGGGCAGCAGCATGGGCAGAACCACGATCAGCACTGGGATGGGTCTGAGGGCTGAGGCTGGATCACAGCAGGGTCAGGATCAGGCCTGGGGGCAGCAGCATGGGCAGAACCACAATCAGCACTGGGATGGGTCTGGGGGCTGAGGCTGGATCACAGCAGGGTCAGGATCAGGCCTGGAAGCAGCAGCATGGGCAGAACCAGGATCAGCACTGGGATCAGAGCCTGGATGGGGCCCAGGCCTGGTGTGAGGATGGGACTGGGCCCAGGATCAGAGCAGAATCAGGACTGGCATTGCAATGGGGAGGGGGGCCACCACTGTGATCAGCACCAGGATGGGCCCGGGGCTGGGATGGAGATGAGGACCAGCACTGGGATCAGCACCAGGATGGGCCCGGGGCTGGAATGGGGATGGGGACTGGGATGGGGATGAGGACCAGCACTGGGATCAGCACCAGGATGGGCCCGGGGCTGGAATGGGGATGGGGACTGGGATGGGGATGAGGACCAGCACTGGGATCAGCACCAGGATGGGCCCGGGGCTGGGATGGGGATGATGGCTGGGATGGGGATGAGGACCAGCACTGGGATCAGCACCAGGATGGGCCCGGGGCTGGAATGGGGATGGGGACTGGGATGGGGATGAGGACCAGCACTGGGATCAGCACCAGGATGGGCCCGGGGCTGGGATGGGGATGGGGACTGGGATGGGGATGAGGACCAGCACTGGGATCAGCACCAGGATGGGCCCGGGGCTGGGATGGGTGTGGGATTGGAACTGGGATGGAGAGGGAGATGAGGGCCAGGATGGCGATGGGGGCTGGGATGGGGACTGGAGCTGGACCCACAGCAGAGCCCTGGGACCAGCGCCAGGACCGGGCTGGGCACCAAGATCGGGGCCGCCCTCTGGGCACCCGGTGCCACCGGCTCGACCGCGGCTCGGTGTGGGGGGGTCCCGATGCCGGGGGATACCCGGGGGTCGCTGCGGTGAGTCGGGGTGCGGGTCCGCTGCCCGCCCACCCCTCAAGGGCATCGCCCTGCCCCCCCCCCGGTCCCCGCCGCGTTGCCACGGCGACCCGGTCCCGGAGGACCCCTGTCCGCCCCCCCGCCGCCACCGCGGCCGCTCACGCTGATGCGGACGAGCGCGTCCATGATGGAGGTGAAGGTCTGCAGGTCCTCGCCCTCGGCCATGGCTCCGCTACCCGCGCCCGTGCCTGCGGCGGCGGCGGCAGCAGCGGCGGCCGCGATCGCCCCGGTGTGTTGCAGGGAGCGGCGGAGCCGGGGGGAGCGCGGGGGGCGGCGGCGCGCATGCTCGGCGGCGCCCGCCCCGCCGGCACCGGAGGGCGGTGGAGACACCGGAGGGGCGGCACCGGTGTGGGGCGGGGGGGAGCGGCGCGGGGATGCTCTCGCCGCACCCCCGGGCGTCCCTCGAGGAGCGACACTCGGGAAGCGGCGCAGGGGACGGGCTACGGGCAGGATGAGCATGGCACCGGTACCGGCGGTGCTCCAGGGGGTGTTCCCGGGGGTGCCCCCGGTGCCGGTACCGGGGCCGGTGCTCGGTGCGGGGGTCCCGTCCCCGCGCTGTTCCCGTCCCCTCCGCCAGAGGGCGCTCCGGGACGGCGCGGACTTGCAGTGCCACTCCCGGCCGTGAGGGGGCGCACTAGGACGGGCGGGGCCTCCCGCGCATGCGCAGTGGCGCGGCCCGGCTGTGCTGCCGTGTCCCCGCTGCGCGCGGGCGGAGTGCGCGTGCGCAGAACGGCGGTACCGGGAGCGGCACCGGGACGGGCTGGGGGCACCATGGGTAACGGGGGGGGGGGGCACGGGGGGTAACGGGGGGGGCACGGAGACTGGGGGGGTGATGGGAATGCTGGGGGCACGGGGATAACGGGGGTAACGAGGCAAGGGGAAATGGGGACAGGGAATGGAGGTGTGGCAGGGCAGGAGGGTGTTGGGGGCACGGGTATAATGGGGTTAACGGGAGCGGGGGGTACCGGGGACAGGGAACGGAGGTGTGATGGCATAATAGGATGTTGGGGGCATGGGGATAATGGGGTTAACGGGGGCAGGGGGCAATGGGGAGAGGGAATGGAGATGTGGTGGGTCAGGAGGGTATTGGGGGCACAGGGATAACGGGGTTAACGGGAACGGGGGGTACCGGGGCAGGGGGAAACGGGGAGAGGGGGATGGAGGTGTGATGACACGGGGGTAACGGGGTGGGGGGGTAATGGGGACGGGAGATGGAGGTGTGGCAGGGCAGGGGGATATTGGGGGCACGGGTATAATGGGGTTAATGGGGCAGGGGGCAGTGGGGAGAGGGAATGGAGGTGTGGTGGGTCAGGAGGGTGTGGGGGGCACGGGTATAATGGGGTTAACGGGAACGGGGGGTACTGGGGACAGGGAACGGAGATGTGATGGCGCAGGAGGGTATTGGGGGCACAGGGATAACGGGGTTAACGGGATCTGTGGGGCAGCTGCGCTGAGGGAAGGGGGGCCCCGGTGCCGGTGCCGGTGCTGAGGCGGCCCCGGGGCGCAGCCGTAGGCACGGGTACGTCGCTGGCGCTGTCGTCGCTGCTGTCGCTGCTGCTGTTCGCAGGGATGCAGATGTACAGCCGGCAGCTGGCCTCCACCGAGTGGCTCACCATCCAGGGCGGGCTGCTGGGCTCGGCGCTCTTCGTCTGCTCCCTCACGGCATCCCGGGGACACCGGAGGGGCTGCAGGGGGCGGGGGGCTGGCAACGGGAGCACAGGGGTGGTGGGAGGCAGCCCCCATAGCACCCCCCTACTGCCCTCCCCATTGCACCCCCAAACTGCACCTGGTGCCCTCCCCATTGCACCCCATCCCATCCACCCATTGCACCCACAAACTGCACCTGGTGCCCTCCCCATTGCACCCCATCCCATCCACCCATTGCACCCCCAAACTGCACCTGGTGCCCTCCCCATTGCACCCCATGGCCCTCTCTGCACCCCCAAACTGGGCCTGATACTCTCCCCTCGTTGCACCTCTTTGGCCCCCCATTGCACCCCATAACTGGCACTGGTGCCCTCCCCATTACACCCCCAAACTGGCCCTCACTGCGCCCCCAAACTGGGCCCAGTGCCCTCCTCATTGCACCCCCAAACTGGGCCTGGTGCCCTCCCCGTTACACCCCCAAACTGGGCCTGGTTGCACCCCCAAACTGGTGCCTGTGTCCTCCCCATTGCACCCCCTTTAGGCCTCACTACACCCCCACACTGGCCTTGGTGTTATCTCCCCATTGCACCCCCCAACTGGTCTTGGTCCCCCTCCTACTGCACCCCCAAAGTGGCCTTGATGCCCTCCCCACTGCACCCCTATGGCCCTCACTGCACCCCCAAACTGGTATTGGTACCCTCCCCACTGCACCCCCAAACTGGCCTTGGCCCCCTCCCCGTTTCACCCCTTTGGCCCTCACTGCACCCCCAAACGGGCCTTGATGCCCTCCCCCCATTGCACCCCCTTTGGCACCCATTGCACCCCCAAACTGGCCCTGGTGCCCTCCCTATTGCACCTCCCCATTGCACCCCCAAACTGGCCTTGATGCTCTCCCCATTACACCCCCTATGGCTCTCACTGCACCCCCAAACTGGGCCTGATGCCCTCCCCATTACACCCCCTATGGCCCCCACTGCACCCCCAAACTGGCCTTGATGCTCTCCCCATTGCACTCCCAAACTGGGCCTGATGCCCTCCCCCCATTACACCTTTTATGGCCCCCACTGCACCCCCAAACTGAGCCTGATGCCCTCCCCCCATTACATCCTTTATGGCCCTCACTGCACCCCCAAACTGGCCTTGATGCTCTCCCCATTGCAGCCCCAAACTGGGCCTGTTGTCCTCCCCATTTCACCCCTATGGCCCCCACTGCACCCCCAAACTGTCCCTGGTGTCCCATTACACCCTTTGTGGCCCCCATAGCACCCCCAAACTGTCCCTGGTGCCCCATTACACCACCCCATGGCACCCCCAAACTGTCCCTGACACCCTCCAGAGCTCCCTTCCCCGCAGAGGCCCGGCAGGATGGGAAATGGGGGGCAGCAGCAGGATCCCGTTGTTTGCCTTAACTCCACACCCAGGCCTTCAACAACCTGGAGAACCTCATCTTCGGGAAGGGCTTCCAGGCCAAGATATTCCCTGAGAGTGAGTTTTGGGGGAGCCCATGGGGGTGACCAAAGGGCTGGGGGTGCTCCAGCAGTGGCACTGGACGGTCCCAGCCCTGCCCTGGAGCTTCTCCTGGGTCTGGGGGAAATTCTGCTGCTCCCCCATCGCTGTGGGCAGCCCTGCAGCAACCGTGGGTCTCCTGCTTCTCCACAGTCCTCACCTGCCTCCTGCTGGCCCTGTTCGCCTCTGGCCTCATCCACAGGGTCTGTGTGACCACCTGGTACGTCCTGAGGTGTCCTCGGGGGGGTGGGAGGGACCGAGGGGACACTGAGGGGACACAGGGGGCACTGGGAGGGGGGCAGGAGGATGGGCAGGGAGCATCAGAGAGCTGGTGGGGAGGGCAGGAGAGTGGGATGCAAGGGGAAATTGTTGTTTTAGGAAGGGCGAGGGAGTGGGATCCGATGGAATTTGTTGGTTTAAGAAAGGCAGGAGAGTGGGATCCAATGGAATTTGTTGGTTTAAGAAAGGCAGGGGAGTGGGATCCGATGGAATTTGTTGGTTTAAGAAAGGCAGGGGAGTGGGATCCAGTGGAATTTGTTGGTTTAGGAGGGGCGGGAGTGGGATCCAAGAGGAAAGTGTTGGTTTAGGAAAGGCAGGAGAATGGGATCCGGGGGGGAAATTGCTGTTTTAGGAAGGGCAGCAGAGTGGGATCCAAGAGAAGGTGTTTGGGAAGGGCAGGAGAGTGGGATCAAAGAGGAAAGTGTTGGTTTAGGAAGGGCAGGAGAATGGGATTTGAGGGAGGGTGTTTGGGAAGGACAGGAGAGTGGGATCCAACAGAAATTGTTGGTTTAGGAAGGGCAGGAGAATGGGAACCAAGGAGAAATTGGTTCAGGAAGGGCAGGAGAGTGGGATCCAAAGGGAAAATGTTGGTTTAGAAAGGGCAGGAGAATGGGATCCGAGGGGAAAGTGTTTGGGGAAGGCAGAAGAGTGGGATCCAGGGGGAAATTGTTTAGGAAGGGCAGGGGGATGGGACCCAGGAGAAAGGTGTTGGCACGTTGCTGCCCCCAGCAGCTGAGCAGCCTCTTCCCTTGTGCCCCTGCAGCCTCATCTTCTCCATGGTGGGTCTCTACTACATCAACAAGATCTCCTCCACTCTCTACCAGTCCACAGCGCCCGTCGCTCCTCCTGCCAAGGCTGTTGGCAAGGGCAGGAAGAGAAATTGATGTCCTGCTGCCCCTTCCTGGGGCAGCCCCTTCCCTGTGGCGATCCAGGACCTCTCCCTGCCCAATAAAGCCATTTCTTTGTAGCTGCTTGTCCCCTGTGCCAGCTGCCAGCCCTGCTGTGTGCCAGCGTGGCTGGAAGTGGCCCTGGAGCCTGGCGTAGGTTCTGGGGTGCCCAGGGGTGGCCAAGGGTGGGAGATTTGCTGCTGGCACCTTGTGTGCCCATACCTGCAAGGAGTGGAGCCAGGATTGGAGCAGACTGGAGTGGGCAGGGGGCTGCGGGGGTCCAGCCCCAGCTGTGCTGGCACCGGCTGCTGCCCTTGGCAGGGCATCACAGACCCGTCTGTGCCCTCCGCACGACCCCGGGGGGGGCACCGGGGCTGGGGAGGGAGGGGGGTGGGAACGGCGCGGTTCCCGCAGCCGTGGGAGGGCGGGCGGGACTCGCTCCCACGCCGGCTCCCTGGCACCCCTCCGGCCGGACGTGCAGGAAACCAGATGCTTCCTGCGGCCGCGGCGGCGGCCCACAAAGCCCGGCGCTTCCTGCGGCACCGGGAGCGGGGCCGGACCGGGGCTCCCGGAGGGTTCCCGGAGGGCTCCCGGTGCTGCCTCGCCCCGCCAGCAGGGGGCGCGCTCTGGAGCCGCACCGCCGAACTACAACTCCCGGCAGCCTTCGCGTGCGCGGCGCTGCCGTGACGTCATCGCTGCGCCGGGCGGGGAGCGGCACCAGCACCGGGAGCGGGACCGAGCCAGGTGGGGGTGGGGGAGGCCCCGGGTCCCGGTTCGGGTTCTGGGTCTGGTTCTGGGTCTGGTTCTTTGGGGAGGGCTCGGTCCGGCGCGTGGAGGCCCAAGGGGAATTGGGGCCGCGCTCCGGTCAGGAGGCCCCGGGTGAGACTGGGCCCGGTGCGGGGCGCTCCGTCTCTCCCGGTTCTTCTTCTCTGCCGCTCTCCCGTTTTGTCCCCTGTTCCTCTCACGCCTCTCCCACTCTCCTCTCCCCTCAGGCCGCCATGACCAAGCTGGCGCAGTGGCTCTGCGGACTGGCCCTGCTGGGCTCGGCCTGGGCCGCGCTGGCTCTGGCCCCGCCGGGGCTGCAGCCGCCGGGCCCGCTCCGCCAGGCGCTGCTGCCGCTGCCCGTCTACCTGCTCGTGGCCTTCGGCTGCTACTCGCTGGCCACCGTGGGCTACCGCCTGGCCACCTTCAATGACTGCGAGGAGGCGGCGGCCGAGCTGCAGGAGCACATCAGGGCGGCCAGGGCGGACCTGCGGCGGCGGGGGCTGCGCCTGGGAGCCGAATAAAGGCCCGGGACGGTGCTGGCTGTGCTGTGTGACCGGCGACGGTGCTGTGTGTAACACCGGGACGGTGCTGGCTGTGCTGTGTGACCCGGGACAGTGCTGTGTGTGACACCGGACGGTGCTGGCTGTGCTGTGTGACACCGGGACAGTGCTGTGTGTGACACCGGACGGTGCTGGCTGTGCTGTGTGTGACACCGGGACAGTGCTGGCTGTGCTGTGTGACCGGCGACGGTGCTGTGTGTAACACCGGGACGGTGCTGGCTGTGCTGTGTGACACCGGGACAGTGCTGTGTGTGACACCGGGACAGTGCTGGCTGTGCTGTGTGACACCGGGACAGTGCTGTGTGTGACCCGGGACGGTGCTGGCTGTGCTGTGTGACCGGCGACGGTGCTGTGTGTGACACCGGGACAGTGCTGGCTGTGCTGTGTGACACCGGGACAGTGCTGTGTGTAACACCGGGACGGTGCTGGCTGTGCTGTGTGTGACACCGGGACAGTGCTGGCTGTGCTGTGTGACCGGGGACAGTGCTGTGTGTGACCGGGGACAGTGCTGTGTGTGACCTGGGACAGTGCTGGCCGTGCTGTGTGTGACACCGGGATAGTGCTGTGTGTGACCCGGGACGGTGCTGGCTGTGCTGTGTGACCCGGGACAGTGCTGTGTGTGACACCAGGACAGTGCTGGCTGTGCTGTGTGACACCGGGACAGTGCTGTGTGTAACACCGGGACGGTGCTGGCTGTGCTGTGTGACCCGGGACGGTGCTGGCCGTGCTCTGTGTGACACCAGGACAGTGCTGTGTGTGACACCAGGACAGTGCTGTGTGTGACACCGGGACAGTGCTGGCCGTGCTCTGTGTGACACTGGGGTGGTGCTGTGTGTGACACTGGGATGGTGCTGTGTGTGACACTGGGATGGTGCTGTGTGTGACGCTGGGACAGTGTTGTGTGTGACACTGGGACGGTGTTGTGTGTGACACCAGGACAGTGCTGGTCATGCTGGGTGTGACCTGGGAACATGGCACTGAGAGCCTTGGAGGCTGCTGGAAGGCACCCAGAGGGATGATTTGGGTTCTCCCAGCGAATCACTCAGCTCTCGGCGTGTGCAGGGAGGGTTTGGAGCTTCTGTGAAGGGCGTGGTCTCCATGTGGGTCCACTGAGAGCTTTGGGTGCTCCTGGAAGCCACCCAGAGGAGTCACTGGGTTCTCTTGCGGGGATTGCTCGGCTCTTGGGGTGTGCAGGGAGGGATTGGGGGTTCTGTGAAGGGGCAGGGTCTCCATGGGGGTCCACTGAAAGCCTAGGGGGCTGCTGGAAGACACCTGGAGGAGTCACTTGGTTCTCCAGGGGGAATCACTCAGCTCTCACCAGTGGGGGTTTGGGGGTTCTGTGAAGGGAAGGGGTCTCCATGAGAGTCCACTGAGAGCCTTGGGTGCTTCTGGAAGCCACCCAGAGGAGTCACTCGGCTCTCCCAGGGGAATCACTCAAATCTCGAGGTGTGCAGGGAGGGTTTGGGGGTTCTGTGAAGGGCACGGTCTCCATGCACGTCCCCACTGTCCCTCGCTGAGCTCTCTGGATTTTGGCTCTGAAGTGGGATCCAGACACATCCCTGGCTCAGATGTGCTTCACCCCTGCAGGTGGGAGCTGGAGGAGCCTCGTGCTGTCCCCTGGCTGAGTTCCCAGCAAGGAGGAGAGGGACTGGTATGGTGGGGTGAGCCTTTAAATTGTCCCCCAAGAGCTCCCCTAACTCCCCTGCCCATCCACAGCCCCACACTGAGCATCACTGGGGAGAGGGAGGGTGGGGGGCTCTGTCTGGGGACCCCCATTGCTGCTCTCTGACCCCGTGTGCACGAACCTGCTGCCCTGGCAGCCACCACCTCCTCCAGCCCAAGGACTCTGGGATTTTAATTAGCAGCTGTGAATGCTCTGCCAGAAAGGAGCAGTTGGGAGGACCTGGGTTAATTAGCAGGAGCAGCTAATTAGCCGTTTCCTGAGCAGCAGAGGCTGGTGGGAGCAGAGTGGGGAGCTCTGAGCCCTGGCTGGCACACGGCTGGTTTGGTTGGAGGGGTGGCATTGCCCTGGATTTGGCCACGTGGAGCCTTGCTGGGGTCAGGACCACAGCAGTGCTCTGGGGGGGCTACTGACAGCCTTGTGTGGGCTACTCAGGGTCACCAGGGGCTGCTCACAGCCAGCCAAGGGCCCCTCATGATCGTTCAAAGGGGCTGCATCTGTCCAGTGGCTACTTGTGGTCACACAGGGGCTACTTGTGACTCTGTGCAGGCTGCTCGTGGCAATCCAGCTCCATGCTGGGGCTACTTGTGGTCATCAGGGGCTACTGACAGCCAAGCAGGAGGATCCTTGTGGCCATCCAAGGGCTGCTTACAGGCATCAGGGGCTACTGACAGCCATCCTGGGGCTACACATGGCCATCAGGGGCCACTCACAGCCAGCCAGGGGCTCCTTGTGGCCATCCTGGGGCTCCTTGTGGCCATCCAGGGCTACTTACAGCCATCAGGGGTTACTGACAGCCATTCTGGGGCTCCTTGTGCCCATCCTGGGGCTACACATGGCCATCAGGGCCTACTGACAGCCAGCCAGGAGCTCCTTGTGGTCATCCTTGGGCTCTTTGTGGCCATCCTGGAGCTACTTACAGCCATCAGGGGCTACTGACACACTACTCAGGACCATCAGGGGCTCCTTGTGGCCATCCTGGGGCTCCTTGTGGCCATCAGGGGCTACTGACAGCCATCAGGGGCTACTCACAGCCAGCCAGGGGCTCCTTATGGCCATCAGGAGCTGCTGACAGCCAGCCAGGGGCTCCTTGTGGCCATCAGGGGCTACTCACAGCCAGCCAGGGGCTCCTTGTGGCCATCCTGGGACTACTTGTGGCCATCAGGGGCTACTGACAGCCAGCCAGGAGCTCCTTGTGGCCATCCAGGAGCTACACGTGGCCATCAGAGGCTACTCAGGACACTGTCAGGGGCTCCTTGTGGTCGTCCAGGTGCTACTCAGAGCCATCTCTGAGCTACCCGTGACCCTGTGCAGGCTCCTCACGGCAATCCAGGGCCTCTACTCATGGCCTTCAAGGAGCTACTTATGGTCACGCAGGGGCTGCTCAGGGCGATCCAGAGCCTCTAGTCATGGCCACGAGGAGCTCCTCCCAGCCCGTGTGGCAGCAGCTCCTCCCTGGCACCAGGGGCCACGTCAGAGCCGCTCCCGGCACGGGGCAGCCGGAGCGACCGGTTGGCAGCCAAGGTGTGGCACTGGAGAAAGCTGCCCTTTCCCCAGGCTGTGGGGGCCAAGCTGGGAGCCCTTTGGCGAGTTTGGGGCTTCTTCCCTGCTGGGCCAAGTCCCCAGAGGAGGTATGGGGAGCCCTGGTTCCACAGGGCAAGACAGAGCATGCCAGGAGCTCGTCGTCCTTCCCTTGGCACCGTGCTCAGCTCTGTCCCTTTATATGGATTTTTGCAGGCTGTGTGTGAGGTGTGCACAAGCAGCAGAAGCACAGCACAGCTCCTGTCAGCATCCTTCATCCTAAGGCTGGAGTGTGGGATGAGCTCCTCAGTCCTGGGGGGTCCTGCATGGGGTGGGGGTCTCTTTGTGCTCTGTGATTTGGCCCCTCCACTGAAAGACCAGCCTGATATCTTCATTCCAGATCTCTGTTAATTGGATAACTGACAGAGCATCGATGCTTGATCCAGGCCTGCTCGATCCTCGGGGGTTTTAGCAAGGATTCCCATCGATTCCCAGGTCCTGCCATGGTGGCTGCTTGTCAATTCCAGAGATTTTTACCCCCACACTGTGATGGGTGGCTCCCTCAGGGGGCTCAGAGCAGCACTGGCTTTCCTGGGCTCCCCTCTTGGAGGGAATGTGGGATGAGCTCGGTCCTGGGGGTCCTGCATGGTGTGGGTGTCTCTTTCTGCAAGGCTCCAGTGTCTGCTGTATGATTTGTCCCCTTCACCGAGGCATTGGCCCGATATCTTCATTCCAGATCTCTGTTAATTGGTTAATTGACAGAGCATCGATGCCTGATCCAGGCCAGCTCGATCCACGGGGGTTTAGCAAGGATTCTCATCGATTCCTGTTGCTCTCTGTGACCAGAGAGCTCCTGCCACATTTTCCTGGTTGCTGTTTGTCCCTTCCACAGACTTTCACCCCCACACTGTGATGGGTGCCTCCCTCAGGGTGCTCAGAGCAGCATCCCTGGGGTTCCCTTATGGCCCCACCACGAGGGCTGATGCCTACTGAGGGTTTGCCAGAGCCCACGGTGTGTCACAATGAGCACCCCCCCTCCAAAAGCAGCCCCTGTATGGCCATCAGCAGCCCCCCTGCTTGGAGCTCCCAAAGCAGCTGTAGGGCCAAGAGCTGCACCATCCTCTGCAGCAGGTACAAGAAGCAGGCACTGGGAAGTCTCTGATTTATTAAAAGGCACTTGAATCCGTACAAAAGTGACACTTGGACCCCTGGAAGCCACTCAAAAGCCCTGCCCCTCGAAATCCTGCTGCCAGGCAGGGCCATAGGCATGGAAAACTATCCTCCCACCCTGGGCTTTGAGGGGCTGGTGGTGCCCCAAAGGTTTCTCTGAGAGCTCCAGGGCCTTTGCTGAAGGATGCAGGGCTGGAGGCAGGACGTCCTTGCTGGTGTCCCACTAGGAGTGGCCAAGGGGACAGCGCTGGGGCCAGCCCAGGGCAGAGTTGGGGTGCTCCTGAGGGCACCCCTCAGGCAGGCAGGGGGCTGTAGGGCTTGTCCTGCTCTGGTCGGTACCGCTGGAAGAGCCAGAACCGCACGAGGCTGGTGACGATCCCTGGCACGTTGGGGACCTGCAGGGGGACATGGGAGGGACAGTGGGTGTACCCCTCCCCTCTGTGGTGCTGGGGGAGGTTTATTGGCTCCATCCCAGCTAATTAATTGAAATCAATGGATATCATGCTTGGCTGGGTGACACGGGCAGTGCTGAATGGGGCCAGTGCCAAGCCAAGTGCTCAGCTGAGCCAGGAGAGGGGAATGGGGTGGGGTGGGATGGGGTAGGGGGGAATGGGGATGGGATGGGGTGGGATGGGATAGGAAGGGGTGGGAAGGGGTGGGAAGGGGTGGGATGGGAATGGGGTGGTAATTGGGATGGGATGGGATCCATGGGATGGGATGGGATGGGATGGGATCCATGGGATGGGATCCATGTGGTGGGATGGGATGGGATCCATGGGGTGGGATGGTATGGGATCCATGGGGTGGGATGGGATGGGATGGGATCCATGGGATGGGATGGGGTGGGATGGGATCCATGGGGTGGGATGGCAGTGGGGGTGGGGATGGGGAAGGATAGGATAGGCTGGGATGGGATGGAGTGGAATGGGATGGCAGTAGGATGGGGAAGGGATGGCAATGGGGTGGGGATGGGGAAGAACAGGTTAGACTGGGATGGGATGGGATGGGGATGAAGGTGGAGAAGGATAGGATAGGCTGGGATAGGATGGAGTGGGGTGAGATGGTGCAGGAGAGGGACAGGACAAAATGAGATGGGATGGAAAAGAGTGGAATGAAGCAGATGAAGCAGGCCAGGGTGGGATAGGATGGGGATGGCACTGTGTGGGATGCAGTGGAGCAGGATGGTTTGGGATACAATGAGATGGGACAGGATGGCATGGCACCCCTCAGCATCCCACCAGCCCAACCCACTGTGATGTAGGGATCGTGGAGCTGCAGGCCATAGAGTGTCCAGCTGCTGGAGGCCACGAGGGTGGTGACGGTCAGGGGGAAGGACAGGCACCGCGTCGACTTGCTCCGGATAACCTTGGCCTGCAGGAGCAGCAAACGTCAGGCAGGGCCCGGGCTGGCAAGCCCCAGCTCTGCCAAGCCCCACACACCAGGTCAGCCAGCGGTGAGAGGTACATGCTGATGGTGAAGACGCTGCAGAAGAGCCCCAGGTGTGCCAGGCGTGTCCCTGCGTCAACCAGGATGGTGAAGTAGCCCCAGCCGGTCACCACCACAGCCAGGAGCAGCAGGACCTGAAGCAGCACGGGGCGCTGGGAAGGGACAGCAGGGGGATGTCAGGGTGAGGGTCCCTCATCCTCCCCATCACCCCAGGCCCCTGTCCCACCTTGGCAGGGCTGTAGTAGAGATACACCAGGATGTAGAGGGTCTGCAGAGCTGCCCCGATGGCGTTGACGGTGATCACTGTGCCGTCCCCCTTCAGGCAGCCATAGCCCAGCCAGCTCAGGTTGCTGCAGGGATGGGGCACAGGCACTGAGGGATCCCCCCCTGCCCCTCAAATCCGTATGACCCCCCCCTCCCCAGGACCCAACCCTGCTGTACTTGGCATCGGTGGTGAGGAAGGGCAGGAACTGGATGTTCTCCACGCTTTTGGTCGCCAACATCTGGCGCAGGTCAGACCTGGGGAGGGCGGAGGGCAGCGTCCTCCTGGGTGCCTGGCAGTGCTGGGGTGGGGGGGGTTCCAGTCTCTGCAGCCAGCAGGCACTGCACCCCCCCCACTTCTCCCTCTGCACCCCCAAAACTCAGCACCACCCCCAATCCCTCTGCACCAGCCATCCGTGGCCCACTGCACCCCCAAACTGGGCCTGATGCCCTCCCCACTGCACCCCTATGGCCCCCATTGCACCCCAAAACCAGCCCTGCTGTCCTCACTGCACCCTCATCCCCCATGGCCCCACTGTACCCCAAAACCAGCCCTGCTGTCCTCACTGCACCCTCATCCCCCATGGGCCTCTCTGCACCCACAAATCCCCCTCCCCAAGGCCCACACTGTACCCCAAAATCAGCCCTGGGGTCCTCATTGCACCCTCATCCCCCATGGCCCCACTGCACCCACAAATCCCCCTCCCCAAGGCCCACACTGCCCCCCTAAACTGGCCTTGGGGTCCTCATTGCACCTTCATCCTCCATGGGCCCTCTGCACCCCCAAGGCCTCCCCTGCACCCCAAAACCAGCCTGGGGTCCTCATTGCACCCTCATCCCCCATGGGCCCACTGCACCCCCAAGGCCTCCCCTGCACCCCAAAACCAGCCCTGGGGTCTTCTGATCGCACCTCATCACCCATGGGTCCCACTGCACCCACAAATCCCCCTCCCCAAGGCCCACACTGCACCCCAAAACCAGCCCTGGTGTCCTCACTGCACCCTCATCCCCCATGGGCCCACTGCACCCCCAAGGCCTCCCCTGCACCCCAAAACCAGCCCTGGGGTCTTCTGATCGCACCTCATCACCCATGGGTCCCACTGCACCCACAAATCCCCCTCCCCAAAGCCTCCACTGCACCCCTAAACTGGCCTTGGAGTCCTCATTGCACCCTCATCCTCCATGGGCCTCTCTGCACCCACAAATCCCCCTCCCCAAGGCCCACACTGCACCCCTAAACTGGCCTTGGAGTCCTCATTGCACCTTCATCCTCCATGGGCCCTCTGCACCCCCAAGGCCCCCCCCCTGCACCCCAAAACCAGCCTGGGCCCCCCCCCCCAGCACCCCCGGCCCTCAGCGAGCCCCGAGCCGGCCCCGGTGCGTTCCCCACCGCCCCCGCCCGCCCGAGGCCGCCGCCGCCCATCGCTCACAGGCCGGTGGCGAACATGGCGAGCGTGGCGGCCAGGCACAGGCCGGCGAGCACCGACAGCACCATGCCGGAGCCCGGGGAGTGCGGCGGGGCCGGTGCTGCCCGGAGCGGGGCCGGTGCTGCCCGCGGCCGAGCGGAGCGGGGCGGAGCAGGACGCACTACCGGGGAGGGGCGGCGGGGATCCGGCTGCGAGCGGGGGGAGCAGCGGCGGCTGCACCGGCGTGACCGCCCCGCGGGCACCGTGAGGGCACCCGTGAGGGCACCGTGAGGGCACCGGGGCTGGTATGGAGGGCGAGGAGCACCCCCACGGTGTCGTGTGTTCAGGTTTGGGCATCCCCTGGGCATCCCCAGGGTGAACGCCGCGGTGCAGATTGCACAGCCCGGGGGTGTCACAGCCCTGTGAGGCCAGCTGCGCACCCCCGCCTCCTGCAGGAGCCACAAATCCCCGTGACAGCGATTCCCCAGGATCCTGCATCCCTGGGATCCACAATTCCCCAGGATCCACATTTCCCTGTGACCCCACTGTCCCATGGTGCCCCTACACATCCTGGGGGTCACTCATCCCTGTGACAGCGATTCCCCAGGATCCTGCATCCCCGGGATCCACAATTCCCTGTGACCCCACACATCCTGGGGGTGTCACACATCCCTGTGACAATTCTCCCCAGGATCCTGCATCCCTGGGATCCACAATTCCCAAGGATCCACATTTCCCTGTGACCCCACTGTCCCATGGTGCCCCTACACATCCTGGGGGTCACTCATCCCTGTGACAATTCTCCTGGATCCTGCATCCCTGGGATCCACAATTCCCCAGGATCCACATTTCCCTGTGACCCCACTGTCCCACGGTGCCCCTACACATCCTGGGGGTCACACATCCCTGTGACAGCGATTCCCCAGGATCCTGCATCCCTGGGATCCACAGTTCCCCAGGATCCACATTTCCCTGTGACCCCACTGTCCCAGGGTGTCCCCACACATCCTGGGCGCCACTGGGACAATTCCCCTGGGACAATTCCCCAGGATCCTGCACCCCTGGGATCCACATTTCCCTGTGACCCCACTGTCCCAGGGTGTCCCCCCAACACATCCTGGGGGTCACTCATCCCTCTCCATGACTCTCCATCTCTAGGGTCCCCCACATTTGGGTGTCATGCATTTGGGTGCCCCAAAATCTCACCTCTCCCGGACCCTTGCTCTCTGCAGTTCCCAATTCCAGGGCCCCCAAATCTCTGTGATCCCAGCTCCCTGCAGGTCCAAATTCCAAGGCCCCCAAATCCCTGTGATCCCAGCTCCCTGCACCCACACTGTCTCACCCTCAGGGACCCCCCAAATCCCTGGTGTCACCCCGTGCGGGTCCCTGGGGTGCAGCCAGGCTCTGTCCCCCTGCCCAGCCCCCTCCTCACCAGCAGTGGGATTTGTCCCATCCCCTGGGGTCTGTCACATTCCAATGGGGTTTGTCCCGGGACAAATCCCTGCCCCCCACCTGGAATCGCACTGCAGGGCAGGGGGAGGGGTCCCTACCCTCAGGGGAGGCCTTTGTGTCACCAGATAAAGCCGGGGACAGTGCCAGCCGCTGTGGCACTTGGCCACTTAACAGCCCCGTGCAAACACCAGCCAATTAATTAATTAACCAGCCCAACCCCCCACGGGGGGCCAGGAGAGCCTTGGCCCAGCAGGGTGGGGGAGGTCTCGGGAGCTCGGCGTGGTTTTGGTTATTTATTCCCGACAATGGTATAAAAAAAATCCCGTGTTAGAAAGCTGTACAAAGGGGGTGCTGTACAAAGGGGGTGCTGGGGGGGCCCCCTCCGGCACCCAGCGGAGGGGAGGGATGGCGAAGGGCCAGGGGATGAAGGAAGGGGTAGGGGTGCAGCACAGGGAGGAGCGGGGCGTTTCTCATCACCCCTCTCTCCCCTGGCTGCAGGGCATCTCCAGCCTGTCTGCGCTCCCTGGCCGCTGACACTGGGGTCACCTAGCCACCCCCACGTCCCCGCCTGCAGGACACATTCCAGTTCCAGCCCACCACAGGGGAAAAGCCCCTAGGGTGGTGGGCGAGCTCAGCTGCGGGGCAGGGGTGCCAGCCCCCTGCCCCTCTCCAGTCCGGGGCACCTCAGCCCCTCCAGCTCCAGGCTCCCGCTCGGCCTCTGGCTGCCAGGAGCATCCTGGAAGGGCCAGGGAAGCCTGAAGGCTCCAGCTGCTCCGATGGCTTTGGGGCCTCCAGCCCCATAATACTGACAAATCCTTGCCTCGCCCAGATGTGCGCAGGGCAGGGCACCCGGGGCAGATGTGCGGGGACCACGGGGGTCCCCCAATGGCCACAGCCTCGGTGGGTCCGGGCACGAGGGGCACCTCAGAGCCCCTGCGGCACCAGGAGGGGCAGGAGGAGGCTGATGAAGGTGAAGGGGCGGCTGCTGCTGCGCATGGCCGAGTTCTGCCCCACGCTCCTCAGCACGTGTGCAGCTGCATCGTCTGTGGGGGGGGGGAAAACAGAGGAGCCATCAGCAACCAGCGGCCCCAAAAGACAAACTGTACCCCAAAAGACAAACTGTACCCCAAAAGGCAAGCTGTACCCCAAAAGGCAAGCTGTACCCCAAACCAGCAGCACATCACCCCTGCAGAGGGTTGCCACCAGCCTAGCTACCTCAGCCAGTTCCAGAAACCCCCAGGAGGGGCAGATGAGCCCCAGTGCCCCCAGCAAACCCCTGCGTGGCTGTGTTCAGGCCAGTGCCCCCCCAGGCTCAGCCTGGTGCCCCCAAGAACACCCTGCCACCCCAGAAGGGAGCGCCAAGCCCTCAAGCCCCAACACACCTGCCTGGATCCTCCCCTTCTGCGTCGAGGCTGGTGCAGGCGGCGCCGGAGCTGCAGGGCAAACAGGGGGGTCAAGGAGGGAAAGGCAGCACCCCAAGCTCCCCAAAAATCCCAAAATCTCGCTTCTCTGTGGGCTGAGCCCCCCCTCCCTGCCCCAACCAACACCTCCCTGGCCAAGCCGAGCGTGCCCACACCCCGGGCTGGCCAGGGGCCACGGCCAGGCCGTGACTCAGCGCAGCCAAGGCCACGCTGGGAAGGAGGGGACGCGTGGGGGGGCCCCGAGGGGGTGCTGATGCGCGATACTCACTGCCTTTGCCTGTCACCGTCACCTTCAGCTTCAGGCAGGCTTCGCCGTGGTGGTGGATGGGTTTGGCTGCGGAGGGAGAGGCGGGTCAGGAAGGCACGGGGGGAGCCCGATGGGGAATCCCTGGAGCCTCCCCCCGCAGCCCCGCAGCACTCACAGATGTAATAGTAGCTGTGTCCCTCCCTGAACTCCTTGCCCAGCGTGAAGGGAGTGAAGCGCTGGAACTTCTCCGAGAACTTCTCGGGGCCGTGCAGGGCGCTGGGCTTGTCGCACTCCCAGCGGATCTGCTCCTTGGAGCGGGGCTTGCAGGCCTCGTACTCCTCCAGCTCCACCAGGTAGAGCGTGTAGCGCTCCATGGCCCGCGGGTCCACGCTGCCCTCCTCGTAGTGAGGGCAGATAATGTCCAGGTAATCATTGAGACGAACCTCCACCGTGTAGTCACTCCACAGAAACCTGCGGCAGGAGGGGCGGCACGGGGCTCAGGGCTGGGGTAGGGGCTTTACTGCACCCCCAAATCCCCCACACCCACGGAGGGGCAGCACCCTGACCACGGCAGCGCTGCCTGGGGGGCACCTTTGAGTCCTCCCTTCCCTGCGCCTGGAATAACTTCCAAAGGGCAGCGCCCCCTTCACTCTCCCCTCGGGCTCGGACCCCCGGCGGCGAGAGGCGAGCGCACCCCAATTCCCATGGCTCGCCAAAGGGCCGCGGAGCAGGGAGGGACCCGCTGGGACGCGCAGCCTGCCCGCACCCTGCCCGGCCCGGCGCTGCCGGAGCAGGAGGCGTCGCGGCTCTCGCCGTGGGGCAGCCAGCGAGGCTCCAGCTGTGCCCCACACCCCAGCCCGGGGGGGGGACACGCCGGGGTCCGCACCTCGCCGGCTGTGGTGGCCCCGAGAGGGCACAGCCACCCAAAAAATTGTGTGGGGGGCACAGAGGATACAGCCCTACAATCTAGGGGGGGTCCTACACTCCTGGGGGGCACGGCCTGGGCAGGGGGGAGAAGCCCCATAAACTGGGGAGGGGAGTGACTCAGGCCAGACATGGAGGGGAAACCCCACATCTCCCCACGGGTGCCTGAATGTGGGGAACCCCCACAGCCTGGGGCTCTGCAGAGCGAGGGGGGCTCCCCGAAAGCCAAGGGGGCACTCCTAAAACCTGAGAGCTCTCATGCCCTGGGGGGAGCACCTCCACAACCCCTAGAACCTGTAGGGCCGCAGCTTGAGCTGGGGTCACCCCGCAGCCCCCGGTGAGCGATAGGGGGGGCCCCGATCCAGGTCTAACCCCCCCGCACATCCTGCGCCGTGTTTGTCAACACGGTCCCCGGGGCCGGCGCCGGGGCTGGCGCCGTGCCCCCCCCGGCGGGAAGGAAGCGGCCCCTTCGCACGGCCCTGGGAACGGAAAGGCCCCCCCGGGCACACCTGGAGCGGCCCCCGCCGCCCCCCGCACCGGCCCCGCCGCCTCGTCCCGCACAAAGGCCGCCGGTGGAGCGGAGCGGCGCCGCCCGCGCCCTCGGGGCGGCCGGTACCGGGCTCGGTGCGCGTTTGCTGGGTTGGGGGTTGGGTTGGGTTGGGGTCCCGGTGAGAAGCGAGGGGTCACTCACCGGGGGTTGGAGCTGTTCCAGAACACCGTGTGCCGCTCGGCCGCCGCTGCCCAGCACAGCCCCAGCCCCAGCAGGGCCAGGGGCACCCCCGGCTGCCCCATCGCTCCGCGGGTGCTGCGCTCCACGGGCGGCCCCGCGCCCGCCCCCGCTCTTATGTACGGCCCCGCCGCCGCCCCGCCTCCGCCGACACCGCCCCGCTCTCGCACAACAACACACGGGACGAGGCGGGGGGGGGACACACACACACGACACACCCCCCGCCGGTATCGATCAGGGGGAGAGAAACCATTAAAACATCCCCGCACCGAGAGCAGCACCGGCGGGGGGACACACACACTCCCGGACACCGGCACCGGCAGCGGGCAGGGGGATGCAAAGCCTCCCTACCGAGACCGGCGCTAACCGGGACACAAACACGCCCCCCTCCCCAGCACCAGGACCGGGCCGGGGGACGCAAATCCCCGGCCTCCCCATGGGGAAGGGGACACAGTGCCCTGATAGCGACCAGCGCCCTCCCCACGCACAACAGCGCGCTCCAGGTCCGCCTCACCTCCACACACACCCCATCCCCCACGCGGGACTGGCACGGGGCAGGGCCACCCCCCAAAAGGTGATCCACACAAGCATGGAGCAGGGCCACCCCCAAAAAGGTGACCCACACAAGCACGGGGCACGGCCACCCCCCAAAAGGTGACCCACACAAGCATGGAGCAGGGCCACCCCCCAAAAAGTGACCCACACCGGGCAGGGGCTCCACACACACACACAGGGGGGTGTGGGTGCAGAAATGGGGGTGTGGGTGCAGAAATGGGGGTGTGGGTGCAGGATGGGGGGCTGTGGGCGCAGAAATGGGGATGTGGGTGCAGAAATGGGGCCGTGGGTGTAGGATGGGGGGATGTGGGTGTAGGATGGGGGGCTGTGGGTGTAGGATGGGTCTGTGGGTGCAGAAATGGGGCTGTGGGTGCAGGATGGGGCTGTGGGTGCAGGATGGGGCTGTGGGTGCAGGATGGGGCTGTGGGTGCAGAAATGGGGGTGTGGGTGCAGGATAGGGGGCCGTGGGTGTAGGATGGGGGGCTGTGGGTGCGGGATGGGGCTGTGGGTGTAGGATGGGGTTCTTTAGGTGCAGCACAGGGGTCTGTAGGTGCAGAGTTGGGGTCTATAGATGCAGGACAGTGGTCTATAGGTGCACGATGGGGATCTGTAGGTGCAGGACAGGAGTCTGTAGGTACACAATGGGGGTCTGTAGGTGCAGGATGGGGGTCTGTATGTACAAGACAGGGGTCTGTAGGTGCAGCTCAGGGGTCTGTTGGTACACAATGGGGGTCTGTAGGCGCAGAGCTGGGGTCTATAGGTGCAGGATGGAGGTCTGTAGGTACACAATGGGGGTCTACAGGTGCAGCACAGGGGTCTGTAGGTGCAGGATAGGGGGCTGTACATACAGCACAGGGGTCTGTAGGCGCAGAGCTGGGGTCTGTATGTGCAGAATTGGGGTCTATGGGTGCAGGATGGGGTCAGTAGGTGCACAGCCAGGCTCTATAGGTGCAGCACAGGGGTCTGTAGGCGCAGAGCCAGGCTCTGTAGGTGCAGCACAGGGGTCTGTAGGTGCAGAGCCGGGGTCTGTATGTGCAGAATTGGGGTCTATTGGTGCAGGATGGGGTCTGTAGGCGCAGAGCTGGGGTCTGTATGTGCAGAATTGGGGTCTATTGGTGCAGGATGGGGTCTGTATGTGCAGAATTGGGGTCTATGGGTGCAGGATGGGGTCTGTATGTGCAGAATTGGGGTCTATGGGTGCAGGATGGGGTCTGTAGGTGCAGAATTGGGGTCTATGGGTGCAGGATGGGGTCTGTATGTGCAGAATTGGGGTCTATATGTGCAGAATTGGGGTCTATGGGTGCAGGATGGGGTCTGTAGGTGCAGAGCCAGGCTCTATAGGTGCAGCACAGGGGTCTGTAGGCGCAGAGCTGGGGTCTGTTGGTGCAGAATTGGGGTCTATTGGTGCAGGATGGGGTCTATGGGTGCAGGATGGGGTCTGTAAGTGCAAAGCCAGGCTGTGTAGGTGCAGCACAGGGGTCTGTAGGCGCAGGATAGGGGGCTGTACATACAGCACAGGGGTCTGTAGGCGCAGAGCTGGGGTCTGTATGTGCAGAATTGGGGTCTGTATGTGCAGAATTGGGGTCTATGGGTGCAGGATGGGGTCTGTATGTGCAGAACTGGGGTCTATGGGTGCAGGATGGGGTCTGTAGGTGCAGAATTGGGGTCTATGGGTGCAGGATGGGGTCTGTAGGTGCAGAATTGGGGTCTATTGGTGCAGGATGGGGTCTGTATGTGCAGAATTGGGGTCTATGGGTGCAGGATGGGGTCTGTAGGTGCAGAACTGGGGTCTGTATGTGCAGAATTGGGGTCTATGGGTGCAGGATGGGGTCTGTAGGTGCAGAATTGGGGTCTATGGGTGCAGGATGGGGTCTGTATGTGCAGGATGGGGTCTGTAGGTGCAGAGCTGGGCTCTGTAGGTGCAGCACAGGGGTCTGCAGGCTCAGAGCTGGGGTCTGTATGTGCAGAATTGGGGTCTATGGGTGCAGGATGGGGTCTGTAGGTGCAGAGCCGGGCTCTGTAGGTGCAGCACAGGGGTCTGTAGGCGCAGAGCCGGGGTGGGCACCGCGGGCACGCTGCCACAGGCCGGCAGGAGCGCGGTGCCGCGCCGTCGGCTCCCATTTGCTCTGACACGGATCCATCGGTGTCGCGGCCGGCGCGCGACGCTCCGCCGCGTGTTGCGAAGGGATAACTCAGCCGCATTTGCCAAACAACTTTCCTCTTGTTTATTCCATAATGATCCATTGATTGTGGGTAATGTTGCGTGCCCTGCGCCGCAGCGGGCGCGCCGCGCTCTCCCCTGGCACGGCAACCTGAGAGCGCCCGTGCCCCCAAATCCTCCCGGCCAGGCTGTGGGGCTGGGTGCCCCAAATCCCCCCCACACCCCAGCCTGTCTCTCCCCACCCCCCTCGCTCCCAGGGAGGCTGCTTTGCTCTCATCCTCCCTGCTTGTGGCCAGGCCTGACATCATCCGTAATGACAGTGCCAGGCCTCTGCTCCCGGGGTGCCGGCGCTGCCGTGGCTTGCACAGGGGAGCGCTCCTGGGAACGCGGCTGGGAGCCCACGTGCAGGCCACGGGGATGGGTGCAGCGCCAATCCCGTGGTCCTGGCATCACCCTGGTGCTGCCCCTTCCACGTCAGGGACAGACTGTGCCTGGGGAAACCCAAGGCAGGGAGCACTGACAGAGGAGGGCTGGTGGTTGAGCCTTGTGCTGGGCCTGCCAGGGTATGATGAGCCTCCCGGGGCACCATGCTGGATCCATTCGGTGGCACTGGCATGTGGCACCCAACCATGCCGGCCAAGGGGCTCCCCTGTCCCATCTGCCGCAGCCCCAGCCCTGGAGCAGGGCCACCAGGTCACAGGGAAGGGGCTGCGAGTGAGGCCACGTGGACACAGCAAGACCCAGCGTCACCACCAGAGCACTGGTGGAGGAGCAGGAGTGGAAAGACTGGGGACAGTCTGAGACAAAAACTGGGGCTAGAGGTGCCCCATTACCTCCACTGGGACCCAACAGTAGGGCACAGGGTGGGTGCCCACCTGCAGCAGCACCGGGGGTGCCAGCAGTAGTGTGCACATGGCACACACGGTCACGGCCACGCACCTGGGAGCAGGTGACAATGAGCTGGGACGGGTGCCCGTGATGGAGGGACAAAGGTGAGGCCGTTCCAGGCTGTAAACATCGCTGCTGCTCCGTGTGGGGCAGGTACGGTCGGCCAGAGGCCGCCGAACTCGTGACAGTGTTTGTGGTTTCTTGGCTGGGGACACCGAGGAGTGCCCCGGCCCCTGGCTGGGCTGACGTCACCCTGCCAGGCTGGGGGAGGAAGAGGAGCCGTCCAGTTTGTGGCCGGGAGCGAAGGCCGCGGTGACGCGGTGCCAGCTGCGTGCAGCCCGGCAGGTAGGCACGGCAGCTAGGCATGGCCTGGTGCCAGCCTGGAGGGGGCAGAGGCACAGCCCCAGGGCTGTCCAGCCGTGCCAGGACCTGGTGCCTTCGGCCACAGAGCCCTGACTGGGCAGGGGAGCTGCCCCGAGGTGAGGCAGAGCCTGGTGCCACACCTGGCACACGTCCCTCTGTGCCTGGATCTGCTGCCCAGGCTGTGAAACCTCAAAGTACCCAAGGGGCACCCAAACATCAGCACTGGGGTCCCAACAATGGCCCCCCACTTCACTTGGGGCAGCTGGGCTTGGGAATCCCCTCTACCAGCACCCCAGAAGACTCCTGGTGGGTCTGGGCTGTCCCCCTGTGCTCATCCCTAGGGCATGGGGCACACCTGAGCCAGGTGCCCACAGAGCCATGGGTGATGCCATGCATGCCCAAGAAGCGGTGCCAGGGTCGAGGCAAGTGGCAGGAGGGATCTGTGCCAGGGCAGCGACTCCAGCTCTCACACCCCCGCAGGGCACTGGCCACCCAAGCTGTGCCAGGCTCGCTGTGCCACGTGCCACCAGCATGGCACCACACTGGCACGGGTGCTTCGGCCAGCCCTGGCAATCAGCACCCGGCCGGACACGGCCCTTGGCAGTGGCAGCGCTGCTGCCTCACCCACCCCGTGCCCACCCTGGGTGGGTAACGACGCCACGCTGGTGGCACCTGGGCACCTCGGGATGGGATCCACGGGCAGGGAGCTCAGCCCCATCCGGGCCAGGCCTGCCGGAGCGCGGCGGGGACGTGGCGAAGCCGGCGCCTCTGGGAGAGCTCCCAGGACCCGTCTGACGGGTTCGGCCGCTCTTCCCGCACCCGGACAAGCCCGGGCCGGCGGGACACCCAGCCCCAGCCGCAGCCACCGCCCAGCAGCGCCTGCTGCGTGGGGGAGAGTGGCTGCGCTCTCTCTGCGGCTGGGAGGACTCCCCTTCCCCAGGAATCCAAAGGGGAGCGGGGCCCTCGCAGCCCCCCATCTCTGCGGGGAGACTTGCTGCCCCTTTCTGGGGGCACTGAACCCACAAAACCCTGCAGAGCGCAGGGTGAGGAGCCCACGCGTGCCCCACTGTGTCTGTGGGGGTCTGGGCACCCCATCAACACCCCCTTTACATGCCACCCCACCCCAGGCACAACCCAGCTCCCACATCCCTTTGGCTGGAGGTGCTGGGGGGGAGCTGAGGGCGCACCCCCAGCCCTCAGGAGCCGCCAGTTTGTGCCAGATCCCCCCGGAGCAGGCAGGAACCGGCATGCCCGGCACAGCCAGACGCGATGCCGCGGCTCCCACGGCGCTGCCAGCGCCCCGCGTGTGCTCGCTCCGTGCAGGGAAGGATCTGCTGCTCCCAAAGGCCACCCCAGCACCCCCAGGGTTGCGTGCCACGGGTCCCCCGCGCTGCCCTTACCTTACCACAGTGGAAGCCCCGCGTCCCTGCCGGCGCTGGGGGGTTGTTGGGAAGTGCCCTGCGTCCCCCTGCCAGCGGTACCGAGCCTGGCGTGCCTGGCAAGGCGGGTGGCACGGTGGAGATCAGCCCTCTCCTGAGCGCCTGTCCGAGCCGGAGCCCCCCTGGAACCCCTCCGAGGGGCTGGAAGTGCTGCACGCCACCGTGACAGGGATCCCTTTTTTTTTATCCTTTTATTAATTTTTTTTTTAATAGACTAAGAGCAGAATATGAAAATCACCAGCCAAAGCACTTGAAAAAAAGATCGAGAATGGTTGTTTTTTTTTTTTTCTGTTCTGTTTTGTTTTGTTGTTCCCCAAAAAGTGTCTGTGCGTTTGCATAGGTCGGGTCTTCACGGAAGACGAGGAAAATCCAACACGTTCGACTTATGTACAAGCCAGCCCGGGGCCGGCGCCGCTGCCTATGGTACAGTAATAGATATAATATCTCTGTAGTCGCTCTCTGTACAGTATGTATAGATCTATATGGGTATGTACACACTGCCCGGCCCCGGGGGTCCCTGCTGGCATCGGGGCTCGGCTCTGCCTCCCCCAGGCACGGAGCAGCCCCCGGGGGGGAGGCTGCGGGCAGGACGCCGGGAGGAGCCGCATCCCTGCGGAGCTGCCGGTCCGCTGCTGCTTGCCGTGATCCTGCCGCTCTCCGGTGCTCTCGCCGTGCTTCCGAGGCTCTCACGAGGGGCAGCAGATGGAGCGGGGCACGGCGGCGCTGGCCGGGCCCCCGCGGGCACCGGGAGCTACGAGGCCAAGAGCGTCATGAGGAAGAGCGCGGCGGCCACGGCCAGGGGCAAATGTTCCCGCTTGGGGCTGGTGCCGCTGATGCTCTTCTCCAGCTTGGGCATCTCCGGGTTGAAGTTTTCTGTGGGGGGCGAGGGGGAAGGAGAGGATGAGGAGGGCAGCAGGGCGGCTCTGAACCCCCACCCCGTGGCTGGGGCTGCCCAAGGGGCGGCGGCAGGAGAGGGGGTGACACGGTTTTGGGGGTCGAGGGGGCTGTGCCTGACTCACCCAGGTCCTCGATCTTCACCTCGGGCCGCAGGGTGAACTGGGGCAGGGTGGGCGCCAGCTTCTCGCCGGAGTGCGACGCTGTGGAGGGAGAGAGGGGACGGGGGGTCACTGCCCTGCACCCCTGCACTGCAGCCCCCCACATGCGGCCACCCCTCAGGAGGGACGGGGGCACCCCACGGGCCAGCCTCGCCGCCCCCGGGACGGGCACGGGGGTACTTACTGGAGGCGCAGCAGACAAACACCTTCATCTTCAGGCAGGCCCGGCGGTGGTTGTGTGTCGGCGTGGCTGCAAGGAGAGAACGCGCTGAGAGGGGCTCCGGGGCAGGGACCCCAACGCCGGCACCCCGGGGCTGGGTGGGTGTGGACAGAGAGGGGGCTGGAACTGCCCAGGGGTGGGAGCCGGGCTGGGGGAACGCAGCAGCACCCCAAATCCTGCAGCAGCACCCCAAATCCTGCACGAATGGCACACAAAATCCTGCACCGATGCCCTGTACCAGCACCCCAAATCCTGCACCAGCATCCCAAATCCTGCACCAATGCCTTGCACCAGCACCCCAAATCCTGCACCAGCACCCCAAATCCTGCACCAATGTCCTGCACCAGCACCCCAAATCCTGCACCAATGGCACACAAAATCCTGCACCGATGCCCTGCACCAGCACCCCAAATCCTGCACCAATGCCCTGCACCAGCACCCCAAATCCTGCACCAGCACCCCAAATCCTGCACCAGCACCCAAATCCTGCACTAGCACCCCAAATCTTGCACCAGCACCCCAAATCCTGCACCAATGCCCTGTACCAGCACCCCAAATCCTGCACCAATGCCCTGCACCAGCACCCTAAATCCTGCACCAGCACCCCAAATCCTGCACCAATGCCCTGTACCAGCACCCCAATCCTGCACCAGCACCCCAAATCCTGCACCAATGGCACACAAAATCCTGCACTGATGCCCTGCACCAATGGCACCCCAAATCCTGCACCAGCACCCCAAATCCTGCACCGATGCCCTGCACCAGCACCCCAAATCCTGCACCAGCACCCCAAATCCTGCACCGATGCCCTGCAGCAGCACCCCAGGCCTGAACAATCAGCTCTAGCATCCCAACCCAGCACCAGTGTCAGGCACCAACACTGCAATCCTGCAGCAGCTGCCCCTGAACCCCGATCCTGCAGCAGCATCCTGCATCCTCCATCATCATCCTCCAGCACCCCATCATGCCCTGGCACCCCCATCCACACCCCTACACCCCGATCTGCTCCCTGCATCATGGAAACACCCCCTCCCCCTGTCCCCCTTTGCTCCTTCAACACCTCCCAGAGCTCCAGGTTCCAACTCTTAGTAGGGAAGGAGCTGCCCAGTTTTGGGGGTGCAGGGGAATCGGCCAAGGGGGACGCAGAGGGGACCCAGCCGGGGTGGGAGGACCTGAGGGGACCCACCTGGGGTGGGACCTGGGGTTTGGGGGTCCTGCCCTGGTGCCCAACGTACACACATAGTAGCACTCACACATGTGGTAGTAACTCACACGTGTAGCAGCGCTCACACACGTAGTAGCACTCACATCTGTAGTAACTCACACGTGTAGTAGTAGTCACACATGTAGCAGCACTCACACAGGTAGCAGCACTCACACGGGTAGTAACTCACTCACATGTAGTAACTCACACACGTAGCAGCACTCACACATGTAGCAGCACTCACATGTAGTAAATCACACGTAGTACTGCTCACACACGTAGTAGTACTCACACATGTAGTAACTCACACGTGTAGCAGCACTCACACATGTAGTGGCACTCACACAGATGTAGTAGCACTCACACACGTAGCAGCACTATCACACGTAGCAGCACTCACATGTAGTAAATCACACGTAGTACTGCTCACACACGTAGTAGTACTCACATGTGTAGCAGCACTCACACAGGTAGTAACTCACACATGTAGCAGTACTCACGCATGTAGCAGCACTCACACATGGTAAATCACATGTAGTACTCACACATGTAGTAACTCATGCAGTAACTCACACATGTAGCAGCACTCACACATGTAGCAGCACTCACACATGGTAAATCACACGTAGTACTCCTCACACACGTAGTAGTACTTACACATGTAGTAGCACTCACACACATAGCAGCACTCACATGTAGCAGCACTCACACATGTAGCAACACACATGTAGCAGCACTCACACATGTAGTAACACACATGTGGCAGCACTCATACATATAGTAACTCACACACATAGTAACACTCACACATGTAGTAACTCACGCACATACTAACACTCACATATGTAGTAGCACTCACACATAGCAGCAGTCACACACATAGCAGCACTCACATATGTAGTAGCACTCACACACATAGTAACACTCACACATGTAGCAGCACTCACACCTGTAGTAACTCACATATGTAGTAGTACTCACATATCTAGTAGTACTCACACACATAGTAACACTCACACACGTAGCAGCACTCACACCTGTAGCAACACTCACATATGTGGTAGCACTCACACACATAGTAACACTCACACCTGTAGTAACTCACATATGTAGTAGTACTCACATATGTAGTAGTACTCACACACATAGTAACACTCACACATGTAGCAACACACACATGTAGCAGCACTCACACCTGTAGTAACTCACATATGTAGTAGTACTCACATATCTAGTAGTACTCACACACATAGTAACACTCACATATGTAGCAGTACTCACACACATAGTAACACTCACACATGTAGCAGCACTCACACCTGTAGTAACTCACATATGTAGCAGCACTCACACACATAGTAACACTCACATATGTAGCAGCACTCACACACGTAGCAGCACTCACACACATAGGAGCACTCACATATGTAGCAGCACTCACACACATAGTAACACTCACACGTAGCAGCACTCACACCTGTAGTAACTCACATATGTAGCAGCACTCGCACACATAGTAACACTCACACACACAGTAACACTCACACACGTAGCAGCACTCACGCCTGTAGTAACTCACATATGTAGTAGTACTCCTGGCCCGCACGGAACTCGTAGCCCAGCGAGAAGGCGCTGTAGCGCTGGAACTTCTCCGAGAACTTGATGGGGCTGTGCGGCGCGTGGGGCCGGTTGCACTCCCAGCGCTTGAAGCCCTGGCTGGTGTTGCAGGTGCGGTAGCCCTCCGCGTTCACCATGTAGAGCACGTACTGCTCCAGCCGGTGCTCGGGCACCGAGGCGTTGTAGTGAGGGCAGTAGATGTCCAGGTAGTCGTTGACGTTCACCTGCACCGTGTAGCCCTCCCGCCGCAGGCTGCAAGGGAGAGAAGGGCGGGAGGTCAGCGCTGGGGAGGCCCTGCACATCCCCAAGCAGGGTTCTCTCTCTGATGAGAACTCTGGGAGCAGTGGTGGACCCTGTTCGAGCTCTGTGTGAAGCCCGTGACACGGCCTGAGCCTCACAATGGAGCAGAATGCCCATCCTGGAGGGCACGGGACGGGTGTCAAGCCACACGTACAGGTGGGATGGGCATACAAGAACAGCCTCAAAGAGGAGACAACGCACAGACGCACCCAGAAGGGCATCAGGGTCCCTCGGGCATCACGTTCGCCACGGGACAGCCCGCGGGCGTGCGGGAGACCCCGGAATTCCTCGGAATTCCCTGGCATTCCCCATTTCCAGCAGCCTGGAGCCGACCCACCGCTGCCGCCCACCAGGGCCCTGGCACGCGCCGCAGCTCGGAGCCGGGATTTCTCACCCTGCTCCGGCTAATCCCGTTAGTTCCTTAATGCCGTAAAGGGTGGCCCTGGGGGAGCCTCATTTACATTGATTAGGAGCAAGCAATCCCCTCAGATCCACTCAGGAGAGGCTCCGCTGGCTCCTAATCCGCGCCCGGCGGAAATCCCGGCCCGCGGTAATCCTCGCCGCCGCGCTGACCCGCTGCTCCTGCCAATTAATTACCACCGGAGCTGGCTCGGCACCGGAGCCTGACCGGACCCGCATCCCGCAGGACACGGGCAGCAGCATCCCCCGCACGCGTGGCCGTGGAGATCCCCAGTGGAGCTCCACTCCCGGCCCTTTCCCCATTTCTCAGGGCAAACCCCGCACCGTGCGCCCCCCAAAGCATCACTCGGGGTTCGCTCGGCCGGGGCTGGGGGGGTTCGCAGCCCCTCCCCGAGCCCAGCGGTTCCCCGGGTCTCTCTCCCCGGCAGGGCTGGGCAGGCAGCGGGCAGGGCTACGCGTGCAGACGCCCCACCCTGCACCATCGCCCCCGGCGCTGTTGGAGGAGCCCCGGCGCTCCGCCAGCGCCCGCGGCACCGGAGCCGAGCTCCGAGACCGAGACAGAACCGGTGTCGGGAGGCAAAACGCGGAGGGGACAAGAAGCACTGCCTCCGGTACCGGGGGGCAACAGGAGAGGGGGGGGAAAAGCTGATGGCAGAGCTCATCACTCGCGGGACGGGGAGCGCAGTCCCACGCCGCCCCTCCCTCGCTGCGCAGCCGCTATTCCGCAGCCCATCCCGGCAGCCGCCGGCGAGTGCTCCGCCGGGAAGGTGCTGAGGCAGCCACCCTTGCTGAGCGGGAGCCGGGACCTTTCATCTTCCCCCTTTGATGTGGTGGGAAGGGGGGAGCGCGGGGGGGGGAGGGAGAAAAAGGCTTGTTATTAAAGAAATGGCCCCAAGGAGAAAATCGCAATTAACTCCACGCGGGACGCAGAGCTGGGGACGCTGGCGTACCCCAAGAGCAGCTGCTCCACGCCGGGGTGAGCATTCCGCAGCTGGGGCTCCCCACGGCTGTGCTGTGGGACAGAGGGACTAGGAGAAGTGTCACGAGTGACGCTGTGTCACGGGGTGCTGGCGAGAGGTGACCCCCCGTTCTCCTGGGGCGCCCAGTGCTGAGGAGCAGCCCTCTGGGAGCCCAGGATGGGGCTCGTTAAGGCGCAGCTCATTAAGAAGTGTGGCTGCTGATAAACAGCCTCACTAACGAGGCACCGAGGTGTCCCCTGGGCTGGGCGACAGCAGCACCCATGGCAGGGTGCAGGAGCCACAGCTGGCGTGGCAAGGCACCCACGGGAGTGACTCCCACGGGCATCACCAAAAGCTGAGGAATGGCCCCGTACGGGGAGAGCCACAGGGCCAGCACAGCCTGAGGCTTTGGTCACAACAGCGTGTCCCTGCCACGCTTGGCTCCTCCCGCACAGTCACTGCAGAGCAGCAACTCTGGATACCCCCGAATCCCTCAGTGCAACGGCCCAAGTGCTCCAAGATCTGCTGGCAGCACCACCCATGGAGCTCGTGGGCCTTGGTTTGGGGTGGGAGGGCAGGAACAGACACTCAGAGAGGGACCCTGCCTCTTTTCTCACCAGCAGTCTCTTTTCTCAGTCCATCCCAGACCAGGCACGGGCTGCCTGGTCCCTGCCAGTTCCATGGTGGGAAGCACCATGCCCTGCTCTGGGATGGACCCTCCAAATCTCAAACTCTGGCAGCCACGGCATGGCCGGTGGGGATGGTGGGCTCTGGCAGTGCCCGAAGGGTTAAGTGCGGGAGGAGAACGGGCAGCATCACTTCTGCACGACTGCGTTTGTAGAGCAGGGCTTGGCGAGGCGGTGGTACCTTCCAGCAGCCTGTCATGCTGGGCAGATGGATGTCCCCTGGCAGCACCGGCCCCGGGCTCGGTGCCCACCAGCCTCGCACCGGAGGGACGCTGGTGGCACCCTTGACGGCACCCTGGTGGGCACCTTGGCTACCTGGCACGCCGCAGGCACCGGTGAGCCGGGCGGGCGCTGCGCTCCGCTCCCATCTGCTGCCATAAATCCGGGCTGCGTGCCGCACGCTGGCTCCCACACCGCCGGGGAGCGCCTGGTGCACTGCAGCACGCCCTGGCAGCGGTGGCACGGCGGGACCGGACCCCCATGGGGACCCTCACCCTACACAGACTCATCCCCATGGTGCTGCAGAGGCCTGCAGGGCAGCGGGGCCAGAGCCGGGCTCAGCAGCCCGCAGTGGTGGTGCCAGCGGTGAGAGGAGCAGGGCAGCGTGGTGTGTCCTCCATGTGGTGCCCCCCAGCACTGGACAGCCCCCAGCGCAGCCAAGCTCTTTGTTCGGCTCCGGTAGCTTCGTCCTTTTGGCGCATCCGGGGGCCCATCCATCACCCGGGGGAACAAAAAAAAGTGCCATTGATTTAAGAGTCCCCTTCCCGTCACCCCGCTGCACAGCGAGAGGCAAAGGCGCATCGACCGCTGCGGCCGGACAGAGGGACAGACGGACGGACAGACAGACAGACCACCCGCCCGTCCGTCCTCCCGCACGCAGCGCGGGGGAGCCGGGGGGGTCTCAGCGCAGCCCTCCCCACGCAGGCAGCGCTGCACAGTCACGGCGCCCAGACGGCCGCGCACACGCGCGCTGGCTCGGCAGACAGCGCCTGCGACGCTGCCCACGCACACGGGTGGCACCGAGCCACAGCACATTCCCCCCCCCCCCCCCTCCCCGGCCTCGCCTGGCGCAGCCGCAAGGCGCGGGCGCTACCGGCACACGGTGTCCCCGGTGGGCACCTCCCTGCGAGGGATGATCCGCACGTGGAGGCAGCGGGGAGCGCCCGGCGGGACAGCGAGAGCCGTGCCCGAGCTCGCCGGGACTCCAGGAGCACCCTACAGGTGCCCCCCCCGCCGCTATTGACGGCCGTACAATCCCTGTAAATCCCGGCTAAAGCCGGCACCTTCCCGTGTTGCTAACAAGATCAATGAGGTTTCTAATTGGGTTTTAATTAAACCATCAATCTGCAACCGGTGACTCAATTACCAGCCCGGGCAGGAGCAGGTGGCCCCGGCCCTGTTGCACCCCGACACCGCGGCCGCTTCTCCCACGGGAACGCCGCCGGTGCTGCCGGGGCTCGGTGCCGCCCCGGCGCCGTGACTCACGGGGCACGGCCCGCTCTGCCCATGGGCACCGCTCCTGCCGAGGGTTGGCTGCGTGCTCGGGCTTCCTGTGTGCCCAGCCTGCAGGGCAGAGGATGGGGTGGGCGCTAGCCGAGCCCCCCAGCCAGCCTAGGGGGGGTGTTTTTGGCACTGTCCCTACATTCAGCTCCACAGGTGGGCACGGAACTGCCCCTGCTTGGGCACAGAACTGCCCCTGGCTTGGCACAGCTGCCCAGCACCTCCTGCTGGATGCCCCCAGCCCCGTGGGTCCCTCCTGCTGGGGGTGACTCCTCCTCAGCCCCGCTGGTGCCCATGGACGGGGTGGGGGGACCTGGCCAGGCCCTGCCCTGCTGTGGGGGTTTGGCTGCTGCAGAGGAGCCTGGGCCCCTCCAGACGCGCTCTGCAGGGACGTGGCTCCTCTCCTGTGTGAGATCCTCCCCGGCTCAGCACTGAGGCTTTCCAGAGCTCACTCCAGCCCTCTCCAGGGCCCACTCCAAGCCTCTCCAGAGCCCACTCCAGCCCTGCTGCCTGCAACACAGCCTGGGCCAGACAGAAGCCACCCTGAGGAGGTGAGCGTGGTGGCAGTGCCGGTGCTGGGGGGAGCTGTGTGCCTGCACAAAGCGCCACAACCTCCCTGCACACAGGTGGGCCCTGACCCCCACAGCACAGCCAGGCACCCTGTGCACCCCTGTGTCACCACACGCCCCTCTCTGCCCCCTCCATGGCACCCAGCGCCCTCAGCACGAGCACCAAAATCAGTCAGTGGCACGGTGTGGGACACCCCGACCTGCTCTGGGGTGATTCTTGGGGTGCAGCAGTGTCAGGAGCACTGGCCATGGGCGTCCATGAATTGCTGTCCCCATCTTGGCACCTGGGACACGCAGCAGGGACAGAGCCTCCAGCATGCCAGGGCCCAGCTTGTCTGGGGACACTTCAGGAAGCCCTGGCCCTGCTCAGTGGGTCACCCCAGGGTCACAGGCCCCACAAAAGCTGCTGCTGGGTGGACATGGCTGTCCTGCACCTTTGTCCCATGCCACCAGGCCTGCTCCTGGCGGGACCGGGGAGTGGAGGGCAGGGATGAGTCAAGGGTCATCCCACAGCCCCAGGGCCTGCCGGCTGCCATCAGGGATGGAATGCACAGCTGGACCAACAACCAGGCCGAGCAGGAGCAGGATTTGAGGATCCCACCTCCACACCAGCCCTGGGCTCTGCCAGCACACCCCAAACCCATGGCACGAGGGGTGCTCTGCCTGCTTGGGGACCCTTCCTGGCCTCCTGGCACCCCCAACCATTCCTTGCATGGCCAAAGGGGCCGAGCTGCCACCAACGCCCTGCTTCCAAGGCACCGTAGGGCTGCTCCCTGTGCTGCCCCTCACCCTGTCATCCCGCTGAGGGCACCGACAGGGCTACCCAGGGTAGCATGGCAGGAGCCACAATAAATTGGTGCCCAAGCAGTGCCCACAGCCAGCAACCCCCTCCTCCCCGGAGAGCCCCGCCAGGGCCGCGCTGGGCTTGTTTATGGCTCTGCTTGCAGCAGGCTTGCTGGGATTTGCAGGCTGCGGCCCAGGGAGCCTAATTCCCCCCATAATTTATCTAATCCAGACACTTTGCCGTGCGGCTATAATTGCGTCCGAGAGCTGCCGCACTGCCTAACAATAAATATCGGCTCGGGAGTCCCTGGGACACGGCTCTGCCGCAGCCGCCCCCACCGCGCCGCCCATGCCCTGAGCCGGACGCCGGCGGCCGCGCCAGACACGCCTGCGCAGGGGGTGCGGGCATCTGGCTGCGACACCCCCGCCTTGGCACAGCCCGGGCACCGCCAGCCCCTCCGCCCTGTCCCCCGAGAGGTGCCAGGGCAGCGGCAGGTCACGGCGGTGATGGGCATGGGGGAGTCACGGAGAGATAAGGGTGAGGGTGGCACGGCTGCCAGTGTTGTGGGATGAGGTTGGGGGTGTAGGGGGGTCTGGGGAGAGCAGGGGGGTGCGGGGGGGTGGATGCTGAGCGTGGAGGCACCTCGGCATTGTGCTGCGCCTCGGCACGTCGCGCACACGCACGATTTATGGGGCCCGAGCTTCCGCCTGGCGACACAATCTCAATGGCAGGGGAGGGGGCTGCCGGCGCTGCTCCCACCCTGCACAAAGGGCTGTGGCGTGGGGGGAGAGCCCCGGGAGAGCCCCTGCACCGACGGGAGCCAGAGGATGCTCGGGCTGCATGCGTGTCCCCGCCACACCCCTGGGCACTCGCACCAGCGAGGCACCGAGAGGTGGGCGATGGCAGCAGGCGCAGATCCCCGTGGAGGGGTCCACGGACGCGCCACAGCCCCCATTTCCCGAGGGGATCCAGCCCACGCCGTCCCCATCCACATCGGCTGCCGGCTGCGGGAGCGCCGGCGAGGGCAGGGCAGCCCCGGCGCGGGGTGTGAGGGAGGGGCTGGGCGGCCAAGGCCAGCGACCCCCGACCGCTCCTCGCTCCCGGTGGCCGCTCCCACCCTCCGCTCTCGCCCCGCGCCGTCCCCGCAGCCCAGGAGCCACCCTGGGGGTGCCAGTGCTGCCGGGCAAAGGCGGCGGGGGGCGGCAGGCACCTGTCGGGCCCCCCCGCCTCCGCCGCGCCGCCGGTGCCGCTCCCGCACCCAGACATGCGGGGGGAGCGGGACCCCTGCCCTGCCCTGCCCCGGCGCACCGGGACATGGATGCCGGGGGCAGCAACGCTCTCCCCGCTGCCCCCGGTGGCTCAGCGCTGGTGGGGGGGGGTGCTCTTCCCCCGGTGCTCACCACCGGGAGCCGCCGAGCCCCGCCCGGCAGCGCGGCCGCGGGGACACGAACCGGCCGGGCGGCTGCACCCCCCCCGCCGCCGCAGCCATCCCCGACTCCACGGGCAGGGCGAGGGGCACCGGAGGCACCGGGGAGGGCGCCGCGAGGAGAGCCGGCACCGGGGGTCCCGCAGTCCCGGTGCCGCCCGCCGCCCCCGGCGCATCCTTCAGCGCGATCCCCGCCGCGTCCTTCCCGGCGGCGCCCCCCACCCCGCGCGGCCCCGGGGACACCCCCCACCCTCTCCAGCCCCCCCCAGCCCGCCTCCCGGTGCGGGTCCCGGCGCCCCCGCCCGCACTCACTGCGGGTTGGAGCTGTTCCAGTGCACGGCGTGCCGGTTGCCCAGAGCCCCCGGCGGCCCCCGGCCCGGTAGCAGCAGCAGCAGCGGGAGCAGGGGCAGGAGCCCAGCCGCCATCCTGCCGCCGCCCGAGCCCGCCGCGATGCCGGGGAATGGAGGGAGGCAGAACCGAGCCCGAGCCGCCCGCGCCCCGCGGCCCCGGCGCCCAGCTCCGCCCCGCGCGCGCCCGCCGCCGCCGCGCCCCCGCGCGCGCTCCCGCCGCCACCCCGGGCCCGCCCCGGCACCGACACCGGCACCGGGCTCGGGGCTGCGGCTCCCCGCGGGTGCAAACACGGGGGCCGGGAGGACCAGGTGGCACCGGGGTGGCGCCAGGACCCCCATGAGCGGGGGGCGTCACCTTTGTGGGGTCCTGCTGCCATCGGGGTCTCACTGGGACCCCCGTGGGTGCTCCCACACCTCGGTGCGCCCCTGCCTGTCCCTGCGGGGTCCGGTGCCACTGGGATCTCCCGGGCACACCCACGCTGGGGGCAGCAGGGCCGGGTGCCCGCAGGGTTGGGGTCGCTGTGGGTGGGAGCTGCGGGCCGTGGGGCAGCTGCCCCCGTGGGTCTGTGGGGGCTGTGGGTGCGGGCTCAGCGCCCCAGAGGGTGCTCTCAGTGATGCTGCCAGTGCCATGGGGGTGACATGTGCTCACAGAAGGGTTTGGGCACCCTGGAGGCACAGGACGGGCTGGGAGGGAGTGTGCCAATGTGCCAGGACAGCCTGGCCACTGAGGAACACGGACACAGTGCCAGGCTCTGCCGCCTGGCCTGACCTCCCTCGGGAGCCAGCACTTGGCCAAGTGCCCACCCACATGGGCAGGCCCTCGTTCTTCCCACACCCCGAGGGTTTGCGGGGTGGAGGTTCCTGGGGGGAGCCCAGGGCAATGTGGGGGCTCCCCTGGGTGTGGGGATGGAGCTGAGTGCCAGCTCCCGCTGCCCGTCCTCGGTGGGATCCCTTGGCAACTGCCGAGCAGCGCCGCCCGGCAGAGCCCAGTGCCAGGGGATCGGCGCCCTGGCACATGTGGGCACGCACGGGCACGCTCACACCAGTGCAGGCACGCGGAGCTCAGCGGGGACGTGCAGCTCAGCGGGCACACTCAGCTCAGCGGGCACACTCAGCTCGATGGGCACACACAGCTCAGCGGGCACGCTCAGCTCAGTGGGCACACTCAGCTCACTGGGCACACACACAGCTCAGCGGGCACACTCAGCTCAGTGGGCACACTCAGCTCAGCGGGCACACTCAGCTCAGTGGGCACACTCAGCTCACTGGGCACACTCAGCTCAGCGGGCATGCACAGCTCAGTGGGCACTTGGAGCTCAGCAGGCACGGGCAACTCAGTGGGCACACACAGTTCACTGGGCACACTCAGCTCAGTGGGCACACACAGCTCAGCGGGCACACACAGCTCGATGGGCACACTCAGCTCAGCGGGCACACACACAGCTCAGCGGGCACATGCAGCTTAGCGGGCACATGCAACTCACAGGGCTCACACAGCTCAGCGGGCACACTCAGCTCAGTGGGCACACGCAGCTCACAGGGCACACTCAGCTTAGCGGGCACACTCAGCTCAGCGGGCACTTGGAGCTCAGTGGGCACGCGCAACTCAGTGGGCACACTCAGCTCAGCGGGCACACACAGCTCAGCAGGCACACTCAGCTCAGTGGGCACACAGAGCTCAGCGGGCACACTCAGCTCAGCGGGCACACTCAGCTCAGCGGGCACACACAGCTCAGTGGGCATGCACAGCTCAGCGGGCACACTCAGCTCAGCGGGCACACTCAGCTCAGCGGGCACGGGCAACTCAGTGGGCACACACAGCTCAGCGGGCACTTGGAGCTCAGCAGGCACACGCAACTCAGTGGGCACACAGAGCTCAGCGGGCACTTGGAGCTCAGTGGGCACGGGCAACTCAGTGGGCACACTCAGCTCACTGGGCACACACACAGCTCAGTGGGCACACTCAGCTCAGTGGGCACACAGAGCTCAGCGGGCACGGAGTTCAGCGGGCACACTCAGCTCAGCAGGCACATACAGCTCAGTGGGCACATGCAGCTTAGCGGGCACATGCAACTCACAGGGCTCACACAGCTCAGCAGGCACACACAGCTCAGCGGGCACACAGAGCTCAGCGGGCACACTCAGCTCAGCAGGCACACTCAGCTCAGCGGGGACGTGCAGCTCAGCGGGCACACTCAGCTCAGCGGGCACACACAGCTCAGCGGGCACACTCAGCTCAGCGGGCACACACAGCTCAGTGGGCATGCACAGCTCAGCGGGCACACTCAGCTCAGCGGGCACTTGGAGCTCAGCAGGCACACGCAACTCAGTGGGCACACAGAGCTCAGCGGGCACTTGGAGCTCAGCGGGCACGGGCAACTCAGTGGGCACACACAGCTCACTGGGCACACTCAGCTCAGTGGGCACACTAGCTCAGCGGGCACACGCAACTCAGTGGGCACACAGAACTCAGCGGGCACTTGGAGCTCAGTGGGCACGGGCAACTCAGTGGGCACACTCAGCTCACTGGGCACACACACAGCTCAGCGGGCACACTCAGCTCAGTGGGCACACAGAGCTCAGCGGGCACGGAGTTCAGCGGGCACACTCAGCTCAGCAGGCACATACAGCTCAGTGGGCACATGCAGCTTAGCGGGCACATGCAACTCACAGGGCTCACACAGCTCAGCAGGCACACTCAGCTCAGTGGGCACACGCAGCTCACAGGGCACACTCAGCTCAGTGGGCACACTCAGCTCAGTGGGCACACACAGCTCAGCGGGCACATGGAGTTCAGCGGGCACACTCAGCTCAGTGGGCACACGCAGCTCAGGGGACACACACAGCTCAGTGGGCACACTCAGCTCAGCAGGCACACGCAACTCAGTGGGCACACACAGCTCAGAGAGCACACACACAGCTCAGCGGGCATGCACAGCTCAGTGGGCACACTCAGCTCAGCGGGCACACTCAGCTCAGCGGGCACGCACAGCTCAGCGGGCACACTCAGCTCAGCGGGCACACTCAGTGGGCACACTCAGTGAGCACACACAGCTCACTGGGCACACACAGCTCACTGGGCACACACCATGCCCCCCCAGCTCCCACGTGGCCCCACCATCCCCAGCCCAGCAGCCTGTGCCCCGGCCGCGCTGGCATCGTGCATCACCTGCAGCTTTGGCAGCCTCGAGGAGCTCGTGAGTGAAACCAGGAGGTTCCCAAACCGTGCTGGGCTTGCTGGGCCGGCCCGAGCTGCTCCTGGAGCAGCTATCTCACTGTGTGGTGAGTGTGGCCAGCGTGGTGCTGTGCCAAATGTCATGTTCCCGTGTCCCCAGCGGGCCTGGTGGCTCTCTCAGGTGCCCTTTGCTGAGTCTTGGGGGCTCTCCTGGCTCCCCAGAGTTTTATCAGGAGCTCTGTGGGCAATGAGAGCCACCCCATTTCTCCTCAGCGTCCCTTTGGCCATGTGGATGCTGCCCCAAGCCGTGGAGGGGGACAAGGAGGATGATGATGATGGGCACGGCCCCTGGTGCCACTCATTCCCCATCCATACTGGTGGCACTGGGAGCCCAGAGCCCCGCCAGGAAGGGGGAAGGGGGAAACGGAAAGGCCCGGAGGACCAAAAAAAGCCTCCATTAATTATTCATCCGAAGAAGTGAAGTGAAGAAAACACAACACGTGGAAAAGGGCTCTGGCTGCCTGGGGGTGGCCGCGGGGGAGAGCTGGGCACGGGAGGGCACAGGGGGGCCGGGCTGAGGTGGCAGCGGTGGCATCTCCCAGGGTGCCGCACACCTCAGGGAGGACCCAGAGCACCGCGCTGCCACCATGGAAACGCCCGGGCTCGGCAAACCCATGGCAACACCCACCTCCACATGGAAACCCCCAGCCCGCTCGTGGCAACGCGCGCTCCGCCGTCAGCACCCGCACCACGGGGGTCCCCCCGCCACCGAGGGACACGGAGGGACATGGAGGGACACAGCCGGGTGGCAGAACACAGCCCTGAGCATCGCGGGGTGCGCAGGTGTCAGCGCCCCGCGGGAATTACACGCAGAGGGGGGCTTGGCTGGGTTTTGGCACAAGGGGACGGCTGGGGACACACACCCTGGTGGCTGCGCTCTTGGAGGGATGTGAGGCCTTGAGCTGTCCAGAGCATCCCTGGTTCTCCCTCTGTCTCCTCTACGCTGTGCCCATCGCTTTTTGGCGTCAAAGCGGTGGGGAAAGCCCCACACCTGCCGTCCATGAGCCCCGAGGGGCTGGAGCGTGTCGCCGACGGGGCAGGGGACCTGCCTCGGCCCGCCTGGGTTGATGTTTAACCGCGGCTTCCTGTGACAGAATGTCGCAACCGCAGAGCAGAGCCGGCACATTCAATAAATCATCACGCAGGGCTGGGGGGGGAGTGGGGAGGGGGCAGCGCCCAGCCGAGCGAGAGGGGGAAGCCGATAAATAATTCATTAAATAAATAAACATGGTGAGAGCGCGGGGAGGAGGCAGGAGTGTAACCAAGAAAGGGCTCGGCGAACGCGGGCATGAAATATTCACCAGCCACACCTAGCAGGGCCCAACGCGCTGAGCTCAGGGCTCCCGGCCCGCCCGAGGGAGCCAGGTGCCGGCACGTGTCCAGCCAGACACGGCGAGAACAAGGCAAAGGCAAGCAGGGAGCGTGGCCTGGCTCGGGGAGCAGGCAGCTGGCAGCGCTGGCACGGCCGTGTCCTGGCTCCTGGCGGCGTTTGGGGCAGCTCCTCACAGCCCCACGATGCCATTTGGGCACCGTCTGTCCTGCCAGGCTGGCACGGCCGGGGCACGCTCAGCACACGCCGTGTGCCCAGCAGCCCTGCTCGTCCCTGCCCCTTCCCTTTTCTGTCCCGTGTCAGGCGTTAAATTTGAATGAGGCCTCACGGATGGCTGAGCCGCGCCAGCGCCTTGGCGAGCGCGCAGCGGGCATCGCCTCGGGGAGGGCACGGGGGCTGAGCCTTCACGTTTCCCAGGGACAGGGGGGAAAACCCAGCTCTGGGGGGCATCCTGGGGCTGGGCCTGGGCATGCAAGGGAGGTGAAGATGGGTGGCTGTCGGTTTCTCGGCTGTTTTAATGACCTGGAAAGGCCCGGGGTGGCCTTGGACAGCCCGCGCTTCAAAGGACGAGAAGAGGCTTCAGGTTTTTTCTCGGTCTCGGTGTTTATTAATTGTTTATCTAAAAGATTTTCTCTTGGCCCGACAGAGGTCTGCACAGCAGCCAGCCATGAGCACACTGCGAGCCCCCGGGGCAGTCACCTATCTTTATACTCAAAATTACGTGTACAATATTTATCAATTTTCCCCAATACCTTCTACCCTTATTAACCGGTGCACTTTTAGTAATAACCAATCCCAAAGTGCCACCATCACCACAGAAGATGGAGGCCAAGACGAAGAAGAAGAAGGACAGGACACGCCCCAATTCTTCCATCTTACTTCTCTAGACCCCCCTGTACAGAAATCCTAAACCCTGTGTTTCACACTCTAATTAACCTATCCCTTCACCATTCACCCAGTGAAATCCTCCCATCCTCATACAGGTGTCATCTCCTGTGTAGGATCAAAGTCCAGCCACCAGACACTTCTGGCAACACTCCAGGACTCCCGAGCCCCCCAAGGGTGATCTCGGCCACTCTGCACATCAGTCCTGAGGTGCTGAGATCCCACAGGTGGCCAAATCCCCGGTGAGGAGACAGACCAAGGTCTAACCAGAGGGACCAGAGCGAGCCCTACCGCGCAGAGCGACACGGGAGAAGTTCATTAATTAGCGGCCTGGCTTAATTTGTGTGGAGCTGGATTCTGTGGCCTCGAAGAGGAGGGTTAGCTGCCACCAGTGAGCGAGCAGCGGTGCCAGGCGGCGGTGCCAGGCCCGTCAGAGGAAATCAGCTTCCTGCTGGAGCCGCTGCATGGAGCCGTGCGTGGCTCCAGCCCCGCTGCTCCCGCTGCCCGGCCGGAGGAAGCTGCAGGGTTCCTGCCCAGGGTGCCAGGCGCCTGTTGGCCGGAACCCTGGCTCCAGCAGCTGTGCCAAATCTCACCCGCCCTGCGTGTGTGGGCACCCGGAGGTGGCGGCCGGGAGGTGAGAGCCACCAGCTCCTCGTGGCTCCCACGGCTGGCAGCCACGGTGCCAGGGTGAGCCCAGGTGAAAAGGGGTCACCACTCTGCCAGCTTAGCCCGCCCTGGGTGCTGGAGTGGTGTGCCAGGCAGTCCTGTCTGTCCCCTGTGCCACATCCTTGCCCAGTCCTGTCTGTCCCCTGTGCCACATCCTTGCCCAGTCCCGTCTGTCCCCTGTGCCACATCCTTGTCCAGTCCCGTCTGTCCCCTGTGCCACATCCTCGCCCCTGTGCCACATCCTCATCCCAGTCCTGTCTGTCCCCTGTGCCACATCCTCGCCCCTGTGCCACATCCTCATCCCAGTCCCGTCTGTCCCCTGTGCCACATCCTTGTCCAGTCCTGTCTGTCCCCTGTGCCACATCCTTGTCCAATCCCGTCTGTCCCCTGTGCCACATCCTTGTCCCAGTCCTGTCTGTCCCCTGTGCCACATCCTTGTGCAGTCCCATCTGTCCCCTGTGCCACATCCTTGTCCAGTCCCATCTGTCCCTTGTGCCACATCCTCGTCCCAGTCCTGCCTGTCCCTTGTGCCACATCCTCGTCCCAGTCCTGTCTGTCCCCCGTGCCACATCCTTGTCCAATCCCGTCTGTCCCCTGTGCCACATCCTTGTCCAGTCCCATCTGTCCCCTGTGCCACATCCTTGTCCAGTCCCGTCTGTCCCCTGTGCCACATCCTCGTCCCAGTCCTGTCTGTCACCTGTGCCACATCCTTGTCCAGTCCTGTCTGTCACCTGTGCCACATCCCTGTCCCAGTCCCGTCTGTCCCCTGTGCCACATCCTCGCCCCTGTGCCACATCCTTGCCCAGTCCCGTCTGTCCCCTGTGCCACATCCTCGTCCCAATCCCATCTGTCCCCTGTGCCACATCCTTGTCCCAGTCCCATCTGTCCCCTGTGCCACATCCTTGTCCCATTCCCGTCTGTCCCCTGTGCCACATCCTCGTCCAGTCCTGTCTGTCCCCTGTGCCACATCCTTGTCCAGTCCCGTCTGTCCCCTGTGCCACATCCTTGTCCCAGTCCTGTCTGTCCCCTGTGCCACATCCTTGTCCCAGTCCCATCTGTCCCCTGTGCCACATCCTCATCCCAGTCCCGTCTGTCCCTTGTGCCACATCCTCGTCCCAATCCCATCTGTCCCCTGTGCCACATCCTCATCCCAGTCCCATCCGTCCCCTGTGCCACATCCTTGTGCAGTCCCATCTGTCCCCTGTGTCACATCCTCATCCCAGTCCCGTCTGTCCCCTGTGCCACATCCTTGTCCAGTCCTGCCTGTCCCTTGTGCCACATCCTTGTCCAGTTCTGTCTGTCCCCTGTGCCACATCCTCGTCCCAGTCCCGTCTGTCCCCTGTGCCACATCCTCGCCCCTGTGCCACATCCTCGTCCCAGCAGCCCACGCCGGCAGTGGAGGTTACCTGGCAGGAAGCGCCTGAGTCAGCAGCCGGCACCGGGTGACTCAGCCGGCTCCTCTCCTCTCCAAACCTCCCTCCTGGCCTCAAGATCACTCCAATATCAACCACCGAGGGCAGCCCCGGCCTCGCTGCTGTCCCCTGCTGCTGTGGATGTGCTGCAGGGTGTGAGGGCTGTGCCAGGTGGGAGGCTTGGGTAGGGCAGGGCTGGGCACATGGCCCCACTGCAGCCACAGCTCTCTGGGGAAGGGACAAGGGCACCAGAGATGGGTTTTGTGGCTGCCAGCCGCAGCACCTGGCTCCCCACTGGCTCTGGAACGTGCTCTGCTCATCCCAGCCATGTGCCACCCTGGTGTCCCCTGCGAGGTGTCTGGGGGGGTGTAAGTGACGCTAATCTGATGAAGGAGTGACAAGCAGCATCGATATCCTGCTGCCGCCGCACACAGATCACGCCACAATCAGCATCTGGGAGCACTGGCAGAGGGGGCAGCGAACGGGGAGGTGCCAGGGACAGACCCACAATATGCTGTGCCCTAGGTTGTGCCCATCCCAGGTGATGCTGCCAGGGGCACCTGCAGTCCCTCACGCCCAAATGAGGGCTGGGGATGGGCACAGGAACCATCCTAGGAACGCCCAGCTTGGCAGTGTGGGGCTGCTCTGGCTGTGCCACCAGCTGTGCCCACCTGCCCACCTGCTTCCCGTCCCATTCCAGGCCGTGGGTGACTGTCCCCAGGGAGAAGGGCAGGGTGGCACCGTGCTGGGCAGAAGCGCAGGGAAACAAAGGAGCCAACGAGCTGGGAGGGGGGCAGGGGGGGACCGGGGCTAAGTGTGCAGGCGCAGGAGATTTCAGGGCCTGAAATATTCATCAGGGCTGAGGCGGCGCCTGCCGTGAGCCATGGCACGGGGGGGCTTCAATAATGCAGCGCTGGAAATGGGAGGGGCTGGGGGCACAGGGAAAATGGGGGCTCACCCGAGGGGATGGGGCACAGGGAAAATGAGGGCTCAGCAGAGGGGATGGGGGCACAGGGAAAATGGGGGCTCAGCAGAGGGGCTGGGGGCACAGGGAAAATGGGGGCTCAGCAGAGGGGATGGGGGTACAGGGAAAATGGGGGCTCCCCCGAGGGGATGGGGGTACAGGGAAAATGGGGGCTCAGCAGAGAGGATGGGGGCACAGGGAAAATGGGGGCTCAGCAGAGGGGCTGGGGGCATGGGGAAAATGGGGGCTCAGCAGAGAGGATGGGGGCACAGGGAAAATGGGGGCTCATCAGAGGGGATGGGGGCATGGGGAAAATGGGGGCTCACCCGAGGGGATGGGGGCACAGGGAAAATGGGGGCTCGCCAGAGGGGATGGGGGCACAGGGAAAATGGGGGCTCACCCGAGGGGCTGGGGGCACAGGGAAAATGGGGGCTCATCAGAGGGGATGGGGGCACAGGGAAAATGGGGGCTCATCAGAGGGGATGGGGGCACAGGGAAAATGGGGGCTCATCAGAGGGGATGGGGGCACGGGGAAAATGGGGGCTCATCAGAGGGGATGGGGGCACGGGGAAAATGGGGGCTCAGCAGAGGGGATGGGGGCACGGGGAAAATGGGGGCTCCTTCCACTGGCTCACCAGAAATGGCTCACCAGAAATGGGGGTTCCCTCCACGGGCTCACCAGAAATGGCTCACCAGAGGGGCTGAGGGTACAGAGAAAATGGGGGTTCACCAGAAATGGCTCACCAGAAATGGGGGCTGCCTCCACTGGCTCACCAGAAATGGGGGTTCTCTCCACTAGCTCACCAGAAATGGGGCCAGGGGCACAGAGAAAATGGGGGCTCCCTCCCCTGGCTGCAGTTACCCCAGGCCTGTGCTGCTGGCCAGGTGATGGGAGCTGGGTGCTGGACAGGGGACGGGGCAGGAGGTGCTGCTGGCACTGCCAGGAGAGCACCAGGAGGTGCTGGCAGGCGTGGGGTGCCCTGTGCTGCCAGCAGCCACCACCCGAGGGGCTGGCAGAGGACCCTGGGTGTGTGTGCAGTGTCCCTGCAGCCTGGCACTGTCCAGCTGCTCCATCTGGGCCAGCTGGGGGTCCCGTGCCTGGCTGAGAGCCTGGCCCCGTGCCCCCCATGCAGGTGTTGCTGTCGCAGCCACTTTGTGCTCCTGTGCTCAATAATTCAAGAGCATCCACCACCCACCCGTGCTGCTCTTGCCTCTGGCCACGGGCTGGCCACATCAGCCAGAGGCTGGGACTGGCCTGTCCCTGTCCCTGGGCACCCGAGGAGCTGCCCTGGCGCTGCCCAGGCAGCTCAGGCTCTGCCCTGCCTAACGAGCTCTTTGCCAGGGAAGCTCGTTAGCAGCTCGAGGATCAAAGGAGCGCACGGCACGTGGTGGATGTGGGGAGCAGAGCCCAAGATGTTCCAGAGCTCCACCTCGACCGTCCCCACAGCGTCCTTCTGCTGGAGAGGCCGTGAGCCTGGTGACACCCTGGCACAGGGCACCTCAGCACCCACTTGGGCACGCTTGGGAGGTGCTGCCCTGGGTGGGCACCTGCCCCAGCAGCTGCCCCCATTGTCTGGCTGCCCTGAAGACAGGGACGCTGTGCTGGGGTGGTGCCCTGTGTCATTTGCACCCACACGTTGAAGTCCTAATCATTTTCCCCGGGGATGCAGAGACTGGGGACCACGCAGGCCCTCGGTCTGCGGCAGCTCCAAGCAGAGCTGGCAGCAAGGGCATCTCCTGCCCATCCCTGCTCTGACATTGCCCAGCAGGATTCGTGTCCAGCAGCATTACATCACACTCCAGCGCGTGCAAGGGCACAGGCGTGACAGGACAGACGGACACAGGCACGGACAAACAGCCGCCCTGGCCCGGAACGGTGATTGCACAGGCAACCCCTGCACCGGTGCCAGGCTGTCTCACACACACCGACTGCCACCCTGGCCCCAGCAGCGGGCACACCTGGCAGCAGGGACCAGCCAGCTGCTCTGCCAGCCGCCCGGGGACGCGGGTGGGATGTGCCAGCCCCCGCCTGTGCCAGTGCCAGTGCCCGTGCCCTCATTGCTATGGCAGGAGCGGGCTCGGCGCGTGCAGCTCCGGTTAATTAAGCGGCGCGGGCCGGCTCCCCCCCAGCCCCCGCTGAGCGTTTTGCTCGATGATAACCTTGACAAGGCACATCATCAGGAGGCTGCTCGGGGAACGGCGGCTCCGGCCCCGGCACCCCCTGCCCAGCCCTGCTGCGGGGCTCCGGGGCTGCCCGGCCACGGGGGCATCGCAAGGAGGTGGCACCACGAAGAGGTGGCATCGCTAAGAGGTGGCATCATGAAGAGGTGGCATCCTTGAGAGCGGGTAATGAGGGAGCTGGCCCGAGGTGGGTGGTGGGCTCTCAGGGTGCTGTGCCCACTGCCCGCTGCCCAGTCCGTGGTGCCCAATGCCTGGCGCTGCCAGTGCCCTGCTCCTCAGGGCTCAGCGTGCCTGTCCCCTCGGCACACGTGTCCCCTCGGCATGTCGAGCCGGTGGCCCCGTTTCCATGGTGACACGGAGCCATTTCCCATCTCCGGGATGCTCTCGACAGCTCCGCGGTGGGCGCTGCCGCCGTCGCCCTTCACCCATGGGGAACAGGCAGGGATGGGTCCCGCTGCCCTTTTGGGGGGGCTGTGCTCCCCCCTGCCAGCCCTCGGGGAGGGGCACCGTGCCCCCTGTCCCCTGTGTGTCCTGGCCACCCTGGGACAGCTGCAGAACCTGATTTTATCCTCGTGCTGGGGTGATGAGGGGTCTTTGAGGCCACAGCACGGTTGGGTGGGGGCGGCGTGGCCGGCTGAGGGATCTTGCAGAAGCGGGAACACGCCAGAAATAAAGGGATTGTGCTCAGCAGGCTCATCCTAGTGCCACAATCCCTGCTGTGACAGTGAGCCAGGCCATGGGGTGGGCATGGCCACGCAGTGCTCCCTCCTCGGTGCCCGCTGTGGCTCCCAGCCCCTGGCACGACACGGCTCTTTATCCTGCTCTCCATCTCCCTGCTGCTAACACCACTCCCCATCGCTTGCCATGCCAGGTGATCAATTTTTCCTTCCCGCTTTCTGAAGGCTTAACTCCCACCCACCCGGGGCAGCCCCAACATCCTCACCCCACACTCCTCCCCACGGGCACCCCACACTCAGCTGGCGTGGGTGGCACTGGCGAGGGGGTGCCCGAGGCAGGGGGGGTGGCGAGACAGAAGGGAAGGGCTAATGGAGCCCATTCCTTGAATAGATTCAATTTCTGCCGCGGCGGCTGCGGGGTGCGGAGCCATCAATTGGATTCAGGGGACGGGGAATCTGATTTGGAGCGGCCGCGCCATCAATTAGCCGTTATTGATGGCATTGCTCATTGGAAGTCGATGGGATTTGAAGCTGGTGGCAGCTCCTGCATACCAAGCAACGCCAGCTCAAGGACAGGGCCCAGAGCTTGCACCCGCTCTGGGGGTCCCACAGCATCCCCTCGGCCTTGCCTGGGGATGCCTGAGGGTCTGGGGAAGGCGTGGTGCAATGGGCAGCCCCCCCCTGGAATCCCTGAGGGTCTGGGGAAGGGGTGGTGCAATGGGCAGCCCCCCCTGGAATCCCTGAGGGTCTGGGGAAGGGGTGGTGCAATGGGCAGCCCCCCCCCTGGAATCCCTGCACAGGGGTCCCACAAGGTAAAGCCCCCTGGAATCCCTGTATGGGGGTCCCACAAGGTAAAGCTCCCTGGAATCCCTGTATGGGGGTCCCACAAGGTAAAGCTCCCTGGAATCCCTGTATGGGGGTCCCACAAGGTAAAGCCCCCTGGAATCCCTGTATGGGGGTCCCACAAGGTAAAGCTCCCTGGAATCCCTACATGGGTGTCCTACAGGGTACAGGCTCCTGGGATTCCTGTATGGGGGTCCCACAGGGCGTGGTCCCCTGGAATCCTTGCATGGGGGTCCCACAGGGTACAACCCCCTGGAATCCCTGTATGGGGGTCCCACAGGGTACAACCCCCTGGAATCCCTGCATGGGTGTCCTACAGGGTACAGGCTCCTGGAATCCCTGTATGGGGGTCCCACAAGGTAAAGCCCCCTGGAATCCCTGCATGGGTGTCCTACAGGGTACAGGCTCCTGGGATTCCTGTATGGGGGTCCCACAGGGCGTGGTTGTCCCCTGGAATCTCTTCACAGGGGTCCTGCAGGTTATGGTTGTTCCCTGGAATCCCTGCATGGGGGTCCCAGAGGGTACCGACCCCTGGAATCCCTGTATGGGGGTCCCACAGGGCATGGTTGGCCTCTCAAATCCCTGCATGGGGGTCCCACAAGGTAAAGCCCCTTGGAATCCCTGTATGGGGGTCCCACAGGGTACAGCCCCCTGGAATCCCTGTATGGGGGTTCCACAGGGTACAGGCTCCTGGGATTCCTGTATGGGGGTCCCACAGGGCATGGTTGGCCTCTCAAATCCCTGCACGGGGGTCCCACAAGGTAAAGCCCCCTGGAATCCCTGTATGGGGGTCCCACAAGGTAAAGCCCCCTGGAATCCCTGTATGGGGGTCCCACAAGGTAAAGCCCCCTGCAATCCCTGCATGGGGGTCCCAGAGAGTACAACCCCCTGGAATCCCTGTATGGGGGTCCCAGAGGGTACAACCCCCCTGGAATCCCTGCACGGGGGTCCCACAGGGCATGGCTGTCCCCTGGAATCCCTGCATGGGTGTTCCAAGGGTAAAGCCCCCTGGAATCCCTGCCCGGGGGTCCCACAATCACCATCCCCCCACATCCCCACCCACCGGCCCTACAGGCCCCATTGCCCCCCAGGTGGGCACTTTGGGGGGATGCCCCACCCAGCACCCTACATGAGGGTCCCATGGGTATGATATCCCCCCAGATGTTCTCACCCCTCCTGGGGAGAGGGGGGTCCCACAGGAGATGCCCCCCTGCACCAGGCAGCCCCTGTGCCCCCCCAGAGGGATGGGGACCCCCCCACGCAGGGCAATGGGGCGCGGTGGGGGAAGGGCAGGCAGCCGAGCCGGGGGGGGGAGGGGAGCGGCACGGTCGATGCTTTCTTTCTCTCCCAGCCTCTTGCCAAGCAGCTTCTCTCTCGCAGAAGCCATAAAACCTGTCTGACGTGCCCGGCACCACTGCGGCAGGCGGCCGGCAACGCCTGCACGGCCAGGGGCTGGGGGGGCCCTGCTGCAGGCGGCCCCGGGGTGGGGGTTTGGGCACCTCGGGAGGGTGAGTGGGGGGCTGCACTCATGGCATGGGGGACTGAGAGCATCAGGGAAGGCTCCTGCCAATTGGCAAGGCTGGGGCAGGTGGCAGAGCCGTGGTTCTGACCCGGTTGTGCCACGGGATGAGGCCCCACTGATCCCCCTTCCACTCGGGAAGGGGGAAAGCCTGCAGCTCCCCAAAACCCCCCCATTTTGGGCATCTTATGGGGTGCACGGCAGATGGAGAGACGGACAGAGAGCTGGGGGCACCCCAACCACACCCAAAGGTGGCCAAAGGAACCGGGGTGCTGGCTGGGGGCTTTGGGTGAGTGACCCCCAAGACCACTGCCCCTCACCCCCTGCCCCAGCGCTCATGCCACCACCAGGGGTTAATTACCAGTCTGTAATTAAAGCTCTCCGGTGACGGGAGCTGACGACTCAATACCAAACTGCTGCAATTAAGGCCGTGAGGGCTGCGCAGGGAGCGAGGGGCAGGGACACCCTGGAGGGGACACCCTGGAGGGGACACCCTGGAGGGGACACCCTGGCACCCCCGCAGGGTTGGGGGGCACGGGCAGGGGCACAGGCGGGGCGCAGCGATCTTGCAAATATTGTATTGCTCAGTCACTACCAAGGGTTAAAACCAAACCGAGGGCACGGAGGAAGGCGTCTTCCCAGAAGACAGATCAGCGTGTCCTCGCCGCAGGAGGACACGGCGGAGCGGCCGACGCCGCCATCGGAGCTGCTGCCCCGCTCCGGGCTCGGGGGTCCCGGGGCCCCAGGGGAGGGGGTCCGTGGGGAAAGGCACGACATGAGGTGGTGGCCGTGGGGCAGAGCAGGCGTTCGCTGAGGGGACCCCAGCGCCGAGCCGGTGGCCGGTGGGGCAGCGCCGGGATGTGGCAATCCCAGCGCGGGGGGACTCTCGGCAATCCCGGCGTGCGGCGATGCGATGGCCCTGGCAGGGAGAGAGCCCGTGCGGGGATGCTCCAGGGCAGCGCTCCGGTGCTCCCCCAGCGGCCCAGAACCCCCGCTGCCCCTCACCTTCCAGCGCGGAGCTCCCGGCCCCAGCTCGGCTTTGCGGAGGTCCAGCAGGCGGGTCATGGCCTGGGGCTGCCCCACGGGCTCGGGGGTTTGGCTGGGAGGAAGAGTCTGGAAGCGGCCTTGGGGGCAGAGGAGCCCATCCCCCCGGCAGGGGCAGCGCCGGGGTCAGATCCAGAGCAGGGCCAGGAGCACGAGAGTCAGGCAAGGGCTGCAGGGCTGCCATGGCACCGCGGTGCCCCGGGCAGGAGCCACATCTGCCGGGGCACAAGCAGGGGTCAGGACGAGCCGGTTCCCGACCTCCCAACCCCGCCCCCCGTACCCCCGTACCTTCGGGGCCCCCGCGCCCTCGGGGCTGCGAATTCGGCACCTCCGTCACCGGCTCTGGCGCTGAAACAAACCCCGCGGTGGTCAGGGAGCGGCTCCCGTGGGTCACGGGGAGGCTCCGGTGTCGCCCAGTGGGGAGCGGTGGAGCCCCCCCGAGTTTTGGGGGGGTCCGGACTCACTGGTGCCTCGGCAGCAGACGGTGACTCGCAGCTTCAGGCATCGCCCGGCGCTCTCGGGGCTGGGCACGGCTGGGCAGGGGGGGTCAGCGGGCACCGGCTCCGGTGCGGCCCCCCCGGGACCCCCCGACGGCGGCTCGGCGCGGGCCGGGGGCGCCCCCTCCCGGCGGAACGAGGGGAGCGCGCCCCCACCCCGGAGCGCGCGGAGCCCCCCGGACCCCGAACCGGAGACACCCGGACCCCTCGTGCCCCCACCCCGGAGCGCGCAGAGTCCCCCCACCCTGCACCCCGAAACGGTGACACCCCGAACCGGGAACACCCCGAAACGGGAACACCCAGAACCCCCCCTGCACCCCGAACCGGGGACACCCGAACCGGGAACACCCCGAACCAGGGACACCCCGAACCGGGGACACCCAGAGCGCACCCTGCACCCCGAACCGGGGACACCCGAACCGGGGACACCCCGAACCGGGGACACCCAGAACCCACCCTGCACCCCGAACCGGGGACACCCGAACGGGGAACACCTTGAAACAGGGACACCCCGAGCCGGGGACACCTTGAAACAGGGACACCCCGAGCCGGGGACACCCAGAGCGCACCCTGCACCCCGAACCGGGGACACCCGAACCGGGGACACCCCGAACTGGGGACACCCCGAAACAAGGACACCCAGAGCCCCCCCTGCACCCCGAACCGGGGACACCCGAACCGGGGACACCCCGAGCCGGGGACACCCAGAGCGCACCCTGCACCCCGAACCGGGGACAACCCGAACTGGGGACACCCAGAACCCACCCTGCACCTTGGGGACACCCGAACCGGGGACACCTTGAAACAGGGACACCCCGAGCCGGGGACACCCAGAGTGCACCCTGCACCCCGAACCGGGGACACCCCGAACCGGAGACACCTTGAAACAGGGACACCCCGAACCGGGGACACCCCGAACCGGAGACACCTTGAAACAGGGACACCCCGAACCGGGGACACCCAGAGCCCCCCCTGCACCCCGAACCGGGGACACCCGAACCGGGAACACCCCGAACCAGGGACACCCAGAGCCCCCATGCACCCCGAACCGGGAACACCCCGAACCGGGAACACCCCAAAACGGGGACACCCAGAGCCCACTCTGCACCCCGAACCGGGAACACCCCGAACCGGGGACACCTTGAAACAGGGACACCCCGAAACAGGGACACCCCGAGCCGGGGACACCCAGAGCGCACCCTGCACCCCGAACCGGAGACACCCCGACCCCCCGTGCCCCCACCCCGGAGCGCGCAGAGTCCCCCCACCCTGCACCCCGAAACGGTGACACCCCGAACCGGGAACACCCCGAACCGGGGACACCCAGAGTCCCCCTTGCACCCCGAACCGGGGACACCCGAACCGGGGACACCCCGAAACGGGGACACCCCGAACCGGGGACACCCAGAGCGTACCCTGCACCCCGAACCGGGGACACCCCGAACCAGGGCACCCCGAACTGGGGACACCCAGAGCCCACCCTGCACTCCGAAACGGGGTCACCCCGAACCGGGGACACCCAGAGCCCCCCCTGCACCCCGGGGACACCCCGAACCGGGGACACCCTGAACCGGGAACACCCCGAACCAGGGACACCCAGAGCCCCCCCTGCACCCCGAACCGGGGACACCCCAAACCAGGGACACCCAGAGCCCACCCTGCACATATCCCTGACCCCAGGACATCCAGACCCCACCCATGCAGCCTGATCCCCTTTTGCCCCCTCCATGGGCATCCAGAACCCCTCTACACCCCACACCTCCATGAATCCCCACCCCAGCCCATCCAGACACCCCCTGCACCCCACACCTCCATGAATCCCCCACCCCAGCCCATCCAGACACCCCCTGCACCCCATCCCCTTGTACCCCCACCCTCGGGACACCCACAGCCCCCTGCACCTCAGCCCTGGCATCATCCAGAGCCCCCGTGTTCCCCTCAACCTCAGTGACATCCTGGCTGTACCCTGACCCCCCACTCGCCCTAAACTCAGTTCCATGGGGATCCTGGTGACCCCCAACCCTGGGGAGCTCCACCCAAGCCCCCCTGACCCCAGCGCAGCCCCCAGGGGACTCACAGATGTAGTAGTAAGTCTCCCCCGGCTGGAACTCGAAGCCGAGTGAGAAGGGCGTGAAACGCTGGATTTTCTCGGAGAATCGGACGGGCCCGAAGGGCGCTCGGGGCCGGTTGCACTCCCAGCGCTTGAAGGCGCCGGGGCTCTCGTAGCAGCCGCGATAACCCTCCCGATCCACCATGAAGAGCGTGAAGGTCTCAGCCCGGCCGGCGGGCACGGCCCCCTCGTAGTGCGGGCAGTAGATGTCCAGGTAGTCATTGATGGCCACCTGGATGGAGTAGTCGTCCCGCAGGAACCTGCCGGGCAGGAGAAGCTGAGGGGGGTCCCTTGGGAAGGGTGCCCTGAGCTGGGCTTTTCCCCCCCAAAAAAAACCCCGAGCGGACACGGCCAGGCATCAGCTCGGATTAGCCGCAGGCCGCTGGAGCTGAATGGGCTCGGGGGGGTTTGTGCAGCCACGCTGGCCGGGCACAAAGCCCCTCGCCCCAGGCAGCCGGCCGGCCGCTGATCGGACATGACACGGCGCTGGGGCAGCGTGCGGAGGGACGCTGCGGGGCTGGCGGGGGGTGGCAGCCGGGGCAGGGCACGGGGGCAGCGCTGGGGATGCTCGGAGATGAGGGTTGGGCTGATGGCAAGCGCGGCCAAGGAGGGGTGGAGCAGCTGTGCAGGCACACACGTGTGGGCACACACGTGAACGTGCACATGTGTGTGAACACGCGTGGCGCTGAGAGTCTAGGACTGGGGATGGAAAAGTGAGGGAGACCTCAGCCCCCACGCTGGCCCCAGTGCAGCCCAATGTTCACAGACAGCTCTGGCAGAGTCCAGAATGTTCATCACCGGGATGGCAGCGCTGGCAAAGGGGGCATTGAACCCCTGACACCCCACTCAGGCTGGGGGCTCCCCGAGGGCAGGATGGAGCGCAGGCTCCTGCTGACTCAGAGCATCCCACGGGTGACGCTGGTTGGGACGGGCCTGGGCAGGGCCAGGGCAGGGGGACAGGGCGCACAGAGCCCCCCTTCCCGGGGCACCCAGGGCTGGTGGGGTCTCACCTCTCCCATCTGCAGCGTCTGCACGCCCAGCCCTGCCCATCATGTGCCAGCATGGCCCAGGGCAGCAGGCCCAGAGCCCAGGACCTCCATGGGGAGGAGGCCCCAGCATCCTGACCCTGCCTCCTGCTCCCTGAGAAGCCCCGAGCTGGGAAATTCCTAAAATGGAGGAGGTTGGGAAGAGGGATGGAGCCAGACCCTGGCCTGCTGGTGACAGCCAAGCTCCCAGTTAGCAGCAATGGCAGGGTGTGGGCTGGGGTGGCACCCACCATGGAAACCCACAGTGCCAGGAGTGCCACCCACCAGCCTGATGCCACCAGACGATGCCCAGAGTTCAGTGCCACCAAGGGCGTTCAGGCTCAGCACAGGTGGGTACCACTGGCAGACTGGCAGCACCAGGACTGCCCACCAGCTCGGTGCCACCAAGGGCTTGGTGTGCCCACCAGGAGTGCCCACTGGTGAGGGAACACTCAGAGCTCACTGAGACACCAATGCCACCGGGGCTCAGTGCCACCGGCAGTGCCCGGGGCTAAGCACCACCCATGTGTGCTCGCTGCCCGGTGGCACCCAGGGATGCCCAGTGGCTCGGTGTCACCGGGGGTGCTCAGGGCTCGGGGAGTCTGTACCAGCTGGGGCGCTCACCGGCTCTGCACTGCCCGGGGCTCGGTACCACCGGCGGTGCCCGGTGCTGCTCAGAGCTCAGCACCCCCGGGGGCTCTCACCCGCTCCACAACAGCCGGGGCTGCCCGGTGCCTCGGTGCCACCGGGGCTCGGCGCACCGGGGGCCGCTCGGCATTACCTGCGGGCTCGCCGCTCTCGGGGATGCGCGGGGGCTCGGTCCCACCGGGAGGCGCTCCCCGCCTCGGTCCCGCCCGGTGGCCCGGTGGCCAGCAGCCCCGCCCCCCCGGAGCCCACCGCCCGCCGCCCCTCCCGTCCCGTCCCGTCCCGTCCCGTCCCGTGGCGGCGGCGCGGGCGCGGGGCCCGGGGCTCGGCGGGGCCCGGCGGGCCCGGGGCGTACAAAGGCGGCGGGGCCGGCGGGGGCGGCGGCGGTACCTGGGGTTGCTGCCGTTCCAGTGGACGCCGTGGCGGAAGCCGCGCACCGGCGGCGCCCAGAGCAGCGGCGCCCAGAGCAGGAGCCCGAGCAGCGGCGCGGGGCGCATGGCTCCGCCGGCGGCGGGGGGCGGCGGGGGGCCGCGGGCGGGGCGGCCCGGCGGGGCTCGGCCCGGCCCGGCCCGCCCCGACAACTTCGGGCCAATCCCGCCGCGCCGCCGCCCGGCAACTTCACCGACTGCCATTAACCCTTGGCGGCCGGCACCGGCGCCCACCGGCACCGGCACGGCCGTAGAGACCGGCACCGAGCCGGGTGAATGCCCAGCGGCACCGGGACCGGCACCAGCGGCCGCGCCCCGGTCCGGCACCGCCGGTACCGCCAACATCCACCGGCACCGGTATCGCTGGCAACTCCTCGGTATCCCTCCCAGCCCGACACCGAGCCGGTACCGTGAATAACCACCGGCACCGGGACCAACGCTGCTCAGCATCCCCGGTAACAGCATCCCTGGTACCGGCACGCCTGGCATCCATTGGCACCGCCCCTGGCACCGGCGGCTCCGGCCCAATCCGGCTCCCTGCCAAACCCCGGCCGAGCTGGCACCGCCCCGGTACCGGTACCGGCTGCCCCCCGCCGTTACCGGGACAGCAGCCACCGGTACCAGCACCGGCACGGGGAGATGCCACGGGGCAGCTCTTGCACACGCGTGTGCCCGGGCCCACCTGGCAGCTCTTGCACACGCGGGGCTGTGCCCACGAGCAGCTCTTGCCCACGTGTACCCATGCACACAGGATGGTTCTTGCACACGCGTGTGCCCATGGTGGTGGCAGCTGCTGGCCACGCGTGTCCCTGCCCACCTGGCAGCTCTTGCACACTTGTGTGTGTCTGCACACACGTGTGCTCACGTGTGACAGCTCCTGCTCATGTGTGACACCCGTGTCCCTGCCCACCCGGCAGCTCTTGCACACTTGTGTGTGTCTGTATCCCCAGATCAGCTCCTGCACACACATGTGCTCACGTGTGACACCTACGACCAAGCCTACAGGGCAGCTCTTGCACACCTGTGTGTGTCTGTGTCCTCGGAGCAGCTCCTGCACACACGTGTGCTCAGGTGTGACAGCCCCTGCTCATGTGTGACACCCATGTCCCTGCCCACCAGGCAGCTCTTGCACACCTGTGTGTGCCCAACATGCTTACACTCACACATGTTCCTGCCACATCTGTGCCCACCCAGAGCAGCTCTTGCACACATGTATGTGTTTGTGGCAGCCCCTTGTGTGACCAGGTGTGACTTGTGTCACCATGCACACACGGTGGCTTTCACACTCACACATCTCTGTGTGCCAGGCAGCTCTTACACACACACGTGTGCCCCATGAAGCAGCTCTTACACACACAAACACACACCTGTGCCCCTAAAGGAGCTCTTACACATGCAAACCTGCGCCCACACAGACTAAGCAGCTCTTGCACACGCGTGTGCCCCTACGTGTGGCAGCTCCTGCCCATGTGTGTCCCTGCCCACCGGGCAGCTCTGGCACACTCGTGTGCCCAAAGAGAAGCTCTCACACACTCGTGTGCCCAAATAGCAGCCCTTACACACTCGTGTGCCCACAAAGCAGCTCTCACACACTCGCGTGCCCATCGGGCAGCTCTCACAGCCTCGTGCACCCACAGAACAGCCCTGTCACACACACACACGTGCCCACTCGCGTGTGTCCCCCCGTGTCCCCGCCCGTGCCCACGTGGCCCCCGGCACCGCCCCCGCTGCAGCTGCGCGCAGTCCCCGCCAGGGGGCGCCGGCGCTCGGGAGCGCCGGTTCCGGCGCGGGGCCTGCCGGGAGTTGTAGTTCCGCCCCTTTCCCCCCCCAGTGCCGGTCGCGGTGCCCCGGTGCCGGTGCGGCGGAGGCAGCGCAGAGGCGGCTCACAGCCCGTTTATTGACGTGGCGGGAGAAAGAGCGGGCGGCGGGGCCCGGCGGGGTTCGGCCTTCCCCGCGGATCCAGCGCTGCGCATTCCCTGCCCGCGGCTCAGGCCTCTGGCGGCGCCGGCGCGGGCCTGGCAGGAGAAGGGAGGGCGCTGGGGTGAGGGTGGGGTCCGCACAAGTCCCCCTGCAGCACCCCCCGTTCCCTGCTCTGCATCCCCACCCTGACCCTCTCCTTTCTCCTCTCCCGCCCTGTTCTGGCCCCTCATTTATCCTGGCTACCCCCTCTCCCCCACCCGCACTCCCCTCAGGCTGCTGCAGGGCCGCATCGCTCCCTCACATCTCGGATTGCTCCCTCACACCCCGCATTGCCCCCCACATTCCTTGGACCCCCCTCACACCCTCCGCAGCTCCCTCACACGCCGCATCGCCCCCTCACACCCCCCGAAATTCCCTCACACCCCCCCGGAGCCCTCTCACACCCTCATCGCCCCCTCACACCCTGCATTGCTCCCTCACACCCCGTATCTCCCCCTCACACCCTGCATCGCCCCTCACATCCCCCAGTGCTCCCTCACACACCCATCACGCCCTCACACCCTGCATCACCCCCTCACACCCCGCATTGCCCCCTCACACCCCGCATTGCCCTCTCACACTCCCCATCGCCCCCTCACACCCCGCATTGCTCCCTCACACACCCATCACCCCCTCACACCCCGCATCACCCCCTCACACCCCGCATTGCTCCCTCACACTCCCCATGGCCCCCTCACACCCCACATCGCCCCCTCACACCCCATATCACCCCTTCACACCTCCCGGAGCTCCCAGCCATGCCGTGCTCACCTGGCAGGAATCACGGTGACATAGGGGTGCCCAGGGGGGCTCTCACTGCGGGACACCGAAGGGCCCGGCGGGTCCGAGGGCAGCGGCCGCTGTGGTGGGGGCGGCTTGGCTGGACCTGAGGGCTGCAAGGCCATGAGGAGGGTCAAAGCTCGGCGAGGGGCTGACCCCCTGATGGGCTCGGGGGTGGGAATGGCCTCCAGCCCCACACGCAGGTGCTGCTGCGTTACCTGAGCGCTCAGCAGCACAGGGTCTGCGGGCAGCGGGCGTGTGGGGGGGGGCGGCCTGTCCGAGGGGGGGGCCTGGGCAGAGAGAGAGAGGGACAGTGTGACAGCGGGGGACAAGTAGGGCAGCGCGGGAACCAGCGTCCCGCTGGGCTGGAGGGGTTTGGGGACAGCCGTGTCACACAGGTCCCCGAGAGCTGGAGCGCAGCCAGACATGCAGCGGGTCCAGGGTGGGCTGGGGGGTGCCCCCCGCCCTGCCCGGGCATTACCTTGGGCACAGGGTCCGGCGGGAGAGGCCGGGAGGGCGGATCAGGCCGGGCTGAGCCGAGGGCAGCCGGCTGCGGAGAGAGGGAGAGGGGGGGCAAGCCATGCAGCATGCGGAGACCCCCCTCCCGCCAGGCAGAGACAGAGACCCCCCCCTCACTCAGTGCACAGCCCTGGCTGGGACGGGCTCCAATCCCGGCTGTGCCAAGTGGCCGTGCCAGGCTGCTCTGTGTGCCAAGGAGTGGGATATCCCCACACGTGGGATGCTATGAGCTGGCACCCCAGGACTGAAAAGAACTGGGCACCTGCTACCCCCATCCTCACCTTGCTGCCATGCATGACCTGCAGCTCCGTGGCCTGCCGCCACTGTGGCGGCCGGGGACGCGCAGGGGGACCTTGGCTGCTGCCCGACGTGGGCTCTGGCTGTGAGATCCTGCAGAAAAAACCCAAGATGAGACCCTGCTCGCTCTGGGCGTTTGGGGGACCCCGCACAGCCACCGAGCGACACCGACACCAGCAGAAGCCCAAGAGAAACGAACCCCTCGGCGCCGGAAGATGCGACACCCCGCACCCCGGGGCTGCCCCGCACCCCACGGGCACTGCCAGGGGAAGAGCGCAGCACCGGAGGCCTTGCGAAGCAGGACGGCTCGGGGACAGCCCCACGCCCGGGCGCCGGCGGTGACGTTACCCGCTCCAGCCGTCTGCGGCTCCCAGGAACCGCACCCGGGTCTCAGCACTGTGGGGAGAAGAGTGGGGGGCTCAGCCCGGGGCTGGGGGGGCGAGAGGAGCCGCGGGGACGTGGGGTGACGGGGCTGTGACCTGCGCTGGGGACGCGCAAACACACACGTGGATGGTCGCTGTGGGGACACGTGTGCACCGTGCTCGGGCGGCCACCACGGGGGACATGTGTGCGTGTGTGCTCACATGCCAGGGCACACGCATGCAGGATTGAGCGTGCCACCTGCGTGCCACATGCAGAGGTGGGAGTGCCACCCGTGTGTCGCAGCACGCGTGAGCAGAGTCGAGCGGGCCGCTGATGCGCCACGGCGAACGCGTGCAGAGGTGTTGTGTGCCACCTGTGTGCCTTGGCACACCAGTGCAGAGGCCAGCGTGCCATCTGCATGACACAGCACACACATGCAGAGAGGGTTGCGTGCCACCTGCGTGTCACAACACACACGTAGAAGTGAGTGTGTCACCTGTGTGTCACGGCACACGCATGCAGAGGTGAGCACGGCGGCTGCATGCCACCAGTGCGCCTTGGCACACGCATGCAGAGCCGAGTGTGCCAACACCCACGTGCCCCCCACACGCCCCCGACGTGCCCCCCTATCCCCGGTACCTGTACTGGCAGGAGGTGCCTTTCCCAAGCTGGCAGAGGCGCTTGTGCAGGCCGGCACGGCGGGCACGGCACAGCCCCAGTGCCAGCGCCAGCCCCAGCAGCGCGCTCAGCAGCAGGGCCGTGGGCAGGGCGCTTCCCCCTGCGGGAGAGCAGCACGTCAGCCCCCGCCGTGCCCAGCACCCCCCCTGGCACCACACAAAGCTCCATTCTCTGCGCTGCCCTTGTCCCTCACCTCGCTCAAGGCCGGCAGGGCCGCTGTCCTCGCTGCCCCCCACGCCGGGGCTGTCACAGCTTGGGGGGGCCCAGCCCCGCTCACAGTGGCAGTGCCCGTGGTTGTTGCACACCTGGGTGGGTGACACCGGCTCAGCTCAGCCCCTGAGGGGCAGCTCCCCACTGCCCACAGCCGCTCCCCAGCCCCGCACTCACCCCGTGCCCGTGGCATTTGCTCTGGCACTGCTGGTCACCCAGCACGGAGACGTCCTGGCACCGGTGCTGGAGGCACATCTGCAGGGGATGGGGTGTCAGCACTGTGAGACTCCCCCTGCTCCCTTCCCTGTCACCCCACTGCTCACCTTCCCGGGGCCACAGGTGGTGCCAGGCAGCACCATGGCCGCATCTGTCACATCCTCATCCCCGGGCAGGGTGGTGCCCTGGCAGGACCCTTCTGGGCTGTTCCCACGGGAGCTGCCGCGCTGGCACTGCAGCATCCCACAGCTGGTGTCCCTGCAGGGACAGAGAGGTCAGGGCAGGGGGCATGGCAAGGGGACATGGAGAAGGACAGGGACCTCACTCACTGCTGGGTGCAAGTGACATAGGAGCCGTTGGGGAGCTGCCCACAGTGCCCACGTTCATCCCCTCTGGTGTTCAGGGCTGCCATGCAGGAGCTGGAGACAGGACTGGCACCTGCAGCGGGGGCAGAGACCCTCAGCACCCCTACCTAGCTGCCAGCACCCCACCCCGGCCCAGCTCTACCTACCTGGCCCCAGCAGCTGCTGGCACTGCCCCTCGTAGGTGGCACAGGCCCCGCTGTAGCAGCGTGCCCGCCCGCTGGCACAGGGCTGCCCGTCCTGCAGGAACGTGTCAGGGGGGCAGCGCCGTGAGACCCCGTCACAGAACTCGGGAAGGTCACACTCGCCCAGCAGCTCCCGACACACGTGGCCAGCACGGCGCAGCTGTGGGGGGACATGGTCAGAAAAACGGGGTGAATGGGGGACATGGTCAGATAAATGAGGTAGGTGGGGGACTCGCCCACCACAGGCAGTGGCTGGTGTGCCCATGGCACGGGTGCCCATCCCCACACACCTGGCAGTCCTCACAGCAGGCATCCTCGGTGGCACACACGGCCCCTGGCATCAGCTGGCAGGAGCTGCTGTTGCAGCAAGGATCGGTGCACTCCTGAGGTGGGGAGGCTGCAGTCAGTGGGTGCCACCAGCACCCAGCACTGGTGGAAACCACCCTGCCAGCCCCAGACACCCCAGGGCAGAGCCATGGAGAAACGGGGTGGCTTCAGGGCTTCAGGCCTACCCAGAGCCCCCCGTACCACGCTGAGGCCGCAGTCGCATTCCTCGCCCAGCTCTACGAAGCGATTCCCGCAGGTGGGGCTCCCGGTCAGGACCTGGGGCTCGGGGACATTGGACAGGCACCAGCCCTGGCCCTGCTGCAGGCTGCGCTCCAGCTCCTGCCGGCTGCAGTTGCTGAAGCTCAAGCCAGGCGTCAACCTGCAGAGGCAGGAAGGGCTTGTGAGGTGAGGTGAGGTGAGGTGAGGAAGGGGCTTGGCCCCAGCTCCCCGAAGGGCTGCCCGCTGCCCTCACCCCGTGGGCGGTGCCATGATGCAGCCGCGGTCGTGCCGGAGGTCGCCGCAGTCGCAGAGGCGCCCGGCGCCGTCGTGGCGCATGCCCAGGTTGTGCCCCAGCTGATGGGCCACAGTGGAGGCCACGACGAGGATGCTGACGGAGTGATCCTGTGGGACAGCAGGGTCAGGGAGGGCAGCTGGTGGGAGGATGGGGTGGGGGGACAGAGGTACTGACCATGCTGACCCCCCCGGAGCGCGTGGGAGAACAGATGGAAGCTTGAGTCGACATCCCCACGGAGACATCATCGAAGTGAGCACCCCTGGGAGAGAGAGAGCACAGCGGGTTGGGGGGACTGCCATGGCCTCGTCCCCCTGTCCCCACCCTGTCCCCCACTCACGTCAGGAGCTGGGCATTGTCGTGGGGCAGCTGGGGCAGCAGCTCCTCGCGGCGCCAGCGCAGGAACCGCTCCAGCACGGCCCGGGCACTGCCGCCCACCGCGATCTTGTCACCCTCGCTCCAGACCTCCACGGCCAGCAGGGCCACCCGCACTCCCAGCGGGCGGAAGAACTGGGGGGCACAGAGGGGTCAGAGCCCCCCCCAGCACTGCAGGGCCAGGGGCACAGCCGGGCACGGGGCTGGCATGGACAGACACGACCGTCACTCACCACATCCACCTGGTTGGCAATTTCCAGGGTCCGGGTGTGAACGCGTTGTAGGCTGGGGTAATTCTGGAACTGAGGAAACAGGGAGAGGGCTCAGAGGGGTGGCTGTGGGAAGGGCAGCTCCTGCTGTGGGCACACTGCCCAGCACTCACCGCAGCGTGGTCCACCACCATCACCAGCTCCACAAAGCGCTGCTCTGCCGCTGCCCGCTTGCCCTGGGGACAGAGAGGGGTCAGAGTGCTGACACACGGACACTCTGTGGGGCAAGACCCCTGGGTGACCTACCCTCTGTGGCCAGGGGGGCTCTGTTGCCTCTGCCCCAGGCTGGGAGCCCTGCCTGCAGCTCTGTGGCTCCAGCCGAAGCCGGGATGCCAAGTGCTGCCCTGGGCTGCTGCTGTCTGGCTCCAGCGTGTAGCTCCTGCTGTCCGACAGCCAGAGGCGGCCACTGGGGAAGGACAGAGGAGCTGGGATATGGAGCCCATCCCACCATCAGCACAGTGGGAGTGGGTTCATGGACCACTGGGCTTGGGGACTCACCTGAGTCCAGCACAGGCACAGAGGTTGGCCCAGGAGCCAGGGAAGCCCCGCACTGTCCCCTGGTAGCAGCAGTGCTCCTGCAGCAGAGAAGAGGGCTCAGGATCCAGCCCAGGCTGGGGGGACAGGGGTGTGACAGCCCCCAGCTTGGGGACAGCACAGGTGACAGCCATGCTGGAGGCCATACCTGCTCTCTGGGCTCCTGGATCACCCGTGTGCCATCGGGCAGGTAATAGAGCAGCGCCCCAGTGCCCTGCACCAGCTCCCTGCCAGAGACTCGTGTCACCCACAGCAGGAACCCCCAGCTCACCCTGCCCTGAGCACGCCCCGGCAGGAAGGGAGGACTCAGCACCTCCCATGTCCCTGCTGTGGGTGCACCCTGGGGTCCCCACCCCACCTGTGCATGGATGGAGACAGTGAATAGGGGACCCCCACTCTAAGTAACACCATAGACAGAGCCCCAGGGTCCCAGCAGGACCCCCACCCTCCACAGGTCCAGGAGCTCCATCCCACGTCCTGCTGTTCCCCCCAGAGCCACAGACTCACCAGTTCTGCTCCAGCTCCAGCAGCAGCCGCACTCCCTCCAGCTCCAGCAGCACTGTCAGACGGGCGGGGAACCCCCCCTGGCACAGGCCGTGGTTAAGGGGGCACCCCCTGAGCCAAGCTGCCCCCTCCCCACGCACTCCCAGGGGCACCGCGACCCGCCCGGCCCCGCCGCGTGCCCGGAGGGAGCGGTCGGAAGGGATGCCCTGCCCTCCCCGCAGGAAGCGTCCCTCCCTCCCGGCCTCATTGTGTCGGGGGGGGTTCCCACCCCGTTCCTCCCGCTCTTCCTGCCCGGTGCAGCGCTGCGGAAACACCGGAGAGACTCCCTATGGTGGGCCGGGCCCTTCCGCCCCACCCGGTGCGGACCCCGACCCAGAAATGTCCCCGCCAGCATCAGGAGGGGAAGGGGGATTTGCTGAGGGCTCCCTTCCCCACTGCTTCTGGGTGTTGGGGATGTGGCACCAGGACATGACCTGCAGTGAGAAGAGGGCAAGGGGAGGTGGCAGGGTGCAGGCACTGCCACAAGTGTGGGGGACCCCAGGAATGCGGGTGGGGGCTCACCTGGGTGGCTTCAGCCAAGCTGAGCGTCCGGTTATCCCACAGCACCCGCGGGGTCACTGACCAGGAGTGTCCTGATTCCTCACTGCGCTGCTGCTGCTGCGAGCTGTCACCTGCACAGGGCCCTCACCACTGTGTCACCTGCACAGGTGCTCACCACTGTGTCACCCAGCACAGGGCCCTCACCACTGTGTCACCCAGCACAGGGCCCTCACCACTGTGTCACCTGCACAGGCCCTCACCACTGTGTCACCTGCACAGGGCCCTCACCACTGTGTCACCTGCACAGCCCAGACTCCCAAAGTCACCCAGCACATCCAAGAGCTCCAAAGTCACCCAGCACAGCCCAGACACTTCATGGTCACCCAGCACAGCCCAGAAACCCCCAGGGTCACCCAGGACAGCCCAAACCCCCCCCAAGGTCACCCAGCACATCCCAGACCCCCAAGGTCACCCAGCACATCCTGGACCCCCAGCCTGCACCCTGGACCCTCCTGGTCTCCCACCCAAGTCTGGTCACTCAGGCATTACAGCCCCCCCAGCCGTCACCCCCACAGCCCCCCAGGACAGGTGGGAAGCACTGACAGGGACCCCCACATTCACAGCACGGCTCCCAGCACAGCCTGGGGGGAACCCCCCTGTTTGGGGGCTGCAGGAGGACGGGATGAGCTCCTCGGCCAAGCCTTGCATCACCTCGGCCGGCTGCCCAGTACAACCAGCACAGAGACTGGGCAGGGCTGGGAGCCGGGCTGGGCTGACTCAGACCCCCCCTTCCCGTCAGCTTTTGGGGAACCCCTGCCCGCCCAGGGCCCCGGGATACGGGAAGCGGTTTGGAGAACGCAGCAAACCTCGCTCCGCACGTCCACACCAGCCCGGGGAGCGCCGGGGACAGAACCGGGGGACCGGGAGAGCAGCGAGCATCCCGGGGAGGGGGCACCGCGCATCCCGGGGAGGGGGCACCGAGTGTACCGGGGGGCGCACCGAGCGTACCGGGAGGACACCCCGGACATCCTAAGGAGGTGGCAACGAGCTTCCAGAGGGGCTACAACTCCCGATCCCATCCTGGTCCTCCCGGATATCCCCGTGATGCCCCGCCCGGGGTCGAGCCGCGCACCCCACCGACCCCCGCATCCCGCTCGGGACCCCGGTTCCCCCGCTCACCTGCAGCTCTCCCGGTGCCAGCGGAGAGCAGCAGCCCCGCGGCCAGCAGCAGCCGCGGCCCCATCGCCCCCATGGCCGCTCCGGGTCGCGCTGCCCCGCCGCGGCCGCCCCCGCCGGTTCCCGTCGCGCATGGCCCCGGCACCGGCACCGGCACCGACCCCGCCCGGCCCGGCCCGGCCCGGGGGCGGAACTTCCCTGCCAGCGCCGTGGCCCCGTTCCGCTCCTCCGGCACCGCCCAGGCCGGGGCGGAGCGGGGGTGGGTCCGTGTGAACCGGGAGGGGCTGGGGGTGGCTGGCGAGGCGGCGGTGGTGATGGGGTGGGAGCCTTCCCCATCCCGAGACCCCTGCCCTCATCATCCCGTAGAGTGGAGACCCCCACCTTCACCACCCCGGAGAGCAGAGGCACCCACCTTCATCATCTCTTGCTCTGGAGACCCCTCCTTCATCATCCTGTGCACTGAAGACCCTCACTTTCACCACCCCGGAGTGCAGAGGCACCCACCTTCATCAGCTCATGCCCTGGAGACCCCTGCCCTCATCATCCTGTGCACTAAAACCCCCACGTTCACCACCCCGAATGGCAGAGCCCCCTGCCTCCATCCCCCAGGGCAGGAGGGACCCCCACATCCCTCAGCGTCACCAGCCCTGCCTTTATCTCCTCGTGCAACAGAGACCCCCAGCTTCATCATCCAAAACAGCAGAGACCCCCACCTTCATCATCCCAGACAGCAGAGACCCCCACCTTCATCATCCCAGACAGCAGAGACCCCCACCTTCATCATCCAAAACAGCAGAGACCCCCACCTTCATCATCCCAGACAGCAGAGATCCCGACCTTCACCTTTTTAAAACCAGATATAAGTAAGGAAACGAAGAAAAATGAGGAAAAGATTGTGTCAGGTCTTTTTTTTTTTTTTTTCTTTGTGACTGGTCTTTGTCAAGGGAAGTTGCTTCATTTTAAGCTTTCTTCCCCCTCTTTTTCCACACAGAAAACTTTGACTTTATTATGAAACACTACCGTCCACATAAAGGACCATTTAAAGCAAAGAAACAGATGTCAGTTTCCTTCTTCTGTTTATCAGATTTTACACACAGAAGACCCCCCACTTCCATCTTCCCTATATCCTCTTTCAACCCCGTGGCAGATGGACCACACAGACCCCATTTCATGCCATGCATGGGGCTGCAGCCTGCATTGCTGCTGTCCTGCAGGAGCCTGGGGTCTGTGACACCACGAGCAAGACACGAGCTGCCACCCCACCACAGGAGTCCTGCTCCATCCCATTCTGCATTTCTGGGAGCAGGAAGATGATCCAAGCAAGGCTTTGTGGCCCGTCTGGGTCACCAAAATCTTCTCCTGAAATGGGTTCCTCCCCCTGGTGTGCGAGAGGCCAATCCCAGCCAGAGCCAAAGGGATTTGATTGATCTTCAGTTCTGTTCAGGGGTCAATCCCCAATGCAACCCCAAGTGAGCAAACTGTTCACTGTTTCTGTGTGGAAGAGGTTTTACAGTGATTTCTGCGAGCCAGAGAGGAGTTTGAGAAGAGGATCCGTGTTTACCCCTGAAAGAATTTTCTACCAAAGTCGTTGACATAGAAACCAAGAAAAAAGGATAAATAAGAGAAACCTGCAACTGCTGGTTCCAATGAGCACTTTGTTTGTCTTTCCTGACCAATGAGTAAAGTGTAAACTTATGAGTTTTGAAAGAATGTATAAAAAGCATGCATACTAAAATAAAACCAGGTTTGAAGCCTTCTGAAAATGGAGTGTGTTGCTTTGTATTGTCTCTTTCTCAACTATGACATTTAGCAAACAAGTATTAAACATTCATGGTCTGCAAGTCACACAGTTCCTCGTTAATTAGTATTAATTAGTATTTTCTCTTCTATTGGTTGAATGAGTCTCTTGCTTCTCATGCTAATTAGGGTGGAGGAGTACCGAGTGTTCTCCTTTTGGGTCAGTGGGTTTCTTGACTCAGTGGTTGTGATCTTCTCCTGCTGCAAATAGCCACTTTGCCCTTTTGGCTGATGCCTGGCCTTGTTTTTTCCTCTCCATCTTGTGGTTGTGTGGCCAAATGTCCCTGATTTGTGTCTCTAGTGTCCCATGAGCTCTGGTCCCCACTGATTTATTGGCTGGAGTTTCTTCTCTCTACAACTGCTGAGGCTTATTAAACCTGCAATTACTGACATGTAATTATACAGAATTTCTCTGTTGGGAAGATGAACATCAGGGTGTTGAGCTTTTACTGGGTCTGGCATATTCAAAGAGACACGAACAGCTGTGGGTTGCTGTCAGGTTGTTCATTGCATGAATGCATCAGTTGGAAGGCAAGAGTTCAGGGTGTGAAAATCCATGTTAAAAGCTTTTCTAGTATAGAGTCCCAAGCTGGAGTTTGGGTTATACATCAGAGGGGAATCTTTGGTATCAGGCGCTTTGGGAAGTCTGGACCTCTCAAGTACCTCAGAAATGGGAAAAGAAAGAGAGAAATTAGGATAAAAAGGAGGCTGCTTAGTCCAAAAATTGGAGACACCCCAAGGAAATGCCCCGTGGCCTCTCCCTTTATTCAAACAAAGTAAAAGGACTGCTCTGTCTCCTTTTTGGACAGAAACCTCTGATTATGGGGTTTGTGGATTAATTTTCCTGACAAGGTCTTGTATTCATTTCCCTCCCCGAGGAACTCAGAGAGTCTTGCATTCCAATGCACCCAGTGCAGCAGAGCTCAGCTGAAACTGCCCAGGAGTTCCCAACTCAATGGAAACCATCAAGCAGGACCTGCAACGGTGCAGTAGCACGCTGGAAACCTCTCGCTCACTCTGCTGTTCTCCCACCGAGACTGGAGGGAGCAGCAACAGCCTCGGCATGAGGCTAACTTCCATAAGAAATTAAAAATTAAAACTGAGGGTTATGCATCAGAGGGGAATCTTTGGTATCAGGTGTTCCGGGAAGTCTGTACCTCTCATGTACCTCAGAAATGGGAAAAGAGAGAGAGAAATTAGGATAAAAAGGAGACTGCGACCCCAAAAGTTTGAGACCCAGGGGAATGCCTCATGGCCTCTCCCTTTGTTTGAATAAAGTTACAACACTCCTCTGTCTCTTTTTTGGACAGAAACCTCTGGTGTTTGTGGATTAATTTTCCTGACAAACCCCTGCATTCATTACCCTCCCTGAGGAGCTCAGAGAGTCCAACGCACCCAGCGCGTTGAGCAAAGCTCAACTGAAACTGCCGAGGGGTTTCGAGCACAACGGAAACCGTCAGGCAGGACCTGCAACGGTGCAGCAGCACCCTGGAAACCTCTCGCTCACTCTGCTGTTCTCCCACCCAGACAAAGCTGGAGGGAGCAGCAGCAGCCTCGGCATGAGGCTGGTGTCGGGTCTGGGCAGAGCCCTGCGGGCCCGGCGGGGCCTGCCCAAGCAGCAGGCCCCGCGGGCCGGGGCCAAGCGCAGGCCGCAGGAGCCCAGCAAGGCCCAGGAGTTCGCCCGCAGCCTGGGCGGCCTCACGCTGGGCCTGCTGCTGGCCAGCATTTACGGGGCCCTGGTGCTGCTGGTGCAGGGCCACAATGTCTGGTACTGCCTGAGCGTCACTGTCTTCATGGGCGCGGGGATGGGCCTGGGCATGGCCTTCTCCATGAAGACGCGGATGATCGTGCTGCTGGCACTGCCGCACTTCTTCACCAGTGAGCAACCATGGGTGCTAGGGGATGCCGGCTCCTGGCTGAGCACCAAGAATGTGTTAGAACCCTAGATACTAAAAAATTTAAATGTTCTGGGTTAAAAAACACAGACCCTCAAGAGAACACCACATTTGATCTAAACCCGTAAAAAAAGTTTCCAAAATTTATTAATGATGGATTAAAAATAAGATTATAAATTATATTTAGCAGATTAGTTATATGTATCAGATGAATAAGATTATAAATTATATATAAAAGATTAATAATATTATAAATTCTATATAAGAGATGAGTTATATATAACAGATTATTAATAAGATTATAAATCCTATATAGCAGATTACTTATATAGAAGAGATTATTAATAAAATTATAAATTCTATATAACACATTATTTATATATAACAGATTAATACTAAGATTATTGATTGTACTTAGCAGATTAGTTGTATATAACAGATTAATAATAAAATAATAAATTATATACAGCAGATTAGTTATATAGAACAGATTCATAATAAAATTATAAGTTATATATAATTTATAACATTATTTATATATAACAGATTAATACTAAGATTATTGATTATACTGAGAAGATTAGTTGTATATAACAGATGAATAATAAAATAAGAAATTATATATAGCAGATTAATAATAAGATTATAAATTGTACTTAGCAGATTAGGTGTATATAACAGATTAATAATATAATTATATATAACAGGTTAGTTATATGTAACAGATTAATAATAAGATTATAAATTATATGTAGCAGATTAGTTGTATATAATAGATTAATGATAAGTTTAAAAATTATATATGGCAGATTAGTTATATACAATAGATTAATGATAAAATTATAAATTATATATAACAGATTAGTTATATATAACAGATTAATGATAAAATTATAAATTATATATAGCAGATTAGTTATACATAACAGATTAATAATAAGATTATAAGTGTGTAGTTGAAATAGAAGTGTGTAATATCACCTAGTAGAAAACTTGGAGTTTCAAGTTTTAAAGTATAGTAATACATCTATAAAATATAAAAAAATTAAAATAAAGTATATATAAAACTAAGATAGAAATTTAAGACAGTAGCTAATCCTCCTTCTTCTCCTTCTTCTTCATTAATCTAAGTAGTATTTTATAATTAAACTTTAAAAAGTCCAATTGCAAAAAACAAATTATTAGTTATTGAGTGAAAATAAAAATAATTTAAGTGTCATTTCTTAATTAGATACTTTTTCCTTTAAAGACCTTGTAAAAATAGATACAAAATAATTTTGTAATTTATTAGTAAAATACTATAGAACTCACAGTTTATAAGACTATAATATAGATAAAAAATAATAAACTTCGAAATCCAGACACGAAATATCATCTTGAGTGCTTTCAATCCCAACCCTAACAGAAACAAAAAAGAAGTTAGATAACCAACATTAGCGGTGTCCTGTGTGAGGATGGAATTCACAACCTTCAGATTATGATGAGATTGACTGATTTTTCCCTGTCAAATTATGAGATTGATTCTTGCCTGTCAAATTATGAGACTGATTTTTGCCCTGTCAGATTATGAGATTAATTCTTTGCTATCAGATTATGAGATTGATTCTTCACTGTCAAATTATGAGACGGATTTTTCCCTGTTAGATTATGAGACTGGTTCTTGCGTGTCAGATTATGAGACTGATTCTTCCCTCTCAGATTATGAGATTGATTGATTTTTTCCTGTCAGATTATGAGACTGATTTTTCCCTGTCAGATTATGAGATTGATTCTTCCCTCTCAGATTATGAGATTGATTGATTTTTTCCTGTCAGATTATGAGACTGATTTTTCCCTGTCAGATTATGAGACTGATTCTTCCCTCTCAGATAATGAGATTGATTGATTTTTCCCTGTCAGATTATGAGACTGATTTTCCCCTGTCAGATTATGAGACTGATTCTTTGCTGTCAGATTATGAGACTGATTGATTTTTCCCTGTCAGATTATGAGACTGATTTTTCCCTGTCAGATTATGAGACTGATTCTTGCCCTGTCTTTGCAGAGGAGGGGAAGATGATGGTCATGGTGCTGGCGCTGTGCCTGACCATGCAAGGCCCTGGCACCAATCTCATGCACAACGTCTCCCAGCTCGCCAAGGCGCTGTCGTGTGGGGCTGAGCTGGCCCAAAACCAGACGGCCGAGCGGCTGCAACGTGCCAAGGAGCCACTGCTGAGTGAGCAGGGGGCTGGGGCAAGGTGGAGGGACTGGAGGGGCCCTTCCTGGGGAGAACAGAACAGTCTCAGGCTATGGGGTGTGCTCAGGTGTCCTCTCTCTCTGCAGACTTGCAGAGGAAAATCAAGGAGATTGGCCAGAATGCCAAGGTGCTGGGTGACCGCGTCCGTAAATTCATCCGCTCCATCACAGACTCTACCAGACACATTGGTGAGTGTTGGACCCCTGGGGGTGTCCCCAGCCCCAGCACCCCCTTACCCTCCTCTGAAACCGTCCCTGCCTCCAATGCCCCCTCCCTGCCCACAGCCCGGGCCCTGCGCAACGTTTGGATGTGGCTGGCGAGGGCTGGCAACATCTGCAACCGCGAGCTGGGGGATCCCAAGACCAGCTGCTATCGCTACATAGACAAGGCCAGGGACAAGTGTGAGCGTGCCCTGCCCCTCCTCTTCCACATCTGCTACGTTATCATCACCTTCAAGGCCCTCTGCGGCACGATCAGCACTCGTGAGTCCCTGTCCCTCTGCCACTAACGGGGGGCTAATGGGGTTGATGGGGCAGATGTGTCCCCATCATGGGGGCCCAGCCCTACAGAGGTTCCACCCTTTCTGCAGTTTCATTCATGTTCTGCACCATCCCAAAGTACATCCAGAAGTTCATCCGGGCCAACGTTGCAAACCGTGAGTATCCAGTGCCGTGTGGAGGTTGGGGGTTGTCACTGTTTTACATGAGAGACGTCTATGGAAATGATACAAAACTTTAAACCACTCTCTCTAAATAAACAAAGAAAAAAAAAAGACTATTAAAAAAGTAGTAAACTAACTAAAATTTTATTTCTTTACATTATCAGCAAGAAAAAAAGGTTATAAGAAGAAGAGTATTCTAAAAGTTTTGTTCTAATTCTTATTATATTATCTATTCTAATTCTTACTCTTTCTTTAAGTTACTATTAATACATTTTTCTTTATACCCTTTTAAAATTTTAAACCTTCTTTGCTCTTTTCCTAATCCTACCTCACCACAAGAAATAAGTACATTAGTTATTAGCCACCACACTCTTTACCACATTAACCAAAAAAAATCTCAAAATTAACAAAATCTCAAATTAACAAACCAAAACCACTGCACGGGTCCTTTCCTGCACCTCTCTTCTGGATCCAGCTGCAACGCACAGCACCTCTCATCCCCTCTGCAGCCCTCACAGACGCCCTGAACCGCGTCCGTGCCGAGTTTGAGTTCAACATCACGGTCATGCACCACTTCAGCGTCAACCTCAACGCCAGCAAGAGCCTGGGGGAGGTGTCTGCCGATATCATGGAGGCCGTGCAGCACCACATGGAGCCCTACCACCGCTTCCTGGAGCTCTTCTCCTACATCTCCTTCTTGGCCATCCTCTTCTTGTGGTACCGGTGAGTAGTGCCCTGGTGATGACCCATGGGGATGGGGACCTGATGTGGAGGTGCTCAGCTTCTCCCCCGTGCTCTCAGCGCGGTTAAGTACCGGCGCCGCTACCTGCGGGACGACACCTTTGACAACGTTTACATCACGCGGCGCTTCGTGGAGATGGACCTGCGGTGTGCAGAGCAGGGCAAACCCACCGTGCTGCCCCTGTCGGGGCGGGAGAGGGGCCGCTACATCCCCCCAGGTCAGTCCCACCCTCGAGGGTATCCCCCAGCCCAACCTGAGCCCCCCGACATGGCCTCACGGTGCTCCCGCGGCCGTGTAGGTGCGCTGTGGCTGTCGAAGGCTGAGCGAAGCCAGTATGGGATTCAGCTCTTTGGGTTCCTGCGCCACACGCTGCTGGGGCTCAGCATCATCCTGGCTGACTACAGCATCTTCTGGCTCCTTGACCTGTTCCGGCACCAGCTGAGCGCGGAGATCATTGCCAGGGGTGAGCAGCACCCTCGGGTGCTCTGCTGGCTGAGGGTCAGGGCTGTGGGATGGCCCCAGGTCTGAACTGCTCGCCCACAGCGCCGTCGACCATGACCATCAGCGTCAACGGGACGGGCTACACCAGTGAGATCTACAAGGACCTGGTCTCTGCCTTCAACACGCTGCAGGAGGGCGAGGTCTCGGTGCTGTCCCAGGCCTGCCTCATCCAGCCCGAGGAGCCCGACCACGCCACCTACATCACCATAGGTGTGCAGACCAAGGCCACTGCACCCTCAACGACCCAGGTGGGTGGGGGGGTGTAGGGGGGTGCCCTCCCCACTTAACTCGTTTTCTTCCCACCAGGAATCCTGTACGGTATCTGGCTCTTCATCGCTGTCTTTGGTTCCTACATGGCACGCCTGCGCCGGGCGGTGTGTGCCTGCTACTTCCCATCCCGTGAGATGGTGAGAAGTCCCCTGTGCATGTGTGTGTGTCCCTCTACACTCCCTGAGCCACCAGCTGCCCTCACCCCATCCCCTCCATGCCAGGAGCGCCTGGCCTTCCTCCACAACATCATCCGGGCACGGCGGGAATGGGCGGTGTTTGCCCTGAGCCGAGGGGGCACGCAGCGCTTGGCCGACACCGGGAAGAGCAGGCTCTTCCTTATCCTCATCTCCAGGTAAGCTCTTCCAGGAGATGCAAAAGGGGCAGCATCATCCCTGGGGGTCTGTGGCAAGGACCTCTGAGATGGCGTTGCCCCACGTGCTTGCAGGTTCCCTCTCCTTGCTCGCCTCGCTCGCCGCGCGGGCATCCAGCGCAAACACTGCCTGAGCTGTGGGATGGCAGAGCGGCCAGATTTCATTGCCTGCATCACACTCAACTGCAAAGGTAGGAGCCCTCACAGTTTGGGGTCCCCCTCTCCGGAAAATTCCACCCCCTGACATCCCCATTTTCCACAGGGCTGTATTGCAGTGACTGCTACAAAACCCTGAACAACACCTGCTCCGTCTGCATGGCCCCCCTGAGCTACCCGGACTCTGGGGACGAGGAGCTGTGAGCAGAGGGGTGCTGGGAGCCCACCAGGGCCTGGGGGGCTGCAGGGGGTGTGGGAGGGGGGGCTGCAGCTCAGCCCTGCCCTCTGTGCCCCCACAGGGACTCGAGTGAGGAGGAGACAGCAGAGCAGAGCGCTGTGGAGGACGCATCTCCAGTGGTGAGGAGGCAGCGGAGCAGGGAGCGAGGGCAGCAGCTGCTGCAGCGCATCAAGGACATCATCAGCAGCTGGACGTCCCCCTCCAGAACATCCAGGAGGCTGCAGGAGCAGCTGGAGGAGGAGGAGGAGGAGAGCAAGGGGCTTCTCTCCAGGTGAGGGCTGCTGTGGTGTTTTCTGAGACCCCCCGACGAAGGGAGGAATGATGAATCTGACTCCATGTTCTCAGAAGGCTAATATATTATATTAAAGAATACTAAATTAAACTATACTAAAGAATAGAGAAAGGATACTTTTAGAAGGCTAAAAGAAAACTTGTGACTCCTTCCGGAGTGCCAACACAGCTTGATGGTGATTGGACATTAAGTCAAAACAATTCACATAAAAAATCCCCTGTTGGATAAACAATCTCATTCCAAAGCAGCAAAACACAGGAGAAGCAAATGAGATAAAATTGTTTTCCTTTTTCTCTGAGGCTTCTCAGCTTCCCAGGAGACAAATCCTGACAAAAGGATTTTTCCAGAAAATATTACAGTGACAGGCTGCCTGTGGGGATGGCAATGTCCTCCTTCCCTTCCAGCACTGGTGTTGGATTGTACTTTTTTCAGACTCAGATATGGGGCAACTGAGAGGTGTTTCAAAAACTTTTATTTTCAGTCTCATGAGAAGGGTGAGACAATACAGATGTCATAATTACAATCACAATCTGAATTACAATACACTATGAGTGTTTTTTAGTCTATTAGCTTTAACCACACCATACTATAAATAATTTAAAATGAATCATCTAAAACTACCCCTCATGGGTCCTACTACAATGCATCTTTCATTGTTTTATTTCTCTAAAGTATCCAGTCTTATTTGGAAAATCATCCTTTAAAACTTATTTCTAGTTCCATTTCTCTCTCAACAATGTCTGTCCTGTAATATTTCTAAATCAACATTTCTTATCTCAAAGTTTACATACAAATACACACTCTGTGAACCTTCTGTCAAACTTTAAAAATGTGCTATTAAATTTAAAATTCAAATATTTTCTATCAGTTCTAAAGTTCTGCCAAGCATTATGAATTTTCAATATTTAAAATAAATGTTCAATATTTAAAATAAATTAAAAAATGCTATATGTATAAAATTTTATGAATTTTCTATAAATTTCTATTAAATTGTCTATTAAAATTTTTCTATAATTAAAAAACCTGCTAAAATTTTCTATATATAATTTTCTATTAAAAATTTCTATAAATTTTCTATAAATATCTATAAAATGTTCTATAATTTCAAAAAAATTAGTTTTTTTAGTTTTTTTCTGTACATAATTTTCTATAGAAATTTTTTATAAAATTTTCTATATTCTACTTCTATATTGTAAATTTTCTGTATTATATATACATATATATGCCTATATCTTCTATATTAAAATTTTTAATAAAATGTTCTATATTTTTATATTATGAAATTCTATATTATATATATTATATATATTATATATATTATATATTATATATTATATATATTATATATATTATATATATTATATATATTATATATATTATATATATTCTATATTAATTTTTCTTTATTAAAATTTTTGATAAAAATTTGTATATTCTATTTCTACATTATAAATTTTCTGTATTCTATATATATTCCATATTAATTTTTTCTATATAATATTTTACTAAAATTTCCTATATTTCTATATTATAAATTTTTTTTGCATTATGTATATCCTATATTTAAGTTTTTCTCGATTATAAATTTTCTGTAGAATTTTCTATATTCTATTTCTATATTTTGAATTTTCAATATATTTTATATGTACATATATACACGTTCTATATTTAATTTTTTCTAGATTATAAATTTTCTATAAAACTTTCTACTATATTATAATTTTTCTATATTATATATATTATACATATATGTACTATAAATATTTTAAATAGTTATTTTCTATGATATATATAACATACATACATACGTACATACATGAATATATACATATACACATACATACATATACATACATATATATACACATATTCTATATATTGATTAATATATATTAATATATTAATTATAATTGATTATTATATATTAATTAATATTAATTAATATATTCTATATTAATTTTTTCTATATTATAAATTTTCTATAAAATTTTCTATAAATCCATTTCCCACCCACCTGGACTGCTGCTCCTCAACACTCCTCTCCCCACCTGCAGACCCGACTTTGACTCCGAGGATGAAGCTGCCAGCAGTGACAGGGAGCTGCGGGAGGTGGTGGTGGTAAAAACACCCGAGCGTGTTCCCTCTCCATCGGAGCATCCCCCGGGCATCGATTCTGGAGCAGAACCCCGTGCTCAGAAACCTCCCAACACGAGTGAGCTCCGCCACCTCTGCTGTCCCCAGCAGGGCAGTGGCAGGGCAGGGCTGACGCCTGTGTCCCCTCCCAGCCCTGAAGCGAGTGGTGCTCGCGGTCCTGCCCGGCCCGTGCAGCCGCTTCCTCTGGAGCCGGCCCGACCAGTACCGCTGCAGGAAAGCCTTCCTGGGAGCCGGCTTCGGGATGTTCCTCGGCCTCGGTGAGTGGGGGAATCACTGAAGTCACAGGGTTTGGGGAAGCTGCAAAAGGCAGGTCTTAGAGACAGCGGAACTGCTATAAATTTTCTATATTATATAGATTATACATACATATATCTATATGTATATATCTATATCTGTATCTGTACCTATATCTATCTACATATCTATATCTATATCTGTACCTATATATATATCCATATCTCTATATCTATATCTATATCTATATCCATATCTATATCTATATTCATATCTATATCCATATCTCTATCTCTATATCTATATCTAATCTATATCTACATCTATATCTATATCTATATCTATATCTATATATCTATATCTAAATCTGTATCTCTATATCTCTATATCTCTATATCTCTATATCTCTATATCTCTATATCTCTATATCTCTATATCTCTGTCTCTATATCTCTGTATATATCACTCTATCTATCTATCTATCTATCTATCTATCTATCTATCTATCTATCTATCTATCTATCTATCTTTCTATCTATCTATCTATCTATCTATCTATCTATCTATCTATCTATCTAATCTATCCATATATCTATATATCTATATCTATATCTATATAGCTATATCTGTATCTATATCTATATCTATATCTATATCTATATCTATATCTATATCTATATCTATATCTATATCTATATCTATATCTATATCTATATCTATATCTGTTTCTGTATCTATATCTGTATCTGTACCTATATCTATCTACATCTATATAAAAATCTTATATATCTATATCTATATCTATATCTATATCTATATCTATATAACTAATCTAAATCTGTGTCTATATCTATCTATATCTCTATATCTCTATATCTCTGTCTCTATATCTCTGTATATCTCTATATCACTCTATCCCTATCTCTATCTACCTATATATCTGTATATAAATATATAAATATATCAAGATCTATCTATCTATCTATCTATCTATCTATCTATCTATCTATCTATCCATCCATCCATCCATCCATCCATCCATCCATCCATATATCTATATCTATTCTATATCTATATCTATATCTATATCTATATCTATATCTATATCTATATCTATACTATATCTATCTATCATCTATCTATACTTATTACAATTTTCTATATTACAAATGTTCTATAAATTTTTCTATCCCATTTCCCACACACTGGGACTGCTAGTCCCCAACACTCGTCTCCTCACCTCCAGACATGACAACGGAACAATTTAGAGCTAAGCAGTAGCCAAAAGGTTTGTCAGCAGAAAAGTTGTGTGAGGTGTGGGAAGCAAAGACAAATAGAACAATGGTCCTTAATTTGGAGATAATTTGGGAAAAATTTTGGAGAAAATTGAGGACAAAAAATATATAATAAATAAATAAATAAATAAATAAATAAATAAATAAATAAATACATGCTATTATTAATATATATATAGAATAGACATTTAAATCAATAATAAACTATAAATAAATGTATAATAATAAATGATATTTTTTTCCCAACTTATCTCCAAAGTAAGGACAAATAAAACCAAAGGGATTAACGCTTGTCTAGAATAACTCCCTAAGCTACAGAAAAGTTTATCTAGTGAGATATTAGGAACTTTTAAGCTTAATAATGGAGCTCTGTGTGTTGTGTTTTAAGGCTTCCAAGCAGGTATTGTATTTTAAATAAGCAAGCATTGTTTTAACCAAAGGTACATGTGATTATAGTGGTTGGATAGAACTACTGTCAATGTGCTTTTGCTTTGTGAGGTTGGTCAAAAAATTTTTAAAGTGAGTTGTGACATTAAGTTCTTGGTCTGCTGCTGGGGATGTGAGCTGCTGGCATCTTCCCATTGTCATCACCATGGAATGAGGCTGATGCTGGAAAGTAAACAGCTCAAGATGCATTCCACAGCAGCCCCAGCCCATTTTTTATTTTGTACATTACAAAAATTTTTGTACATTTCGTACGTGTTGTGGCATTGCACATTGTTGTGCTTGTTTTTGCTGAAGGGCTTTAGTAATTTTCTTGAGGGCTTTTTGGCCTTTAGGTGTGAGGGTTCTGGGAGATTTGATGTTGTAGCTTCTTTTTAATAAGTTGAAAAGTGGTGTAAGTTTATCATTAGTTATCTCTAAAATTGGCCCGATCTAATTGAATTCTTTTAAATCTCGTAAGTTGTTGGCATTGCTTTTGAATTTTATATTTTGTGGCTTAATTGTTTGTTTTGTGATTTTTAATTTTAAGTATTTCTGTGGTGAGATTTTTTTGGACTTTTGATGTAGAGACTTCTAATCTTGTGTTTTGAAGTTCTGTAATTATGCTGTCACAAGTCTTTTGTATTTGTTTGTTGGTGCTGTAATGAGTAGATTATCTATGTAATGTGTGATTATTATTTGTGGGTGTCTCTTTTGAGCTGATGGATTTTTCCCTGTCAGATTATGAGACAAACCTTATGAGATAAGGTTTTTGTTACCAACTATTGGCAAATTGTTGGTGAGTTTTGAAGTCTTTGAAGAAGAATTTGCCACATTAGACGAATGGGAGAATTGGAACATTAGGAACGTTAGGAAAAATGAGGAATATTGTTGGGTGTTCCAGGGATCTGCCATTTCCTCATCATGCCTCTGGACATATCAGAGAAGCTGAAGGTGAAGCTTACCTGGTGGCTGATAGGTGAGGATGGGACAGGGAGGGGACCGAGGGCATGGGGACCATCAGGAGCCCCATCTGAGAACCATCAGAACCCCCAGAGCAGGGGGTTGTCTGTGGGGACCATGGGCTCAGCTCTCTGCTCTGCACAGGGGTGACTGCCCTGGGCTGGGCCACGTCCCCCCATTTCCGCTGTGCCAACATGCTCATGGTGCCCAAGTTCCTGGGCAAGGAGGGTCGGCTCTACGTTCTCTCCTTTGTCTTCGCTGCCATCTACAACGGTAGGGTCCCCCCCCCATATCCCTGTGTCCCCCAGTGGGCTCCTGGGAGCTGCTGGGCTCTGAGCCACCCCTGCTGCCACCAGGACCTGGGGCCAACCTCTGGTATAACCTGATGGAGACGAAGCGCTCGATGGAGTGCGTGGTGGAGCTACAGGTCAACCACACGGGACTCCTGTGGCACGCATCTACAGCCCCCCTGCGCCAAGTCATGGAGGAGCTGGTGGTGAGGAGGGCTCTGGGCAGGGGTGCTGGGGGGCTGGGGGAGCAGGGCCAAGCCTCTGCCTGTGTCTGTGTGTGTGTGTGTGTGTGTGTGTGCCCTGGTAGAAGAGTGCGGACACGCTCAACGCCGAGACACACAACATCTCCGAAGCCTTCATGGAGCTGAACGAGCAGGTGGTCAGTGATGATGGCTATGACCTGAAGCAACACCCAGAGATGGAAAAAGAGTCCAGTACCCAGGAGCTCTACGAGACAAAGACCAAACTTCGCTGTGAAAGTGAGCAGGGTGGAAAGCGAGGGGGCTGCCCCAGATCCCACTGCTGTCCCCACTGGGTTGGAGGCTGGGGCAGTGGGCTGCACAGGCAGCTGAGGGCTCCTCCTGCTCTCCAGCTGTGATCCAGAGGGGCCTGCTGCGCTGCACAACCCACTTCCAGAACATGTACAAGAAATGCATGAAACGAGTGAAGTTGCCCCTCTTCAACCACCTCGTCTGCCTGCCCATG